>NW_027325362.1:25083174-26283174 GCF_036924035.1 Leuresthes tenuis
CGTAATGCAGATTGATGACACTGAATCTTCTTCTCTGTTCATTGCTGGCATCATTCCCAGCATCGTAAGTGTTCGTGGCATTGTTAGCCTCTTCTTCTGGATCTTGATATCGAGAATCCTTTTGTATTTCTGGTTTGTCAGTCCTCTGTCTTCGTTCACCGGAGTCTTTGTCTTTTTGTCCTTGAGTTTGGTGATTTTTTCTTCTTTTGATGCCTTGACACAATGTGACAGGTGATACCACGTGGGAGATCCTGTAACTTGGATTGCTGTCCCTGTGCTGCGAAATGGCTGTGCTGCTCAAATGGTCTCTCCTTCATCATGGTTACATGCTGCCATTCCGACATCTCGCCATTCCGACATGGGTCTCCAATTGTCGGAATGGCGACACTTAATTTTTTATCAAACGTCCCACCATTCCGATACTTTTTTCCTCCTATGGTCGGAATGGCGGTATGTTTTTTGTTTTTTTTAACATACCGCCATTCCGACAGTTCCTTTTAATAGCCTATTTTTTACCCAAAACAATTTGCACTAATGATATGCCGGCGCAAATACGCCCTAAAGTTTGTCGCACAAGCTTTGCACATGCAGAGGCCACAGCCTCGCAAACAAACTTTAATAATCTATTATCAAAATCCCCTGAATTTCAAATATAAAAATACAGATATTAATGTAACTCTGGCGAGACTGAAACTGATTAAGCAGAAATACAGTGTCAGTGAGCTGTCACAGCAGCCAGCTGGAGCGGAGCTCTCCACAGAGCCCATGCGTCTTTTGCACGCTGTCATCATATGCAAAAGTAATAATTGCAATTACAGATATCACGGCTACTGCACAGGACACAGTTGCGAGCACTCTGCCTTGCCTTGCCAATAGGAGAAGATAGAAATGACAGCATAGAACGTATAAAACACAACAAAATGCAGTAAAAACGTTTATTCATGTTATTCACGTGATTTATGAGTACTCACTCCAATTTTGGGAAGCGCGGATGGGTTTTGCGCATTTGGCACAAACACACAGCCGCAACGGTTGTAGCTTTATACAGCCTGTTGATATCTTAAGGACCTAACTGGTCACACCTGGGAGTAAATGTCATGTAGAGATTGTTTTTACATGACATTACAGCTGAACATATAGCTTTCATCCACAAACCAACGTGGGAGAGCCCGAAGACGCATGTGCCAGACGCACATAGGCATGCGTAAAACCAATTTTGACCACTTCATACTGTTTATTTGCTTTCTTTTAGTTAACTTTCGTTTCTTTTGGATTCTTGTGCGTGTTATGGAGCCGTTTTGGTCCATGTTTGTAAGCCTTTTTTTCCTGGATTAAATTTTCGGAAGTTGAAACAAGTAGCATTGGAGTGTGTGATTGAAAACCACCGCGGACTGCTTCTCCTCCTCCAGTTGCCGAGACTTTGTGTTTTTAATAACGCTTGTCTATAAACATGTTAAACATATAAATTGCATGAACAGAAAGAAGGGACTCACCTGTTGAGTAACGGAATGTCGGAATGGTGGGACGTTTGCATGTCGGAATGGTGGTTTGTCGAAATGGTGGTATGTCGGAATGGTGGGATGTCGGAATAGCGGGATGTCGGAATGGCGGGATTTCGGAATGGGTGTTGCCACCCCCTTCATCATATACACAGTTATTTATACATCACCTTCCACCATGAAGCGTTGTCCCTTTTTGTTTCTCTCTTTGTTCTTAAAATGCTGTTATGCATGTCTAAACCAATCCATTAAATTAGATCATTTTGGCAGTAAAGCGATCTACAATGTGCTTGGTCGCAAAGCTGCTCATCTGTGGTAAACAGCTCTTCAGAAAGGCATTCTTCAATTGATTTCACTAATTCTATGTAATAATTTTGTGATTTCCTACAAAACTACACTTCTTCTCCCATCTGTCTGAGTATTTAATATTGTCTGGGTCCCGTTAAAACATGTATTTTTCCCATCTAATTCCTTGTTTGCTTTAAAACAAGTATTCCCCATTTTCTATCCCTTCAGTAGCCAACCAGTTTGTATGGAGTACACTGGAGCAACTTGACTGATCAGTAAAACACTGCTTTTGTTGTCACCGCAAGGCTTCCCCCGTCGGTTGTTTCACTGAGACACTACTGAGTAACTATAACTCAACACAGTTTATACACATAACATTCCTATACATACTAACAAACAAACAAACAATTATTTATCGCAATTTTCTCATCTCTGTTTGAACGTACACCCAGGTAAATATTCCTGTAGTCTTCTCATACCGACTATGGACCCATTCATTGTTTAACTTCACTGTTTTGCAAATCCTAATTGAATATTACACATTGACATTGAACTTTACTTGATAAGCAGGTCTTCATTGCATTCAGCAGCCTATATGTGAGCATCTATGTGTAAGCTGTTCTTCTTTGCATTTATCAGCAGCAAGCAATTCTTCATTGCACATGCATATGAAAATAGTAAAACAATTCCAATGCGTTAGCGAAACCTTCTATATCAGGAGTGTCCATCATGATGCTGGGAATAGAACCTCTTTCCCAGAATAGTTCAACCTTCATTACTCAACTGATCATAACTCCGCAATGAGCACATTTCAAAGTATCATTCCTCTACATATATTCAAAAATCTATGTGTAAATGTTTAATATTTCTTATATTTGTTGATGTCATTCTGTGTGCATGTGGCCTAAACCCAATCTCTGTGTGGCAATTTTAATTGAAACAAGTTGAACTCTGCCTCTGATCTTTTAAAAAAGGTGTGTACCAATATCAACCTTTCTCAGGTAATTACAGATCCTACAAAACCAAAGAGATCCTTCAAGGTTGTCCCTGATTGGCTCAATCTTAACAAATCAAAGGTAGAAAATCCGCAGTATCTGAACTTGGTGTTAGTTATCACTGCTCAATAGCCTGTATCAGAATTGCAAAAATGAAAACATTAGGTCCACGCTTGGTATCCAGATCCTGAAACATCTCCATGAGCAGGCTTTTTTTTAACTGATCTGTTGAATAGTTATATGACACTGTTAAAATCCCATATGAAGATCTAGCACTTGACCATTTTTGTAAATCTTCTAATTCCATAGTTGATAAACACGCCCCTTTTAAAAAGTATAGAACTTAGAACAGGTCTATCCCTGGCTTTCGGCAGAACTGTCTTCTTTACTTTTTTTTCCCCTTGTCCTGTTCAGCATTATGTCAGAAGAATTGTAGTCTGAATACCTTTGATGCCAAACAGATTTGTTTTGCCAAGGGAAGTTTTATAAATGTAAAGCTCCCCTTGATGCCCATTTATTTATTTCTGTTTACAATATATGACATGAACTGAACTGAACCGGACCGGGGGACAAGGAAAGAAGAAGAGGAAAGAAGAGGAAACAGAACAAAAATAGAAACAAAAACCAGACAACCAGCTGCTACACCTGTAAAAAACAAAACAGACAACAATCCATGGCCTATGAGGGGAATCCAGCCTTAGCGCCACCAGGAGCACCTGAAAGCAGACAAGCAGAGAAAAAACAAACACACAAACAAACAAAAACAAGCACAAGAAGCGGCAATCGCATACAACACAGCTGTGGATATAGATGACCTGAGACGACATGATAATACATCAACTGCTTAGTGACCATGCTACTGGACTAATGAATGTGTGTGTGTGTGTGTGAGAACATGCAACACCCATGGCACAGGACCTACATGATAACCGTGCTTAGTTATGAGTGTATAAGCGTACAGGGCCACAATCCACAGCCCCCCCCCAAGCAATCAGAAGCAGGCAGAGAGGGCCACAAGACCCAGGCCACCAGCAGCCCCCACAGAGCACAGAACCCAGGCAGCCCACCGCAGGGGCAACCACGCATCCACCCAGAAGACTGCAGAGGAAGCCCCCGGAAAGAGCCCCCATAAGCATAGGGCAGAGGCACTCCGGGAACCAGGGGCAACAGCCCACCGGCCCCAGGAGCCCGAGCGCCCCCAAACCCCCCGGCAGAGGCCCCACCCAATACCCAGGAGGGCCAAGCGCCCCAGACAGCCACAAAGTGGGTCAGCGCCTGCCCCAGCGCCCCTGGCCAAGTGCCCTGGGAGTCAAGACGTGCCCACAGGTGGGTGAAGTCGCGAGCAGTGGGGAGAGGCAACGCTGATGCCCCATCGGGAGAAACACAGGCAGGCCAGGCGACAGCAAGTCCCAGATCCAGGCCCAATCATTACCACACACACTTTCACGTCCCATACATCCACACATCCACACATCCTACCTCCCTCGACTCTGCTGGGGTGTATTGCAGCGGGCACACCAGGAGGCCAGCAACCCCCCAGCCACCACAGACCCCGAACCAGCAGAACAATTAATTAATCCTCCTGGCCCCTCCTGCCCCGAGCAGACACCAGGAAGCAGGGGTGTGCGAAGAAGACCCCTCCCTCACAATACGTTTGGGCCTGCCAGGTCTGAAAAGGTAAGAATGCCGGTCCATACATCATCAAAAGCGGGAGAGCTTGTACACCCTATCTCTAAGGGAGAGCCCAGACACCCTGCGGAGGAAACCCATTTCGGCCGCTTGTATTCGCGATCTTGTTCTTTCGGTCACTACCCACAACTCGTGACCATAGGTGAGGATGGGAACGTAGATTGACCAGTAAGTAGAGAGCTTCGCCTTCTGGCTCAGCTCCCTCTTCACAACGACGGGTCGGTGCAGAGCCTGCAACACTGCAGGCGCCGCACCGATCCGCCCGTCAATCTCCCGCTCCATTCGTCCGTCACTCGTGAACAAGACCCCGAGATACTTGAACTCCTCCTCTTGGGGAAGGATCTCATTCCCGACCCGGAGAGAGCTTCTCAAACTACAAAATTTTTTTAATTGTTGAAACTTGATTTGAAGTGGATAAATAAGGGAGACAAACAGTTTTAAGTCAGGCTGATAGCAATTAATTTTATAGCAAAATCTGTATTTCGTCATTTGTCGAGAGATGCTTATTGCTGAAGAAGTTCTTTCTCATTCTACAAAGTACAACGTTGTTTATCATTGAAACTTGATTAGACATGAATAAATATGAAGGACAAAGCAGTCTTAACTTGGTTTGAGTTAAGGAATTCGTTTTATAGGAGAATCCGAATTCGTGCATAACTCGTAAAATAGAGCTTATTTTCGGATTCCTAAAGAATGAGTCTGGTTCTTTCTCATAATACAAAGTTTGTTGTTTATTGTTGAAACTTGATCAGACCGTTAGATATAGTCGGACTCACCTCGACGCACGGCTTGGGATCTGGAACCAGTACTCTTGAGAGGGGTTGGACTCTCTTCCACTCTGGAGTTGCCCGTGGTGAGAGGCGCAGAGCAGGTGTGGGCATACTTATTGCCCCCCGGCTGTGTGCCAGTACATTGGGGTTTACCCCAGTGAACGAGAGGGTAGCCTCCCTCCGCCTTGGGTGGGGGGACGAGTCCTGACTGTTGTTTGTGCCTATGCGCCAAACAGCAGTTCCGAGTACCTACCCTTTTTGGAGTCTCTGGGGGAGGCACTGGAGAATGCTCCTACCGGAGACTCCCTCATTCTGCTGGGGGACTTCAATGCTCACGTGGGCAATGACAGTGAGACCTGGAGGGGTGTGATTGGGAGGAACGGCCCCCCCGATCTGAATCAGAGTGGTGTTATGTTGTTGGACTTCTGTGCCAGTCATAGACTGTCCATAACGAACACCATGTTCAGGCATAAGGGTGTCCATATGTGCACTTGGCACCAGGACACCCTTGGCCGCAGTTCGATGATCGACTTTGTGGTTGTATCATCGGACTTGCGGCCGTATGTCCTGGACACTCGGGTGAAGAGAGGGGCGGAGCTGTCAACTGATCACCACCTGGTGGTGAGTTGGCTCCGCTGGTGGGGGAGGATGCCGATCAGACCTGGCAGGCCCAAACGTATTGTGGCCCCAGCCGAGGCAGCTGGTCGGAGTTGTGGCCGTAAGGTGGTCGGTGCCTGTCGTGGCGGCAACCCTCGAACCTGCTGGTGGACACCAGTGGTGAGGGAAGCCGTCAAGCTGAAGAAGGAGTCCTATCGGGCCTTTTTGGCCAGTGGGACCCTGGAAGAAGCTGATAGGTACCGACGGGCCAGACGGGCCGCGGCTTTGGCGGTTGCTGAGGCAAAAACTCGGGCCTGGGAGGAGTTCGGTGAGACCATGGAGAACGATTTCCGGACGGCCTCGAAAAGATTCTGGTCCACCATCCGGCGTCTCAGGGGGGGGAAGCGGCTCACAGTCAACACTGTTTACAGTGCGGACGGGGCTTTGCTGACCTCAACTAGGGATGTTGTGAGTCGGTGGGGGGAGTACTTCGAGGAACTCCTCAATCCTACCAACACGTGCTCGGAAGAGGCAGAGTCGGAGAGCTCGGAGACGGGGCCTCCCATTTCTGGGGCTGAGGTTGCCGAGGTGGTTAAAAAGTTCCTCGGTGGCAAGGCCCCGGGGGTGGATGAGGTCCGTCTTGAGTTTCTCAAGGCTCTGGATGTTGTAGGGCTGTCTTGGCTGACACGCCTCTGCAGTATCGCGTGGACATCGGGGACAGTGCCTCTGGACTGGCACATTGGGGTGGTGGTCCCCCTCTTTAAAAAGGGGGACCGGAGGGTGTGTTCCAACTATAGGGGTATCACACTCCTCAGCCTCCCTGGTAAGGTCTATTCGGGGGTATTGGAGAGGAGGATCCGTCGGATAATCGAGCCTCGGATTCAGGAGATGCAGTGTGGCTTTCGTCCTGGCCGTGGAACAGTGGACCAGCTCTATACCCTCGGCAGGATCCTGGAGGGTGCATGGGAGTTCGCCCAACCAGTCTACATGTGTTTTGTGGACTTGGAGAAAGCGTTCGACCGTGTCCCTCGTGGAGTCCTGTGGGGGGTGCTCCGGGAATATGGAGTGCCGGACCCCTTGATAGGGGCCGTTCGGTCTCTGTATGACCGGTGCCAGAGTTTGGTCCGCATTGCCGGCAGTAAGTCGGATACGTTTCCGGTGAGAGTTGGACTCTGTCAGGGCTGCCCTTTGTCACCGATTCTGTTCCTAACTTTTATGGACAGAATTTCTAGGCGGAGCCAGGGCGTTGAGGGTGTCCCATTTGGCGACCTCAGAATCGGGTCTCTGCTTTTTGCAGATGATGTGGTTCTGTTAGCGTCGTCAGGCCGTGACCTTCAGCTCTCACTGGAGTGATTCGCAGCCGAGTGTGAAGCGGCTGGGATGAGAATCAGCACCTCCAAATCCGAGACTATGGTTCTCAGCCGGAAAAGGGTGGAATGCTCTCTCCGGGTCGGGAATGAGATCCTTCCCCAAGAGGAGGAGTTCAAGTATCTCGGGGTCTTGTTCACGAGTGACGGACGAATGGAGCGGGAGATTGACGGGCGGATCGGTGCGGCGCCTGCAGTGTTGCAGGCTCTGCACCGACCCGTCGTTGTGAAGAGGGAGCTGAGCCAGAAGGCGAAGCTCTCTACTTACTGGTCAATCTATGTTCCCATCCTCACCTATGGTCACGAGTTGTGGGTAGTGACCGAAAGAACAAGATCGCGAAGACAAGCGGCCAAAATGGGTTTCCTCCGCAGGGTGTCTGGGCTCTCCCTTAGAGATAGGGTGAGAAGCTCAGTCATCCGGGAGGGGCTCGGAGTAGAACCGCTGCTCCTCCGCATTGAGAGGAGTCAGATGAAGTGGCTCGGGCATCTGGTTAGGATGCCCCCTGGGCGCCTCCCTGGGGAGGTGTTCCGGGCACGTCCCACTGGGAGGAGACCCCGGGGGAGACCCAGGACACGTTGGAGAGACTATGTCTCTCGGCTGGCCTGGGAACGCCTCGGGGTCCCCCCGGAAGAGCTGGAGGAAGTGGCCGGGGACAGAGACGTCTGGGTTTCTCTGCTCAAGCTGCTGCCCCCGCGACCCGACCCCCGGATAAGCGGCAGATGATGGATGGATGGATGGATATATCCTCCACCAACCAGACTTACAACCCCCGACTAGGGTAGCAGAATTTCTAAGCAGCTGTACCCCAAAACTACTATCAAAAATATATAAATTATTGTCTAAGATAGATGACACAATGTCTCTTCCATCCTCAAAATGGGAGGCAGATTTATCCATCAGTTCTGGTCATAGCTTCTAACCACAAATATGTTTGAACACCTTCATAAAGACTCGAAATCCTAATTTACAGCTCATACAATACAAAATCCTTCATAGAACACACTATACATTACAAAGGATGTTCAGGATGGGTCTAACACACTCAAACATCTGCTCACATTGCACAGATAACACACCTGATGATTATGCACACGCTTTGTGGTTTTCTGCGCCTGTCCAGAAGTTCTGGCTTGAAGTCTGTGAGGACCTATCAACATGGCTAAAGTGTAGCATCCCTGCATGCCCCACACTGAAAATACTGGGTGACTTAGACAACATCAACATGGAAATTAACTCAGCACACATGGTTGTCACAGTGTTATGTATCGCAAAGAAAACTATTCTCATGAACTGGAAAGCGAAAAACAATCTGTGTATTAAGCAGTTTAGAAATTTTCTTTTAGATTATATTAGCATGGAAACAATGTCTGCCTCCTCAAAACATCAATTGGCTGAATTTCATTCTCTCTGGTCCCCTCTGATTAGTTTTATCACATAGTGGTGGTGGTGGGTTGCTGGGTGATGGTGGGTCTCAGGCCCGGGCTACTGCGACTGGTGTGACCGGGTGGTTTGTTTGTTTGTTTTTTGTAGAGGTCTTCCTGGGTGGGGTTGGGTTGAGTGGGGTGGGGCGGGATGGGTACCTTCTGGGGGTACAGTAGCTCCCGGAATATGGTCGCTGCAGGCCCCGAGCCTGGTGGACATCAGGCCCTCCTGCCCATTGTTGGCTCCCAGGTAGCGGGGATGCCTATTGCAGCCAGTCCCTGGCTGCCCTCTCTGGGGGAGAGTAGCTCCCCCGGTATATATCCCCATACCCCTCTCCCTTCTGGCTCCTGTACACAGCACACACTCACACATGAAGGGTTTTGGGGGCGTGTGTGTTCGGTGGGGTGTAGTGGATGGGGCCACGTAGGTGGTCCCCTTTGGTTGCACTCTGCAGTTCCCTGCCCCTGTTTTAATTACACCTTAGACATTACTACTTATCAAACACACTCACACACACACATTAGGTCTTGGGGGGTGGTTACACTGAGTGGCATCTGGTGGGCGGGGCTCTTTGGGTATGTAGGCTGCCCAGAGTGCCGCGCTCCCAGTTCTACAAGTTTGGCTGCCCCTCAATTTTAATTGCTCACTATTAGAAAATATTGAAGAGCCAGAAGGGTGATGGGAGGGGTCTTCTTCGCACACCCCTGCTTCCTGGTGTCTGCTCGGGGCAGGAGGGGCCAGGAGGATTAATTAATTGTTCTGCTGGTTCGGGGTCTGTGGTGGCTGGGGGGTTGCTGGCCTCCTGGTGTGCCCGCTGCAATACACCCCAGCAGAGTCGAGGGAGGTAGGATGTGTGGATGTGTGGATGTATGGGACGTGAAAGTGTGTGTGGTAATGATTGGGCCTGGATCTGGGACTTGCTGTCGCCTGGCCTGCCTGTGTTTCTCCCGATGGGGCATCAGCGTTGCCTCTCCCCACTGCTCGCGACTTCACCCACCTGTGGGCACGTCTTGACTCCCAGGGCACTTGGCCAGGGGCGCTGGGGCAGGCGCTGACCCACTTTGTGGCTGTCTGGGGCGCTTGGCCCTCCTGGGTATTGGGTGGGGCCTCTGCCGGGGGGTTTGGGGGCGCTCGGGCTCCTGGGGCCCAGGTCCAGTGCACGGCCCATGTCTGGGCGGCTGGGGCCTGGCGGGGTCGGTGGGCTGTTGCCCCTGGTTCCCGGAGTGCCTCTGCCCTATGCTTATGGGGGCTCTTTCCGGGGGCTTCCTCTGCAGTCTTCTGGGTGGATGCGTGGTTGCCCCTGCGGTGGGCTGCCTGGGTTCTGTGCTCTGTGGGGGCTGCTGGTGGCCTGGGTCTTGTGGCCCTCTCTGCCTGCTTCTGATTGCTTGGGGGGGGGCTGTGGATTGTGGCCCTGTACGCTTATACACTCATAACTAAGCACGGTTATCATGTAGGTCCTGTGCCATGGGTGTTGCATGTTCTCACACACACACACACACATTCATTAGTCCAGTAGCATGGTCACTAAGCAGTTGATGTATTATCATGTCGTCTCAGGTCATCTATATCCACAGCTGTGTTGTATGCGATTGCCGCTTCTTGTGCTTGTTTTTGTTTGTTTGTGTGTTTGTTTTTTCTCTGCTTGTCTGCTTTCAGGTGCTCCTGGTGGCGCTAAGGCTGGATTCCCCTCATAGGCCATGGATTGTTGTCTGTTTTGTTTTTTACAGGTGTAGCAGCTGGTTGTCTGGTTTTTGTTTCTATTTTTGTTCTGTTTCCTCTTCTTTCCTCTTCTTCTTTCCTTGTCCCCCGGTCCGGTTCAGTTCAGTTCATGTCATATATTGTAAACAGAAATAAATAAATAAATGGGCATCAAGGGGAGCTTTACATTTATAAAACTTCCCTTGGCAAAACAAATCTGTTTGGCATCAAAGGTATTCAGACTACAATTCTTCTGACATAATGCTGAACAGGACAAGGGGAAAAAAAAGTAAAGAAGACAGTTCTGCCGAAAGCCAGGTATAGACCTGTTCTAAGTTCTATACTTTTTAAAAGGGGCGTGTTTATCAACTATGGAATTAGAAGATTTACAAAAATGGTCAAGTGCTAGATCTTCATCTGGGATTTTAACAGTGTCATATAACTATTCAACAGATCAGTTAAAAAAAAGCCTGCTCATGGAGATGTTTCAGGATCTGGATACCAAGCGTGGACCTAATGTTTTCATTTTTGCAATTCTGATACAGGCTATTGAGCAGTGATAACTAACACCAAGTTCAGATACTGCGGATTTTCTACCTTTGATTTGTTAAGATTGAGCCAATCAGGGACAACCTTGAAGGATCTCTTTGGTTTTGTAGGATCTGTAATTACCTGAGAAAGGTTGATATTGGTACACACCTTTTTTAAATGATCAGTTATGATCAGTTGAGTAATAAAGGTTGAACTATTCTGGGAAAGAGGTTCTATTCCCAGCATCATGATGGACACTCCTGATATAGAAGGTTTCGGTAACGCATTGGAATTGTTTTACTATTTTCATATGCATGTGCAATGAAGAATTGCTTGCTGCTGATAAATGCAAAGAAGAACAGCTTACACATAGATGCTCACATATAGGCTGCTGAATGCAATGAAGACCTGCTTATCAAGTAAAGTTCAATGTCAATGTGTAATATTCAATTAGGATTTGCAAAACAGTGAAGTTAAACAATGAATGGGTCCATAGTCGGTATGAGAAGACTACAGGAATATTTACCTGGGTGTACGTTCAAACAGAGATGAGAAAATTGCGATAAATAATTGTTTGTTTGTTTGTTAGTATGTATATGAATGTTATGTGTATAAACTGTGTTGCGTTATAGTTACTCAGTAGTGTCTCAGTGAAACAACCGACGGGGGAAGCCTTGCGGTGACAACAAAAGCAGTGTTTTACTGATCAGTCAAGTTGCTCCAGTGTACTCCATACAAACTGGTTGGCTACTGAAGGGATAGAAAATGGGGAATACTTGTTTTCAAGCAAACAAGGAATTAGATGGGAAAAATACATGTTTTAACGGGACCCAGACAATATTAAATACTCAGACAGATGGGAGAAGAAGTGTAGTTTTGTAGGAAATCACAAAATTATTACATAGAATTAGTGAAATCAATTGAAGAATGCCTTTCTGAAGAGCTGTTTACCACAGATGAGCAGCTTTGCGACCAAGCACATTGTAGATCGCTTTACTGCCAAAATGATCTAATTTAATGGATTGGTTTAGACATGCATAACAGCATTTTAAGAACAAAGAGAGAAACAAAAAGGGACAACGCTTCATGGTGGAAGGTGATGTATAAATAACTGTGTATATGATGAAGGGGGTGGCAACACCCATTCCGAAATCCCGCCATTCCGACATCCCGCTATTCCGACATCCCACCATTCCGACATACCACCATTTCGACAAACCACCATTCCGACATTCAAACGTCCCACCATTCCGACATCCCACCATTGCGACATCCCGCTATTCTGACGTTCAAATGTCCCACCATTCCGACAAGGCTTTCCGTATAAGGAAATGTGTGTTACTCAACAGGTGAGTCCCTTCTTTCTGTTCATGCAATTTATATGTTTAACACATGTTTATAGACAAGCGTTATTAAAAACAAAAAGTCTCGGCAACTGGAGGAGGAGAAGCAGTCCGCGGTGGTTTTCAATCACACACTCCAATGCCACTTGTTTCAACTTCCGAAAATTTAATCCAGGAAAAAAAGGCTTACAAACATGGACCAAAACGGCTCCATAACACGCACAAGAATCCAAAAGAAACGAAAGTTAACTAAAAGAAAGCAAATAAACAGTATGAAGTGGTCAAAATTGGTTTTACGCATGCCTATGTGCGTCTGGCACATGCGTCTTCGGGCTCTCCCACGTTGGTTTGTGGATGAAAGCTATATGTTCAGCTGTAATGTCATGTAAAAACAATCTCTACATGACATTTAGTCCCAGGTGTGACCAGTTAGGTCCTTAAGATATCAACAGGCTGTATAAAGCTACAACCGTTGCGGCTGTGTGTTTGTACCAAATGCGCAAAACCCATCCGCGCTTCCCAAAATTGGAGTGAGTACTCATAAATCACGTGAATAACATGAATAAACGTTTTTACTGCATTTTGTTGTGTTTTATACGTTCTATGCTGTCATTTCTCTCTTCTCCTATTGGCAAGGCAAGGCAGAGTGCTCGCAACTGTGTCCTGTGCAGTAGCCATGATATCTGTAATTGCAATTATTACTTTTGCATATGATGACAGCGTGCAAAAGACGCATGGGCTCTGTGGAGAGCTCCGCTCCAGCTGGCTGCTGTGACAGCTCACTGACACTGTATTTCTGCTTAATCAGTTTCAGTCTCGCCAGAGTTACATTAATATCTGTATTTTTACATTTGAAATTCAGGGGATTTTGATAATAGATTATTAAAGTTTGTTTGCGAGGCTGTGGCCTCTGCATGTGCAAAGCTTGTGCGCCAAACTTTAGGGCGTATTTGCGCCGGCATATCATTAGTGCAAAATGTTTTGGGTAAAAAATAGGCTATTAAAAGGAACTGTCGGAATGGCGGTATGTTAAAAAAAACAAAAAACATACCGCCATTCCGACCATAGGAGGAAAAAAGTGTCGGAATGATGGGACGTTTGATAAAAAATTAAGTGTCGCCATTCCGACAATTGGAGACCCATGTCGGAATGGCGAGATGTCGGAATGGCAGCATGTAACCATGATGAAGGAGAGACCATTTGAGCAGCACAGCCATTTCGCAGCACAGGGACAGCAGTCCAAGTTACAGGATCTCCCACGTGGTATCACCTGTCACATTGTGTCAAGGCATCAAAAGAAGAAAAAATCACCAAACTCAAGGACAAAAAGACAAAGACTCCGGTGAATGAAGACAGAGGACTGACAAACCAGAAATACAAAAGGATTCTCGATATCAAGATCCAGAAGAAGAGGCTAACAATGCCACGAACACTTACGATGCTGGGAATGATGCCAGCAATGAACAGAGAAGAAGATTCAGTGTCATCAATCTGCATTACTTGCCTCTAATGAGGGGGTGAATATAGAATCCTCAACGATTACAACGTCTCTGGGAACTGTGACAACAACAAGGTTTAAACCATTTTGATATATATTGTAACCTATTGTCTAAGGAATAGTGCCGAAAATGAGGTAAATCTAATCCACCACTGTCCTTGGTCTTCTGTAGGGTTTTTAAACTAATACGTGGTGGTTTGTTTTTCCACAGAAATTTGGAGATGCATGAATCTAGTGACTTAAACCAAGTAGCAGATGGTTTTATGGGGATCATTGAGAACAAATAGTTAACTTTTGGTAGTATCATCATTTTAATGGATGTAACTCTCCCCATAAGTGATATAGGTAAGGACTTCCAACGAGAGATCGTCCTCTACTGTCTTTAATAATTGCACATAATTTAGCTTTGTTAGCTCTGAGAGCCTGGAGGAAATGTTTATGCCTAAATATCTAATATTTCCTGACTGTAAAGTGATCGCAGGTATATTATGGACCCTACAGTTAATGGGCAGAACTGTGGTCTTAGACCAGTTGATAGAGTAGTCAGAAAGTGCTGAGAATTTATTTATGAGTGTGATCGTGTGACTGAGAGACGTCTGTGAGTTCTGAAGGAAAAGTAATACATCATCAGCATAAAGACTTATTTTATGCTCAATATTTTGGGATTAATTACTCACAAACGGGTAAGAAAAGGTAGTATTGCCAGACCATACATGATCAAAACAGGGAGCGGAGGTGGTTCAGCTGCAAGGTGTGAATGTCTGACTATAGTTTGTAAAAAGCGGGTAAGATAAGGTGCGAATGCCCGACAATGTATGATCAAAAGAGGGAGCGGAGGTTTTCGGCTGGAAGAAGGTCTGAATGTCCACCCAAAATTCCTGAAAAATGGGTAAAAAAAGGGTGCGAATGCCAAACCATACATCATCAAAAGCAGGAGTGGATGTGTTCGGCTACAAGAAGATTTGAATGTCCATCAATAATTGCTTTAAAACATGAAAGAAAATTTTCGAATATCAAACCGCACATGATCATAAGCGGGAGAGGAGTTGTTCAGCTGCAAGAAGGTGTGAATGTCCACCCATAATTACTGAAAAATGGGTAAGAAAAGGTGAAAATGCCCAACCATACATCATCAAAAGCAGGAGTGGATGTGTTCGGCTACAAGAAGGTTTGAATGTCCGACCATAGTTTGTAAAAAGCGGGTAAGAAAAGGTTCGAATGCCCGAACATAGACCATCAAAAGAGGGAGCGGAGGTGTTCCGCTGTAAGAAGGTGTAAATGTCCGACCATAGTTGGTAAAAAGCGGGTAAGAAAAGGTTAAAATACCCGACTGTACACAATCAATAGCGGGAGCGGAGTTGTTTGGCTACAAGAAGGTGTGAAAGTCCGACCACGGTTTGTAAAAAGCGGGTAAGAAAAGGTTCGAATGCCCGAATATATACCATCAAAAGTGGAAGTGGATGGGTTCGGCTGCAAAAAGGTGTGAACGTCCGACCAAAGTTTGTAAAAAGCAGTTAAGAAAAGGTTCGAATATCCAACCAAACATAATCAAAAGCGGGAGCAGAGCTGTTCGACTGCAAGTAGGTGTGAATGTCAGATCATAATTTGCAAAAAGCTGATGAGAAAGGGTGAGAATGCCCGGCTATACACCATCAAATGCGGGAGCGGAAGTGTTCGGCTGTGAGTAGGTGTGAATGTCCGACCATAATTGCTGAAAAATGTGTTAGAAGAGACTAGAATGCCGGACAATACATCATGAAATGCGGGAGCGGAGTTGTTCGGCTGTGAGTAGGTGTGAATCTCCGAGCATAGTTTGTAAAAAGGGGGTAAGAATAGTTTCGAATGCCCGAACATACACTATCAAAACAGGGAGCGGAGGTGGCTCAGCTGCAAGGTGTGAATGTCTGACTATAGTTTGTAAATAAGGTGCGAATGCCCAAAAATGTATAATCAAAAGAGGGAGCGGAGGTTTTCGGCTACAAGAAGGTTTGAATGTCCGACCATAGTTTGTAAAAAGCGGGTAAGAAAAAGTTCAAATGCCTGACTATACACCATCAAAAGCGGGAGCAGAGGTGTTCCGCTGTAAGACGGTGTGAATGTCCGACCATATTTGGTAAAAAGCGGGTAAGAAAAGGTTAAAATACCCGACTGTACACAATCAATAGCGGGAGAGGAGGTGTTCAGCTGCAAGAAGGTGTGAATGTCCACCCATAATTCCTGAAAAATGGGTAAGAAAAGGTGCGAATGCCCAACCATACATTATCAAAAGCAGGTGTGAATGTCAGATCATAATTTGCAAAAAGCTGATGAGAAAGGGTGAGAATGCCCGACTATACACCATCAAATGCGGGAGCGGAGTTGTTCGGCTGTGAGTAAGTGTGAATCTCCGACCATAATTGCTGAAAAATGTGTTAGAAAAGGTAAGAATGCCGGTCCATACATCATCAAAAGCGGGAGAGGTGGTGTTCGGCTGCAAGTAGGTGTGAATGTCCAGCCATAATTACTAACAAACGGGTAAGAAAAGGTAGTATTGCCAGACCATACATGATCAAAACAGGGAGCGGAGGTGGTTCAGCTGCAAGAAGGTGTGAATGTCCGACTAAAGTTCAAATATATTAACAAAAGCGGGAGGAGAGGTCTTCGGATGAGAGTGGTTTAGAATTTCCAACCATAATCTATAAAATGCGGTGAAAAAAAAGGTGTGATAGAACACTAAAAGGTGGAGCGGAAGTGTTCGGCTGCAAGAAGGTGTGAATGTCCGACTATATTTGGTGAAAAGCAGGTGAAGCAAGGTCTGAATGCCCAACCTTACATCATCAAAAGCGAGATCAGAGGTGTTTGGCTGCATGAAGGCCATAGTTTGCCAAAAGCGGGTAAGCTGCGAATGACCGACTAAATATCAACAAAAGGTCTTCGGATGCAAGTGGGTGTGAATATCCCACCATACAAGTATGGTGGAGAGGAAGCTGTGAACAGCCGACCATAGTTGGCAAAAAGCGGGTGAGAAAAGGTGCGAATGTCCAACCATACATGATCAAAACAGGGAGCGGAGGTGTTTGGCTGTGACAAGGTGTGAATGTCCACCCAAAATTAATGAAAAGCGGGCAACAAGTAGGTTTGAATGCCCAACCATACATCATCAAAAGCAGGAGTGGATGTGTTCGGCTACAAGGTTTGAATGTCCGAGCATAGTTTGTAAAAAGCGGGTAAGAAAAGGTTCGAATGCCCAAACATACACCATCAAAAGAGGGAGCGGAGGTGTTCCGCTGTAAGAAGGTGTGAATGT
Organism: Leuresthes tenuis; assembly: GCF_036924035.1. Classification (NCBI taxonomy): domain Eukaryota; kingdom Metazoa; phylum Chordata; class Actinopteri; order Atheriniformes; family Atherinopsidae; genus Leuresthes; species Leuresthes tenuis. Next base: position 25,100,159 of record NW_027325362.1, read on the forward strand.
CCGACCATAGTTGGTAAAAAGCGAGTAAGAAAAGGTTAAAATACCCGACTGTACACAATCAATAGCGGGAGCGGATGTGTTTGGCTACAAGAATGTGTGACAGTCCGACCATGGTTTGTAAAAAAACGGGTAAGAAAAGGTGCGAATGCCCGACAATGTATGATCAAAAGAGTGAGCGGAGGTTTTCGGCTACAAGAAGGTTTGAATGTCCGACCATAGTTGGTAAAAAGCGAGTAAGAAAAGGTTCAAATGCCTGACTGTACACAATCAATAGCGGGAGCGTAGTTGTTCGGCTACAAGAAGGTGTGAAAGTTCAACCATGGTTTGTAAAAAGCTGCTAAGTAAAGGTTCGAATGCCCGAATATATACCATCAAAAGCGGAAGCGGAGGTGTTCGGCTGCAAGAAGGTGTGAACGTCCGACCAAAGTTTGCAAAAAGCAGTTAAGAAAAGGTTCGAATGCCCGAATATATACCATCAAAAGCGGGAGCAGAGCTGTTCGACTGCAAGTAGGTGTGAATGTCCAGCCATAATTACTCACAAACGGGTAAGAAAAGGTAGTATTGCCAGACCATACATGATCAAAACAGGGAGCTGAGGTGGTTCAGCTGCAAGGTGTGAATGTCTGACTATAGTTTGTAAAAAGCGGGTAAGACAAGGTGCGAATGCCCGACAATGTATGATCAAAAGAGGGAGTGGAGGTCTTCGGCTGCAAGGTCTGAATGTCCAACCATAATTTCTAAAAACCGGGTAAGAAAAGGCTCGAAAGCCCGACTATACACAATCAAAAGCGGGAGCGGGAGGTTTTCAGCTGCAAATCCTTCACTCAAACCAAGTGAAAACTGCTTTGTCCTTCATATTTATCAATGTCTAGATCGACTTCAACAAAGAACAACATTGTACTTTGTAGTAAAGAAAGAGCAAATCAAAAGTTTTAGGAATCCGAGAATAAGCTTATTTTCATGAGTTCTGCACGATTATTGATTTTACTATAAATGAACGCCTTCACTCAAACTATGTTAAAACTGCTTTGTCCTTCATATTTATCAATGTCTAGATTGACTTTAACAAAGAACAACACTGGATTTTGCAGTAGAAGAAAGAGCAACACTGAAGGATCAGTAATCCGAGAATAAGCTTGTTTTCATACGTTCTGCATGATTTGGGATTTTATGTATAAAATGAATTCCTTCACTCAAACCAAGTTAAAACTGCTTTGTCCTTCATATTTATGAATGTCTAGATCGACTTCAACAAAGAACAACATTGTATTTTGCAGTAGAAGAAAAAGCAACACTGAAGGATCAGGAATCCGAGAATAAACTTCTTTTCATACGTTTTGCATGATTTGGGATTTTATGTATAAAATTAATTCCTTCACTCAAACCAAGTGAAAACTGCTTTGTCCTTCATATTTATCAATGTCTAGATTTACTTCAACAAAGAACAACATTGTATTTTGCAGTAGTAGAAAGAGCAACACTGGAGGATCAGGAATCCGAGAATAAGCTTATTTTCATACGTTCTGCATGATTTGGGATTTTATGTATAAAATGAATTCCTTTACTCAAACTATGTTAAAACTGCTTTGTCCTTCATATTTATCAATGTCTAGATTGACTTCAACAAAGAACAACATTGTATTTTGCAGTAGAAGAAATAGCAACACTGAAGGATCAGGAATCCGAAAACAAGCTTATTTTCATACGTTCTGCTTGATTTGGGATTTTGCTATAAAATTAATTCCTTCACTCAAACAAAGTGGAAACTGCTTTGTTCTTCATATTTATCAATGTCTATATAAATTTCAACAAAGAACAAGGCTGTATTTTTCATTATAGGAAAGAGCAACACTGGAGGATCAGGAATCCGAGAAAAAGCTTACTTTCATGAGTCCTGCACGATTTCGGATTTTCCTATAAAATGAATTGCTTTGCCCAAACCAAGTTAAAATTGCTTTGTCCTTCATAGTTATCCATGTCTAAAATGTATCAAGCATAAAGTTCCTCATATTACCCTGAATGAGAAAGAAGCATCCCTTTGGTTGAGCAATACGTTCCTTATGCGGAGTTATGCATGATTTCGGATTTTGCTATAAAATTCATTTTTTCACACCTTTTTTTTTCACCACATTTTATAGATTATGGTTGGAAATTCTCAACCACTCTAATCCGAAGACCTCTCCTCCCGCTTTTGTTAATATATTTGAACTTTAGTTGGACATTCATACCTTCTTGCAGCTGAACCACCTCCGCTCCCTGTTTTGATCATGTATGGTCTGGCAATACTACCTTTTCTTACCCGTTTGTGAGTAATTATGGCTGGACATTCACACTTACTTGCAGCCGAACACCACCTCTCTCGCTTTTGATGATGTATGGACCGGCATTCTTACCTTTTCTAACACATTTTTCAGAAATTAAAGTCGGAGATTCACACCTACTCACAGCCGAACAACTCCGCTCCCGCATTTGATGGTGTGCAGTCGGACATTCTCACCCTTTCTCATCAGCTTTTTGCAAATTATGATCTGAAATTCACACCTACTTGCAGTCGAAAAGCTATGCTCCCGCTTTTGATTATGTTTGGTTGGATATTCAAACCTTTTCTTAACTGCTTTTTACAAACTTTAGTCAGACATTCACACCTTGCAGCTGAACCACCTCCGCTCCCTGTTTTGATCATGTATGGTCTGGCAATACTACCTTTTCTTACCCATTTGTGAGTAATTATGGCTGGACATTCACACCTACTTGCAGCCGAACACCACCTCTCCCGCTTTTGATGATGTATTGTCCGGCATTCTAGTCTCTTCTAACACATTTTTCAGCAATTATGGTCGGACATTCACACCTACTCACAGCCGAACACTTCCGCTCCCGCATTTGATGGTGTATAGCTGGGCATTCTCACCCTTTCTCATCAGCTTTTTGCAAATTATGATCTCACATTCACACCTACTTAAAGTCGAACAGCTCTGCTCCCGCTTTTGATTATGTTTGGTTGGATATTCGAACCTTTTCTTAACTGCTTTTTACAAACTTTGGTCGGACGTTCACACCTTCTTGCAGCCGAACACCTCCACTTCCACTTTTGATGGTATATATTCGGGCATTCGAACCTTTTCTTACCCGCTTTTTACAAACCGTGGTCGGACTTTCACACCTTCTTGTAGCCGAACAACTCCGCTCCCGCTATTGATTGTGTACAGTCGGGTATTTTAACCTTTTCTTACCCGCTTTTTACCAACTATGGTCGGACATTTACACCTTCTTACAGCGGAACACCTCCGCTCCCTCTTTTGATGGTCTATGTTTGGGCATTCGAACCTTTTCTTACCCGCTTTTTAAAAACTATGGTCGGACATTCAAACCTTCTTCTAGCCGAACACATCCACTCCTGCTTTTGATGATGTATGGTTTGGCATTCGCACCCTTTTTTTACCCATTTTTCAGGAATTATGGGTGGACATTCAGACCTTCTTGCAGCCGAAAACCTCCGCTCCCTCTTTTGATCATGCATTGTCGGGCATTCGCACCTTGTCTTACACGCTTTTATAAACTTTAGTTGGACATTCACACCTTCTTGCAGCTGAACGACCTCCGCTCCCTTTTTTGATCATGTATGGTCTGGCAATACTACCTTTTCTTACCCGTTTGTGAGTAATTAATCCCAAAATATTGAGCATAAAATAAGTCTTTATGCTGATGATGTATTACTTTTCCTTCAGAACTCACAGACGTCTCTCACTCACACGATCACACTCATAAATAAATTCTCAACACTTTCTGACTACTCTATCAACTGGTCTAAGACCACAGTTCTGCCCATTAACTGTAGGGTCCATAATATACCTGCGATCACTTTACAGTCAGGAAATATTAGATATTTAGGCATAAACATTTCCTCCAGGCTCTCAGAGCTAACAAAGCTAAATTATGTGCAATTATTAAAGACAGTAGAGGACGATCTCTCTCGTTGGAAGTCCTTACCTATATCACTTATGGGGAGAATTACATCCATTAAAATGATGATACTACCAAAAGTTAACTATTTGTTCTCAATGATCCCCATAAAACCATCTGCTACTTGGTTTAAGTAACTAGATTCATGCATCTCCAAATTTCTGTGGAAAAACAAACCACCACGTATTAGTTTAAAAACCCTACAGAAGACCAAGGACAGTGGTGGATTAGATTTACCTCATTTTCAGCACTATTCCTTAGCCAATAGGTTACAATATATATCAAAATGGTTTAAACCTTGTTTTTGTCACAGTTCCCAGAGACGTTGTAATCGTTGAGGATTCTATATTCACCCCCTCATTAGAGGCACGTGTTGCAGATTGATGACACTGAATCTTCTTCTCTGTTCATTGCTGGCATCATTCCCAGCATCGTAAGTGTTCGTGGCATTGTTAGCCTCTTCTTCTGGATTTTGATATCGAGAATCCTTTTGTATTTCTGGTTTGTCAGTACTCTCTCTTCGTTCACCGGCGTCTTTGTCTTTTTGTCCTTGAGTTTGGTGATTTTTTCTTCTTTTGATGCCTTGACACAATGTGACAGGTGATACCACGTGGGAGATCCTGTAACTTGGATTGCTGTCCCTGTGCTGCGAAATGGCTGTGCTGCTCAAATGGTCTCTCCTTCATCATGGTTACATGCTGCCATTCCGACATCTCGCCATTCCGACATGGGTCTCCAATTGTCGGAATGGCGACACTTAATTTTTTATCAAACGTCCCACCATTCCGACACTTTTTTCCTCCTATGGTCGGAATGGCGGTATGTTTTTTTTTTTTTAACATACCGCCATTCCGACAGTTCCTTTTAATAGCCTATTTTTTACCCAAAACATTTTGCACTAATGATATGCCGGTGCAAATACGCCCTAAAGTTTGGCGCACAAGCTCTGCACATGCAGAGGCCACAGCCTCGCAAACAAACTTTGATAATCTATTATCAAAATCCCCTGAATTTCAAATATAAAAATACAGATATTAATGTAACTCTGGCGAGACTGAAACTGATTAAGCAGAAATACATTGTCAGTGAGCTGTCACAGCAGCCAGCTGGAGCGGAGCTCTCCACAGAGCCCATGCGTCTTTTGCACGCTGTCATCATATGCAAAAGTAATAATTGCAATAACAGATATCACGGCTACGGCACAGGACACAGTTGCGAGCACTCTGCCTTGCCTTGCCAATAGGAGAAGAGAGAAATGACAGCATAGAACGTATAAAACACAATAAAATGCAGTAAAACCGTTTATTCATGTTATTCACGTGATTTATGAGTACTCGCTCCAATTTTGGGAAGCGCGGATGGGCTTTGCGCATTTGGCACAAACACACAGCCGTTGCGCAAGGCTTTATACAGCCTGTTGATATCTTAAGGACGTAACTGGTCACACCTGGGAGTAAATGTCATGTAGAGATTGTTTTTACATGACATTACAGCTGAACATATAGCTTTCATCCACAAACCAATGTGGGAGAGCCCGAAGACGCATGTGCCAGACGCACATAGGCATGCGTAAAACCAATTTTGACCACTTCATACTGTTTATTTGCTTTCTTTTAGTTAATTTTCATTTCTTTTGGATTCTTGTGCGGGTTAACGGAGCCGTTTTGGTCCATGTTTGTAAGCCTTTTTTTCCTGGATTAAATTTTCGGAAGTTGAAACAAGTGGCATTGGAGTGTGTGATTGAAAACCACCGCGGACTGCTTCTCCTCCTCCAGTTGCCGAGACTTTGTGTTTTTAATAACGCTTGTCTATAAACATGTGTTAAACATATAAATTGCATGAACAGAAAGAAGGGACTCACCTGTTGAGTAACACACATTTCCTTATACGGAAAGCCTTGTCGGAATGGTGGGACATTTGAATATCGGAATGGTGGGACGTTTGCATGTTGGAATGGTGGTATGTCGGAATGGTGGTATGTCGGAATGGTGGGATGTCGGAATAGCGGGATGTCGGAATGGCGGGATTTCGGAATGGGTGTTGCCACCCCCTTCATCATATACACTTTTATTTATACATCACCTTCCACCATGAAGCGTTGTCCCTTTTTGTTTCTCTCTTTGTTCTTAAAATGCTGTTATGCATGTCTAAACCAATCCATTAAATTAGATCATTTTGTCAGTAAAGCGATCTACATTGTGCTTGGTCGCAAAGCTGCTCATCTGTGGTAAACAGCTTTTCAGAAAGGCATTCTTCAATTGATTTCACTAATTTCATGTAATAATTTTGTGATTTCCTACAAAACTACACTTCTTATCCCATCTGTCTGAGTATTTAATATTGTCTGGGTCCCGTTAAAACATGTATTTTTCCCATCTAATTCCTTGTTTGCTTGAAAACAAGAATTCCCCATTTTCTATCCCTTCAGTAGCCAACCAGTTTGTATGGAGTACACTGGAGCAACTTGACTGATCAGTAAAACACTGCTTTTGTTGTCACCGCAAGGCATCCCCCGTCGGTTGTTTCACTGAGACACTACTGAGTAACTATAACTCAACACAGTTTATACACATAACATTCATATACATACTAACAAACAAACAAACAATTATTTATCGCGATTTTCTCATCTCTGTTTGAACGTACACCCAGGTAAATATTCCTGTAGTCTTCTCATACCGACTATGGACCCATTCATTGTTTAACTTCACTGTTTTGCAAATCCTAATTGAATATTACACATTGACATTGAACTTTACTGGATAAGCAGGTCTTCATTGCATTCAGCAGCCTATATGTGAGCATCTATGTGTAAGCTGTTCTTCTTTGCATTTATCAGCAGCAAGCAATTCTTCATTGCACATGCATATGAAAATAGTAAAACAATTCCAATGCGTTAGCGAAACCTTCTATATCAGGAGTGTCCATCATGATGCTGGGAATAGAACCACTTTCCCATATAGTTCAACCTTCATTACTCAACTGATCATAACTCCGCAATGAGCACATTTCAAAGTATCATTCCTCTACATATATTCAAAAATCTATGTGTAAATGTTTAATATTTCTTATATTTGTTGATGTCATTCTGTGTGCATGTGGCCTAAACCCAATCTCAGTGTGGCAATTTTAATTAAAACAAGTTGAACTCTGCCTCTGATCATTTAAAAAAGGTTTGTACCAATATCAACCTTTCTCAGGTAATTACTGATCCTACAAAACCAAAGAGATCCTTCAAGGTTGTCCCTGATTGGCTCAATCTTAACAAATCAAAGGTAGAATATCCGCAGTATCTGAACTTGGTGTTAGTTATCACTGCTCAATAGCCTGTATCAAAATTGCAAAAATGAAAACATTAGGTCCACGCTTGGTATCCAGATCCTGAAACATCTCCATGAGCAGGCTTTTTTTTAACTGATCTGTTGAATAGTTATATGACACTGTTAAAATCTCAGATGAAGATCTAGCACTTGACCATTTTTGTAAATCTTCTAATTCCATAGTTGATAAACATGCCCCTTTTAAAAAGTATAGAACTTAGAACACGTCTAGTCCCTGACTTTCGGCAGAACTGTCTTCTTTACTTTTTTTTTTTTTTTCCCCTTGTCCTGTTCAGCATTATGTCAGAAGAATTGTAGTCTGAATACCTTTGATGCCAAACAGATTTGCTTTGCCAAGGGAAGTTTTATAAATGTAAAGCTCCCCTTGATGCCCATTTATTTATTTCTGTTTACAATATATGACATGAACTGAACTGAACCGGACCGGGGGACAAGGAAAGAAGAAGAGGAAAGAAGAGGAAACAGAACAAAAATAGAATCCAGGGGAATCCAGCCTTAGCGCCACCAGGAGCACCTGAAAGCAGACAAGCAGAGAAAAAACAAACACACAAACAAACAAAAACAAGCACAAGAAGCGGCAATCGCATACAACACAGCTGTGGATATAGATGACCTGAGACGACATGATAATACATCAACTGCTTAGCGACCATGCTACTGGACTAATGAATGTGTGTGTGTGTGTGTGTGTGTGTGTGAGAACATGCAACACCCATGGCACAGGACCTACATGATAACCGTGCTTAGTTATGAGTGTATAAGCGTACAGGGCCACAATCCACAGCCCCCCCCAAGCAATCAGAAGCAGGCAGAGAGGGCCACAAGACCCAGGCCACCAGCAGCCCCCACAGAGCACAGAACCCAGGCAGCCCACCGCAGGGGCAACCACGCATCCACCCAGAAGACTGCAGAGGAAGCCCCCGGAAAGAGCCCCCATAAGCATAGGGCAGAGGCCCTCCGGGAGCCAGGGGCAACAGCCCACCGACCCCGCCAGGCCCCAGCCGCCCAGACATGGGCCGTGCACTGGACCCGGGCCCCAGGGGCCCGAGCGCCCCCAAACCCCCCGGCAGAGGCCCCACCCAATACCCAGGAGGGCAAAGCGCCCCAGACAGCCACAAAGTGGGTCAGCGCCTGCCCCAGCGCCCCTTGCCAAGTGCCCTGGGAGTCAAGATGTGCCCACAGGTGGGTGAAGTCGCGAGCAGTGGGGAGAGGCAACGCTGACGCCCCATCGGGAGAAGCACAGGCAGGCCAGGCGACAGCAAGTCACAGATCCAGGCCCAATCATTACCACACACACTTTCACGTCCCATACATCCACACATCCACACGTCCTACCTCCCTCGACTCTGCTGGGGTATAGTGCAGCGGGCACACCAGGAGGCCAGCAACCCCCCAGCCACCACAGACCCCGAACCAGCAGAACAATTAATTAATCCTCCTGGCCCCTCCTGCCCCGAGCAGACACCAGGAAGCAGGGGTGTGCGAAGAAGACCCCTCCCCTCACCCTTTTGGCTCTTCAATATTTTCTAATAGTGAGCAATTAAAATTGAGGGGCAGCCAAACTTGTAGAACTGGGAGCGCGGCACTCTGGGCAGCCTACATACCCAAAGAGCCCCGCCCACCAGATGCCACTCAGTGTAACCACCCCCCAAGACCTAATGTGTGTGTGTGAGTGTGTTTGATAAGTAGTAATGTCTAAGGTGTAATTAAAACAGGGGCAGGGAACTGCAGAGTGCAACCAAAGGGGACCACCTACGTGGCCCCATCCACTACACCCCACCGAACACACACGCCCCCAAAACCCTTCATGTGTGAGTGTGTGCTGTGTACAGGAGCCAGAAGGGAGAGGGGTATGGGGATATATACCGGGGGAGCTACTCTCCCCCAGAGAGGGCAGCCAGGGACTGGCTGCAATAGGCATCCCCGCTACCTGGGAGCCAACAATGGGCAGGAGGGCCTGATGTCCACCAGGCTCGGGGCCTGCAGCGACCATATTCCGGGAGCTACTGTACCCCCAGAAGGTACCCATCCCGCCCCACCCCACTCAACCCAACCCCACCCAGGAGGACCTCTACAAAAAACAAACAAACAACATCAAAAAACAAACAAACAAACCACCCGGTCACACCAGTCGCAGCAGCCCGGGCCTGAGACCCACCATCACCCAGCAACCCACCACCACCACTATGTGATAAAACTAATCAGAGGGGACCAGAGAGAATGAAATTCAGCCAATTGATGTTTTGAGGAGGCAGACATTGTTTCCATGCTAATATAATCTAAAAGAAAATTTCTAAACTGGTTATTACACAGATTGTTCTTCGCTTTCCAGTTCATGAGAATAGTTTTCTTTGCGATACATAACACTGTGACAACCATGTGTGCTGAGTTAATTTCCATGTTGATGTTGTCTAAGTCACCCAGTATGCACAGTGTGGGGCATGCAGGGATGCTACACTTTAGCCATGTTGATAGGTCCTCACAGACTTCAAGCCAGAACTTCTGGACAGGCGCAGAAAACCACAAAGCGTGTGCATAATCACCAGGTGTGTTATCTGTGCAATGTGAGCAGATGTTTGAGTGTGTTAGACCCATCCTGAACATCCTTTGTCCTGTATAGTGTGTTCTATGAAGGATTTTGTATTGTATGAGCTGTAAATTAGGATTTCGAGTCTTTATGAAGGTGTTCAAACATATTTGTGGTTAGAAGCTATGACCAGAACTGATGGATAAATCTGCCTCCCATTTTGAGGATGGAAGAGACATTGTGTCATCTATCTTAGACAATAATTTATATATTTTTGATAGTAGTTTTGGGGTACAGATGCTTAGAAATTCTGCTACCCTAGTCGGGGGTTGTAAGTCTGGTTGGTGGAGGATATATCCATCCATCCATCCATCATCTGCCGCTTATCCGGGGGTCGGGTCGCGGGGGCAGCAGCTTGAGCAGAGAAACCCAGACGTCTCTGTCCCCGGACACTTCCTCCAGCTCTTCCGGGGGGACCCCGAGGCGTTCCCAGGCCAGCCGAGAGACATAGTCTCTCCAACGTGTCCTGGGTCTCCCCCGGGGTCTCCTCCCAGTGGGACGTGCCCGGAACACCTCCCCAGGGAGGCGCCCAGGGGGCATCCTAACCAGATGCCCGAGCCACCTCATCTGACTCCTCTCAATGCGGAGGAGCAGCGGTTCTACTCCGAGCCCCTCCCGGATGACTGAGCTTCTCACCCTATCTCTAAGGGAGAGCCCAGACACCCTGCGGAGGAAACCCATTTCGGCCGCTTGTATTCGCGATCTTGTTCTTTCGGTCACTACCCACAACTCGTGACCATAGGTGAGGATGGGAACGTAGATTGACCAGTAAGTAGAGAGCTTCGCCTTCTGGCTCAGCTCCCTCTTCACAACGACGGGTCGGTGCAGAGCCTGCAACACTGCAGGCGCCGCACCGATCCGCCCGTCAATCTCCCGCTCCATTCGTCCGTCACTCGTGAACAAGACCCCGAGATACTTGAACTCCTCCTCTTGGGGAAGGATCTCATTCCCGACCCGGAGAGAGCATTCCACCCTTTTCCGGCTGAGAACCATAGTCTCGGATTTGGAGGTGCTGATTCTCATCCCAGCCGCTTCACACTCGGCTGCGAATCACTCCAGTGAGAGCTGAAGGTCACGGCCTGACGACGCTAACAGAACCACATCATCTGCAAAAAAGCAGAGACCCGATTCTGAGGTCGCCAAATGGGACACCCTCAACGCCCTGGCTCCACCTAGAAATTCTGTCCATAAAAGTTAGGAACAGAATCGGTGACAAAGGGCAGCCCTGACGGAGTCCAACTCTCACCGGAAACGTATCCGACTTACTGCCGGCAATGCGGACCAAACTCTGGCACCGGTCATACAGAGACCGAACGGCCCCTATCAAGGGGTCCGGCACTCCATACTCCACCCCCCACAGGACTCCACGAGGGACAGGGTCGAACGCTTTCTCCAAGTCCACAAAACACATGTAGACTGGTTGGGCGAACTCCCATGCACCCTCCAGGATCCTGCCGAGGGTATAGAGCTGGTCCACTGTTCCACGGCCAGGACGAAAGCCACACTGCATCTCCTGAATCCGAGGCTCGATTATCCGACGGATCCTCCTCTCCAATACCCCCGAATAGACCTTACCAGGGAGGCTAAGGAGTTTGATACCCCTATAGTTGGAACACACCCTCCGGTCCCCCTTTTTAAAGAGGGGGACCACCACCCCAATCTGCCAGTCCAGAGGCACTGTCCCCGATGTCCACGCGATACTGCAGAGGCGTGTCAGCCAAGACAGCCCTACAACATCCAGAGCCTTGAGAAACTCAGGACGGACCTCATCCACCCCCGGGGCCTTGCCACCGAGGAGCTTTTTAACCACCTCGGCAACCTCAGCCCCAGAAATGGGAGGCCCCGTCTCCGAGCTCTCCGACTCTGCCTCTTCCGAGCACGTGTTGGTAGGATTGAGGAGTTCCTCGAAGTACTCCCCCCACCGACTCACAACATCCCTAGTTGAGGTCAGCAAAGCCCCGTCCCCACTGTAAACAGTGTTGACTGTGAGCCGCTTCCCCCCCCCTGAGACGCCGGATGGTGGACCAGAATCTTTTCGAGGCCGTCCGGAAATCGTTCTCCATGGTCTCACCGAACTCCTACAAGGCCCGAGTTTTTGCCTCAGCAACCGCCGAAGCCGTGGCCCGTCTGGCCCGTCGGTACCTATCAGCTTCTTCCAGGGTCCCACTGGCCAAAAAGGCCCGATAGGACTCCTTCTTCAGCTTGACGGCTTCCCTCACCACTGGTGTCCACCAGCAGGTTCGAGGGTTGCCGCCACGACAGGCACCGACCACCTTACGGCCACAACTCCGACCAGCTGCCTCGGCAATGGAGTCACGGATCATGGCCCATTCGGACTCAATGTCCCCCACCTCAAATATGGTTGAAGCTCTGCCGGAGGTGGGAGTTAAAGCTCCTTCTGACGGGGGATTCTGACAAATGCTCCCAGCAGACCCTCACAATACGTTTGGGCCTGCCAGGTCTGATCGGCATCCTCCCTCACCAGCGGAGCCAACTCACCACCAGGTGGTGATCAGTTGACAGCTCCGCCCCTCTCTTCACCCGAGTGTCCAGGACATACGGCCGCAAGTCCGATGATACAACCACAAAGTCGATCATCGAACTGCGGCCAAGGGTGTCCTGGTGCCAAGTGCACATATGGACACCCTTATGCCTGAACATGGTGTTCGTTATGGACAGTCTATGACTGGCACAGAAGTCCAACAACATAACACCTCTCTGATTCAGATCGGGGGGGCCGTTCCTCCCAATCACACCCCTCCAGGTCTCACTGTCATTGCCCACGTGAGCATTGAAGTCCCCCAGCAGAATGAGGGAGTCTCCGGTAGGAGCATTCTCCAGTGCCTCCCCCAGAGACTCCAAAAAGGGTAGGTACTCTGAACTGCTGTTTGGCGCATAGGCACAAACAACAGTCAGGACTCGTCCCCCCACCCAAAGGCGGAGGGAGGCTACCCTCTCGTTCACTGGGGTAAACCCCAATGTACTGGCACACAGCCGGGGGGCAATAAGTATGCCCACACCTGCTCTGCGCCTCTCACCACGGGCAACTCCAGAGTGGAAGAGAGTCCAACCCCTCTCAAGAGTACTGGTTCCAGATCCCAAGCCGTGCGTCGAGGTGAGTCCGACTATATCTAACGGTCTGATGAAGTTTCAACAATAAACAACAAACTTTGTATTATGAGAAAGAACCAGACTCATTCTTCAGGAATCCGAAAATAAGCTCTATTTTACGAGTTATGCACGAATTCGGATTCTCCTATAAAACGAATTCCTTAACTCAAACCAAGTTAAGACTGCTTTGTCCTTCATATTTATTCATGTCTAATCAAGTTTCAATGATAAACAACGTTGTACTTTGTAGAATGAGAAAGAACTTCTTCAGCAATAAGCATCTCTCGACAAATGACGAAATACAGATTTTGCTATAAAATTAATTGCTATCAGCCTGACTTAAAACTGTTTGTCTTCCTTATTTATCCACTTCAAATCAAGTTTCAACAATTAAAAAAATTTTGTAGTTTGAGAAAGAACAACTTAATCTTGAGCAATCAGTATAAAAAGAGGGTAAGCAAAGGTGCGAATGTCAAACCATACATGATCAAAACAGGGAGCGGAGGTGTTTGGCTGAGACAAGGTGTGAATGTCCACCCATAATTAATGAAAAGCGGGCAACAAGTAGGTTCGAATGCCCAAGCATACATCATCAAAAGAAGGAGTGGATGTGTTCGGCTACAAGAGGGTTTGAATGTCCGAGCATAGTTTGTAAAAAGCGGGTAAGAAAAGGTTCGAATGCCCAAACATACACCATCAAAAGAGGGAGCGGAGGTGTTCCGCTGTAAGAAGGTGTGAATGTCCGACCATAGTTGGTAAAAAGTGGGTAAGAAAAGGTTAAAATACCCGACTGTACACAATCAGTAGCGGGTGCGGAGTTGTTCGGCTACAAGAAGGTTGGAAAGTCCAACCATGGTTTGTAAAAAGCTGGTAAGAAAAGGTTCGAATGCCCGAATATATACCATCAAAAGCGGAAGCGGAGGTGTTCGTTTGCAAGAAGGTGTGAATGTCCGACCAAAGTTTGTAAAAAGCAGTTAAGAAAAGGTTCGAATATCCAACCAAACATAATCAAAAGTGGGAGCAGAGCTGTTCGACTGCAAGTAGGTGTGAATGTCCAGCCATAATTACTCACAAACGGGTAAGAAAAGGTAGTATTGCCAGACCATACATGATCAAAACAGGGAGCTGAGGTGGTTCAGCACCAAGGTGTGAATGTCTGACTATAGTTTGTAAAAAGCGGGTAAGATAAGGTGCGAATGCCCGACAATGTATAATCAAAAGAGGGAGCAGAGGTTTTCGGCTACAAGAAGGTTTGAATGTCCGACCATAGTTTGTAAAAAGCGGGTAAGAAAAGGTTAAAATACCCTACTGTACACAATCAATAGCGGGAGCGGAGTTGTTCGGCTGCAAGAAGGTGTGAACGTCCGACCAAAGTTGGCAAAAAGCAGTAAAGAAAAGTTTCGAATATCCAAACATAATTAAAAGCGAGAGAGATTGTGTTCAGCTGCAAGTAGGTGTGAATATCCAGCCATAATTACTCACAAACGGGTAAGAAAATGTAGTATTGCTTGACCATACATGATCAAAACAGGGAGCGGAGGTGGTTTAGCTGCAAAAAGGGGTGAATGTCCAACTAAAGTTCAAATATATTAACAAAAGCGGGAGGAGAGGTCTTCGGATTAGAGTGGTTGAAATTTCCAACCATAATCTATAAAATGCGGTGAAAAAAAAAGGTGTGAAGGAATGAATTTTATAGCAAAATCCGAAATCATGCATAACTCCGCAAAAGGAACGTATTGCTCAACCAAAGGGATGCTTCTTTCTCATTCAGGGTAATATGAGGAACTTTATGCTTGATACATTTTAGACATGGATAACTATGAAGGACAAAGCAATTTTAACTTGGTTTGAGCAAAGCAATTCATTTTATAGGAAAATCCGAAATCGTGCAGGACTCATGAAAGTAAGCTTATTCTCGGTTTCCTGATCCTCCAGTGTTGCTTTTTCTTCTACTGCAAAATACAATGTTGTTCTTTGTTGAAGTCGATCTAGACATTGATAAATATGAAGGACAAAGCAGTTTTCACTTGGTTTGAATGAAGGATTTGCAGCTGAAAACCTCCCGCTCCCACTTTTGATTGTGTATAGTCGGGCTTTCGAGCCTTTTCTTACCCGGTTTTTAGAAATTATGGTTGGACATTCAGACCTTGCAGCCGAAGACCTCCACTCCCTCTTTTGATCATACATTGTCGGGCATTAGCACCTTTTCTTATCCGCTTTTTACAAACTATAGTCAGACATTCACACCTTGCAGCTGAACCACCTCAGCTCCCTGTTTTGATCATGTATGGTCTGGCAATACTACCTTTTCTTACCCGTTTGTGAGTAATTATGGCTGGACATTCACACCTACTTGCAGTCGAACAGCTCTGCTCCCGCGTTTGATGGTATATATTCGGGCATTCAAACCTTTTCTTAACTGCTTTTTGCAAACTTTGGTCGGACGTTCACACCTTCTTGCAGCCGAACACCTCCGCTCCCGCTTTTGATGGTGTATAGTCAGGCATTTGAACCTTTTCTTACCCGCTTTTTACAAACTATGGTCGGACATTCAAACCTTCTTGTAGCCGAAAACCTCCGCTCCCTCTTTTGATCATACATTGTCGGGCATTCGCACCTTTTCTTACCCGTTTTTTACAAACCATGGTCGGACTGTCACACATTCTTGTAGCCAAACACATCCGCTCCCGCTATTGATTGTGTACAGTCGGGTATTTTAACCTTTTCTTACCCGTTTTTTACCAACTATGGTCGGACATTCACACCTTCTTACAGCGGAACACCTCCGCTCCCTCTTTTGATGGTGTATGTTTGGGCATTCGAACCTTTTCTTACCCGCTTTTTACAAACTATGCTTGGACATTCAAACCTTCTTGTAGCCGAACACATCCACTCCTGCTTTTGATGATGTATGGTTGGGCATTCAAACCTACTTGTTGCCCGCTTTTCATTAATTTTGGGTGGACATTCACACCTTGTCACAGCCAAACACCTCCGCTCCCTGTTTTGATCATGTATGGTTGGACATTCGCACCTTTTCTCACCTGCTTTTTGCCAACTATGGTCGGCTGTTCACAGCTTCCTCTCCACCATACTTGTATGGTGGGATATTCACACCCACTTGCATCCGAAGACCTTTTGTTGATATTTAGTCGGTCATTCGCAGCTTACCCGCTTTTGGCAAACTATGGCCTTCATGCAGCCAAACACCTCTGATCTCGCTTTTGATGATGTAAGGTTGGGCATTCAGACCTTGCTTCACCTGCTTTTCACCAAATATAGTCGGACATTCACACCTTCTTGCAGCCGAACACTTCCGCTCCACCTTTTAGTGTTCTATCACACCTTTTTTTTCACCGCATTTTATAGATTATGGTTGGAAATTCTCAACCACTCTCATCCGAAGACCTCTCCTCCCGCTTTTGTTAATATATTTGAACTTTAGTCGGACATTCACACCTTCTTGCAGCTGAACCACCTCCGCTCCCTGTTTTGATCATGTATGGTCTGGCAATACTACCTTTTCTTACCCGTTTGTTAGTAATTATGGCTGGACATTCACACCTACTTGCAGCCGAACACCAACTCTCCCGCTTTTGATGATGTATGGACCGGCATTCTTACCTTTTCTAACACATTTTTCAGCAATTATGGTCGGAGATTCACACTTACTCACAGCCGAACAACTCCGCTCCCGCATTTGATGGTGTATAGTCGGGCATTCTCACCCTTTCTCATCAGCTTTTTGCAAATTATGATCTGACATTCACACCTGCTTTTGATAATGTATGGTTGGGCATTTGCACCTTTTCTTACCCATTTTTCAGTAATTATGGGTGGACATTCACACCTTCTTCCAGCTGAACACCTCCTCTCCCGCTATTGATTGTGTACAGTCGGGTATTTTAACCTTTTCTTACCCGCTTTTTACCAAATATGGTCGGACATTCACACCGTCTTACAGCGGAACACCTCTGCTCCCGCTTTTGATGGTGTATAGTCAGGCATTTGAACCTTTTCTTACCCGCTTTTTACAAACTATGGTCGGAAATTCAAACCTCCTTGTAGCCGAAAACCTCCGCTCCCTCTTTTGATTATACATTGTTGGGCATTCGCACCTTATTTACAAACTATAGTCAGACATTCACACCTTGCAGCTGAGCCACTTCAGCTCCCTTTTTTGATAGTGTATGTTCGGGCATTCGAACCTATTCTTACCCCCTTTTTACAAACTATGCTCGGAGATTCACACCTACTCAAAGCCAAACAACTCTGCTCCCGCATTTGATGATGTCTTGTCCGGCATTCTAGTCTCTTCTAACACATTTTTCAGCAATTATGGTCGGACATTCACACCTACTCACAGCCGAACACTTCCGCTCCCGCATTTGATGGTGTATAGCCGGGCATTCTCACCCTTTCTCATCAGCTTTTTGCAAATTATGATCTGACATTCACACCTACTTGCAGTCGAACAGCTCTGCTCCCGCTTTTGATTATGTTTGGTTGGATATTTGAACCTTTTCTTAACTGCTTTTTACAAACTTTGGTTGGACGTTCACACCTTCTTGCAGCCGAACACCTCCGCTTCCGCTTTTGATGGTATATATTCGGGCATTCGAACCTTTTCTTACCAGCTTTTTACAAACCATGGTTCGACTTTCACACCTTCTTGTAGCCGAACAACTCCGCTCCCCCTATTGATTGTGTACAGTCGGGCATTTTAACCTTTTCTTACCCGCTTTTTACCAACTATGGTCGGACATTCACACCGTCTTACAGCGGAACACCTCCGCTCCCGCTTTTGATGGTGTATAGTCAGGCATTTGAACCTTTTCTTACCCGCTTTTTACAAACTATGGCCGGACATTCAAACCTTCTTGTAGCCAAAAACCTCCGCTCCCTCTTTTGATCATACATTGTCGGGCATTCGCACCTTATCTTACCCGCTTTTTACAAACTATAGTCAAACATTCACACCTTGTTGCTGAACCACCTCAGCTCCCTGTTTTGATCATGTATGGTCTGGCAATACTACCTTTTCTTACCCGTTTGTGATTTATTATGGCTGGACATTCACACCTACTTGCAGTCGAACAGCTCTGCTCCCGCTTTTGATTATGTTTGGTTGGATATTTGAACCTTTTCTTAACTGCTTTTTACAAACTTTGGTTGGACGTTCACACCTTCTTGCAGCCGAACACCTCCGCTTCCGCTTTTGATGGTATATATTCGGGCATTCGAACCTTTTCTTACCAGCTTTTTACAAACCATGGTTTGACTTTCACACCTTCTTGTAGCCGAACAACTCCGCTCCCCCTATTGATTGTGTACAGTCGGGCATTTTAACCTTTTCTTACCCGCTTTTTACCAACTATGGTCGGACATTCACACCGTCTTACAGCGGAACACCTCCGCTCCCGCTTTTGATGGTGTATAGTCAGGCATTTGAACCTTTTCTTACCCGCTTTTTACAAACTATGGCCGGACATTCAAACCTTCTTGTAGCCAAAAACCTCCGCTCCCTCTTTTGATCATACATTGTCGGGCATTCGCACCTTATCTTACCCGCTTTTTACAAACTATAGTCAAACATTCACACCTTGTTGCTGAACCACCTCAGCTCCCTGTTTTTATAGTGTATGTTCGGGCATTCGAACCTATTCTTACCCCCTTTTTACAAACTATGCTCGGAGATTCACACCTACTCACAGCCGAACAACTCCGCTCCCGCATTTGATGATGTCTTGTCCGGCATTCTAGTCTCTTCTAACACATTTTTCAGCAATTATGGTTGGACATTCACACCTACTCACAGCCGAACACTTCCGCTCCCGCATTTGATGGTGTATAGCCGGGCATTCTCACCCTTTCTCATCAGCTTTTTGCAAATTATGATCTGACATTCACACCTACTTGCAGTCGAACAGCTCTGCTCCCGCTTTTGATTATGTTTGGTTGGATATTCGAACCTTTTCTTAACTGCTTTTTACAAACTTTGGTCGGACGTTCACACCTTCTTGCAGCCGAACACATCCACTTCCACTTTTGATGGTATATATTCGGGCATTCGAACCTTTTCTTACCCGCTTTTTACAAACCGTGGTCGGACTTTCACACCTTCTTGTAGCCAAACAACTCCGCTCCCCCTATTGATCGTGTACAGTCGGGTATTTTAACCTTTTCTTACCCGTTTTTTAACAACTATGGTCGGACATTTACACCTTCTTACAGCGGAACACCTCCGCTCCCTCTTTTGAATGTCTATGTTCGGGCATTCGAACCTTTTCTTACCCGCTTTTTACAAACTATGGTCGGACATTCAAACTTTCTTGTAGCCGAACACATCCACTCCTGCTTTTGATGATGTATGGTTGGGCATTTTCACCTTTTCTTACCCATTTTTCAGTAATTATGGGTGGACATTCACACCTTCTTGCAGCTGAAATACTCCTCTCCCGCTTATGATCATGTGCGGTTTGATATTCGAAAATTTTCTTTCATGTTTTAAAGCAATTATTGATGGACATTCAAATCTTCTTGTAGCCGAACACATCCACTCCTGCTTTTGATGATGTATGGTAACCTTTTCTTACCCGCTTTTTACAAACTATGGTCGGATATTCAAACCTTCTTGTAGCCAAAACACTCCGCTCCCTCTTTTGATCATACATTGTCGGGCATTCGCACCTTATCTTACCCGCTTTTTACAAACTATAGTCAGACATTCACACCTTGCAGCTGAACCACCTCCGCTCCCTGTTTTGATCATGTATGGTCTGGCAATACTACCTTTTCTTACCCGTTTGTGAGTAATTAATCCCAAAATATTGAGCATAAAATAAGTCTTTATGCTGATGATGTATTACTTTTCCTTCAGAACTCACAGACGTCTGGTTCCCGGAGTGCCTCTGCCCTATGCTTATGGGGGCTCTTTCCGGGGGCTTCCTCTGCAGTCTTCTGGGTGGATGCGTGGTTGCCCCTGCGGTGGGCTGCCTGGGT
This sequence comes from Leuresthes tenuis, assembly GCF_036924035.1. Lineage (NCBI taxonomy): Eukaryota > Metazoa > Chordata > Actinopteri > Atheriniformes > Atherinopsidae > Leuresthes > Leuresthes tenuis. Next base: position 25,120,163 of record NW_027325362.1, read on the forward strand.
TCTGTGCTCTGTGGGGGCTGCTGGTGGCCTGGGTCTTGTGGCCCTCTCTGCCTGCTTCTGATTGCTTGGGGGGGGGGCTGTGGATTGTGGCCCTGTACGCTTATACACTCATAACTAAGCACGGTTATCATGTAGGTCCTGTGCCATGGGTGTTGCATGTTCTCACACACACACACACACACACACACACACATTCATTAGTCCAGTAGCATGGTCACTAAGCAGTTGATGTATTATCATGTCGTCTCAGGTCATCTATATCCACAGCTGTTTTGTATGCGATTGCCGCTTCTTGTGCTTGTTTTTGTTTGTTTGTGTGTTTGTTTTTTCTCTGCTTGTCTGCTTTCAGGTGCTCCTGGTGGCGCTAAGGCTGGATTCCCCTCATAGGCCATGGATTGTTGTCTGTTTTGTTTTTTACAGGTGTAGCAGCTGGTTGTCTGGTTTTTGTTTCTATTTTTGTTCTGTTTCCTCTTCTTTCCTCTTCTTCTTTCGTTGTCCCCCGGTCCGGTTCAGTTCAGTTCATGTCATATATTGTAAACAGAAATAAATAAATGGGCATCAAGGGGAGCTTTACATTTATAAAACTTCCCTTGGCAAAACAAATCTGTTTGGCATCAAAGGTATTCAGACTACAATTCTTCTGACATAATGCTGAACAGGACAAGGGGAAAAAAAAGTAAAGAAGACAGTTCTGCTGAAAGCCAGGGATAGACCTGTTCTAAGTTCTATACTTTTTAAAAGGGGCGTGTTTATCAACTATGGAATTAGAAGATTTACAAAAATGGTCAAGTGCTAGATCTTCATCTGGGATTTTAACAGTGTCATATAACTATTCAACAGATCAGTTAAAAAAAAGCCTGCTCATGGAGATGTTTCAGGATCTGGATACCAAGCGTGGACCTAATGTTTTCATTTTTGCAATTCTGATACAGGCTATTGAGCAGTGATAACTAACACCAAGTTCAGATACTGCGGATTTTCTACCTTTGATTTGTTAAGATTGAGCCAATCAGGGACAACCTTGAAGGATCTCTTTGGTTTTGTAGGATTAGTAATTACCTGAGAAAGGTTGATATTGGTACACACCTTTTTTAAATGATCAGAGGCAGAGTTCAACTTGTTTAAATTAAAATTGCCACACAGAGATTGGGTTTAGGCCACATGCACACAGAATGACATCAACAAATATAAGAAATATTAAACATTTACACATAGATTTTTGAATATATGTAGAGGAATGATACTTTGAAATGTGTTCATTGCGGAGTTATGATCAGTTGAGTAATGAAGGTTGAACTATTCTGGGAAAGAGGTTCTATTCCCAGCATCATGATGGACACTCCTGATATAGAAGGTTTCGATAACGCATTGGAATTGTTACACTATTTTCATATGCATGTGCAATGAAGAATTGCTTGCTGCTGATAAATGCAAAGAAGAACAGCTTACACATAGATGCTCACATATAGGCTGCTGAATGCAATCAAGACCTGCTTATCAAGTAAAGTTCAATGTCAATGTGTAATATTCAATTAGGATTTGCAAAACAGTGAAGTTAAACAATGAATGGGTGCATAGTCGGTATGAGAAGACTACAGGAATATTTACCTGGGTGTACGTTCAAACAGAGATGAGAAAATTGCGATAAATAATTGTTTGTTTGTTTGTTAGTATGTATATGAATGTTATGTGTATAAACTGTGTTGAGTTATAGTTACTCAGTAGTGTCTCAGTGAAACAACCGACGGGGGAAGCCTTGCGGTGACAACAAAAGCAGTGTTTTACTGATCAGTCAAGTTGCTCCAGTGTACTCCATACAAACTGGTTGGCTACTGAAGGGATAGAAAATGGGGAATACTTGTTTTAAAGCAAACAAGGAATTAGATGGGAAAAATACATGTTTTAACGGGACCCAGACAATATTAAATACTCAGACAGATGGGAGAAGAAGTGTAGTTTTGTAGGAAATCACAAAATTATTACATAGAATTAGTGAAATCAATTGAAGAATGCCTTTCTGAAGAGATGTTTACCACAGATGAGCAGCTTTGCGACCAAACACATTGTAGATCGCTTTACTGCCAAAATGATCTAATTTAATGGATTGGTTTAGACATGCATAACAGCATTTTAAGAACAAAGAGAGAAACAGAAAGGGACAACGCTTCATGGTGGAAGGTGATGTATAAATAACTGTGTATATGATGAAGGGGGTGGCAACACCCATTCCGAAATCCCGCCATTCCGACATCCCGCTATTCCGACATCCCACCATTCCGACATCCCACCATTCCGACATACCACCATTCCGACATGCAAACGTCCCACCATTCCGACATCCCACCATTGCGACATCCCGCTATTCTGACGTTCAAATGTCCCACCATTCCGACAAGGCTTTCCGTATAAGGAAATGTGTGTTACTCAACAGGTGAGTCCCTTCTTTCTGTTCATGCAATTTATATGTTTAACACATGTTTATAGACAAGCGTTATTAAAAACACAAAGTCTTGGCAACTGGAGGAGGAGAAGCAGTCCGCGGTGGTTTTCAATCACACACTCCAATGCCACTTGTTTCAACTTCCGAAAATTTAATCCAGGAAAAAAAGGCTTACAAACATGGACCAAAACGGCTCCATAACACGCACAAGAATCCAAAAGAAACGAAAGTTAACTAAAAGAAAGCAAATAAACAGTATGAAGTGGTCAAAATTGGTTTTACGCATGCCTATGTGCGTCTGGCACATGCGTCTTCGGGCTCTCCCACGTTGGTTTGTGGATGAAAGCTATATGTTCAGCTGTAATGTCATGTAAAAACAATCTCTACATGACATTTAGTCCCAGGTGTGACCAGTTAGGTCCTTAAGATATCAACAGGCTGTATAAAGCTACAACCGTTGCGGCTGTGTGTTTGTGCCAAATGCGCAAAACCCATCCGCGCTTCCCAAAATTGGAGTGAGTACTCACGTGAATAACATGAATAAACGTTTTTACTGCATTTTGTTGTGTTTTATACGTTCTATGCTGTCATTTCTCTCTTCTCCTATTGGCAAGGCAAGGCAGAGTGCTCGCAACTGTGTCCTGTGCAGTAGCCGTGATATCTGTAATTGCAATTATTACTTTTGCATATGATGACAGCGTGCAAAAGACGCATGGGCTCTGTGGAGAGCTCCGCTCCAGCTGGCTGCTGTGACACCTCACTGACACTGTATTTCTGCTTAATCAGTTTCAGTCTCGCCAGAGTTACATTAATATCTGTATTTTTATATTTGAAATTCAGGGGATTTTGATAATAGATTATTAAAGTTTGTTTGCGAGGCTGTGGCCTCTGCATGTGCAAAGCTTGTGCGCCAAACTTTAGGGCATATTTGCGCCGGCATATCATTAGTGCAAAATGTTTTGGGTAAAAAATAGGCTATTAAAAGGAACTGTCGGAATGGCGGTATGTTAAAAAAAACAAAAAACATACCGCCATTCCGACCATAGGAGGGAAAAAGTGTCGGGATGGTGGGACGTTTGATAAAAAATTAAGTGTCGCCATTCCGACAATTGGAGACCCATGTCGGAATGGCGAGATGTCGGAATGGCAGCATGTAACCATGATGAAGGAGAGACCATTTGAGCAGCACAGCCATTTCGCAGCACAGGGACAGCAATCCAAGTTACAGGATCTCCCACGTGGTATCACCTGTCACATTGTGTCAAGGCATCAAAAGAAGAAAAAATCACCAAACTCAAGGACAAAAAGACAAAGACTCCGGTGAACGAAGACAGAGGACTGACAAACCAGAAATACAAAAGGATTCTCGATATCAAGATCCAGAAGAAGAGGCTAACAATGCCACGAACACTTACGATGCTGGGAATGATGCCAGCAATGAACAGAGAAGAAGATTCAGTGTCATCAATCTGCATTACGTGCCTCTAATGAGGGGGTGAATATAGAATCCTCAACGATTACAACGTCTCTGGGAACTGTGACAACAACAAGGTTTAAACCATTTTGATATATATTGTAACCTATTGTCTAAGGAATAGTGCTGAAAATGAGGTAAATCTAATCCACCACTGTCCTTGGTCTTCTGTAGGGTTTTTAAACTAATACGTGGTGGTTTGTTTTTCCACAGAAATTTGGAGATGCATGAATCTAGTGACTTAAACCAAGTAGCAGATGGTTTTATGGGGATCATTGAGAACAAATAGTTAACTTTTGGTAGTATCATCATTTTAATGGATGTAACTCTCCCCATAAGTGATATAGGTAAGGACTTCCAACGAGAGAGATCGTCCTCTACTGTCTTTAATAATTGCACATAATTTAGCTTTGTTAGCTCTGAGAGCCTGGAGGAAATGTTTATGCCTAAATATCTAATATTTCCTGACTGTAAAGTGATCGCAGGTATATTATGGACCCTACAGTTAATGGGCAGAACTGTGGTCTTAGACCAGTTGATAGAGTAGTCAGAAAGTGCTGAGAATTTATTTATGAGTGGTTCAGCTGCAAGGTGTGAATGTCTGACTATAGTTTGTAAAAAGCGGGTAAGATAAGGTGCGAATGCCCGACAATGTAAGATCAAAAGAGGGAGCGGAGGTTTTCGGCTGCAAGAAGGTCTGAATGTCCACCCATAATTACTGAAAAATGGGTAAGAAAAGGTGAAAATGCCCAACCATACATCATCAAAAGCAGGAGTGGATGTGTTCGGCTACAAGAAGGTTTGAATGTCCGACCATAGTTTGTAAAAAGCGGGTAAGAAAAGGTTAAAATACCCGACTGTACACAATCAATAGCGGGAGCGGAGTTGTTTGGCTACAAGAAGGTGTGAAAGTCCGACCACGGTTTGTAAAAAGCGGGTAAGAAAAGGTTAGAATGCCTGAATATATACCATCAAAAGTGGAAGTGGATGTGTTCGGCTGCAAGAAGGTGTGAACGTCCGACCAAAGTTTGTAAAAAGCAGTTAAGAAAAGGTTCGAATATCCAACCAAACATAATCAAAAGCGGGAGCAGAGCTGTTCGACTGCAAGTAGTTGTGAATGTCAGATCATAATTTGCAAAAAGCTGATGAGAAAGGGTGAGAATGCCCGGCTATACACCATCAAATGCGGGAGTGGAAGTGTTCGGCTGTGAGTAGGTGTGAATGTCCGACCATAATTGCTGAAAAATGTGTTAGAAGAGACTAGAATGCCGGACAAGACATCATCAAATGCGGGAGCGGAGTTGTTCGGCTGTGAGTAGGTGTGAATCTCCGAGCATAGTTTGTAAAAAGGGGGTAAGAATAGGTTCGAATGCCCGAACATACACTATCAAAACAGGGAGCTGAGGTGGCTCAGCTGCAAGGTGTGAATGTCTGACTATAGTTTGTAAATAAGGTGCGAATGCCCAACAATGTATAATCAATAGAGGGAGCGGAGGTTTTCGGCTACAAGAAGGTTTGAATGTCCGACCATATTTGGTAAAAAGCGGGTAAGAAAAGGTTAAAATACCCGACTGTACACAATCAATAGCGGGAGATTAGGTGTTCAGCTGCAAGAAGGTGTGAATGTCCACCCATAATTACTGAAAAATGGGTAAGAAAAGGTGCGAATGCCCAACCATACATTATCAAAAGCAGGTGTGAATGTCAGATCATAATTTGCAAAAAGCTGATGAGAAAGGGTGAGAATGCCCGACTATACACCATCAAATGCGGGAGCGGAGTTGTTCGGCTGTGAGTAAGTGTGAATCTCCGACCATAATTGCTGAAAAATGTGTTAGAAAAGGTAAGAATGCCGGTCCATACATCATCAAAAGCGGGAGAGGTGGTGTTCGGCTGCAAGTAGGTATGAATGTCCAGCCATAATTACTAACAAACGGGTAAGAAAAGGTAGTATTGCCAGACCATACATGATCAAAACAGGGAGCGGAGGTGGTTCAGCTGCAAGAAGGTGTGAATGTCCGACTAAAGTTCAAATATATTAACAAAAGCGGGAGGAGAGGTCTTCGGATGAGAGTGGTTGAGAATTTCCAACCATAATCTATAAAATGCGGTGAAAAAAAAGGTGTGATAGAACACTAAAAGGTGGAGCGGAAGTGTTCGGCTGCAAGAAGGTGTGAATGTCCGACTGTATTTGGTGAAAAGCAGGTGAAGCAAGGTCTGAATGCCCAACCTTACATCATCAAAAGCGAGATCAGAGGTGTTTGGCTGCATGAAGGCCATAGTTTGCCAAAAGCGGGTAAGCTGCGAATGACCGACTAAATATCAACAAAAGGTCTTCGGATGCAAGTGGGTGTGAATATCCCACCATACAAGTATGGTGTAGAGGAAGCTGTGAACAGCCGACCATAGTTGGCAAAAAGCGGGTGAGAAAAGGTGCGAATGTCCAACCATACATGATCAAAACAGGGAGCGGAGGTGTTTGGCTGTGACAAGGTGTGAATGTCCACCCAAAATTAATGAAAAGTGGGAAACAAGTAGGTTTGAATGCCCAACCATACATCATCAAAAGCAGGAGTGGATGTGTTCGGCTACAAGAAGGTTTGAATGTCCGAGCATAGTTTGTAAAAAGCGGGTAAGAAAAGGTTCGAATGCCCAAACATACACCATCAAAAGAGGGAGCGGAGGTGTTCCGCTGTAAGAAGGTGTGAATGTCCGACCATAGTTGGTAAAAAACGGGTAAGAAAAGGTTAAAATACCCGACTGTACACAATCAATAGCGGGAGCGGATGTGTTTGGCTACAAGAATGTGTGACAGTCCGACCATGGTTTGTAAAAAAACGGGTAAGAAAAGGTGCGAATGCCCGACAATGTATGATCAAAAGAGTGAGCGGAGGTTTTCGGCTACAAGAAGGTTTGAATGTCCGACCATAGTTGGTAAAAAGCGAGTAAGAAAAGGTTCAAATGCCTGACTGTACACAATCAATAGCGGGAGCGTAGTTGTTCGGCTACAAGAAGGTGTGAAAGTTCAACCATGGTTTGTAAAAAGCTGCTAAGTAAAGGTTCGAATGCCCGAATATATACCATCAAAAGCGGAAGCGGAGGTGTTCGGCTGCAAGAAGGTGTGAACGTCCGACCAAAGTTTGCAAAAAGCAGTTAAGAAAAGGTTCGAATGCCCGAATATATACCATCAAAAGCGGGAGCAGAGCTGTTCGACTGCAAGTAGGTGTGAATGTCCAGCCATAATTACTCACAAACGGGTAAGAAAAGGTAGTATTGCCAGACCATACATGATCAAAACAGGGAGCTGAGGTGGTTCAGCTGCAAGGTGTGAATGTCTGACTATAGTTTGTAAAAAGCGGGTAAGACAAGGTGCGAATGCCCGACAATGTATGATCAAAAGAGGGAGTGGAGGTCTTCGGCTGCAAGGTCTGAATGTCCAACCATAATTTCTAAAAACCGGGTAAGAAAAGGCTCGAAAGCCCGACTATACACAATCAAAAGCGGGAGCGGGAGGTTTTCAGCTGCAAATCCTTCACTCAAACCAAGTGAAAACTGCTTTGTCCTTCATATTTATCAATGTCTAGATCGACTTCAACAAAGAACAACATTGTACTTTGTAGTAAAGAAAGAGCAAATCAAAAGTTTTAGGAATCCGAGAATAAGCTTATTTTCATGAGTTCTGCACGATTATTGATTTTACTATAAATGAACGCCTTCACTCAAACTATGTTAAAACTGCTTTGTCCTTCATATTTATCAATGTCTAGATTGACTTTAACAAAGAACAACACTGGATTTTGCAGTAGAAGAAAGAGCAACACTGAAGGATCAGTAATCCGAGAATAAGCTTGTTTTCATACGTTCTGCATGATTTGGGATTTTATGTATAAAATGAATTCCTTCACTCAAACCAAGTTAAAACTGCTTTGTCCTTCATATTTATGAATGTCTAGATCGACTTCAACAAAGAACAACATTGTATTTTGCAGTAGAAGAAAAAGCAACACTGAAGGATCAGGAATCCGAGAATAAACTTCTTTTCATACGTTTTGCATGATTTGGGATTTTATGTATAAAATTAATTCCTTCACTCAAACCAAGTGAAAACTGCTTTGTCCTTCATATTTATCAATGTCTAGATTTACTTCAACAAAGAACAACATTGTATTTTGCAGTAGTAGAAAGAGCAACACTGGAGGATCAGGAATCCGAGAATAAGCTTATTTTCATACGTTCTGCATGATTTGGGATTTTATGTATAAAATGAATTCCTTTACTCAAACTATGTTAAAACTGCTTTGTCCTTCATATTTATCAATGTCTAGATTGACTTCAACAAAGAACAACATTGTATTTTGCAGTAGAAGAAATAGCAACACTGAAGGATCAGGAATCCGAAAACAAGCTTATTTTCATACGTTCTGCTTGATTTGGGATTTTGCTATAAAATTAATTCCTTCACTCAAACAAAGTGGAAACTGCTTTGTTCTTCATATTTATCAATGTCTATATAAATTTCAACAAAGAACAAGGCTGTATTTTTCATTATAGGAAAGAGCAACACTGGAGGATCAGGAATCCGAGAAAAAGCTTACTTTCATGAGTCCTGCACGATTTCGGATTTTCCTATAAAATGAATTGCTTTGCCCAAACCAAGTTAAAATTGCTTTGTCCTTCATAGTTATCCATGTCTAAAATGTATCAAGCATAAAGTTCCTCATATTACCCTGAATGAGAAAGAAGCATCCCTTTGGTTGAGCAATACGTTCCTTATGCGGAGTTATGCATGATTTCGGATTTTGCTATAAAATTCATTTTTTCACACCTTTTTTTTTCACCACATTTTATAGATTATGGTTGGAAATTCTCAACCACTCTAATCCGAAGACCTCTCCTCCCGCTTTTGTTAATATATTTGAACTTTAGTTGGACATTCATACCTTCTTGCAGCTGAACCACCTCCGCTCCCTGTTTTGATCATGTATGGTCTGGCAATACTACCTTTTCTTACCCGTTTGTGAGTAATTATGGCTGGACATTCACACTTACTTGCAGCCGAACACCACCTCTCTCGCTTTTGATGATGTATGGACCGGCATTCTTACCTTTTCTAACACATTTTTCAGAAATTAAAGTCGGAGATTCACACCTACTCACAGCCGAACAACTCCGCTCCCGCATTTGATGGTGTGCAGTCGGACATTCTCACCCTTTCTCATCAGCTTTTTGCAAATTATGATCTGAAATTCACACCTACTTGCAGTCGAAAAGCTATGCTCCCGCTTTTGATTATGTTTGGTTGGATATTCAAACCTTTTCTTAACTGCTTTTTACAAACTTTAGTCAGACATTCACACCTTGCAGCTGAACCACCTCCGCTCCCTGTTTTGATCATGTATGGTCTGGCAATACTACCTTTTCTTACCCATTTGTGAGTAATTATGGCTGGACATTCACACCTACTTGCAGCCGAACACCACCTCTCCCGCTTTTGATGATGTATTGTCCGGCATTCTAGTCTCTTCTAACACATTTTTCAGCAATTATGGTCGGACATTCACACCTACTCACAGCCGAACACTTCCGCTCCCGCATTTGATGGTGTATAGCTGGGCATTCTCACCCTTTCTCATCAGCTTTTTGCAAATTATGATCTCACATTCACACCTACTTAAAGTCGAACAGCTCTGCTCCCGCTTTTGATTATGTTTGGTTGGATATTCGAACCTTTTCTTAACTGCTTTTTACAAACTTTGGTCGGACGTTCACACCTTCTTGCAGCCGAACACCTCCACTTCCACTTTTGATGGTATATATTCGGGCATTCGAACCTTTTCTTACCCGCTTTTTACAAACCGTGGTCGGACTTTCACACCTTCTTGTAGCCGAACAACTCCGCTCCCGCTATTGATTGTGTACAGTCGGGTATTTTAACCTTTTCTTACCCGCTTTTTACCAACTATGGTCGGACATTTACACCTTCTTACAGCGGAACACCTCCGCTCCCTCTTTTGATGGTCTATGTTTGGGCATTCGAACCTTTTCTTACCCGCTTTTTAAAAACTATGGTCGGACATTCAAACCTTCTTCTAGCCGAACACATCCACTCCTGCTTTTGATGATGTATGGTTTGGCATTCGCACCCTTTTTTTACCCATTTTTCAGGAATTATGGGTGGACATTCAGACCTTCTTGCAGCCGAAAACCTCCGCTCCCTCTTTTGATCATGCATTGTCGGGCATTCGCACCTTGTCTTACACGCTTTTATAAACTTTAGTTGGACATTCACACCTTCTTGCAGCTGAACGACCTCCGCTCCCTTTTTTGATCATGTATGGTCTGGCAATACTACCTTTTCTTACCCGTTTGTGAGTAATTAATCCCAAAATATTGAGCATAAAATAAGTCTTTATGCTGATGATGTATTACTTTTCCTTCAGAACTCACAGACGTCTCTCACTCACACGATCACACTCATAAATAAATTCTCAACACTTTCTGACTACTCTATCAACTGGTCTAAGACCACAGTTCTGCCCATTAACTGTAGGGTCCATAATATACCTGCGATCACTTTACAGTCAGGAAATATTAGATATTTAGGCATAAACATTTCCTCCAGGCTCTCAGAGCTAACAAAGCTAAATTATGTGCAATTATTAAAGACAGTAGAGGACGATCTCTCTCGTTGGAAGTCCTTACCTATATCACTTATGGGGAGAATTACATCCATTAAAATGATGATACTACCAAAAGTTAACTATTTGTTCTCAATGATCCCCATAAAACCATCTGCTACTTGGTTTAAGTAACTAGATTCATGCATCTCCAAATTTCTGTGGAAAAACAAACCACCACGTATTAGTTTAAAAACCCTACAGAAGACCAAGGACAGTGGTGGATTAGATTTACCTCATTTTCAGCACTATTCCTTAGCCAATAGGTTACAATATATATCAAAATGGTTTAAACCTTGTTTTTGTCACAGTTCCCAGAGACGTTGTAATCGTTGAGGATTCTATATTCACCCCCTCATTAGAGGCACGTGTTGCAGATTGATGACACTGAATCTTCTTCTCTGTTCATTGCTGGCATCATTCCCAGCATCGTAAGTGTTCGTGGCATTGTTAGCCTCTTCTTCTGGATTTTGATATCGAGAATCCTTTTGTATTTCTGGTTTGTCAGTACTCTCTCTTCGTTCACCGGCGTCTTTGTCTTTTTGTCCTTGAGTTTGGTGATTTTTTCTTCTTTTGATGCCTTGACACAATGTGACAGGTGATACCACGTGGGAGATCCTGTAACTTGGATTGCTGTCCCTGTGCTGCGAAATGGCTGTGCTGCTCAAATGGTCTCTCCTTCATCATGGTTACATGCTGCCATTCCGACATCTCGCCATTCCGACATGGGTCTCCAATTGTCGGAATGGCGACACTTAATTTTTTATCAAACGTCCCACCATTCCGACACTTTTTTCCTCCTATGGTCGGAATGGCGGTATGTTTTTTTTTTTTTAACATACCGCCATTCCGACAGTTCCTTTTAATAGCCTATTTTTTACCCAAAACATTTTGCACTAATGATATGCCGGTGCAAATACGCCCTAAAGTTTGGCGCACAAGCTCTGCACATGCAGAGGCCACAGCCTCGCAAACAAACTTTGATAATCTATTATCAAAATCCCCTGAATTTCAAATATAAAAATACAGATATTAATGTAACTCTGGCGAGACTGAAACTGATTAAGCAGAAATACATTGTCAGTGAGCTGTCACAGCAGCCAGCTGGAGCGGAGCTCTCCACAGAGCCCATGCGTCTTTTGCACGCTGTCATCATATGCAAAAGTAATAATTGCAATAACAGATATCACGGCTACGGCACAGGACACAGTTGCGAGCACTCTGCCTTGCCTTGCCAATAGGAGAAGAGAGAAATGACAGCATAGAACGTATAAAACACAATAAAATGCAGTAAAACCGTTTATTCATGTTATTCACGTGATTTATGAGTACTCGCTCCAATTTTGGGAAGCGCGGATGGGCTTTGCGCATTTGGCACAAACACACAGCCGTTGCGCAAGGCTTTATACAGCCTGTTGATATCTTAAGGACGTAACTGGTCACACCTGGGAGTAAATGTCATGTAGAGATTGTTTTTACATGACATTACAGCTGAACATATAGCTTTCATCCACAAACCAATGTGGGAGAGCCCGAAGACGCATGTGCCAGACGCACATAGGCATGCGTAAAACCAATTTTGACCACTTCATACTGTTTATTTGCTTTCTTTTAGTTAATTTTCATTTCTTTTGGATTCTTGTGCGGGTTAACGGAGCCGTTTTGGTCCATGTTTGTAAGCCTTTTTTTCCTGGATTAAATTTTCGGAAGTTGAAACAAGTGGCATTGGAGTGTGTGATTGAAAACCACCGCGGACTGCTTCTCCTCCTCCAGTTGCCGAGACTTTGTGTTTTTAATAACGCTTGTCTATAAACATGTGTTAAACATATAAATTGCATGAACAGAAAGAAGGGACTCACCTGTTGAGTAACACACATTTCCTTATACGGAAAGCCTTGTCGGAATGGTGGGACATTTGAATATCGGAATGGTGGGACGTTTGCATGTTGGAATGGTGGTATGTCGGAATGGTGGTATGTCGGAATGGTGGGATGTCGGAATAGCGGGATGTCGGAATGGCGGGATTTCGGAATGGGTGTTGCCACCCCCTTCATCATATACACTTTTATTTATACATCACCTTCCACCATGAAGCGTTGTCCCTTTTTGTTTCTCTCTTTGTTCTTAAAATGCTGTTATGCATGTCTAAACCAATCCATTAAATTAGATCATTTTGTCAGTAAAGCGATCTACATTGTGCTTGGTCGCAAAGCTGCTCATCTGTGGTAAACAGCTTTTCAGAAAGGCATTCTTCAATTGATTTCACTAATTTCATGTAATAATTTTGTGATTTCCTACAAAACTACACTTCTTATCCCATCTGTCTGAGTATTTAATATTGTCTGGGTCCCGTTAAAACATGTATTTTTCCCATCTAATTCCTTGTTTGCTTGAAAACAAGAATTCCCCATTTTCTATCCCTTCAGTAGCCAACCAGTTTGTATGGAGTACACTGGAGCAACTTGACTGATCAGTAAAACACTGCTTTTGTTGTCACCGCAAGGCATCCCCCGTCGGTTGTTTCACTGAGACACTACTGAGTAACTATAACTCAACACAGTTTATACACATAACATTCATATACATACTAACAAACAAACAAACAATTATTTATCGCGATTTTCTCATCTCTGTTTGAACGTACACCCAGGTAAATATTCCTGTAGTCTTCTCATACCGACTATGGACCCATTCATTGTTTAACTTCACTGTTTTGCAAATCCTAATTGAATATTACACATTGACATTGAACTTTACTGGATAAGCAGGTCTTCATTGCATTCAGCAGCCTATATGTGAGCATCTATGTGTAAGCTGTTCTTCTTTGCATTTATCAGCAGCAAGCAATTCTTCATTGCACATGCATATGAAAATAGTAAAACAATTCCAATGCGTTAGCGAAACCTTCTATATCAGGAGTGTCCATCATGATGCTGGGAATAGAACCACTTTCCCATATAGTTCAACCTTCATTACTCAACTGATCATAACTCCGCAATGAGCACATTTCAAAGTATCATTCCTCTACATATATTCAAAAATCTATGTGTAAATGTTTAATATTTCTTATATTTGTTGATGTCATTCTGTGTGCATGTGGCCTAAACCCAATCTCAGTGTGGCAATTTTAATTAAAACAAGTTGAACTCTGCCTCTGATCATTTAAAAAAGGTTTGTACCAATATCAACCTTTCTCAGGTAATTACTGATCCTACAAAACCAAAGAGATCCTTCAAGGTTGTCCCTGATTGGCTCAATCTTAACAAATCAAAGGTAGAATATCCGCAGTATCTGAACTTGGTGTTAGTTATCACTGCTCAATAGCCTGTATCAAAATTGCAAAAATGAAAACATTAGGTCCACGCTTGGTATCCAGATCCTGAAACATCTCCATGAGCAGGCTTTTTTTTAACTGATCTGTTGAATAGTTATATGACACTGTTAAAATCTCAGATGAAGATCTAGCACTTGACCATTTTTGTAAATCTTCTAATTCCATAGTTGATAAACATGCCCCTTTTAAAAAGTATAGAACTTAGAACACGTCTAGTCCCTGACTTTCGGCAGAACTGTCTTCTTTACTTTTTTTTTTTTTTTCCCCTTGTCCTGTTCAGCATTATGTCAGAAGAATTGTAGTCTGAATACCTTTGATGCCAAACAGATTTGCTTTGCCAAGGGAAGTTTTATAAATGTAAAGCTCCCCTTGATGCCCATTTATTTATTTCTGTTTACAATATATGACATGAACTGAACTGAACCGGACCGGGGGACAAGGAAAGAAGAAGAGGAAAGAAGAGGAAACAGAACAAAAATAGAATCCAGGGGAATCCAGCCTTAGCGCCACCAGGAGCACCTGAAAGCAGACAAGCAGAGAAAAAACAAACACACAAACAAACAAAAACAAGCACAAGAAGCGGCAATCGCATACAACACAGCTGTGGATATAGATGACCTGAGACGACATGATAATACATCAACTGCTTAGCGACCATGCTACTGGACTAATGAATGTGTGTGTGTGTGTGTGTGTGTGTGTGAGAACATGCAACACCCATGGCACAGGACCTACATGATAACCGTGCTTAGTTATGAGTGTATAAGCGTACAGGGCCACAATCCACAGCCCCCCCCAAGCAATCAGAAGCAGGCAGAGAGGGCCACAAGACCCAGGCCACCAGCAGCCCCCACAGAGCACAGAACCCAGGCAGCCCACCGCAGGGGCAACCACGCATCCACCCAGAAGACTGCAGAGGAAGCCCCCGGAAAGAGCCCCCATAAGCATAGGGCAGAGGCCCTCCGGGAGCCAGGGGCAACAGCCCACCGACCCCGCCAGGCCCCAGCCGCCCAGACATGGGCCGTGCACTGGACCCGGGCCCCAGGGGCCCGAGCGCCCCCAAACCCCCCGGCAGAGGCCCCACCCAATACCCAGGAGGGCAAAGCGCCCCAGACAGCCACAAAGTGGGTCAGCGCCTGCCCCAGCGCCCCTTGCCAAGTGCCCTGGGAGTCAAGATGTGCCCACAGGTGGGTGAAGTCGCGAGCAGTGGGGAGAGGCAACGCTGACGCCCCATCGGGAGAAGCACAGGCAGGCCAGGCGACAGCAAGTCACAGATCCAGGCCCAATCATTACCACACACACTTTCACGTCCCATACATCCACACATCCACACGTCCTACCTCCCTCGACTCTGCTGGGGTATAGTGCAGCGGGCACACCAGGAGGCCAGCAACCCCCCAGCCACCACAGACCCCGAACCAGCAGAACAATTAATTAATCCTCCTGGCCCCTCCTGCCCCGAGCAGACACCAGGAAGCAGGGGTGTGCGAAGAAGACCCCTCCCCTCACCCTTTTGGCTCTTCAATATTTTCTAATAGTGAGCAATTAAAATTGAGGGGCAGCCAAACTTGTAGAACTGGGAGCGCGGCACTCTGGGCAGCCTACATACCCAAAGAGCCCCGCCCACCAGATGCCACTCAGTGTAACCACCCCCCAAGACCTAATGTGTGTGTGTGAGTGTGTTTGATAAGTAGTAATGTCTAAGGTGTAATTAAAACAGGGGCAGGGAACTGCAGAGTGCAACCAAAGGGGACCACCTACGTGGCCCCATCCACTACACCCCACCGAACACACACGCCCCCAAAACCCTTCATGTGTGAGTGTGTGCTGTGTACAGGAGCCAGAAGGGAGAGGGGTATGGGGATATATACCGGGGGAGCTACTCTCCCCCAGAGAGGGCAGCCAGGGACTGGCTGCAATAGGCATCCCCGCTACCTGGGAGCCAACAATGGGCAGGAGGGCCTGATGTCCACCAGGCTCGGGGCCTGCAGCGACCATATTCCGGGAGCTACTGTACCCCCAGAAGGTACCCATCCCGCCCCACCCCACTCAACCCAACCCCACCCAGGAGGACCTCTACAAAAAACAAACAAACAACATCAAAAAACAAACAAACAAACCACCCGGTCACACCAGTCGCAGCAGCCCGGGCCTGAGACCCACCATCACCCAGCAACCCACCACCACCACTATGTGATAAAACTAATCAGAGGGGACCAGAGAGAATGAAATTCAGCCAATTGATGTTTTGAGGAGGCAGACATTGTTTCCATGCTAATATAATCTAAAAGAAAATTTCTAAACTGGTTATTACACAGATTGTTCTTCGCTTTCCAGTTCATGAGAATAGTTTTCTTTGCGATACATAACACTGTGACAACCATGTGTGCTGAGTTAATTTCCATGTTGATGTTGTCTAAGTCACCCAGTATGCACAGTGTGGGGCATGCAGGGATGCTACACTTTAGCCATGTTGATAGGTCCTCACAGACTTCAAGCCAGAACTTCTGGACAGGCGCAGAAAACCACAAAGCGTGTGCATAATCACCAGGTGTGTTATCTGTGCAATGTGAGCAGATGTTTGAGTGTGTTAGACCCATCCTGAACATCCTTTGTCCTGTATAGTGTGTTCTATGAAGGATTTTGTATTGTATGAGCTGTAAATTAGGATTTCGAGTCTTTATGAAGGTGTTCAAACATATTTGTGGTTAGAAGCTATGACCAGAACTGATGGATAAATCTGCCTCCCATTTTGAGGATGGAAGAGACATTGTGTCATCTATCTTAGACAATAATTTATATATTTTTGATAGTAGTTTTGGGGTACAGATGCTTAGAAATTCTGCTACCCTAGTCGGGGGTTGTAAGTCTGGTTGGTGGAGGATATATCCATCCATCCATCCATCATCTGCCGCTTATCCGGGGGTCGGGTCGCGGGGGCAGCAGCTTGAGCAGAGAAACCCAGACGTCTCTGTCCCCGGACACTTCCTCCAGCTCTTCCGGGGGGACCCCGAGGCGTTCCCAGGCCAGCCGAGAGACATAGTCTCTCCAACGTGTCCTGGGTCTCCCCCGGGGTCTCCTCCCAGTGGGACGTGCCCGGAACACCTCCCCAGGGAGGCGCCCAGGGGGCATCCTAACCAGATGCCCGAGCCACCTCATCTGACTCCTCTCAATGCGGAGGAGCAGCGGTTCTACTCCGAGCCCCTCCCGGATGACTGAGCTTCTCACCCTATCTCTAAGGGAGAGCCCAGACACCCTGCGGAGGAAACCCATTTCGGCCGCTTGTATTCGCGATCTTGTTCTTTCGGTCACTACCCACAACTCGTGACCATAGGTGAGGATGGGAACGTAGATTGACCAGTAAGTAGAGAGCTTCGCCTTCTGGCTCAGCTCCCTCTTCACAACGACGGGTCGGTGCAGAGCCTGCAACACTGCAGGCGCCGCACCGATCCGCCCGTCAATCTCCCGCTCCATTCGTCCGTCACTCGTGAACAAGACCCCGAGATACTTGAACTCCTCCTCTTGGGGAAGGATCTCATTCCCGACCCGGAGAGAGCATTCCACCCTTTTCCGGCTGAGAACCATAGTCTCGGATTTGGAGGTGCTGATTCTCATCCCAGCCGCTTCACACTCGGCTGCGAATCACTCCAGTGAGAGCTGAAGGTCACGGCCTGACGACGCTAACAGAACCACATCATCTGCAAAAAAGCAGAGACCCGATTCTGAGGTCGCCAAATGGGACACCCTCAACGCCCTGGCTCCACCTAGAAATTCTGTCCATAAAAGTTAGGAACAGAATCGGTGACAAAGGGCAGCCCTGACGGAGTCCAACTCTCACCGGAAACGTATCCGACTTACTGCCGGCAATGCGGACCAAACTCTGGCACCGGTCATACAGAGACCGAACGGCCCCTATCAAGGGGTCCGGCACTCCATACTCCACCCCCCACAGGACTCCACGAGGGACAGGGTCGAACGCTTTCTCCAAGTCCACAAAACACATGTAGACTGGTTGGGCGAACTCCCATGCACCCTCCAGGATCCTGCCGAGGGTATAGAGCTGGTCCACTGTTCCACGGCCAGGACGAAAGCCACACTGCATCTCCTGAATCCGAGGCTCGATTATCCGACGGATCCTCCTCTCCAATACCCCCGAATAGACCTTACCAGGGAGGCTAAGGAGTTTGATACCCCTATAGTTGGAACACACCCTCCGGTCCCCCTTTTTAAAGAGGGGGACCACCACCCCAATCTGCCAGTCCAGAGGCACTGTCCCCGATGTCCACGCGATACTGCAGAGGCGTGTCAGCCAAGACAGCCCTACAACATCCAGAGCCTTGAGAAACTCAGGACGGACCTCATCCACCCCCGGGGCCTTGCCACCGAGGAGCTTTTTAACCACCTCGGCAACCTCAGCCCCAGAAATGGGAGGCCCCGTCTCCGAGCTCTCCGACTCTGCCTCTTCCGAGCACGTGTTGGTAGGATTGAGGAGTTCCTCGAAGTACTCCCCCCACCGACTCACAACATCCCTAGTTGAGGTCAGCAAAGCCCCGTCCCCACTGTAAACAGTGTTGACTGTGAGCCGCTTCCCCCCCCCTGAGACGCCGGATGGTGGACCAGAATCTTTTCGAGGCCGTCCGGAAATCGTTCTCCATGGTCTCACCGAACTCCTACAAGGCCCGAGTTTTTGCCTCAGCAACCGCCGAAGCCGTGGCCCGTCTGGCCCGTCGGTACCTATCAGCTTCTTCCAGGGTCCCACTGGCCAAAAAGGCCCGATAGGACTCCTTCTTCAGCTTGACGGCTTCCCTCACCACTGGTGTCCACCAGCAGGTTCGAGGGTTGCCGCCACGACAGGCACCGACCACCTTACGGCCACAACTCCGACCAGCTGCCTCGGCAATGGAGTCACGGATCATGGCCCATTCGGACTCAATGTCCCCCACCTCAAATATGGTTGAAGCTCTGCCGGAGGTGGGAGTTAAAGCTCCTTCTGACGGGGGATTCTGACAAATGCTCCCAGCAGACCCTCACAATACGTTTGGGCCTGCCAGGTCTGATCGGCATCCTCCCTCACCAGCGGAGCCAACTCACCACCAGGTGGTGATCAGTTGACAGCTCCGCCCCTCTCTTCACCCGAGTGTCCAGGACATACGGCCGCAAGTCCGATGATACAACCACAAAGTCGATCATCGAACTGCGGCCAAGGGTGTCCTGGTGCCAAGTGCACATATGGACACCCTTATGCCTGAACATGGTGTTCGTTATGGACAGTCTATGACTGGCACAGAAGTCCAACAACATAACACCTCTCTGATTCAGATCGGGGGGGCCGTTCCTCCCAATCACACCCCTCCAGGTCTCACTGTCATTGCCCACGTGAGCATTGAAGTCCCCCAGCAGAATGAGGGAGTCTCCGGTAGGAGCATTCTCCAGTGCCTCCCCCAGAGACTCCAAAAAGGGTAGGTACTCTGAACTGCTGTTTGGCGCATAGGCACAAACAACAGTCAGGACTCGTCCCCCCACCCAAAGGCGGAGGGAGGCTACCCTCTCGTTCACTGGGGTAAACCCCAATGTACTGGCACACAGCCGGGGGGCAATAAGTATGCCCACACCTGCTCTGCGCCTCTCACCACGGGCAACTCCAGAGTGGAAGAGAGTCCAACCCCTCTCAAGAGTACTGGTTCCAGATCCCAAGCCGTGCGTCGAGGTGAGTCCGACTATATCTAACGGTCTGATGAAGTTTCAACAATAAACAACAAACTTTGTATTATGAGAAAGAACCAGACTCATTCTTCAGGAATCCGAAAATAAGCTCTATTTTACGAGTTATGCACGAATTCGGATTCTCCTATAAAACGAATTCCTTAACTCAAACCAAGTTAAGACTGCTTTGTCCTTCATATTTATTCATGTCTAATCAAGTTTCAATGATAAACAACGTTGTACTTTGTAGAATGAGAAAGAACTTCTTCAGCAATAAGCATCTCTCGACAAATGACGAAATACAGATTTTGCTATAAAATTAATTGCTATCAGCCTGACTTAAAACTGTTTGTCTTCCTTATTTATCCACTTCAAATCAAGTTTCAACAATTAAAAAAATTTTGTAGTTTGAGAAAGAACAACTTAATCTTGAGCAATCAGTATAAAAAGAGGGTAAGCAAAGGTGCGAATGTCAAACCATACATGATCAAAACAGGGAGCGGAGGTGTTTGGCTGAGACAAGGTGTGAATGTCCACCCATAATTAATGAAAAGCGGGCAACAAGTAGGTTCGAATGCCCAAGCATACATCATCAAAAGAAGGAGTGGATGTGTTCGGCTACAAGAGGGTTTGAATGTCCGAGCATAGTTTGTAAAAAGCGGGTAAGAAAAGGTTCGAATGCCCAAACATACACCATCAAAAGAGGGAGCGGAGGTGTTCCGCTGTAAGAAGGTGTGAATGTCCGACCATAGTTGGTAAAAAGTGGGTAAGAAAAGGTTAAAATACCCGACTGTACACAATCAGTAGCGGGTGCGGAGTTGTTCGGCTACAAGAAGGTTGGAAAGTCCAACCATGGTTTGTAAAAAGCTGGTAAGAAAAGGTTCGAATGCCCGAATATATACCATCAAAAGCGGAAGCGGAGGTGTTCGTTTGCAAGAAGGTGTGAATGTCCGACCAAAGTTTGTAAAAAGCAGTTAAGAAAAGGTTCGAATATCCAACCAAACATAATCAAAAGTGGGAGCAGAGCTGTTCGACTGCAAGTAGGTGTGAATGTCCAGCCATAATTACTCACAAACGGGTAAGAAAAGGTAGTATTGCCAGACCATACATGATCAAAACAGGGAGCTGAGGTGGTTCAGCACCAAGGTGTGAATGTCTGACTATAGTTTGTAAAAAGCGGGTAAGATAAGGTGCGAATGCCCGACAATGTATAATCAAAAGAGGGAGCAGAGGTTTTCGGCTACAAGAAGGTTTGAATGTCCGACCATAGTTTGTAAAAAGCGGGTAAGAAAAGGTTAAAATACCCTACTGTACACAATCAATAGCGGGAGCGGAGTTGTTCGGCTGCAAGAAGGTGTGAACGTCCGACCAAAGTTGGCAAAAAGCAGTAAAGAAAAGTTTCGAATATCCAAACATAATTAAAAGCGAGAGAGATTGTGTTCAGCTGCAAGTAGGTGTGAATATCCAGCCATAATTACTCACAAACGGGTAAGAAAATGTAGTATTGCTTGACCATACATGATCAAAACAGGGAGCGGAGGTGGTTTAGCTGCAAAAAGGGGTGAATGTCCAACTAAAGTTCAAATATATTAACAAAAGCGGGAGGAGAGGTCTTCGGATTAGAGTGGTTGAAATTTCCAACCATAATCTATAAAATGCGGTGAAAAAAAAAGGTGTGAAGGAATGAATTTTATAGCAAAATCCGAAATCATGCATAACTCCGCAAAAGGAACGTATTGCTCAACCAAAGGGATGCTTCTTTCTCATTCAGGGTAATATGAGGAACTTTATGCTTGATACATTTTAGACATGGATAACTATGAAGGACAAAGCAATTTTAACTTGGTTTGAGCAAAGCAATTCATTTTATAGGAAAATCCGAAATCGTGCAGGACTCATGAAAGTAAGCTTATTCTCGGTTTCCTGA
Source organism: Leuresthes tenuis (assembly GCF_036924035.1). NCBI lineage: Eukaryota > Metazoa > Chordata > Actinopteri > Atheriniformes > Atherinopsidae > Leuresthes > Leuresthes tenuis. The sequence goes on from NW_027325362.1 coordinate 25,141,718, forward strand.
TCCTCCAGTGTTGCTTTTTCTTCTACTGCAAAATACAATGTTGTTCTTTGTTGAAGTCGATCTAGACATTGATAAATATGAAGGACAAAGCAGTTTTCACTTGGTTTGAATGAAGGATTTGCAGCTGAAAACCTCCCGCTCCCACTTTTGATTGTGTATAGTCGGGCTTTCGAGCCTTTTCTTACCCGGTTTTTAGAAATTATGGTTGGACATTCAGACCTTGCAGCCGAAGACCTCCACTCCCTCTTTTGATCATACATTGTCGGGCATTAGCACCTTTTCTTATCCGCTTTTTACAAACTATAGTCAGACATTCACACCTTGCAGCTGAACCACCTCAGCTCCCTGTTTTGATCATGTATGGTCTGGCAATACTACCTTTTCTTACCCGTTTGTGAGTAATTATGGCTGGACATTCACACCTACTTGCAGTCGAACAGCTCTGCTCCCGCGTTTGATGGTATATATTCGGGCATTCAAACCTTTTCTTAACTGCTTTTTGCAAACTTTGGTCGGACGTTCACACCTTCTTGCAGCCGAACACCTCCGCTCCCGCTTTTGATGGTGTATAGTCAGGCATTTGAACCTTTTCTTACCCGCTTTTTACAAACTATGGTCGGACATTCAAACCTTCTTGTAGCCGAAAACCTCCGCTCCCTCTTTTGATCATACATTGTCGGGCATTCGCACCTTTTCTTACCCGTTTTTTACAAACCATGGTCGGACTGTCACACATTCTTGTAGCCAAACACATCCGCTCCCGCTATTGATTGTGTACAGTCGGGTATTTTAACCTTTTCTTACCCGTTTTTTACCAACTATGGTCGGACATTCACACCTTCTTACAGCGGAACACCTCCGCTCCCTCTTTTGATGGTGTATGTTTGGGCATTCGAACCTTTTCTTACCCGCTTTTTACAAACTATGCTTGGACATTCAAACCTTCTTGTAGCCGAACACATCCACTCCTGCTTTTGATGATGTATGGTTGGGCATTCAAACCTACTTGTTGCCCGCTTTTCATTAATTTTGGGTGGACATTCACACCTTGTCACAGCCAAACACCTCCGCTCCCTGTTTTGATCATGTATGGTTGGACATTCGCACCTTTTCTCACCTGCTTTTTGCCAACTATGGTCGGCTGTTCACAGCTTCCTCTCCACCATACTTGTATGGTGGGATATTCACACCCACTTGCATCCGAAGACCTTTTGTTGATATTTAGTCGGTCATTCGCAGCTTACCCGCTTTTGGCAAACTATGGCCTTCATGCAGCCAAACACCTCTGATCTCGCTTTTGATGATGTAAGGTTGGGCATTCAGACCTTGCTTCACCTGCTTTTCACCAAATATAGTCGGACATTCACACCTTCTTGCAGCCGAACACTTCCGCTCCACCTTTTAGTGTTCTATCACACCTTTTTTTTCACCGCATTTTATAGATTATGGTTGGAAATTCTCAACCACTCTCATCCGAAGACCTCTCCTCCCGCTTTTGTTAATATATTTGAACTTTAGTCGGACATTCACACCTTCTTGCAGCTGAACCACCTCCGCTCCCTGTTTTGATCATGTATGGTCTGGCAATACTACCTTTTCTTACCCGTTTGTTAGTAATTATGGCTGGACATTCACACCTACTTGCAGCCGAACACCAACTCTCCCGCTTTTGATGATGTATGGACCGGCATTCTTACCTTTTCTAACACATTTTTCAGCAATTATGGTCGGAGATTCACACTTACTCACAGCCGAACAACTCCGCTCCCGCATTTGATGGTGTATAGTCGGGCATTCTCACCCTTTCTCATCAGCTTTTTGCAAATTATGATCTGACATTCACACCTGCTTTTGATAATGTATGGTTGGGCATTTGCACCTTTTCTTACCCATTTTTCAGTAATTATGGGTGGACATTCACACCTTCTTCCAGCTGAACACCTCCTCTCCCGCTATTGATTGTGTACAGTCGGGTATTTTAACCTTTTCTTACCCGCTTTTTACCAAATATGGTCGGACATTCACACCGTCTTACAGCGGAACACCTCTGCTCCCGCTTTTGATGGTGTATAGTCAGGCATTTGAACCTTTTCTTACCCGCTTTTTACAAACTATGGTCGGAAATTCAAACCTCCTTGTAGCCGAAAACCTCCGCTCCCTCTTTTGATTATACATTGTTGGGCATTCGCACCTTATTTACAAACTATAGTCAGACATTCACACCTTGCAGCTGAGCCACTTCAGCTCCCTTTTTTGATAGTGTATGTTCGGGCATTCGAACCTATTCTTACCCCCTTTTTACAAACTATGCTCGGAGATTCACACCTACTCAAAGCCAAACAACTCTGCTCCCGCATTTGATGATGTCTTGTCCGGCATTCTAGTCTCTTCTAACACATTTTTCAGCAATTATGGTCGGACATTCACACCTACTCACAGCCGAACACTTCCGCTCCCGCATTTGATGGTGTATAGCCGGGCATTCTCACCCTTTCTCATCAGCTTTTTGCAAATTATGATCTGACATTCACACCTACTTGCAGTCGAACAGCTCTGCTCCCGCTTTTGATTATGTTTGGTTGGATATTTGAACCTTTTCTTAACTGCTTTTTACAAACTTTGGTTGGACGTTCACACCTTCTTGCAGCCGAACACCTCCGCTTCCGCTTTTGATGGTATATATTCGGGCATTCGAACCTTTTCTTACCAGCTTTTTACAAACCATGGTTCGACTTTCACACCTTCTTGTAGCCGAACAACTCCGCTCCCCCTATTGATTGTGTACAGTCGGGCATTTTAACCTTTTCTTACCCGCTTTTTACCAACTATGGTCGGACATTCACACCGTCTTACAGCGGAACACCTCCGCTCCCGCTTTTGATGGTGTATAGTCAGGCATTTGAACCTTTTCTTACCCGCTTTTTACAAACTATGGCCGGACATTCAAACCTTCTTGTAGCCAAAAACCTCCGCTCCCTCTTTTGATCATACATTGTCGGGCATTCGCACCTTATCTTACCCGCTTTTTACAAACTATAGTCAAACATTCACACCTTGTTGCTGAACCACCTCAGCTCCCTGTTTTGATCATGTATGGTCTGGCAATACTACCTTTTCTTACCCGTTTGTGATTTATTATGGCTGGACATTCACACCTACTTGCAGTCGAACAGCTCTGCTCCCGCTTTTGATTATGTTTGGTTGGATATTTGAACCTTTTCTTAACTGCTTTTTACAAACTTTGGTTGGACGTTCACACCTTCTTGCAGCCGAACACCTCCGCTTCCGCTTTTGATGGTATATATTCGGGCATTCGAACCTTTTCTTACCAGCTTTTTACAAACCATGGTTTGACTTTCACACCTTCTTGTAGCCGAACAACTCCGCTCCCCCTATTGATTGTGTACAGTCGGGCATTTTAACCTTTTCTTACCCGCTTTTTACCAACTATGGTCGGACATTCACACCGTCTTACAGCGGAACACCTCCGCTCCCGCTTTTGATGGTGTATAGTCAGGCATTTGAACCTTTTCTTACCCGCTTTTTACAAACTATGGCCGGACATTCAAACCTTCTTGTAGCCAAAAACCTCCGCTCCCTCTTTTGATCATACATTGTCGGGCATTCGCACCTTATCTTACCCGCTTTTTACAAACTATAGTCAAACATTCACACCTTGTTGCTGAACCACCTCAGCTCCCTGTTTTGATCATGTATGGTCTGGCAATACTACCTTTTCTTACCCGTTTGTGATTTATTATGGCTGGACATTCACACCTACTTGCAGTCGAACAGCTCTGCTCCCGCTTTTGATTATGTTTGGTTGGATATTCGAACCTTTTCTTAACTGATTTTTACAAACTTTGGTCGGACGTTCACACCTTCTTGCAGCCGAACACCTCCGCTTCCGCTTTTGATGGTATATATTCGGGCATTCGAACCTTTTCTTAGCAGCTTTTTACAAACCATGGTTGGACTTTCACACCTTCTTGTAGCCGAACAACTCCGCTCCCGCTATTGATTGTGTACAGTCGGGTATTTTAACCTTTTCTTACCCGCTTTTTACCAACTATGGTCGGACATTCACACCGTCTTACAGCGGAACACCTCCGCTCCCGCTTTTGATGGTGTATTGTCAGGCATTCGAACCTTTTCTTACCCGCTTTTTACAAACTATGGTCGGACATTCAAACCTTCTTGTAGCCAAAAACCTCCGCTCCCTCTTTTGATCATACATTATCGGGCATTCGCACCTTTTCTTACCCGTTTTTTACAAACCATGGTCGGACTTTCAAACCTTTTTGTAGCCCAACACATCCACTCCTGCTTTTGATGATGTATGTTTGGGCATTCGCACCTTTTCTTACCCATTTTTCAGTAATTATGGGTGGACATTCACACCTTCTTGCAGCTGAACACCTCCTCTCCCGCTTATGATGGTGTATAGTTGGGCTTTCAAGCCTTTTCTTACCCGGTTTTTACAAATTATAGTTGGACATTCAGACCTTCTTACAGCCGAAAACCTCCACTCCCTCTTTTGATCATACATTGTCGGGCATTAGCACCTTTTCTTACCCGCTTTTTACAAACCATAGTCGGACTTTCACATCTTTTAGTAGCCGAACAACTCCGCTCCCGCTATTGATTGTGTACAGTCGGGTATTTTAACCTTTTCTTACCCGCTTTTTACCAACTATGGTCGGACATTCACACCTTCATACAGCGGAACACCTCCGCTCCCTCTTTTGATGGTGTATGTTCGGGCAGTCAAACCTTTTCTTACCCGCTTTTTACAAACTATGGTCAGACATTCAACCCTTCTTGGAGCCGAACACATCCACTCCTGCTTTTGATTATGTATAGTTGGGCATTCGCACCTTTTCTTACCCATTTTTCAGTAATTATGGGTGTACATTCACACCTTCTTGCAGCCGAACACCTCCGCTCCCTCTTTTGATCATACATTTTCGGGCATTCGCACCTTTTCTTACCCGCTTTTTACAAACCATGGTTGGACTTTCACACCTTTTAGTAGCCGAACAACTCCGCACCCGCTACTGATTGTTTACAGTCGGGTATTTTAACCTTTTCTTACCCGCTTTTTACCAACTATGGTCGGACATTTACACCTTCTTACAGCGGAACACCTCCGCTCCCTCTTTTGATGGTCTATGTTCGGGCATTCAAACCTTTTCTTACCCGCTTATTACAAATTATTGATGGACATTCAAATCTTCTTGTAGCCGAACACATCCACTCCTGCTTTTGATGATGTATGGTAACCTTTTCTTACCCGCTTTTACAAACTATGGTCGGATATTCAAACCTTCTTGTAGCCAAAACACTCCGCTCCCTCTTTTGATCATACATTGTCGGGCATTCGCACCTTATCTTACCCGCTTTTTACAAACTATAGTCAGACATTCACACCTTGCAGCTGAACCACCTCCGCTCCCTGTTTTGATCATGTATGGTCTGGCAATACTACCTTTTCTTACCCGTTTGTGAGTAATTAATCCCAAAATATTGAGCATAAAATAAGTCTTTATGCTGATGATGTATTACTTTTCCTTCAGAACTCACAGACGTCTCTCAGTCACACGATCACACTCATAAATAAATTCTCAGCACTTTCTGACTACTCTATCAACTGGTCTAAGACCACAGTTCTGCCCATTAACTGTAGGGTCCATAATATACCTGCGATCACTTTACAGTCAGGAAATATTAGATATTTAGGCATAAACATTTCCTCCAGGCTCTCAGAGCTAACAAAGCTAAATTATGTGCAATTATTAAAGACAGTAGAGGACGATCTCTCGTTGGAAGTCCTTACCTATATCACTTATGGGGAGAGTTACATCCATTAAAATGATGATACTACCAAAAGTTAACTATTTGTTCTCAATGAACCCCATAAAACCATCTGCTACTTGGTTTAAGTCACTAGATTCATGCATCTCCAAATTTCTGTGGAAAAACAAACCACCACGTATTAGTTTAAAAACCCTACAGAAGACCAAGGACAGTGGTGGATTAGATTTACCTCATTTTCAGCACTATTCCTTAGACAATAGGTTACAATATATATCAAAATGGTTTAAACCTTGTTGTTGTCACAGTTCCCAGAGACGTTGTAATCGTTGAGGATTCTATATTCACCCCCTCATTAGAGGCACGTAATGCAGATTGATGACACTGAATCTTCTTCTCTGTTCATTGCTGGCATCATTCCCAGCATCGTAAGTGTTCGTGGCATTGTTAGCCTCTTCTTCTGGATCTTGATATCGAGAATCCTTTTGTATTTCTGGTTTGTCAGTCCTCTGTCTTCGTTCACCGGAGTCTTTGTCTTTTTGTCCTTGAGTTTGGTGATTTTTTCTTCTTTTGATGCCTTGACACAATGTGACAGGTGATACCACGTGGGAGATCCTGTAACTTGGATTGCTGTCCCTGTGCTGCGAAATGGCTGTGCTGCTCAAATGGTCTCTCCTTCATCATGGTTACATGCTGCCATTCCGACATCTCGCCATTCCGACATGGGTCTCCAATTGTCGGAATGGCGACACTTAATTTTTTATCAAACGTCCCACCATTCCGATACTTTTTTCCTCCTATGGTCGGAATGGCGGTATGTTTTTTGTTTTTTTTAACATACCGCCATTCCGACAGTTCCTTTTAATAGCCTATTTTTTACCCAAAACAATTTGCACTAATGATATGCCGGCGCAAATACGCCCTAAAGTTTGTCGCACAAGCTTTGCACATGCAGAGGCCACAGCCTCGCAAACAAACTTTAATAATCTATTATCAAAATCCCCTGAATTTCAAATATAAAAATACAGATATTAATGTAACTCTGGCGAGACTGAAACTGATTAAGCAGAAATACAGTGTCAGTGAGCTGTCACAGCAGCCAGCTGGAGCGGAGCTCTCCACAGAGCCCATGCGTCTTTTGCACGCTGTCATCATATGCAAAAGTAATAATTGCAATTACAGATATCACGGCTACTGCACAGGACACAGTTGCGAGCACTCTGCCTTGCCTTGCCAATAGGAGAAGATAGAAATGACAGCATAGAACGTATAAAACACAACAAAATGCAGTAAAAACGTTTATTCATGTTATTCACGTGATTTATGAGTACTCACTCCAATTTTGGGAAGCGCGGATGGGTTTTGCGCATTTGGCACAAACACACAGCCGCAACGGTTGTAGCTTTATACAGCCTGTTGATATCTTAAGGACCTAACTGGTCACACCTGGGAGTAAATGTCATGTAGAGATTGTTTTTACATGACATTACAGCTGAACATATAGCTTTCATCCACAAACCAACGTGGGAGAGCCCGAAGACGCATGTGCCAGACGCACATAGGCATGCGTAAAACCAATTTTGACCACTTCATACTGTTTATTTGCTTTCTTTTAGTTAACTTTCGTTTCTTTTGGATTCTTGTGCGTGTTATGGAGCCGTTTTGGTCCATGTTTGTAAGCCTTTTTTTCCTGGATTAAATTTTCGGAAGTTGAAACAAGTAGCATTGGAGTGTGTGATTGAAAACCACCGCGGACTGCTTCTCCTCCTCCAGTTGCCGAGACTTTGTGTTTTTAATAACGCTTGTCTATAAACATGTTAAACATATAAATTGCATGAACAGAAAGAAGGGACTCACCTGTTGAGTAACGGAATGTCGGAATGGTGGGACGTTTGCATGTCGGAATGGTGGTTTGTCGAAATGGTGGTATGTCGGAATGGTGGGATGTCGGAATAGCGGGATGTCGGAATGGCGGGATTTCGGAATGGGTGTTGCCACCCCCTTCATCATATACACAGTTATTTATACATCACCTTCCACCATGAAGCGTTGTCCCTTTTTGTTTCTCTCTTTGTTCTTAAAATGCTGTTATGCATGTCTAAACCAATCCATTAAATTAGATCATTTTGGCAGTAAAGCGATCTACAATGTGCTTGGTCGCAAAGCTGCTCATCTGTGGTAAACAGCTCTTCAGAAAGGCATTCTTCAATTGATTTCACTAATTCTATGTAATAATTTTGTGATTTCCTACAAAACTACACTTCTTCTCCCATCTGTCTGAGTATTTAATATTGTCTGGGTCCCGTTAAAACATGTATTTTTCCCATCTAATTCCTTGTTTGCTTTAAAACAAGTATTCCCCATTTTCTATCCCTTCAGTAGCCAACCAGTTTGTATGGAGTACACTGGAGCAACTTGACTGATCAGTAAAACACTGCTTTTGTTGTCACCGCAAGGCTTCCCCCGTCGGTTGTTTCACTGAGACACTACTGAGTAACTATAACTCAACACAGTTTATACACATAACATTCCTATACATACTAACAAACAAACAAACAATTATTTATCGCAATTTTCTCATCTCTGTTTGAACGTACACCCAGGTAAATATTCCTGTAGTCTTCTCATACCGACTATGGACCCATTCATTGTTTAACTTCACTGTTTTGCAAATCCTAATTGAATATTACACATTGACATTGAACTTTACTTGATAAGCAGGTCTTCATTGCATTCAGCAGCCTATATGTGAGCATCTATGTGTAAGCTGTTCTTCTTTGCATTTATCAGCAGCAAGCAATTCTTCATTGCACATGCATATGAAAATAGTAAAACAATTCCAATGCGTTAGCGAAACCTTCTATATCAGGAGTGTCCATCATGATGCTGGGAATAGAACCTCTTTCCCAGAATAGTTCAACCTTCATTACTCAACTGATCATAACTCCGCAATGAGCACATTTCAAAGTATCATTCCTCTACATATATTCAAAAATCTATGTGTAAATGTTTAATATTTCTTATATTTGTTGATGTCATTCTGTGTGCATGTGGCCTAAACCCAATCTCTGTGTGGCAATTTTAATTGAAACAAGTTGAACTCTGCCTCTGATCTTTTAAAAAAGGTGTGTACCAATATCAACCTTTCTCAGGTAATTACAGATCCTACAAAACCAAAGAGATCCTTCAAGGTTGTCCCTGATTGGCTCAATCTTAACAAATCAAAGGTAGAAAATCCGCAGTATCTGAACTTGGTGTTAGTTATCACTGCTCAATAGCCTGTATCAGAATTGCAAAAATGAAAACATTAGGTCCACGCTTGGTATCCAGATCCTGAAACATCTCCATGAGCAGGCTTTTTTTTAACTGATCTGTTGAATAGTTATATGACACTGTTAAAATCCCATATGAAGATCTAGCACTTGACCATTTTTGTAAATCTTCTAATTCCATAGTTGATAAACACGCCCCTTTTAAAAAGTATAGAACTTAGAACAGGTCTATCCCTGGCTTTCGGCAGAACTGTCTTCTTTACTTTTTTTTCCCCTTGTCCTGTTCAGCATTATGTCAGAAGAATTGTAGTCTGAATACCTTTGATGCCAAACAGATTTGTTTTGCCAAGGGAAGTTTTATAAATGTAAAGCTCCCCTTGATGCCCATTTATTTATTTCTGTTTACAATATATGACATGAACTGAACTGAACCGGACCGGGGGACAAGGAAAGAAGAAGAGGAAAGAAGAGGAAACAGAACAAAAATAGAAACAAAAACCAGACAACCAGCTGCTACACCTGTAAAAAACAAAACAGACAACAATCCATGGCCTATGAGGGGAATCCAGCCTTAGCGCCACCAGGAGCACCTGAAAGCAGACAAGCAGAGAAAAAACAAACACACAAACAAACAAAAACAAGCACAAGAAGCGGCAATCGCATACAACACAGCTGTGGATATAGATGACCTGAGACGACATGATAATACATCAACTGCTTAGTGACCATGCTACTGGACTAATGAATGTGTGTGTGTGTGTGTGAGAACATGCAACACCCATGGCACAGGACCTACATGATAACCGTGCTTAGTTATGAGTGTATAAGCGTACAGGGCCACAATCCACAGCCCCCCCCCAAGCAATCAGAAGCAGGCAGAGAGGGCCACAAGACCCAGGCCACCAGCAGCCCCCACAGAGCACAGAACCCAGGCAGCCCACCGCAGGGGCAACCACGCATCCACCCAGAAGACTGCAGAGGAAGCCCCCGGAAAGAGCCCCCATAAGCATAGGGCAGAGGCACTCCGGGAACCAGGGGCAACAGCCCACCGGCCCCAGGAGCCCGAGCGCCCCCAAACCCCCCGGCAGAGGCCCCACCCAATACCCAGGAGGGCCAAGCGCCCCAGACAGCCACAAAGTGGGTCAGCGCCTGCCCCAGCGCCCCTGGCCAAGTGCCCTGGGAGTCAAGACGTGCCCACAGGTGGGTGAAGTCGCGAGCAGTGGGGAGAGGCAACGCTGATGCCCCATCGGGAGAAACACAGGCAGGCCAGGCGACAGCAAGTCCCAGATCCAGGCCCAATCATTACCACACACACTTTCACGTCCCATACATCCACACATCCACACATCCTACCTCCCTCGACTCTGCTGGGGTGTATTGCAGCGGGCACACCAGGAGGCCAGCAACCCCCCAGCCACCACAGACCCCGAACCAGCAGAACAATTAATTAATCCTCCTGGCCCCTCCTGCCCCGAGCAGACACCAGGAAGCAGGGGTGTGCGAAGAAGACCCCTCCCTCACAATACGTTTGGGCCTGCCAGGTCTGAAAAGGTAAGAATGCCGGTCCATACATCATCAAAAGCGGGAGAGCTTGTACACCCTATCTCTAAGGGAGAGCCCAGACACCCTGCGGAGGAAACCCATTTCGGCCGCTTGTATTCGCGATCTTGTTCTTTCGGTCACTACCCACAACTCGTGACCATAGGTGAGGATGGGAACGTAGATTGACCAGTAAGTAGAGAGCTTCGCCTTCTGGCTCAGCTCCCTCTTCACAACGACGGGTCGGTGCAGAGCCTGCAACACTGCAGGCGCCGCACCGATCCGCCCGTCAATCTCCCGCTCCATTCGTCCGTCACTCGTGAACAAGACCCCGAGATACTTGAACTCCTCCTCTTGGGGAAGGATCTCATTCCCGACCCGGAGAGAGCTTCTCAAACTACAAAATTTTTTTAATTGTTGAAACTTGATTTGAAGTGGATAAATAAGGGAGACAAACAGTTTTAAGTCAGGCTGATAGCAATTAATTTTATAGCAAAATCTGTATTTCGTCATTTGTCGAGAGATGCTTATTGCTGAAGAAGTTCTTTCTCATTCTACAAAGTACAACGTTGTTTATCATTGAAACTTGATTAGACATGAATAAATATGAAGGACAAAGCAGTCTTAACTTGGTTTGAGTTAAGGAATTCGTTTTATAGGAGAATCCGAATTCGTGCATAACTCGTAAAATAGAGCTTATTTTCGGATTCCTAAAGAATGAGTCTGGTTCTTTCTCATAATACAAAGTTTGTTGTTTATTGTTGAAACTTGATCAGACCGTTAGATATAGTCGGACTCACCTCGACGCACGGCTTGGGATCTGGAACCAGTACTCTTGAGAGGGGTTGGACTCTCTTCCACTCTGGAGTTGCCCGTGGTGAGAGGCGCAGAGCAGGTGTGGGCATACTTATTGCCCCCCGGCTGTGTGCCAGTACATTGGGGTTTACCCCAGTGAACGAGAGGGTAGCCTCCCTCCGCCTTGGGTGGGGGGACGAGTCCTGACTGTTGTTTGTGCCTATGCGCCAAACAGCAGTTCCGAGTACCTACCCTTTTTGGAGTCTCTGGGGGAGGCACTGGAGAATGCTCCTACCGGAGACTCCCTCATTCTGCTGGGGGACTTCAATGCTCACGTGGGCAATGACAGTGAGACCTGGAGGGGTGTGATTGGGAGGAACGGCCCCCCCGATCTGAATCAGAGTGGTGTTATGTTGTTGGACTTCTGTGCCAGTCATAGACTGTCCATAACGAACACCATGTTCAGGCATAAGGGTGTCCATATGTGCACTTGGCACCAGGACACCCTTGGCCGCAGTTCGATGATCGACTTTGTGGTTGTATCATCGGACTTGCGGCCGTATGTCCTGGACACTCGGGTGAAGAGAGGGGCGGAGCTGTCAACTGATCACCACCTGGTGGTGAGTTGGCTCCGCTGGTGGGGGAGGATGCCGATCAGACCTGGCAGGCCCAAACGTATTGTGGCCCCAGCCGAGGCAGCTGGTCGGAGTTGTGGCCGTAAGGTGGTCGGTGCCTGTCGTGGCGGCAACCCTCGAACCTGCTGGTGGACACCAGTGGTGAGGGAAGCCGTCAAGCTGAAGAAGGAGTCCTATCGGGCCTTTTTGGCCAGTGGGACCCTGGAAGAAGCTGATAGGTACCGACGGGCCAGACGGGCCGCGGCTTTGGCGGTTGCTGAGGCAAAAACTCGGGCCTGGGAGGAGTTCGGTGAGACCATGGAGAACGATTTCCGGACGGCCTCGAAAAGATTCTGGTCCACCATCCGGCGTCTCAGGGGGGGGAAGCGGCTCACAGTCAACACTGTTTACAGTGCGGACGGGGCTTTGCTGACCTCAACTAGGGATGTTGTGAGTCGGTGGGGGGAGTACTTCGAGGAACTCCTCAATCCTACCAACACGTGCTCGGAAGAGGCAGAGTCGGAGAGCTCGGAGACGGGGCCTCCCATTTCTGGGGCTGAGGTTGCCGAGGTGGTTAAAAAGTTCCTCGGTGGCAAGGCCCCGGGGGTGGATGAGGTCCGTCTTGAGTTTCTCAAGGCTCTGGATGTTGTAGGGCTGTCTTGGCTGACACGCCTCTGCAGTATCGCGTGGACATCGGGGACAGTGCCTCTGGACTGGCACATTGGGGTGGTGGTCCCCCTCTTTAAAAAGGGGGACCGGAGGGTGTGTTCCAACTATAGGGGTATCACACTCCTCAGCCTCCCTGGTAAGGTCTATTCGGGGGTATTGGAGAGGAGGATCCGTCGGATAATCGAGCCTCGGATTCAGGAGATGCAGTGTGGCTTTCGTCCTGGCCGTGGAACAGTGGACCAGCTCTATACCCTCGGCAGGATCCTGGAGGGTGCATGGGAGTTCGCCCAACCAGTCTACATGTGTTTTGTGGACTTGGAGAAAGCGTTCGACCGTGTCCCTCGTGGAGTCCTGTGGGGGGTGCTCCGGGAATATGGAGTGCCGGACCCCTTGATAGGGGCCGTTCGGTCTCTGTATGACCGGTGCCAGAGTTTGGTCCGCATTGCCGGCAGTAAGTCGGATACGTTTCCGGTGAGAGTTGGACTCTGTCAGGGCTGCCCTTTGTCACCGATTCTGTTCCTAACTTTTATGGACAGAATTTCTAGGCGGAGCCAGGGCGTTGAGGGTGTCCCATTTGGCGACCTCAGAATCGGGTCTCTGCTTTTTGCAGATGATGTGGTTCTGTTAGCGTCGTCAGGCCGTGACCTTCAGCTCTCACTGGAGTGATTCGCAGCCGAGTGTGAAGCGGCTGGGATGAGAATCAGCACCTCCAAATCCGAGACTATGGTTCTCAGCCGGAAAAGGGTGGAATGCTCTCTCCGGGTCGGGAATGAGATCCTTCCCCAAGAGGAGGAGTTCAAGTATCTCGGGGTCTTGTTCACGAGTGACGGACGAATGGAGCGGGAGATTGACGGGCGGATCGGTGCGGCGCCTGCAGTGTTGCAGGCTCTGCACCGACCCGTCGTTGTGAAGAGGGAGCTGAGCCAGAAGGCGAAGCTCTCTACTTACTGGTCAATCTATGTTCCCATCCTCACCTATGGTCACGAGTTGTGGGTAGTGACCGAAAGAACAAGATCGCGAAGACAAGCGGCCAAAATGGGTTTCCTCCGCAGGGTGTCTGGGCTCTCCCTTAGAGATAGGGTGAGAAGCTCAGTCATCCGGGAGGGGCTCGGAGTAGAACCGCTGCTCCTCCGCATTGAGAGGAGTCAGATGAAGTGGCTCGGGCATCTGGTTAGGATGCCCCCTGGGCGCCTCCCTGGGGAGGTGTTCCGGGCACGTCCCACTGGGAGGAGACCCCGGGGGAGACCCAGGACACGTTGGAGAGACTATGTCTCTCGGCTGGCCTGGGAACGCCTCGGGGTCCCCCCGGAAGAGCTGGAGGAAGTGGCCGGGGACAGAGACGTCTGGGTTTCTCTGCTCAAGCTGCTGCCCCCGCGACCCGACCCCCGGATAAGCGGCAGATGATGGATGGATGGATGGATATATCCTCCACCAACCAGACTTACAACCCCCGACTAGGGTAGCAGAATTTCTAAGCAGCTGTACCCCAAAACTACTATCAAAAATATATAAATTATTGTCTAAGATAGATGACACAATGTCTCTTCCATCCTCAAAATGGGAGGCAGATTTATCCATCAGTTCTGGTCATAGCTTCTAACCACAAATATGTTTGAACACCTTCATAAAGACTCGAAATCCTAATTTACAGCTCATACAATACAAAATCCTTCATAGAACACACTATACATTACAAAGGATGTTCAGGATGGGTCTAACACACTCAAACATCTGCTCACATTGCACAGATAACACACCTGATGATTATGCACACGCTTTGTGGTTTTCTGCGCCTGTCCAGAAGTTCTGGCTTGAAGTCTGTGAGGACCTATCAACATGGCTAAAGTGTAGCATCCCTGCATGCCCCACACTGAAAATACTGGGTGACTTAGACAACATCAACATGGAAATTAACTCAGCACACATGGTTGTCACAGTGTTATGTATCGCAAAGAAAACTATTCTCATGAACTGGAAAGCGAAAAACAATCTGTGTATTAAGCAGTTTAGAAATTTTCTTTTAGATTATATTAGCATGGAAACAATGTCTGCCTCCTCAAAACATCAATTGGCTGAATTTCATTCTCTCTGGTCCCCTCTGATTAGTTTTATCACATAGTGGTGGTGGTGGGTTGCTGGGTGATGGTGGGTCTCAGGCCCGGGCTACTGCGACTGGTGTGACCGGGTGGTTTGTTTGTTTGTTTTTTGTAGAGGTCTTCCTGGGTGGGGTTGGGTTGAGTGGGGTGGGGCGGGATGGGTACCTTCTGGGGGTACAGTAGCTCCCGGAATATGGTCGCTGCAGGCCCCGAGCCTGGTGGACATCAGGCCCTCCTGCCCATTGTTGGCTCCCAGGTAGCGGGGATGCCTATTGCAGCCAGTCCCTGGCTGCCCTCTCTGGGGGAGAGTAGCTCCCCCGGTATATATCCCCATACCCCTCTCCCTTCTGGCTCCTGTACACAGCACACACTCACACATGAAGGGTTTTGGGGGCGTGTGTGTTCGGTGGGGTGTAGTGGATGGGGCCACGTAGGTGGTCCCCTTTGGTTGCACTCTGCAGTTCCCTGCCCCTGTTTTAATTACACCTTAGACATTACTACTTATCAAACACACTCACACACACACATTAGGTCTTGGGGGGTGGTTACACTGAGTGGCATCTGGTGGGCGGGGCTCTTTGGGTATGTAGGCTGCCCAGAGTGCCGCGCTCCCAGTTCTACAAGTTTGGCTGCCCCTCAATTTTAATTGCTCACTATTAGAAAATATTGAAGAGCCAGAAGGGTGATGGGAGGGGTCTTCTTCGCACACCCCTGCTTCCTGGTGTCTGCTCGGGGCAGGAGGGGCCAGGAGGATTAATTAATTGTTCTGCTGGTTCGGGGTCTGTGGTGGCTGGGGGGTTGCTGGCCTCCTGGTGTGCCCGCTGCAATACACCCCAGCAGAGTCGAGGGAGGTAGGATGTGTGGATGTGTGGATGTATGGGACGTGAAAGTGTGTGTGGTAATGATTGGGCCTGGATCTGGGACTTGCTGTCGCCTGGCCTGCCTGTGTTTCTCCCGATGGGGCATCAGCGTTGCCTCTCCCCACTGCTCGCGACTTCACCCACCTGTGGGCACGTCTTGACTCCCAGGGCACTTGGCCAGGGGCGCTGGGGCAGGCGCTGACCCACTTTGTGGCTGTCTGGGGCGCTTGGCCCTCCTGGGTATTGGGTGGGGCCTCTGCCGGGGGGTTTGGGGGCGCTCGGGCTCCTGGGGCCCAGGTCCAGTGCACGGCCCATGTCTGGGCGGCTGGGGCCTGGCGGGGTCGGTGGGCTGTTGCCCCTGGTTCCCGGAGTGCCTCTGCCCTATGCTTATGGGGGCTCTTTCCGGGGGCTTCCTCTGCAGTCTTCTGGGTGGATGCGTGGTTGCCCCTGCGGTGGGCTGCCTGGGTTCTGTGCTCTGTGGGGGCTGCTGGTGGCCTGGGTCTTGTGGCCCTCTCTGCCTGCTTCTGATTGCTTGGGGGGGGGCTGTGGATTGTGGCCCTGTACGCTTATACACTCATAACTAAGCACGGTTATCATGTAGGTCCTGTGCCATGGGTGTTGCATGTTCTCACACACACACACACACATTCATTAGTCCAGTAGCATGGTCACTAAGCAGTTGATGTATTATCATGTCGTCTCAGGTCATCTATATCCACAGCTGTGTTGTATGCGATTGCCGCTTCTTGTGCTTGTTTTTGTTTGTTTGTGTGTTTGTTTTTTCTCTGCTTGTCTGCTTTCAGGTGCTCCTGGTGGCGCTAAGGCTGGATTCCCCTCATAGGCCATGGATTGTTGTCTGTTTTGTTTTTTACAGGTGTAGCAGCTGGTTGTCTGGTTTTTGTTTCTATTTTTGTTCTGTTTCCTCTTCTTTCCTCTTCTTCTTTCCTTGTCCCCCGGTCCGGTTCAGTTCAGTTCATGTCATATATTGTAAACAGAAATAAATAAATAAATGGGCATCAAGGGGAGCTTTACATTTATAAAACTTCCCTTGGCAAAACAAATCTGTTTGGCATCAAAGGTATTCAGACTACAATTCTTCTGACATAATGCTGAACAGGACAAGGGGAAAAAAAAGTAAAGAAGACAGTTCTGCCGAAAGCCAGGTATAGACCTGTTCTAAGTTCTATACTTTTTAAAAGGGGCGTGTTTATCAACTATGGAATTAGAAGATTTACAAAAATGGTCAAGTGCTAGATCTTCATCTGGGATTTTAACAGTGTCATATAACTATTCAACAGATCAGTTAAAAAAAAGCCTGCTCATGGAGATGTTTCAGGATCTGGATACCAAGCGTGGACCTAATGTTTTCATTTTTGCAATTCTGATACAGGCTATTGAGCAGTGATAACTAACACCAAGTTCAGATACTGCGGATTTTCTACCTTTGATTTGTTAAGATTGAGCCAATCAGGGACAACCTTGAAGGATCTCTTTGGTTTTGTAGGATCTGTAATTACCTGAGAAAGGTTGATATTGGTACACACCTTTTTTAAATGATCAGTTATGATCAGTTGAGTAATAAAGGTTGAACTATTCTGGGAAAGAGGTTCTATTCCCAGCATCATGATGGACACTCCTGATATAGAAGGTTTCGGTAACGCATTGGAATTGTTTTACTATTTTCATATGCATGTGCAATGAAGAATTGCTTGCTGCTGATAAATGCAAAGAAGAACAGCTTACACATAGATGCTCACATATAGGCTGCTGAATGCAATGAAGACCTGCTTATCAAGTAAAGTTCAATGTCAATGTGTAATATTCAATTAGGATTTGCAAAACAGTGAAGTTAAACAATGAATGGGTCCATAGTCGGTATGAGAAGACTACAGGAATATTTACCTGGGTGTACGTTCAAACAGAGATGAGAAAATTGCGATAAATAATTGTTTGTTTGTTTGTTAGTATGTATATGAATGTTATGTGTATAAACTGTGTTGCGTTATAGTTACTCAGTAGTGTCTCAGTGAAACAACCGACGGGGGAAGCCTTGCGGTGACAACAAAAGCAGTGTTTTACTGATCAGTCAAGTTGCTCCAGTGTACTCCATACAAACTGGTTGGCTACTGAAGGGATAGAAAATGGGGAATACTTGTTTTCAAGCAAACAAGGAATTAGATGGGAAAAATACATGTTTTAACGGGACCCAGACAATATTAAATACTCAGACAGATGGGAGAAGAAGTGTAGTTTTGTAGGAAATCACAAAATTATTACATAGAATTAGTGAAATCAATTGAAGAATGCCTTTCTGAAGAGCTGTTTACCACAGATGAGCAGCTTTGCGACCAAGCACATTGTAGATCGCTTTACTGCCAAAATGATCTAATTTAATGGATTGGTTTAGACATGCATAACAGCATTTTAAGAACAAAGAGAGAAACAAAAAGGGACAACGCTTCATGGTGGAAGGTGATGTATAAATAACTGTGTATATGATGAAGGGGGTGGCAACACCCATTCCGAAATCCCGCCATTCCGACATCCCGCTATTCCGACATCCCACCATTCCGACATACCACCATTTCGACAAACCACCATTCCGACATTCAAACGTCCCACCATTCCGACATCCCACCATTGCGACATCCCGCTATTCTGACGTTCAAATGTCCCACCATTCCGACAAGGCTTTCCGTATAAGGAAATGTGTGTTACTCAACAGGTGAGTCCCTTCTTTCTGTTCATGCAATTTATATGTTTAACACATGTTTATAGACAAGCGTTATTAAAAACAAAAAGTCTCGGCAACTGGAGGAGGAGAAGCAGTCCGCGGTGGTTTTCAATCACACACTCCAATGCCACTTGTTTCAACTTCCGAAAATTTAATCCAGGAAAAAAAGGCTTACAAACATGGACCAAAACGGCTCCATAACACGCACAAGAATCCAAAAGAAACGAAAGTTAACTAAAAGAAAGCAAATAAACAGTATGAAGTGGTCAAAATTGGTTTTACGCATGCCTATGTGCGTCTGGCACATGCGTCTTCGGGCTCTCCCACGTTGGTTTGTGGATGAAAGCTATATGTTCAGCTGTAATGTCATGTAAAAACAATCTCTACATGACATTTAGTCCCAGGTGTGACCAGTTAGGTCCTTAAGATATCAACAGGCTGTATAAAGCTACAACCGTTGCGGCTGTGTGTTTGTACCAAATGCGCAAAACCCATCCGCGCTTCCCAAAATTGGAGTGAGTACTCATAAATCACGTGAATAACATGAATAAACGTTTTTACTGCATTTTGTTGTGTTTTATACGTTCTATGCTGTCATTTCTCTCTTCTCCTATTGGCAAGGCAAGGCAGAGTGCTCGCAACTGTGTCCTGTGCAGTAGCCGTGATATCTGTAATTGCAATTATTACTTTTGCATATGATGACAGCGTGCAAAAGACGCATGGGCTCTGTGGAGAGCTCCGCTCCAGCTGGCTGCTGTGACAGCTCACTGACACTGTATTTCTGCTTAATCAGTTTCAGTCTCGCCAGAGTTACATTAATATCTGTATTTTTACATTTGAAATTCAGGGGATTTTGATAATAGATTATTAAAGTTTGTTTGCGAGGCTGTGGCCTCTGCATGTGCAAAGCTTGTGCGCCAAACTTTAGGGCGTATTTGCGCCGGCATATCATTAGTGCAAAATGTTTTGGGTAAAAAATAGGCTATTAAAAGGAACTGTCGGAATGGCGGTATGTTAAAAAAAACAAAAAACATACCGCCATTCCGACCATAGGAGGAAAAAAGTGTCGGAATGATGGGACGTTTGATAAAAAATTAAGTGTCGCCATTCCGACAATTGGAGACCCATGTCGGAATGGCGAGATGTCGGAATGGCAGCATGTAACCATGATGAAGGAGAGACCATTTGAGCAGCACAGCCATTTCGCAGCACAGGGACAGCAGTCCAAGTTACAGGATCTCCCACGTGGTATCACCTGTCACATTGTGTCAAGGCATCAAAAGAAGAAAAAATCACCAAACTCAAGGACAAAAAGACAAAGACTCCGGTGAATGAAGACAGAGGACTGACAAACCAGAAATACAAAAGGATTCTCGATATCAAGATCCAGAAGAAGAGGCTAACAATGCCACGAACACTTACGATGCTGGGAATGATGCCAGCAATGAACAGAGAAGAAGATTCAGTGTCATCAATCTGCATTACTTGCCTCTAATGACGGGGTGAATATAGAATCCTCAACGATTACAACGTCTCTGGGAACTGTGACAACAACAAGGTTTAAACCATTTTGATATATATTGTAACCTATTGTCTAAGGAATAGTGCCGAAAATGAGGTAAATCTAATCCACCACTGTCCTTGGTCTTCTGTAGGGTTTTTAAACTAATACGTGGTGGTTTGTTTTTCCACAGAAATTTGGAGATGCATGAATCTAGTGACTTAAACCAAGTAGCAGATGGTTTTATGGGGATCATTGAGAACAAATAGTTAACTTTTGGTAGTATCATCATTTTAATGGATGTAACTCTCCCCATAAGTGATATAGGTAAGGACTTCCAACGAGAGATCGTCCTCTACTGTCTTTAATAATTGCACATAATTTAGCTTTGTTAGCTCTGAGAGCCTGGAGGAAATGTTTATGCCTAAATATCTAATATTTCCTGACTGTAAAGTGATCGCAGGTATATTATGGACCCTACAGTTAATGGGCAGAACTGTGGTCTTAGACCAGTTGATAGAGTAGTCAGAAAGTGCTGAGAATTTATTTATGAGTGTGATCGTGTGACTGAGAGACGTCTGTGAGTTCTGAAGGAAAAGTAATACATCATCAGCATAAAGACTTATTTTATGCTCAATATTTTGGGATTAATTACTCACAAACGGGTAAGAAAAGGTAGTATTGCCAGACCATACATGATCAAAACAGGGAGCGGAGGTGGTTCAGCTGCAAGGTGTGAATGTCTGACTATAGTTTGTAAAAAGCGGGTAAGATAAGGTGCGAATGCCCGACAATGTATGATCAAAAGAGGGAGCGGAGGTTTTCGGCTGGAAGAAGGTCTGAATGTCCACCCAAAATTCCTGAAAAATGGGTAAAAAAAGGGTGCGAATGCCAAACCATACATCATCAAAAGCAGGAGTGGATGTGTTCGGCTACAAGAAGATTTGAATGTCCATCAATAATTGCTTTAAAACATGAAAGAAAATTTTCGAATATCAAACCGCACATGATCATAAGCGGGAGAGGAGTTGTTCAGCTGCAAGAAGGTGTGAATGTCCACCCATAATTACTGAAAAATGGGTAAGAAAAGGTGAAAATGCCCAACCATACATCATCAAAAGCAGGAGTGGATGTGTTCGGCTACAAGAAGGTTTGAATGTCCGACCATAGTTTGTAAAAAGCGGGTAAGAAAAGGTTCGAATGCCCGAACATAGACCATCAAAAGAGGGAGCGGAGGTGTTCCGCTGTAAGAAGGTGTAAATGTCCGACCATAGTTGGTAAAAAGCGGGTAAGAAAAGGTTAAAATACCCGACTGTACACAATCAATAGCGGGAGCGGAGTTGTTTGGCTACAAGAAGGTGTGAAAGTCCGACCACGGTTTGTAAAAAGCGGGTAAGAAAAGGTTCGAATGCCCGAATATATACCATCAAAAGTGGAAGTGGATGGGTTCGGCTGCAAAAAGGTGTGAACGTCCGACCAAAGTTTGTAAAAAGCAGTTAAGAAAAGGTTCGAATATCCAACCAAACATAATCAAAAGCGGGAGCAGAGCTGTTCGACTGCAAGTAGGTGTGAATGTCAGATCATAATTTGCAAAAAGCTGATGAGAAAGGGTGAGAATGCCCGGCTATACACCATCAAATGCGGGAGCGGAAGTGTTCGGCTGTGAGTAGGTGTGAATGTCCGACCATAATTGCTGAAAAATGTGTTAGAAGAGACTAGAATGCCGGACAATACATCATGAAATGCGGGAGCGGAGTTGTTCGGCTGTGAGTAGGTGTGAATCTCCGAGCATAGTTTGTAAAAAGGGGGTAAGAATAGTTTCGAATGCCCGAACATACACTATCAAAACAGGGAGCGGAGGTGGCTCAGCTGCAAGGTGTGAATGTCTGACTATAGTTTGTAAATAAGGTGCGAATGCCCAAAAATGTATAATCAAAAGAGGGAGCGGAGGTTTTCGGCTACAAGAAGGTTTGAATGTCCGACCATAGTTTGTAAAAAGCGGGTAAGAAAAAGTTCAAATGCCTGACTATACACCATCAAAAGCGGGAGCAGAGGTGTTCCGCTGTAAGACGGTGTGAATGTCCGACCATATTTGGTAAAAAGCGGGTAAGAAAAGGTTAAAATACCCGACTGTACACAATCAATAGCGGGAGAGGAGGTGTTCAGCTGCAAGAAGGTGTGAATGTCCACCCATAATTCCTGAAAAATGGGTAAGAAAAGGTGCGAATGCCCAACCATACATTACCAAAAGCAGGTGTGAATGTCAGATCATAATTTGAAAAAAGCTGATGAGAAAGGGTGAGAATGCCCGACTATACACCATCAAATGCGGGAGCGGAGTTGTTCGGCTGTGAGTAAGTGTGAATCTCCGACCATAATTGCTGAAAAATGTGTTAGAAAAGGTAAGAATGCCGGTCCATACATCATCAAAAGCGGGAGAGGTGGTGTTCGGCTGCAAGTAGGTGTGAATGTCCAGCCATAATTACTAACAAACGGGTAAGAAAAGGTAGTATTGCCAGACCATACATGATCAAAACAGGGAGCGGAGGTGGTTCAGCTGCAAGAAGGTGTGAATGTCCGACTAAAGTTCAAATATATTAACAAAAGCGGGAGGAGAGGTCTTCGGATGAGAGTGGTTTAGAATTTCCAACCATAATCTATAAAATGCGGTGAAAAAAAAGGTGTGATAGAACACTAAAAGGTGGAGCGGAAGTGTTCGGCTGCAAGAAGGTGTGAATGTCCGACTATATTTGGTGAAAAGCAGGTGAAGCAAGGTCTGAATGCCCAACCTTACATCATCAAAAGCGAGATCAGAGGTGTTTGGCTGCATGAAGGCCATAGTTTGCCAAAAGCGGGTAAGCTGCGAATGACCGACTAAATATCAACAAAAGGTCTTCGGATGCAAGTGGGTGTGAATATCCCACCATACAAGTATGGTGGAGAGGAAGCTGTGAACAGCCGACCATAGTTGGCAAAAAGCGGGTGAGAAAAGGTGCGAATGTCCAACCATACATGATCAAAACAGGGAGCGGAGGTGTTTGGCTGTGACAAGGTGTGAATGTCCACCCAAAATTAATGAAAAGCGGGCAACAAGTAGGTTTGAATGCCCAACCATACATCATCAAAAGCAGGAGTGGATGTGTTCGGCTACAAGGTTTGAATGTCCGAGCATAGTTTGTAAAAAGCGGGTAAGAAAAGGTTCGAATGCCCAAACATACACCATCAAAAGAGGGAGCGGAGGTGTTCCGCTGTAAGAAGGTGTGAATGTCCGACCATAGTTGGTAAAAAGCGAGTAAGAAAAGGTTAAAATACCCGACTGTACACAATCAATAGCGGGAGCGGATGTGTTTGGCTACAAGAATGTGTGACAGTCCGACCATGGTTTGTAAAAAAACGGGTAAGAAAAGGTGCGAATGCCCGACAATGTATGATCAAAAGAGGGAGCGGAGGTTTTCGGCTACAAGAAGGTTTGAATGTCCGACCATAGTTTGTAAAAAGCGGGTAAGAAAAGGTTCAAATGCCTGACTGTACACAATCAATAGCGGGAGCGGAGTTGTTCGGCTACAAGAAGGTGTGAAAGTTCAACCATGGTTTGTAAAAAGCTGCTAAGTAAAGGTTCGAATGCCCGAATATATACCATCAAAAGCGGAAGCGGAGGTGTTCGGCTGCAAGAAGGTGTGAACGTCCGACCAAAGTTTGCAAAAAGCAGTTAAGAAAAGGTTCGAATGCCCGAATATATACCATCAAAAGCGGGAGCAGAGCTGTTCGACTGCAAGTAGGTGTGAATGTCCAGCCATAATTACTCACAAACGGGTAAGAAAAGGTAGTATTGCCAGACCATACATGATCAAAACAGGGAGCTGAGGTGGTTCAGCTGCAAGGTGTGAATGTCTGACTATAGTTTGTAAAAAGCGGGTAAGACAAGGTGCGAATGCCCGACAATGTATGATCAAAAGAGGGAGTGGAGGTCTTCGGCTGCAAGGTCTGAATGTCCAACCATAATTTCTAAAAACCGGGTAAGAAAAGGCTCGAAAGCCCGACTATACACAATCAAAAGCGGGAGCGGGAGGTTTTCAGCTGCAAATCCTTCACTCAAACCAAGTGAAAACTGCTTTGTCCTTCATATTTATCAATGTCTAGATCGACTTCAACAAAGAACAACATTGTACTTTGTAGTAAAGAAAGAGCAAATCAAAAGTTTTAGGAATCCGAGAATAAGCTTATTTTCATGAGTTCTGCACGATTATTGATTTTACTATAAATGAACGCCTTCACTCAAACTATGTTAAAACTGCTTTGTCCTTCATATTTATCAATGTCTAGATTGACTTTAACAAAGAACAACACTGGATTTTGCAGTAGAAGAAAGAGCAACACTGAAGGATCAGTAATCCGAGAATAAGCTTGTTTTCATACGTTCTGCATGATTTGGGATTTTATGTATAAAATGAATTCCTTCACTCAAACCAAGTTAAAACTGCTTTGTCCTTCATATTTATGAATGTCTAGATCGACTTCAACAAAGAACAACATTGTATTTTGCAGTAGAAGAAAAAGCAACACTGAAGGATCAGGAATCCGAGAATAAACTTCTTTTCATACGTTTTGCATGATTTGGGATTTTATGTATAAAATTAATTCCTTCACTCAAACCAAGTGAAAACTGCTTTGTCCTTCATATTTATCAATGTCTAGATTTACTTCAACAAAGAACAACATTGTATTTTGCAGTAGTAGAAAGAGCAACACTGAAGGATCAGGAATCCGAGAATAAGCTTATTTTCATACGTTCTGCATGATTTGGGATTTTATGTATAAAATGAATTCCTTTACTCAAACTATGTTAAAACTGCTTTGTCCTTCATATTTATCAATGTCTAGATTGACTTCAACAAAGAACAACATTGTATTTTGCAGTAGAAGAAATAGCAACACTGAAGGATCAGGAATCCGAAAACAAGCTTATTTTCATACGTTCTGCTTGATTTGGGATTTTGCTATAAAATTAATTCCTTCACTCAAACAAAGTGGAAACTGCTTTGTTCTTCATATTTATCAATGTCTATATAAATTTCAACAAAGAACAAGGCTGTATTTTTCATTATAGGAAAGAGCAACACTGGAGGATCAGGAATCCGAGAAAAAGCTTACTTTCATGAGTCCTGCACGATTTCGGATTTTCCTATAAAATGAATTGCTTTGCCCAAACCAAGTTAAAATTGCTTTGTCCTTCATAGTTATCCATGTCTAAAATGTATCAAGCATAAAGTTCCTCATATTACCCTGAATGAGAAAGAAGCATCCCTTTGGTTGAGCAATACGTTCCTTATGCGGAGTTATGCATGATTTCGGATTTTGCTATAAAATTCATTCCTTCACACCTTTTTTTTTCACCACATTTTATAGATTATGGTTGGAAATTCTCAACCACTCTAATCCGAAGACCTCTCCTCCCGCTTTTGTTAATATATTTGAACTTTAGTTGGACATTCATACCTTCTTGCAGCTGAACCACCTCCGCTCCCTGTTTTGATCATGTATGGTCTGGCAATACTACCTTTTCTTACCCGTTTGTGAGTAATTATGGCTGGACATTCACACTTACTTGCAGCCGAACACCACCTCTCTCGCTTTTGATGATGTATGGACCGGCATTCTTACCTTTTCTAACACATTTTTCAGAAATTACAGTCGGAGATTCACACCTACTCACAGCCGAACAACTCCGCTCCCGCATTTGATGGTGTGCAGTCGGACATTCTCACCCTTTCTCATCAGCTTTTTGCAAATTATGATCTGAAATTCACACCTACTTGCAGTCGAAAAGCTATGCTCCCGCTTTTGATTATGTTTGGTTGGATATTCAAACCTTTTCTTAACTGCTTTTTACAAACTTTAGTCAGACATTCACACCTTGCAGCTGAACCACCTCCGCTCCCTGTTTTGATCATGTATGGTCTGGCAATACTACCTTTTCTTACCCATTTGTGAGTAATTATGGCTGGACATTCACACCTACTTGCAGCCGAACACCACCTCTCCCGCTTTTGATGATGTATTGTCCGGCATTCTAGTCTCTTCTAACACATTTTTCAGCAATTATGGTCGGACATTCACACCTACTCACAGCCGAACACTTCCGCTCCCGCATTTGATGGTGTATAGCTGGGCATTCTCACCCTTTCTCATCAGCTTTTTGCAAATTATGATCTCAAATTCACACCTACTTAAAGTCGAACAGCTCTGCTCCCGCTTTTGATTATGTTTGGTTGGATATTCGAACCTTTTCTTAACTGCTTTTTACAAACTTTGGTCGGACGTTCACACCTTCTTGCAGCCGAACACCTCCACTTCCACTTTTGATGGTATATATTCGGGCATTCGAACCTTTTCTTACCCGCTTTTTACAAACCGTGGTCGGACTTTCACACCTTCTTGTAGCCGAACAACTCCGCTCCCGCTATTGATTGTGTACAGTCGGGTATTTTAACCTTTTCTTACCCGCTTTTTACCAACTATGGTCGGACATTTACACCTTCTTACAGCGGAACACCTCCGCTCCCTCTTTTGATGGTCTATGTTTGGGCATTCGAACCTTTTCTTACCCGCTTTTTAAAAACTATGGTCGGACATTCAAACCTTCTTCTAGCCGAACACATCCACTCCTGCTTTTGATGATGTATGGTTTGGCATTCGCACCCTTTTTTTACCCATTTTTCAGGAATTATGGGTGGACATTCAGACCTTCTTGCAGCCGAAAACCTCCGCTCCCTCTTTTGATCATGCATTGTCGGGCATTCGCACCTTGTCTTACACGCTTTTTATAAACTTTAGTTGGACATTCACACCTTCTTGCAGCTGAACGACCTCCGCTCCCTTTTTTGATCATGTATGGTCTGGCAATACTACCTTTTCTTACCCGTTTGTGAGTAATTAATCCCAAAATATTGAGCATAAAATAAGTCTTTATGCTGATGATGTATTACTTTTCCTTCAGAACTCACAGACGTCTCTCACTCACACGATCACACTCATAAATAAATTCTCAACACTTTCTGACTACTCTATCAACTGGTCTAAGACCACAGTTCTGCCCATTAACTGTAGGGTCCATAATATACCTGCGATCACTTTACAGTCAGGAAATATTAGATATTTAGGCATAAACATTTCCTCCAGGCTCTCAGAGCTAACAAAGCTAAATTATGTGCAATTATTAAAGACAGTAGAGGACGATCTCTCTCGTTGGAAGTCCTTACCTATATCACTTATGGGGAGAATTACATCCATTAAAATGATGATACTACCAAAAGTTAACTATTTGTTCTCAATGATCCCCATAAAACCATCTGCTACTTGGTTTAAGTAACTAGATTCATGCATCTCCAAATTTCTGTGGAAAAACAAACCACCACGTATTAGTTTAAAAACCCTACAGAAGACCAAGGACAGTGGTGGATTAGATTTACCTCATTTTCAGCACTATTCCTTAGCCAATAGGTTACAATATATATCAAAATGGTTTAAACCTTGTTTTTGTCACAGTTCCCAGAGACGTTGTAATCGTTGAGGATTCTATATTCACCCCCTCATTAGAGGCACGTGTTGCAGATTGATGACACTGAATCTTCTTCTCTGTTCATTGCTGGCATCATTCCCAGCATCGTAAGTGTTCGTGGCATTGTTAGCCTCTTCTTCTGGATTTTGATATCGAGAATCCTTTTGTATTTCTGGTTTGTCAGTACTCTCTCTTCGTTCACCGGCGTCTTCGTCTTTTTGTCCTTGAGTTTGGTGATTTTTTCTTCTTTTGATGCCTTGACACAATGTGACAGGTGATACCACGTGGGAGATCCTGTAACTTGGACTGCTGTCCCTGTGCTGCGAAATGGCGGTGCTGCTCAAATGGTCTCTCCTTCATCATGGTTACATGCTGCCATTCCGACATCTCGCCATTCCGACATGGGTCTCCAATTGTCGGAATGGCGACACTTAATTTTTTATCAAACGTCCCACCATTCCGACACTTATTTCCTCCTATGGTCGGAATGGCGGTATGTTTTTTTTTTTTTAACATACCGCCATTCCGACAGTTCCTTTTAATAGCCTATTTTTTACCCAAAGCATTTTGCACTAATGATATGCCGGTGCAAATACGCCCTAAAGTTTGGCGCACAAGCTCTGCACATGCAGAGGCCACAGCCTCGCAAACAAACTTTGATAATCTATTATCAAAATCCCCTGAATTTCAAATATAAAAATACAGATATTAATGTAACTCTGGCGAGACTGAAACTGATTAAGCAGAAATACATTGTCAGTGAGCTGTCACAGCAGCCAGCTGGAGCGGAGCTCTCCACAGAGCCCATGCGTCTTTTGCACGCTGTCATCATATGCAAAAGTAATAATTGCAATAACAGATATCACGGCTACGGCACAGGACACAGTTGCGAGCACTCTGCCTTGCCTTGCCAATAGGAGAAGAGAGAAATGACAGCATAGAACGTATAAAACACAATAAAATGCAGTAAAACCGTTTATTCATGTTATTCACGTGATTTATGAGTACTCGCTCCAATTTTGGGAAGCGCGGATGGGCTTTGCGCATTTGGCACAAACACACAGCCGTTGCGCAAGGCTTTATACAGCCTGTTGATATCTTAAGGACGTAACTGGTCACACCTGGGAGTAAATGTCATGTAGAGATTGTTTTTACATGACATTACAGCTGAACATATAGCTTTCATCCACAAACCAATGTGGGAGAGCCCGAAGACGCATGTGCCAGACGCACATAGGCATGCGTAAAACCAATTTTGACCACTTCATACTGTTTATTTGCTTTCTTTTAGTTAATTTTCATTTCTTTTGGATTCTTGTGCGGGTTAACGGAGCCGTTTTGGTCCATGTTTGTAAGCCTTTTTTTCCTGGATTAAATTTTCGGAAGTTGAAACAAGTGGCATTGGAGTGTGTGATTGAAAACCACCGCGGACTGCTTCTCCTCCTCCAGTTGCCGAGACTTTGTGTTTTTAATAACGCTTGTCTATAAACATGTGTTAAACATATAAATTGCATGAACAGAAAGAAGGGACTCACCTGTTGAGTAACACACATTTCCTTATACGGAAAGCCTTGTCGGAATGGTGGGACATTTGAATATCGGAATGGTGGGACGTTTGCATGTTGGAATGGTGGTATGTCGGAATGGTGGTATGTCGGAATGGTGGGATGTCGGAATAGCGGGATGTCGGAATGGCGGGATTTCGGAATGGGTGTTGCCACCCCCTTCATCATATACACTTTTATTTATACATCACCTTCCACCATGAAGCGTTGTCCCTTTTTGTTTCTCTCTTTGTTCTTAAAATGCTGTTATGCATGTCTAAACCAATCCATTAAATTAGATCATTTTGTCAGTAAAGCGATCTACATTGTGCTTGGTCGCAAAGCTGCTCATCTGTGGTAAACAGCTTTTCAGAAAGGCATTCTTCAATTGATTTCACTAATTTCATGTAATAATTTTGTGATTTCCTACAAAACTACACTTCTTATCCCATCTGTCTGAGTATTTAATATTGTCTGGGTCCCGTTAAAACATGTATTTTTCCCATCTAATTCCTTGTTTGCTTGAAAACAAGAATTCCCCATTTTCTATCCCTTCAGTAGCCAACCAGTTTGTATGGAGTACACTGGAGCAACTTGACTGATCAGTAAAACACTGCTTTTGTTGTCACCGCAAGGCATCCCCCGTCGGTTGTTTCACTGAGACACTACTGAGTAACTATAACTCAACACAGTTTATACACATAACATTCATATACATAC
Source organism: Leuresthes tenuis (assembly GCF_036924035.1). Lineage (NCBI taxonomy): Eukaryota > Metazoa > Chordata > Actinopteri > Atheriniformes > Atherinopsidae > Leuresthes > Leuresthes tenuis. The sequence goes on from NW_027325362.1 coordinate 25,171,434, forward strand.
TAACAAACAAACAAACAATTATTTATCGCGATTTTCTCATCTCTGTTTGAACGTACACCCAGGTAAATATTCCTGTAGTCTTCTCATACCGACTATGGACCCATTCATTGTTTAACTTCACTGTTTTGCAAATCCTAATTGAATATTACACATTGACATTGAACTTTACTGGATAAGCAGGTCTTCATTGCATTCAGCAGCCTATATGTGAGCATCTATGTGTAAGCTGTTCTTCTTTGCATTTATCAGCAGCAAGCAATTCTTCATTGCACATGCATATGAAAATAGTAAAACAATTCCAATGCGTTAGCGAAACCTTCTATATCAGGAGTGTCCATCATGATGCTGGGAATAGAACCACTTTCCCATATAGTTCAACCTTCATTACTCAACTGATCATAACTCCGCAATGAGCACATTTCAAAGTATCATTCCTCTACATATATTCAAAAATCTATGTGTAAATGTTTAATATTTCTTATATTTGTTGATGTCATTCTGTGTGCATGTGGCCTAAACCCAATCTCTGTGTGGCAATTTTAATTAAAACAAGTTGAACTCTGCCTCTGATCATTTAAAAAAGGTTTGTACCAATATCAACCTTTCTCAGGTAATTACTGATCCTACAAAACCAAAGAGATCCTTCAAGGTTGTCCCTGATTGGCTCAATCTTAACAAATCAAAGGTAGAATATCCGCAGTATCTGAACTTGGTGTTAGTTATCACTGCTCAATAGCCTGTATCAAAATTGCAAAAATGAAAACATTAGGTCCACGCTTGGTATCCAGATCCTGAAACATCTCCATGAGCAGGCTTTTTTTTAACTGATCTGTTGAATAGTTATATGACACTGTTAAAATCTCAGATGAAGATCTAGCACTTGACCATTTTTGTAAATCTTCTAATTCCATAGTTGATAAACATGCCCCTTTTAAAAAGTATAGAACTTAGAACACGTCTAGTCCCTGACTTTCGGCAGAACTGTCTTCTTTACTTTTTTTTTTTTTTTCCCCTTGTCCTGTTCAGCATTATGTCAGAAGAATTGTAGTCTGAATACCTTTGATGCCAAACAGATTTGCTTTGCCAAGGGAAGTTTTATAAATGTAAAGCTCCCCTTGATGCCCATTTATTTATTTCTGTTTACAATATATGACATGAACTGAACTGAACCGGACCGGGGGACAAGGAAAGAAGAAGAGGAAAGAAGAGGAAACAGAACAAAAATAGAATCCAGGGGAATCCAGCCTTAGCGCCACCAGGAGCACCTGAAAGCAGACAAGCAGAGAAAAAACAAACACACAAACAAACAAAAACAAGCACAAGAAGCGGCAATCGCATACAACACAGCTGTGGATATAGATGACCTGAGACGACATGATAATACATCAACTGCTTAGCGACCATGCTACTGGACTAATGAATGTGTGTGTGTGTGTGTGTGTGTGTGTGAGAACATGCAACACCCATGGCACAGGACCTACATGATAACCGTGCTTAGTTATGAGTGTATAAGCGTACAGGGCCACAATCCACAGCCCCCCCCAAGCAATCAGAAGCAGGCAGAGAGGGCCACAAGACCCAGGCCACCAGCAGCCCCCACAGAGCACAGAACCCAGGCAGCCCACCGCAGGGGCAACCACGCATCCACCCAGAAGACTGCAGAGGAAGCCCCCGGAAAGAGCCCCCATAAGCATAGGGCAGAGGCCCTCCGGGAGCCAGGGGCAACAGCCCACCGACCCCGCCAGGCCCCAGCCGCCCAGACATGGGCCGTGCACTGGACCCGGGCCCCAGGGGCCCGAGCGCCCCCAAACCCCCCGGCAGAGGCCCCACCCAATACCCAGGAGGGCAAAGCGCCCCAGACAGCCACAAAGTGGGTCAGCGCCTGCCCCAGCGCCCCTTGCCAAGTGCCCTGGGAGTCAAGATGTGCCCACAGGTGGGTGAAGTCGCGAGCAGTGGGGAGAGGCAACGCTGACGCCCCATCGGGAGAAGCACAGGCAGGCCAGGCGACAGCAAGTCACAGATCCAGGCCCAATCATTACCACACACACTTTCACGTCCCATACATCCACACATCCACACGTCCTACCTCCCTCGACTCTGCTGGGGTATAGTGCAGCGGGCACACCAGGAGGCCAGCAACCCCCCAGCCACCACAGACCCCGAACCAGCAGAACAATTAATTAATCCTCCTGGCCCCTCCTGCCCCGAGCAGACACCAGGAAGCAGGGGTGTGCGAAGAAGACCCCTCCCCTCACCCTTTTGGCTCTTCAATATTTTCTAATAGTGAGCAATTAAAATTGAGGGGCAGCCAAACTTGTAGAACTGGGAGCGCGGCACTCTGGGCAGCCTACATACCCAAAGAGCCCCGCCCACCAGATGCCACTCAGTGTAACCACCCCCCAAGACCTAATGTGTGTGTGTGAGTGTGTTTGATAAGTAGTAATGTCTAAGGTGTAATTAAAACAGGGGCAGGGAACTGCAGAGTGCAACCAAAGGGGACCACCTACGTGGCCCCATCCACTACACCCCACCGAACACACACGCCCCCAAAACCCTTCATGTGTGAGTGTGTGCTGTGTACAGGAGCCAGAAGGGAGAGGGGTATGGGGATATATACCGGGGGAGCTACTCTCCCCCAGAGAGGGCAGCCAGGGACTGGCTGCAATAGGCATCCCCGCTACCTGGGAGCCAACAATGGGCAGGAGGGCCTGATGTCCACCAGGCTCGGGGCCTGCAGCGACCATATTCCGGGAGCTACTGTACCCCCAGAAGGTACCCATCCCGCCCCACCCCACTCAACCCAACCCCACCCAGGAGGACCTCTACAAAAAACAAACAAACAACATCAAAAAACAAACAAACAAACCACCCGGTCACACCAGTCGCAGCAGCCCGGGCCTGAGACCCACCATCACCCAGCAACCCACCACCACCACTATGTGATAAAACTAATCAGAGGGGACCAGAGAGAATGAAATTCAGCCAATTGATGTTTTGAGGAGGCAGACATTGTTTCCATGCTAATATAATCTAAAAGAAAATTTCTAAACTGGTTATTACACAGATTGTTCTTCGCTTTCCAGTTCATGAGAATAGTTTTCTTTGCGATACATAACACTGTGACAACCATGTGTGCTGAGTTAATTTCCATGTTGATGTTGTCTAAGTCACCCAGTATGCACAGTGTGGGGCATGCAGGGATGCTACACTTTAGCCATGTTGATAGGTCCTCACAGACTTCAAGCCAGAACTTCTGGACAGGCGCAGAAAACCACAAAGCGTGTGCATAATCATCAGGTGTGTTATCTGTGCAATGTGAGCAGATGTTTGAGTGTGTTAGACCCATCCTGAACATCCTTTGTCCTGTATAGTGTGTTCTATGAAGGATTTTGTATTGTATGAGCTGTAAATTAGGATTTCGAGTCTTTATGAAGGTGTTCAAACATATTTGTGGTTAGAAGCTATGACCAGAACTGATGGATAAATCTGCCTCCCATTTTGAGGATGGAAGAGACATTGTGTCATCTATCTTAGACAATAATTTATATATTTTTGATAGTAGTTTTGGGGTACAGATGCTTAGAAATTCTGCTACCCTAGTCGGGGGTTGTAAGTCTGGTTGGTGGAGGATATATCCATCCATCCATCCATCATCTGCCGCTTATCCGGGGGTCGGGTCGCGGGGGCAGCAGCTTGAGCAGAGAAACCCAGACGTCTCTGTCCCCGGACACTTCCTCCAGCTCTTCCGGGGGGACCCCGAGGCGTTCCCAGGCCAGCCGAGAGACATAGTCTCTCCAACGTGTCCTGGGTCTCCCCCGGGGTCTCCTCCCAGTGGGACGTGCCCGGAACACCTCCCCAGGGAGGCGCCCAGGGGGCATCCTAACCAGATGCCCGAGCCACCTCATCTGACTCCTCTCAATGCGGAGGAGCAGCGGTTCTACTCCGAGCCCCTCCCGGATGACTGAGCTTCTCACCCTATCTCTAAGGGAGAGCCCAGACACCCTGCGGAGGAAACCCATTTCGGCCGCTTGTATTCGCGATCTTGTTCTTTCGGTCACTACCCACAACTCGTGACCATAGGTGAGGATGGGAACGTAGATTGACCAGTAAGTAGAGAGCTTCGCCTTCTGGCTCAGCTCCCTCTTCACAACGACGGGTCGGTGCAGAGCCTGCAACACTGCAGGCGCCGCACCGATCCGCCCGTCAATCTCCCGCTCCATTCGTCCGTCACTCGTGAACAAGACCCCGAGATACTTGAACTCCTCCTCTTGGGGAAGGATCTCATTCCCGACCCGGAGAGAGCATTCCACCCTTTTCCGGCTGAGAACCATAGTCTCGGATTTGGAGGTGCTGATTCTCATCCCAGCCGCTTCACACTCGGCTGCGAATCACTCCAGTGAGAGCTGAAGGTCACGGCCTGACGACGCTAACAGAACCACATCATCTGCAAAAAAGCAGAGACCCGATTCTGAGGTCGCCAAATGGGACACCCTCAACGCCCTGGCTCCACCTAGAAATTCTGTCCATAAAAGTTAGGAACAGAATCGGTGACAAAGGGCAGCCCTGACGGAGTCCAACTCTCACCGGAAACGTATCCGACTTACTGCTGGCAATGCGGACCAAACTCTGGCACCGGTCATACAGAGACCGAACGGCCCCTATCAAGGGGTCCGGCACTCCATACTCCACCCCCCACAGGACTCCACGAGGGACAGGGTCGAACGCTTTCTCCAAGTCCACAAAACACATGTAGACTGGTTGGGCGAACTCCCATGCACCCTCCAGGATCCTGCCGAGGGTATAGAGCTGGTCCACTGTTCCACGGCCAGGACGAAAGCCACACTGCATCTCCTGAATCCGAGGCTCGATTATCCGACGGATCCTCCTCTCCAATACCCCCGAATAGACCTTACCAGGGAGGCTAAGGAGTTTGATACCCCTATAGTTGGAACACACCCTCCGGTCCCCCTTTTTAAAGAGGGGGACCACCACCCCAATCTGCCAGTCCAGAGGCACTGTCCCCGATGTCCACGCGATACTGCAGAGGCGTGTCAGCCAAGACAGCCCTACAACATCCAGAGCCTTGAGAAACTCAGGACGGACCTCATCCACCCCCGGGGCCTTGCCACCGAGGAGCTTTTTAACCACCTCGGCAACCTCAGCCCCAGAAATGGGAGGCCCCGTCTCCGAGCTCTCCGACTCTGCCTCTTCCGAGCACGTGTTGGTAGGATTGAGGAGTTCCTCGAAGTACTCCCCCCACCGACTCACAACATCCCTAGTTGAGGTCAGCAAAGCCCCGTCCCCACTGTAAACAGTGTTGACTGTGAGCCGCTTCCCCCCCCCTGAGACGCCGGATGGTGGACCAGAATCTTTTCGAGGCCGTCCGGAAATCGTTCTCCATGGTCTCACCGAACTCCTCCAAGGCCCGAGTTTTTGCCTCAGCAACCGCCGAAGCCGTGGCCCGTCTGGCCCGTCGGTACCTATCAGCTTCTTCCAGGGTCCCACTGGCCAAAAAGGCCCGATAGGACTCCTTCTTCAGCTTGACGGCTTCCCTCACCACTGGTGTCCACCAGCAGGTTCGAGGGTTGCCGCCACGACAGGCACCGACCACCTTACGGCCACAACTCCGACCAGCTGCCTCGGCAATGGAGTCACGGATCATGGCCCATTCGGACTCAATGTCCCCCACCTCAAATATGGTTGAAGCTCTGCCGGAGGTGGGAGTTAAAGCTCCTTCTGACGGGGGATTCTGACAAATGCTCCCAGCAGACCCTCACAATACGTTTGGGCCTGCCAGGTCTGATCGGCATCCTCCCTCACCAGCGGAGCCAACTCACCACCAGGTGGTGATCAGTTGACAGCTCCGCCCCTCTCTTCACCCGAGTGTCCAGGACATACGGCCGCAAGTCCGATGATACAACCACAAAGTCGATCATCGAACTGCGGCCAAGGGTGTCCTGGTGCCAAGTGCACATATGGACACCCTTATGCCTGAACATGGTGTTCGTTATGGACAGTCTATGACTGGCACAGAAGTCCAACAACATAACACCTCTCTGATTCAGATCGGGGGGGCCGTTCCTCCCAATCACACCCCTCCAGGTCTCACTGTCATTGCCCACGTGAGCATTGAAGTCCCCCAGCAGAATGAGGGAGTCTCCGGTAGGAGCATTCTCCAGTGCCTCCCCCAGAGACTCCAAAAAGGGTAGGTACTCTGAACTGCTGTTTGGCGCATAGGCACAAACAACAGTCAGGACTCGTCCCCCCACCCAAAGGCGGAGGGAGGCTACCCTCTCGTTCACTGGGGTAAACCCCAATGTACTGGCACACAGCCGGGGGGCAATAAGTATGCCCACACCTGCTCTGCGCCTCTCACCACGGGCAACTCCAGAGTGGAAGAGAGTCCAACCCCTCTCAAGAGTACTGGTTCCAGATCCCAAGCCGTGCGTCGAGGTGAGTCCGACTATATCTAACGGTCTGATGAAGTTTCAACAATAAACAACAAACTTTGTATTATGAGAAAGAACCAGACTCATTCTTCAGGAATCCGAAAATAAGCTCTATTTTACGAGTTATGCACGAATTCGGATTCTCCTATAAAACGAATTCCTTAACTCAAACCAAGTTAAGACTGCTTTGTCCTTCATATTTATTCATGTCTAATCAAGTTTCAATGATAAACAACGTTGTACTTTGTAGAATGAGAAAGAACTTCTTCAGCAATAAGCATCTCTCGACAAATGACGAAATACAGATTTTGCTATAAAATTAATTGCTATCAGCCTGACTTAAAACTGTTTGTCTTCCTTATTTATCCACTTCAAATCAAGTTTCAACAATTAAAAAAATTTTGTAGTTTGAGAAAGAACAACTTAATCTTGAGCAATCAGTATAAAAAGAGGGTAAGCAAAGGTGCGAATGTCAAACCATACATGATCAAAACAGGGAGCGGAGGTGTTTGGCTGAGACAAGGTGTGAATGTCCACCCATAATTAATGAAAAGCGGGCAACAAGTAGGTTCGAATGCCCAAGCATACATCATCAAAAGAAGGAGTGGATGTGTTCGGCTACAAGAGGGTTTGAATGTCCGAGCATAGTTTGTAAAAAGCGGGTAAGAAAAGGTTCGAATGCCCAAACATACACCATCAAAAGAGGGAGCGGAGGTGTTCCGCTGTAAGAAGGTGTGAATGTCCGACCATAGTTGGTAAAAAGTGGGTAAGAAAAGGTTAAAATACCCAACTGTACACAATCAGTAGCGGGTGCGGAGTTGTTCGGCTACAAGAAGGTTGGAAAGTCCAACCATGGTTTGTAAAAAGCTGGTAAGAAAAGGTTCGAATGCCCGAATATATACCATCAAAAGCGGAAGCGGAGGTGTTCGTTTGCAAGAAGGTGTGAATGTCCGACCAAAGTTTGTAAAAAGCAGTTAAGAAAAGGTTCGAATATCCAACCAAACATAATCAAAAGTGGGAGCAGAGCTGTTCGACTGCAAGTAGGTGTGAATGTCCAGCCATAATTACTCACAAACGGGTAAGAAAAGGTAGTATTGCCAGACCATACATGATCAAAACAGGGAGCTGAGGTGGTTCAGCACCAAGGTGTGAATGTCTGACTATAGTTTGTAAAAAGCGGGTAAGATAAGGTGCGAATGCCCGACAATGTATAATCAAAAGAGGGAGCAGAGGTTTTCGGCTACAAGAAGGTTTGAATGTCCGACCATAGTTTGTAAAAAGCGGGTAAGAAAAGGTTAAAATACCCTACTGTACACAATCAATAGCGGGAGCGGAGTTGTTCGGCTGCAAGAAGGTGTGAACGTCCGACCAAAGTTGGCAAAAAGCAGTAAAGAAAAGTTTCGAATATCCAAACATAATTAAAAGCGAGAGAGATTGTGTTCAGCTGCAAGTAGGTGTGAATATCCAGCCATAATTACTCACAAACGGGTAAGAAAATGTAGTATTGCTTGACCATACATGATCAAAACAGGGAGCGGAGGTGGTTTAGCTGCAAAAAGGGGTGAATGTCCAACTAAAGTTCAAATATATTAACAAAAGCGGGAGGAGAGGTCTTCGGATTAGAGTGGTTGAAATTTCCAACCATAATCTATAAAATGCGGTGAAAAAAAAAGGTGTGAAGGAATGAATTTTATAGCAAAATCCGAAATCATGCATAACTCCGCAAAAGGAACGTATTGCTCAACCAAAGGGATGCTTCTTTCTCATTCAGGGTAATATGAGGAACTTTATGCTTGATACATTTTAGACATGTATAACTATGAAGGACAAAGCAATTTTAACTTGGTTTGAGCAAAGCAATTCATTTTATAGGAAAATCCGAAATCGTGCAGGACTCATGAAAGTAAGCTTATTCTCGGTTTCCTGATCCTCCAGTGTTGCTTTTTCTTCTACTGCAAAATACAATGTTGTTCTTTGTTGAAGTCGATCTAGACATTGATAAATATGAAGGACAAAGCAGTTTTCACTTGGTTTGAATGAAGGATTTGCAGCTGAAAACCTCCCGCTCCCACTTTTGATTGTGTATAGTCGGGCTTTCGAGCCTTTTCTTACCCGGTTTTTAGAAATTATGGTTGGACATTCAGACCTTGCAGCCGAAGACCTCCACTCCCTCTTTTGATCATACATTGTCGGGCATTAGCACCTTTTCTTATCCGCTTTTTACAAACTATAGTCAGACATTCACACCTTGCAGCTGAACCACCTCAGCTCCCTGTTTTGATCATGTATGGTCTGGCAATACTACCTTTTCTTACCCGTTTGTGAGTAATTATGGCTGGACATTCACACCTACTTGCAGTCGAACAGCTCTGCTCCCGCGTTTGATGGTATATATTCGGGCATTCGAACCTTTTCTTAACTGCTTTTTGCAAACTTTGGTCGGACGTTCACACCTTCTTGCAGCCGAACACCTCCGCTCCCGCTTTTGATGGTGTATAGTCAGGCATTTGAACCTTTTCTTACCCGCTTTTTACAAACTATGGTCGGACATTCAAACCTTCTTGTAGCCGAAAACCTCCGCTCCCTCTTTTGATCATACATTGTCGGGCATTCGCACCTTTTCTTACCCGTTTTTTACAAACCATGGTCGGACTGTCACACATTCTTGTAGCCAAACACATCCGCTCCCGCTATTGATTGTGTACAGTCGGGTATTTTAACCTTTTCTTACCCGTTTTTTACCAACTATGGTCGGACATTCACACCTTCTTACAGCGGAACACCTCCGCTCCCTCTTTTGATGGTGTATGTTTGGGCATTCGAACCTTTTCTTACCCGCTTTTTACAAACTATGCTTGGACATTCAAACCTTCTTGTAGCCGAACACATCCACTCCTGCTTTTGATGATGTATGGTTGGGCATTCAAACCTACTTGTTGCCCGCTTTTCATTAATTTTGGGTGGACATTCACACCTTGTCACAGCCAAACACCTCCGCTCCCTGTTTTGATCATGTATGGTTGGACATTCGCACCTTTTCTCACCCGCTTTTTGCCAACTATGGTCGGCTGTTCACAGCTTCCTCTCCACCATACTTGTATGGTGGGATATTCACACCCACTTGCATCCGAAGACCTTTTGTTGATATTTAGTCGGTCATTCGCAGCTTACCCGCTTTTGGCAAACTATGGCCTTCATGCAGCCAAACACCTCTGATCTCTCTTTTGATGATGTAAGGTTGGGCATTCAGACCTTGCTTCACCTGCTTTTCACCAAATATAGTCGGACATTCACACCTTCTTGCAGCCGAACACTTCCGCTCCACCTTTTAGTGTTCTATCACACCTTTTTTTTCACCGCATTTTATAGATTATGGTTGGAAATTCTCAACCACTCTCATCCGAAGACCTCTCCTCCCGCTTTTGTTAATATATTTGAACTTTAGTCGGACATTCACACCTTCTTGCAGCTGAACCACCTCCGCTCCCTGTTTTGATCATGTATGGTCTGGCAATACTACCTTTTCTTACCCGTTTGTTAGTAATTATGGCTGGACATTCACACCTACTTGCAGCCGAACACCAACTCTCCCGCTTTTGATGATGTATGGACCGGCATTCTTACCTTTTCTAACACATTTTTCAGCAATTATGGTCGGAGATTCACACTTACTCACAGCCGAACAACTCCGCTCCCGCATTTGATGGTGTATAGTCGGGCATTCTCACCCTTTCTCATCAGCTTTTTGCAAATTATGATCTGACATTCACACCTGCTTTTGATAATGTATGGTTGGGCATTTGCACCTTTTCTTACCCATTTTTCAGTAATTATGGGTGGACATTCACACCTTCTTCCAGCTGAACACCTCCTCTCCCGCTATTGATTGTGTACAGTCGGGTATTTTAACCTTTTCTTACCCGCTTTTTACCAAATATGGTCGGACATTCACACCGTCTTACAGCGGAACACCTCTGCTCCCGCTTTTGATGGTGTATAGTCAGGCATTTGAACCTTTTCTTACCCGCTTTTTACAAACTATGGTCGGAAATTCAAACCTCCTTGTAGCCGAAAACCTCCGCTCCCTCTTTTGATTATACATTGTTGGGCATTCGCACCTTATTTACAAACTATAGTCAGACATTCACACCTTGCAGCTGAGCCACTTCAGCTCCCTTTTTTGATAGTGTATGTTCGGGCATTCGAACCTATTCTTACCCCCTTTTTACAAACTATGCTCGGAGATTCACACCTACTCAAAGCCAAACAACTCTGCTCCCGCATTTGATGATGTCTTGTCCGGCATTCTAGTCTCTTCTAACACATTTTTCAGCAATTATGGTCGGACATTCACACCTACTCACAGCCGAACACTTCCGCTCCCGCATTTGATGGTGTATAGCCGGGCATTCTCACCCTTTCTCATCAGCTTTTTGCAAATTATGATCTGACATTCACACCTACTTGCAGTCGAACAGCTCTGCTCCCGCTTTTGATTATGTTTGGTTGGATATTTGAACCTTTTCTTAACTGCTTTTTACAAACTTTGGTTGGACGTTCACACCTTCTTGCAGCCGAACACCTCCGCTTCCGCTTTTGATGGTATATATTCGGGCATTCGAACCTTTTCTTACCAGCTTTTTACAAACCATGGTTCGACTTTCACACCTTCTTGTAGCCGAACAACTCCGCTCCCCCTATTGATTGTGTACAGTCGGGCATTTTAACCTTTTCTTACCCGCTTTTTACCAACTATGGTCGGACATTCACACCGTCTTACAGCGGAACACCTCCGCTCCCGCTTTTGATGGTGTATAGTCAGGCATTTGAACCTTTTCTTACCCGCTTTTTACAAACTATGGCCGGACATTCAAACCTTCTTGTAGCCAAAAACCTCCGCTCCCTCTTTTGATCATACATTGTCGGGCATTCGCACCTTATCTTACCCGCTTTTTACAAACTATAGTCAAACATTCACACCTTGTTGCTGAACCACCTCAGCTCCCTGTTTTGATCATGTATGGTCTGGCAATACTACCTTTTCTTACCCGTTTGTGATTTATTATGGCTGGACATTCACACCTACTTGCAGTCGAACAGCTCTGCTCCCGCTTTTGATTATGTTTGGTTGGATATTCGAACCTTTTCTTAACTGATTTTTACAAACTTTGGTCGGACGTTCACACCTTCTTGCAGCCGAACACCTCCGCTTCCGCTTTTGATGGTATATATTCGGGCATTCGAACCTTTTCTTAGCAGCTTTTTACAAACCATGGTTGGACTTTCACACCTTCTTGTAGCCGAACAACTCCGCTCCCGCTATTGATTGTGTACAGTCGGGTATTTTAACCTTTTCTTACCCGCTTTTTACCAACTATGGTCGGACATTCACACCGTCTTACAGCGGAACACCTCCGCTCCCGCTTTTGATGGTGTATTGTCAGGCATTCGAACCTTTTCTTACCCGCTTTTTACAAACTATGGTCGGACATTCAAACCTTCTCGTAGCCAAAAACCTCCGCTCCCTCTTTTGATCATACATTATCGGGCATTCGCACCTTTTCTTACCCGTTTTTTACAAACCATGGTCGGACTTTCAAACCTTTTTGTAGCCCAACACATCCACTCCTGCTTTTGATGATGTATGTTTGGGCATTCGCACCTTTTCTTACCCATTTTTCAGTAATTATGGGTGGACATTCACACCTTCTTGCAGCTGAACACCTCCTCTCCCGCTTATGATGGTGTATAGTTGGGCTTTCAAGCCTTTTCTTACCCGGTTTTTACAAATTATAGTTGGACATTCAGACCTTCTTACAGCCGAAAACCTCCACTCCCTCTTTTGATCATACATTGTCGGGCATTAGCACCTTTTCTTACCCGCTTTTTACAAACCATAGTCGGACTTTCACATCTTTTAGTAGCCGAACAACTCCGCTCCCGCTATTGATTGTGTACAGTCGGGTATTTTAACCTTTTCTTACCCGCTTTTTACCAACTATGGTCGGACATTCACACCTTCATACAGCGGAACACCTCCGCTCCCTCTTTTGATGGTGTATGTTCGGGCAGTCAAACCTTTTCTTACCCGCTTTTTACAAACTATGGTCAGACATTCAACCCTTCTTGGAGCCGAACACATCCACTCCTGCTTTTGATTATGTATAGTTGGGCATTCGCACCTTTTCTTACCCATTTTTCAGTAATTATGGGTGTACATTCACACCTTCTTGCAGCCGAACACCTCCGCTCCCTCTTTTGATCATACATTTTCGGGCATTCGCACCTTTTCTTACCCGCTTTTTACAAACCATGGTTGGACTTTCACACCTTTTAGTAGCCGAACAACTCCGCACCCGCTACTGATTGTTTACAGTCGGGTATTTTAACCTTTTTTTACCCGTTTTTTACCAACTATGGTCGGACATTCACACCTTCTTACAGCGGAACACCTCCGCTCCCTCCTTTGATGGTGTATGTTCGGGCATTCGAACCTTTTCTTACCCGCTTTTTACAAACTATGGTCAGACGTTCAAACCTTCTTGTAGCCGAACATATCCACTCCTGCTTTTGATGATGTATGGTTGGGCATTCGAACCTACTTGTTGCCCGCTTTTCATTAATTATGGGTGGACATTCACACCTTGTCTCAGCCAAACACCTCCGCTCCCTGTTTTGATCATGTATGGTTTGACATTCGCACCTTTGCTTACCCTCTTTTTATACTGATTGCTCAAGATTAAGTTGTTCTTTCTCAAACTACAAATTTTTTTAATTGTTGAAACTTGATTTGAAGTGGATAAATAAGGAAGACAAACAGTTTTAAGTCAGGCTGATAGCAATTAATTTTATAGCAAAATCTGTATTTCGTCATTTGTCGAGAGATGCTTATTGCTGAAGAAGTTCTTTTTCATTCTACAAAGTACAACGTTGTTTATCATTGAAACTTGATTAGACATGAATAAATATGAAGGACAAAGCAGTCTTAACTTGGTTTGAGTTAAGGAATTCGTTTTATAGGAGAATCCGAATTCGTGCATAACTCGTAAAATAGAGCTTATTTTCGGATTCCTGAAGAATGAGTCTGGTTCTTTCTCATAATACAAAGTTTGTTGTTTATTGTTGAAACTTGATCAGACCGTTAGATATAGTCGGACTCACCTCGACGCACGGCTTGGGATCTGGAACCAGTACTCTTGAGAGGGGTTGGACTCTCTTCCACTCTGGAGTTGCCCGTGGTGAGAGGCGCAGAGCAGGTGTGGGCATACTTATTGCCCCCCGGCTGTGTGCCAGTACATTGGGGTTTACCCCAGTGAACGAGAGGGTAGCCTCCCTCCGCCTTGGGTGGGGGGACGAGTCCTGACTGTTGTTTGTGCCTATGCGCCAAACAGCAGTTCAGAGTACCTACCCTTTTTGGAGTCTCTGGGGGAGGCACTGGAGAATGCTCCTACCGGAGACTCCCTCATTCTGCTGGGGGACTTCAATGCTCACGTGGGCAATGACAGTGAGACCTGGAGGGGTGTGATTGGGAGGAACGGCCCCCCCGATCTGAATCAGAGTGGTGTTATGTTGTTGGACTTCTGTGCCAGTCATAGACTGTCCATAACGAACACCATGTTCAGGCATAAGGGTGTCCATATGTGCACTTGGCACCAGGACACCCTTGGCCGCAGTTCGATGATCGACTTTGTGGTTGTATCATCGGACTTGCGGCCGTATGTCCTGGACACTCGGGTGAAGAGAGGGGCGGAGCTGTCAACTGATCACCACCTGGTGGTGAGTTGGCTCCGCTGGTGGGGGAGGATGCCGATCAGACCTGGCAGGCCCAAACGTATTGTGAGGGTCTGCTGGGAGCGTTTGTCAGAATCCCCCGTCAGAAGGAGCTTTAACTCCCACCTCCGGCAGAGCTTCAACCATATTTGAGGTGGGGGACATTGAATGGGCCATGTTCCGTGACTCCATTGCCGAGGCAGCTGGTCGGAGTTGTGGCCGTAAGGTGGTCGGTGCCTGTCGTGGCGGCAACCCTCGAACCTGCTGGTGGACACCAGTGGTGAGGGAAGCCGTCAAGCTGAAGAAGGAGTCCTATCGGGCCTTTTTGGCCAGTGGGACCCTGGAAGAAGCTGATAGGTACCGACGGGCCAGACGGGCCGCGGCTCAGGGGGGGGAAGCGGCTCACAGTCAACACTGTTTACAGTGGGGATGGGGCTTTGCTGACCTCAACTAGGGATGTTGTGAGTCGGTGGGGGGAGTACTTCGAGGAACTCCTCAATCCTACCAACACGTGCTCGGAAGAGGCAGAGTCGGAGAGCTCGGAGACGGGGCCTCCCATTTCTGGGGCTGAGGTTGCCGAGGTGGTTAAAAAGCTCCTCGGTGGCAAGGCCCCGGGGGTGGATGAGGTCCGTCCTGAGTTTCTCAAGGCTCTGGATGTTGTAGGGCTGTCTTGGCTGACACGCCTCTGCAGTATCGCGTGGACATCGGGGACAGTGCCTCTGGACTGGCAGATTGGGGTGGTGGTCTCCCTCTTTAAAAAGAGGGACCGGAGGGTGTGTTCCAACTATAGGGGTATCACACTCCTCAGCCTCCCTGGTAAGGTCTATTCGGGGGTATTGGAGAGGAGGATCCGTCGGATAATCGTGCCTCGGATTCAGGAGATGCAGTGTGGCTTTCGTCCTGGCCGTGGAACAGTGGACCAGCTCTATACCCTCGGCAGGATCCTGGAGGGTGCATGGGAGTTCGCCCAACCAGTCTACATGTGTTTTGTGGACTTGGAGAAAGCGTTCGACCGTGTCCCTCGTGGAGTCCTGTGGGGGGTGCTCCGGGAATATGGAGTGCCGGACCCCTTGATAGGGGCCGTTCGGTCTCTGTATGACCGGTGCCAGAGTTTGGTCCGCATTGCCGGCAGTAAGTCGGATACGTTTCCGGTGAGAGTTGGACTCCGTCAGGGCTGCCCTTTGTCACCGATTCTGTTCCTAACTTTTATGGACAGAATTTCTAGGCGGAGCCAGGGCGTTGAGGGTGTCCCATTTGGCGACCTCAGAATCGGGTCTCTGCTTTTTGCAGATGATGTGGTTCTGTTAGCGTCGTCAGGCCGTGACCTTCAGCTCTCACTGGAGTGATTCGCAGCCGAGTGTGAAGCGGCTGGGATGAGAATCGGCACCTCCAAATCCGAGACTATGGTTCTCAGCCGGAAAAGGGTGGAATGCTCTCTCCGGGTCGGGAATGAGATCCTTCCCCAAGAGGAGGAGTTCAAGTATCTCGGGGTCTTGTTCACGAGTGACGGACGAATGGAGCGGGAGATTGACGGGCGGATCGGTGCGGCGCCTGCAGTGTTGCAGGCTCTGCACCGACCCGTCGTTGTGAAGAGGGAGCTGAGCCAGAAGGCGAAGCTCTCTACTTACTGGTCAATCTGGTCAATCAACATGGCTAAAGTGTAGCATCCCTGCATGCCCAACACTGTGCATACTGGGGGACTTAGACAACATCAACATGGAAATTAACTCAGCACACATGGTTGTCACAGTGTTATGTATCGCAAAGAAAACTATTCTCATGAACTGGAAAGCGAAGAACAATCTGTGTATTAACCAGTTTAGAAATTTTCTTTTAGATTATATGAGCATGGAAACAATGTCTGCCTCCTCAAAACATCAATTGGCTGAATTTCATTCTCTCTGGTCCCCTCTGATTAGTTTTATCACATAGTGGTGGTGGTGGGTTGCTGGGTGATGGTGGGTCTCAGGCCCGGGCTGCTGCGACTGGTGTGACCGGGTGGTTTGTTTGTTTGTTTTTTGTAGAGGTCCTCCTGGGTGGGGTTGGGTTGAGTGGGGTGGGGCGGGATGGGTACCTTCTGGGGGTACAGTAGCTCCCGGAATATGGTCGCTGCAGGCCCCGAGCCTGGTGGACATCAGGCCCTCCTGCCCATTGTTGGCTCCCAGGTAGCGGGGATGCCTATTGCAGCCAGTCCCTGGCTGCCCTCTCTGGGGGAGAGTAGCTCCCCCGGTATATATCCCCATACCCCTCTCCCTTCTGGCTCCTGTACACAGCACACACTCACACATGAAGGGTTTTGGGGGCGTGTGTGTTCGGTGGGGTGCAGTGGATGGGGCCACGTAGGTGGTCCCCTTTGGTTGCACTCTGCAGTTCCCTGCCCCTGTTTTAATTACACCTTAGACATTAGTACTTATCAAACACACTCACACACACACATTAGGTCTTGGGGGGTGGTTACACTGACTGGCATCTGGTGGGTGGGGCTCTTTGGGTATGTAGGCTGCCCAGAGTGCCGCGCTCCCAGTTCTACAAGTTTGGCTGCCCCTCAATTTTAATTGCTCACTATTAGAAAATATTGAAGAGCCAGAAGGGTGAGGGGAGGGGTCTTCTTCACACACCCCTGCTTCCTGGTGTCTGCTCGGGGCAGGAGGGGCCAGGAGGAATAATTAATTGTTCTGCTGGTTCGGGGTCTGTGGTGGCTGGGGGGTTGCTGGCCTCCTGGTGTGCCCGCTGCACTACACCCCAGCAGAGTCGAGGGAGGTAGGATGTGTGGATGTGTGGATGTATGGGACGTGAAAGTGTGTGTGGTAATGATTGGGCCTGGATCTGGGACTTTCTGTCGCCTGGCCTGCCTGTGTTTCTCCCGATGGGGCATCAGCGTTGCCTCTCCCCACTGCTCGCGACTTCACCCACCTGTGGGCACGTCTTGACTCCCAGGGCACTTGGCCAGGGGCGCTGGGGCAGGCGCTGACCCACTTTGTGGCTGTCTGGGGCGCTTGGCCCTCCTGGGTATTGGGTGGGGCCTCTGCCGGGGGGTTTGGGGGCGCTCGGGCTCCTGGGGCCCAGGTCCAGTGCACGGCCCATGTCTGGGCGGCTGGGGCCTGGCGGGGTAGGTGGGCTGTTGCCCCTGGTTCCCGGAGTGCCTCTGCCCTATGCTTATGGGGGCTCTTTCCGGGGGCTTCCTCTGCAGTCTTCTGGGTGGATGCGTGGTTGCCCCTGCGGTGGGCTGCCTGGGTTCTGTTTTCTGTGGGGGCTGCTGGTGGCCTGGGTCTTGTGGCCCTCTCTGCCTGCTTCTGATTGCTTGGGGGGGGGGCTGTGGATTGTGGCCCTGTACGCTTATACACTCATAACTAAGCACGGTTATCATGTAGGTCCTGTGCCATGGGTGTTGCATGTTCTCACACACACACACACACACACACACACACATTCATTAGTCCAGTAGCATGGTCACTAAGCAGTTGATGTATTATCATGTCGTCTCAGGTCATCTATATCCACAGCTGTTTTGTATGCGATTGCCGCTTCTTGTGCTTGTTTTTGTTTGTTTGTGTGTTTGTTTTTTCTCTGCTTGTCTGCTTTCAGGTGCTCCTGGTGGCGCTAAGGCTGGATTCCCCTCATAGGCCATGGATTGTTGTCTGTTTTGTTTTTTACAGGTGTAGCAGCTGGTTGTCTGGTTTTTGTTTCTATTTTTGTTCTGTTTCCTCTTCTTTCCTCTTCTTCTTTCGTTGTCCCCCGGTCCGGTTCAGTTCAGTTCATGTCATATATTGTAAACAGAAATAAATAAATGGGCATCAAGGGGAGCTTTACATTTATAAAACTTCCCTTGGCAAAACAAATCTGTTTGGCATCAAAGGTATTCAGACTACAATTCTTCTGACATAATGCTGAACAGGACAAGGGGAAAAAAAAGTAAAGAAGACAGTTCTGCTGAAAGCCAGGGATAGACCTGTTCTAAGTTCTATACTTTTTAAAAGGGGCGTGTTTATCAACTATGGAATTAGAAGATTTACAAAAATGGTCAAGTGCTAGATCTTCATCTGGGATTTTAACAGTGTCATATAACTATTCAACAGATCAGTTAAAAAAAAGCCTGCTCATGGAGATGTTTCAGGATCTGGATACCAAGCGTGGACCTAATGTTTTCATTTTTGCAATTCTGATACAGGCTATTGAGCAGTGATAACTAACACCAAGTTCAGATACTGCGGATTTTCTACCTTTGATTTGTTAAGATTGAGCCAATCAGGGACAACCTTGAAGGATCTCTTTGGTTTTGTAGGATCAGTAATTACCTAAGAAAGGTTGATATTGGTACACACCTTTTTTAAATGATCAGAGGCAGAGTTCAACTTGTTTAAATTAAAATTGCCACACAGAGATTGGGTTTAGGCCACATGCACACAGAATGACATCAACAAATATAAGAAATATTAAACATTTACACATAGATTTTTGAATATATGTAGAGGAATGATACTTTGAAATGTGTTCATTGCGGAGTTATGATCAGTTGAGTAATGAAGGTTGAACTATTCTGGGAAAGAGGTTCTATTCCCAGCATCATGATGGACACTCCTGATATAGAAGGTTTCGATAACGCATTGGAATTGTTACACTATTTTCATATGCATGTGCAATGAAGAATTGCTTGCTGCTGATAAATGCAAAGAAGAACAGCTTACACATAGATGCTCACATATAGGCTGCTGAATGCAATCAAGACCTGCTTATCAAGTAAAGTTCAATGTCAATGTGTAATATTCAATTAGGATTTGCAAAACAGTGAAGTTAAACAATGAATGGGTGCATAGTCGGTATGAGAAGACTACAGGAATATTTACCTGGGTGTACGTTCAAACAGAGATGAGAAAATTGCGATAAATAATTGTTTGTTTGTTTGTTAGTATGTATATGAATGTTATGTGTATAAACTGTGTTGAGTTATAGTTACTCAGTAGTGTCTCAGTGAAACAACCGACGGGGGAAGCCTTGCGGTGACAACAAAAGCAGTGTTTTACTGATCAGTCAAGTTGCTCCAGTGTACTCCATACAAACTGGTTGGCTACTGAAGGGATAGAAAATGGGGAATACTTGTTTTAAAGCAAACAA
This sequence comes from Leuresthes tenuis, assembly GCF_036924035.1. Classification (NCBI taxonomy): domain Eukaryota; kingdom Metazoa; phylum Chordata; class Actinopteri; order Atheriniformes; family Atherinopsidae; genus Leuresthes; species Leuresthes tenuis. The sequence goes on from NW_027325362.1 coordinate 25,190,765, forward strand.
GGAATTAGATGGGAAAAATACATGTTTTAACGGGACCCAGACAATATTAAATACTCAGACAGATGGGAGAAGAAGTGTAGTTTTGTAGGAAATCACAAAATTATTACATAGAATTAGTGAAATCAATTGAAGAATGCCTTTCTGAAGAGATGTTTACCACAGATGAGCAGCTTTGCGACCAAACACATTGTAGATCGCTTTACTGCCAAAATGATCTAATTTAATGGATTGGTTTAGACATGCATAACATCATTTTAAGAACAAAGAGAGAAACAGAAAGGGACAACGCTTCATGGTGGAAGGTGATGTATAAATAACTGTGTATATGATGAAGGGGGTGGCAACACCCATTCCGAAATCCCGCCATTCCGACATCCCGCTATTCCGACATCCCACCATTCCGACATCCCACCATTCCGACATACCACCATTCCGACATGCAAACGTCCCACCATTCCGACATCCCACCATTGCGACATCCCGCTATTCTGACGTTCAAATGTCCCACCATTCCGACAAGGCTTTCCGTATAAGGAAATGTGTGTTACTCAACAGGTGAGTCCCTTCTTTCTGTTCATGCAATTTATATGTTTAACACATGTTTATAGACAAGCGTTATTAAAAACACAAAGTCTTGGCAACTGGAGGAGGAGAAGCAGTCCGCGGTGGTTTTCAATCACACACTCCAATGCCACTTGTTTCAACTTCCGAAAATTTAATCCAGGAAAAAAAGGCTTACAAACATGGACCAAAACGGCTCCATAACACGCACAAGAATCCAAAAGAAACGAAAGTTAACTAAAAGAAAGCAAATAAACAGTATGAAGTGGTCAAAATTGGTTTTAAGCATGCCTATGTGCGTCTGGCACATGCGTCTTCGGGCTCTCCCACGTTGGTTTGTGGATGAAAGCTATATGTTCAGCTGTAATGTCATGTAAAAACAATCTCTACATGACATTTAGTCCCAGGTGTGACCAGTTAGGTCCTTAAGATATCAACAGGCTGTATAAAGCTACAACCGTTGCGGCTGTGTGTTTGTGCCAAATGCGCAAAACCCATCCGCGCTTCCCAAAATTGGAGTGAGTACTCACGTGAATAACATGAATAAACGTTTTTACTGCATTTTGTTGTGTTTTATACGTTCTATGCTGTCATTTCTCTCTTCTCCTATTGGCAAGGCAAGGCAGAGTGCTCGCAACTGTGTCCTGTGCAGTAGCCGTGATATCTGTAATTGCAATTATTACTTTTGCATATGATGACAGCGTGCAAAAGACGCATGGGCTCTGTGGAGAGCTCCGCTCCAGCTGGCTGCTGTGACACCTCACCGACACTGTATTTCTGCTTAATCAGTTTCAGTCTCGCCAGAGTTACATTAATATCTATATTTTTATATTTGAAATTCAGGGGATTTTGATAATAGATTATTAAAGTTTGTTTGCGAGGCTGTGGCCTCTGCATGTGCAAAGCTTGTGCGCCAAACTTTAGGGCATATTTGCGCCGGCATATCATTAGTGCAAAATGTTTTGGGTAAAAAATAGGCTATTAAAAGGAACTGTCGGAATGGCGGTATGTTAAAAAAAACAAAAAACATACCGCCATTCCGACCATAGGAGGGAAAAAGTGTCGGCATGGTGGGACGTTTGATAAAAAATTAAGTGTCGCCATTCCGACAATTGGAGACCCATGTCGGAATGGCGAGATGTCGGAATGGCAGCATGTAACCATGATGAAGGAGAGACCATTTGAGCAGCACAGCCATTTCGCAGCACAGGGACAGCAATCCAAGTTACAGGATCTCCCACGTGGTATCACCTGTCACATTGTGTCAAGGCATCAAAAGAAGAAAAAATCACCAAACTCAAGGACAAAAAGACAAAGACTCCGGTGAACGAAGACAGAGGACTGACAAACCAGAAATACAAAAGGATTCTCGATATCAAGATCCAGAAGAAGAGGCTAACAATGCCACGAACACTTGCGATGCTGGGAATGATGCCAGCAATGAACAGAGAAGAAGATTCAGTGTCATCAATCTGCATTACGTGCCTCTAATGAGGGGGTGAATATAGAATCCTCAACGATTACAACGTCTCTGGGAACTGTGACAACAACAAGGTTTAAACCATTTTGATATATATTGTAACCTATTGTCTAAGGAATAGTGCTGAAAATGAGGTAAATCTAATCCACCACTGTCCTTGGTCTTCTGTAGGGTTTTTAAACTAATACGTGGTGGTTTGTTTTTCCACAGAAATTTGGAGATGCATGAATCTAGTGACTTAAACCAAGTAGCAGATGGTTTTATGGGGATCATTGAGAACAAATAGTTAACTTTTGGTAGTATCATCATTTTAATGGATGTAACTCTCCCCATAAGTGATATAGGTAAGGACTTCCAACGAGAGAGATCGTCCTCTACTGTCTTTAATAATTGCACATAATTTAGCTTTGTTAGCTCTGAGAGCCTGGAGGAAATGTTTATGCCTAAATATCTAATATTTCCTGACTGTAAAGTGATCGCAGGTATATTATGGACCCTACAGTTAATGGGCAGAACTGTGGTCTTAGACCAGTTGATAGAGTAGTCAGAAAGTGCTGAGAATTTATTTATGAGTGTGATCGTGTGACTGAGAGACGTCTGTGAGTTCTGAAGGAAAAGTAATACATCATCAGCATAAAGACTTATTTTATGCTCAATATTTTGGGATTAATTACTCACAAACGGGTAAGAAAAGGTAGTATTGCCAGACCATACATGATCAAAACAGGGAGCGGAGGTGGTTCAGCTGCAAGGTGTGAATGTCTGACTATAGTTTGTAAAAAGCGGGTAAGATAAGGTGCGAATGCCCGACAATGTAAGATCAAAAGAGGGAGCGGAGGTTTTCGGCTGCAAGAAGGTCTGAATGTCCACCCATAATTACTGAAAAATGGGTAAGAAAAGGTGAAAATGCCCAACCATACATCATCAAAAGCAGGAGTGGATGTGTTCGGCTACAAGAAGGTTTGAATGTCCGACCATAGTTTGTAAAAAGCGGGTAAGAAAAGGTTAAAATACCCGACTGTACACAATCAATAGGGGGAGCGGAGTTGTTCGGCTACAAGAAGGTGTGAAAGTCCGACCACGGTTTGTAAAAAGCGGGTAAGAAAAGGTTAGAATGCCTGAATATATACCATCAAAAGTGGAAGTGGATGTGTTCGGCTGCAAGAAGGTGTGAACGTCCGACCAAAGTTTGTAAAAAGCAGTTAAGAAAAGGTTCGAATATCCAACCAAACATAATCAAAAGCGGGAGCAGAGCTGTTCGACTGCAAGTAGTTGTGAATGTCAGATCATAATTTGCAAAAAGCTGATGAGAAAGGGTGAGAATGCCCGGCTATACACCATCAAATGCGGGAGTGGAAGTGTTCGGCTGTGAGTAGGTGTGAATGTCCGACCATAATTGCTGAAAAATGTGTTAGAAGAGACTAGAATGCCGGACAAGACATCATCAAATGCGGGAGCGGAGTTGTTCGGCTGTGAGTAGGTGTGAATCTCCGAGCATAGTTTGTAAAAAGGGGGTAAGAATAGGTTCGAATGCCCGAACATACACTATCAAAACAGGGAGCTGAGGTGGCTCAGCTGCAAGGTGTGAATGTCTGACTATAGTTTGTAAATAAGGTGCGAATGCCCAACAATGTATAATCAATAGAGGGAGCGGAGGTTTTCGGCTACAAGAAGGTTTGAATGTCCGACCATATTTGGTAAAAAGCGGGTAAGAAAAGGTTAAAATACCCGACTGTACACAATCAATAGCGGGAGAGGAGGTGTTCAGCTGCAAGAAGGTGTGAATGTCCACCCATAATTACTGAAAAATGGGTAAGAAAAGGTGCGAATGCCCAACCATACATTATCAAAAGCAGGTGTGAATGTCAGATCATAATTTGCAAAAAGCTGATGAGAAAGGGTGAGAATGCCCGACTATACACCATCAAATGCGGGAGCGGAGTTGTTCGGCTGTGAGTAAGTGTGAATCTCCGACCATAATTGCTGAAAAATGTGTTAGAAAAGGTAAGAATGCCGGTCCATACATCATCAAAAGCGGGAGAGGTGGTGTTCGGCTGCAAGTAGGTATGAATGTCCAGCCATAATTACTAACAAACGGGTAAGAAAAGGTAGTATTGCCAGACCATACATGATCAAAACAGGGAGCGGAGGTGGTTCAGCTGCAAGAAGGTGTGAATGTCCGACTAAAGTTCAAATATATTAACAAAAGCGGGAGGAGAGGTCTTCGGATGAGAGTGGTTGAGAATTTCCAACCATAATCTATAAAATGCGGTGAAAAAAAAGGTGTGATAGAACACTAAAAGGTGGAGCGGAAGTGTTCGGCTGCAAGAAGGTGTGAATGTCCGACTGTATTTGGTGAAAAGCAGGTGAAGCAAGGTCTGAATGCCCAACCTTACATCATCAAAAGCGAGATCAGAGGTGTTTGGCTGCATGAAGGCCATAGTTTGCCAAAAGCGGGTAAGCTGCGAATGACCGACTAAATATCAACAAAAGGTCTTCGGATGCAAGTGGGTGTGAATATCCCACCATACAAGTATGGTGTAGAGGAAGCTGTGAACAGCCGACCATAGTTGGCAAAAAGCGGGTGAGAAAAGGTGCGAATGTCCAACCATACATGATCAAAACAGGGAGCGGAGGTGTTTGGCTGTGACAAGGTGTGAATGTCCACCCAAAATTAATGAAAAGTGGGAAACAAGTAGGTTTGAATGCCCAACCATACATCATCAAAAGCAGGAGTGGATGTGTTCGGCTACAAGAAGGTTTGAATGTCCGAGCATAGTTTGTAAAAAGCGGGTAAGAAAAGGTTCGAATGCCCAAACATACACCATCAAAAGAGGGAGCGGAGGTGTTCCGCTGTAAGAAGGTGTGAATGTCCGACCATAGTTGGTAAAAAACGGGTAAGAAAAGGTTAAAATACCCGACTGTACACAATCAATAGCGGGAGCGGATGTGTTTGGCTACAAGAATGTGTGACAGTCCGACCATGGTTTGTAAAAAACGGGTAAGAAAAGGTGCGAATGCCCGACAATGTATGATTAAAAGAGGGAGCGGAGGTTTTCGGCTACAAGAAGGTGTGAAAGTTCAACCATGGTTTGTAAAAAGCTGCTAAGAAAAGGTTCGAATGCCCGAATATATACCATCAAAAGCGGAAGCGGAGGTGTTCGGCTGCAAGAAGGTTTGAACGTCCGACCAAAGTTTGCAAAAAGCAGTTAAGAAAAGGTTCGAATGCCCGAATATATACCATCAAAAGCGGGAGCAGAGCTGTTCGACTGCAAGTAGGTGTGAATGTCCAGCCATAATTACTCACAAACGGGTAAGAAAAGGTAGTATTGCCAGACCATACATGATCAAAACAGGGAGCTGAGGTGGTTCAGCTGCAAGGTGTGAATGTCTGACTATAGTTTGTAAAAAGCGGGTAAGACAAGGTGCGAATGCACGACAATGTATGATCAAAATAGGGAGTGGATGTCTTCGGCTGCAAGGTCTGAATGTCCAACCATAATTTCTAAAAACCGGGTAAGAAAAGGCTTTAAAGCCCGACTATACACAATCAAAAGCGGGAGTGGGAGGTTTTCAGCTGCAAATCCTTCACTCAAACCAAGTGAAAACTGCTTTGTCCTTCATATTTATCAATGTCTAGATTTACTTCAACAAAGAACAACATTGTATTTTGCAGTAGTAGAAAGAGCAACACTTGAAGGAACAGGAATCCGAGAATAAGCTTATTTTCATACGTTCTGCATTATTTGGGATTTTGCTATAAAATTAATTCCTTCACTCAAACAAAGTGGAAACTGCTTTGTCCTTCATATTTATCAATGTCTAGATTTACTTCAACAAAGAACAACATTGTATTTTGCAGTAGTAGAAAGAGCAACACTTGAAGGAACAGGAATCCGAGAATAAGCTTATTTTCATACGTTCTGCATTATTTGGGATTTTATGTATAAAATGAATTCCTTTACTCAAACTATGTTAAAACTGCTTTGTCCTTCATATTTATCAATGTCTAGATTGACTTCAACAAAGAACAACATTGTATTTTGCAGTAGAAGAAATAGCAACACTGAAGGATCAGGAATCCGAAAACAAGCTTATTTTCATACGTTCTGCTTGATTTGGGATTTTGCTATAAAATTAATTCCTTCACTCAAACAAAGTGGAAACTGCTTTGTCCTTCATATTTATCAATGTCTATATCGATTTCAACAAAGAACAAGGCTGTATTTTGCAGTATAGGAAAGAGCAACACTGGAGGATCAGGAATCCGAGAATAAGCTTACTTTCATGAGTCCTGCACGATTTCGGATTTTCCTATAAAATGAATTGCTTTGCTCAAACCAAGTTAAAATTGCTTTGTCCTTCATAGTTATCCATGTCTAAAATGTATCAAGCATAAAGTTCCTCATATTACCCTGAATGAGAAAGAAGCATCCCTTTGGTTGAGCAATACGTTCCTTTTGCGGAGTTATGCATGATTTCGGATTTTGCTATAAAATTCATTCCTTCACACCTTTTTTTTTCACCGCATTTTATAGATTATGGTTGGAAATTTCAACCACTCTAATCCGAAGACCTCTCCTCCCGCTTTTGTTAATATATTTGAACTTTAGTTGGACATTCACCCCTTTTTGCAGCTAAACCACCTCCGCTCCCTGTTTTGATCATGTATGGTCTGGCAATACTACATTTTCTTACCCGTTTGTGAGTAATTATGGCTGGATATTCACACCTACTTGCAGCTGAACACAATCTCTCTCGCTTTTAATTATGTTTGGATATTCGAACCTTTTCTTTACTGCTTTTTGCCAACTTTGGTCGGACGTTCACACCTTCTTGCAGCCGAACACCTCCGCATTCGCTTTTGATGGTATATATTCGGGCATTCGAACCTTTTCTTACCAGCTTTTTACAAACGTTGGTTGGACTTTCACACCTTCTTGTAGCCGAACAACTCCGCTCCCGCTATTGATTGTGTACAGTCGGGTATTTTAACCTTTTCTTACCCGCTTTTTACCAACTATGGTCGGACATTCACACCGTCTTACAGCGGAACATCTCCGCTCCCGCTTTTGATGGTGTATAGTCAGGCATTTGAACCTTTTCTTACCCGCTTTTTACAAACTATGCTCGGACATTCAAACCTTCTTGTAGCCGAAAACCTCTGCTCCCTCTTTTGATTATACATTGTCAGGCATTCGCACCTTATCTTACCCGCTTTTTACAAACTATAGTCAGACATTCACACCTTGGTGCTGAACCACCTCAGCTCCCTGTTTTGATCACGTATGGTCTGGCAATACTACCTTTTCTTACCCGTTTGTGAGTAATTATGGCTGGACATTCACACCTACTTGCAGTCGAACAGCTCTGCTCCCGCTTTTGATTATGTTTGGTTGGATATTCGAACCTTTTCTTAACTGCTTTTTACAAACTTTGGTCGGACGTTCACACCTTCTTGCAGCCGAACACCTCCGCTTCCGCTTTTGATGGTATATATTCGGGCATTCGAACCTTTTCTTACCAGCTTTTTACAAACCATGGTTGGACTTTCACACCGTCTTGTAGCCGAACAACTCCGCTCCCCCTATTGATTGTGTACAGTCGGGTATTTTAACCTTTTCTTACCCACTTTTAACAACTATGGTCGGACATTCACACCTTCTTACAGCGGAACACCTGCGCTCCCTCTTTTGATGGTGTATGTTTGGGCATTCGAACCTTTTCTTACCCGCTTTTTACAAACTATGCTCGGACATTCAAACCTTCTTGTAGCCGAACACATCCACTCCTTCTTTTGATGATGTATGCTTGGGCATTCAAACCTACTTCTTGCCCGCTTTTCATTAATTTTGGGTGGACATTCACACCTTGTCACAGCCAAACACCTCCGCTCCCTGTTTTGATCATGTATGGTTGGACATTCGCACCTTGTCTCACCCGCTTTTTGCAAACTATGGTCGGCTGTTCACAGCTTCCTCTCCACCATACTTGTATGGTGGGAATTTCACACCCAGTTGCATCCGAAGACCTCCGCCCCCACTTTTGTTGATATTTAGTTGGTCATTCGCAGCTTACCCGCTTTTGGCAAACTATGGCCTTCTTGCAGCCAAACACCTCTGATCTCGCTTTTGATAATGTAAGGTTGGGCATTCAGACCTTGCTTCACCTGCTTTTCACCAAATATAGTCGGACATTCACACCTTCTTGCAGCCGAACACTTCCGCTCCACCTTTTAGTGTTCTATCACACCTTTTTTTCACCGAATTTTATAGATTATGGTTGGAAATTCCCAACCACTCTCATCCGAAGACCTCTCCTCCCGCTTTTGTTAATATATTTGAACTTTAGTCGGACATTCACACCTTCTTGCAGCTGAACCACCTCCGCTCCCTGTTTTGATCATGTATGGTCTGGCAATACTACCTTTTCTTACCCGTTTGTGAGTAATTATGGCTGGACATTCACACCTACTTGCAGCCGAACACCACCACTCTCGCTTTTGATGATGTATGGACCGGCATTCTTACCTTTTCTAACACATTTTTCAGAAATTACGGTCGGAGATTCACACCTACTCACAGCCGAACAACTCCGCTCCCGCATTTGATGGTGTGCAGTCGGACATTCTCACCCTTTCTCATCAGCTTTTTGCAAATTATGATCTGACATTCACACCTACTTGCAGTCGAAAAGCTATGCTCCCGCTTTTGATTATGTTTGGTTGGATATTCAAACCTTTTCTTAACTGCTTTTTACAAACTTTGGTTGGACGTTCACACCTTATTGTAGCCGAACACATCCACTCCTGCTTTTGATGATGTATGGTTGGGCATTCGCACCTTTTTTTTACCCATTTGTCAGGAATAATGGGTGGACATTCACACCTTCTTGCAGCTGAACACCTCCTCTCCCACTTATGATCATGTGCGGTTTGATTTTCGAAAATTTTCTTTCATGTTTTCTAGCAATTATTGATGGACATTTAGACCTTCTTGCAGCTGAACACCTCCGCTCCTGCTTTTGATCATACCTTGTCAGGCATTCGCACCATGTCTTACCCGCTTTTTACAAACTTTAGTCGAACATTTACACCTTTTTGCAGCCGAACACCACCTCTCTCGCTTTTGATGATGTATGGTCCGGCATTCTTTCCTTTTCTAACACATTTTTCAGCAATTATGGTCGGACATTCACACCTACTCAGAGCCGAACACCTCCGCTCCCGCATTTGATGGTGTATAGTCGGGCATTCTCACCCTATCTCATCAGCTTTTTGCAAATTATGATCTGACATTCACACCTGCTTTTGATAATGTATGGTTGGGCATTCGCACCTTTTTTTACCCATTTTTCAGGAATTATGGGTGGACATTCACACCTTCTTGCAGCTGAACACCTCCTCTCCTTCTTATGATCATGTGCGGATGATATTCGAAAATTTTCTTTCATGTTTTAAAGCAATTATTGATGGACACTCAGACCTTCTTGCAGCTGAACGACTCTGCTCCCGCTTTTGATGGTGTATAGTCGGGCTTTCGAGCCTTTCCTTCCCGGTTTTTACAAATTATGGTTGGACATTCAGACCTTCTTGCAGCCGAACACCTCCCCTCCCTCTTTTGATCATACATTGTCGGGCATTAGCACCTTTTCTTACCCGCTTTTTACAAACCATAGTCGGACTTTCACATCTTTTAGTAGCCAAACAACTCCGCTCCCGCTATTGATTGTGTACAGTCGGGTATTTTAACCTTTTCTTACCCGCTTTTTACCAACTATGGTCGGACATTCACACCTTCTTACAGCGGAACACCTCCGCTCCCTCTTTTGATGGTGTATGTTCGGGCAGTCAAACCTTTTCTTACCTGCTTTTTACAAACTATGGTCAGACATTCAACCCTTCTTGGAGCCGAACACATCCACTCCTGCTTTTGATTATGTATAGTTGGGCATTCGCACCTTTTCTTACCCATTTTTCAGTAATTATGGGTTTACATTCACACCTTCTTGCAGCCAAACACCTCCGCTCCCTCTTTTGATCATACATTTTCGGGCATTCGCACCTTTTCTTACCCGCTTTTTACAAACCATGGTCGGACTTTCACACCTTTTAGTAGCCGAACAACTCCGCACCCGCTACTGATTGTGTACAGTCGGGTATTTTAACCTTTTCTTACCCGTTTTTTACCAACTATGGTCGGACATTCACACCTTCTTACAGCGGAACACCTCCGCTCCCTCCTTTGATGGTGTATGTTCGGGCATTCGAACCTTTTCTTACCCGCTTTTTACAAACTATGGTCAGACGTTCAAACCTTCTTGTAGCCGAACATATCCACTCCTGCTTTTGATGATGTATGGTTGGGCATTCGAACCTACTTGTTTCCCGCTTTTCATTAATTATGGGTGGACATTCACACCTTGTCTCAGCCAAACACCTCCGCTCCCTGTTTTGATCATGTATGGTTTGACATTCGCACCTTTGCTTACCCTCTTTTTATACTGATTGCTCAAGATTAAGTTGTTCTTTCTCAAACTACAAAATTTTTTTAATTGTTGAAACTTGATTTGAAGTGGATAAATAAGGAAGACAAACAGTTTTAAGTCAGGCTGATAGCAATTAATTTTATAGCAAAATCTGTATTTCGTCATTTGTCCAAGGGTGTCCATATGTGCACTTGGCACCAGGACACCCTTGGCCGCAGTTCGATGATCGACTTTGTGGTTGTATCATCGGACTTGCGGCCGTATGTCCTGGACACTCGGGTGAAGAGAGGGGCGGAGCTGTCAACTGATCACCACCTGGTGGTGAGTTGGCTCCGCTGGTGGGGGAGGATGCCGATCAGACCTGGCAGGCCCAAACGTATTGTGAGGGTCTGCTGGGAGCGTTTGTCAGAATCCCCCGTCAGAAGGAGCTTTAACTCCCACCTCCGGTAGAGCTTCAACCATATTTGAGGTGGGGGACATTGAGTCCGAATGGGCCATGTTCCGTGACTCCATTGCCGAGGCAGCTGGTCGGAGTTGTGGCCGTAAGGTGGTCGGTGCCTGTCGTGGCGGCAACCCTCGAACCTGCTGGTGGACACCAGTGGTGAGGGAAGCCGTCAAGCTGAAGAAGGAGTCCTATCGGGCCTTTTTGGCCAGTGGGACCCTGGAAGAAGCTGATAGGTACCGACGGGCCGGACGGGCCACGGCTTCGGCGGTTGCTGAGGCAAAAACTCGGGCCTGGGAGGAGTTCGGTGAGACCATGGAGAACGATTTCCGGACGGCCTCGAAAAGATTCTGGTCCACCATCCGGCGTCTCGGGGGGGGGAAGCGGCTCACAGTCAACACTGTTTACAGTGGGGACGGGCTTTGCTGACCTCAACTAGGGATGTTGTGAGTCGTGGGGGGAGTACTTCGAGGAACTCCTCAATCCTACCAACACGTGCTCGGAAGAGGCAGAGTCGGAGAGCTCGGAGACGGGGCCTCCCATTTCTGGGGCTGAGGTTGCCGAGGTGGTTAAAAAGCTCCTCGGTGGCAAGGCCCCGGGGGTGGATGAGGTCCGTCCTGAGTTTCTCAAGGCTCTGGATGTTGTAGGGCTGTCTTGGCTGACACGCCTCTGCAGTATCGCGTGGACATCGGGGACAGTGCCTCTGGACTGGCAGATTGGGGTGGTGGTCCCCCTCTTTAAAAAGGGGGACCGGAGGGTGTGTTCCAACTATAGGGGTATCACACTCCTCAGCCTCCCTGGTAAGGTCTATTCGGGGGTATTGGAGAGGAGGATCCGTCGGATAATCGAGCCTCGGATTCAGGAGATGCAGTGTGGCTTTCGTCCTGGCCGGGGAACAGTGGACCAGCTCTATACCCTCGGCAGGATCCTGGAGGGTGCATGGGAGTTCGCCCAACCAGTCTACATGTGTTTTGTGGACTTGGAGAAAGCGTTCGACCGTGTCCCTCGTGGAGTCCTGTGGGGGGTGCTCCGGGAATATGGAGTGCCGGACCCCTTGATAGGGGCCGTTCGGTCTCTGTATGACCGGTGCCAGAGTTTGGTCCGCATTGCCGGCAGTAAGTCGGATACGTTTCCGGTGAGAGTTGGACTCCGTCAGGGCTGCCCTTTGTCACCGATTCTGTTCCTAACTTTTATGGACAGAATTTCTAGGCGGAGCCAGGGCGTTGAGGGTGTCCCATTTGGCGACCTCAGAATCGGGTCTCTGCTTTTTGCAGATGATGTGGTTCTGTTAGCGTCGTCAGGCCGTGACCTTCAAATCTCACTGGAGTGATTCGCAGCCGAGTGTGGAGCGGCTGGGATGAGAATCAGCACCTCCAAATCCGAGACTATGGTTCTCAGCCGGAAAAGGGTGGAATGCTCTCTCCGGGTCGGGAATGAGATCCTTCCCCAAGAGGAGGAGTTCAAGTATCTCGGGGTCTTGTTCACGAGTGACGGACGAATGGAGCGGGAGATTGACGGGCGGATTGGTGCGGCGCCTGCAGTGTTGCAGGCTCTGCACCGACCCGTCGTTGTGAAGAGGGAGCTGAGCCAGAAGGCGAAGCTCTCTACTTACTGGTCAATCTACGTTCCCATCCTCACCTATGGTCACGAGTTGTGGGTAGTGACCGAAAGAACAAGATCGCGAATACAAGCGGCCGAAATGGGTTTCCTCCGCAGGGTGTCTGGGCTCTCCCTTAGAGATAGGGTGAAAAGCTCAGTCATCCGGGAGGGGCTCAGAGTAGAACCGCTGCTCCTCCGCATTGAGAGGAGTCAGATGAGGTGGCTCGGGCATCTGGTTAGGATGCCCCCTGGGCGCCTCCCTGGGGAGGTGTTCCGGGCACGTCCCACTGGGAGGAGACCCCGGGGGAGACCCAGGACACGTTGGAGAGACTATGTCTCTCGCCTGGCCTGGGAACGCCTCGGGGTCCCCCCGGAAGAGCTGGAGGAAGTGGCCGGGGACAGAGACGTCTGGGTTTCTCTGCTCAAGCTGCTGCCCCCGCGACCCGACCCCCGGATAAGCGGCAGATGATGGATGGATGGATGGATATATCCTCCACCAACCAGACTTACAACCCCCGACTAGGGTAGCAGAATTTCTAAGCATCTGTACCCCAAAACTACTATCAAAAATATATAAATTATTGTCTAAGATAGATGACACAATGTCTCTTCCATCCTCAAAATGGGAGGCAGATTTATCCATCAATTCTGGTCATAGCTTCTAACCACAAATATGTTTGAACACCTTCATAAAGACTCGAAATCCTAATTTACAGCTCATACAATACAAAATCCTTCATAGAACACACTATACAGGACAAAGGATGTTCAGGATGGGTCTAACACACTCAAACATCTGCTCACATTGCACAGATAACACACCTGATGATTATGCACACGCTTTGTGGTTTTCTGCGCCTGTCCAGAAGTTCTGGCTTGAAGTCTGTGAGGACCTATCAACATGGCTAAAGTGTAGCATCCCTGCATGCCCCACACTGTGCATACTGGGTGACTTAGACAACATCAACATGGAAATTAACTCAGCACACATGGTTGTCACAGTGTTATGTATCGCAAAGAAAACTATTCTCATGAACTGGAAAGCGAAGAACAATCTGTGTATTAACCAGTTTAGAAATTTTCTTTTAGATTATATTAGCATGGAAACAATGTCTGCCTCCTCAAAACATCAATTGGCTGAATTTCATTCTCTCTGGTCCCCTCTGATTAGTTTTATCACATAGTGGTGGTGGTGGGTTGCTGGGTGATGGTGGGTCTCAGGCCCGGGCTGCTGCGACTGGTGTGACCGGGTGGTTTGTTTGTTTGTTTTTTGATGTTGTTTGTTTGTTTTTTGTAGAGGTCCTCCTGGGTTGGGTTGGGTTGAGTGGGGTGGGGCGGGATTGGTACCTTCTGGGGGTACAGTAGCTCCCGCAATATGGTCGCTGCAGGCCCCGAGCCTGGTGGACATCAGGCCCTCCTGCCCATTGTTGGCTCCCAGGTAGCGGGGATGCCTATTGCAGCCAGTCCCTGGCTGCCCTCTCTGGGGGAGAGTAGCTCCCCCGGTATATATCCCCATACCCCTCTCCCTTCTGGCTCCTGTACACAGCACACACTCACACATGAAGGGTTTTGGGGGCGTGTGTGTTCGGTGGGGTGTAGTGGATGGGGCCACGTAGGTGGTCCCCTTTGGTTGCACTCTGCAGTTCCCTGCCCCTGTTTTAATTACACCTTAGACATTACTACTAATCAAACACACTCACACACACACATTAGGTCTTGGGGGGTGGTTACACTGAGTGGCATCTGGTGGGCGGGGCTCTTTGGGTATGTAGGCTGCCCAGAGTGCCGCGCTCCCAGTTCTACAAGTTTGGCTGCCCCTCAATTTTAATTGCTCACTATTAGAAAATATAGAAGAGCCAGAAGGGTGAGGGGAGGGGTCTTCTTCGCACACCCCTGCTTCCTGGTGTCTGCTCGGGGCAGGAGGGGCCAGGAGGATTAATTAATTGTTCTGCTAGTTCGGGGTCTGTGGTGGCTGGGGGGTTGCTGGCCTCCTGGTGTGCCCGCTGCACTACACCCCAGCAGAGTCGAGGGAGGTAGGATGTGTGGATGTGTGGATGTATGGGACGTGAAAGTGTGTGTGGTAATGATTGGGCCTGGATCTGGGACTTGCTGTCGCCTGGCCTGCCTGTGTTTCTCCCGATGGGGCATCAGCGTTGCCTCTCCCCACTGCTCGCGACTTCACCCACCTGTGGGCACGTCTTGACTCCCAGGGCACTTGGCCAGGGGCGCTGGGGCAGGCGCTGACCCACTTTGTGGCTGTCTGGGGCGCTTGGCCCTCCTGGGTATTGGGTGGGGCCTCTGCCGGGGGGTTTGGGGGCGCTCGGGCTCCTGGGGCCCAGGTCCAGTGCACGGCCCATGTCTGGGCGGCTGGGGCCTGGCGGGGTCGGTGGGCTGTTACCCCTGGTTCCCGGAGTGCCTCTGCCCTATGCTTATGGGGGCTCTTTCCGGGGGCTTCCTCTGCAGTCTTCTGGGTGGATGCGTGGTTGCCCCTGCAGTGGGCTGCCTGGGTTCTGTGCTCTGTGGGGGCTGCTGGTGGCCTGGGTCTTGTGGCCCTCTCTGCCTGCTTCTGATTGCTCGGGGGGGGGGGCTGTGGATTGTGGCCCTGTACGCTTATACACTCATAACTAAGCACGGTTATCATGTAGGTCCTGTGCCATGGGTGTTGCATGTTCTCACACACACACACACACATTCATTAGTCCAGTAGCATGGTCACTAAGCAGTTGATGTATTATCATGTCGTCTCAGGTCATCTATATCCACAGCTGTGTTGTATGCGATTGCCGCTTCTTGTGCTTGTTTTTGTTTGTTTGTGTGTTTGTTTTTTCTCTGCTTGTCTGCTTTCAGGTGCTCCTGGTGGCGCTAAGGCTGGATTCCCCTCATAGGCCATGGATTGTTGTCTGTTTTGTTTTTTACAGGTGTAGCAGCTGGTTGTCTGGTTTTTGTTTCTATTTTTGTTCTGTTTCCTCTTCTTTCCTCTTCTTCTTTCCTTGTCCCCCGGTCCGGTTCAGTTCAGTTCATGTCATATATTGTAAACAGAAATAAATAAATGGGCATCAAGGGGAGCTTTACATTTATAAAACTTCCCTTGGCAAAACAAATCTGTTTGGCATCAAAGGTATTCAGACTACAATTCTTCTGACATAATGCTGAACAGGAAGAGGGGAAAAAAAAGTAAAGAAGACAGTTCTGCCGAAAGCCAGGGATAGACCTGTTCTAAGTTCTATACTTTTTAAAAGGGGCGTGTTTATCAACTATGGAATTAGAAGATTTACAAAAATGGTCAAGTGCTAGATCTTCATCTGGGATTTTAACAGTGTCATATAACTATTCAACAGATCAGTTAAAAAAAAGCCTGCTCATGGAGATGTTTCAGGATCTGGATACCAAGCGTGGACCTAATGTTTTCATTTTTGCAATTCTGATACAGGCTATTGAGCAGTGATAACTAACACCAAGTTCAGATAATGCGGATTTTCTACCTTTGATATGTTAAGATTGAGCCAATCAGGGACAACCTTGAAGGATCTCTTTGGTTTTGTAGGATCTGTAATTACCTGAGAAAGGTTGATATTGGTACACACCTTTTTTAAATGATCAGAGGCAGAGTTCAACTTGTTTAAATTAAAATTGCCACACAGAGATTGGGTTTAGGCCACATGCACACAGAATGACATCAACAAATATAAGAAATATTAAACATTTACACATAGATTTTTGAATACATGTAGAGGAATGATACTTTGAAATGTGCTCATTGCGGAGTTATGATCAGTTGAGTAATGAAGGTTGAACTATTCTAGGAAAGAGGTTCTATTCCCAGCATCATGATGGACACTCCTGATATAGAAGGTTTCGCTAACGCATTGGAATTGTTTTACTATTTTCATATGCATGTGCAATGAAGAATTGCTTGCTGCTGATAAATGCAAAGAAGAACAGCTTACACATAGATGCTCACATATAGGCTGCTGAATGCAATGAAGACCTGCTTATCAAGTAAAGTTCAATGTCAATGTGTAATATTCAATTAGGATTTGCAAAACAGTGAAGTTAAACAATGAATGGGTCCATAGTCGGTATGAGAAGACTACAGGAATATTTACCTGGGTGTACGTTCAAACAGAGATGAGAAAATTGCGATAAATAATTGTTTGTTTGTTTGTTAGTATGTATATGAATGTTATGTGTATAAACTGTGTTGAGTTATAGTTACTCAGTAGTCTCAGTGAAACAACCGACGGGGGAAGCCTTGCGGTGACAACAAAAGCAGTGTTTTACTGATCAGTCAAGTTGCTCCAGTGTACTCCATACAAACTGGTTGGCTACTGAAGGGATAGAAAATGGGGAATACTTGTTTTAAAGCAAACAAGGAATTAGATGGGAAAAATACATGTTTTAACGGGACCCAGACAATATTAAATACTCAGACAGATGGGAGAAGAAGTGTAGTTTTGTAGGAAATCACAAAATTATTACATAGAATTAGTGAAATCAATTGAAGAATGCCTTTCTGAAGAGCTGTTTACCACAGATGAGCAGCTTTGCGACCAAGCACATTGTAGATCGCTTTACTGCCAAAATGATCTAATTTAATGGATTGGTTTAGACATGCATAACAGCATTTTAAGAACAAAGAGAGAAACAAAAAGGGACAACGCTTCATGGTGGAAGGGGATGTATAAATAACTGTGTATATGATGAAGGGGGTGGCAACACCCATTCCGAAATCCCGCCATTCCGACATCCCGCTATTCCGACATCCCACCATTCCGACATACCACCATTCCGACATGCAAACGTCCCACCATTCCGACATCCCACCATTGCGACATCCCGCTATTCTGACGTTCAAATGTCCCACCATTCCGTCAAGGCTTTCCGTATAAGGAAATGTGTGTTACTCAACAGGTGAGTCCCTTCTTTCTGTTCATGCAATTTATATGTTTAACACATGTTTATAGACAAGCGTTATTAAAAACACAAAGTCTCGGCAACTGTAGGAGGAGAAGCAGTCCGCGGTGGTTTTCAATCACACACTCCAATGCCACTTGTTTCAACTTCCGAAAATTTAATCCAGGAAAAAAAGGCTTACAAACATGGACCAAAACGGCTCCATAACACGCACAAGAATCCAAAAGAAACGAAAGTTAACTAAAAGAAAGCAAATAAACAGTATGAAGTGGTCAAAATTGGTTTTACGCATGCCTATGTGCGTCTGGCACATGCGTCTTCGGGCTCTCCCACGTTGGTTTGTGGATGAAAGCTATATGTTCAGCTGTAATGTCATGTAAAAACAATCTCTACATGACATTTACTCCCAGGTGTGACCAGTTAGGTCCTTAAGATATCAACAGGCTGTATAAAGCTACAACCGTTGCGGCTGTGTGTTTGTGCCAAATGCGCAAAGCCCATCCGCGCTTCCCAAAATTGGAGTGAGTACTCATAAATCACGTGAATAACATGAATAAACGTTTTTACTGAATTTTGTTGTGTTTTATACGTTCTATGCTGTCATTTCTCTCTTCTCCTATTGGCAAGGCAAGGCAGAGTGCTCGCAACTGTGTCCTGTGCAGTAGCCGTGATATCTGTAATTGCAATTATTACTTTTGCATATGATGACAGCGTGCAAAAGACGCATGGGCTCTGTGGAGAGCTCCGCTCCAGCTGGCTGCTGTGACAGCTCACTGACACTGTATTTCTGCTTAATCAGTTTCAGTCTCGCCAGAGTTACAATAATATCTGTATTTTTATATTTGAAATTCAGGGGATTTTGATAATAGATTATTAAAGTTTGTTTGCGAGGCTGTGGCCTCTGCATGTGCAAAGCTTGTGCGCCAAACTTTAGGGCGTATTTGCGCCGGCATATCATTAGTGCAAAATGTTTTGGGTAAAATAAAGGCTATTAAAAGGAACTGTCGGAATGGCGGTATGTTAAAAAAAACAAAAAACATACCGCCATTCCGACGATAGGAGGAAAAAATTGTCGGAATGGTGGGACGTTTGATAAAAAATTAAGTGTTAAGAAAAGGTAGTATTGCCAGACCATACATGATCAAAACAGGCAGCGGAGGTGGTTCAGCTGCAAGGTGTGAATGTCTGACTATAGTTTGTAAAAAGCGGGTAAGATAAGGTGCGAATGCCCGACAATGTATGATCAAAAGAGGGAGCGGAGGTTTTCGGCTGCAAGAAGGTCTGAATGTCCACCCAAAATTCCTGAAAAATGGGTAAAAAAAGGGTGCGAATGCCAAACCATACATCATCAAAAGCAGGAGTGGATGTGTTGGGCTACAAGAAGATTTGAATGTCCATCAATAATTGCTTTAAAACATGAAAGAAAATTTTCGAATATCAAACCGCACATGATCATAAGCGGGAGAGGAGTTGTTCAGCTGCAAGAAGGTGTGAATGTCCACCCATAATTACTGAAAAATGGGTAAGAAAAGGTGAAAATGCCCAACCATACATCATCAAAAGCAGGAGTGGATGTGTTGGGCTACAAGAAGATTTGAATGTCCATCAATAATTGCTTTAAAACATGAAAGAAAATTTTCGAATATCAAACCGCACATGATCATAAGCGGGAGAGGAGTTGTTCAGCTGCAAGAAGGTGTGAATGTCCACCCATAATTACTGAAAAATGGGTAAGAAAAGGTGAAAATGCCCAACCATACATCATCAAAAGCAGGAGTGGATGTGTTCGGCTACAAGAAGGTTTATATACAAGAAATATATTAACAAAAGCGGGAGGAGAGGTCTTCGGATGAGAGTGGTTGAGAATTTCCAACCATAATCTATAAAATGCAGTGAAAAAAAAGGTGTGATAGAACACTAAAAGGTGGAGCGGAAGTGTTCGGCTGCAAGAAGGTGTGAATGTCCGACTATATTTGGTGAAAAGCAGGTGAAGCAAGGTCTGAATGCCCAACCTTACATCATCAAAAGCGAGATCAGAGGTGTTTGGCTGCATGAAGGCCATAGTTTGCCAAAAGCGGGTAAGCTGCGAATGACCGACTAAATATCAACAAAAGGTCTTCGGATGCAACTGGGTGTGAATATCCCACCATACAAGTATGGTGGAGAGGAAGCTGTGAACAGCCGACCATAGTTTGCAAAAAGCGGGTGAGACAAGGTGCGAATGTCCAACCATACATGATCAAAACAGGGAGCGGAGGTGTTTGGCTGTGACAAGGTGTGAATGTCCACCCAAAATTAATGAAAAGCGGGCAAAAAGTAGGTTTGAATGCCCAAGCATACATCATCAAAAGAAGGAGTGGATGTGTTTGGCTACAAGAAGGTTTGAATGTCCGACCATAGTTTGTAAAAAGCGGGTAAGAAAAGGTTCGAATGCCCGAACATAGACCATCAAAAGAGGGAGCGGAGGTGTTCCGCTGTAAGAAGGTGTAAATGTCCGACCATAGTTGGTAAAAAGCGGGTAAGAAAAGGTTAAAATACCCGACTGTACACAATCAATAGTGGGAGCGGAGTTGTTTGGCTACAAGAAGGTGTGAAAGTCCGACCACGGTTTGTAAAAAGCGGGCAAGAAAAGGTTCGAATGCCCGAATATATACCATCAAAAGTGGAAGTGGATGTGTTTGGCTGCAAGAAGGTGTGAACGTCCGACCAAAGTTTGTAAAAAGCAGTTAAGAAAAGGTTCGAATATCCAACCAAACATAATCAAAAGCGGGAGCAGAGCTGTTCGACTGCAAGTAGGTGTGAATGTCAGATCATAATTTGCAAAAAGCTGATGAGAAAGGGTGAGAATGCCCCGCTATACACCATCAAATGCGGGAGCGGAAGTGTTCGGCTGTGAGTAGGTGTGAATGTCCGACCATAATTGCTGAAAAATGTGTTAGAAGAGACTAGAATGCCGGACAAGACATCATCAAATGCGGGAGCGGAGTTGTTCGGCCAAACCGCACATGATCATAAGCGGGAGAGGAGTTGTTCAGCTGCAAGAAGGTGTGAATGTCCACCCATAATTACTGAAAAATGGGTAAGAAAAGGTGAAAATGCCCAACCATACATCATCAAAAGCAGGAGTGGATGTGTTCGGCTACAAGAAGGTTTATATACAAGAAATATATTAACAAAAGCGGGAGGAGAGGTCTTCGGATGAGAGTGGTTGAGAATTTCCAACCATAATCTATAAAATGCAGTGAAAAAAAAGGTGTGATAGAACACTAAAAGGTGGAGCGGAAGTGTTCGGCTGCAAGAAGGTGTGAATGTCCGACTATATTTGGTGAAAAGCAGGTGAAGCAAGGTCTGAATGCCCAACCTTACATCATCAAAAGCGAGATCAGAGGTGTTTGGCTGCATGAAGGCCATAGTTCGCCAAAAGCGGGTAAGCTGCGAATGACCGACTAAATATCAACAAAAGGTCTTCGGATGCAACTGGGTGTGAATATCCCACCATACAAGTATGGTGGAGAGGAAGCTGTGAACAGCCGACCATAGTTTGCAAAAAGCGGGTGAGACAAGGTGCGAATGTCCAACCATACATGATCAAAACAGGGAGCGGAGGTGTTTGGCTGTGACAAGGTGTGAATGTCCACCCAAAATTAATGAAAAGCGGGCAAAAAGTAGGTTTGAATGCCCAAGCATACATCATCAAAAGAAGGAGTGGATGTGTTTGGCTACAAGAAGGTTTGAATGTCCGACCATAGTTTGTAAAAAGCGGGTAAGAAAAGGTTAGAATGCCCGAACATAGACCATCAAAAGAGGGAACGGAGGTGTTCCGCTGTAAGAAGGTGTGAATGTCCGACCATAGTTGGTAAAAAGCGGGTAAGAAAAGGTTAAAATACCCGACTGTACACAATCAATAGTGGGAGCGGAGTTGTTTGGCTACAAGAAGGTGTGAAAGTCCGACCACGGTTTGTAAAAAGCGGGCAAGAAAAGGTTCGAATGCCCGAATATATACCATCAAAAGTGGAAGTGGATGTGTTTGGCTGCAAGAAGGTGTGAACGTCCGACCAAAGTTTGTAAAAAGCAGTTAAGAAAAGGTTCGAATATCCAACCAAACATAATCAAAAGCGGGAGCAGAGCTGTTCGACTGCAAGTAGGTGTGAATGTCAGATCATAATTTGCAAAAAGCTGATGAAAAAGGGTGAGAATGCCCGAACATACACCATCAAATGCGGGAGCGGAAGTGTTCGGCTGTGAGTAGGTGTGAATGTCCGACCATAATTGCTGAAAAATGTGTTAGAAGAGACTAGAATGCCGGACAAGACATCATCAAATGCGGGAGCGGAGTTGTTCGGCTGTGAGTAGGTGTGAATCTCCGAGCATAGTTTGTAAAAAGGGGGTAAGAATAGGTTCGAATGCCCAAACACACACTATCAAAACAGGGAGCTGAGGTGGCTCAGCTGCAAGGTGTGAATGTCTGACTATAGTTTGTAAATAAGGTGCGAATGCCCAACAATGTATAATCAAAAGAGGGAGCGGAGGTTTTCGACTACAAGAAGGTTTGAATGTCCGACCATAGTTTGTAAAAAGCGGGTAAGAAAAGGTTCAAATGCCTGACTATACACCATCAAAAGCGGGAGCAGAGGTGTTCCGCTGTAAGACGGTGTGAATGTCCGACCATATTTGGTAAAAAGCGGGTAAGAAAAGGTTAAAATACCCGACTGTACACAATCAATAGCGGGAGCGGAGTTGTTCGGCTACTAAAAGATGTGAAAGTCCGACTATGGTTTGTAAAAAGCGGGTAAGAAAAGGTGCTAATGCCCGACAATGTATGATCAAAAGAGGGAGCGGAGGTTTTCGGCTGTAAGAAGGTCTGAATGTCCAACTATAATTTGTAAAAATCGGGTAAGAAAAGGCTTGAAAGCCCGACTATACACCATCATAAGCGGGAGAGGAGGTGTTCAGCTGCAAGAAGGTGTGAATGTCCACCCATAATTACTGAAAAATGGGTAAGAAAAGGTGCGAATGCCCAAACATACATCATCAAAAGCAGGAGTGGATGTGTTGGGCTACAAGAAGGTTTGAAAGTCCGACCATGGTTTGTAAAAAACGGGTAAGAAAAGGTGCGAATGCCCGACAATGTATGATCAAAAGAGGGAGCGGAGGTTTTTGGCTACAAGAAGGTTTGAATGTCCGACCATAGTTTGTAAAAAGCGGGTAAGAAAAGGTTAAAATGCCCGACTGTACACAATCAATAGCGGGAGCGGAGTTGTTCGGCTACAAGAAGGTGAGAAAGTCCAACCATGGTTTGTAAAAAGCTGCTAAGAAAAGGTTCTAATGCCCGAATATATACCATCAAAAGCGGAAGCGGAGGTGTTCGGCTACAAGAAGGTGTGAACGTCCGACCAAAGTTTGTAAAAAGCAGTTAAGAAAAGGTTCGAATATCCAACAAAACATAATCAAAAGCGGGAGAAGAGCTGTTCGACTGCAAGTAGGTGTGAATGTCCAGCCATAATTACTCACAAACGGGTAAGAAAAGGCAGTATTGCCAGACCATACATGATCAAAACAGGGAGCGGAGGTGGTTCAGCTGCAAGGTGTGAATGTCTGACTATAGTTTGTAAAAAGCGGGTAAGATAAGGTGCGAATGCCCGACAATGTATGATCAAAAGAGGGAGCAGAGGTTTTCGGCTGCAAGAAGGTCTGAATGTCCACCCAAAATTCCTGAAAAATGGGTAAAAAAAGGGTGCGAATGCCAAACCATGCATCATCAAAAGCAGGAGTGGATGTGTTCGGCTACAAGAAGATTTGAATGTCCATCAATAATTGCTTTAAAACATGAAAGAAAATTTTCGAATATCAAACCGCACATGATCATAAGCGGGAGAGGAGTTGTTCAGCTGCAAGAAGGTGTGAATGTCCACCCATAATTACTGAAAAATGGGTAAGAAAAGGTGAAAATGCCCAACCATACATCATCAAAAGCAGGAGTGGATGTGTTCGGCTACAAGAAGGTTTGAATGTCCGACCATAGTTTGTAAAAAGCGGGTAAGAAAAGGTTCGAATGCCCGAACATAGACCATCAAAAGAGGGAGCGGAGGTGTTCCGCTGTAAGAAGGTGTAAATGTCCGACCATAGTTGGTAAAAAGCGGGTAAGAAAAGGTTAAAATACCCGACTGTACACAATCAATGGCGGGAGCGGAGTTGTTTGGCTACAAGAAGGTGTGAAAGTCCGACCACGGTTTGTAAAAAGCGGGTAAGAAAAGGTTCGAATGCCCGAATATATACCATCAAAAGTGGAAGTGGATGTGTTCGGCTGCAAGAAGGTGTGAACTTCCGACCAAAGTTTGTAAAAAGCAGTTAAGAAAAGGTTCGAATATCCAACCAAACATAATCAAAAGCGGGAGCAGACCTGTTCGACTGCAAGTAGGTGAGAATGTCAGATCATAATTTGCAAAAAGCTGATGAGAAAGGGTGAGAATGCCCTGCTATACACCATCAAATGCGGGAGCGGAAGTGTTCGGCTGTGAGTAGGTGTGAATGTCCAACCATAATTGCTGAAAAATGTGTTAGAAGAGAATAGAATGCCGGACAAGACAACATCAAATGCGGGAGCGGAGTTGTTCGGCTGTGAGTAGGTGTGAATCTCCGAGCATAGTTTGTAAAAAGGGGGTAAGAATAGGTTCGAATGCCCGAACATACACTATCAAAACAGGGAGCTGAGGTGGCTCAGCTGCAAGGTGTGAATGTTTGACTATAGTTTGTAAATAAGGTGCGAATGCCCAACAATGTATAATCAAAAGAGGGAGCGGAGGTTTTCGGCTACAAGAAGGTTTGAATGTCCGACCATAGTTTGTAAAAAGCGGGTAAGAAAAGGTTCAAGCGCCTGACTATACACCATCAAAAGCGGGAGCAGAGGTGTTCCGCTGTAAGACGGTGTGAATGTCCGACCATATTTGGTAAAAAGCGGGTAAGAAAAGGTTAAAATACCCGACTATACACCATCATAAGCGGGAGAGGAGGTGTTCAGCTGCAAGAAGGTGTGAATGTCCACCCATAATTACTGAAAAATTGGTAAGAAAAGGTGCGAATGCCCAACCATACATTATCAAAAGCAGGTGTGAATGTCAGATCATAATTTGCAAAAAGCTGATGAGAAAGGTTGAGAATGCCCGACTATACACCATCAAATGCGGGAGCGGAGTTGTTCGGCTGTGAGTAAGTGTGAATCTCCGACCATAATTGCTGAAAAATGTGTTAGAAAAGGTAACAATACCGGTCCATACATCATCAAAAGCGGGAGAGGTGGTGTTTGGCTGCAAGTAGGTGTGAATGTCCAGCCATAATTACTAACAAACGGGTAAGAAAAGGAAGTATTGCCATACCATATATGATCAAAACAGGGAGCGGAGGTGGTTCAGCTGCAAGAAGGTGTGAATGTCCGACTAAAGTTCAAATATATTAACAAAAGCGGGAGAAGAGGTCTTCGGATGAGAGTGGTTGAGAATTTCCAACCATAATCTATAAAATGCGGTGAAAAAAAGGTGTGATAGAACACTAAAAGGTGGAGCGGAAGTGTTTGGCTGCAAGAAGGTGTGAATGTCCTACTATATTTGGTGAAAAGCAGGTGAAGCAAGGTCTGAATGCCCAACCTTACATCATCAAAAGCGAGATCAGAGGTGTTTGGCTGCATGAAGGCCATAGTTTGCCAAAAGCGGGTAAGCTGCGAATGACCGACTAAATATCAACAAAAGGTCTTCGGATGCAAGTGGGTGTGAATATCCCTCCATACAAGTATGGTGGAGAGGAAGCTGTGAACAGCCGACCATAGTTGGAAAAAAGCGGGTGAGAAAAGGTGCGAATGTCCAACCATACATTATCAAAACAGGAAGCGGAGGTGTTTGGCTGTGACAAGGTGTGAATGTCCACCCAAAATTAATGAAAAGTGGGCAACAAGTAGGTTTGAATGCCCAACCATACATCATCAAAAGCAGGAGTGGATGTGTTCGGCTACAAGAAGGTTTGAATGTCCGACCATAGTTTGTAAAAAGCGGGTAAGAAAAGGTTCGAATGCCCAAACATACACCATCAAAAGAGGGAGCGGAGGTGTTCCGCTGTAAGAAGGTGTGAATGTCCGACCATAGTTGGTAAAAAACGGGTAAGAAAAGGTTAAAATACCCGACTGTACACAATCAATAGCGGGAACGGATGTGTTTGGCTACAAGAATGTGTGACAGTCCGACCATGGTTTGTAAAAAACGGGTAAGAAAAGGTGCGAATGCCCGACAATGTATGATCAAAAACGGGAGCGGAGGTGTTCCGCTGTAAGACGGTGTGAATGTCCGACCATAGTTGGTAAAAAGCGGGTAAGAAAAGGTTAAAATACCTGACTGTACACAATCAATAGCAGGAGCGGAGTTGTTCGGCTACAAGAAGGTGTGAAAGTTCAACCATGGTTTGTAAAAAGCTGCTAAGAAAAGGTTCGAATGCCCGAATATATACCATCAAAAGCGGAAGCGGAGGTGTTCGGCTGCAAGAAGGTGTGAACGTCCGACCAAAGTTTGCAAAAAGCAGTTAAGAAAAGGTTCGAATGCCCGAATATATACCATCAAAAGCGGGAGCAGAGCTGTTCGACTGCAAGTAGGTGTGAATGTCCAGCCATAATTACTCACAAACGGGTAAGGAAAGGTAGTATTGCCAGACCATACATGATCAAAACAGGGAGCTGAGGTGGTTCAGCTGCAAGGTGTGAATGTCTGACTATAGTTTGTAAAAAGCGGGTAAGACAAGGTGCGAATGCCCGAGAATGTATGATCAAAAGAGGGAGTGGAGGTCTTCGGCTGCAAGGTCTGAATGTCCAACCATAATTTCTAAAAACCGGGTAAGAAAAGGCTCGAAAGCCCGACTATACACAATCAAAAGCGGGAGCGGGAGGTTTTCAGCTGCAAATCCTTCACTCAAACCAAGTGAAAACTGCTTTGTCCTTCATATTTATCAATGTCTAGATCGACTTCAACAAAGAACAACATTGTACTTTGCAGTAAAGAAAGAGCAAATCAAAAGTTTTAGGAATCCGAGAATAAGCTTATTTTCATGAGTTCTGCACGATTATTGATTTTACTATAAATGAATGCCTTCACTCAAACTATGTTAAAACTGCTTTGTCCTTCATATTTATCAATGTCTAGATCGACTTAAAAAAAGAACAACATTGTATTTTGCAGTAGAAGAAAAAGCAACACTGAAGGATCAGGAATCCGAGAATAAGCTTATTTTCATACGTTCTGCATGATTTGGGATTTTATGTATAAAATTAATTCCTTCACTCAAACCAAGTGAAAACTGCTTTGTCCTTCATATTTATCAATGTCTAGATTTACTTCAACAAAGAACAACATTGTATTTTGCAGTAGAAGAAATAGCAACACTGAAGGATCAGGAATCCGAAAAGAAGCTTATTTTCATACGTTCTGCTTGATTTGGGATTTTGCTATAAAATTAATTCCTTCACTCAAACAAAGTGGAAACTGCTTTGTCCTTCATATTTATCAATGTCTATATCGATTTCAACAAAGAACAAGGCTGTATTTTGCAGTATAGGAAAGAGCAACACTGGAGGATCAGGAATCCGAGAATAAGCTTACTTTCATGAGTCCTGCACGATTTCGGATTTTCCTATAAAATGAATTGCTTTGCTCAAACCAAGTTAAAATTGCTTTGTCCTTCATAGTTATCCATGTCTAAAATGTATCAAGCATAAAGTTCCTCATATTACCCTGAATGAGAAAGAAGCATCCCTTTGGTTGAGCAATACGTTCCTTTTTCGGAGTTATGCATGATTTCGGATTTTGCTATAAAATTCATTCCTTCACACCTTTTTTTTTCACCGCATTTTATAGATTATGGTTGGAAATTCTCAACCACTCTAATCCGAAGACCTCTCCTCCCACTTTTGTTAATATATTTGAACTTTAGTTGGACATTCACCCCTTTTTGCAGCTAAACCACCTCCGCTCCCTGTTTTGATCATGTATGGTCTGGCAATACTACATTTTCTTACCCGTTTGTGAGTAATTATGGCTGGATATTCACACCTACTTGCAGCTGAACACAATCTCTCTCGCTTTTAATTATGTTTGGATATTCGAACCTTTTCTTTACTGCTTTTTGCCAACTTTGGTCGGACGTTCAAACCTTCTTGTAGCCGAACACCTCCGCTTCCGCTTTTGATGGTATATATTCGGGCATTCGAACCTTTTCTTACCAGCTTTTTACAAACGATGGTTGGACTTTCACACCTTCTTGTAGCCGAACAACTCCGCTCCCGCTATTGATTGTGTACAGTCGGGTATTTTAACCTTTTCTTACCCGCTTTTTACCAACTATGGTCGGACATTAAAACCGTCTTACAGCGGAACATCTCCGCTCCCTCTTTTGATGGTGTATAGTAAGGCATTTGAACCTTTTCTTACCCGCTTTTTACAAACTATGGTCGGACATTCAAACCTTCTTGTAGCCGAAAACCTCTGCTCCCTCTTTTGATTATACATTGTCGGGCATTCGCACCTTATCTTACCTGCTTTTTACAAACTATA
The DNA here is from genome assembly GCF_036924035.1 of Leuresthes tenuis. Taxonomy (NCBI): domain Eukaryota; kingdom Metazoa; phylum Chordata; class Actinopteri; order Atheriniformes; family Atherinopsidae; genus Leuresthes; species Leuresthes tenuis. Next base: position 25,218,831 of record NW_027325362.1, read on the forward strand.
GTCAGACATTCACACCTTGGTGCTGAACCACCTCAGCTCCCTGTTTTGATCATGTATGGTCTGGCAATACTACCTTTTCTTACCCGTTTGTGAGTAATTATGGCTGGACATTTACACCTACTTGCAGTCGAACAGCTCTGCTCCCGCTTTTGATTATGTTTGGTTGGTAATTCGAACCTTTTCTTAACTGCTTTTTACAAACTTTGGTCGGACGTTCACACCTTCTTGCAGCCGAACACCTCCGCTTCCGCTTTTGATGGTATATATTCGGGCATTCGAACCTTTTCTTACCAGCTTTTTACAAACCATGGTTGGACTTTCACACCTTCTTGTAGCCGAACAACTCCGCTCCCCCTATTGATTGTGTACAGTCGGGTATTTTAACCTTTTCTTACCCGCTTTTTACCAACTATGGTCGGACATTCACACCGTCTTACAGCGGAACACCTCCGCTCCCGCTTTTGATGGTGTATAGTTAGGCATTTGAACCTTTTCTTACCCGCTTTTTACAAACTATGGTTGGACATTCAAACCTTCTTGTAGCCAAAAACCTCCGCTCCCTCTTTTGATCATACATTGTCGGACATTCACACCTTCTTGCAGCCGAACACTTCCGCTCCACCTTTTAGTGTTCTATCACACCTTTTTTTCACCGAATTTTATAGATTATGGTTGGAAATTCTCAACCACTCTCATCCGAAGACCTCTCCTCCCGCTTTTGTTAATATATTTGAACTTTAGTCGGACATTCACACCTTCTTGCAGCTATACCACCTCCGCTCCCTGTTTTGATCATGTATGGTCTGGCAATACTACCTTTTCTTACCCGTTTGTGAGTAATTATGGCTGGACATTCACACCTACTTGCAGCCGAACACCACCTCTCTCGCTTTTGATGATGTATGGACCGGCATTCTTACCTTTTCTAACACATTTTTCAGAAATTACGGTCGGAGATTCACACCTACTCACAGCCGAACAACTCCGCTCCCGCATTTGATGGTGTGCAGTCGGACATTCTCACCCTTTCTCATCAGCTTTTTGCAAATTATGATCTGAAATTCACACCTACTTGCAGTCGAAAAGCTATGCTCCCGCTTTTGATTATGTTTGGTTGGATATTCAAACCTTTTCTTAACAGCTTTTTACAAACTTTGGTTGGACGTTCACACCTTCTTGTAGACAAACACATCCACTCCTTCTTTTGATGATGTATGGTTTGGCATTCGCACCTTTTTTTTACCCATTTGTCAGGAATAATGGGTGGACATTCACACCTTCTTGCAGCTGAACACCTCCTCTCCCACTTATGATCATGTGCGGTTTGATTTTCGAAAATTTTCTTTCATGTTTTCTAGCAATTATTGATGGACATTTAGACCTTCTTGCAGCTGAACACCTCCGCTCCTGCTTTTGATCATACCTGGTCAGGCATTCGCACCATGTCTTACCCGCTTTTTACAAACTTTAGTCGAACATTTACACCTTTTTGCAGCGGAACACCACCTCTCTCGCTTTTGATGATGTATGGTCCGGCATTCTTTCCTTTTCTAACACATTTTTCAGCAATTATGGTCGGACAGTCACACCTACTCAGAGCCGAACACCTCCGCTCCCGCATTTGATGGTGTATAGTCGGGCATTCTCACCCTTTCGCATCAGCTTTTTGCAGATTATGATCAGACATTCACACCTGCTTTTGATAATGTATGGTTGGGCATTCGCACCTTTTTTTACCCATTTTTCAGGAATTATGGGTGGACATTCACACCTTCTTGCAGCTGAACACCTCCTCTCCTTCTTGTGATCATGTGCGGATGATGTTCGAAAATTTTCTTTCATGTTTTAAAGCAATTATGGATGGACACTCAGACCTTCTTGCAGCTGAACCACTCTGCTCCCGCTTTTGATGGTGTATAGTCGGGCTTTCGAGCCTTTCCTTCCCGGTTTTTACAAATTATGGTTGGACATTCAGACCTTCTTGCAGCCGAACACCTCCGCTCCCTCTTTTGATCATACATTGTCGGTCATTCGAACCTTTTCTTACCAGCTTTTTACAAACCATGGTTGGACTTTCACACCTTCTTATAGCCGAACAACTCCGCTCCCGCTATTGATTGTGTACAGTCGGGTATTTTAACCTTTTCTTACCCGCTTTTTACCAACTATGGTCGGACATTCACACCGTCTTACAGTGGAACACCTCCGCTCCGCGCTTTTGATGGTTTATAGTCAGGCATTTGAACCTTTTCTTACCCGCTTTTTACAAACTATGGTCGGACATTTATATACATTGTCGGGCATTCGCACCTAATCTTACCCGCTTTTTACAAACTATAGTCAGACATTCACACCTTGGTGCTGAACCACCTCAGCTCCCTGTTTTTATCATGTATGGTCTGGCAATACTACCTTTTCTTACCCGTTTGTGAGTAATTATGGCTGGACATTCACACCTACTTGCAGTCGAACAGCTCTGCTCCCGCTTTTGATTATGTTTGGTTGGATATTCGAACCTTTTCTTAACTGCTTTTTACAAACTTTGGTCGGACGTTCACACCTTCTTGCAGCCGAACACCTCCGCTTCCGCTTTTGATGGTATATATTCGGGCATTCGAACCTTTTCTTAGCAGCTTTTTACAAACCATGGTTGGACTTTCACACCTTCTTGTAGCCGAACAACTCCGCTCCCGCTATTGATTGTGTACAGTCGGGTATTTTAACCTTTTCTTACCCACTTTTTACCAACTATGGTCGTACATTCACACCTTCTTACAGCGGAACACCTCCGCTCCCTCTTTTGATGGTGTATGTTTGGGCATTCGAACCTTTTCTTACCCGTTTTTTACAAACCATGGTCGGACTTTCAAACCTTCTTGTAGCCCAACACATCCACTCCTGCTTTTGATGATGTATGTTTGGGCATTCGCACCTTTTCTTACCCATTTTTCAGTAATTATGGGTGGACATTCACACCTTCTTGCAGCTGAACACCTCCTCTCCCGCTTATGATGATGTATAGTCGGGCTTTCAAGCCTTTTCTTCCACGGTTTTTACAAATTATAGTTGGACATTCAGACCTTCTTACAGCCGAAAACCTCCACTCCCTCTTTTAATCATACATTGTCGGGCATTAGCACCTTTTCTTACCCGCTTTTTACAAACCATAGTCAGACTTTCACATCATTAATTATGGGTGGACATTCACACCTTGTCGCAGCCAAACACCTCCGCTCCCTGTCTTGATCATGTATGGTTTGACATTCGCACCTTTGCTTACCCTCTTTTTATACTGATTGCTCGAGATTAAGTTGTTCTTTCTCAAAATACAAAATTTTTTTAATTGTTGAAACTTGATTTGAAGTGGATAAATAAGGAAGACAAACAGTTTTAAGTCAGGCTGATTGCAATTAATTTTATAGCAAAATCTGTATTTCGTCATTTGTCGAGAGATGCTTATTGCTGAAGAAGTTCTTTCTCATTCTACAAAGTACAACGTTGTTTATCATTGAAACTTGATTAGACATGAATTAATATGAAGGACAAAAGCAGTCTTAACTTGGTTTGAGTTAAGGAATTCGTTTTATAGGAGAATCCGAATTCGTGCATAACTCGTAAAATAGAGCTTATTTTCGGATTCCTGAAGAATGTGTACATGAATGAGGACATGAAAAGGTTCGAATGCCCGAACATTCACCATCAAAGGAGGGAGCGGAGGTGTTCCGCTGTAAGACGGTGTGAATGTCCGACCATAGTTGGTAAAAAGCGGGAAAGAAAAGGTTAAAATACCCGACTGTACACAATCAATAGCGGGAGCGGAGTTGTTCGGCTACAAGAAGGTGTGAAAGTCCAACCATGGTTTGTAAAAAGCTGCTAAGAAAAGGTTTGAATGCCCGAATATATACCATAAAAAGCGGAAGCGGAGGTGTTCGGCTGCAAGAAGGTGTGAACGTCCGACCAAAGTTTGTAAAAAGCAGTTAAGAAAAGGTTCGAATACCCGACTGTACACAATCAATAGCGGGAGCGGAGTTGTTCGGCTACAAGAAGGTGTGAAACTCCAACCATAGTTTGTAAAAAGCGGGTAAGAAAAGGTTCAAATGCCTGACTATAAACCATGAAAAGCGCGGAGCGGAGGTGTTCCGCTGTAAGACGGTGTGAATGTCCGACCATAGTTGGTAAAAAGCGGGTAAGAAAAGGTTAAAATACCCAACTGTACACAATCAATAGCGGGAGCGGAGTTGTTCGGCTACAAGAAGGTGTGAAAGTCCAACCATGGTTTGTAAAAAGCGGGTAAGAAAAGGTTCGAATGCCCGACAATGTATGATCAAAAGAGGGAGCGGATGTGTTCGGCTGCAAGAAGGTCTGAATGTCCAACCATAATTTGTAAAAACCGGGAAGGAAAGGCTCGAAAGCCCGACTATACACCATCAAAAGCGGGAGCAGAGTGGTTCAGCTGCAAGAAGGTCTGAGTGTCCATCAATAATTGCTTTAAAACATGAAAGAAAATTTTCGAATATCATCCGCACATGATCATAAGAAGGAGAGGAGGTGTTCAGCTGCAAGAAGGTGTGAATGTCCACCCATAATTCCTGAAAAATGGGTAAAAAAAGGTGCAAATGCCCAACCATACATTGTCAAAAGCAGGTGTGAATGTCAGATCATAATTTGCAAAAAGCTGATGCGAAAGGGTGAGAATGCCCGACTATACACCATCAAATGCGGGAGCGGAGGTGTTCGGCTCTGAGTAGGTGTGAATGTCCGACCATAATTGCTGAAAAATGTGTTAGAAAAGGAAAGAATGCCGGACCATACATCATCAAAAGCGAGAGAGGTGGTGTTCGGCTGCAAAAAGGTGTAAATGTTCAACTAAAGTTTGTAAAAAGCGGGTAAGACATGGTGCGAATGCCTGACAAGGTATGATCAAAAGCAGGAGCGGAGGTGTTCAGCTGCAAGAAGGTCTAAATGTCCATCAATAATTGCTAGAAAACATGAAAGAAAATTTTCGAAAATCAAACCGCACATGATCATAAGTGGGAGAGGAGGTGTTCAGCTGCAAGAAGGTGTGAATGTCCACCCATTATTCCTGACAAATGGGTAAAAAAAAGGTGAAAATGCCAAACCATACATCATCAAAAGAAGGAGTGGATGTGTTCGTCTACAAGAAGGTGTGAACGTCCAACCAAAGTTTGTAAAAAGCAGTTAAGAAAAGGTTTGAATATCCAACCAAACATAATCAAAAGCGGGAGCATAGCTTTTCGACTGCAAGTAGGTGTGAATTTCAGATCATAATTTGCAAAAAGCTGATGAGAAAGGGTGAGAATGTCCGACTGCACACCATCAAATGCGGGAGCGGAGTTGTTCGGCTGTGAGTAGGTGTGAATCTCCGACCGTAATTTCTGAAAAATGTGTTAGAAAAGGTAAGAATGCCGGTCCATACATCATCAAAAGCGAGAGAGGTGGTGTTCGGCTGCAAGTAGGTGTGAATGTCCAGCCATTATTACTCACAAACGGGTAAGAAAAGGTAGTATTGCCAGACCATACATGATCAAAACAGGGAGCGGAGGTGGTTCAGCTGCAAGAAGGTGTGAATGTCCGACTAAAGTTCAAATATATTAACAAAAGCGGGAGGAGAGGTCTTCGGATGAGAGTGGTTGAGAATTTCCAACCATAATCTATAAAATTCGGTGAAAAAAAGGTGTGATAGAACACTAAAAGGTGGAGCGGAAGTGTTCGGCTGCAAGAAGGTGTGAATGTCCGACTATATTTGGTGAAAAGCAGGTGAAGCAAGGTCTGAATGCCCAACCTTACATTATCAAAAGCGTGTTCAGAGGTGTTTGGCTGCAAGAAGGCCATAGTTTGCCAAAAGCGGGTAAGCTGCGAATGACCAACTAAATATCAACAAAAGGTCTTCGGATGCAAGTGGGTGTGAATATCCCACCATACAAGTATGGTGGATAGGAAGCTGTGAACAGCCGACCATAGTTTGCAAAAAGCGGGTGAGAAAAGGTGCGAATGTCCAACCATACATGATCAAAACAGGGAGCGGAGGTGTTTGGCTGTGACAAGGTGTGAATGTCCACCCAAAATTAATGAAAAGCGGGTAAAAAGTAGGTTTGAATGCCCAAGCATACATCATCAAAAGAAGGAGTGGATGTGTTCGGCTACAAGAAGGTTTGAATGTCCAAGCATAGTTTGTAAAAAGCGGGTAAGAAAAGGTTCGAATGCCCAAACATACACCATCAAAAGAGGGAGCGGAGGTGTTCCGCTGTAAGAAGGTGTGAATGTCCGACCATAGTTGGTAAAAAGTGGGTAAGAAAAGGTTAAAATACCCGACTGTACACAATCTATAGCGGGAGCGGATGTGTTTGGCTACAAGAATGTGTGAAAGTCGGACCATGGTTTGTAAAAAACGGGTAAGAAAAGGTGCGAATGCCCGACAATGTATGATCAAAAGAGGGAGCGAAGGTTTTTGGCTACAAGAAGGTTTGAATGTCCGACCATAGTTTGTAAAAAGCGGGTAAGAAAAGGTTAAAATGCCTGACTATACACCATCAAAAGCGGGAGCGGAGGTGTTCCGCTGTAAGACGGTGTGAATGTCCGAACATAGTTGGTAAAAAGCGGGTAAGAAAAGGTTAAAATACCCGACTGTACACAATCAATAGGGGGAGCGGAGTTGTTCGGCTACAAGAAGGTGTGATAGTCCAACCATGGTTTGTAAAAAGCTGGTAAGAAAAGGTATGAATGCCCGAATATATACCATCAAAAGCGGAAGCGGAAGTGTTCGGCTGCAAGATGGTGTGAACGTCCGACCAAAGTTTGTAAAAAGCAGTTAAGAAAAGGTTCGAATATCCAACCAAACATAATCAAAAGCGGGAGCAGAGCTGTTCGACTGCAAGTAGGTGTGAATGTCCAGCCATAATTACTCACAAACGGGTAAGAAAAGGTAGTATTGCCAGACCATACATGATCAAAACAGGGAGCTGAGGTGGTTCAGCACCAAGGTGTGAATGTCTGACTATAGTTTGTAAAAAGCGGGTAAGATAAGGTGCGAATGCCCGACAATGTATAATCAAAAGAGGGAGCAGAGGTTTTCGGCTACAAGAAGGTTTGAATGTCCGACCATAGTTTGTAAAAAGCGGGTAAGAAAAGGTTAAAATGCCTGACTATACACCATCAAAAGCGGGAGCGGAGATGTTCCGCTGTAAGACGGTGTGAATGTCCGACCATAGTTGGTAAAAAGTGGGTAAGAAAAGGTTAAAATACCCGACTGTACACAATCAATAGCGGGAGCGGATGTGTTTGGCTACAAGAATGTGTGAAAGTCCGACCATGGTTTGTAAAAAACGGGTAAGAAAAGGTGCGAATGCCCGACAATGTATGATCAAAAGAGGGAGCGGAGGTTTTTGGCTACAAGAAGGTTTGAATGTCCGACCATAGTTTGTAAAAAGCGGGTAAGAAAAGGTTCAAATGCCTGACTATACACCATCAAAAGAGGGAGCGGAGGTGTTCCGCTGTAAGACGATTTGAATGTCCGACCATAGTTGGTAAAAAGCGGGTAAGAAAAGGTTAAAATACCCGACTGTACACAATCAATAGGGGTAGCGGAGTTGTTCGGCTACAAGAAGATGTGAAAGTCCAACCATGGTTTGTAAAAAGCTGGTAAGAAAAGGTTCGAATGCCCGAATATATACCATCAAAAGCGGAAGCGGAGGTGTTCGGCTGCAAGAAGGTGTGAACGTCCGACCAAAGTTTGTAAAAAGCAGTTAAGAAAAGGTTCGAATATCCAACCAAACATAATCAAAAGCGGGAGCAGAGCTGTTCGACTGCAAGTAGGTGTGAATGTCAAGCCATAATTACTCACAAACGGGTAAGAAAAGGTAGTATTGCCAGACCATACATGATCAAAACAGGGAGCTGAGGTGGTTCAGCACCAAGGTGTGAATGTCTGACTATAGTTTGTAAAAAGCGGGTAAGATAAGGTGCGAATGCCTGACAATGTATAATCAAAAGAGGGAGCAGAGGTTTTCGGCTACAAGAAGGTTTGAATGTCCGACCATAGTTTGTAAAAAGCGGGTAAGAAAAGGTTCAAATGCCTGACTATACACCATCAAAAGCAGGAGCGGAGATGTTCCGCTGTAAGACGGTGTGAATGTCTGACCATAGTTGGTAAAAAGCGGGTAAGAAAAGGTTAAAATACCCGATTGTACACAATCAATAGGAATGAATTTTATAGCAAAATCCGAAATCATGCATAACTCCGCAAAAGGAACGTATTGCTCAACCAAAGGGATGCTTCTTTCTCATTCAGGGTAATATGAGGAACTTTATGCTTGATACATTTTAGACATGGATAACTATGAAGGACAAAGCAATTTTAACTTGGTTTGAGCAAAGCAATTCATTTTATAGGAAAATCCGAAATCGTGCAGGACTCATGAAAGTAAGCTTATTCTCGGATTCCTGATCCTCCAGTGTTGCTTTTTCTTCTACTGCAAAATACAATGTTGTTCTTTGTTGAAGTCGATCTAGACATTGATAAATATGAAGGACAAAGCAGTTTTAACTTGGTTTGAGTGAAGGAATTCATTTTATACATAAAATCCCAAATCATGCAGAACGTATGAAAATAAGCTTATTCTCGGATTACTGATCCTTCAGTGTTGCTCTTTCTTCTACTGCAAAATCCAGTGTTGTTCTTTGTTGAAGTCAATCTAGACATTGATAAATATGAAGGACAAAGCAGTTTTAACATAGTTTGAGTGAAGGCATTCATTTATAGTAAAATCAATAATCGTGCAGAACTCATGAAAATAAGCTTATTCTCGGATTCCTAAAACTTTTGATTTGCTCTTTCTTTACTGCAAAGTACAATGTTGTTCTTTGTTGAAGTCGATCTAGACATTGATAAATATGAAGGACAAAGCAGTTTTCACTTGGTTTGAGTGAAGGATTTGCAGCTGAAAACCTCCCGCTCCCGCTTTTGATTGTGTATAGTCGGGCTTTCGAGCCTTTTCTTACCCGGTTTTTAGAAATTATGGTTGGACATTCAGACCTTGCAGCCGAAGACCTCCACTCCCTCTTTTGATCATACATTGTCGGGAATTCGCACCTTGTCTTACCCGCTTTTTACAAACTATAGTCAGACATTCACACCTTGCAGCTGAACCACCTCAGCTCCCTGTTTTGATCATGTATGGTCTGGCAATACTACCTTTCCTTACCGGTTTGTGAGTAATTATGGCTGGACATTCACACCTACTTGCAGTCGAACAGCTCTGCTCCCGCGTTTGATGGTATATATTCGGGCATTCGAACCTTTTCTTAACTGCTTTTTGCAAACTTTGGTCGGACATTCACACCTTCTTGCAGCCGAACACCTCCGCTTCCGCTTTTGATGGTATATAGTCAGGCATTTGAACCTTTTCTTACCCGCTTTTTACAAACTATGGTCGGACATTCAAACCTTCTTGTAGCCGAAAACCTCCGCACCTTTTCTTAGCAGCTTTTTACAAACCATGGCTGAACTTTCACACCTTCTTGTAGCCGAACACATCCACTCCTGCTTTTGATGATGTATGGTTGGGCATTCGCACCTTTTTTTTACCCATTTGTCAGGAATAATGGGTGGACTTTCACACCTTCTTGCAGCTGAACACCTCCTCTCCCACTTATGATCATGTGCGGTTTGATTTTCGAAAATTTTCTTTCATGTTTTCTAGCAATTATTGATGGATATTTAGACCTTCTTGCAGCTGAAAACCTCCGCTCCTGCTTTTGATCATACCTTGTCAGGCATTCGCACCATGTCTTACCCGCTTTTTACAAACTTTAGTCGAACATTTACACCTTTTTGCAGCCGAACACCACCTCTCTCGCTTTTGATGATGTATGGTCCGGTATTCTTTCCTTTTCTAACACATTTTTCAGCAATTATGGTCGGACATTCACACCTACTCAGAGCCGAACACCTCCGCTCCCGCATTTGATGGTGTATAGTCGGGCATTCTCACCCTTTCTCATCAGCTTTTTGCAAATTATGATCTGACATTCACACCTGCTTTTGATAATGTATGGTTGGGCATTCGCACCTTTTTTTACCCATTTTTCAGGAATTATGGGTGGACATTCACACCTTCTTGCAGCTGAACACCTCCTCTCCTTCTTATGATCATGTGCGGATGATATTCGAAAATTTTCTTTCATGTTTTAAAGCAATTATTGATGGACATTCAGACCTTCTTGCAGCTGAACCACTCTGCTCCCGCTTTTGATGGTGTATAGTCGGGCTTTCGAGCCTTTCCTTCCCGGTTTTTACAAATTATGGTTGGACATTCAGACCTTCTTGCAGCCGAACACCTCCGCTCCCTCTTTTGATCATACATTGTCGGGCATTAGCACCTTTTCTTACCCGCTATTTACAAACCATAGTCGGACTTTCACATCTTTTAGTAGCCGAACAACTCCGCTCCCGCTATTGATTGTGTACAGTCGGGTATTTTAACCTTTTCTTACCCACTTTTTACCAACTATGGTCGGACATTCACACCTTCTTACAGCGGAACACCTCCGCTCCCTCTTTTGATGGTGTATGTTCGGGCAGTCAAACCTTTTCTTACCTGCTTTTTACAAACTATGGTCAGACATTCAACCCTTCTTGGAGCCGAACACATCCACTCCTGCTTTTGATTATGTATAGTTGGGCATTCGCACCTTTTCTTACCCATTTTTCAGTAATTATGGGTGTACATTCACACCTTCTTGCAGCCAAACACCTCCGCTCCCTCTTTTGATCATACATTTTCGGGCATTCGAACCTTTTCTTACCCGCTTTTTACAAACCATGGTCGGACTTTCACAGCTTTTAGTAGCCGAACAACTCCGCACCCGCTACTGATTGTGTACAGTCGGGTATTTTAACCTTTTCTTACCCGTTTTTTACCAACTATGGTCGGACATTCACACCTTCTTACAGCGGAACACCTCCGCTCCCTCCTTTGATGGTGTATGTTCGGGCATTCGAACCTTTTCTTACCCGCTTTTTACAAACTATGGTCAGACGTTCAAACCTTCTTGTAGCCGAACATATCCACTCCTGCTTTTGATGATGTATGGTTGGGCATTTGAACCTACTTGTTGCCCGCTTTTCATTAATTATGGGTGGACATTCACACCTTGTCTCAGCCAAACACCTCCGCTCCCTGTTTTGATCATGTATGGTTGGACATTCGCACCTTTGCTTACCCTCTTTTTATACTGATTGCTCAAGATTAAGTTGTTCTTTCTCAAACTACAAAATTTTTTTAATTGTTGAAACTTGATTTGAAGTGGATAAATAAGGAAGACAAACAGTTTTAAGTCAGGCTGATAGCAATTAATTTTATAGCAAAATCTTTATTTCGTCATTTGTCGAGAGATGCTTATTGCTGAAGAAGTTCTTTCTCATTCTACAAAGTACAACGTTGTTTATCATTGAAACTTGATTAGACATGAATAAATATGAAGGACAAAGCAGTCTTAACATGGTTTGAGTTAAGGAATTCGTTTTATAGGAGAATCCGAATTCGTGCATAACTCGTAAAATAGAGCTTATTTTCGGATTCCTGAAGAATGAGTCTGGTTCTTTCTCATAATACAAAGTTTGTTGTTTATTGTTGAAACTTCATCAGACCGTTAGATATAGTCGGACTCACCTCGACGCACGGCTTGGGATCTGGAACCAGTACTCTTGAGAGGGGTTGGAGTTGCCCGTGGTGAGAGGCGCAGAGCAGGTGTGGGCATACTTATTGCCCCCCGGCTGTGTGCCAGTACATTGGGGTTTACCCCAGTGAACGAGAGGGTAGCCTCCCTCCGCCTTTGGGTGGGGGGACGAGTCCTGACTGTTGTTTGTGCCTATGCGCCAAACAGCAGTTCAGAGTACCTACCCTTTTTGGAGTCTCTGGGGGAGGCACTGGAGAATGCTCCTACCGGAGACTCCCTCATTCTGCTGGGGGACTTCAATGCTCACGTGGGCAATGACAGTGAGACCTGGAGGGGTGTGATTGGGAGGAACGGCCCCCCCGATCTGAATCAGAGTGGTGGTATGTTGTTGGACTTCTGTGCCAGTCATAGACTGTCCATAACGAACACCATGTTCAGGCATAAGGGTGTCCATATGTGCACTTGGCACCAGGACACCCTTGGCCGCAGTTCGATGATCGACTTTGTGGTTGTATCATCGGACTTGCGGCCGTATGTCCTGGACACTCGGGTGAAGAGAGGGGCGGAGCTGTCAACTGATCACCACCTGGTGGTGAGTTGGCTCCGCTGGTGGGGGAGGATGCCGATCAGACCTGGCAGGCCCATACGTATTGTGAGGGTCTGCTGGGAGCGTTTGTCAGAATCCCCCGTCAGAAGGAGCTTTAACTCCCACCTCCGGCAGAGCTTCAACCATATTTGAGGTGGGGGACATTGAGTCCGAATGGGCCATGTTCCGTGACTCCATTGCCGAGGCAGCTGGTCGGAGTTGTGGCCGTAAGGTGGTCGGTGCCTGTCGTGGCGGCAACCCTCGAACCTGCTGGTGGACACCAGTGGTGAGGGAAGCCGTCAAGCTGAAGAAGGAGTCCTATCGGGCCTTTTTGGCCAGTGGGACCCTGGAAGAAGCTGATAGGTACCGACGGGCCAGACGGGCCGCGGCTCAGGGGGGGGAAGCGGCTCACAGTCAACACTGTTTACAGTGGGGACGGGGCTTTGCTGACCTCAACTAGGGATGTTGTGAGTCGGTGGGGGGAGTACTTCGAGGAACTCCTCAATCCTACCAACACGTGCTCGGAAGAGGCAGAGTCGGAGAGCTCGGAGACGGGGCCTCCCATTTCTGGGGCTGAGGTTGCCGAGGTGGTTAAAAAGCTCCTCGGTGGCAAGGCCCCGGGGGTGGATGAGGTCCGTCCTGAGTTTCTCAAGGCTCTGGATGTTGTAGGGCTGTCTTGGCTGACACGCCTCTGCAGTATCGCGTTGACATCGGGGACAGTGCCTCTGGACTGGCAGATTAAGGTGGTGGTCCCCCTCTTTAAAAAGGGGGACCGGAGGGTGTGTTCCAACTATAGGGGTATCACACTCCTCAGCATCCCTGGTAAGGTCTATTCGGGGGTATTGGAGAGGAGGATCCGTCGGATAATCGAGCCTCGGATTCAGGAGATGCAGTGTGGCTTTCGTCCTGGCCGTGGAACAGTGGACCAGCTCTATACCCTCGGCAGGATCCTGGAGGGTGCATGGGAGTTCGCCCAACCAGTCTACATGTGTTTTGTGGACTTGGAGAAAGCGTTCGATCGTGTCCCTCGTGGAGTCCTGTGGGGGGTGCTCCGGGAATATGGAGTGCCGGACCCCTTGATAGGGGCCGTTCGGTCTCTGTATGACCGGTGCCAGAGTTTGGTCCGCATTGCCGGCAGTAAGTCGGATACGTTTCCGGTGAGAGTTGGACTCCGTCAGGGCTGCCCTTTGTCACCGATTCTGTTCCTAACTTTTATGGACAGAATTTCTAGGCGGAGCCAGGGCGTTGAGGGTGTCCCATTTGGCGACCTCAGAATCGGGTCTCTGCTTTTTGCAGATGATGTGGTTCTGTTAGCGTCGTCAGGCCGTGACCTTCAGCTCTCACTGGAGTGATTCGCAGCCGAGTGTGAAGCGGCTGGGATGAGAATCAGCACCTCCAAATCCGAGACTATGGTTCTCAGCCGGAAAAGGGTGCAATGCTCTCTCCGGGTCGGGAATGAGATCCTTCCCCAAGAGGAGGAGTTCAAGTATCTCGGGGTCTTGTTCACGAGTGACGGACGAATGGAGCGGGAGATTGACGGGCGGATCGGTGCGGCGCCTGCAGTGTTGGAGGCTCTGCACCGACCCGTCGTTGTGAAGAGGGAGCTGAGCCAGAAGGCGAAGCTCTCTACTTACTGGTCAATCTACGTTCCCATCCTCACCTATGGTCACGAGTTGTGGGTAGTGACCGAAAGAACAAGATCGCGAATACAAGCGGCCGAAATGGGTTTCCTCCGCAGGGTGTCTGGGCTCTCCCTTAGACTCCTGAACTGGAAAGCGAAGAACAATCTGTGTATTAACCAGTTTAGAAATTTTCTTTTAGATTATATTAGCATGGAAACAATGTCTGCCTCCTCAAAACATCAATTGGCTGAATTTCATTCTCTCTGGTCCCCTCTGATTAGTTTTATCACATAGTGGTGGTGGTGGGTTGCTGGGTGATGGTGGGTCTCAGGCCCGGGCTGCTGCGACTGGTGTGACCGGGTGGTTTGTTTGTTTGTTTTTTGATGTTGTTTGTTTGTTTTTTGTAGAGGTCCTCCTGGGTGGGGTTGGGTTGAGTGGGGTGGGGCGGGATGGGTACCTTCTGGGGGTACAGTAGCTCCCGGAATATGGTCGCTGCAGGCCCCGAGCCTGGTGGACATCAGGCCCTCCTGCCCATTGTTGGCTCCCAGGTAGCGGGGATGCCTATTGCAGCCAGTCCCTGGCTGCCCTCTCTGGGGGAGAGTAGCTCCCCCGGTATATATCCCCATACCCCTCTCCCTTCTGGCTCCTGTACACAGCACACACTCACACATGAAGGGTTTTGGGGGCGTGTGTGTTCGGTGGGGTGTAGTGGATGGGGCCACGTAGCTGGTCCCCTTTGGTTGCACTCTGCAGTTCCCTGCCCCTGTTTTAATTACACCTTAGACATTACTACTTATCAAACACACTCACACACACACATTAGGTCTTGGGGGGTGGTTACACTGAGTGGCATCTGGTGGGCGGGGCTCTTTGGGTATGTAGGCTGCCCAGAGTGCCGCGCTCCCAGTTCTACAAGTTTGGCTGCCCCTCAATTTTAATTGCTCACTATTAGAAAATATTGAAGAGCCAGAAGGGTGAGGGGAGGGGTCTTCTTCGCACACCCCTGCTTCCTGGTGTCTGCTCGGGGCAGGAGGGGCCAGGAGGATTAATTAATTGTTCTGCTGGTTCGCGGTCTGGGGTGGCTGGGGGGTTGCTGGCCTCCTGGTGTGCCCGCTGCACTACACCCCAGCAGAGTCGAGGGAGGTAGGATGTGTGGATGTGTGGATGTATGGGACGTGAAAGTGTGTGTGGTAATGATTGGGCCTGGATCTGGGACTTGCTGTCGCCTGGCCTGCCTGTGTTTCTCCCGATGGGGCATCAGCGTTGCCTCTCCCCACTGCTCGCGACTTCACCCACCTGTGGGCACGTCTTGACTCCCAGGGCACTTGGCCAGGGGCGCTGGGGCAGGCGCTGACCCACTTTGTGGCTGTCTGGGGCGCTTGGCCCTCCTGGGTATTGGGTGGGGCCTCTGCCGGGGGGTTTTGGTGCGCTCGGGCTCCTGGGGCCCAGGTCCAGTGCACGGCCCATGTCTGGGCGGCTGGGGCCTGGCGGGGTCGGTGGGCTGTTACCCCTGGTTCCCGGAGTGCCTCTGCCCTATGCTTATGGGGGCTCTTTCCGGGGGCTTCCTCTGCAGTCTTCTGGGTGGATGCGTGGTTGCCACTGCAGTGGGCTGCCTGGGTTCTGTACTCTGTGGGGGCTGCTGGTGGCCTGGGTCTTGTGGCCCTCTCTGCCTGCTTCTGATTGCTTGGGGGGGGGGCTGTGGATTGTGGCCCTGTACGCTTATACACTCATAACTAAGCACGGTTATCATGTAGGTCCTGTGCCATGGGTGTTGCATGTTCTCACACACACACACACACACACACATTCATTAGTCCAGTAGCATGGTCACTAAGCAGTTGATGTATTATCATGTCGTCTCAGGTCATCTATATCCACAGCTGTGTTGTATGCGATTGCCGCTTCTTGTGCTTGTTTTTGTTTGTTTGTGTGTTTGTTTTTTCTCTGCTTGTCTGCTTTCAGGTGCTCCTGGTGGCGCTAAGGCTGGATTCCCCTCATAGGCCATGGATTGTTGTCTGTTTTGTTTTTTACAGGTGTAGCAGCTGGTTGTCTGGTTTTTGTTTCTATTTTTGTTCTGTTTCCTCTTCTTTCCTCTTCTTCTTTCCTTGTCCCCCGGTCCGGTTCAGTTCAGTTCATGTCATATATTGTAAACAGAAGTAAATAAATGGGCATCAAGGGGAGCTTTACACTTATAAAACTTCCCTTGGCAAAACAAATCTGTTTGGCATCAAAGGTATTCAGACTACAATTCTTCTGACATAATGCTGAACAGGACAAGGGGAAAAAAAAGTAAAGAAGACAGTTCTGCCGAAAGCCAGGGATAGACCTGTTCTAAGTTCTATACTTTTTAAAAGGGGCGTGTTTATCAACTATGGAATTAGAAGATTTACAAAAATGGTCAAGTGCTAGATCTTCATCTGGGATTTTAACAGTGTCATATAACTATTCAACAGATCAGTTAAAAAAAAGCCTGCTCATGGAGATGTTTCAGGATCTGGATACCAAGCGTGGACCTAATGTTTTCATTTTTGCAATTCTGATACAGGCTATTGAGCAGTGATAACTAACACCAAGTTCAGATACTGCAGATTTTCTACCTTTGATATGTTAAGATTGAGCCAATCAGGGACAACCTTGAAGGATCTCTTTGGTTTTGTAGGATCAGTAATTACCTGAGAAAGGTTGATATTGGTACACACCTTTTTTAAATGATCAGAGGCAGAGTTCAACTTGTTTAAATTAAAATTGCCACACAGAGATTGGGTTTAGGCCACATGCACACAGAATGACATCAACAAATATAAGAAATATTAAACATTTACACATAGATTTTTGAATATATGTAGAGGAATGATACTTTGAAATGTGCTCATTGCGGAGTTATGATCAGTTGAGTAATGAAGGTTGAACTATTCTGGGAAAGAGGTTCTATTCCCAGCATCATGATGGACACTCCTGATATAGAAGGTTTCGCTAATGCATTGGAATTGTTTTACTATTTTCATATGCATGTGCAATGAAGAATTGCTTGCTGCTGATAAATGCAAAGAAGAACAGCTTACACATAGATGCTCACATATAGGCTGCTGAATGCAATGAAGACCTGCTTATCAAGTAAAGTTCAATGTCAATGTGTAATATTCAATTAGGATTTGCAAAACAGTGAAGTTAAACAATGAATGGGTCCATAGTCGGTATGAGAAGACTACAGGAATATTGACCTGGGTGTACGTTCAAACAGAGATGAGAAAATTGCGATAAATAATTGTTTGTTTGTTTGTTAGTATGTATAGGAATGTTATGTGTATAAACTGTGTTGAGTTATAGTTACTCAGTAGTGTCTCAGTGAAACAACCGACGGGGGAAGCCTTGCGGTGACAACAAAAGCAGTGTTTTACTGTTCAGTCAAGTTGCTCCAGTGTACTCCATACAAACTGGTTGGCTGCTGAAGGGATAGAAAATGGGGAATACTTGTTTTAAAGCAAACAAGGAATTAGATGGGAAAAATACATGTTTTAACGGGACCCAGACAATATTAAATACTCAGACAGATGGGAGAAGAAGTGTAGTTTTGTAGGAAATCACAAAATTATTACATAGAATTAGTGAAATCAATTGAAGAATGCCTTTCTGAAGAGCTGTTTACCACAGATGAGCAGCTTTGCGACCAAGCACATTGTAGATCGCTTTACTGCCAAAATGATCTAATTTAATGGATTGGTTTAGACATGCATAACAGCATTTTAAGAACAAAGAGAGAAACAAAAAGGGACAACGCTTCATGGTGGAAGGTGATGTATAAATAACTGTGTATATGATGAAGGGGGTGGCAACACCCATTCCGAAATTTCGCCATTCCGACATCCCGCTATTCCGACATCCCACCATTCCGACATACCACCATTCCGACATACCACCATTCCGACAAACCACCATTCCGACATGCAAACGTCCCACCATTCCGACATCCCACCATTGCGACATCCCGCTATTCTGACGTTCAAATGTCCCACCATTCCGACAAGGTTTTCCGTATAAGGAAATGTGTGTTACTCAACAGGTGAGTCCCTTCTTTCTGTTCATGCAATTTATATGTTTAACACATGTTTATAGACAAGCGTTATTAAAAACACAAAGTCTCGGCAACTGGAGGAGGAGAAGCAGTCCGCGGTGGTTTTCAATCACACACTCCAATGCCACTTGTTTTAACTTCCGAAAATTTAATCCAGGAAAAAAAGGCTTACAAACATGGACCAAAACGGCTCCATAACACGCACAAGAATCCAAAAGAAACGAAAGTTAACTAAAAGAAAGCAAATAAACAGTATGAAGTGGTCAAAATTGGTTTTACGCATGCCTATGTGCGTCTGGCACATGCGTCTTCGGGCTCTCCCACGTTGGTTTGTGGATGAAAGCTATATGTTCAGCTGTAATGTCATGTAAAAACAATCTCTACATGACATTTACTCCCAGGTGTGACCAGTTAGGTCCTTAAGATATCAACAGGCTGTATAAAGCTACAACCGTTGCGGCTGTGTGTTTGTGCCAAATGCGCAAAGCCCATCCGCGCTTCCCAAAATTGGAGTGAGTACTCATAAATCACGTAAATAACATGAATAAACGTTTTTACTGAATTTTGTTGTTCCAGCTCCAGCTGGCTGCTGTGACAGCTCACTGACACTGTATTTCTGCTTAATCAGTTTCAGTCTCGCCAGAGTTACATTAATATCTGTATTTTTATATTTGAAATTCAGGGGATTTTGATAATAGATTATTAAAGTTTGTTTGCGAGGCTGTGGCCTCTGCATGTGCAAAGCTTGTGCGCCAAACTTTAGGGCGTATTTGCGCCGGCATATCATTAGTGCAAAATGTTTTGGGTAAAAAATAGGCTATTAAAAGGAACTGTCGGAATGGCGGTATGTTAAAAAAAAAAAAAAAACATACCGCCATTCCGACCATAGGAGGAAAAAAGTGTCGGAATGGTGGGACGTTTGATAAAAAATTAAGTGTCGCCATTCCGACAATTGGAGACCCATGTCGGAATGGCGACATGTCGGAATGGCAGCATGTAACCATGATGAAGGAGAGACCATTTGAGCAGCACAGCCATTTCGCAGCACAGGGACAGCAGTCCAAGTTACAGGATCTCCCACGTGGTATCACCTGTCACATTGTGTCAAGGCATCAAAAGAAGAAAAAATCACCAAACTCAAGGACAAAAAGACAAAGACTCCGGTGAACGAAGACAGAGGACTGACAAACCAGAAATACAAAAGGATTCTCGATATCAAGATCCAGAAGAAGAGGCTAACAATGCCACGAACACTTACGATGCTGGGAATGATGCCAGCAATGAACAGAGAAGAAGATTCAGTGTCATCAATCTGCATTACTTGCCTCTAATGAGGGGGTGAATATAGAATCCTCAACGATTACAACGTCTCTGGGAACTGTGACAACAACAAGGTTTAAACCATTTTGATATATATTGTAACCTATTGTCTAAGGAATAGTGCCGAAAATGAGGTAAATCTAATCCACCACTGTCCTTGGTCTTCTGTAGGGTTTTTAAACTAATACGTGGTGGTTTGTTTTTCCACAGAAATTTGGAGATGCATGAATCTAGTGACTTAAACCAAGTAGCAGATGGTTTTATGGGGATCATTGAGAACAAATAGTTAACTTTTGGTAGAATCATCATTTTAATGGATGTAACTCTCCCCATAAGTGATATAGGTAAGGACTTCCAACGAGAGATCGTCCTCTACTGTCTTTAATAATTGCACATAATTTAGCTTTGTTAGCTCTGAGAGCCTGGAGGAAATGTTTATGCCTAAATATCTAATATTTCCTGACTGTAAAGTGATCGCAGGTATATTATGGACCCTACAGTTAATGGGCAGAACTGTGGTCTTAGACCAGTTGATAGAGTAGTCAGAAAGTGCTGAGAATTTATTTATGAGAGTGATCGTGTGACTGAGAGACGTCTGTGAGTTCTGAAGGAAAAGTAATACATCATCAGCATAAAGACTTATTTTAGGCTCAATATTTTGGGATTAATTACTCACAAACGGGTAAGAAAAGGTAGTATTGCCAGACCATACATGATCAAAACAGGGAGCGGAGGTGGTTCAGCTGCAAGAAGGTGTGAATGTCCGACTAAAGTTCAAATATATTAACAAAAGCGGGAGGAGAGGTCTTCGGATGAGAGTGGTTGAGAATTTCCAACCATAATCTATAAAATGCGGTGAAAAAAAAGGTGTGATAGAACACTAAAAGGTGGAGCGGAAGTGTTCGGCTGCAAGAAGGTGTGAATGTCCGACTATATTTGGTGAAAAGCAGGTGAAGCAAGGTCTGAATGCCCAACCTTACATCATCAAAAGCGAGATCAGAGGTGTTTGGCTGCATGAAGGCCATAGTTTGCCAAAAGCGGGTAAGCTGCGAATGACCGACTAAATAACAACAAAAGGTCTTCGGATGCAAGTGGGTGTGAATATCCCACCATACAAGTATGGTGGAGAGGAAGCTGTGAACAGCCGACCATAGTTTGCAAAAAGCGGGTGAGAAAAGGTGCGAATGTCCAACCATACATGATCAAAACAGGGAGCGGAGGTGTTTGGCTGTGACAAGGTGTGAATGTCCACCCAAAATTAATGAAAAGCGGGCAACAAGTAGGTTTGAATGCCCAACCATACATCATCAAAAGCAGGAGTGGATGTGTTCGGCTACAAGGTTTGAATGTCCGAGCATAGTTTGTAAAAAGCGGGTAAGAAAAGGTTCGAATGCCCAAACATACACCATCAAAAGAGGGAGCGGAGGTGTTCCGCTGTAAGAAGGTGTGAATGTCCGACCATAGTTGGTAAAAAACGGGTAAGAAAAGGTTAAAATACCCGACTGTACACAATCAATAGCGGGAGCGGATGTGTTTGGCTACAAGAATGTGTGACAGTCCGACCATGGTTTGTAAAAAAAATGGGTAAGAAAAGGTGCCAGACAATGTATGATCAAAAGAGGGAGCGGAGGTTTTCGGCTACAAGAAGGTTTGAATGTCCGACCATAGTTGGTAAAAAGCGGGTAAGAAAAGGTTAAAATACCCGACTGTACACAATCAATAGCGGGAGCGGAGTTGTTCGGCTACAAGAAGGTGTGAAAGTCCAACCATGGTTTGTAAAAAGCTGGTAAGAAAAGGTTCGAATGCCCGAATATATACCATCAAAAGCGGAAGCGGAGGTGTTCGGCTGCAAGAAGGTGTGAACGTCCGACCAAAGTTTGTAAAAAGCAGTTAAGAAAAGGTTCGAATATCCAACCAAACATAATCAAAAGCGGGAGCAGAGCTGTTCGACTGCAAGTAGGTGTGAATGTCCAGCCATAATTACTCACAAACGGGTAAGAAAAGGTAGTATTGCCTGACCATACATGATCAAAACAGGGAGCTGAGGTGGTTCAGCACCAAGGTGTGAATGTCTGACTATAGTTTGTAAAAAGCGGGTAAGATAAGGTGCGAATGCCCGACAATGTATGATCAAAAGAGGGAGCAGAGGTTTTCAGCTGCAAGAAGGTCTGAATGTCCACCCAAAATTCCTGAGAAATGGGTAAAAAATAGGTGCGAATGCCAAACCATACATCATGAAAAGCAGGAGTGGATGTGTTCGGCTACAAGAAGATTTGAATGTCCATCAATAATTGCTTTAAAACATGAAAGAAAATTTTCGAATATCAAACCGCACATGATCATAAGCGAGAGAGGAGTTGTTCAGCTGCAAGAAGGTGTGAATGTCCACCGATAATTACTGAAAAATGGGTAAGAAAAGGTGAAAATGCCCAACCATACATCATCAAAAGCAGGAGTGGATGTGTTCGGCTACAAGAAGGTTTGAATGTCCGAGCATAGTTTGTAAAAAGCGGGTAAGAAAAGGTTCGAATGCCCAAACATACACCATCAAAAGAGGGAGAGGAGGTGTTCCACTGTAAGAAGGTGTGAATGTCCAACCATAGTTGGTAAAAAACTGGTAAGAAAAGGTTAAAATACCCGACTGTACACAATCAATAGCGGGAGCGGATGTGTTTGGCTACAAGAATGTGTGACAGTCCGACCATGGTTTGTAAAAAACGGGTAAGAGAAGGTGCGAATGCCCGACAATGTATGATCAAAAAAGGGAGCGGAGGTTTTCGGCTACAAGAAGGTTTGAATGTCCGACCATAGTTTGTAAAAAGCGGGTAAGAAAAGGTTCAAATGCCTGACTATACACCATCAAAAGCGGGAGCGGAGGTGTTCCGCTGTAAGACGGTGTGAATGTCCAACCATAGTTGGTAAAAAGTGGGTAAGAAAAGGTTAAAATACCTGACTGTACATAATCAATAGCGGGAGCGGAGTTGTTCGGCTACAAGAAGGTGTGAAAGTTCAACCATGGTTTGTAAGAAGCTGCTAAGAAAAGGTTCGAATGCCCGAATATATACCATCAAAAGCGGAAGCGTAGGTGTTCGGCTGCAAGAAGGTGTGAACGTCCGACCAAAGTTTGCAAAAAGCAGTTAAGAAAAGGTTCGAATGCCCGAATATATACCATCAAAAGCGGGAGCAGAGCTTTTTCGACTGCAAGTAGGTGTGAATGTCCAGCCATAATTACTCACAAACGGGTAAGGAAAGGTAGTATTGCCAGACCATACATGATCAAAACAGGGAGCTGAGGTGGTTCAGCTGCAAGGTGTGAATGTCTGACTATAGTTTGTAAAAAGCGGGTAAGATAAGGTGCGAATGCCCGACAATGTATGATCAAAAGAGGGAGCAGAGGTTTTCGGCTGCAAGGTCTGAATGTCCAACCATAATTTCTAAAAACCGGGTAAGAAAAGGCTCGAAAGCCTGACTATACACAATCAAAAGCGGGAGCGGGAGGTTTTCAGCTGCAAATCCTTCACTCAAACCAAGTGAAAACTGCTTTGTCCTTCATATTTATCAATGTCTAGATCGACTTCAACAAAGAACAACATTGTACTTTGCAGTAAAGAAAGAGCAAATCAAAAGTTTTAGGAATCCGAGAATAAGCTTATTTTCATGAGTTCTGCACGATTATTGATTTTACTATAAATGAATGCCTTCACTCAAACTATGTTAAAACTGCTTTGTCCTTCATATTTATCAATGTCTAGATTGACTTCAACAAAGAACAACACTGGATTTTGCAGTAGAAGAAAGAGCAACACTGAAGGATCAGTAATCCGAGAATAAGCTTATTTTCATACGTTCTGCATGATTTGGGATTTTATGTATAAAATGAATTCCTTCACTCAAACCAAGTTAAAACTGCTTTGTCCTTCATATTTATCAATGTCTAGATCGACTTCAACAAAGAACAACATTGTATTTTGCAGTAGAAGAAAAAGCAACACTGAAGGATCAGGAATCCGAGAATAAGCTTCTTTTCATACGTTCTGCATGATTTGGGATTTTATGTATAAAATGAATTCCTTCACTCAAACCAAGTGAAAACGTCTTTGTCCTTCATATTTATCAATGTCTAGATTTACTTCAACAAAGAACAACATTGTATTTTGCAGTAGAAGAAATAGCAACACTGAAGGATCAGGAATCCGAAAACAAGCTTATTTTCATACGTTCTGCTTGATTTGGGATTTTGCTATAAAATTAATTACTTCACTCAAACAAAGTGGAAACTGCTTTGTCCTTCATATTTATCAATGTCTATATCAATTTCAACAAAGAACAAGGCTGTATTTTGCTGTATAGGAAAGAGCAACACTGGAGGATCAGGAATCCGAGAATAAGCTTACTTTCATGAGTCCTGCACGATTTCGGATTTTCCTATAAAATGAATTGCTTTGCTCAAACCAAGTTAAAATTGCTTTGTCCTTCATAGTTATCCATGTCTAAAATGTATCAAGCATAAAGTTCCTCATATTACCCTGAATGAGAAAGAAGCATCCCTTTGGTTGAGCAATACGTTCCTTTTGCGGATTTATGCATGATTTCGGATTTTGCTATAAAATTCATTCCTATTGATTGTGTACAGTCGGGTATTTTAACCTTTTCTAACCCGCTTTTTACCAACTATGGTCGGACATTCACACCGTCTTACAGCGGAACATCTCCGCTCCCGCTTTTGATGGTGTATAGTCAGGCATTTGAACCTTTTCTTACCCGCTTTTTACAAACTATGGTCGGACATTCAAACCTTCTTGTAGCCGAAAACCTCTGCTCCCTCTTTTGATTATACATTGTCGGGCATTCGCACCTTATCTTACCCGCTTTTTACAAACTATAGTCAGACATTCACACCTTGGTGCTGAACCACCTCTGCTCCCATTTTGATCATGTATGGTCTGGCAATACTACCTTTTCTTACCCGTTTGTGAGTAATTATGGCTGGACATTCACACCTACTTGCAGTCGAACAGCTCTGCTCCCGCTTTTGATTATGTTTGGTTGGATATTCGAACCTTTTCTTAACTGCTTTTTACAAACTTTGGTCGGACGTTCACACCTTCTTGCAGCCGAACACCTCCGCTTCCGCTTTTGATGGTATATATTCGGGCATTTTAACCTTTTCTTATCAGCTTTTTACAAACCATGGTTGGACTTTCACACCTTCTTGTAGCCGAACAACTCCGCTCCCCCTATTGATTGTGTACAGTCGGGTATTTTAACCTTTTCTTACCCGTTTTTTACCAACTACGGGCGGACATTCACACCTTCTTACAGCGGAACACCTCCGCTCCCTCCTTTGATGGTGTATGTTCGGGCATTCAAACCTTTTCTTACCCGCTTTTTACAAACTATGGTCAGACGTTCAAACCTTCTTGTAGCCGAACATATCCACTCCTGCTTTTGATGATGTATGGTTGGGCAATCGAACCTACTTGTTGCCCGCTTTTCATTAATTATGGGTGGACATTCACACCTTGTCTCAGCCAAACACCTCCGCTCCCTGTTTTGATCATGTACGCTTTGACATTCGCACCTTTGCTTACCCTCTTTTTATACTGATTGCTCAAGATTAAGTTGTTCTTTCTCAAACTACAAAATTTTTTTTTGTGTTCCGGGCACGTCCCACTGGGAGGAGACCCCGGGGGAGACCCAGGACACGTTGGAGAAACTATGTCTCTTGGCTGGCCTGGGAACGCCTCGGGGTCCCCCCGGAAGAGCTGGAGGAAGTGGCCGGGGACAGAGACGTCTGGGTTTCTCTGCTCAAGCTGCTGCCCCCGCGACCCGACCCCCGGATAAGCGGCAGATGATGGATGGATGGATATATCCTCCACCAACCAGACTTACAACCCCCGACTAGGGTAGCAGAATTTCTAAGCATCTGTACCCCAAAACTACTATCAGAAATATATAAATTATTGTCTAAGATAGATGACGTGATGTAGTGGATGGGGCCACGTAGGTGGTCCCCTTTGGTTGCACTCTGCAGTTTCCTGCCCCTGTTTTAATTACACCTTAGACATTACTACTTATCAAACACACTCACACACACACATTAGGTCTTGGGGGGTGGTTACACTGAGTGGCATCTGGTGGGCGGGGCTCTTTGGGTATGTAGGCTGCCCAGAGTGCCGCGCTCCCAGTTCTACAAGTTTGGCTGCCCCTCAATTTTAATTGCTCACTATTAGAAAATATTGAAGAGCCAGAAGGGTGAGGGGAGGGGTCTTCTTCGCACACCCCTGCTTCCTGGTGTCTGCTCGGGGCAGGAGGGGCCAGGAGGATTAATTAATTGTTCTGCTGGTTCGGGGTCTGTGGTGGCTGGGGGGTTGCTGGCCTCCTGGTGTGCCCGCTGCACTACACCCCAGCAGAGTCGAGGGAGGTAGGATGTGTGGATGTGTGGATGTATGGGACGTGAAAGTGTGTGTGGTAATGATTGGGCCTGGATCTGGGACTTGCTGTCGCCTGGCCTGCCTGTGTTTCTCCCGATGGGGCATCAGCGTTGCCTCTCCCCACTGCTCGCGACTTCACCCACCTGTGGGCACGTCTTGACTCCCAGGGCACTTGGCCAGGGGCGCTGGGGCAGGCGCTGACCCACTTTGTGGCTGTCTGGGGCGCTTGGCCCTCCTGGGTATTGGGTGGGGCCTCTGCCGGGGGGTTTGGGGGCGCTCGGGCTCCTGGGGCCCAGGTCCCGGAGTGCCTCTGCCCTATGCTTATGGGGGCTCTTTCCGGGGGCTTCCTCTGCAGTCTTCTGGGTGGATGCGTGGTTGCCCCTGCGGTGGGCTGCCTGGGTTCTGTGCTCTGTGGGGGCTGCTGGTGGCCTGGGTCTTGTGGCCCTCTCTGCCTGCTTCTGATTGCTTGGGGGGGGGCTGTGGATTGTGGCCCTGTACGCTTATACACTCATAACTAAGCACGGTTATCATGTAGGTCCTGTGCCATGGGTGTTGCATGTTCTCACACACACACACACACATTCATTAGTCCAGTAGCATGGTCACTAAGCAGTTGATGTATTATCATGTCTTCTCAGGTCATCTATATCCACAGCTGTGTTGTATGCGATTGCCGCTTCTTGTGCTTGTTTTTGTTTGTTTGTCTGTTTGTTTTTTCTCTGCTTGTCTGCTTTCAGGTGCTCCTGGTGGCGCTAAGGCTGGATTCCCCTCATAGGCCATGGATTGTTGTCTGTTTTGTTTTTTACAGGTGTAGCAGCTGGTTGTCTGGTTTTTGTTTCTATTTTTGTTCTGTTTCCTCTTCTTTCCTCTTCTTCTTTCCTTGTCCCCCGGTCCGGTTCAGTTCAGTTCATGTCATATATTGTAAACAGAAATAAATAAATGGGCATCAAGGGGAGCTTTACATTTATAAAACTTCCCTTGGCAAAACAAATCTGTTTGGCATCAAAGGTATTCAGACTACAATTCTTCTGACATAATGCTGAACAGGACAAGGGGAAAAAAAAGTAAAGAAGACAGTTCTGCCGAAAGCCAGGGATAGACCTGTTCTAAGTTCTATACTTTTTAAAAGGGGCGTGTTTATCAACTATGGAATTAGAAGATTTACAAAAATGGTCAAGTGCTAGATCTTCATCTGGGATTTTAACAGTGTCATATAACTATTCAACAGATCAGTTAAAAAAAGCCTGCTCATGGAGATGTTTCAGGATCTGGATACCAAGCGTGGACCTAATGTTTTCATTTTTGCAATTCTGATACAGGCTATTGAGCAGTGATAACTAACACCAAGTTCAGATACTGCGGATTTTCTACCTTTGATATGTTAAGATTGAGCCAATCAGGGACAACCTTGAAGGATCTCTTTGGTTTTGTAGGATCAGTAATTACCTGAGAAAGGTTGATATTGGTACACACCTTTTTTAAATGATCAGAGGCAGAGTTCAACTTGTTTAAATTAAAATTGCCATGGGTTTAGGCCACATGCACACAGAATGACATCAACAAATATAAGAAATATTAAACATTTACACATAGATTTTTGAATATATGTAGAGGAATGATACTTTGAAATGTGCTCATTGCGGAGTTATGATCAGTTGAGTAATGAAGGTTGAACTATTCTGGGAAAGAGGTTCTATTCCCAGCATCATGATGGACACTCCTGATATAGAAGGTTTCGCTAACGCATTGGAATTGTTTTACTATTTTCATATGCATGTGCAATGAAGAATTGCTTGCTGCTGATAAATGCAAAGAAGAACAGCTTACACATAGATGCTCACATATATGCAATGAAGACCTGCTTATCAAGTAAAGTTCAATGTCAATGTGTAATATTCAATTAGGATTTGCAAAACAGTGAAGTTAAACAATGAATGGGTCCATAGTCGGTATGAGAAGACTACAGGAATATTTACCTGGGTGTACGTTCAAACAGAGATGAGAAAATTGCGATAAATAATTGTTTGTTTATTTGTTAGTATGTATATGAATGTTATGTGTATAAACTGTGTTGAGTTATAGTTACTCAGTAGTGTCTCAGTGAAACAACCGACGGGGGAAGCCTTGCGGTGACAACAAAAGCAGTGTTTTACTGATCAGTCAAGTTGCTCCAGTGTACTCCATACAAACTGGTTGGCTACTGAAGGGATAGAATATGGGGAATACTTGTTTTAAAGCAAACAAGGAATTAGATGGGAAAAATACATGTTTTAACGGGACCCAGACAATATTAAATACTCAGACAGATGGGAGAAGAAGTGTAGTTTTGTAGGAAATCACAAAATTATTACATAGAATTAGTGAAATCAATTGAAGAATGCCTTTCTGAAGAGCTGTTTACCATAGATGAGCAGCTTTGCGACCAAGCACATTGTAGATCGCTTTACTGCCAAAATGATCTAATTTAATGGATTGGTTTAGACATGCATAACAGCATTTTAAGAACAAAGAGAGAAACAAAAAGGGACAACGCTTCATGGTGGAAGGTGATGTATAAATAACTGTGTATATGATGAAGGGGGTGGCAACACCCATTCCGAAATCCAGCCATTCCGACATCCCGCTATTCCGACATCCCACCATTCCGACATACCACCATTCCGACATACCACCATTCCGACATGCAAACGTCCCACCATTCCGACATCCCACCATTGCGACATCCCGCTATTCTGACGTTCAAATGTCCCACATTTCCGACAAGGCTTTCCGTATAAGGAAATGTGTGTTACTCAACAGGTGAGTCCCTTCTTTCTGTTCATGCAATTTATATGTTTAACACATGTTTATAGACAAGCGTTATTAAAAACACAAAGTCTCGGCAACTGGAGGAGGAGAAGCAGTCCGCGGTGGTTTTTAATCACACACTCCAATGCCACTTGTTTCAACTTCCGAAAATTTAATCCAGGAAAAAAAGGCTTACAAACATGGACCAAAACGGCTCCATAACACGCACAAGAATCCAAAAGAAACGAAAGTTAACTAAAAGAAAGCAAATAAACAGTATGAAGTGGTCAAAATTGGTTTTACGCATGCCTATGTGCGTCTGGCACATGCGTCTTCGGGCTCTCCCACGTTGGTTTGTGGATGAAAGCTATATGTTCAGCTGTAATGTCATGTAAAAACAATCTCTACATGACATTTACTCCCAGGTGTGACCAGTTAGGTCCTTAAGATATCAACAGGCTGTATAAAGCTACAACCGTTGCGGCTGTGTGTTTGTGCCAAATGCGCAAAACCCATCCGCGCTTCCCAAAATTGGAGTGAGTACTCATAAATCACGTGAATAACATGAATAAACGTTTTTACTGCATTTTGTTGTGTTTTATACGTTCTATGCTGTCATTTCTCTCTTCTCCTATTGGCAAGGCAAGGCAGAGTGCTCGCAACTGTGTCCTGTGCAGTAGCCGTGATATCTGTCATTGCAATTATTACTTTTGCATATGATGACAGCGTGCAAAAGACGCATGGGCTCTGTGGAGAGCTCCGCTCCAGCTGGCTGCTGTGACAGCTCACTGACACTGTATTTCTGCTTAATCAGTTTCAGTCTCGCCAGAGTTACATTAATATCTGTATTTTTATATTTGAAATTCAGGGGATTTTGATAATAGATTATTAAAGTTTGTTTGCGAGGATGTGGCCTCTGCATGTGCAAAGCTTGTGCGCCAAACTTTAGGGCGTATTTGCGCCGGCATATCATTAGTGCAAAATGTTTTGGGTAAAAAATAGGCTATTAAAAGGAACTGTCGGAATGTTAAAAAAAAACAAAAAACATACCGCCATTCCGACCATAGGAGGAAAAAAGTGTCGGAATGGTGGGACGTTTGATAAAAAATTAAGTGTCGCCATTCCGACAATTGGAGACCCATGTCGGAATGGCGAGATGTCGGAATGGCAGCATGTAACCATGATGAAGGAGAGACCATTTGAGCAGCACAGCCATTTCGCAGCACAGGGACAGCAATCCAAGTTACAGGATCTCCCACGTGGTATCACCTGTCACATTGTGTCAAGGCATCAAAAGAAGAAAAAATCACCAAACTCAAGGACAAAAAGACAAAGACTCCGGTGAACGAAGACAGAGGACTGACAAACCAGAAATACAAAAGGATTCTCGATATCAAGATCCAGAAGAAGAGGCTAACAATGCCACGAACACTTACGATGCTGGGAATGATGCCAGCAATGAACAGAGAAGAAGATTCAGTGTCATCAATCTGCATTACTTGCCTCTAATGAGGGGGTGAATATAGAATCCTCAACGATTACAACGTCTCTGGGAACTGTGACAACAACAAGGTTTAAACCATTTTGATATATATTGTAACCTATTGTCTAAGGAATAGTGCCGAAAATGAGGTAAATCTAATCCACCACTGTCCTTGGTCTTCTGTAGGGTTTTTAAACTAATACGTGGTGGTTTGTTTTTCCACAGAAATTTGGAGATGCATGAATCTAGTGACTTAAACCAAGTAGCAGATGGTTTTATGGGGATCATTGAGAACAAATAGTTAACTTTTGGTAGAATCATCATTTTAATGGATGTAACTCTCCCCATAAGTGATATAGGTAAGGACTTCCAACGAGAGATCGTCCTCTACTGTCTTTAATAATTGCACATAATTTAGCTTTGTTAGCTCTGAGAGCCTGGAGGAAATGTTTATGCCTAAATATCTAATATTTCCTGACTGTAAAGTGATCGCAGGTATATTATGGACCCTACAGTTAATGGGCAGAACTGTGGTCTTAGACCAGTTGATAGAGTAGTCAGAAAGTGCTGAGAATTTATTTATGAGAGTGATCGTGTGACTGAGAGACGTCTGTGAGTTCTGAAGGAAAAGTAATACATCATCAGCATAAAGACTTATTTTAGGCTCAATATTTTGGGATTAATTACTCACAAACGGGTAAGAAAAGGTAGTATTGCCAGACCATACATGATCAAAACAGGGAGCGGAGGTGGTTCAGCTGCAAGAAGGTGTGAATGTCCGACTAAAGTTCAAATATATTAACAAAAGCGGGAGGAGAGGTCTTCGGATGAGAGTGGTTGAGAATTTCCAACCATAATCTATAAAATGCGGTGAAAAAAAAGGTGTGATAGAACACTAAAAGGTGGAGCGGAAGTGTTCGGCTGCAAGAAGGTGTGAATGTCCGACTATATTTGGTGAAAAGCAGGTGAAGCAAGGTCTGAATGCCCAACCTTACATCATCAAAAGCGAGATCAGAGGTGTTTGGCTGCATGAAGGCCATAGTTTGCCAAAAGCGGGTAAGCTGCGAATGACCGACTAAATAACAACAAAAGGTCTTCGGATGCAAGTGGGTGTGAATATCCCACCATACAAGTATGGTGGAGAGGAAGCTGTGAACAGCCGACCATAGTTTGCAAAAAGCGGGTGAGAAAAGGTGCGAATGTCCAACCATACATGATCAAAACAGGGAGCGGAGGTGTTTGGCTGTGACAAGGTGTGAATGTCCACCCAAAATTAATGAAAAGCGGGCAACAAGTAGGTTTGAATGCCCAACCATACATCATCAAAAGCAGGAGTGGATGTGTTCGGCTACAAGGTTTGAATGTCCGAGCATAGTTTGTAAAAAGCGGGTAAGAAAAGGTTCGAATGCCCAAACATACACCATCAAAAGAGGGAGCGGAGGTGTTCCGCTGTAAGAAGGTGTGAATGTCCGACCATAGTTGGTAAAAAACGGGTAAGAAAAGGTTAAAATACCCGACTGTACACAATCAATAGCGGGAGCGGATGTGTTTGGCTACAAGAATGTGTGACAGTCCGACCATGGTTTGTAAAAAAAATGGGTAAGAAAAGGTGCCAGACAATGTATGATCAAAAGAGGGAGCGGAGGTTTTCGGCTACAAGAAGGTTTGAATGTCCGACCATAGTTGGTAAAAAGCGGGTAAGAAAAGGTTAAAATACCCGACTGTACACAATCAATAGCGGGAGCGGAGTTGTTCGGCTACAAGAAGGTGTGAAAGTCCAACCATGGTTTGTAAAAAGCTGGTAAGAAAAGGTTCGAATGCCCGAATATATAC
The DNA here is from genome assembly GCF_036924035.1 of Leuresthes tenuis. Classification (NCBI taxonomy): domain Eukaryota; kingdom Metazoa; phylum Chordata; class Actinopteri; order Atheriniformes; family Atherinopsidae; genus Leuresthes; species Leuresthes tenuis. The sequence continues at coordinate 25,250,665 of NW_027325362.1, forward strand.
CATCAAAAGCGGAAGCGGAGGTGTTCGGCTGCAAGAAGGTGTGAACGTCCGACCAAAGTTTGTAAAAAGCAGTTAAGAAAAGGTTCGAATATCCAACCAAACATAATCAAAAGCGGGAGCAGAGCTGTTCGACTGCAAGTAGGTGTGAATGTCCAGCCATAATTACTCACAAACGGGTAAGAAAAGGTAGTATTGCCTGACCATACATGATCAAAACAGGGAGCTGAGGTGGTTCAGCACCAAGGTGTGAATGTCTGACTATAGTTTGTAAAAAGCGGGTAAGATAAGGTGCGAATGCCCGACAATGTATGATCAAAAGAGGGAGCAGAGGTTTTCAGCTGCAAGAAGGTCTGAATGTCCACCCAAAATTCCTGAGAAATGGGTAAAAAATAGGTGCGAATGCCAAACCATACATCATGAAAAGCAGGAGTGGATGTGTTCGGCTACAAGAAGATTTGAATGTCCATCAATAATTGCTTTAAAACATGAAAGAAAATTTTCGAATATCAAACCGCACATGATCATAAGCGAGAGAGGAGTTGTTCAGCTGCAAGAAGGTGTGAATGTCCACCGATAATTACTGAAAAATGGGTAAGAAAAGGTGAAAATGCCCAACCATACATCATCAAAAGCAGGAGTGGATGTGTTCGGCTACAAGAAGGTTTGAATGTCCGAGCATAGTTTGTAAAAAGCGGGTAAGAAAAGGTTCGAATGCCCAAACATACACCATCAAAAGAGGGAGAGGAGGTGTTCCACTGTAAGAAGGTGTGAATGTCCAACCATAGTTGGTAAAAAACTGGTAAGAAAAGGTTAAAATACCCGACTGTACACAATCAATAGCGGGAGCGGATGTGTTTGGCTACAAGAATGTGTGACAGTCCGACCATGGTTTGTAAAAAACGGGTAAGAGAAGGTGCGAATGCCCGACAATGTATGATCAAAAAAGGGAGCGGAGGTTTTCGGCTACAAGAAGGTTTGAATGTCCGACCATAGTTTGTAAAAAGCGGGTAAGAAAAGGTTCAAATGCCTGACTATACACCATCAAAAGCGGGAGCGGAGGTGTTCCGCTGTAAGACGGTGTGAATGTCCAACCATAGTTGGTAAAAAGTGGGTAAGAAAAGGTTAAAATACCTGACTGTACATAATCAATAGCGGGAGCGGAGTTGTTCGGCTACAAGAAGGTGTGAAAGTTCAACCATGGTTTGTAAGAAGCTGCTAAGAAAAGGTTCGAATGCCCGAATATATACCATCAAAAGCGGAAGCGTAGGTGTTCGGCTGCAAGAAGGTGTGAACGTCCGACCAAAGTTTGCAAAAAGCAGTTAAGAAAAGGTTCGAATGCCCGAATATATACCATCAAAAGCGGGAGCAGAGCTTTTTCGACTGCAAGTAGGTGTGAATGTCCAGCCATAATTACTCACAAACGGGTAAGGAAAGGTAGTATTGCCAGACCATACATGATCAAAACAGGGAGCTGAGGTGGTTCAGCTGCAAGGTGTGAATGTCTGACTATAGTTTGTAAAAAGCGGGTAAGATAAGGTGCGAATGCCCGACAATGTATGATCAAAAGAGGGAGCAGAGGTTTTCGGCTGCAAGGTCTGAATGTCCAACCATAATTTCTAAAAACCGGGTAAGAAAAGGCTCGAAAGCCTGACTATACACAATCAAAAGCGGGAGCGGGAGGTTTTCAGCTGCAAATCCTTCACTCAAACCAAGTGAAAACTGCTTTGTCCTTCATATTTATCAATGTCTAGATCGACTTCAACAAAGAACAACATTGTACTTTGCAGTAAAGAAAGAGCAAATCAAAAGTTTTAGGAATCCGAGAATAAGCTTATTTTCATGAGTTCTGCACGATTATTGATTTTACTATAAATGAATGCCTTCACTCAAACTATGTTAAAACTGCTTTGTCCTTCATATTTATCAATGTCTAGATTGACTTCAACAAAGAACAACACTGGATTTTGCAGTAGAAGAAAGAGCAACACTGAAGGATCAGTAATCCGAGAATAAGCTTATTTTCATACGTTCTGCATGATTTGGGATTTTATGTATAAAATGAATTCCTTCACTCAAACCAAGTTAAAACTGCTTTGTCCTTCATATTTATCAATGTCTAGATCGACTTCAACAAAGAACAACATTGTATTTTGCAGTAGAAGAAAAAGCAACACTGAAGGATCAGGAATCCGAGAATAAGCTTCTTTTCATACGTTCTGCATGATTTGGGATTTTATGTATAAAATGAATTCCTTCACTCAAACCAAGTGAAAACGTCTTTGTCCTTCATATTTATCAATGTCTAGATTTACTTCAACAAAGAACAACATTGTATTTTGCAGTAGAAGAAATAGCAACACTGAAGGATCAGGAATCCGAAAACAAGCTTATTTTCATACGTTCTGCTTGATTTGGGATTTTGCTATAAAATTAATTACTTCACTCAAACAAAGTGGAAACTGCTTTGTCCTTCATATTTATCAATGTCTATATCAATTTCAACAAAGAACAAGGCTGTATTTTGCTGTATAGGAAAGAGCAACACTGGAGGATCAGGAATCCGAGAATAAGCTTACTTTCATGAGTCCTGCACGATTTCGGATTTTCCTATAAAATGAATTGCTTTGCTCAAACCAAGTTAAAATTGCTTTGTCCTTCATAGTTATCCATGTCTAAAATGTATCAAGCATAAAGTTCCTCATATTACCCTGAATGAGAAAGAAGCATCCCTTTGGTTGAGCAATACGTTCCTTTTGCGGATTTATGCATGATTTCGGATTTTGCTATAAAATTCATTCCTATTGATTGTGTACAGTCGGGTATTTTAACCTTTTCTAACCCGCTTTTTACCAACTATGGTCGGACATTCACACCGTCTTACAGCGGAACATCTCCGCTCCCGCTTTTGATGGTGTATAGTCAGGCATTTGAACCTTTTCTTACCCGCTTTTTACAAACTATGGTCGGACATTCAAACCTTCTTGTAGCCGAAAACCTCTGCTCCCTCTTTTGATTATACATTGTCGGGCATTCGCACCTTATCTTACCCGCTTTTTACAAACTATAGTCAGACATTCACACCTTGGTGCTGAACCACCTCTGCTCCCATTTTGATCATGTATGGTCTGGCAATACTACCTTTTCTTACCCGTTTGTGAGTAATTATGGCTGGACATTCACACCTACTTGCAGTCGAACAGCTCTGCTCCCGCTTTTGATTATGTTTGGTTGGATATTCGAACCTTTTCTTAACTGCTTTTTACAAACTTTGGTCGGACGTTCACACCTTCTTGCAGCCGAACACCTCCGCTTCCGCTTTTGATGGTATATATTCGGGCATTTTAACCTTTTCTTATCAGCTTTTTACAAACCATGGTTGGACTTTCACACCTTCTTGTAGCCGAACAACTCCGCTCCCCCTATTGATTGTGTACAGTCGGGTATTTTAACCTTTTCTTACCCGTTTTTTACCAACTACGGGCGGACATTCACACCTTCTTACAGCGGAACACCTCCGCTCCCTCCTTTGATGGTGTATGTTCGGGCATTCAAACCTTTTCTTACCCGCTTTTTACAAACTATGGTCAGACGTTCAAACCTTCTTGTAGCCGAACATATCCACTCCTGCTTTTGATGATGTATGGTTGGGCAATCGAACCTACTTGTTGCCCGCTTTTCATTAATTATGGGTGGACATTCACACCTTGTCTCAGCCAAACACCTCCGCTCCCTGTTTTGATCATGTACGCTTTGACATTCGCACCTTTGCTTACCCTCTTTTTATACTGATTGCTCAAGATTAAGTTGTTCTTTCTCAAACTACAAAATTTTTTTTTGTGTTCCGGGCACGTCCCACTGGGAGGAGACCCCGGGGGAGACCCAGGACACGTTGGAGAAACTATGTCTCTTGGCTGGCCTGGGAACTCCTCGGGGTCCCCCCGGAAGAGCTGGAGGAAGTGGCCGGGGACAGAGACGTCTGGGTTTCTCTGCTCAAGCTGCTGCCCCCGCGACCCGACCCCCGGATAAGCGGCAGATGATGGATGGATGGATATATCCTCCACCAACCAGACTTACAACCCCCGACTAGGGTAGCAGAATTTCTAAGCATCTGTACCCCAAAACTACTATCAGAAATATATAAATTATTGTCTAAGATAGATGACGTGATGTAGTGGATGGGGCCACGTAGGTGGTCCCCTTTGGTTGCACTCTGCAGTTTCCTGCCCCTGTTTTAATTACACCTTAGACATTACTACTTATCAAACACACTCACACACACACATTAGGTCTTGGGGGGTGGTTACACTGAGTGGCATCTGGTGGGCGGGGCTCTTTGGGTATGTAGGCTGCCCAGAGTGCCGCGCTCCCAGTTCTACAAGTTTGGCTGCCCCTCAATTTTAATTGCTCACTATTAGAAAATATTGAAGAGCCAGAAGGGTGAGGGGAGGGGTCTTCTTCGCACACCCCTGCTTCCTGGTGTCTGCTCGGGGCAGGAGGGGCCAGGAGGATTAATTAATTGTTCTGCTGGTTCGGGGTCTGTGGTGGCTGGGGGGTTGCTGGCCTCCTGGTGTGCCCGCTGCACTACACCCCAGCAGAGTCGAGGGAGGTAGGATGTGTGGATGTGTGGATGTATGGGACGTGAAAGTGTGTGTGGTAATGATTGGGCCTGGATCTGGGACTTGCTGTCGCCTGGCCTGCCTGTGTTTCTCCCGATGGGGCATCAGCGTAGCCTCTCCCCACTGCTCGCGACTTCACCCACCTGTGGGCACGTCTTGACTCCCAGGGCACTTGGCCAGGGGCGCTGGGGCAGGCGCTGACCCACTTTGTGGCTGTCTGGGGCGCTTGGCCCTCCTGGGTATTGGGTGGGGCCTCTGCCGGGGGGTTTGGGGGCGCTCGGGCTCCTGGGGCCCAGGTCCCGGAGTGCCTCTGCCCTATGCTTATGGGGGCTCTTTCCGGGGGCTTCCTCTGCAGTCTTCTGGGTGGATGCGTGGTTGCCCCTGCGGTGGGCTGCCTGGGTTCTGTGCTCTGTGGGGGCTGCTGGTGGCCTGGGTCTTGTGGCCCTCTCTGCCTGCTTCTGATTGCTTGGGGGGGGGCTGTGGATTGTGGCCCTGTACGCTTATACACTCATAACTAAGCACGGTTATCATGTAGGTCCTGTGCCATGGGTGTTGCATGTTCTCACACACACACACACACATTCATTAGTCCAGTAGCATGGTCACTAAGCAGTTGATGTATTATCATGTCTTCTCAGGTCATCTATATCCACAGCTGTGTTGTATGCGATTGCCGCTTCTTGTGCTTGTTTTTGTTTGTTTGTCTGTTTGTTTTTTCTCTGCTTGTCTGCTTTCAGGTGCTCCTGGTGGCGCTAAGGCTGGATTCCCCTCATAGGCCATGGATTGTTGTCTGTTTTGTTTTTTACAGGTGTAGCAGCTGGTTGTCTGGTTTTTGTTTCTATTTTTGTTCTGTTTCCTCTTCTTTCCTCTTCTTCTTTCCTTGTCCCCCGGTCCGGTTCAGTTCAGTTCATGTCATATATTGTAAACAGAAATAAATAAATGGGCATCAAGGGGAGCTTTACATTTATAAAACTTCCCTTGGCAAAACAAATCTGTTTGGCATCAAAGGTATTCAGACTACAATTCTTCTGACATAATGCTGAACAGGACAAGGGGAAAAAAAAGTAAAGAAGACAGTTCTGCCGAAAGCCAGGGATAGACCTGTTCTAAGTTCTATACTTTTTAAAAGGGGCGTGTTTATCAACTATGGAATTAGAAGATTTACAAAAATGGTCAAGTGCTAGATCTTCATCTGGGATTTTAACAGTGTCATATAACTATTCAACAGATCAGTTAAAAAAAGCCTGCTCATGGAGATGTTTCAGGATCTGGATACCAAGCGTGGACCTAATGTTTTCATTTTTGCAATTCTGATACAGGCTATTGAGCAGTGATAACTAACACCAAGTTCAGATACTGCGGATTTTCTACCTTTGATATGTTAAGATTGAGCCAATCAGGGACAACCTTGAAGGATCTCTTTGGTTTTGTAGGATCAGTAATTACCTGAGAAAGGTTGATATTGGTACACACCTTTTTTAAATGATCAGAGGCAGAGTTCAACTTGTTTAAATTAAAATTGCCATGGGTTTAGGCCACATGCACACAGAATGACATCAACAAATATAAGAAATATTAAACATTTACACATAGATTTTTGAATATATGTAGAGGAATGATACTTTGAAATGTGCTCATTGCGGAGTTATGATCAGTTGAGTAATGAAGGTTGAACTATTCTGGGAAAGAGGTTCTATTCCCAGCATCATGATGGACACTCCTGATATAGAAGGTTTCGCTAACGCATTGGAATTGTTTTACTATTTTCATATGCATGTGCAATGAAGAATTGCTTGCTGCTGATAAATGCAAAGAAGAACAGCTTACACATAGATGCTCACATATATGCAATGAAGACCTGCTTATCAAGTAAAGTTCAATGTCAATGTGTAATATTCAATTAGGATTTGCAAAACAGTGAAGTTAAACAATGAATGGGTCCATAGTCGGTATGAGAAGACTACAGGAATATTTACCTGGGTGTACGTTCAAACAGAGATGAGAAAATTGCGATAAATAATTGTTTGTTTATTTGTTAGTATGTATATGAATGTTATGTGTATAAACTGTGTTGAGTTATAGTTACTCAGTAGTGTCTCAGTGAAACAACCGACGGGGGAAGCCTTGCGGTGACAACAAAAGCAGTGTTTTACTGATCAGTCAAGTTGCTCCAGTGTACTCCATACAAACTGGTTGGCTACTGAAGGGATAGAATATGGGGAATACTTGTTTTAAAGCAAACAAGGAATTAGATGGGAAAAATACATGTTTTAACGGGACCCAGACAATATTAAATACTCAGACAGATGGGAGAAGAAGTGTAGTTTTGTAGGAAATCACAAAATTATTACATAGAATTAGTGAAATCAATTGAAGAATGCCTTTCTGAAGAGCTGTTTACCATAGATGAGCAGCTTTGCGACCAAGCACATTGTAGATCGCTTTACTGCCAAAATGATCTAATTTAATGGATTGGTTTAGACATGCATAACAGCATTTTAAGAACAAAGAGAGAAACAAAAAGGGACAACGCTTCATGGTGGAAGGTGATGTATAAATAACTGTGTATATGATGAAGGGGGTGGCAACACCCATTCCGAAATCCAGCCATTCCGACATCCCGCTATTCCGACATCCCACCATTCCGACATACCACCATTCCGACATACCACCATTCCGACATGCAAACGTCCCACCATTCCGACATCCCACCATTGCGACATCCCGCTATTCTGACGTTCAAATGTCCCACATTTCCGACAAGGCTTTCCGTATAAGGAAATGTGTGTTACTCAACAGGTGAGTCCCTTCTTTCTGTTCATGCAATTTATATGTTTAACACATGTTTATAGACAAGCGTTATTAAAAACACAAAGTCTCGGCAACTGGAGGAGGAGAAGCAGTCCGCGGTGGTTTTTAATCACACACTCCAATGCCACTTGTTTCAACTTCCGAAAATTTAATCCAGGAAAAAAAGGCTTACAAACATGGACCAAAACGGCTCCATAACACGCACAAGAATCCAAAAGAAACGAAAGTTAACTAAAAGAAAGCAAATAAACAGTATGAAGTGGTCAAAATTGGTTTTACGCATGCCTATGTGCGTCTGGCACATGCGTCTTCGGGCTCTCCCACGTTGGTTTGTGGATGAAAGCTATATGTTCAGCTGTAATGTCATGTAAAAACAATCTCTACATGACATTTACTCCCAGGTGTGACCAGTTAGGTCCTTAAGATATCAACAGGCTGTATAAAGCTACAACCGTTGCGGCTGTGTGTTTGTGCCAAATGCGCAAAACCCATCCGCGCTTCCCAAAATTGGAGTGAGTACTCATAAATCACGTGAATAACATGAATAAACGTTTTTACTGCATTTTGTTGTGTTTTATACGTTCTATGCTGTCATTTCTCTCTTCTCCTATTGGCAAGGCAAGGCAGAGTGCTCGCAACTGTGTCCTGTGCAGTAGCCGTGATATCTGTCATTGCAATTATTACTTTTGCATATGATGACAGCGTGCAAAAGACGCATGGGCTCTGTGGAGAGCTCCGCTCCAGCTGGCTGCTGTGACAGCTCACTGACACTGTATTTCTGCTTAATCAGTTTCAGTCTCGCCAGAGTTACATTAATATCTGTATTTTTATATTTGAAATTCAGGGGATTTTGATAATAGATTATTAAAGTTTGTTTGCGAGGATGTGGCCTCTGCATGTGCAAAGCTTGTGCGCCAAACTTTAGGGCGTATTTGCGCCGGCATATCATTAGTGCAAAATGTTTTGGGTAAAAAATAGGCTATTAAAAGGAACTGTCGGAATGTTAAAAAAAAACAAAAAACATACCGCCATTCCGACCATAGGAGGAAAAAAGTGTCGGAATGGTGGGACGTTTGATAAAAAATTAAGTGTCGCCATTCCGACAATTGGAGACCCATGTCGGAATGGCGAGATGTCGGAATGGCAGCATGTAACCATGATGAAGGAGAGACCATTTGAGCAGCACAGCCATTTCGCAGCACAGGGACAGCAATCCAAGTTACAGGATCTCCCACGTGGTATCACCTGTCACATTGTGTCAAGGCATCAAAAGAAGAAAAAATCACCAAACTCAAGGACAAAAAGACAAAGACTCCGGTGAACGAAGACAGAGGACTGACAAACCAGAAATACAAAAGGATTCTCGATATCAAGATCCAGAAGAAGAGGCTAACAATGCCACGAACACTTACGATGCTGGGAATGATGCCAGCAATGAACAGAGAAGAAGATTCAGTGTCATCAATCTGCATTACGTGCCTCTAATGAGGGGGTGAATATAGAATCCTCAACGATTACAACGTCTCTGGGAACTGTGACAACAACAAGGTTTAAACCATTTTGATATATATTGTAACCTATTGTCTAAGGAATAGTGCTGAAAATGAGGTAAATCTAATCCACCACTGTCCTTGGTCTTCTGTAGGGTTTTTAAACTAATACGTGGTGGTTTGTTTTTCCACAGAAATTTGGAGATGCATGAATCTAGTGACTTAAACCAAGTAGCAGATGGTTTTATGGGGATCATTGAGAACAAATAGTTAACTTTTGGTAGTATCATCATTTTAATGGATGTAACTCTCCCCATAAGTGATATAGGTAAGGACTTCCAACGAGAGATCGTCCTCTACTGTCTTTAATAATTGCACATAATTTAGCTTTGTTAGCTCTGAGAGCCTGGAGGAAATGTTTATGCCTAAATATCTAATATTTCCTGACTGTAAAGTGATCGCAGGTATATTATGGACCCTACAGTTAATGGGCAGAACTGTGGTCTTAGACCAGTTGTTAGAGTAGTCAGAAAGTGCTGAGAATTTATTTATGAGTGTGATCGTGTGACTGAGAGACGTCTGTGAGTTCTGAAGGAAAAGTAATACATCATCAGCATAAAGACTTATTTTATGCTCAATATTTTGGGATTAATTACTCACAAACGGGTAAGAAGAGGTAGTATTGCCAGACCATACATGATCAAAACAGGGAGCGGAGGTGGTTCAGCTGCAAGGTGTAAATGTCTGACTATAGTTTGTAAAAAGTGGGTAAGATAAGGTGCGAATGCCCGACAATGTATTATCAAAAGAGGGAGCGGAGGTTTTCGGCTGCAAGAAGGTCTGAATGTCCACCCAAAATTCCTGAAAAATGGGTAAAAAAAGGGTGCGAATGCCAAACCATACATCATCAAAAGCAGGAGTGGATGTGTTCGGCTACAAGAAGATTTGAATGTCCATCAATAATTGCTTTAAAACATGAAAGAAAATTTTCGAATATCAAACCGCACATGATCATAAGCGGGAGAGAAGTTGTTCAGCTGCAAGAAGGTGTGAATGTCCACCCATAATTACTGAAAAATGGGTAAGAAAAGGTGAAAATGCCCAACCATACATCATCAAAAGCGGGAGTGGATGTGTTCGGCTACAAGAAGGTTTGAATGTCCGACCATAGTTTGTAAAAAGCGGGTAAGAAAAGGTTCGAATGCCCGAACATAGACCATCAAAAGAGGGAGCGGAGGTGTTCCGCTGTAAGAAGGTGTAAATGTCCGACCATAGTTGGTAAAAAGCGGGTAAGAAAAGGTTAAAATACCCGACTGTACACAATCAATAGCGGGAGCGGAGTTGTTTGGCTACAAGAAGGTGTGAAAGTCCGACCAAAGTTTGTAAAAAGCAGTTAAGAAAAGGTTCGAATATCCAACAAACATAATCAAAAGCGGGAGCAGAGCTGTTCGACTGCAAGTAGGTTTGAATGTCAGATCATAATTTGCAAAAAGCTGATGAGAAAGGGTGAGAATGCCCGGCTATACACCATCAAATGCGGGAGCGGAAGTGTTCGGCTGTGAGTAGGTGTGAATGTCCGACCATAATTGCTGAAAAATGTGTTAGAAGAGACTAGAATGCCGGACAAGACATCATCAAATGCGGGAGCGGAGTTGTTCGGCTGTGAGTAGGTGTGAATCTCCGAGCATAGTTTGTAAAAAGGGGGTAAGAATAGGTTCGAATGCCCGAACATACACTATCAAAACAGGGAGCTGAGGTGGCTCAGCTGCAAGGTGTGAATGTCTGACTATAGTTTGTAAATAAGGTGCGAATGCCCAACAATGTATAATCAAAGGAGGAAGCGGAGGTTTTCGGCTACAAGAAGGTTTGATTGTCCGACCATAGTTTGTAAAAAGCGGGTAAGAAAAGGTTCAAATGCCTGACTATACACCATCAAAAGCGGGAGCAGAGGTGTTCCGCTGTAAGACGGTGTGAATGTCCGACCATATTTGGTAAAAAGCGGGTAAGAAAAGGTTAAAATACCCGACTGTACACAATCAATAGCGGGAGAGGAGGTGTTCAGCTGCAAGAAGGTGTGAATGTCCACCCATAATTACTGAAAAATGGGTAAGAAAAGGTGCGAATGCCCAACCATACATTATCAAAAGCAGATGTGAATGTCAGATCATAATTTGCAAAAAGCTGATGAGAAAGGGTGAGAATGCCCGACTATACACCATCAAATGCGGGAGCGGAGTTGTTCGGCTGTGAGTAAGTGTGAATCTCCGACCATAATTGCTGAAAAATGTGTTAGAAAAGGTAAGAATGCCGGTCCATACATCATCAAAAGCAGGAGAGGTGGTGTTCGGCTGCAAGTAGGTGTGAATGTCCAGCCATAATTACTAACAAACGGGTAAGAAAAGGTAGTATTGCCAGACCATACATGATCAAAACAGGGAGCGGAGGTGGTTCAGCTGCAAGAAGGTGTGAATGTCCGACTAAAGTTCAAATATATTAACAAAAGCGGGAGGAGAGGTCTTCGGATGAGAGTGGTTGAGAATTTCCAACCATAATCTATAATTGCGGTGAAAAAAAAGGTGTGATAGAACACTAAAAGGTGGAGCGGAAGTGTTCGGCTGCAAGAAGGTGTGAATGTCCGACTATATTTGGTGAAAAGCAGGTGAAGCAAGGTCTGAATGCCCAACCTTACATCATCAAAAGCGAGATCAGAGGTGTTTGGCTGCATGAAGGCCATAGTTTGCCAAAAGCGGGTAAGCTGCGAATGACCGACTAAATATCAACAAAAGGTCTTCGGATACAAGTGGGTGTGAATATCCCACCATACAAGTATGGTGGAGAGGAAGCTGTGAACAGCCGACCATAGTTGGCAAAAAGCGGGTGAGAAAAGGTGCGAATGTCCAACCATACATGATCAAAACAGGGAGCGGAGGTGTTTGGCTGTGACAAGGAGTGAATGTCCACCCAAAATTAATGAAAAGCAGGCAACAAGTAGGTTTGAATGCCCAACCATACATCATCAAAAGCAGGAGTGGATGTGTTCTGCTAAAAGAAGGTTTGAATGTCCGAGCATAGTTTGTAAAAAGCGGGTAAGAAAAAGGTTCGAATGCCCAAACATACACCATCAAAAGAGGGAGCGGAGGTGTTCCGCTGTAAGAAGGTGTGAATGTGTGACTATAGTTTGTAAATAAGGTGCGAATGCCCAACAATGTATAATCAAAAGAGGGAGCGGAGGTTTTCGGCTACAAGAAGGTTTGAATGTCCGACCATAGTTTGTAAAATGCGGGTAAGAAAAGGTTCAAGCGCCTGACTATACACCATCAAAAGCGGGAGCAGAGGTGTTCCGCTGTAAGACGGTGTGAATGTCCGACCATATTTGGTAAAAAGCGGGTAAGAAAAGGTTAAAATACCCGACTGTACACAATCAATAGCGGGAGAGGAGGTGTTTGGCTACAAGAATGTGTGACAGTCCGACCATGGTTTGTAAAAAACGGGTAAGATAAGGTGCGAATGCCCGACAATGTATGATCAAAAGAGGGAGCGGAGGTTTTCGGCTACAAGAAGGTTTGAATGTCCGACCATAGTTTGTAAAAAGCGGGTAAGAAAAGGTTCAAATGCCTGACTATACACCATCAAAAGCGGGAGCGGAGGTGTTCAGCTACAAGAAGGTGTGAAAGTTCAACCATGGTTTGTAAAAAGCTGCTAAGAAAAGGTTCGAATGCCCGAATATATACCATCAAAAGCGGAAGCGGAGGTGTTCGGCTGCAAGAAGGTGTGAACGTCCGACCAAAGTTTGTAAAAAGCAGTTAAGAAAAGGTTCGAATGCCCGAATATATACCATCAAAAGCGGGAGCAGAGCTGTTCGACTGCAAGTAGGTGTGAATGTCCAGCCATATTTACTCACAAACGGGTAAGAAAAGGTAGTATTGCCAGACCATACATGATCAAAACAGGGAGCTGAGGTGGTTCCGCTCCCTGTTTTGATCATGTATGGTCTGGCAATACTACCATTTGTTACCCGTTTGTGAGTAATTATGGCTGGACATTCACACCTACTTGCAGTCGAACAGCTCTGCTCCCGCTTTTGATTATGTTTGGTTGGATATTCGAACCTTTTCTTAACTGCTTTTTACAAACTTTGGTCGGACGTTCACAACTTCTTGCAGCCGAACACCTCCACTTCCGCTTTTGATGGTATATATTCGGGCATTCGAACCTTTTCTTACCAGCTTTTTACAAACCATGGTTGGACTTTCACACCTACTTGTAGCCGAACAACTCCGCTCCCCCTATTGATTGTGTACAGTCGGGTATTTTAACCTTTTCTTACCCACTTTTTACCAACTATGGTCGGACATTCACACCTTCTTACAGCGGAACACCTCCGCTCCTTCTTTTGATGGTGTATGTTTGGGCATTCGAACCTTTTCTTACCCGCTTTTTACAAACTATGGTCGGACATTTAAACCTTCTTGTAGCCGAACACATCCACTCCTTCTTTTGATGATGTATGCTTGGGCATTCAAACTTACTTTTTGCCCGATTTTCATTAATTTTGGGTGGACATTCACACCTTGTCACAGCCAAACACCTCCGCTCCCTGTTTTGATCATGTATGGTTGGACATTCGCACCTTGTCTCACCCGCTTTTTGCAAACTATGGTCGGCTGTTCACAGCTTCCTCTCCACCATACTTGTATGGTGGGATATTCACACCCACTTGCATCCGAAGACCTTTTGTTGATATTTAGTCGGTCATTCGCAGCTTACCCGCTTTTGGCAAACTATGGCCTTCATGCAGCCAAACACCTCTGATCTCGCTTTTGATGATGTAAGGTTGGGCATTCAGACCTTGCTTCACCTGCTTTTCACCAAATATAGTCGGACATTCACACCTTCTTGCAGCCGAACACTTCCGCTCCACCTTTTAGTGTTCTATCACACCTTTTTTTTCACCGCATTTTATAGATTATGGTCGGAAATTCTCAACCACTCTCATCCGAAGACCTCTCCTCCCGCTTTTGTTAATATATTTGAACTTTAGTCGGACATTCACACCTTCTTGCAGCTGAACCACCTCCGCTCCCTGTTTTGATCATGTATGGTCTGGCAATACTACCTTTTCTTACCCGTTTGCTAGTAATTATGGCTGGACATTCACACCTACTTGCAGCCGAACACCACCTCTCTCGCTTTTGATGATGTATGGACCGGCATTCTTACCTTTTCTAACACATTTTTCAGCAATTATGGTCGGACATTCACACTTACTCACAGCCAAACAACTCCGCTCCCGCATTTGATGGTGTATAGTCGGGCATTCTCACCCTTTCTCATCAGCTTTTTGCAAATTATGATCTGACATTCACACCTGCTTTTGATAATGTATGGTTGGGCATTCGCACCTTTTCTTACCCATTTTTCAGTAATTATGGGTGGACATTCACACCTTCTTGCAGCTGAACACCTCCTCTCCCGCTATTGATTGTGTACAGTCGGGTATTTTAACCTTTTCTTACCCGCTTTTTACCAAATATGGTCGGACATTCACACCGTCCTACAGCGGAACACCTCTGCTCCCGCTTTTGATGGTGTATAGTCAGGCATTTGAACCTTTTCTTACCCGCTTTTTACAAACTTTGGTCGGACATTCAAACCTTCTTGTAGCCGAAAACCTCCGCTCCCTCTTTTGATTATACATTGTTGGGCATTCGCACCTTATTTACAAACTATAGTCAGACATTCACACCTTGCAGCTGAGCCACCTCAGCTCCCTGTTTTGATAGTGTATGTTCGGGCATTCGAACCTATTCTTACCCCCTTTTTACAAACTATGCTCGGAGATTCACACCTACTCACAGCCGAAAAACTCCGTTCCCGCATTTGATTATGTATTGTCCGGCATTCTAGTCTCTACTAACACATTTTTCAGCAATTATGGTCGGACATTCACACCTACTCACAGCCGAACACTTCCGCTCCCGCATTTGATGGTGTATAGCTGGGCATTCTCACCCTTTCTCATCAGCTTTTTGCAAATTATGATCTGACATTCACACCTACTTGCAGTCGAACAGCTCTGCTCCCGCTTTTGATTATGTTTGGTTGGATATTCGAACCTTTTCTTAACTGCTTTTTACAAACTTTGGTCGGACGTTCACACCTTCTTGCAGCCGAACACATCCACTTCCACTTTTGATGGTATATATTCGGGCATTCGAACCTTTTCTTACCCACTTTTTACAAACCGTGGTCGGACTTTCACACCTTCTTGTAGCCAAACAACTCCGCTCCCGCTATTGATTGTGTACAGTCGGGTATTTTAACCTTTTCTTACCCGCTTTTTACCAACTATGGTCGGACATTTACACCTTCTTACAGCGGAACACCTCCGCTCCCTCTTTTGATGGTCTATGTTCGGGCATTCGAACCTTTTCTTACCCGCTTTTTACAAACTATGGTCGGACATTCAAACCTTCTTGTAGCCGAACACATCCACTCCTGCTTTTGGTGATGTATGGTTGGGCATTTTCCCCTTTTCTTACCCATTTTTCAGTAATTATGGGTGGACATTCACACCTTCTTGCAGCTGAACAACTCCTCTCCCGCTTATGATCATGTGCGGTTTGATATTCGAAAATTTTCTTTCATGTTTTAAAGCAATTATTGATGGACATTCAAATCTTCTTGTAGCCGAACACATTCACTCCTGCTTTTGATGATGTATGGTTTGGCATTCGCACCCTTTTTTTACCCATTTCTCAGGAATTTTGGGTGGACATTCAGACCTTCTTGCAGCCGAAAACCTCCGCTCCCTCTTTTGATCATACATTGTTGGGCATTCGCACCTTATCTTACCCGCTTTTTACAAACTATAGTCAGACATTCACACCTTGCAGCTGAACCACCTCCGCTCCCTGTTTTGATCATGTATGGTCTGGCAATACTACCTTTTCTTACCCGTTTGTGAGTAATTAATCCCAAAATATTGAGCATAAAATAAGTCTTTATGCTGATGATGTATTACTTTTCCTTCAGAACTCACAGACGTCTCTCAGTCACACGATCACACTCATAAATAAATTCTCAGCACTTTCTGACTACTCTATCAACTGGTCTAAGACCACAGTTCTGCCCATTAACTGTAGGGTCCATAATATACCTGCGATCACTTTACAGTCAGGAAATATTAGATATTTAGGCATAAACATTTCCTCCAGGCTCTCAGAGCTAACAAAGCTAAATTATGTGCAATTATTAAAGACAGTAGAGAACGATCTCTCGTTGGAAGTCCTTACCTATATCACTTATGGGGAGAGTTACATCCATTAAAATGATGATACTACCAAAAGTTAACTATTTGTTCTCAATGATCCCCATAAAACCATCTGCTACTTGGTTTAAGTCACTAGATTCATGCATCTCCAAATTTCTGTGGAAAAACAAACCACCACGTAATGGCACGTAATGCAGATTGATGACACTGAATCTTCTTCTCTGTTCATTGCTGGCATCATTCCCAGCATCGTAAGTGTTCGTGGCATTGTTAGCCTCTTCTTCTGGATCTTGATATCGAGAATCCTTTTGTATTTCTGGTTTGTCAGTCCTCTGTCTTCGTTCACCGGAGTCTTTGTCTTTTTGTCCTTGAGTTTGGTGATTTTTTCTTCTTTTGATGCCTTGACACAATGTGACAGGTGATACCACGTGGGAGATCCTGTAACTTGGACTGCTGTCCCTGTGCTGCAAAATGGCTGTGCTGCTCAAATGGTCTCTCCTTCATCATGGTTACATGCTGCCATTCCGACATCTCGCCATTCCGACATGGGTCTCCAATTGTCGGAATGGCGACACTTAATTTTTTATCAAACGTCCCACCATTCCGACACTTTTTTCCTCCTATGGTCGGAATGGCGGTATGTTTTTTTTTTTTTTTAACATTCCGACAGTTCCTTTTAATAGCCTATTTTTTACCCAAAACATTTTGCACTAATGATATGCCGGCGCAAATACGCCCTAAAGTTTGGCGCACAAGCTTTGCACATGCAGAGGCCACAGCCTCGCAAACAAACTTTAATAATCTATGATCAAAATCCCCTGAATTTCAAATATAAAAATACAGATATTAATGTAACTCTGGCGAGACTGAAACTGATTAAGCAGAAATACAGTGTCAGTGAGCTGTCACAGCAGCCAGCTGGAGCGGAGCTCTCCACAGAGCCCATGCGTCTTTTGCACGCTGTCATCATATGCAAAAGTAATAATTGCAATTACAGATATCACGGCTACTGCACAGGACACAGTTGCGAGCACTCTGCCTTGCCTTGCCAATAGGAGAAGAGAGAAATGACAGCATAGAACGTATAAAACACAACAAAATTCAGTAAAAACGTTTATTCATGTTATTCACGTGATTTATGAGTACTCACTCCAATTTTGGGAAGCGCGGATGGGCTTTGCGCATTTGGCACAAACACACAGCCGCAACGGTTGTAGCTTTATACAGCCTGTTGATATCTTAAGGACCTAACTGGTCACACCTGGGAGTAAATGTCATGTAGAGATTGTTTTTACATGACATTACAGCTGAACATATAGCTTTCATCCACAAACCAACGTGGGAGAGCCCGAAGACGCATGTGCCAGACACACATAGGCATGCGTAAAACCAATTTTGACCACTTCATACTGTTTATTTGCTTTCTTTTAGTTAACTTTCGTTTCTTTTGGATTCTTGTGCGTGTTATGGAGCCGTTTTGGTCCATGTTTGTAAGCCTTTTTTTCCTGGATTAAATTTTCGGAAGTTGAAACAAGTGGCATTGGAGTGTGTGATTGAAAACCACCGCGGACTGCTTCTCCTCCTCCAGTTGCCGAGACTTTGTGTTTTTAATAACGCTTGTCTATAAACATGTGTTAAACATATAAATTGCATGAACAGAAAGAAGGGACTCACCTGTTGAGTAACACACATTTCCTTATACGGAAAGCCTTGTCGGAATGGTGGGACATTTGAACGTCAGAATAGCGGGATGTCGCAATGGTGGGATGTCGGAATGGTGGGACGTTTGCATGTCGGAATGGTGGTATGTCGGAATGGTGGGATGTCGGAATAGCGGGATGTCGGAATGGCGGGATTTCGGAATGGGTGTTGCCACCCCCTTCATCATATACACAGTTATTTATACATCCCCTTCCACCATGAAGCGTTGTCCCTTTTTGTTTCTCTCTTTGTTCTTAAAATGCTGTTATGCATGTCTAAACCAATCCATTAAATTAGATCATTTTGGCAGTAAAGCGATCTACAATGTGCTTGGTCGCAAAGCTGCTCATCTGTGGTAAACAGCTCTTCAGAAAGGCATTCTTCAATTGATTTCACTAATTCTATGTAATAATTTTGTGATTTCCTACAAAACTACACTTCTTCTCCCATCTGTCTGAGTATTTAATATTGTCTGGGTCCCGTTAAAACATGTATTTTTCCCATCTAATTCCTTGTTTGCTTTAAAACAAGTATTCCCCATTTTCTATCCCTTCAATAGCCAACCAGTTTGTATGGAGTACACTGGAGCAACTTGACTGATCAGTAAAACACTGCTTTTGTTGTCACCGCAAGGCTTCCCCCGTCGGTTGTTTCACTGAGACACTACTGAGTAACTATAACTCAACACAGTTTATACACATAACATTCCTATACATACTAACAAACAAACAAACAATTATTTATCGCAATTTTCTCATCTCTGTTTGAACGTACACCCAGGTAAATATTCCTGTAGTCTTCTCATACCGACTATGGACCCATTCATTGTTTAACTTCACTGTTTTGCAAATCCTAATTGAATATTACACATTGACATTGAACTTTACTTGATAAGCAGGTCTTCATTGCATTCAGCAGCCTATATGTGAGCATCTATGTGTAAGCTGTTCTTCTTTGCATTTATCAGCAGCAAGCAATTCTTCATTGCACATGCATATGAAAATAGTAAAACAATTCCAATGCGTTAGCGAAACCTTCTATATCAGGAGTGTCCATCATGATGCTGGGAATAGAACCTCTTTCCTAGAATAGGTCAACCTTCATTACTCAACTGATCATAACTCTGCAATGAGCACATTTCAAAGTATCATTCCTCTACATGTATTCAAAAATCTATGTGTAAATGTTTAATCTTTCTTATATTTGTTGATGTCATTCTGTGTGCATGTGGCCTAAACCCAATCTCTGTGTGGCAATTTTAATTTAAACAAGTTGAACTCTGCCTCTGATCATTTAAAAAAGGTGTGTACCAATATCAACCTTTCTCAGGTAATTACTGATCCTACAAAACCAAAGAGATCCTTCAAGGTTGTCCCTGATTGGCTCAATCTTAACATATCAAAGGTAGAAAATCCGCAGTATCTGAACTTGGTGTTAGTTATCACTGCTCAATAGCCTGTATCAGAATTGCAAAAATGAAAACATTAGGTCCACGCTTGGTATCCAGATCCTGAAACATCTCCATGAGCAGGCTTTTTTTTAACTGATCTGTTGAATAGTTATATGACACTGTTAAAATCCCAGATGAAGATCTAGCACTTGACCATTTTTGTAAATCTTCTAATTCCATAGTTGATAAACACGCCCCTTTTAAAAAGTATAGAACTTAGAACAGGTCTATCCCTGGCTTTCGGCAGAACTGTCTTCTTTACTTTTTTTTCCCCTTGTCCTGTTCAGCATTATGTCAGAAGAATTGTAGTCTGAATACCTTTGATGCCAAACAGATTGGTTTTGCCAAGGGAAGTTTTATAAATGTAAAGCTCCCCTTGATGCCCATTTATTTATTTCTGTTTACAATATATGACATGAACTGAACTGAACCGGACCGGGGGACAAGGAAAGAAGAAGAGGAAAGAAGAGGAAACAGAACAAAAATAGAAACAAAAACCAGACAACCAGCTGCTACACCTGTAAAAAACAAAACAGACAACAATCCATGGCCTATGAGGGGAATCCAGCCTTAGCGCCACCAGGAGCACCTGAAAGCAGACAAGCAGAGAAAAAACAAACAGACAAACAAACAAAAACAAGCACAAGAAGCGGCAATCGCATACAACACAGCTGTGGATATAGATGACCTGAGACGACATGATAATACATCAACTGCTTAGTGACCATGCTACTGGACTAATGAATGTGTGTGTGTGTGTGTGAGAACATGCAACACCCATGGCACAGGACCTACATGATAACCGTGCTTAGTTATGAGTGTATAAGCGTACAGGGCCACAATCCACAGCCCCCCCCCCAAGCAATCAGAAGCAGGCAGAGAGGGCCACAAGACCCAGGCCACCAGCAGCCCCCACAGAGCACAGAACCCAGGCAGCCCACTGCAGGGGCAACCACGCATCCACCCAGAAGACTGCAGAGGAAGCCCCCGGAAAGAGCCCCCATAAGCATAGGGCAGAGGCACTCCGGGAACCAGGGGTAACAGCCCACCGACCCCGCCAGGCCCCAGCCGCCCAGACATGGGCCGTGCACTGGACCTGGGCCCCAGGAGCCCGAGCGCCCCCAAACCCCCCGGCAGAGGCCCCACCCAATACCCAGGAGGGCCAAGCGCCCCAGACAGCCACAAAGTGGGTCAGCGCCTGCCCCAGCGCCCCTGGCCAAGTGCCCTGGGAGTCAAGACGTGCCCACAGGTGGGTGAAGTCGCGAGCAGTGGGGAGAGGCAACGCTGATGCCCCATCGTGAGAAACACAGGCAGGCCAGGCGACAGCAAGTCCCAGATCCAGGCCCAATCATTACCACACACACTTTCACGTCCCATACATCCACGCATCCACACATCCTACCTCCCTCGACTCTGCTGGGGTGTAGTGCAGCGGGCACACCAGGAGGCCAGCAACCCCCCAGCCACCACAGACCCCGAACCAGCAGAACAATTAATTAATCCTCCTGGCTCCTCCTGCCCCGAGCAGACACCAGGAAGCAGGGGTGTGCGAAGAAGACCCCTCCCCTCACCCTTCTGGCTCTACAATATTTTCTAATAGTGAGCAATTAAAATTGAGGGGCAGCCAAACTTGTAGAACTGGGAGCGTGGCACTCTGGGCAGCCTACATTGCCAAAGAGCCCCGCCCACCAGATGCCACTCAGTGTAACCACCCCCCAAGACCTAATGTGTGTGTGTGAGTGTGTTTGATAAGTAGTAATGTCTAAGGTGTAATTAAAACAGGGGCAGGGAACTGCAGAGTGCAACCAAAGGGGACCACCTACGTGGCCCCATCCACTACACCCCACCGAACACACACGCCCCCAAAACCCTTCATGTGTGAGTGTGTGCTGTGTACAGGAGCCAGAAGGGAGAGGGGTATGGGGATATATACCGGGGGAGCTACTCTCCCCCAGAGAGGGCAGCCAAGGACTGGGAGCCAACAACGGCAGGAGGGCCTGATGTCCACCAGGCTCGGGGCCTGCAGCGACCATATTCCGGGAGCTACTGTACCCCCCGAAGGTACCCATCCCGCCCCACCCCACTCAACCCAACCCCACCCAGGAGGACCTCTACAAAAAACAAACAAACAACATCAAAAAACAAACAAACAAACCACCCGGTCACACCAGTCGCAGCAGCCCGGGCCTGAGACCCACCATCACCCAGCAACCCACCACCACCACTATGTGATAAAACTAATCAGAGGGGACCAGAGAGAATGAAATTCAGCCAATT
The DNA here is from genome assembly GCF_036924035.1 of Leuresthes tenuis. Taxonomy (NCBI): domain Eukaryota; kingdom Metazoa; phylum Chordata; class Actinopteri; order Atheriniformes; family Atherinopsidae; genus Leuresthes; species Leuresthes tenuis. The sequence goes on from NW_027325362.1 coordinate 25,272,283, forward strand.
GATGTTTTGAGGAGGCAGACATTGTTTCCATGCTAATATAATCTAAAAGAAAATTTCTAAACTGGTTAATACACAGATTGTTCTTCGCTTTCCAGTTCATGAGAATAGTTTTCTTTGCGATACATAACACTGTGACAACCATGTGTGCTGAGTTAATTTCCATGTTGATGTTGTCTAAGTCACCCAGTATGCACAGTGTGGGGCATGCAGGGATGCTACACTTTAGCCATGTTGATAGGTCCTCACAGACTTCAAGCCAGAACTTCTGGACAGGCGCAGAAAACCACAAAGCGTGTGCATAATCATCAGGTGTGTTATCTGTGCAATGTGAGCAGATGTTTGAGTGTGTTAGACCCATCCTGAACATCCTTTGTCCTGTATAGTGTGTTCTATGAAGGATTTTGTATTGTATGAGCTGTAAATTAGGATTTCGAGTCTTTATGAAGGTGTTCAAACATATTTGTGGTTAGAAGCTATGACCAGAACTGATGGATAAATCTGCCTCCCATTTTGAGGATGGAAGAGACATTGTGTCATCTATCTTAGACAATAATTTATATATTTTTGATAGTAGTTTTGGGGTACAGCTGCTTAGAAATTCTGCTACCCTAGACGGGGGTTGTAAGTCTGGTTGGTGGAGGATATATCCATCCATCCATCCATCATCTGCCGCTTATCCGGGGGTCGGGTCGCGGGGGCAGCAGCTTGAGCAGAGAAACCCAGACGTCTCTGTCCCCGGACACTTCCTCCAGCTCTTCCGGGGGGACCCCGAGGCGTTCCCAGGCCAGCCGAGAGACTTAGTCTCTCCAACGTGTCCTGGGTCTCCCCCGGGGTCTCCTCCCAGTGCGACGTGCCCGGAACACCTCCCCAGGGAGGCGCCCAGGGGGCATCCTAACCAGATGCCCGAGCCACCTCATCTGACTCCTCTCAATGCGGAGGAGCAGCGGTTCTACTCCGAGCCCCTCCCGGATGACTGAGCTTCTCACCCTATCTCTAAGGGAGAGCCCAGACACCCTGCGGAGGAAACCCATTTCGGCCGCTTGTATTCGCGATCTTGTTCTTTCGGTCACTACCCACAACTCGTGACCATAGGTGAGGATTGGAACGTAGATTGACCAGTAAGTAGAGAGCTTCGCCTTCTGGCTCAGCTCCCTCTTCACAACGACGGGTCGGTGCAGAGCCTGCAACACTGCAGGCGCCGCACCGATTCGCCCGTCAATCTCCCGCTCCATTCGTCCGTCACTCGTGAACAAGACCCCGAGATACTTGAACTCCTCCTCTTGGGGAAGGATCTCATTCCCGACCCGGAGAGAGCATTCCACCCTTTTCCGGCTGAGAACCATAGTCTCGGATTTGGAGGTGCTGATTCTCATCCCAGCCGCTTCACACTCGGCTGCGAATCACTCCAGTGAGAGCTGAAGGTCACGGCCTGACGACGCTAACAGAACCACATCATCTGCAAAAAGCAGAGACCCGATTCTGAGGTCGCCAAATGGGACACCCTCAACGCCCTGGCTCCGCCTAGAAATTCTGTCCATAAAAGTTAGGAACAGAATCGGTGACAAAGGGCAGCCCTGACGGAGTCCAACTCTCACCGGAAACGTATCCGACTTACTGCCGGCAATGCGGACCAAACTCTGGCACCGGTCATACAGAGACCGAACGGCCCCTATCAAGGGGTCCGGCACTCCATATTCCCGGAGCACCCCCCACAGGACTCCACGAGGGACACGGTCGAACGCTTTCTCCAAGTCCACAAAACACATGTAGACTGGTTGGGCGAACTCCCATGCACCCTCCAGGATCCTGCCGAGGGTATAGAGCTGGTCCACTGTTCCACGGCCAGGACGAAAGCCACACTGCATCTCCTGAATCCGAGGCTCGATTATCCGACGGATCCTCCTCTCCAATACCCCCGAATAGACCTTACCAGGGAGGCTGAGGAGTGTGATACCCCTATAGTTGGAACACACCCTCCGGTCCCCCTTTTTAAAGAGGGGGACCACCACCCCAATCTGCCTGTCCAGAGGCACTGTCCCCGATGTCCACGCGATACTGCAGAGGCGTGTCAGCCAAGACAGCCCTACAACATCCAGAGCCTTGAGAAACTCAGGACGGACCTCATCCACCCCCGGGGCCTTGCCACCGAGGAGCTTTTTAACCACCTCGGCAACCTCAGCCCCAGAAATGGGAGGCCCCATTCTCCGAGCTCTCCGACTCTGCCTCTTCCGAGCACGTGTTGGTAGGATTGAGGAGTTCCTCGAAGTACTCCCCCCACCGAAACTCAAAACATCCCTAGTTGAGGTCAGCAAAGCCCCGTCCCCACTGTAAACAGTGTTGACTGTGAGCCACTCCCCCCTCCCTGAGACGCCGGATGGTGGACCAGAATCTTTTCGAGGCCGTCCGGAAATCGTTCTCCATGGTCTCACCGAACTCCTCCCAGGCCCGAGTTTTTGCCTCAGCAACCGCCGAAGCCGCGGCCCGTCTGGCCCGTCGGTACCTATCAGCTTCTTCCAGGGTCCCACTGGCCAAAAAGGCCCGATAGGACTCCTTCTTCAGCTTGACGGCTTCCCTCACCACTGGTGTCCACCAGCAGGTTCGAGGGTTGCCGCCACGACAGGCACCGACCACCTTACGGCCACAACTCCGACCAGCTGCCTCGGCAATGGAGTCACGGAACATGGCCCATTCGGACTCAATGTCCCCCACCTCAAATATGGTTGAAGCTCTGCCGGAGGTGGAAGTTAAAGCTCCTTCTGACGGGGGATTCTGACAAACGCGCCCAGCAGACCCTCACAATACGTTTGGGCCTGCCAGGTCTGATCGGCATCCTCCCCCACCAGCGGAGCCAACTCACCACCAGGTGGTGATCAGTTGACAGCTCCGCCCCTCTCTTCACCCGAGTGTCCAGGACATACGGCCGCAAGTCCGATGATACAACCACAAAGTCGATCATCGAACTGCGGCCAAGGGTGTCCTGGTGCCAAGTGCACATATGGACACCCTTATGCCTGAACATGGTGTTCGTTATGGACAGTCTATGACTGGCACAGAAGTCCAACAACATAACACCACTCTGATTCAGATCGGGGGGGCCGTTCCTCCCAATCACACCCCTCCAGGTCTCACTGTCATTGCCCACGTGAGCATTGAAGTCCCCCAGCAGAATGAGGGAGTCTCCGGTAGGAGCATTCTCCAGTGCCTCCCCCAGAGACTCCAAAAAGGGTACTGGGGTAAACCCCAATGTACTGGCACACAGCCGGGGGGCAATAAGTATGCCCACACCTGCTCTGCGCCTCTCACCACGGGCAACTCCAGAGTGGAAGAGAGTCCAACCCCTCTCAAGAGTACTGGTTCCAGATCCCAAGCCGTGCGTCGAGGTGAGTCCGACTATATCTAACGGTCTGATGAAGTTTCAACAATTAACAACAAACTTTGTATTATGAGAAAGAACCAGACTCATTCTTCAGGAATCCGAAAATAAGCTCTATTTTACGAGTTATGCACGAATTTGGATTCTCCTATAAAACGAATTCCTTAACTCAAACCAAGTTAAGACTGCTTTGTCCTTCATATTTATTCATGTCTAATCAAGTTTCAATGATAAACAACGTTGTACTTTGTAGAATGAGAAAGAACTTCTTCAGCAATAAGCATCTCTCGACAAATGACGAAATACAGATTTTGCTATAAAATTAATTGCTATCAGCCTGACTTAAAACTGTTTGTCTTCCTTATTTATCCACTTCAAATCAAGTTTCAACAATTAAAAAAATTTTGTAGTTTGAGAAAGAACAGCTTAATCTTGAGCAATCAGTATAAAAAGAGGGTAAGCAAAGGTGCGAATGTCAAACCATACATGATCAAAACAGGGAGCGGAGGTGTTTGGCTGACACAAGGTGTGAATGTCCACCCATAATTAATGAAAAGCGGGCAACAAGTAGGTTCGAATGCCCAACCATACATCATCAAAAGCAGGAGTTGATATGTTCGGCTACAAGAAGGTTTGAACGTCTGACCATAGTTTGTAAAAAGCGGGTAAGAAAAGGTTCGAATGCCCGAACATACACCATCAAAGGAGGGAGCGGAGGTGTTCCGCTGTAAGAAGGTGTGAATGTCCGACCATAGTTGGTAAAAAACGGGTAAGAAAAGGTTAAAATACCCGACTGTACACAATCAGTAGCGGGTGCGGAGTTGTTCGGCTACTAAAAGGTGTGAAAGTCCGACCATGGTTTGTAAAAAGCGGGTAAGAAAAGGTGCGAATGCCCGAAAACGTATGATCAAAAGAGGGAGCGGAGGTGTTCGGCTGCAAGAAGGTGTGAATGTACACCCATAATTACTGAAAAATGGGTAAGAAAAGGTGCGAATGCACAACTATACATAATCAAAAGCAGGAGTGGATGTGTTCGGCTACAAGAAGGTTTGAATGTCCGACCATAGTTTGTAAAAAGCGGGTAAGAAAAGGTTTGACTGCCCGGACATACACCATCAAAAGAGGGAGCGGAGGTGTTCCGCTGTAAGAAGGTGTGAATATCCGACCATAGTTGGTAAAAAGCGGGTAAGAAAAGGTTAAAATACGCGACTGTACACAATCAATAGCGGGAGCGGAGTTGTTCGGCTACTAAAAGATGTGAAAGTCCGACTATGGTTTGTAAAAAGCGGGTAAGAAAAGGTGCTAATGCCCGACAATGTATGATCAAAAGAGGGAGCGGAGGTGTTCGGCTGCAAGAATGTCTGAATGTCCAACCATAATTTGTAAAAACCGGGAAGGAAAGGCTCGAAAGCCCGACTATACACCATCAAAAGCGGGAGCAGAGTGGTTCAGCTGCAAGAAGGTGTGAATGTCCACCCATAATTCCTGAAAAATGGGTAAAAAAAGGTGTGAATGCCCAACCATACATTATCAAAAGCAGGTGTGAATGTCAGATCATAATTTGCAAAAAGCTGATGAGAAAGGGTGAGAATGCCCGACTATACACCATCAAATGCGGGAGCGGAGGTGTTCGGCTCTGAGTAGGTGTGAATGTCCAACCATAATTGCTGAAAAATGTGTTAGAAAAGGAAAGAATGCCGGACCATACATCATCAAAAGCGAGAGAGGTGGTGTTCGGCTGCAAAAAGGTGCAAATGTTCGACTAAAGTTTGTAAAAAGCGGGTAAGACATGGTGCGAATGCCTGACAAGGTATGATCAAAAGCAGGAGCCGAGGTGTTCAGCTGCAAGAAGGTCTAAATGTCCATCAATAATTGCTAGAAAACATGAAAGAAAATTTTCGAAAATAAAACCGCACATGATCATAAGTGGGAGAGGAGGTGTTCAGCTGCAAGAAGGTGTGAATGTCCACCCATTATTCCTGACAAATGGGTAAAAAAAAGGTGCGAATGCCCAACCATACATCATCAAAAGCAGGAGTGGATGTGTTCGGCTACAAGAAGGTGTGAACGTACAACCAAAGTTTGTAAAAAGCAGTTAAGAAAAGGTTTGAATATCCAACCAAACATAATCAAAAGCGGGAGCATAGCTTTTCGACTGCAAGTAGGTGTGAATGTCAGATCATAATTTGCAAAAAGCTGATGAGAAAGGGTGAGAATGTCCGACTGCACACCATCAAATGCGGGAGCGGAGTTGTTCGGCTGTGAGTAAGTGTGAATCTCCGACCGTAATTTCTGAAAAATGTGTTAGAAAAGGTAAGAATGCCGGTCCATACATCATCAAAAGCGAGAGAGGTGGTGTTCGGCTGCAAGTAGGTGTGAATGTCCAGCCATAATTACTCACAAACGGGTAAGAAAAGGTAGTATTGCCAGACCATACATGATCAAAACAGGGAGCGGAGGTGGTTCAGCTGCAAGAAGGTGTGAATGTCCGACTAAAGTTCAAATATATTAACAAAAGCGGGAGGAGAGGTCTTCGGATGAGAGTGGTTGAGAATTTCCAACCATAATCTATAAAATTCGGTGAAAAAAAGGTGTGATAGAACACTAAAAGGTGGAGCGGAAGTGTTCGGCTGCAAGAAGGTGTGAATGTCCGACTATATTTGGTGAAAAGCAGGTGAAGCAAGGTCTGAATGCCCAACCTTACATTATCAAAAGCGAGATCAGAGGTGTTTGGCTGCAAGAAGGCCATAGTTTGCCAAAAGCGGGAAAGCTGCGAATGACCAACTAAATATCAACAAAAGTGGGGGCGGAGGTCTTCGGATGCAACTGGGTGTGAACATCCCACCATACAAGTATGGTGGAAAGGAAGCTGTGAACAGCCGACCATAGTTTGCAAAAAGCGGGTGAGACAAGGTGCGAATGTCCAACCATACATGATCAAAACAGGGAGCGGAGGTGTTTGGCTGTGACAAGGTGTGAATGTCCACCCAAAATTAATGAAAAGCGGGCAAAAAGTAGGTTTGAATTCCCAAGCATACATCATCAAAAGAAGGAGTGGATGTGTTCGGCTACAAGAAGGTTTGAATGTCCGAGCATAGTTTGTAAAAAGCGGGTAAGAAAAGGTTCGAATGCCCAAACATACACCATCAAAAGAGGGAGCGGAGGTGTTCCGCTGTAAGAAGGTGTGAATGTCCGACCATAGTTGGTAAAAAGTGGGTAAGAAAAGGTTAAAATACTCGACTGTACACAATCAATAGGGGGAGCGGAGTTGTTCGGCTACAAGAAGGTGTGAAAGTCCAACCATGGTTTGTAAAAAGCTGGTAAGAAAAGGTTCGAATGCCCGAATATATACCATCAAAAGCGGAAGCGGAGGTGTTCGGCTGCAAGAAGGTGTGAACGTCCGACCAAAGTTTGTAAAAAGCAGTTAAGAAAAGGTTCGAATATCCAACCAAACATAATCAAAAGCGGGAGCAGAGCTGTTCGACTGCAAGTAGGTTTGAATGTCCAGCCATAATTACTCACAAACGGGTAAGAAAAGGTAGTATTGCCAGACCATACATGATCAAAAAAGGGAGCTGAGGTGGTTCAGCACCAAGGTGTGAATGTCTGACTATAGTTTGTAAAAAGCGGGTAAGATAAGGTGCGAATGCCCGACAATGTATAATCAAAAGAGGGAGCAGAGGATTTCGGCTACAAGAAGGTTTGAATGTCCGACCGTAGTTTGTAAAAAGCGGGTAAGAAAAGGTTCAAATGCCTGACTATACACCATCAAAAGCGGGAGCGGAGATGTTCCGCTGTAAGACGGTGTGAATGTCCAACCATAGTTGGTAAAAAGCGGGTAAGAAAAGGTTAAAATACCCAACTGTACACAATCAATAGCGGGAGTGGAGTTGTTCGGCTACAAGAAGGTGTGAAATTCCAACCATCGTTTGTAAAAAGCTGGTAAGAGAAGGTTCGAATGCCCGAATATATACCATCAAAAGCGGATGCGGAGGTGTTCGGCTGCAAGAAGGTGTGAACGTCCGACCAAAGTTGGCAAAAAGCAGTAAAGAAAAGGTTCGAATATCCAAACATAATTAAAAGCGAGAGAGATTGTGTTCAGCTGCAAGTAGGTGTGAATATCCAGCCATAATTACTCACAAACGGGTAAGAAAATGTAGTATTGCCAGACCATACATGATCAAAACAGGGAGCGGAGGTGGTTTAGCTGCAAAAAGGGGTGAATGTCCAACTAAAGTTCAAATATATTAACAAAAGCGGGAGGAGAGGTCTTCGGATTAGAGTGGTTGAAATTTCCAACCATAATCTATAAAATGCGGTGAAAAAAAAAGGTGTGAAGGAATGAATTTTATAGCAAAATCCGAAATCATGCATAACTCCGCAAAAGGAACGTATTGCTCAACCAAAGGGATGCTTCTTTCTCATTCAGTGTAATATGAGGAACTTTATGCTTGATACATTTTAGACATGGATAACTATGAAGGACAAAGCAATTTTAACTTGGTTTGAGCAAAGCAATTCATTTTATAGGAAAATCCGAAATCGTGCAGGACTCATGAAAGTAAGCTTATTCTCGGATTCCTGATCCTCCAGTGTTGCTCTTTCCTATACTGCAAAATAAAGCCTTGTTCTTTGTTGAAATCGATATAGACATTGATAAATATGAAGGACAAAGCAGTTTCCACTTTGTTTGAGTGAAGGAATTAATTTTATAGCAAAATCCCAAATCAAGCAGAACGTATGAAAAAAAGCTTGTTTTCGGATTCCTGATCCTTCAGTGTTGCTATTTCTTCTACTGAAAAATACAATGTTGTTCTTTGTTGAAGTCAATCTAGACATTGATAAATATGAAGGACAAAGCAGTTTTAACATAGTTTGAGTAAAGGAATTCATTTTATACATAAAATCCCAAATCATGCAGAACGTATGAAAATAAGCTTATTCTCGGATTCCTGTTCCTTCAAGTGTTGCTCTTTCTACTAATGCAAAATACAATGTTGTTCTTTGTTGAAGTAAATCTAGACATTGATAAATATGAAGGACAAAGCAGTTTCCACTTTGTTTGAGTGAAGGAATTAATTTTATAGCAAAATCCAAAATCAAGCAGAACGTATGAAAAAAAGCTTGTTTTCGGATTCCTGATCCTTCAGTGTTGCTATTTCTTCTACTGAAAAACACAATGTTGTTCTTTGTTGAAGTCAATCTAGACATTGATAAATATGAAGGACAAAGCAGTTTTAACATAGTTTGAGTAAAGGAATTCATTTTATACATAAAATCCCAAATCATGCAGAACGTATGAAAATAAGCTTATTCTCGGATTCCTGTTCCTTCAAGTGTTGCTCTTTCTACTACTGCAAAATACAATGTTGTTCTTTGTTGAAGTCGATCTAGACATTGATAAATATGAAGGACAAAGCAGTTTTCACTTGGTTTGAGTGAAGGATTTGCAGCTGAAAACCTCCCGCTCCCGCTTTTGATTGTGTATAGTCGGGCTTTCGAGCCTTTTCTTACCCGGTTTTTAGAAATTATGGTTGGACATTCAGACCTTGCAGCCGAAGACATCCACTCCCTCTTTTGATCATACATTGTCGGGGATTCGCACCTTGTCTTACCCGCTTTTGACAAACTATAGTCAGACATTCACACCTTGCAGCTGAACCACCTCAGCTCCCTGTTTTGATCATGTATGGTCTGGCAATACTACCTTTTCTTACCCGTTTGTGAGTAATTATGGCTGGACATTCACACCTACTTGCAGTCGAACAGCTCTGCTCCCGCTTTTGATGGTATATATTCGGGCATTCGAACCTTTTCTTAGCATCTTTTTACAAACCATGGTTGAACTTTCACACCTTCTTGTAGCCGAACACCTCCGCTCCCGCTTTTGATGGTGTATATTCAGGCATTTGAACCTTTTCTTACCCGCTTTTTACAAACTATGGTCGGACATTCAAACCTTCTTGTAGCCGAAAACCTCCGCTCCCTCTTTTGATCATACATTGTCGGGCATTCGCACCTTTTCTTACCCGTTTTTTACAAACCATGGTCGGACTGTCACACATTCTTGTAGCCAAACACATCCGCTCCCTCTTTTGATGGTTTATGTTTGGGCATTCGAACCTTTTCTTACCCGCTTTTTACAAACTATGCTCGGACATTCACACCTTCTTGTAGCCGAACACATCCACTCTTGCTTTTGATGATGTATGGTTGGGCATTCAAACCTACTTGTTGCCCGCTTTTCATTAATTTTGGGTGGACATTCACACCTTGTCACAGCCAAACACCTCCGCTCCCTGTTTTGATCATGTATGGTTGGACATTCGCACCTTTTCTCACCCGCTTTTTGCCAACTATGGTCGGCTGTTCACAGCTTCCTCTCCACCATACTTGTATGGTGGGATATTCACACCCACTTGCATCCGACGACCTTTTGTTGATATTTAGTCGGTCATTCGCAGCTTACCCGCTTTTGGCAAACTATGGCCTTCATGCAGCCAAACACCTCTGATCTCGCTTTTGATGATGTAAGGTTGGGCATTCAGACCTTGCTTCACCTGCTTTTCACCAAATATAGTCGGACATTCACACCTTCTTGCAGCCGAACACTTCCGCTCCACCTTTTAGTATTCTATCACACCTTTTTTTTCACCGCATTTTATAGATTATGGTTGGAAATTCTCAACCACTCTCATCCGAAGACCTCTCCTCCCGCTTTTGTTAATATATTTGAACTTTAGTCGGACATTCACACCTTCTTGCAGCTGAACCACCTCCGCTCCCTGTTTTGATCATGTATGGTCTGGCAATACTACCTTTTCTTACCCGTTTGTTAGTAATTATGGCTGGACATTCACACCTACTTGCAGCCGAACACCACCTCTCCCGCTTTTGATGATGTATGGACCGGCATTCTTACCTTTTCTAACACATTTTTCAGCAATCATGGCTCGAGATTCACACTTACTCACAGCCGAACAACTCCGCTCCCGCATTTGATGGTGTATAGTCGGGAATTCTCACCCTTTCTCATCAGCTTTTTGCAAATTATGATCTGACATTCACACCTGCTTTTGATAATGTATGGTTGGGCATTCGCACCTTTTCTTACCCATTTTTCAGTAATTATGGGTGGACATTCACACCTTCTTGCAGCTGAACACCTCCTCTCCCGCTATTGATTGTGTACAGTCGGGTATTTTAACCTTTTCTTACCCGCTTTTTACCAAATATTGTTGGACATTCACACCGTCTTACAGCGGAACACCTCTGCTCCCGCTTTTGATGGTGTATAGTCAGGCATTTGAACCTTTTCTTACCCGCTTTTTACAAACTATGGTCGGACATTCAAACCTTCTTGTAGCCGAAAACCTCCGCTCCCTCTTTTGATTATACATTGTTGGGCATTCGCACCTTATTTACAAACTATAGTCAGACATTCACACCTTGCAGCTGAGCCACCTCAGCTCCCTGTTTTGATAGTGTATGTTCGGGCATTCGAACCTATTCTTACCCCCTTTTTACAAACTATGCTCGGAGATTCACACCTACTCACAGCCGAACAACTCCGCTCCCGCATTTGATGATGTCTTGTCCGGCATTCTAGTCTCTTCTAACACATTTTTCAGCAATTATGGTCGGACATTCACACCTACTCACAGCCGAACACTTCCGCTCCCGCATTTGATGGTGTATAGCCGGGCATTCTCACCCTTTCTCATCAGCTTTTTGCAAATTATGATCTGACATTCACACCTACTTGCAGTCGAACAGCTCTGCTCCCGCTTTTGATTATGTTTGGTTGGATATTCGAACCTTTTCTTAACTGCTTTTTACAAACTTTGGTCGGACGTTCACACCTTCTTGCAGCCGAACACATCCACTTCCACTTTTGATGGTATATATTCCGGCATTCGAACCTTTTCTTACCCGCTTTTTACAAACCGTGGTCGGACTTTCACACTTTCTTGTAGCCAAACAACTCCGCTCCCGCTATTGATTGTGTACAGTCGGGTATTTCAACCTTTTCTTTGCCGCTTTTTACCAACTATGGTCGGACATTTACACCGTCTTACAGCGGAACACCTCCGCTCCCTCTTTTGATGGTCTATGTTCGGGCATTCAAACCTTTTCTTACCCGCTTTTTACAAACTATGGTCGGATATTCAAACCTTCTTGTAGCCGAACACATCCACTCCTGCTTTTGATGATGTATGGTTGGGCATTTTCATCTTTTCTTACCTATTTTTCAGTAATTATGGGTGGACATTCACACCTTCTTGCAGCTGAACAACTCCTCTCCCGCTTATGATCATGTGCGGTTTGATATTCGAAAATTTTCTTTCATGTTTTAAAGCAATTATTGATGGACATTCAAATCTTCTTGTAGCCGAACACATCCACTCCTGCTTTTGATGATGTATGGTTTGGCATTCGCACCCTTTTTTTACCCATTTTTCAGGAATTTTGGGTGGACATTCAGACCTTCTTGCAGCCTAAAATCTCCGCTCCCTCTTTTGATCATACATTGTCGGGCATTCGCACCTTATCTTACCCGCTTTTTACAAACTATAGTCAGACATTCACACCTTGCAGCTGAACCACCTCCGCTCCCTGTTTTGATCATATATGGTCTGGCAATACTACCTTTTCTTACCCGTTTGTGAGTAATTAATCCCAAAATATTGAGCATAAAATAAGTCTTTATGCTGATGATGTATTACTTTTCCTTCAGAACTCACAGACGTCTCTCAGTCACACGATCACACTCATAAATAAATTCTCAGCACTTTCTGACTACTCTATCAACTGGTCTAAGACCACAGTTCTGCCCATTAACTGTAGGGTCCATAATATACCTGCGATCACTTTACAGTCAGGAAATATTAGATATTTAGGCATAAACATTTCCTCCAGGCTCTCAGAGCTAACAAAGCTAAATTATGTGCAATTATTAAAGACAGTAGAGGACGATCTCTCGTTGGAAGTCCTTACCTATATCACTTATGGGGAGAGTTACATCCATTAAAATGATGATACTACCAAAAGTTAACTATTTGTTCTCAATGATCCCCATAAAACCATCTGCTACTTGGTTTAAGTCACTAGATTCATGCATCTCCAAATTTCTGTGGAAAAACAAACCACCACGTATTAGTTTAATAACCCTACAGAAGACCAAGGACAGTGGTGGATTAGATGTACCTCCTTTTCAGCACTATTCCTTAGACAATAGGTTACAATATATATCAAAATGGTTTAAACCTTGTTGTTGTCACAGTTCCCAGAGACGTTGTAATCGTTGAGGATTCTATATTTACCCCCTCATTAGAGGCACGTAATGCAGATTGATGACACTGAATCTTCTTCTCTGTTCATTGCTGGCATCATTCCCAGCATCGTAAGTGTTCGTGGCATTGTTAGCCTCTTCTTCTGGATCTTGATATCGAGAATCCTTTTATATTTCTGGTTTGTCAGTCCTCTGTCTTCGTTCACCGGAGTCTTTGTCTTTTTGTCCTTGAGTTTGGTGATTTTTTCTTCTTTTGATGCCTTGACACAATGTGACAGGTGATACCACGTGGGAGATCCTGTAACTTGGATTGCTGTCCCTGTGCTGCGAAATGGCTGTGCTGCTCAAATGGTCTCTCCTTCATCATGGTTACATGCTGCCATTCCGACATCTCGCCATTCCGACATGGGTCTCCAATTGTCGGAATGGCGACACTTAATTTTTTATCAAACGTCCCACCATTCCGACACTTTTTTCCTCCTATGGTCGGAATGGCGGTATGTTTTTTGTTTTTTTTAACATACCGCCATTCCGACAGTTCCTTTTAATAGCCTATTTTTTACCCAAAACATTTTGCACTAATGATATGCCGGCGCAAATACGCCCTAAAGTTTGGCGCACAAGCTTTGCACATGCAGAGGCCACAGCCTCGCAAACAAACTTTAATAATCTATGATCAAAATCCCCTGAATTTCAAATATAAAAATACAGATATTAATGTAACTCTGGGGAGACTGAAACTGATTAAGCAGAAATACAGTGTCAGTGAGCTGTCACAGCAGCCAGCTGGAGCGGAGCTCTCCACAGAGCCCATGCGTCTTTTGAAAACCACCGCGGACTGCTTCTCCTCCTCCAGTTGCCGAGACTTTGTGTTTTTAATAATGCTTGTCTATAAACATGTGTTAAACATATAAATTGCATGAACAGAAAGAAGGGACTCACCTGTTGAGTAACACACATTTCCTTATACGGAAAGCCTTGTCGGAATGGTGGGACATTTGAACGTCAGAATAGCGGGATGTCGGAATGGTGGGACGTTTGCATGTCGGAATGGTGGGATGTCGGAATAGCGGGATGTCGGAATGGCGGGATTTCGGAATGGGTGTTGCCACCCCCTTCATCATATACACAGTTATTTATACATCACCTTCCACTATGAAGCGTTGTCCCTTTTTGTTTCTCTCTTTGTTCTTAAAATGCTGTTATGCATGTCTAAACCAATCCATTAAATTAGATCATTTTGGCAGTAAAGCGATCTACTATGTGCTTGGTCGCAAAGCTGCTCATTTGTGGTAAACAGCTCTTCAGAAAGGCATTCTTCAATTGATTTCACTAATTCTATGTAATAATTTTGTGATTTCCTACAAAACTACACTTCTTCTACCATCTGTCTGAGTATTTAATATTGTCTGGGTCCCGTTAAAACATGTATTTTTCCCATCTAATTCCTTGTTTGCTTTAAAACAAGTATTCCCCATTTTCTATCCCTTCAGTAGCCAACCGGTTTGTATGGAGTACACTGGAGCAACTTGACTGATCAGTAAAACACTGCTTTTGTTGTCACCGCAAGGCTTCCCCCGTCGGTTGTTTCACTGAGACACTACTGAGTAACTATAACTCAACACAGTTTATACACATAACATTCATATACATACTAACAAACAAACAAACAATTATTTATCGCAATTTTCTCATCTCTGTTTGAACGTACACCCAGGTAAATATTCCTGTAGTCTTCTCATACCGACTATGGACCCATTCATTGTTTAACTTCACTGTTTTGCAAATCCTAATTGAATATTACACATTGACATTGAACTTTACTTGATAAGCAGGTCTTCATTGCATTCAGCAGCCTATATGTGAGCATCTATGTGTAAGCTGTTCTTCTTTGCATTTATCAGCAGCAAGCAATTCTTCATTGCACATGCATATGAAAATAATAAAACAATTCCAATGCGTTAGCGAAACCTTCTATATCAGGAGTGTCCATCATGATGCTGGGAATAGAACCTCTTTCCCAGAATAGTTCAACCTTCATTACTCAACTGATCATAACTTCGCAATGAGCACATTTCAAAGTATCATTCCTCTACATATATTCAAAAATCTATGTGTAAATGTTTAATATTTCTTATATTTGTTGATGTCATTCTGTGTGCATGTGGCCTAAACCCAATCTCTGTGTGGCAATTTTAATTTAAACAAGTTGAACTCTGCCTCTGATCATTTAAAAAAGGTGTGTACCAATATCAACCTTTCTCAGGTAATTACTGATCCTACAAAACCAAAGAGATCCTTCAAGGTTGTCCCTGATTGGCTCAATCTTAACAAATCAAAGGTAGAAAATCCGCAGTATCTGAACTTGGTGTTAGTTATCACTGCTCAATAGCCTGTATCAGAATTGCAAAAATGAAAACATTAGGTCCACGCTTGGTATCCAGATCCTGAAACATCTCCATGAGCAGGCTTTTTTTGAACTGATCTGTTGAATAGTTATATGACACTGTTAAAATCCCAGATGAAGATCTAGCACTTGACCATTTTTGTAAATCTTCTAATTCCATAGTTGATAAACACGCCCCTTTTAAAAAGTATAGAACTTAGAACAGGTCTATCCCTGGCTTTCGGCAGAACTGTCTTCTTTACTTTTTTTTCCCCTTGTCCTGTTCAGCATTATGTCAGAAGAATTGTAGTCTGAATACCTTTGATGCCAAACAGATTTGTTTTGCCAAGGGAAGTTTTATAAATGTAAAGCTCCCCTTGATGCCCATTTATTTATTTCTGTTTACAATATATGACATGAACTGAACTGAACCGGACCGGGGGACAAGGAAAGAAGAAGAGGAAAGAAGAGGAAACAGAACAAAAATAGAAACAAAAACCAGACAACCAGCTGCTACACCTGTAAAAAACAAAACAGACAACAATCCATGGCCTATGAGGGGAATCCAGCCTTAGCGCCACCAGGAGCACCTGAAAGCAGACAAGCAGAGAAAAAACAAACACACAAACAAACAAAAACAAGCACAAGAAGCGGCAATCGCATACAACACAGCTGTGGATATAGATGACCTGAGACGACATGATAATACATCAACTGCTTAGTGACCATGCTACTGGACTAATGAATGTGTGTGTGTGTGTGTGAGAACATGCAACACCCATGGCACAGGACCTACATGATAACCGTGCTTAGTTATGAGTGTATAAGCGTACAGGGCCACAATCCAAAATCCCCTCCGCCCCCCCCCCCCCAAGCAATCAGAAGCAGGCAGAGAGGGCCACAAGACCCAGGCCACCAGCAGCCCCCACAGAGCACAGAACCCAGGCAGCCCACCGCAGGGGCAACCACGCATCCACCCAGAAGACTGCAGAGGAAGCCCCCGGAAAGAGCCCCCATAAGCATAGGGCAGAGGCACTCCGGGAACCAGGGGCAACAGCCCACCTACCCCGCCAGGCCCCAGCCGCCCAGACATGGGCCATGCACTGGACCTGGGCCCCAGGAGCCCGAGCGCCCCCAAACCCCCCGGCAGAGGCCCCACCCAATACCCAGGAGGGCCAAGCGCCCCAGACAGCCACAAAGTGGGTCAGCGCCTGCCCCAGCGCCCCTGGCCAAGTGCCCTGGGAGTCAAGACGTGCCCACAGGTGGGTGAAGTCGCGAGCAGTGGGGAGAGGCAACGCTGATGCCCCATCGGGAGAAACACAGGCAGGCCAGGCGACAGCAAGTCCCAGATCCAGGCCCAATCATTACCACACACACTTTCACGTCCCATACATCCACACATCCACACATCCTACCTCCCTCGACTCTGCTGGGGTGTAGTGCAGCGGGCACACCAGGAGGCCAGCAACCCCCCAGCCACCACAGACCCCGAACCAGCAGAACAATTAATTAATCCTCCTGGCCCCTCCTGCCCCGAGCAGACACCAGGAAGCAGGGGTGTGCGAAGAAGACCCCTCCCCTCACCCTTCTGGCTCTTCAATATTTTCTAATAGTGAGCAATTAAAATTGAGGGGCAGCCAAACTTGTAGAACTGGGAGCGCGGCACTCTGGGCAGCCTACATACCCAAAGAGCCCCGCCCACCAGATGCCACTCAGTGTAACCACCCCCCAAGACCTAATGTGTGTGTGTGAGTGTGTTTGATAAGTAGTAATGTCTAAGGTGTAATTAAAACAGGGGCAGGGAACTGCAGAGTGCAACCAAAGGGGACCACCCACGTGGCCCCATCCACTACACCCCACCGAACACACACGCCCCCAAAACCCTTCATGTGTGAGTGTGTGCTGTGTACAGGAGCCAGAAGGGAGAGGGGTATGGGGATATATACCGGGGGAGCTACTCTCCCCCAGAGAGGGCAGCCAGGGACTGGCTGCAATAGGCATCCCCGCTACCTGGGAGCCAACAATGGGCAGGAGGGCCTGATGTCCACCAGGCTCGGGGCCTGCAGCGACCATATTCCGGGAGCTACTGTACCCCCAGAAGGTACCCATCCCGCCCCACCCCTCTCAACCCAACCCCACCCAGGAGGACCACTACAAAAAACAAACAAACAACATCAAAAAACAAACAAACAAACAACCCGGTCACACCAGTCGCAGCAGCCCGGGCCTGAGACCCACCATCACCCAGCAACCCACCACCACCACTATGTGATAAAACTAATCAGAGGGGACCAGAGAGAATGAAATTCAGCCAATTGATGTTTTGAGGAGGCAGACATTGTTTCCATGCTAATATAATCTAAAAGAAAATTTCTAAACTGGTTAATACACAGATTGTTCTTCGCTTTCCAGTTCATGAGAATAGTTTTCTTTGCGATACATAACACTGTGACAACCATGTGTGCTGAGTTAATTTCCATGTTGATGTTGTCTAAGTCACCCAGTATGCACAGTGTGGGGCATGCAGGGATGCTACACTTTAGCCATGTTGATAGGTCCTCACAGACTTCAAGCCAGAACTTCTGGACAGGCGCAGAAAACCACAAAGCGTGTGCATAATCATCAGGTGTGTTATCTGTGCAATGTGAGCAGATGTTTGAGTGTGTTAGACCCATCCTGAACATCCTTTGTCCTGTATAGTGTGTTCTATGAAGGATTTTGTATTGTATGTGCTGTAAATTAGGATTTCAAGTCTTTATGAAGGTGTTCAAACATATTTGTGGTTAGAAGCTATGACCAGAACTGATGGATAAATCTGCCTCCCATTTTGAGGATGGAAGAGACATTGTGTCATCTATCTTAGACAATAATTTATATATTTTTGATAGTAGTTTTGGGGTACAGATGCTTAGAAATTCTGCTACCCTAGTCGGGGGTTGTAAGTCTGGTTGGTGGAGGATATATCCATCCATCCATCCATCATCTGCCGCTTATCCGGGGGTCGGGTCGCGGGGGCAGCAGCTTGAGCAGAGAAACCCAGACGTCTCTGTCCCCGGCCACTTCCTCCAGCTCTTCCGGGGGGACCCCGGGGCGTTCCCAGGCCAGCCGAGAGACATAGTCTCTCCAACGTGTCCTGGGTCTCCCCCGGGGTCTCCTCCCAGTGCGACGTGCCCGGAACACCTCCCCAGGGAGGCGCCCAGGGGGCATCCTAACCAGATGCCCGAGCCACCTCATCTGACTCCTCTCAATGCGGAGGAGCAGCGGTTCTACTCCGAGCCCCTCCCGGATGACTGAGCTTCTCACCCTATCTCTAAGGGAGAGCCCAGACACCCTGCGGAGGAAATCCATTTCGGCCGCTTGTATTCGCGATCTTGTTCTCTCGGTCACTACCCACAACTCGTGACCATAGGTGAGGATGGGAACGTAGATTGACCAGTAAGTAGAGAGCTTCGCCTTCTGGCTCAGCTCCCTCTTCACAACGACGGGTCGGTGCAGAGCCTGCAACACTGCAGGCGCCGCACCGATCCGCCCGTCAATCTCCCGCTCCATTCGTCCGTCACTCGTGAACAAGACCCCGAGATACTGGAACTCCTCCTCTTGGGGAAGGATCTCATTCCCGACCCGGAGAGAGCATTCCACCCTTTTCCGGCTGAGAACCATAGTCTCGGATTTGGAGGTGCTGATTCTCATCCCAGCCGCTTCACACTCGGCTGCGAATCACTCCAGTGAGAGCTGAAGGTCACGGCCTGACGACGCTAACAGAACCACATCATCTGCAAAAAGCAGAGACCCGATTCTGAGGTCGCCAAATGGGACACCCTCAACGCCCTGGCTCCGCCTAGAAATTCTGTCCATAAAAGTTAGGAACAGAATCGGTGACAAAGGGCAGCCCTGACGGAGTCCAACTCTCACCGGAAACGTATCCGACTTACTGCCGGCAATGCGGACCAAACTCTGGCACCGGTCATACAGAGACCGAACGGCCCCTATCAAGGGGTCCGGCACTCCATATTCCCGGATCACCCCCAACAGGACTCCACGAGGGACACGGTCGAACGCTTTTTCCAAGTCCACAAAACACATGTAGACTGGTTGGGCGAACTCCCATGCACCCTCCAGGATCCTGCCGAGGGTATAGAGCTGGTCCACTGTTCCACGGCCAGGACGAAAGCCACACTGCATCTCCTGAATCCGAGGCTCGATTATCCGACGGATCCTCCTCTCCAATACCCCCGAATAGACCTTACCAGGGAGGCTGAGGAGTGTGATACCCCTATAGTTGGAACACACCCTCCGGTCCCCCTTTTTAAAGAGGGGGACCACCACCCCAATCTGCCAGTCCAGAGGCACTGTCCCCGATGTCCACGCGATACTGCAGAGGCGTGTCAGCCAAGACAGCCCTACAACATCCAGAGCCTTGAGAAACTCAGGACGGACCTCATCCACCCCCGGGGCCTTGCCACCGAGGAGCTTTTTAACCACCTCGGCAACCTCAGCCCCAGAAATGGGAGGCCCCGTCTCCGAGCTCTCCGACTCTGCCTCTTCCGAGCACGTGTTGGTAGGATTGTGGAGTTCCTCGAAGTACTCCCCCCACCGACTCACAACATCCCTAGTTGAGGTCAGCAAAGCCCCGTCCCCACTGTAAACAGTGTTGACTGTGAGCCGCTTCCCCCCCCCTGAGACGTCGGATGGTGGACCAGAATCTTTTCGAGGCCGTCCGGAAATCGTTCTCCATGGTCTCACCGAACTCCTCCCAGGCCCGAGTTTTTGCCTCAGCAACCGCCGAAGCCGTGGCCCGTCTGGCCCGTCGGTACCTATCAGCTTCTTCCAGGGTCCCACTGGCCAAAAAGGCCCGATAGGACTCCTTCTTCAGCTTGACGGCTTCCCTCACCACTGGTGTCCACCAGCAGGTTGGAGGGTTGCCGCCACGACAGGCACCGACCACCTTACGGCCACAACTCCGACCAGCTGCCTCGGCAATGGAGTCACGGAACATGGCCCATTCGGACTCAATGTCCCCCACCTCAAATATGGTTGAAGCTCTGCCGGAGGTGGGAGTTAAAGCTCCTTCTGACGGGGGATTCTGACAAACGCTCCCAGCAGACCCTCACAATACGTTTGGGCCTGCCAGGTCTGATCGGCATCCTCCCCCACCAGCGGAGCCAACTCACCACCAGGTGGTGATCAGTTGACAGCTCCGCCTCTCTCTTCACCCGAGTGTCCAGGACATACGGCCGCAAGTCCGATGATACAACCACAAAGTCGATCATCGAACTGCGGCCAAGGGTGTCCTGGTGCCAAGTGCACATATGGACACCCTTATGCCTGAACATGGTGTTCGTTATGGACAGTCTATGACTGGCACAGAAGTCCAACAACATAACACCACTCTGATTCAGATCGGGGGGGCCGTTCCTCCCAATCACACCCCTCCAGGTCTCACTGTCATTGCCCACGTGAGCATTGAAGTCCCCCAGCAGAATGAGGGAGTCTCCGGTAGGAGCATTCTCCAGTGCCTCCCCCAGAGACTCCAAAAAGGAGTCCCCCAAAGGCGGAGGGAGGCTACCCTCTCGTTCACTGGGGTAAACCCCAATGTACTGGCACACAGCCGGGGGGCAATAAGTATGCCCACACCTGCTCTGCGCCTCTCACCACGGGCAACTCCAGAGTGGAAGAGAGTCCAACCCCTCTCAAGAGTACTGGTTCCAGATCCCAAGCCGTGCGTCGAGGTGAGTCCGACTATATCTAACGGTCTGATGAAGTTTCAACAATAAACAACAAACTTTGTATTATGAGAAAGAACCAGACTCATTCTTCAGGAATCCGAAAATAAGCTCTATTTTACGAGTTATGCACGAATTCGGATTCTCCTATAAAACGAATTCCTTAACTCAAACCAAGTTAAGACTGCTTTGTCCTTCATATTTATTCATGTCTAATCAAGTTTCAATGATAAACAAAGTTGTACTTTTTAGAATGAGAAAGAACTTCTTCAGCAATAAGCATCTCTCGACAAATGACGAAATACAGATTTTGCTATAAAATTAATTGCTATCAGCCTGACTTAAAACTGTTTGTCTTCCTTATTTATCCACTTCAAATCAAGTTTCAACAATTAAAAAAATTTTGTAGTTTGAGAAAGAACAACTTAATCTTGAGCAATCAGTATAAAAAGAAGGTAAGCAAAGGTGCGAATGTCAAACCATACATGATCAAAACAGGGAGCGGAGGTGTTTGGCTGAGACAAGGTGTGAATGTCCACCCATAATTAATGAAAAGGGGGCAACAAGTAGGTTCGAATGCCCAACCATACATCATCAAAAGCAGTTGTGGATATGTTCGGCTACAAGAAGGTTTGAACGTCTGACCATAGTTTGTAAAAAGCGGGTAAGAAAAGGTTCGAATGCCCGAACATACACCATCAAAGGAGGGAGCGGAGGTGTTCCGCTGTAAGAAGGTGTTAATATCCGACCATAGTTGGTAAAAAACGGGTAAGAAAAGGTTAAAATACCCGACTGTACACAATCAGTAGCGGGTGCGGAGTTGTTCGGCTACTAAAAGGTGTGAAAGTCCGACCATGGTTTGTAAAAAGCGGGTAAGAAAAGGTGCGAATGCCCGAAAATGTATGATCAAAAGAGGGAGCGGAGGTGTTCGGCTGCAAGAAGGTGTGAATGTACACCCATAATTACTGAAAAATGGGTAAGAAAAGGTGCGAATGCCCAACTATACATGATCAAAAGCAGGAGTGGATGTGTTCGGCTCCAAGAAGGGTTGAATGTCTGACCATAGTTTGTAAAAAGCAGGTAAGAAAAGGTTTGACTGCCCGAACATACACCATCAAAAGAGGGAGCGGAGGTGTTCCGCTGTAAGAAGGTGTGAATGTCCGACCATAGTTGGTAAAAAGCGGGTAAGAAAAGGTTAAAATACCCGACTGTACACAATCAAAAGCGGGAGCGGAGTTGTTCGGCTACTAAAAGATGTGAAAGTCCGACTATGGTTTGTAAAAAGCGGGTAAGAAAAGGTACTAATGCCCGACAATGTATGATCAAAAGAGGGAGTGGAGGTTTTCGGCTGTAAGAAGGTCTGAATGTCCAACTATATTTTGTAAAAACCGGGTAAGAAAAGGCTTGAAAGCCCGACTATACACCAACATAAGCGGGAGAGGAGGTGTTCAGCTGCAAGAAGGTGTGAATGTCCACCCATAATTACTGAAAAATGGGTATGAAAAGGTGCGAATGCCCAAACATACATCATCAAAAGCAGGAGTGGATGTGTTCGGCTCCAAGAAGGGTTGAATGTCTGACCATAGTTTGTAAAAAGCAGGTAAGAAAAGGTTTGACTGCCCGAACATACACCATCAAAAGAGGGAGCGGAGGTGTTCCGCTGTAAGAAGGTGTGAATGTCCGACCATAGTTGGTAAAAAGCGGGTAAGAAAAGGTTAAAATACCCGACTGTACACAATCAAAAGCGGGAGCGGAGTTGTTCGGCTACTAAAAGATGTGAAAGTCCGACTATGGTTTGTAAAAAGCGGGTAAGAAAAGGTACTAATGCCCGACAATGTATGATCAAAAGAGGGAGTGGAGGTTTTCGGCTGTAAGAAGGTCTGAATGTCCAACTATATTTTGTAAAAACCGGGTAAGAAAAGGCTTGAAAGCCCGACTATACACCAACATAAGCGGGAGAGGAGGTGTTCAGCTGCAAGAAGGTGTGAATGTCCACCCATAATTACTGAAAAATGGGTATGAAAAGGTGCGAATGCCCAAACATACATCATCAAAAGCAGGAGTGGATGTGTTGGGCTACAAGAAGGTTTGAAAGTCCCACCATGGTTTGTAAAAAACGGGTAAGAAAAGGTGCGAATGCCCGACAATGTATGATCAAAAGAGGGAGCGTAGGTTTTTGGCTACAAGAAGGTTTGAATGTCCGACCATAGTTTGTAAAAAGCGGGTAAGAAAAGGTTCAAATGCCTGACAATACACCATCAAAAGCGGGAGCGGAGATGTTCCGCTGTAAGACGGTGTGAATGTCCGACCATAGTTGGTAAAAAGCGGGTAAGAAAAGGTTCAAATGCCTGACAATACACCATCAAAAGCGGGAGCGGAGATGTTCCGCTGTAAGACGGTGTGAATGTCCGACCATAGTTGGTAAAAAGCGGGTAAGAAAAGGTTAAAATACCCGACTGTACACGATCAATAGCGGGAGCGGAGTTGTTCGGCTACAAGAAGGTGTGAAAGTCCAACCATGGTTTGTAAAAAGCTGCTAAGAAAAGCTTCGAATGCCCGAATATATACCATCAAAAGCGGAAGCGGAGGTGTTCGGCTGCAAGAAGGTGTGAACGTCCGACCAAAGTTTGTAAAAAGCAGTTAAGAAAAGGTTCGAATATCCAACCAAACATAATCAAAAGCGGGAGCAGAGCTGTTCGACTGCAAGTAGGTGTGAATGTCCAGCCATAATTACTCACAAACGGGTAAGAAAAGGTAATATTGCCAGACCATACATGATCAAAACAGGGAGCTGAGGTGGTTCAGCACCAAGGTGTGAATGTCTGACTATAGTTTGTAAAAAGCGGGTAAGCTGCGAATGACCGACTAAATATCAACAAAAGGTCTTCGGATGCAAGTGGTTGTGAATATCCCACCATACAAGTATGGTGGAGAGGAAGCTGTGAACAGCCGACCATAGTTTGCAAAAAGCCGGTGAGACAAGGTGCGAATGTCCAACCATACATGATCAAAACAGGGAGCGGAGGTGTGAATGTCCACCCAAAATTAATGAAAAGCGGGCAAAAAGTAGGTTTGAATGCTCAAGCATACATCATCAAAAGAAGGAGTGGATGTGTTCGGCTACAAGAAGGTTTGAATGTCTGACCATAGTTTGTAAAAAGCGGGTAAGAAAAGGTTCGAATGCCCAAACATACACCATCAAAAGAGGGAGCGGAGGTGTTCCGCTGTAAGAAGGTGTGAATGTCCGACCATAGTTGGTAAAAAGTGGGTAAGAAAAGGTTAAAATACCCGACTGTACACAATCAATAGGGGGAGCGGAGTTGTTCGGCTACAAGAAGGTGTGAAAGTCCAACCATGGTTTGTAAAAAGCTGTTAAGAAAAGGTTCGAATGCCCGAATATATACCATCAAAAGCGGAAGCGGAGGTGTTCGGCTGCAAGAAGGTGTGAACGTCCGACCAAAGTTGGCAAAAAGCAGTAAAGAAAAGGTTCGAATATCCAAACATAATCAAAAGCGAGAGAGATTGTGTTCAGCTGCAAGTAGGTGTGAATATCCAGCCATAATTACTCACAAACGGGTAAGAAAATGTAGTATTGCCAGACCATACATGATCAAAACAGGGAGCGGAGGTGGTTTAGCTGCAAAAAGGGGTGAATGTCCAACTAAAGTTCAAATATATTAACAAAAGCGGGAGGAGAGGTCTTCGGATTAGAGTGGTTGAAATTTCCAACCATAATCTATAAAATGTGGTGAAAAAAAAAGGTGTGAAGGAATGAATTTTATAGCAAAATCCGAAATCATGCATAACTCCGCAAAAGGAACGTATTGCTCAACCAAAGGGATGCTTCTTTCTCATTCAGGGTAATATGAGGAACTTTATGCTTGATACATTTTAGACATGGATAACTATGAAGGACAAAGCAATTTTAACTTGGTTTGAGCAAAGCAATTCATTTTATAGGAAAATCCGAAATCGTGCAGGACTCATGAAAGTAAGCTTATTCTCGGATTCCTGATCCTCCAGTGTTGCTCTTTCCTATACTGCAAAATACAGCCTTGTTCTTTGTTGAAATCGATATAGACATTGATAAATATGAAGGACAAAGCAGTTTCCACTTTGTTTGAGTGAAGGAATTAATTTTATAGCAAAATCCCAAATCAAGCAGAACGTATGAAAATAAGCGTGTTTTCGGATTCCTGATCCTTCAGTGTTGCTATTTCTTCTACTGCAAAATACAATGTTGTTCTTTGTTGAAGTCAATCTAGACATTGATAAATATGAAGGACAAAGCAGTTTTAACTTGGTTTGAGTGAAGGAATTCATTTTATACATAAAATCCCAAATCATGCAGAACGTATGAAAATAAGCTTATTCTCGGATTACTGATCCTTCAGTGTTGCTCTTTCTTCTACTGCAAAATCCAGTGTTGTTCTTTGTTGAAGTCAATCTAGACATTGATAAATATGAAGGACAAAGCAGTTTTAACATAGTTTGAGTGAAAGCATTCATTTATAGTAAAATCAATAATCGTGCAGAACTCATGAAAATAAGCTTATTCTCGGATTCCTAAACCTTTTGATTTGCTCTTTCTTTACTGCAAAGTACAATGTTGTTCTTTGTTGAAGTCGATCTAGACATTGATAAATATGAAGGACAAAGCAGTTTTCACTTGGTTTGAGTGAAGGATTTGCAGCTGAAAACCTCCCGCTCCCGCTTTTGATTGTTTATAGTCGGGCTTTCGAGCCTTTTCTTACCCGGTTTTTAGAAATTATTGTTGGACATTCAGACCTTGCAGCCGAAGACCTCCACTCCCTCTTTTGATCATACATTGTCGGGCATTCGCACCTTGTCTTACCCGCTTTTTACAAACTATAGTCAGACATTCACACCTTGCAGCTGAACCACCTCAGCTCCCTGTTTTGATCATGTATGGTCTGGCAATACTACCTTTTCTTACCCGTTTGTGAGTAATTATGGCTGGACATTCACACCTACTTGCAGTCGAACAGCTCTGCTCCCGCTTTTGATGGTATATATTCGGGCATTCGAACCTTTTCTTAGCAGCTTTTTACAAACCATGGTTGAACTTTCACACCTTCTTGTAGCCGAACACCTCCGCTCCCGCTTTTGATGGTGTATAGTCAGGCATTTGAACCTTTTCTTACCCGCTTTTTACAAACTATGGTCGGACATTCAAACCTTCTTGTAGCCGAAAACCTCCGCTCCCTCTTTTGATCATACATTGTCGGGCATTCGCACCTTTTCTTACCCGTTTTTTACAAACCATGGTCGGACTGTCACACATTCTTGTAGCCAAACACATCCGCTCCCGCTATTGATTGTGTACAGTCGGGTATTTTAACCTTTTCTTACCCGCTTTTTACCAACTATGGTCGGACATTCACACCGTCTTACAGCGGAACACCTCCGCTCCCGCTTTTGATGGTGTATAGTCAGGCATTTGAACCTTTTCTTACCCGCTTTTTACAAACTATGGTCGGACATTCAAACCTTCTTGTAGCCGAAAACCTCCGCTCCCTCTTTTGATCATACATTGTCGGGCATTCGCACCTTTTCTTACCCGTTTTTTACAAACCATGGTCGGACTGTCACACATTCTTGTAGCCAAACACATCCGCTCCCGCTATTGATTGTGTACAGTCGGGTATTTTAACCTTTTCTTACCCGTTTTTTACCAACTATGGTCGGACATTCACACCTTCTTACAGCGGAACACCTCCGCTCCCTCTTTTGATGGTGTATGTTTGGGCATTCGAACCTTTTCTTACCCGCTTTTTACAAACTATGCTCGGACATTCAAACCTTCTTGTAGCCGAACACATCCACTCCTGCTTTTGATGATGTATGGTTGGGCATTCAAACCTACTTGTTGCCCGCTTTTCATTAATTTTGGGTGGACATTCACACCTTGTCACAGCCAAACACCTCCGCTCCCTGTTTTGATCATGTATGGTTGGACATTCGCACCTTTTCTCACCCGCTTTTTGCCAACTATGGTCGGCTGTTCACAGCTTCCTCTCCACCATACTTGTATGGTGGGATATTCACACCCACTTGCATCCGAAGACCTTTTGTTGATATTTAGTCGGTCATTCGCAGCTTACCCGCTTTTGGCAAACTATGGCCTTCATGCAGCCAAACACCTCTGATCTCGCTTTTGATGATGTAAGGTTGGGCATTCAGACCTTGCTTCACCTGCTTTTCACCAAATATAGTCGGACATTCACACCTTCTTGCAGCCGAACACTTCCGCTTCACCTTTTAGTGTTCTATCACACCTTTTTTTTCACCGCATTTTATAGATTATGGTTGGAAATTCTCAACCACTCTCATCCAAAGACCTCTCCTCCCGCTTTTGTTAATATATTTGAACTTTAGTCGGACATTCACACCTTCTTGCAGCTGAACCACCTCCGCTCCCTGTTTTGATCATGTATGGTCTGGCAATACTACCTTTTCTTACCCGTTTGTTAGTAATTATGGCTGGACATTCACACCTACTTTCAGCCGAACACCACCTCTCCCGCTTTTGATGATGTATGGACCGGCATTCTTACCTTTTCTAACACATTTTTCAGCAATTATGGTCGGAGATTCACACTTACTCACAGCCGAACAACTCCGCTCCCGCATTTGATGGTGTATAGTCGGGCATTCTCACCCTTTCTCATCAGCTTTTTGCAAATTATGATCTGACATTCACACCTGCTTTTGATAATGTATGGTTTGGCATTCGCACCTTTTCTTACCCATTTTTCAGTAATTATGGGTGGACATTCACACCTTCTTGCAGCTGAACACCTCCTCTCCCGCTATTGATTGTGTACAGTCGGGTATTTTAACCTTTTCTTACCCGCTTTTTACCAAATATGGTCGGACATTCACACCGTCTTACAGCGGAACACCTCTGCTCCCGCTTTTGATGGTGTATAGTTAGGCATTTGAACCTTTTCTTACACGCTTTTTACAAACTATGGTCGGACATTCAAACCTTCTTGTAGCCGAAAACCTCCGCTCCCTCTTTTGATTATACATTGTTGGGCATTCGCACCTTATTTACAAACTATAGTCAGACATTCACACCTCGCAGCTGAGCCACCTCAGCTCCCTGTTTTGGTAGTGTATGTTCGGGCATTCGAACCTATTCTTACCCCCTTTTTACAAACTATGCTCGGAGATTCACACCTACTCACAGCCGAACAACTCCGCTCCCGCATTTGATGATGTCTTGGCCGGCATTCTAGTCTCTTCTAACACATTTTTCAGCAATTATGGTTGGACATTCACACCTACTCAAAGCCGAACACTTCCGCTCCCGCATTTGATTATGTTTGGTTGGATATTCGAACCTTTTCTTAACTGCTTTTTACAAACTTTGGTCGGACGTTCACACCTTCTTGCAGCCGAACACATCCACTTCCACTTTTGATGGTATATATTCGGGCATTCGAACCTTTTCTTACCCGCTTTTT
Organism: Leuresthes tenuis; assembly: GCF_036924035.1. Lineage (NCBI taxonomy): Eukaryota > Metazoa > Chordata > Actinopteri > Atheriniformes > Atherinopsidae > Leuresthes > Leuresthes tenuis. Next base: position 25,300,550 of record NW_027325362.1, read on the forward strand.
ACAAACCGTGGTCGGACTTTCACACCTTCTTGTAGCCAAACAACTCCGCTCCCGCTATTGATTGTGTACAGTCGGGTATTTTAACCTTTTCTTACCCGCTTTTTACCAACTATGGTCGGACATTTACACCTTCTTACAGCGGAACACCTCCGCTCCCTCTTTTGATGGTCTATGTTCGGGCATTCGAACCTTTTCTTACCCGCTTTTTACAAACTATGGTCGGACATTCAAACCTTCTTGTAGCCGAACACATCCACTCCTGCTTTTGATGATGTATGGTTGGGCATTTTCACCTTTTCTTACCCATTTTTCAGTAATTATGGGTGGACATTCACACCTTCTTGCAGCTGAACAACTATGATCATGTGCGGTTTGATATTCGAAAATTTTCTTTCATGTTTTAAAGCAATTATTGATGGACATTCAAATCTTCTTGTAGCCGAACACATCCACTCCTGCTTTTGATGATGTATGGTAACCTTTTCTTACCCGCTTTTTACAAACTATGGTCGGACATTCAAACCTTCTTGTAGCCAAAAACCTCCGCTTCCTCTTTTGATCATACATTGTCGGGCATTCGCACCTTATCTTACCCGCTTTTTACAAACTATAGTCAGACATTCACACCTTGCAGCTGAACCACCTCCGCTCCCTGTTTTGATCATGTATGGTCTGGCAATACTACCTTTTCTTACCCGTTTGTGAGTAATTAATCCCAAAATATTGAGCATAAAATAAGTCTTTATGCTGATGATGTATTACTTTTCCTTCAGAACTCACAGACGTCTCTCAGTCACACGATCACACTCATAAATAAATTCTCAGCACTTTCTGACTACTCTATCAACTGGTCTAAGACCACAGTTCTGTCCATTAACTGTAGGGTCCATAATATACCTGCGATCACTTTACAGTCAGGAAATATTAGATATTTAGGCATAAACATTTCCTCCAGGCTCTCAGAGCTAACAAAGCTAAATTATGTGCAATTATTAAAGACAGTAGAGGACGATCTCTCGTTGGAAGTCCTTACCTATATCACTTATGGGGAGAGTTACATCCATTAAAATGATGATACTACCAAAAGTTAACTATTTGTTCTCAATGATCTGGTTTAAGTCACTAGATTCATCAAGTGATCAAAATGGTCTAAACCTTGTTGTTGTCACAGTTCCCAGAGACGTTGTAATCGTTGAGGATTCTATATTCACCCCCTCATTAGAGGCACGTAATGCAGATTGATGACACTGAATCTTCTTCTCTGTTCATTGCTGGCATCATTCCCAGCATCGTAAGTGTTCGTGGCATTGTTAGCCTCTTCTTCTGGATCTTGATATCGAGAATCCTTTTGTATTTCTGGTTTGTCAGTCCTCTGTCTTCGTTCACCGGAGTCTTTGTCTTTTTGTCCTTGAGTTTGGTGATTTTTTCTTCTTTTGATGCCTTGACACAATGTGACAGGTGATACCACGTGGGAGATCCTGTAACTTGGATTGCTGTCCCTGTGCTGCGAAATGGCTGTGCTGCTCAAATGGTCTCTCCTTCATCATGGTTACATGCTGCCATTCCGACATCTCGCCATTCCGACATGGGTCTCCAATTGTCGGAATGGCGACACTTAATTTTTTATCAAACGTCCCACCATTCCGACACTTTTTTCCTCCTATGGTCGGAATGGCGGTATGTTTTTTGTTTTTTTTTAACATTCCGACAGTTCCTTTTAATAGCCTATTTTTTACCCAAAACATTTTGCACTAATGATATGCCGGCGCAAATACGCCCTAAAGTTTGGCGCACAAGCTTTGCACATGCAGAGGCCACAGCCTCGCAAACAAACTTTAATAATCTATGATCAAAATCCCCTGAATTTCAAATATAAAAATACAGATATTAATGTAACTCTGGCGAGACTGAAACTGATTAAGCAGAAATACAGTGTCAGTGAGCTGTCACAGCAGCCAGCTGGAGCGGAGCTCTCCACAGAGCCCATGCGTCTTTTGCACGCTGTCATCATATGCAAAAGTAATAATTGCAATTACAGATATCACGGCTACTGCACAGGACACAGTTGCGAGCACTCTGCCTTGCCTTGCCAATAGGAGAAGAGAGAAATGACAGCATAGAACGTATAAAACACAACAAAATGCAGTAAAAACGTTTATTCATGTTATTCACGTGATTTATGAGTACTCACTCCAATTTTGGGAAGCGCGGATGGGTTTTGCGCATTTGGCACAAACACACAGCCGCAACGGTTGTAGCTTTATACAGCCTGTTGATATCTTAAGGACCTAACTGGTCACACCTGGGAGTAAATGTCATGTAGAGATTGTTTTTACATGACATTACAGCTGAACATATAGCTTTCATCCACAAACCAACGTGGGAGAGCCCGAAGACGCATGTGCCAGACGCACATAGGCATGCGTAAAACCAATTTTGACCACTTCATACTGTTTATTTGCTTTCTTTTAGTTAACTTTCGTTTCTTTTGGATTCTTGTGCGTGTTATGGAGCCGTTTTGGTCCATGTTTGTAAGCCTTTTTTTCCTGGATTAAATTTTCGGAAGTTGAAACAAGTGGCATTGGAGTGTGTGATTGAAAACCACCGCGGACTGCTTCTCCTCCTCCAGTTGCCGAGACTTTGTGTTTTTAATAACGCTTGTCTATAAACATGTGTTAAACATATAAATTGCATGAACAGAAAGAAGGGACTCACCTGTTGAGTAACACACATTTCCTTATACGGAAAGCCTTGTCGGAATGGTGGGACATTTGAACGTCAGAATAGCGGGATGTCGCAATGGTGGGATGTCGGAATGGTGGGACGTTTGCATGTCGGAATGGTGGTATGTCGGAATGGTGGGATGTCGGAATAGCGGGATGTCGGAATGGCGGGATTTCGGAATGGGTGTTGCCACCCCCTTCATCATATACACAGTTATTTATACATCACCTTCCACCATGAAGCGTTGTCCCTTTTTGTTTCTCTCTTTGTTCTTAAAATGCTGTTATGCATGTCTAAACCAATCCATTAAATTAGATCATTTTGGCAGTAAAGCGATCTACAATGTGCTTGGTCGCAAAGCTGCTCATCTGTGGTAAACAGCTCTTCTGAAAGGCATTCTTCAATTGATTTCACTAATTCTATGTAATAATTTTGTGATTTCCTACAAAACTACACTTCTTCTCCCATCTGTCTGAGTATTTAATATTGTCTGGGTCCCGTTAAAACATGTATTTTTCCCATCTAATTCCTTGTTTGCTTTAAAACAAGTATTCCCCATTTTCTATCCCTTCAGTAGCCAACCAGTTTGTATGGAGTACACTGGAGCAACTTGACTGATCAGTAAAACACTGCTTTTGTTGTCACCGCAAGGCTTCCCCCGTCGGTTGTTTCACTGAGACACTACTGAGTAACTATAACTCAACACAGTTTATACACATAACATTCATATACATACTAACAAACAAACAAACAATTATTTATCGTAATTTTCTCATCTCTGTTTGAACGTACACCCAGGTAAATATTCCTGTAGTCTTCTCATACCGACTATGGACCCATTCATTGTTTAACTTCACTGTTTTGCAAATCCTAATTGAATATTACACATTGACATTGAACTTTACTTGATAAGCAGGTCTTCATTGCATTCAGCAGCCTATATGTGAGCATCTATGTGTAAGCTGTTCTTCTTTGCATTTATCAGCAGCAAGCAATTCTTCATTGCACATGCATATGAAAATAGTAAAACAATTCCAATGCGTTAGCGAAACCTTCTATATCAGGAGTGTCCATCATGATGCTGGGAATAGAACCTCTTTCCCAGAATAGTTCAACCTTCATTACTCAACTGATCATAACTCCGCAATGAGCACATTTCAAAGTATCATTCCTCTACATATATTCAAAAATCTATGTGTAAATGTTTAATATTTCTTATATTTGTTGATGTCATTCTGTGTGCATGTGGCCTAAACCCAATCTCTGTGTGGCAATTTTAATTTAAACAAGTTGAACTCTGCCTCTGATCATTTAAAAAAGGTGTGTACCAATATCAACCTTTCTCAGGTAATTACAGATCCTACAAAACCAAAGAGATCCTTCAAGGTTGTCCCTGATTGGCTCAATCTTAACAAATCAAAGGTAGAAAATCCGCAGTATCTGAACTTGGTGTTAGTTATCACTGCTCAATAGCCTGTATCAGAATTGCAAAAATGAAAACATTAGGTCCACGCTTGGTATCCAGATCCTGAAACATCTCCATGAGCAGGCTTTTTTTTAACTGATCTGTTGAATAGTTATATGACACTGTTAAAATCCCAGATGAAGATCTAGCACTTGACCATTTTTGTAAATCTTCTAATTCCATAGTTGATAAACATGCCCCTTTTAAAAAGTATAGAACTTAGAACAGGTCTATCCCTGGCTTTCGGCAGAACTGTCTTCTTTACTTTTTTTTCCCCTTGTCCTGTTCAGCATTATGTCAGAAGAATTTTAGTCTGAATACCTTTGATGCCAAACAGATTTGTTTTGCCAAGGGAAGTTTTATAAATGTAAAGCTCCCCTTGATGCCAATTTATTTATTTCTGTTTACAATATATGACATGAACTGAACTGAACCGGACCGGGGGACAAGGAAAGAAGAAGAGGAAAGAAGAGGAAACAGAACAAAAATAGAAACAAAAACCAGACAACCAGCTGCTACACCTGTAAAAAACAAAACAGACAACAATCCATGGCCTATGAGGGGAATCCAGCCTTAGCGCCACCAGGAGCACCTGAAAGCAGACAAGCAGAGAAAAAACAAACACACAAACAAACAAAAACAAGCACAAGAAGCGGCAATCGCATACAACACAGCTGTGGATATAGATGACCTGAGACGACATGATAATACATCAACTGCTTAGTGACCATGCTACTGGACTAATGAATGTGTGTGTGTGTGTGTGAGAACATGCAACACCCATGGCACAGGACCTACATGATAACCGTGCTTAGTTATGAGTGTATAAGCGTACAGGGCCACAATCCACAGCCCCCCCCCCCAAGCAATCAGAAGCAGGCAGAGAGGGCCACAAGACCCAGGCCACCAGCAGCCCCCACAGAGCACAGAACCCAGGCAGCCCACCGCAGGGGCAACCACGCATCCACCAAGAAGACTGCAGAGGAAGCCCCCGGAAAGAGCCCCCATAAGCATAGGGCAGAGGCACTCCGGGAACCAGGGGCAACAGCCCACCGACCCCGCCAGGCCCCAGCCGCCCAGACATGGGCCGTGCACTGGACCTGGGCCCCAGGAGCCCGAGCGACCCCAAACCCCCCGGCAGAGGCCCCACCCAATACCCAGGAGGGCCAAGCGCCCCAGACAGCCACAAAGTGGGTCAGCGCCTGCCCCAGCGCCCCTGGCCAAGTGCCCTGGGAGTCAAGACGTGCCCACAGGTGGGTGAAGTCGCGAGCAGTGGGGAGAGGCAACGCTGATGCCCCATCGGGAGAAACACAGGCAGGCCAGGCGACAGCAAGTCCCAGATCCAGGCCCAATCATTACCACATACACTTTCACGTCCCATACATCCACACATCCACACATCCTACCTCCCTCGACTCTGCTGGGGTGTAGTGCAGCGGGCACACCAGGAGGCCAGCAACCCCCCAGCCACCACAGACCCCGAACCAGCAGAACAATTAATTAATCCTCCTGGCCCCTCCTGCCCCGAGCAGACACCAGGAAGCAGGGGTGTGCGAAGAAGACCCCTCCCCTCACCCTTCTGGCTCTTCAATATTTTCTAATAGTGAGCAATTAAAATTGAGGGGCAGCCAAACTTGTAGAACTGGGAGCGCGGCACTCTGGGCAGCCTACATACCCAAAGAGCCCCGCCCACCAGATGCCACTCAGTGTAACCACCCCCCAAGACCTAATGTGTGTGTGTGAGTGTGTTTGATAAGTAGTAATGTCTAAGGTGTAATTAAAACAGGGGCAGGGAACTGCAGAGTGCAACCAAAGGGGACCACCTACGTGGCCCCATCCACTACACCCCACCGAACACACACGCCCCCAAAACCCTTCATGTGTGAGTGTGTGCTGTGTACAGGAGCCAGAAGGGAGAGGGGTATGGGGATATATACCGGGGGAGCTACTCTCCCCCAGAGAGGGCAGCCAGGGACTGGCTGCAATAGGCATCCCCGCTACCTGGGAGCCAACAATGGGCAGGAGGGCCTGATGTCCACCAGGCTCGGGGCCTGCAGCGACCATATTCCGGGAGCTACTGTACCCCCAGAAGGTACCCATCCCGCCCCACCCCACTCAACCCAACCCCACCCAGGAGGACCTCTACAAAAAACAAACAAACAAACCACCCGGTCACACCAGTTACAGCAGCCCGGGCCTGAGACCCACCATCACCCAGCAACCCACCACCACTATGTGATAAAACTAATCAGAGGGGACCAGAGAGAATGAAATTCAGCCAATTGATGTTTTGAGGAGGCAGACATTGTTTCCATGCTAATATAATCTAAAAGAAAATTTCTAAACTGGTTAATACACAGATTGTTCTTCGCTTTCCAGTTCATGAGAATAGTTTTCTTTGCGATACATAACACTGTGACAACCATGTGTGCTGAGTTAATTTCCATGTTGATGTTGTCTAAGTCACCCAGTATGCACAGTGTGGGGCATGCAGGGATGCTACACTTTAGCCATGTTGATAGGTCCTCACAGACTTCAAGCCAGAACTTCTGGACAGGCGCAGAAAACCACAAAGCGTGTGCATAATCATCAGGTGTGTTATCTGTGCAATGTGAGCAGATGTTTGAGTGTGTTAGACCCATCCTGAACATCCTTTGTCCTGTATAGTGTGTTCTATGAAGGATTTTGTATTGTATGAGCTGTAAATTAGGATTTCGAGTCTTTATGAAGGTGTTCAAACATATTTGTGGTTAGAAGCTATGACCAGAACTGATGGATAAATCTGCCTCCCATTTTGAGGATGGAAGAGACATTGTGTCATCTATCTTAGACAATAATTTATATATTTTTGATAGTAGTTTTGGGGTACAGCTGCTTAGAAATTCTGCTACCCTAGTCGGGGGTTGTAAGTCTGGTTGGTGGAGGATATATCCATCCATCCATCCATCATCTGCCGCTTATCCGGGGGTCGGGTCGCGGGGGCAGCAGCTTGAGCAGAGAAACCCAGACGTCTCTGTCCCCGGCCACTTCCTCCAGCTCTTCCGGGGGGACCCCGAGGCGTTCCCAGGCCAGCCGAGAGACATAGTCTCTCCAACGTGTCCTGGGTCTCCCCCGGGGTCTCCTCCCAGTGGGACGTGCCCGGAACACCTCCCCAGGGAGGCGCCCAGGGGGCATCCTAACCAGATGCCCGAGCCACCTCATCTGACTCCTCTCAATGCGGAGGAGCAGCGGTTCTACTCCGAGCCCCTCCCGGATGACTGAGCTTCTCACCCTATCTCTAAGGGAGAGCCCAGACACCCTGCGGAGGAAATCCATTTCGGCCGCTTGTATTCGCGATCTTGTTCTCTCGGTCACTACCCACAACTCGTGACCATAGGTGAGGATGGGAACGTAGATTGACCAGTAAGTAGAGAGCTTCGCCTTCTGGCTCAGCTCCCTCTTCACAACGACGGGTCGGTGCAGAGCCTGCAACACTGCAGGCGCCGCACCGATCCGCCCGTCAATCTCCCGCTCCATTCGTCCGTCACTCGTGAACAAGACCCCGAGATACTTGAACTCCTCCTCTTGGGGAAGGATCTCATTCCCGACCCGGAGAGAGCATTCCACCCTTTTCCGGCTGAGAACCATAGTCTCGGATTTGGAGGTGCTGATTCTCATCCCAGCCGCTTCACACTCGGCTGCGAATCACTCCAGTGAGAGCTGAAGGTCATGGCCTGACGACACTAACAGAACCACATCATCTGCAAAAAGCAGAGACCCGATTCTGAGGTCGCCAAATGGGACACCCTCAACGCCCTGGCTCCGCCTAGAAATTCTGTCCATAAAAGTTAGGAACAGAATCGGTGACAAAGGGCAGCCCTGACGGAGTCCAACTCTCACCGGAAACGTATCCGACTTACTGCCGGCAATGCGGACCAAACTCTGGCACCGGTCATACAGAGACCGAACGGCCCCTATCAAGGGGTCCGGCACTCCATATTCCCGGAGCACCCCCCACAGGACTCCACGAGGGACACGGTCGAACGCTTTCTCCAAGTCCACAAAACACATGTAGACTGGTTGGGCGAACTCCCATGCACCCTCCAGGATCCTGCCGAGGGTATAGAGCTGGTCCACTTTTCCACGGCCAGGACGAAAGCCACACTGCATCTCCTGAATCCGAGGCTCGATTATCCGACGGATCCTCCTCTCCAATACCCCCGAATAGACCTTACCAGGGAGGCTGAGGAGTGTGATACCCCTATAGTTGGAACACACCCTCCGGTCCCCCTTTTTAAAGAGGGGGACCACCACCCCAATCTGCCAGTCCAGAGGCACTGTCCCCGATGTCCACGCGATACTGCAGAGGCGTGTCAGCCAAGACAGCCCTACAACATCCAGAGCCTTGAGAAACTCAGGACGGACCTCATCCACCCCCGGGGCCTTGCCACCGAGGAACTTTTTAACCACCTCGGCAACCTCAGCCCCAGAAATGGGAGGCCCCGTCTCCGAGCTCTCCGACTCTGCCTCTTCCGAGCACGTGTTGGTAGGATTGAGGAGTTTCTCGAAGTACTCCCCCCACCGACTCACAACATCCCCAGTTTAGGTCAGCAAAGCCCCGTCCGCACTGTAAACAGTGTTGACTGTGAGCCGCTTCCCCCCCCTGAGACGCCGGATGGTGGACCAGAATCTTTTCGAGGCCGTCCGGAAATCGTTCTCCATGGTCTCACCGAACTCCTCCCAGGCCCGAGTTTTTGCCTCAGCAACCGCCGAAGCCGCGGCCCGTCTGGCCCGTCGGTACCTATCAGCTTCTTCCAGGGTCCCACTGGCCAAAAAGGCCCGATAGGACTCCTTCTTCAGCTTGACGGCTTCCCTCACCACTGGTGTCCACCAGCAGGTTCGAGGGTTGCCGCCATGACAGGCACCGACCACCTTACGGCCACAACTCCGACCAGCTGCCTCGGCAATGGAGTCACGGAACATGGCCCATTCAATGTCCCCCACCTCAAATATGGTTGAAGCTCTGCCGGAGGTGGGAGTTAAAGCTCCTTCTGACGGGGGATTCTGACAAACGCTCCCAGCAGACCCTTACAATACGTTTGGGCCTGCCAGGTCTGATCGGTATCCTCCCCCACCAGCGGAGCCAACTCACCACCAGGTGGTGATCAGTTGACAGCTCCGCCCCTCTCTTCACCCGAGTGTCCAGGACATACGGCCGCAAGTCCGATGATACAACCACAAAGTCGATCATCGAACTGCGGCCAAGGGTGTCCTGGTGCCAAGTGCACATATGGACACCCTTATGCCTGAACATGGTGTTCGTTATGGACAGTCTATGACTGGCACAGAAGTCCAACAACATAACACCACTCTGATTCAGATCGGGGGGGCCGTTCCTCCCAATCACACCCCTCCAGGTCTCACTGTCATTGCCCACGTGAGCATTGAAGTCCCCCAGCAGAATGAGGGAGTCTCCGGTAGGAGCATTCTCCAGTGCCTCCCCCAGAGACTCCAAAAAGGGTAGGTACTCTGAACTGCTGTTTGGCGCATAGGCACAAACAACAGTCAGGACTCGTCCCCCCACCCAAGGCGGAGGGAGGCTACCCTCTTGTTCACTGGGGTAAACCCCAATGTACTGGCACACAGCCGGGGGGCAATAAGTATGCCCACACCTGCTCTGCGCCTCTCACCACGGGCAACTCCAGAGTGGAAGAGAGTCCAACCCCTCTCAAGAGTACTGGTTCCAGATCCCAAGCCGTGCGTCGAGGTGAGTCCGACTATATCTAACGGTCTGATGAAGTTTCAACAATAAACCACAAACTTTGTATTATGAGAAAGAACCAGACTCATTCTTTAGGAATCCGAAAATAAGCTCTATTTTACGAGTTATGCACGAATTCGGATTCTCCTATAAAACGAATTCCTTAACTCAAACCAAGTTAAGACTGCTTTGTCCTTCATATTTATTCATGTCTAATCAAGTTTCAATGATAAACAACGTTGTACTTTGTAGAATGAGAAAGAACTTCTTCAGCAATAAGCATCTCTCGACAAATGACGAAATACAGATTTTGCTATAAAATGAATTGCTATCAGCCTGACTTAAAACTGTTTGTCTTCCTTATTTATCCACTTCAAATCAAGTTTCAACAATTAAAAAAATTTTGTAGTTTGAGAAAGAACAACTTAATCTTGAGCAATTAGTATAAAAAGAAGGTAAGCAAAGGTGCGAATGTCAAACCATACATGATCAAAACAGGGAGCGGAGGTGTTTGGCTGAGACAAGGTGTGAATGTCCACCCATAATCAATGAAAAGCGGGCAACAAGTAGGTTCGAATGCCCAACCATACATCATCAAAAGCAGGAGTGGATATGTTCGGCTACAAGAAGGTTTGAACGTCTGACCATAGTTTGTAAAAAGCGGGTAAGAAAAGGTTCAAATGCCCGAACATACACCATCAAAGGAGGGAGCGGAGGTGTTCCGCTGTAAGAAGGTGTGAATGTCCGACCATAGTTGGTAAAAAACGGGTAAGAAAAGGTTAAAATACCCGACTGTACACAATCAGTAGCGGGTGCAGAGTTGTTCGGCTACTAAAAGGTGTGAAAGTACGACCATGGTTTGTAAAAAGCGGGTAAGAAAAGGTGCGAATGCCCGAAAATGTATGATCAAAAGAGGGAGCGGAGGTGTTCGGCTGCAAGAAGGTGTGAATGTACACCCATAATTACTGAAAAATGGGTAAGAAAAGGTGCGAATGCCTAACTATACATAATCAAAAGCAGGAGTGGATGTGTTCGGCTCCAAGAAGGGTTGAATGTCTGACCATAGTTTGTAAAAAACGGGTAAGAAAAGGTGCGAATGCCCGACAATGTATGATCAAAAGAGGGAGCGGAGGTTTTTGGCTACAAGAAGGTTTGAATGTCCGACCATAGTTTGTAAAAAGCAGGTAAGAAAAGGTTCAAATGCCTGACAATACACCATCAAAAGCGGGAGCGGAGGTGTTCCGCTGTAAGACGGTGTGAATATCCGACCATAGTTGGTAAAAAGCGGGTAAGAAAAGGTTAAAATACCCGACTGTACACAATCAATAGCAGGAGCGGAGTTGTTCAGCTACAAGAAGGTGTGAAAGTCCAACCATGGTTTGTAAAAAGCTGCTAAGAAAAGGTTCGAATGCCCGAATATATACCATCAAAAGCGGAAGCGGAGGTGTTCGGCTGCAAGAAGGTGTGAACGTCCGACCAAAGTTTGTAAAAAGCAGTTAAGAAAAGGTTCGAATATCCAACCAAACATAATCAAAAGCGGGAGCAGAGCTGTTCGACTGCAAGTAGGTGTGAATGTCCAGCCATAATTACTCACAAACGGGTAAGAAAAGGTAATATTGCCAGACCATACATGATCGTGTGACTGAGAGACGTCTGTGAGTTCTGAAGGAAAAGTAATACATCATCAGCATAAAGACTTATTTTATGCTCAATATTTTGGGATTAATTACTCACAAACGGGTAAGAAAAGGTAGTATTGCCAGACCATACATGATCAAAACAGGGAGCTGAGGTGGTTCAGCACCAAGGTGTGAATGTCTGACTATAGTTTGTAAAAAGCGGGTAAGATAAGGTGCGAATGCCCGACAATGTATGATCAAAAGAGGGAGCAGAGGTTTTCGGCTGCAAGAAGGTCTGAATGTCCACCCAAAATTCCTGAGAAATGGGTTAAAAATAGGTGCGAATGCCAAACCATACATCATCAAAAGCAGGAGTGGATGTGTTCGGCTACAAGAAGATTTGAATGTCCATCAATAATTGCTTTAAAACATGAAAGAAAATTTTCGAATATCAAACCGCACATGATCATAAGCGGGAGAGGAGTTTTTCAGCTGCAAGAAGGTGTGAATGTCCACCCATAATTACTGAAAAATGGGTAAGATAAGGTGAAAATGCCCAACCATACATCATCAAAAGCAGGAGTGGATGTGTTCGGCTACAAGAAGGTTTGAATGTCTGACCATAGTTTGTAATAAGCGGGTAAGAAAAGGTTCGAATGCCCGAACATAGACCATCAAAAGAGGGAGCGGAGGTGTTCCGCTGTAAGAAGGTGTAAATGTCCGACCATAGTTGGTAAAAAGCGGGTAAGAAAAGGTTAAAATACCCGACTGTACACAATCAATAGCGGGAGTGGAGTTGTTCGGCTACAAGAAGGTGTGAAAGTCCAACCATCGTTTGTAAAAAGCTGGTAAGAAAAGTTTCGAATGCCCGAATATATACCATCAAAAGCGGAAGCGGAGGTGTTCGGCTGCAAGAAGGTGTGAACGTCCGACCAAAGTTTGCAAAAAGCAGTTAAGAAAAGGTTCGAATATCCAAACATAATTAAAAGCAAGAGAGATTGTGTTCAGCTGCAAGTAGGTGTCAATATCCAGCCATAATTACTCACAAACGGGTAAGAAAATGTAGTATTGCCAGACCATACATGATCAAAACAGGGAGCGGAGGTGGTTTAGCTGCAAAAAGGGGTGAATGTCCAACTAAAGTTCAAATATATTAACAAAAGCGGGAGGAGAGGTCTTCGGATTAGAGTGGTTGAAATTTCCAACCATAATCTATAAAATGCGGTGAAAAAAAAAGGTGTGAAGGAATGAATTTTATAGCAAAATCCGAAATCATGCATAACTCCGCATAAGGAACGTATTGCTCAACCAAAGGGATGCTTCTTTCTCATTCAGGGTAATATGAGGAACTTTATGCTTGATACATTTTAGACATGGATAACTATGAAGGACAAAGCAATTTTAACTTGGTTTGAGCAAAGCAATTCATTTTATAGGAAAATCCGAAATCGTGCAGGACTCATGAAAGTAAGCTTATTCTCGGATTCCTGATCCTCCAGTGTTGCTCTTTCCTATACTGCAAAATACAGCCTTGTTCTTTGTTGAAATCGATATAGACATTGATAAATATGAAGGACAAAGCAGTTTCCACTTTGTTTGAGTGAAGGAATTAATTTTATAGCAAAATCCCAAATCAAGCAGAACGTATGAAAATAAAGCGTGATTTCGGATTCCTGATCCTTCAGTGTTGCTATTTCTTCTACTGCAAAATACAATGTTGTTCTTTGTTGAAGTCAATCTAGACATTGATAAATATGAAGGACAAAGCAGTTTTAACATAGTTTGAGTAAAGGAATTCATTTTATACATAAAATCCCAAATCATGCAGAACGTATGAAAATAAGCTTATTCTCGGATTCCTGATCCTTCAGCGTTGCTTTTTCTTCTACTGCAAAATACAATGTTGTTCTTTGTTGAAGTAAATCTAGACATTGATAAATATGAAGGACAAAGCAGTTTTCACTTGGTTTGAGTGAAGGAATTCATTTTATACATAAAATCCCAAATCATGCAGAACGTATGAAAAGAAGCTTATTCTCGGATTCCTGATCCTTCAGTGTTGCTTTTTCTTCTACTGCAAAATACAATGTTGTTCTTTGTTGAAGTCGATCTAGACATTGATAAATATGAAGGACAAATCAGTTTTAACTTGGTTTGAGTGAAGGAATTCATTTTATACATAAAATCCCAAATCATGCAGAACGTATGAAAATAAGCTTATTCTCGAATTACTGATCCTTCAGTGTTGCTCTTTCTTCTACTGCAAAATCCAGTGTTGTTCTTTGTTGAAGTCAATCTAGACATTGATAAATACTACCTTTTCTTACCCGTTTGTGAGTAATTATGGCTGGACATTCACACCTACTTGCAGTCGAACACCTCCGCTTCCGCTTTTGATGGTATATATTCGGGCATTCGAACATTTTCTTACCAGCTTTTTACAAACCATGGTTGGACTTTCACACCTTCTTGTAGCCGAACAACTCCGCTCCCCCTATTGATTGTGTACAGTCGGGTATTTTAACCTTTTCTTACCCGTTTTTTACCAACTATGGTCGGACATTCACACCTTCTTACAGCGGAACACCTCCGCTCCCTCTTTTGATGGTGTATGTTTGGGCATTCGAACCTTTTCTTACCCGCTTTTTACAAACTATGCTCGGACATTCAAACCTTCTTGTAGCCGAACACATCCACTCCTGCTTTTGATGATGTATGGTTGGGCATTCAAACCTACTTGTTGCCCGCTTTTCATTAATTTTGGGTGGACATTCACACCTTGTCACAGCCAAACACCTCCGCTCCCTGTTTTGATCATGTATGGTTGGACATTCGCACCTTTTCTCACCCGCTTTTTGCCAACTATGGTCGGCTGTTCACAGCTTCCTCTCCACCATACTTGTATGGTGGGATATTCACACCCACTTGCATCCGAAGACCTTTTGTTGATATTTAGTCGGTCATTCGCAGCTTACCCGCTTTTGGCAAACTATGGCCTTCATGCAGCCAAACACCTCTGATCTCGCTTTTGATGATGTAAGGTTGGGCATTCAGACCTTGCTTCACCTGCTTTTCACCAAATATAGTCGGACATTCACACCTTCTTGCAGCCGAACACTTCCGCTCCACCTTTTAGTGTTCTATCACACCTTTTTTTTCACCGCATTTTATAGATTATGGTTGGAAATTCTCAACCACTCTCATCCGAAGACCTCTCCTCCCGCTTTTGTTAATATATTTGAACTTTAGTCGGACATTCACACCTTCTTGCAGCTGAACCACCTCCGCTCCCTGTTTTGATCATGTATGGTCTGGCAATTCTACCTTTTCTTACCCGTTTGTTAGTAATTATGGCTGGACATTCACACCTACTTGCAGCCGAACACCACCTCTCCCGCTTTTGATGATGTATGGACCGGCATTCTTACCTTTTCTAACACATTTTTCAGCAATTATGGTCGGAGATTCACACTTACTCACAGCCGAACAACTCCGCTCCCGCATTTGATGGTGTATAGTCGGGCATTCTCACCCTTTCTCATCAGCTTTTTGCAAATTATGATCTGACATTCACACCTGCTTTTGATAATGTATGGTTTGGCATTCGCACCTTTTCTTACCCATTTTTCAGTAATTATGGGTGGACATTCACACCTTCTTTCAGCTGAACACCTCCTCTCCCGCTATTGATTGTGTACAGTCGGGTATTTTAACCTTTTCTTACCCGCTTTTTACCAAATATGGTCGGACATTCACACCGTCTTACAGCGGAACACCTCTGCTCCCGCTTTTGATGGTGTATAGTCAGGCGCTTGAACCTTTTCTTACCCGCTTTTTACAAACTATAGTCAGACATTCACACCTTGCAGCTGAGCCACCTCAGCTCCCTGTTTTGATAGTGTATGTTCGGGCATTCGAACCTATTCTTACCCCCTTTTTACAAACTATGCTCGGAGATTCACACCTACTCACAGCCGAACAACTCCGCTCCCGCATTTGATGATGTCTTGTCCGGCATTCTAGTCTCTTCTAACACATTTTTCAGCAATTATGGTTGGACATTCACACCTACTCACAGCCGAACACTTCCGCTCCCGCATTTGATGGTGTATAGCCGGGCATTCTCACCCTTTCTCATCAGCTTTTTGCAAATTATGATCTGACATTCACACCTACTTGCAGTCGAACAGCTCTGCTCCCACTTTTGATTATGTTTGGTTGGATATTCGAACCTTTTCTTAACTGCTTTTTACAAACTTTGGTCGGACGTTCACACCTTCTTGCAGCCGAACACATCCACTTCCACTTTTGATGGTATATATTCGGGCATTCGAACCTTTTCTTACCCGCTTTTTACAAACCGTGGTAGGACTTTCACACCTTCTTGTAGCCAAACAACTCCGCTCCCCCTATTGATTGTGTACAGTCGGGTATTTTAACCTTTTCTTACCCGTTTTTTACCAACTATGGTCGGACATTTACACCTTCTTACAGCGGAACACCTCCGCTCCCTCTTTTGAATGTCTATGTTCGGGCATTCGAACCTTTTCTTACCCGCTTTTTACAAACTATGGTCGGACATTCAAACTTTCTTGTAGCCGAACACATCCACTCCTGCTTTTGATGATGTATGGTTGGGCATTTTCACCTTTTCTTACCCATTTTTCAGTAATTATGGGTGGACATTCACACCTTCTTGCAGCTGAACAACTCCTCTCCCGCTTATGATCATGTGCGGTTTGATATTCGAAAATTTTCTTTCATGTTTTAAAGCAATTATTGATGGACATTCAAATCTTCTTGTAGCCGAACACATCCACTCCTGCTTTTGATGATGTATGGTAACCTTTTCTTACCCGCTTTTTGCAAACTATGGTCGGATATTCAAACCTTCTTGTAGCCAAAACACTCCGCTCCCTCTTTTGATCATACATTGTCGGGCATTCGCACCTTATCTTACCCGCTTTTTACAAACTATAGTCAGACATTCACACCTTGCAGCTGAACCACCTCCGCTCCCTGTTTTGATCATGTATGGTCTGGCAATACTACCTTTTCTTACCCGTTTGTGAGTAATTAATCCCAAAATATTGAGCATAAAATAAGTCTTTATGCTGATGATGTATTACTTTTCCTTCAGAACTCACAGACGTCTCTCAGTCACACGATCACACTCATAAATAAATTCTCAGCACTTTCTGACTACTCTATCAACTGGTCTAAGACCACAGTTCTGCCCATTAACTGTAGGGTCCATAATATACCTGCGATCACTTTACAGTCAGGAAATATTAGATATTTAGGCATAAACATTTCCTCCAGGCTCTCAGAGCTAACAAAGCTAAATTATGTGCAATTATTAAAGACAGTAGAGGACGATCTCTCGTTGGAAGTCCTTACCTATATCACTTATGGGGAGAGTTACATCCATTAAAATGATGATACTACCAAAAGTTAACTATTTGTTCTCAATGATCCCCATAAAACCATCTGCTACTTGGTTTAAGTCACTAGATTCATGCATCTCCAAATTTCTGTGGAAAAACAAACCACCACGTATTAGTTTAAAAACCCTACAGAAGACCAAGGACAGTGGTGGATTAGATTTACCTCATTTTCAGCACTATTCCTTAGACAATAGGTTACAATATATATCAAAATGGTTTAAACCTTGTTGTTGTCACAGTTCCCAGAGACGTTGTAATCGTTGAGGATTCTATATTCACCCCCTCATTAGAGGCACGTAATGCAGATTGATGACACTGAATCTTCTTCTCTGTTCATTGCTGGCATCATTCCCAGCATCGTAAGTGTTCGTGGCATTGTTAGCCTCTTCTTCTGGATCTTGATATCGAGAATCCTTTTGTATTTCTGGTTTGTCAGTCCTCTGTCTTCGTTCACCGGAGTCTTTGTCTTTTTGTCCTTGAGTTTGGTGATTTTTTCTTCTTTTGATGCCTTGACACAATGTGACAGGTGATACCACGTGGGAGATCCTGTAACTTGGATTGCTGTCCCTGTGCTGCGAAATGGCTGTGCTGCTCAAATGGTCTCTCCTTCATCATGGTTACATGCTGCCATTCCGACATCTCGCCATTCCGACATGGGTCTCCAATTGTCGGAATGGCGACACTTAATTTTTTATCAAACGTCCCACCATTCCGACACTTTTTTCCTCCTATGGTCGGAATGGCGGTATGTTTTTTGTTTTTTTTAACATACCGCCATTCCGACAGTTCCTTTTAATAGCCTATTTTTTACCCAAAACCATTTGCACTAATGATATGCCGGCGCAAATACGCCCTAAAGTTTGTCGCACAAGCTTTGCACATGCAGAGGCCACAGCCTCGCAAACAAACTTTAATAATCTATTATCAAAATCCCCTGAATTTCAAATATAAAAATACAGATATTAATGTAACTCTGGCGAGACTGAAACTGATTAAGCAGAAATACAGTGTCAGTGAGCTGTCACAGCAGCCAGCTGGAGCGGAGCTCTCCACAGAGCCCATGCGTCTTTTGCACGCTGTCATCATATGCAAAAGTAATAATTGCAATTACAGATATCACGGCTACTGCACAGGACACAGTTGCGAGCACTCTGCCTTGCCTTGCCAATAGGAGAAAATAGAAATGACAGCATAGAACGTATAAAACACAACAAAATGCAGTAAAAACGTTTATTCATGTTATTCACGTGATTTATGAGTACTCACTCCAATTTTGGGAAGCGCGGATGGGTTTTGCGCATTTGGCACAAACACACAGCCGCAACGGTTGTAGCTTTATACAGCCTGTTGATATCTTAAGGACCTAACTGGTCACACCTGGGACTAAATGTCATGTAGAGATTGTTTTTACATGACATTACAGCTGAACATATAGCTTTCATCCACAAACCAACGTGGGAGAGCCCGAAGACGCATGTGCCAGACGCACATAGGCATGCGTAAAACCAATTTTGACCACTTCATACTGTTTATTTGCTTTCTTTTAGTTAACTTTCGTTTCTTTTGGATTCTTGTGCGTGTTATGGAGCCGTTTTGGTCCATGTTTGTAAGCCTTTTTTTCCTGGATTAAATTTTCGGAAGTTGAAACAAGTGGCATTGGAGTGTGTGATTGAAAACCACCGCGGACTGCTTCTCCTCCTCCAGTTGCCGAGACTTTGTGTTTTTAATAACGCTTGTCTATAAACATGTTAAACATATAAATTGCATGAACAGAAAGAAGGGACTCACCTGTTGAGTAACACACATTTCCTTATACGAAAAGCCTTGTCGGAATGGTGGGACATTTGAACGTCAGAATAGCGGGATGTCGCAATGGTGGGATGTCGGAATGGTGGGACGTTTGCATGTCGGAATGGTGGTATGTCGGAATGGTGGTATGTCGGAATGGTGGGATGTCGGAATAGCGGGATGTCGGAATGGCGGGATTTCGGAATGGGTGTTGCCACCCCCTTCATCATATACACAGTTATTTATACATCACCTTCCACCATGAAGCGTTGTCCCTTTTTGTTTCTCTCTTTGTTCTTAAAATGCTGTTATGCATGTCTAAACCAATCCATTAAATTAGATCATTTTGGCAGTAAAGCGATCTACAATGTGCTTGGTCGCAAAGCTGCTCATCTGTGGTAAACAGCTCTTCAGAAAGGCATTCTTCAATTGATTTCACTAATTCTATGTAATAATTTTGTGATTTCCTACAAAACTAGACTTCTTCTCCCATCTGTCTGAGTATTTAATATTGTCTGGGTCCCGTTAAAACATGTATTTTTCCCATCTAATTCCTTGTTTGCTTTAAAACAAGTATTCCCCATTTTCTATCCCTTCAGTAGCCAACCAGTTTGTATGGAGTACACTGGAGCAACTTGACTGATCAGTAAAACACTGCTTTTGTTGTCACCGCAAGGCTTCCCCCGTCGGTTGTTTCACTGAGACACTACTGAGTAACTATAACTCAACACAGTTTATACACATAACATTCCTATACATACTAACAAACAAACAAACAATTATTTATCGCAATTTTCTCATCTCTG
Source organism: Leuresthes tenuis (assembly GCF_036924035.1). NCBI lineage: Eukaryota > Metazoa > Chordata > Actinopteri > Atheriniformes > Atherinopsidae > Leuresthes > Leuresthes tenuis. Next base: position 25,320,139 of record NW_027325362.1, read on the forward strand.
TTTGAACGTACACCCAGGTAAATATTCCTGTAGTCTTCTCATACCAACTATGGACCCATTCATTGTTTAACTTCACTGTTTTGCAAATCCTAATTGAATATTACACATTGACATTGAACTTTACTTGATAAGCAGGTCTTCATTGCATTCAGCAGCCTATATGTGAGCATCTATGTGTAAGCTGTTCTTCTTTGCATTTATCAGCAGCAAGCAATTCTTCATTGCACATGCATATGAAAATAGTAAAACAATTCCAATGCGTTAGCGAAACCTTCTATATCAGGAGTGTCCATCATGATGCTGGGAATAGAACCTCTTTCCCAGAATAGTTCAACCTTCATTACTCAACTGATCATAACTCCGCAATGAGCACATTTCAAAGTATCATTCCTCTACATATATTCAAAAATCTATGTGTAAATGTTTAATATTTCTTATATTTGTTGATGTCATTCTGTGTGCATGTGGCCTAAACCCAATCTCTGTGTGGCAATTTTAATTTAAACAAGTTGAACTCTGCCTCTGATCATTTAAAAAAGGTGTGTACCAATATCAACCTTTCTCAGGTAATTACAGATCCTACAAAACCAAAGAGATCCTTCAAGGTTGTCCCTGATTGGCTCAATCTTAACAAATCAAATGTAGAAAATCCGCAGTATCTGAACTTGGTGTTAGTTATCACTGCTCAATAGCCTGTATCAGAATTGCAAAAATGAAAACATTAGGTCCACGCTTGGTATCCAGATCCTGAAACATCTCCATGAGCAGGCTTTTTTTTAACTGATCTGTTGAATAGTTATATGACACTGTTAAAATCCCAGATGAAGATCTAGCACTTGACCATTTTTGTAAATCTTCTAATTCCATAGTTGATAAACACGCCCCTTTTAAAAAGTATAGAACTTAGAACAGGTCTATCCCTGGCTTTCGGCAGAACTGTCTTCTTTACTTTTTTTTCCCCTTGTCCTGTTCAGCATTATGTCAGAAGAATTGTAGTCTGAATACCTTTGATGCCAAACAGATTTGTTTTGCCAAGGGAAGTTTTATAAATGTAAAGCTCCCCTTGATGCCCATTTATTTATTTCTGTTTACAATATATGACATGAACTGAACTGAACCGGACCGGGGGACAAGGAAAGAAGAAAAGGAAAGAAGAGGAAACAGAACAAAAATAGAAACAAAAACCAGACAACCAGCTGCTACACCTGTAAAAAACAAAACAGACAACAATCCATGTCCTATGAGGGGAATCCAGCCTTAGCGCCACCAGGAGCACCTGAAAGCAGACAAGCAGAGAAAAAACAAACACACAAACAAACAAAAACAAGCACAAGAAGCGGCAATCGCATACAACACAGCTGTGGATATAGATGACCTGAGACGACATGATAATACATCAACTGCTTAGTGACCATGCTACTGGACTAATGAATGTGTGTGTGTGTGTGTGAGAACATGCAACACCCATGGCACAGGACCTACATGATAACCGTGCTTAGTTATGAGTGTATAAGCGTACAGGGCCACAATCCACAGCCCCCCCCCCCCAAGCAATCAGAAGCAGGCAGAGAGGGCCACAAGACCCAGGCCACCAGCAGCCCCCACAGAGCACAGAACCCAGGCAGCCCACCGCAGGGGCAACCACGCATCCACCCAGAAGACTGCAGAGGAAGCCCCCGGAAAGAGCCCCCATAAGCATAGGGCAGAGGCACTCCGGGAACCAGGGGTAACAGCCCACCGACCCCGCCAGGCCCCAGCCGCCCAGACATGGGCCGTGCACTGGACCTGGGCCCCAGGAGCCCGAGCGCCCCCAAACCCCCCGGCAGAGGCCCCACCCAATACCCAGGAGGGCCAAGCGCCCCAGACAGCCACAAAGTGGGTCAGCGCCTGCCCCAGCGCCCCTGGCCAAGTGCCCTGGGAGTCAAGACGTGCCCACAGGTGGGTGAAGTCGCGAGCAGTGGGGAGAGGCAACGCTGATGCCCCATCGGGAGAAACACAGGCAGGCCAGGCGACAGCAAGTCCCAGATCCAGGCCCAATCATTACCACACACACTTTCACGTCCCATACATCCACACATCCACACATCCTACCTCCCTCGACTCTGCTGGGGTGTAGTGCAGCGGGCACACCAGGAGGCCAGCAACCCCCCAGCCACTACAGACCCCGAACCAGCAGAACAATTAATTAATCCTCCTGGCCCCTCCTGCCCCGAGCAGACACCAGGAAGCAGGGGTGTGCGAAGAAGACCCCTCCCCTCACCCTTCTGGCTCTTCAATATTTTCTAATAGTGAGCAATTTAAATTGAGGGGCAGCCAAACTTGTAGAACTGGGAGCGCGGCACTCTGGGCAGCCTACATACCCAAAGAGCCCCGCCCACCAGATGCCACTCAGTGTAACCACCCCCCAAGACCTAATGTGTGTGTGTGAGTGTGTTTGATAAGTAGTAATGTCTAAGGTGTAATTAAAACAGGGGCAGGGAACTGCAGAGTGCAACCAAAGGGGACCACCTACGTGGCCCCATCCACTACACCCCACCGAACACACACGCCCCCAAAACCCTTCATGTGTGAGTGTGTGCTGTGTACAGGAGCCAGAAGGGAGAGGGGTATGGGGATATATACCGGGGGAGCTACTCTCCCCCAGAGAGGGCAGCCAGGGACTGGCTGCAATAGGCATCCCCGCTACCTGGGAGCCAACAATGGGCAGGAGGGCCTGATGTCCACCAGGCTCGGGGCCTGCAGCAACCATATTCCAGGAGCTACTGTACCCCCAGAAGGTACCCATCCCGCCCCACCCCACTCAACCCAACCCCACCCCGGAGGACCTCTACAAAAAACAAACAAACAAACCACCCGGTCACACCAGTCGCAGCAGCCCGGGCCTGAGACCCACCATCACCCAGCAACCCACCACCACCACTATGTGATAAAACTAATCAGAGGGGACCAGAGAGAATGAAATTCAGCCAATTGATGTTTTGAGGAGGCAGACATTGTTTCCATGCTAATATAATCTAAAAGAAAATTTCTAAACTGGTTAATACACAGATTGTTCTTCGCTTTCCAGTTCATGAGAATAGTTTTCTTTGCGATACATAACACTGTGACAACCATGTGTGCTGAGTTAATTTCCATGTTGATGTTGTCTAAGTCACCCAGTATGCACAGTGTGGGGCATGCAGGGATGCTACACTTAAGCCATGTTGATAGGTCCTCACAGACTTCAAGCCAGAACTTCTGGACAGGCGCAGAAAACCACAAAGCGTGTGCATAATCATCAGGTGTGTTATCTGTGCAATGTGAGCAGATGTTTGAGTGTGTTAGACCCATCCTGAACATCCTTTGTCCTGTATAGTGTGTTCTATGAAGGATTTTGTATTGTATGAGCTGTAAATTAGGATTTCGAGTCTTTATGAAGGTGTTCAAACATATTTGTGGTTAGAAGCTATGACCAGAACTGATGGATAAATCTGCCTCCCATTTTGAGGATGGAAGAGACATTGTGTCATCTATCTTAGACAATAATTTATATATTTTTGATAGTAGTTTTGGGGTACAGCTGCTTAGAAATTCTGCTACCCTAGTCGGGGGTTGTAAGTCTGGTTGGTGGAGGATATATCCATCCATCCATCCATCATCTGCCGCTTATCCGGGGGTCGGGTCGCGGGGGCAGCAGCTTGAGCAGAGAAACCCAGACGTCTCTGTCCCCGGCCACTTCCTCCAGCTCTTCCGGGGGGACCCCGAGGCGTTCCCAGGCCAGCCGAGAGACATAGTCTCTCCAACGTGTCCTGGGTCTCCCCCGGGGTCTCCTCCCAGTGGGACGTGCCCGGAACACCTCCCCAGGGAGGCGCCCAGGGGGCATCCTAACCAGATGCCCGAGCCACCTCATCTGACTCCTCTCAATGCGGAGGAGCAGCGGTTCTACTCCGAGCCCCTCCCGGATGACTGAGCTTCTCACCCTATCTCTAAGGGAGAGCCCAGACACCCTGCAGAGGAAACCCATTTCGGCCGCTTGTATTCGCGATCTTGTTCTTTCGGTCACTACCCACAACTCGTGACCATAGGTGAGGATGGGAACGTAGATTGACCAGTAAGTAGAGAGCTTCGCCTTCTGGCTCAGCTCCCTCTTCACAACGACGGGTCGGTGCAGAGCCTGCAACACTGCAGGTGCCGCACCGATCCGCCCGTCAATCTCCCGCTCCATTCGTCCGTCACTCGTGAACAAGACCCCGAGATACTTGAACTCCTCCTCTTGGGGAAGGATCTCATTCCCGACCCGGAGAGAGCATTCCACCCTTTTCCGGCTGAGAACCATAGTCTCGGATTTGGAGGTGCTGATTCTCATCCCAGCCGCTTCACACTCGGCTGCGAATCACTCCAGTGAGAGCTGAAGGTCACGGCCTGACGACGCTGACAGAACCACATCATCTGCAAAAAGCAGAGACCCGATTCTGAGGTCGCCAAATGGGACACCCTCAACGCCCTGGCTCCGCCTAGAAATTCTGTCCATAAAAGTTAGGGACAGAATCGGTGACAAAGGGCAGCCCTGACGGAGTCCAACTCTCACCGGAAACGTATCCGACTTACTGCCGGCAATGCGGACCAAACTCTGGCACCGGTCATACAGAGACCGAACGGCCCCTATGAAGGGGTCCGGCACTCCATATTCCCGGAGCACCCCCCACAGGACTCCACGAGGGACACGGTCGAACGCTTTCTCCAAGTCCACAAAACACATGTAGACTGGTTGGGCGAACTCCCATGCACCCTCCAGGATCCTGCCGAGGGTATAGAGCTGGTCCACTGTTCCACGGCCAGGACGAAAGCCACACTGCATCTCCTGAATCCGAGGCTCGATTATCCGACGGATCCTCCTCTCCAATACCCCCGAATAGACCTTACCAGGGAGGCTAAGGAGTTTGATACCCCTATAGTTGGAACACACCCTCCGGTCCCCCTTTTTAAAGAGGGGGACCACCACCCCAATCTGCCAGTCCAGAGGCACTGTCCCCGATGTCCACGCGATACTGCAGAGGCGTGTCAGCCAAGACAGCCCTACAACATCCAGAGCCTTGAGAAACTCAGGACGGACCTCATCCACCCCCGGGGCCTTGCCACCGAGGAGCTTTTTAACCACCTCGGCAACCTCAGCCCCAGAAATGGGAGGCCCCGTCTCCGAGATCTCCGACTCTGCCTCTTCCGAGCACGTGTTGGTAGGATTGAGGAGTTCCTCGAAGTACTCCCCCCACCGACTCACAACATCCCTAGTTGAGGTCAGCAAAGCCCCGTCCCCACTGTAAACAGTGTTGACTGTGAGCCGCTTCCCCCCCCCCCCTGAGACGCCGGATGGTGGACCAGAATCTTTTCGAGGCCGTCCGGAAATCGTTCTCCATGGTCTCACCGAACTCCTCCCAGGCCCGAGTTTTTGCCTCAGCAACCGCCGAAGCCGTGGCCCGTCTGGCCCGTCGGTACCTATCAGCTTCTTCCAGGGTCCCACTGGCCAAAAAGGCCCGATAGGACTCCTTCTTCAGCTTGACGGCTTCCCTCACCACTGGTGTCCACCAGCAGGTTCGAGGGTTGCCGCCACGACAGGCCACAACTCCGACCAGCTGCCTCGGCAATGGAGTCACGGAACATGGCCCATTCGGACTCAATGTCCCCCACCTCAAATATGGTTGAAGCTCTGCCGGAGGTGGGAGTTAAAGCTCCTTCTGACGGGGGATTCTGACAAACGCTCCCAGCAGACCCTCACAATACGTTTGGGCCTGCCAGGTCTGATCGGCATCCTCCCCCACCAGCGGAGCCAACTCACCACCAGGTGGTGATCAGTTGACAGCTCCGCCCCTCTCTTCACCCGAGTGTCCAGGACATACGGCCGCAAGTCCGATGATACAACCACAAAGTCGATCATCGAACTGCGGCCAAGGGTGTCCTGGTGCCAAGTGCACATATGGACACCCTTATGCCTGAACATGGTGTTCGTTATGGACAGTCTATGACTGGCACAGAAGTCCAACAACATAACACCACTCTGATTCAGATCGGGGGGGCCGTTCCTCCCAATCACACCCCTCCAGGTCTCACTGTCATTGCCCACGTGAGCATTGAAGTCCCCCAGCAGAATGAGGGAGTCTCCGGTAGGAGCATTCTCCAGTGCCTCCCCCAGAGACTCCAAAAAGGGTAGGTACTCTGAACTGCTGTTTGGCGCATAGGCACAAACAACAGTCAGGACTCGTCCCCCCACCCAAGGCGGAGGGAGGCTACCCTCTCGTTCACTGGGGTAAACCCCAATGTACTGGCACACAGCCGGGGGGCAATAAGTATGCCCACACCTGCTCTGCGCCTCTCACCACGGGCAACTCCAGAGTGGAAGAGAGTCCAACCCCTCTCAAGAGTACTGGTTCCAGATCCCAAGCCGTGCGTCGAGGTGAGTCCGACTATATCTAACGGTCTGATGAAGTTTCAACAATAAACAACAAACTTTGTATTATGAGAAAGAACCAGACTCATTCTTTAGAATTCCGAAAATAAGCTCTATTTTACGAGTTATGCACGAATTCGGATTCTCCTATAAAACGAATTCCTTAACTCAAACCAAGTTAAGACTGCTTTGTCCTTCATATTTATTCATGTCTAATCAAATTTCAATGATAAACAACGTTGTACTTTTTAGAATGAGAAAGAACTTCTTCAGCAATAAGCATCTCTCGACAAATGACGAAATACAGATTTTGCTATAAAATTAATTGCTATCAGCCTGACTTAAAACTGTTTGTCTTCCTTATTTATCCACTTCAAATCAAGTTTAAACAATTTAAAAAATTTTGTAGTTTGAGAAAGAACAACTTAATCTTGAGCAATCAGTATAAAAAGAAGGTAAGCAAAGGTGCGAATGTCAAACCATACATGATCAAAACAGGGAGCGGATATGTTCGGCTACAAGAAGGTTTGAATGTCCGACCAAAGTTTGCAAAAAGCAGTTAAGAAAAGGTTTGAATGCCCGAATATATACCATCAAAAGCGGGAGCAGAGCTGTTCGACTGCAAGTAGGTGTGAATGTCCAGCCATAATTACTCACAAACGGGTAAGAAAAGGTAGTATTGCCAGACCATACATGATCAAAACAGGGAGCTGAGGTGGTTCAGCTGCAAGGTGTGAATGTCTGACTATAGTTTGTAAAAAGCGGGTAAGAAAAGGTGCTAATGCCCGACAATGTATGATCAAAAGCGGGAGTGGAGGTCTTCGGCTGCAAGGTCTGAATGTCCAACCATAATTTCTAAAAACCGGGTAAGAAAAGGCTCGAAAGCCCGACTATACACAATCAAAAGTGGGAGCGGGAGGTTTTCAGCTGCAAATCCTTCACTCAAACCAAGTGAAAACTGCTTTGTCCTTCATATTTATCAATGTCTAGATCGACTTCAACAAAGAACAACATTGTACTTTGCAGTAGAAGAAAAAGCAACACTGGAGGATCAGGAATCCGAGAATAAGCTTACTTTCATGAGTCCTGCACGATTTCGGATTTTCCTATAAAATGAATTGCTTTGCTCAAACCAAGTTAAAATTGCTTTGTCCTTCATAGTTATCCATGTCTAAAATGTATCAAGCATAAAGTTCCTCATATTACCCTGAATGAGAAAGAAGCATCCCTTTGGTTGAGCAATACGTTCCTTTTGCGGAGTTATGCATGATTTCGGATTTTGCTATAAAATTCATTCCTTCACACTTTTTTTTTTCACCGCATTTTATAGATTATGGTTGGAAATTTCAACCACTCTAATCCGAAGACCTCTCCTCCCGCTTTTGTGGATATATTTGAACTTTAGTTGGACATTCACCCCTTTTTGCAGCTAAACCACATCCGCTCCCTGTTTTGATCATGTATGGTCAAGCAATACTACATTTTCTTACCCGTTTGTGAGTAATTATGGCTGGATATTCACACCTACTTGCAGATGAACACAATCTCTCTCGCTTTTAATTATGTTTGGATATTCGAACCTTTTCTTTACTGCTTTTTGCCAACTTTGGTCGGACGTTCACACCTTCTTGCAGCCGAACACCTCCGCTTCCGCTTTTGATGGTATATATTCGGGCATTCGAACCTTTTCTTACCAGCTTTTTACAAACGATGGTTGGACATTCACACCTTCTTGTAGCCGAACAACTCCGCTCCCCCTATTGATTGTGTACAGTCGGGTATTTTAACCTTTTCTTACCCACTTTTTACCAACTATGGTCGGACATTCACACCTTCTTACAGCGGAACACCTCCGCTCCCTCTTTTGATTGTGTACAGTCGGGTATTTTAACCTTTTCTTACCCGCTTTTTACAAACTATGGTCGGACATTCACACCGTCTTACAGCGGAACACCTCCGCTCCCGATTTTGATGGTGTATTGTCAGGCATTTGAACCTTTTCTTACCTGCTTTTTACAAACTATGGTCGGACATTCAAACTTTCTTGTAGCCAAAAACCTCCGCTCCCTCTTTTGATCATACATTGTCGGGCATTCGCACCTTTTCTTACCCGTTTTTTACAAACTATGTACGGACTTTCAAACCTTCTTGTAGCCCAACACATCCACTCCTGCTTTTGATGATGTATGTTTGGGCATTCGCACCTTTTCTTACCCATTTTTCAGTAATTATGGGTGGACATTTACACCTTCTTGCAGCTGAACACCTCCTCTCCCGCTTATGATGGTGTATAGTCGGGCTTTCAAGCCTTTTCTTACCCGGTTTTTACAAATTATAGTTGGACATTCAGACCTTCTTACAGCCGAAAACCTCCACTCCCTCTTTTGATCATACATTGTCGGGCATTAGCACCTTTTCTTACCCGCTTTTTACAAACCATAGTCGGACTTTCACATCTTTTAGTAGCCGAACAACTCCGCTCCCGCTATTGATTGTATACAGTCGGGTATTTTAACCTTTTCTTACCCGCTTTTTACCAACTATGGTCGGACATTCACACCTTCTTACAGCGGAACACCTCCGCTCCCTCTTTTGATGGTGTATGTTCGGGCAGTCAAACCTTTTCTTACCTGCTTTTTACAAACTATGGTCAGACATTCAACCCTTCTTGGAGCCGAACACATCCACTCCTGCTTTTGATTATGTATAGTTAGGCATTCGCACCTTTTCTTACCCATTTTTCAGTAATTATGGGTGTACATTCACACCTTCTTGCAGCCGAACACCTCCGCTCCCTCTTTTGATCATACATTTTTGGGCATTCGCACCTTTTCTTACCCGCTTTTTACAAACCATGGTCGTACTTTCACACCTTTTAGTAGCCGAACAACTCCGCACCCGCTACTGATTGTGTACAGTCGGGTATTTTAACCTTTTCTTACCCGTTTTTTACCAACTATGGTCGGACATTCACACCTTCTTACAGCCGAACACCTCCGCCCCCTCCTTTGATGGTGTATGTTCGGGCATTTGAACCTTTTCTTACCCGCTTTTTACAAACTATGGTCAGACGTTCAAACCTTCTTGTAGCCGAACATATCCACTCCTGCTTTTGATGATGTATGGTTGGGCATTCGAACCTACTTGTTGCCCGCTTTTCATTAATTATGGGTGGACATTCACACCTTGTCTCAGCCAAACACCTCCGCTCCCTGTTTTGATCATGTATGGTTGGACATTCGCACCTTTGCTTACCTTCTTTTTATACTGATTGCTCAAGATTAAGTTGTTCTTTCTCAAACTACAAAATTTTTTTAATTGTTGAAACTTGATTTGAAGTGGATAAATAAGGAAGACAAACAGTTTTAAGTCAGGCTGATAGCAATTAATTTTATAGCAAAATCTGTATTTCGTCATTTGTCGAGAGATGCTTATTGCTGAAGAAGTTCTTTCTCATTCTACAAAGTACAACGTTGTTTATCATTGAAACTTGATTAGACATGAATAAATATGAAGGACAAAGCAGTCTTAACTTGGTTTGAGTTAAGGAATTCGTTTTATAGGAGAATCCGAATTCGTGCATAACTCGTAAAATAGAGCTTATTTTCAGATTCCTAAAGAATGAGTCTGGTTCTTTCTCATGATACAAAGTTTGTTGTTTATTGTTGAAACTTCATCAGACCGTTAGATATAGTCGGACTCACCTCGACGCACGGCTTGGGATCTGGAACCAGTACTCTTGAGAGGGGTTGGACTCTCTTCCACTCTGGAGTTGCCCGTGGTGAGAGGCGCAGAGCAGGTGTGGGCATACTTATTGCCCCCCGGCTGTGTGCCAGTACATTGGGGTTTACCTCAGTGAACGAGAGGGTAGCCTCCCTCCGCCTTGGGTGTGGGGACGAGTCCTGACTGTTGTTTGTGCCTATGCGCCAAACAGCAGTTTAGAGTACCTACCCTTTTTGGAGTCTCTGGGGGAGGCACTGGAGAATGCTCCTACCGGAGACTCCCTCATTCTGCTGGGGGACTTCAATGCTCACGTGGGCAATGACAGTGAGACCTGGAGGGGTGTGATTGGGAGGAACGGCCCCCCCGATCTGAATCAGAGTGGTGTTATGTTGTTGGACTTCTGTGCCAGTCATAGACTGTCCATAACGAACACCATGTTCAGGCATAAGGGTGTCCATATGTGCACTTGGCACCAGGACACCCTTGGCCGCAGTTCGATGATCGACTTTGTGGTTGTATCATCGGACTTGCGGCCGTATGTCCTGGACACTCGGGTGAAGAGAGGGGCGGAGCTGTCAACTGATCACCACCTGGTGGTGAGTTGGCTCCGCTGGTGGGGGAGGATGCCGATCAGACCTGGCAGGCCCAAACATATTGTGAGGGTCTGCTGGGAGCGTTTGTCAGAATCCCCCGTCAGAAGGAGCTTTAACTCCCACCTCCGGCAGAGCTTCAACCATATTTGAGGTGGGGGACATTGAATGGGCCATGTTCCGTGACTCCATTGCCGAGGCAGCTGGTCGGAGTTGTGGCCGTAAGGTGGTCGGTGCCTGTCGTGGCGGCAACCCTCGAACCTGCTGGTGGACACCAGGGAAGCCGTCAAGCTGAAGAAGGAGTCCTATCGGGCCTTTTTGGCCAGTGGGACCCTGGAAGAAGCTGATAGGTACCGACGGGCCAGACGGGCCGCGGCTTCGGCGGTTGCTGAGGCAAAAACTCGGGCCTGGGAGGAGTTCGGTGAGACCATGGAGAACGATTTCCGGACGGCCTCGAAAAGATTCTGGTCCACCATCCGGCGTCTCAGGGGGGGGAAGCGGCTCACAGTCAACACTGTTTACAGTGCGGACGGGGCTTTGCTGACCTCAACTAGGGATGTTGTGAGTCGGTGGGGGGAGTACTTCGAGGAACTCCTCAATCCTACCAACACGTGCTCGGAAGAGGCAGAGTCGGAGAGCTCGGAGACGGGGCCTCCCATTTCTGGGGCTGAGGTTGCCGAGGTGGTTAAAAAGTTCCTCGGTGGCAAGGCCCCGGGGGTGGATGAGGTCCGTCCTGAGTTTCTCAAGGCTCTGGATGTTGTAGGGCTGTCTTGGCTGACACGCCTCTGCAGTATCGCGTGGACATCGGGGACAGTGCCTCTGGACTGGCAGATTGGGGTGGTGGTCCCCCTCTTTAAAAAGGGGGACCGGAGGGTGTGTTCCAACTATAGGGGTATCACACTCCTCAGCCTCCCTGGTAAGGTCTATTCGGGGGTATTGGAGAGGAGGATCCGTCGGATAATCGAGCCTCGGATTCAGGAGATGCAGTGTGGCTTTCGTCCTGGCCGTGGAACAGTGGACCAGCTCTATACCCTCGGCAGGATCCTGGAGGGTGCATGGGAGTTCGCCCAACCAGTCTACATGTGTTTTGTGGACTTGGAGAAAGCGTTCGACTGTGTCCCTCGTGGAGTCCTGTGGGGGGTGCTCCGGGAATATGGAGTGCCGGACCCCTTGATAGGGGCCGTTCGGTCTCTGTATGACCGGTGCCAGAGTTTGGTCCGCATTGCCGGCAGTAAGTCGGATACGTTTCCGGTGAGAGTTGGACTCCGTCAGGGCTGCCCTTTGTCACCGATTCTGTTCTCAGAATTATGGACAGAATTTCTAGGCGGAACCAGGGCGTTGAGGGTGTCCCATTTGGCGACCTCAGAATCGGGTCTCTGCTTTTTTGCAGATGATGTGGTTCTGTTAGCGTCGTCAGGCCGTGACCTTCAGCTCTCACTGGAGTGATTCGCAGCCGAGTGTGAAGCGGCTGGGATGAGAATCAGCACCTCCAAATCCGAGACTATGGTTCTCAGCCGGAAAAGGGTGGAATGCTCTCTCCGGGTCGGGAATGAGATCCTTCCCCAAGAGGAGGAGTTCAAGTATCTCGGGGTCTTGTTCACGAGTGACGGACGAATGGAGCGGGAGATTGACGGGCGGATCGGTGCGGCGCCTGCAGTGTTGCAGGCTCTGCACCGACCCGTCGTTGTGAAGAGGGAGCTGAGCCAGAAGGCGAAGCTCTCTACTTACTGGTCAATCTACGTTCCCATCCTCACCTATGGTCACGAGTTGTGGGTAGTGACCGAGAGAACAAGATCGCGAATACAAGCGGCCGAAATGGGTTTCCTCCGCAGGGTGTCTGGGCTCTCCCTTAGAGATAGGGTGAGAAGCTCAGTCATCCGGGAGGGGCTCGGAGTAGAACCGCTGCTCCTCCGCATTGAGAGGAGTCAGATGAGGTGGCTCGGGCATCTGGTTAGGATGCCCCCTGGGCGCCTCCCTGGGGAGGTGTTCCGGGCACGTCCCACTGGGAGGAGACCCCGGGGGAGACCCAGGACACGTTGGAGAGACTATGTCTCTCGGCTGGCCTGGGAACGCCTCGGGGTCCCCCCGGAAGAGCTGGAGGAAGTGGCCGGGGACAGAGACGTCTGGGTTTCTCTGCTCAAGCTGCTGCCCCCGCGACCCGACCCCCGGATAAGCGGCAGATGATGGATGGATGGATGGATATATCCTCCACCAACCAGACTTACAACCCCCGACTAGGGTAGCAGAATTTCTAAGCAGCTGTACCCCAAAACTACTATCAAAAATATATAAATTATTGTCTAAGATAGATGACACAATGTCTCTTCCATCCTCAAAATGGGAGGCAGATTTATCCATCAGTTCTGGTCATAGCTTCTAACCACAAATATGTTTGAACACCTTCATAAAGACTCGAAATCCTAATTTACAGCTCATACAATACAAAATCCTTCATAGAACACACTATACAGGACAAAGGATGTTCAGGATGGGTCTAACACACTCAAACATCTGCTCACATTGCACAGATAACACACCTGATGATTATGCACACGCTTTGTGGTTTTCTGCGCCTGTCCAGAAGTTCTGGCTTGAAGTCTGTGAGGACCTATCAACATGGCTAAAGTGTAGCATCCCTGCATGCCCAACACTGTGCATACTGGGTGACTTAGACAACATCAACATGGAAATGAACTCAGCACACATGGTTGTCACAGTGTTATGTATCGCAAAGAAAACTATTCTCATGAACTGGAAAGCGAAGAACAATCTGTGTATTAACCAGTTTAGAAATTTTCTTTTAGATTATATTAGCATGGAAACAATGTCTGCCTCCTCAAAACATCAATTGGCTGAATTTCATTCTCTCTGGTCCCCTCTGATTAGTTTTATCACATAGTGGTGGTGGTGGGTTGCTGGGTGATGGTGGGTCTCAGGCCCGGGCTGCTGCAACTGGTGTGACCGGGTGGTTTGTTTGTTTGTTTTTTGTAGAGGTCCTCCTGGGTGGGGTTGGGTTGAGTGGGGTGGGGCGGGATGGGTACCTTCTGGGGGTACAGTAGCTCCCGGAATATGGTCGCTGCAGGCCCCGAGCCTGGTGGACATCAGGCCCTCCTGCCCATTGTTGGCTCCCAGGTAGCGGGGATGCCTATTGCAGCCAGTCCCTGGCTGCCCTCTCTGGGGGAGAGTAGCTCCCCCGGTATATATCCCCATACCCCTCTCCCTTCTGGCTCCTGTACACAGCACACACTCACACATGAAGGGTTTTGGGGGCGTGTGTGTTCGGTGGGGTGTAGTGGATGGGGCCACGTAGGTGGTCCCCTTTGGTTGCACTCTGCAGTTCCCTGCCCCTGTTTTAATTACACCTTAGACATTACTACTTATCAAACACACTCACACACACACATTAGGTCTTGGGGGGTGGTTACACTGAGTGGCATCTGGTGGGCGGGGCTCTTTGGGTATGTAGGCTGCCCAGAGTGCCGCGCTCCCAGTTCTACAAGTTTGGCTGCCCCTCAATTTTAATTGCTCACTATTAGAAAATATTGAAGAGCCAGAAGGGTGAGGGGAGGGGTCTTCTTCGCACACCCCTGCTTCCTGGTGTCTGCTCGGGGCAGGAGGGGCCAGGAGGATTAATTAATTGTTCTGCTGGTTCGGGGTCTGTGGTGGCTGGGGGGTTGCTGGCCTCCTGGTGTGCCCGCTGCACTACACCCCAGCAGAGTCGAGGGAGGTAGGATGTGTGGATGTATGGGACGTGAATGTGTGTGTGGTAATGATTGGGCCTGGATCTGGGACTTGCTGTCGCCTGGCCTGCCTGTGTTTCTCCCGATGGGGCATCAGCGTTGCCTCTCCCCACTGCTCGCGACTTCACCCACCTGTGGGCACGTCTTGACTCCCAGGGCACTTGGCCAGGGGCGCTGGGGCAGGCGCTGACCCACTTTGTGGCTGTCTGGGGCGCTTGGCCCTCCTGGGTATTGGGTGGGGCCTCTGCCGGGGTGTTTGGGGGCGCTCGGGCTCCTGGGGCCCAGGTCCAGTGCACGGCCCATGTCTGGGCGGCTGGGGCCTGGCGGGGTCGGTGGGCTGTTGCCCCTGGTTCCCGGAGTGCCTCTGCCCTATGCTTATGGGGGCTCTTTCCGGGGGCTTCCTCTGCAGTCTTCTGGGTGGATGCGTGGTTGCCCCTGCGGTGGGCTGCCTGGGTTCTGTGCTCTGTGGGGGCTGCTGGTGGCCTGGGTCTTGTGGCCCTCTCTGCCTGCTTCTGATTGCTTGGGGGGGGGGGCTGTGGATTGTGGCCCTGTACGCTTATACACTCATAACTAAGCACGGTTATCATGTAGGTCCTGTGCCATGGGTGTTGCATGTTCTCACACACACACACACACATTCATTAGTCCAGTAGCATGGTCACTAAGCAGTTGATGTATTATAATGTCGTCTCAGGTCATCTATATCCACAGGTGTGTTGTATGCGATTGCCGCTTCTTGTGCTTGTTTTTGTTTGTTTGTGTGTTTGTTTTTTCTCTGCTTGTCTGCTTTCAGGTGCTCCTGGTGGCGCTAAGGCTGGATTCCCCTCAGAGGCCATGGATTGTTGTCTGTTTTGTTTTTTACAGGTGTAGCAGCTGGTTGTCTGGTTTTTGTTTCTATTTTTGTTCTGTTTCCTCTTCTTTCCTCTTCTTCTTTCCTTGTCCCCCGGTCCGGTTCAGTTCAGTTCATGTCATATATTGTAAACAGAAATAAATAAATGGGCATCAAGGGGAGCTTTGCATTTATAAAACTTCCCTTGGCAAAACCAATCTGTTTGTCATCAAAGGTATTCAGACTACAATTCTTCTGACATAATGCTGAACAGGACAAGGGGAAAAAAAAGTAAAGAAGACAGTTCTGCCGAAAGCCAGGGATAGACCTGTTCTAAGTTCTATACTTTTTAAAAGGGGCGTGTTTATCAACTATGGAATTAGAAGATTTACAAAAATGGTCAAGTGCTAGATCTTCATCTGGGATTTTAACAGTGTCATATAACTATTCAACAGATCAGTTAAAAAAAAGCCTGCTCATGGAGATGTTTCAGGATCTGGATACCAAGCGTGGACCTAATGTTTTCATTTTTGCAATTCTGATACAGGCTATTGAGCAGTGATAACTAACACCAAGTTCAGATACTGCGGATTTTCTACCTTTGATATGTTAAGATTGAGCCAATCAGGGACAACCTTGAAGGATCTCTTTGGTTTTGTAGGATCAGTAATTACCTGAGAAAGGTTGATATTGGTACACACCTTTTTTAAATGATCAGAGGCAGAGTTCAACTTGTTTAAATTAAAATTGCCACACAGAGATTGGGTTTAGGCCACATGCATACAGAATGACATCAACAAATATAAGAAATATTAAACATTTACACATAGATTTTTGAATACATGTAGAGGAATGATACTTTGAAATGTGCTCATTGCGGAGTTATGATCAGTTGAGTAATGAAGGTTGAACTATTCTAGGAAAGAGGTTCTATTCCCAGCATCATGATGGACACTCCTGATATAGAAGGTTTCGCTAACGCATTGGAATTGTTTTACTATTTTCATATGCATGTGCAATGAAGAATTGCTTGCTGCTGATAAATGCAAAGAAGAACAGCTTACACATAGATGCTCACATATAGGCTGCTGAATGCAATGAAGACCTGCTTATCAAGTAAAGTTCAATGTCAATGTGTAATATTCAATTAGGATTTGCAAAACAGTGAAGTTAAACAATGAATGGGTCCATAGTCGGTATGAGAAGACTACAGGAATATTTACCTGGGTGTACGTTCAAACAGAGATGAGAAAATTGCGATAAATAATTGTTTGTTTGTTTGTTAGTATGTATAGGAATGTTATGTGTATAAACTGTGTTGAGTTATAGTTACTCAGTAGTGTCTCAGTGAAACAACCGACGGGGGAAGCCTTGCGGTGACAACAAAAGCAGTGTTTTACTGATCAGTGAAGTTGCTCCAGTGTACTCCATACAAACTGGTTGGCTACTGAAGGGATAGAAAATGGGGAATACTTGTTTTAAAGCAAACAAGGAATTAGATGGGAAAAATACATGTTTTAACGGGACCCAGACAATATTAAATACTCAGACAGATGGGAGAAGAAGTGTAGTTTTGTAGGAAATCACAAAATTATTACATAGAATTAGTGAAATCAATTGAAGAATACCTTTCTGAAGAGCTGTTTACCACAGATGAGCAGCTTTGCGACCAAGCACATTGTAGATCGCTTTACTGCCAAAATGATCTAATTTAATGGATTGGTTTAGACATGCATAACAGCATTTTAAGAACAAAGAGAGAAACAAAAAGGGACAACGCTTCATGGTGGAAGGGGATGTATAAATAACTGTGTATATGATGAAGGGGGTGGCAACACCCATTCCGAAATCCCGCCATTCCGACATCCCGCTATTCCGACATCCCACCATTCCGACATACCACCATTCCGACATACCACCATTCCGACATGCAAACGTCCCACCATTCCGACATCCCACCATTGCGACATCCCGCTATTCTGACGTTCAAATGTCCCACCATTCCGACAAGGCTTTCCGTATAAGGAAATGTGTGTTACTCAACAGGTGAGTCCCTTCTTTCTGTTCATGCAATTTATATGTTTAACACATGTTTATAGACAAGCGTTATTAAAAACACAAAGTCTCGGCAACTGGAGGAGGAGAAGCAGTCCGCGGTGGTTTTCAAACACACACTCCAATGCCACTTGTTTCAACTTCCGAAAATTTAATCCAGGAAAAAAAGGCTTACAAACATGGACCAAAACGGCTCCATAACACGCACAAGAATCCAAAAGAAACGAAAGTTAACTAAAAGAAAGCAAATAAACAGTATGAAGTGGTCAAAATTGGTTTTACGCATAGACTTAGACTTAGACTTAGACTTAGACTTCCTTTATTGTCATTGCACAAAAAACACAAGGTGAATCTTGACAACGAAATGTCGTTACTTGGCTACCAGTGTAACAGAGCTAGACCTTATTCCTATACAATAAATATGTTTTCTATAACTAAGAGCTAAGAGCTAACTATATGCAGGGTAAATAAGTATATATATATTCATGTATATTGCACTAAGTTATTGATATATTGCACTAATTGTCAAAAGAAACATTAAAAATTGCACTGAGTTATTGCAAAGAGAAACATTAAATATTGCACTGAGTTATTGCAAAGAGAAACATTAAATATTGCACTGAGTTATTGCAAAGAGAAACATTAAATATTGCACTGAGTTATTGCAAAGAGAAATATTAAATATTGCACTGAGTTATTGCAAAGAGAAACATTAAATATTGCACTGAGTTATTGCAAAGAGAAACATTAAATATTGCACTATAACAATTGCACTTAAGAGAACTAGAAAAGAATTTCACAGTCAGAGTAAAGTAAGTGCCAAGGAGTCCCCAGGTTCATGTTGAAGACAAAACTAGACTAACTAAGGTGCGTGTATTGTCCATGTCCATGGGGGGTGGTTTTTGTAGTGTCTGTGTGTGTGTTTAGGGGTGGAGGAGTGTTATGTGGCGTTAAGCAGTCTGATGGCCAGGGGGAAGAAACTGTTCAGTAGTCTGGTCGTTCTGCAGGAGATGCTGCGGAACCTTCTGCCGGACGCCAGGGGGGAAAACAGTCCATGGTTGGGGTGGGTGGGGTCGGAGAGGATCTGGTGAGCCCGGGATAGGCAGCGTCTGTCCGCGATGTTCTTGATGCAGGGGAGCGGAGCCCCCGTGATCTTCTCCCCTGTCCTCACCACCCTCTGTAGAGACTTCCAGTCAGAGGCCCTGCAGCTCCCAGACCAGATGGAGATGTAGCTGGTCAGCAGGCTCTCGATGGTCCCTCTGTAGAAGGTCTGAAGGATGGGGGGCGGGAGGGATGCTCTCTTCATCCGACGCAGGAAGTGCAGGCGCTGCTGGCCCTTCTTCACCAGTGAGGAGATGTGGGGTGACCAGCTGAGGTTGTCAGTGATGTGCACCCCCAGGAACTTGGTGCTGCTGACGACCTCCACAGCTGAGTCGTTGATAAGGAGGGGTGTGTGGGTGGGTCTAGATTTCCTGAAGTCAACGATAATTTCCTTGGTCTTGTTGACATTCAGGATCAGGTTGTTCCCTCTGCACCAGTCCACCAGATGCCGCACCTCCTCCCTGTATGCCGCTTCGTTGTTGTCCCGGATGAGGCCCACTACTGTGGTGTCGTCCGCGTACTTCAGGATGTGGTTGGACCTGAGGCGTGGACGGCAGTCGTGGGTCATCAGGGTGAACAGCAGGGGGCTCAGGACACAGCCCTGGGGGGTGCCGGTGTTCAGGGTGATGACGTCGGAGGTGTTGTTCCCCACTCTGACAGCCTGGGTTCTGTCAGTGAGGAAGTCCAGCAGCCAGTTGCAGAGGGGGGTGTTTATTCCTAAGGGGCCCAGTTTGCCTACCAGGTCCTGGGGGATGATCGTGTTGAAAGCTGAGCTGAAGTCCAGGAACAGCATCCGCACGTGGGTGTTCTTCTCTTCCAGGTGCTCCAGGCTCAGGTGGAGAGCAGTGGAGACTGCATCCTCAGCACTGCGCTTGGACTGGTATGCAAACTGGAACGGGTCGTGTGATGGGGGCAGCGTGGAGATAATGTGGTCCTTAACAAGTCTTTCGAAGCACTTCATGATGGAGGATGTGAGTGCGACGGGGCGGAAGTCGTTAAGGCATGTGATGGTGGTTGTCTTCGGGACCGGAACGACAGTGGCAGACTTGAAGCACCGTGGGACGACGGCCTGGTCCAGGGACGTGTTGAAGATGTCCGTGAGCACGTGGGTCAGCTGGTCCGAGCATTCTTTGATCAACCGACCTGGAATGCTGTCGGGACCTGCCGCTTTCCGCGCGTTGACCTTCCTCAGAACTTTCCGCACTGCTGATGCTTCTAGTCTGAGCGCCTGTTTGTCGGGGTGTGGTGTCGCTTTCCTCGCAGGGTTGGAGTTCAGCTCCTCAAATCTCATGCCTCATGCCTCATGCCTCATGCCTATGTGGGTCTGGCACATGCGTCTTCGGGCTCTCCCACGTTGGTTTGTGGATGAAAGCTATATGTTCAGCTGTAATGTCATGTAAAAACAATCTCTACATGACATTTACTCCCAGGTGTGACCAGTTAGGTCCTTAAGATATCAACAGGCTGTATAAAGCTACAACCGTTGCGGCTGTGTGTTTGTGCCAAATGCGCAAAGCCCATCCGCGCTTCCCAAAATTGGAGTGAGTACTCATAAATCACGTGAATAACATGAATAAACGTTTTTACTGAATTTTGTTGTGTTTTATACGTTATATGCTGTCATTTCTCTCTTCTCCTATTGGCAAGGCAAGGCAGAGTGCTCGCAACTGTGTCCTGTGCAGTAGCCGTGATATCTGTAATTGCAATTATTACTTTTGCATATGATGACAGCGTGCAAAAGACGCATGGGCTCTGTGGAGAGCTCCGCTCCAGCTGGCTGCTGTGACAGCTCACTGACACTGTATTTCTGCTTAATCAGTTTCAGTCTCGCCAGAGTTACACTAATATCTGTATTTTTATATTTGAAATTCAGGGGATTTTGATCATAGATTATTAAAGTTTGTTTGCGAGGCTGTGGCCTCTGCATGTGCAAAGCTTGTGCGCCAAACTTTAGGGCGTATTTGCGCCGGCATATCATTAGTGCAAAATGTTTTGGGTAAAAAATAGGCTATTAAAAGGAACTGTCGGAATGTTAAAAAAAAAAAAAAAACATACCGCCATTCCGACCATAGGAGGAAAAAAGTGTCGGAATGGTGGGACGTTTGATAAAAAATTAAGTGTCGCCATTCCGACAATTGGAGACCCATGTCGGAATGGCGAGATGTCGGAATGGCAGCATGTAACCATGATGAAGGAGAGACCATTTGAGCAGCACAGCCATTTCGCAGCACAGGGACAGCAGTCCAAGTTACAGGATCTCCCACGTGGTATCACCTGTCACATTGTGTCAAGGCATCAAAAGAAGTAAAAATCACCAAACTCAAGGACAAAAAGACAAAGACTCCGGTGAACGAAGACAGAGGACTGACAAACCAGAAATACAAAAGGATTCTCGATATAAAGATCCAGAAGAAGAGGCTAACAATGCCACGAACACTTACGATGCTGGGAATGATGCCAGCAATGAACAGAGAAGAAGATTCAGTGTCATCAATCTGCATTACGTGCCTCTAATGAGGGGGTGAATATAGAATCCTCAACGATTACAACGTCTCTGGGAACTGTGACAACAACAAGGTTTAAACCATTTTGATATATATTGTAACCTATTGTCTAAGGAATAGTGCTGAAAATGAGGTAAATCTAATCCACCACTGTCCTTGGTCTTCTGTAGGGTTATTAAACTAATACGTGGTGGTTTGTTTTTCCACAGAAATTTGGAGATGCATGAATCTAGTGACTTAAACCAAGTAGCAGATGGTTTTATGGGGATCATTGAGAACAAATAGTTAACTTTTGGTAGTATCATCATTTTAATGGATGTAACTCTCCCCATAAGTGATATAGGTAAGGACTTCCAACGAGAGATCGTTCTCTACTGTCTTTAATAATTGCACATAATTTAGCTTTGTTAGCTCTGAGAGCCTGGAGGAAATGTTTATGCCTAAATATCTAATATTTCCTGACTGTAAAGTGATCGCAGGTATATTATGGACCCTACAGTTAATGGGCAGAACTGTGGTCTTAGACCAGTTGATAGAGTAGTCAGAAAGTGCTGAGATTTTATTTATGAGTGTGATCGTGTGACTGAGAGACGTCTGTGAGTTCTGAAGGAAAAGTAATACATCATCAGCATAAAGACTTATTTTATGCTCAATATTTTGGGATTAATTACTCACAAACGGGTAAGAAAAGGTAGTATTGCCAGACCATACATGATCAAAACAGGGAGCGGAGGTGGTTCAGCTGCAAGGTGTGAATGTCTGACTATAGTTTGTAAAAAGCGGGTAAGATAAGGTGCGAATGCCCGACAATGTATGATCAAAAGAGGGAGCGGAGGTTTTCGGCTGCAAGAAGGTCTGAATGTCAGATCATAATTTGCAAAAAGCTGATGAGAAAGGGTGAGAATGCCCGACTATACACCATCAAATGCGGGAGCGGAGTTGTTCGGCTGTGAGTAAGTGTGAATGTCCGACCATAATTGCTGAAAAATGTGTTAGAAAAGGTAAGAATGCCGGTCCATACATCATCAAAAGCGGGAGAGGTGGTGTTCGGCTGCAAGTAGGTGTGAATGTCCAGCCATAATTACTAACAAACGGGTAAGAAAAGGTAGGATTGCCAGACCATACATGATCAAAACAGGGAGCGGAGGTGGTTCAGCTGCAAGAAGGTGTGAATGTCCGACTAAAGTTCAAATATATTAACAAAAGCGGGAGGAGAGGTCTTCGGATGAGAGTGGTTGAGAATTTCCAACCATAATCTATAAAATGCGGTGAAAAAAAAGGTGTGATAGAACACTAAAAGGTGGAGCGGAAGTGTTTGGCTGCAAGAAGGTGTGAATGTCCGACTATATTTGGTGAAAAGCAGGTTAAGCAATGTCTGAATGCCCAACCTTACATCATCAAAAGCGAGATCAGAGGTGTTTGGCTGCATGAAGGCCATAGTTTGCCAAAAGCGGGTAAGCTGCGAATGACCAACTAAATATCAACAAAAGTGGGGGCGGAGGTCTTCGGATGCAACTGGGTGTGAACATCCCACGATACAAGTATGGTGGAGAGGAAGCTGTGAACAGCCGACCATAGTTTGCAAAAAGCGGGTGAGACAAGGTGCGAATGTCCAACCATACATGATCAAAACAGGGAGCAGAGGTGTTTGGCTGTGACAAGGTGTGAATGTCCACCCAAAATTAATGAAAAGCGGGCAAAAAGTAGGTTTGAATGCCCAAGCATACATCATCAAAAGAAGGAGTGGATGTGTTCGGCTACAAGAAGGTTTCAATGTCCGAGCATAGTTTGTAAAAAGCGGGTAAGAAAAGGTTCGAATGCCCAAACATACACCATCAAAAGCGGGAGCGGAGGTGTTCCGCTGTAAGAAGGTGTGAATGTCCGACCATAGTTGGTAAAAAGTGGGTAAGAAAAGGTTAAAATACCCGACTGTACACAATCAATAGGGGGAGCGGAGTTGTTCGGCTACAAGAAGATGTGAAAGTCCAACCATGGTTTGTAAAAAGCTGGTAAGAAAAGGATCGAATGCCCGAATATATACCATCAAAAGCGGAAGCGGAGGTGTTCGGCTGCAAGAAGGTGTGAACGTCCGACCAAAGTTTGTAAAAAGCAGTTAAGAAAAGGTTCGAATATCCAACCAAACATAATCAAAAGCGGGAGCAGAGCTGTTCGACTGCAAGTAGGTGTGAATGTCAGATCATAATTTGCAAAAAGCTGATGAGAAAGGGTGAGAATGCCCGGCTATACACCATCAAATGCGGGAGCGGAAGTGTTCGGCTGTGAGTAGGTGTGAATGTCCGACCATAATTGCTGAAAAATGTGTTAGAAGAGACTAGAATGCCGGACAAGACATCATCAAATGCGGGAGCGGAGTTGTTCGGCTGTGAGTAGGTGTGAATCTCCGAGCATAGTTTGTAAAAAGGGGGTAAGAATAGGTTCGAATGCCCGAACATACACTATCAAAACAGGGAGCTGAGGTGGCTCAGCTGCAAGGTGTGAATGTCTGACTATAGTTTGTAAATAAGGTGCGAATGCCCAACAATATATAATCAAAAGAGGGAGCGGAGGTTTTCGGCTACAAGAAGGTTTGAATGTCCGACCATAGTTTGTAAAAAGCGGGTAAGAAAAGGTTCAAGCGCCTGACTATACACCATCAAAAGCGGGAGCAGAGGTGTTCCGCTGTAAGACGGTGTGAATGTCCGACCATATTTGGTAAAAAGCGGGTAAGAAAAGGTTAAAATACCCGACTGTACACAATCAATAGCGGGAGAGGAGGTGTTCAGCTGCAAGAAGGTGTGAATGTCCACCCATAATTACTGAAAAATGGGTAAGAAAAGGTGCGAATGCCCAACCATACATTATCAAAAGCAGGTGTGAATGTCAGATCATAATTTGCAAAATGCTGATGAGAAAGGGTGAGAATGCCCGACTATACACCATCAAATGCGGGAGCGGAGTTGTTCGGCTGTGAGTAAGTGTGAATCTCCGACCATAATTGCTGAAAAATGTGTTAGAAAAGGTAAGAATGCCGGTCCATACATCATCAAAAGCGGGAGAGGTGGTGTTCGGCTGCAAGTAGGTGTGAATGTCCAGCCATAATTACTAACAAACGGGTAAGAAAAGGTAGTATTGCCAGACCATACATGATCAAAACAGGGAGCGGAGGTGGTTCAGCTGCAAGAAGGTGTGAATGTCCGACTAAAGTTCAAATATATTAACAAAAGCGGGAGGAGAGGTCTTCGGATGAGAGTGGTTGAGAATTTCCAACCATAATCTATAAAATGCGGTGAAAAAAAAGGTGTGATAGAACACTAAAAGGTGGAGCGGAAGTGTTCGGCTGCAAGAAGGTGTGAATGTCCGACTATATTTGGTGAAAAGCAGGTGAAGCAAGGTCTGAATGCCCAACCTTACATCATCAAAAGCGAGATCAGAGGTGTTTGGCTGCATGAAGGCCATAGTTTGCCAAAAGCGGGTAAGCTGCGAATGACCGACTAAATATCAACAAAAGGTCTTCGGATGCAAGTGGGTGTGAATATCCCACCATACAAGTATGGTGGAGAGGAAGCTGTGAACAGCCGACCATAATTGGCAAAAAGCGGGTGAGACAAGGTGCGAATGTCCAACCATACATGATCAAAACAGGGAGCGGAGGTGTTTGGCTGTGACAAGGTGTGAATGTCCACCCAAAATTAATGAAAAGCGGGCAACAAGTAGGTTTGAATGCCCAACCATACATCATCAAAAGCAGGAGTGGATGTGTTCGGCTACAAGGTTTGAATGTCCGAGCATAGTTTGTAAAAAGCGGGTAAGAAAAGGTTCGAATGCCCAAACATACACCATCAAAAGAGGGAGCGGAGGTGTTCCGCTGTAAGAAGGTGTGAATGTCCGACCATAGTTGGTAAAAAGCGGGTAAGAAAAGGTTAAAATACCCGACTGTACACAATCAATAGCGGGAGCGGATGTGTTTCGCTACAAGAATGTGTGACAGTCAAACCATGGTTTGTAAAAAACGGGTAAGAAAAGGTGCGAATGCCCGACAATGTATGATCAAAAGAGGGAGCGGAGGTTTTCGGCTACAAGAAGGTTTGAATGTCCGACCATAGTTTGTAAAAAGCGGGTAAGAAAAGGTTCAAATGCCTGACTATACACCATCAAAAGCGGGAGCGGAGGTGTTCCGCTGTAAGACGGTGTGAATGTCCGACCATAGTTGGTAAAAAGCGGGTAAGAAAAGGTTATGTTTGGTTGGATATTCGAACCTTTTCTTAACTGCTTTTTACAAACTTTGGTCGGACGTTCACACCTTCTTGCTGCCGAACACCTCCACTTCCACTTTTGATGGTATATATTCGGGCATTCGAACCTTTTCTTACCCGCTTTTTACAAACCGTGGTCGGACTTTCACACCTTCTTGTAGCCGAACAACTCCGCTCCCTCTATTGATTGTGTACAGTCGGGTATTTTAACCTTTTCTTACCCGCTTTTTACCAACTATGGTCGGACATTTACACCTTCTTACAGCGGAACACCTCCGCTCCCTCTTTTGATGGTCTATGTTTGGGCATTCGAACCTTTTCTTACCCGCTTTTTACAAACTATGGTCGGACATTCAAACCTTCTTCTAGCCGAACACATCCACTCCTGCTTTTGATGATGTATGGTTTGGCATTCGCACCCTTTTTTTACCCATTTTTCAGCAATTATGGGTGGACATTCAGACCTTCTTGCAGCCGAAAACCTCCGCTCCCTCTTTTGATCATGCATTGTTGGGCATTCGCACCTTGTCTTACCCGCTTTTTATAAACTTTAGTTGGACATTCACACCTTCTTGCAGCTGAACGACCTCCGCTCCCTGTTTTGATCATGTATGGTCTGGCAATACTACCTTTTCTTACCCGTTTGTGAGTAATTAATCCCAAAATATTGAGCATAAAATAAGTCTTTATGCTGATGATGTATTACTTTTCCTTCAGAACTCACAGACGTCTCTCACTCACACGATCACACTCATAAATAAATTCTCAACACTTTCTGACTACTCTATCAACTGGTCTAAGACCACAGTTCTGCCCATTAACTGTAGGGTCCATAATATACCTGCGATCACTTTACAGTCAGGAAATATTAGATATTTAGGCATAAACATTTCCTCCAGGCTCTCAGAGCTAACAAAGCTAAATTATGTGCAATTATTAAAGACAGTAGAGGACGATCTCTCTCGTTGGAAGTCCTTACCTATATCACTTATGGGGAGAATTACATCCATTAAAATGATGATACTACCAAAAGTTAACTATTTGTTCTCAATGATCCCCATAAAACCATCTGCTACTTGGTTTAAGTAACTAGTAACCAAGGACAATGGTGGATTAGATTTACCTCATTTTCAGCACTATTCCTTAGCCAATAGGTTACAATATATATCAAAATGGTTTAAACCTTGTTTTTGTCACAGTTCCCAGAGACGTTGTAATCGTTGAGGATTCTATATTCACCCCCTCATTATAGGCACGTGTTGCAGATTGATGACACTGAATCTTCTTCTCTGTTCATTGCTGGCATCATTCCCAGCATCGTAAGTGTTCGTGGCATTGTTAGCCTCTTCTTCTGGATCTTGATATCGAGAATCCTTTTGTATTTCTGGTTTGTCAGTGCTCTCTCTTCGTTCACTCTTCGTCTTTTTGTCCTTGAGTTTGGTGATTTTTTCTTCTTTTGATGCCTTGACACAATGTGACAGGTGATACCACGTGGGAGATCCTGTAACTTGGACTGCTGTCCCTGTGCTGCGAAATGGCTGTGCTGCTCAAATGGTCTCTCCTTCATCATGGTTACATGCTGCCATTCCGACATCTCGCCATTCCGACATGGGTCTCCAATTGTCGGAATGGCGACACTTAATTTTTTATCAAACGTCCCACCATTCCGACACTTTTTTCCTCCTATGGTCGGAATGGCGGTATGTTTTTTTTTTTTTTAACATACCGCCATTCCGACAGTTCCTTTTAACAGCCTATTTTTTACCCAAAACATTTTGCACTAATGATATGCCGGCGCAAATACGCCCTAAAGTTTGGCGCACAAGCTCTGCACATGCAGAGGCCACAGCCTCGCAAACAAACTTTAATAATCTATTATCAAAATCCCCTGAATTTCAAATATAAAAATACAGATATTAATGTAACTCTGGCGAGACTGAAACTGATTAAGCAGAAATACATTGTCAGTGAGTTGTCACAGCAGCCAGCTGGAGCGGAGCTCTCCACAGAGCCCATGCGTCTTTTGCACGCTGTCATCATATGCAAAAGTAATAATTGCAATTACAGATATCACGGCTACTGCACAGGACACAGTTGCGAGCACTCTGCCTTGCCTTGCCAATAGGAGAAGAGAGAAATGACAGCATAGAACGTATAAAACACAACAAAATGCAGTAAAAACGTTTATTCATGTTATTCACGTGATTTATTAGTACTCGCTCCAATTTTGGGAAGCGCGGATGGGCTTTGCGCATTTGGCACAAACACACAGCCGTTGCGCAAGGCTTTATACAGCCTGTTGATATCTTAAGGACGTAACTGGTCACAACACCTGGGAGTAAATGTCATGTAGAGATTGTTTTTACATGACATTACAGCTGAACATATAGCTTTCATCCACAAACCAATGTGGGAGAGCCCGAAGACGCATGTGCCAGACGCACATAGGCATGCGTAAAACCAATTTTGACCACTTCATACTGTTTATTTGCTTTCTTTTAGTTAATTTTAGTTTCTTTTGGATTCTTGTGCGTGTTATGGAGCCGTTTTGGTCCATGTTTGTAAGCCTTTTTTTCCTGGATTAAATTTTCGGAAGTTGAAACAAGTGGCATTGGAGTGTGTGATTGAAAACCACCGCGGACTGCTTCTCCTCCTCCAGTTGCCGAGACTTTGTGTTTTTAATAACGCTTGTCTATAAACATGTGTTAAACATATAAATTGCATGAACAGAAAGAAGGGACTCACCTGTTGAGTAACACACATTTCCTTATACAGAAAGCCTTGTCGGAATGGTGGGACATTTGAACGTCGGAATGGTGGGACGTTTGCATGTCGGAATGGTGTTATGTCGGAATGGTGGTATGTCGGAATGGTGGGATGTCGGAATAGCGGGATGTCGGAATGGCGGGATTTCGGAATGGGTGTTGCCACCCCCTTCATCATATACACTTTTATTTATACATCACCTTCCACCATGAAGCGTTGTCCCTTTTTGTTTATCTCTTTGTTCTTAAAATGCTGTTATGCATGTCTAAACCAATCCATTAAATTAGATCATTTTGTCAGTAAAGCGATCTACATTGTGCTTGGTCGCAAAGCTGCTCATCTGTGGTAAACAGCTCTTCAGAAAGGCATTCTTCAATTGATTTCACTAATTTCATGTAATAATTTTGTGATTTCCTACACAACTACACTTCTTATCCCATCTGTCTGAGTATTTAATATTGTCTGGGTCCCGTTAAAACATGTATTTTTCCCATCTAATTCCTTGTTTGCTTTAAAACAAGAATTCCCCATTTTCTATCCCTTCAGTAGCCAACCAGTTTGTATGGAGTACACTGGAGCAACTTGACTGATCAGTAAAACACTGCTTTTGTTGTCACCGCAAGGCATCCCCCGTCGGTTGTTTCACTGAGACACTACTGAGTAACTATAACTCAACACAGTCTATACACATAACATTCATATACATACTAACAAACAAACAAACAATTATTTATCGCGATTTTCTCATCTCTGTTTTTGAACGTACACCCAGGTAAATATTCCTGTAGTCTTCTCATACCGACTATGGACCCATTCATTGTTTAACTTCACTGTTTTGCAAATCCTAATTGAATATTACACATTGACATTGAACTTTACTGGATAAGCAGGTCTTCATTGCATTCAGCAACCTATATGTGAGCATCTATGTGTAAGCTGTTCTTCTTTGCATTTATCAGCAGCAAGCAATTCTTCATTGCACATGCATATGAAAATAGTAAAACAATTCCAATGCGTTAGCGAAACCTTCTATATCAGGAGTGTCCATCATGATGCTGGGAATAGAACCTCTTTCCCAGAATAGTTCAACCTTCATTACTCAACTGATCATAACTCCGCAATGAGCACATTTCAAAGTATCATTCCTCTACATGTATTCAAAAATCTATGTGTAAATGTTTAATATTTCTTATATTTGTTGATGTCATTCTGTGTGCATGTGGCCTAAACCCAATCTCTGTGTGGCAATTTTAATTCAAACAAGTTGAACTCTGCCTCTGATCATTTAAAAAAGGTGTGTACCAATATCAACCTTTCTCAGGTAATTACTGATCCTACAAAACCAAAGAGATCCTTCAAGGTTGTCCCTGATTGGCTCAATCTTAACAAATCAAAGGTAGAATATCCGCAGTATCTGAACTTGGTGTTAGTTATCACTGCTCAATAGCCTGTATCAGAATGGCAAAAATGAAAACATTAGGTCCACGCTTGGTATCCAGATCCTGAAACATCTCCATGAGCAGGCTTTTTTTAACTGCTCTGTTGAATAGTTATATGACACTGTTAAAATCTCAGATGAAGATCTAGCACTTGACCATTTTTGTAAATCTTCTAATTCCATAGTTGATAAACATGCCCCTTTTAAAAAGTATAGAACTTAGAACAGGTCTAGTCCCTGACTTTCGCCAGAACTGTCTTCTTTACTTTTTTTTTTTTTTCCCCTTGTCCCGCAGGGGCAACCACGCATCCACCCAGAAGACTGCAGAGGAAGCCCCCGGAAAGAGCCCCCATTAGCATAGGGCAGAGGCCCTCCGGGAGCCAGGGGCAACAGCCCACCGACCCCGCCAGGCCCCAGCCGCCCAGACATGGGCCGTGCACTGGACCTGGGCCCCAGGAGCCCGAGCGCCCCCAAACCCCCCGGCAGAGGCCCCACCCAATACCCAGGATGGCCAAGCGCCCCAGACAGCCACAAAGTGGGTCAGCGCTTGCCCCAGCGCCCCTGGCCAAGTGCCCTGGGAGTCAAGACGTGCCCACAGGTGGGTGAAGTCGCGAGCAGTGGGCAGAGGCAACGCTGATGCCCCATCGGGAGAAACACAGGCAGGCCAGGCGACAGCAAGTCCCAGATCCAGGCCCAATCATTACCACACACACTTTCACGTCCCATACATCCACACATCCACACATCCTACCTCCCTCGACTCTGCTGGGGTGTAGTGCAGCGGGCACACCAGGAGGCCAGCAACCCCCCAGCCACCACAGACCCCGAACCAGCAGAACAATTAATTAATCCTCCTGGCCCCTCCTGCCCCGAGCAGACACCAGGAAGCAGGGGTGTGCGAAGAAGACCCCTCCCCTCACCCTTCTGGCTCTTTAATATTTTCTAATAGTGAGCAATTAAAATTGAGGGCCAGCCAAACTTGTAGAACTGGGAGCGCGGCACTCTGGGCAGCCTACATACCCAAAGAGCCCCGCCCACCAGATGCCACTCAGTGTAACCACCCCCCAAGACCTAATGTGTGTGTGTGAGTGTGTTTGATAAGTAGTAATGTCTAAGGTATAATTAAAACAGGGGCAGGGAACTGCAGAGTGCAACCAAAGGGGACCACCTACGTGGCCCCATCCACTACACCCCACCGAACACACACGCCCCCAAAACCCTTCATGTGTGAGTGTGTGCTGTGTACAGGAGCCAGAAGGGAGAGGGGTATGGGGATATATACCGGGGGAGCTACTCTCCCCCAGAGAGGGCAGCCAGGGACTGGCTGCCATAGGCATCCCCGCTACCTGGGAGCCAACAATGGGCAGGAGGGCCTGATGTCCACCAGGCTCGGGGCCTGCAGCGACCATATTCCGGGAGCTACTGTACCCCCAGAAGGTACCCATCCCGCCCCACCCCACTCAACCCAACCCCACCCAGGAGGACCTCTACAAAAACCAAACAAACAACATCAAAAAACAAACAAACAAACCACCCGGTCACACCAGTCGCAGCAGCCCGGGCCTGAGACCCACCATCACCCAGCAACCCACCACCACCACTATGTGATAAAACTAATCAGAGGGGACCAGAGAGAATGAAATTCAGCCAATTGATGTTTTGAGGAGGCAGACATTGTTTCCATGCTAATATAATCTAAAAGAAAATTTCTAAACTGGTTAATACACAGATTGTTCTTCGCTTTCCAGTTCATGAGAATAGTTTTCTTTGCGATACATAACACTGTGACAACCATGTGTGCTGAGTTAATTTCCATGTTGATGTTGTCTAAGTCACCCAGTATGCACAGTGTGGGGCATGCAGGGATGCTACACTTTAGCCATGTTGATAGGTCCTCACAGACTTCAAGCCAGAACTTCTGGACAGGCGCAGAAAACCACAAAGCGTGTGCATAATCATCAGGTGTGTTATCTGTGCAATGTGAGCAGATGTTTGAGTGTGTTAGACCCATCCTGAACATCCTTTGTCCTGTATAGTGTGTTCTATGAAGGATTTTGTATTGTATGAGCTGTAAATTAGGATTTCGAGTCTTTATGAAGGTGTTCAAACATATTTGTGGTTAGAAGCTATGACCAGAACTGATGGATAAATCTGCCTCCCATTTTGAGGATGGAAGAGACATTGTGTCATCTATCTTAGACAATAATTTATATATTTTTGATAGTAGTTTTGGGGTACAGATGCTTAGAAATTCTGCTACCCTAGTCGGGGGTTGTAAGTCTGGTTGGTGGAGGATATATCCATCCATCCATCCATCATCTGCCGCTTATCCGGGGGTCGGGTCGCGGGGGCAGCAGCTTGAGCAGAGAAACCCAGACGTCTCTGTCCCCGGCCACTTCCTCCAGCTCTTCCGGGGGGACCCCGAGGCGTTCCCAGGCCAGCCGAGAGACATAGTTTCTCCAACGTGTCCTGGGTCTCCCCCGGGGTCTCCTCCCAGTGGGACGTGCCCGGAACACCTCCCCAGGGAGGCGCCCAGGGGGCATCCTAACCAGATGCCCGAGCCACTTCATCTGACTCCTCTCAATGCGGAGGAGCAGCGGTTCTACTCCGAGCCCCTCCCGGATGACTGAGCTTCTCACCCTATCTCTAAGTGAGAGCCCAGACACCCTGCGGAGGAAACCCATTTTGGCCGCTTGTATTCGTGATCTTGTTCTTTCGGTCACTACCCACAACTCGTGACCATAGGTGAGGATGGGAACGTAGATTGACCAGTAAGTAGAGAGCTTTGCCTTCTGGCTCAGCTCCCTCTTCACAACGATGGGTCGGTGCAGAGCCTGCAACACTGCAGGCGCCGCACCGATCCGCCCGTCAATCTCCCGCTCCATTCGTCCGTCACTCGTGAACAAGACCCCGAGATACTTGAACTCCTCCTCTTGGGGAAGGATCTCATTCCCGACCCGGAGAGAGCATTCCACCCTTTTCCGGCTGAGAACCATAGTCTCGGATTTGGAGGTGCTGATTCTCATCCCAGCCGCTTCACACTCGGCTGCGAATCACTCCAGTGAGAGCTGAAGGTCACGGCCTGACGACGCTAACAGAACCACATCATCTGCAAAAAGCAGAGACCCGATTCTGAGGTCGCCAAATGGGACACCCTCAACGCCCTGGCTCCGCCTAGAAATTCTGTCCATAAAAGTTAGGAACAGAATCGGTGACAAAGGGCAGCCCTGACGGAGTCCAACTCTCACCGGAAACGTATCCGACTTACTGCCGGCAATGCGGACCAAACTCTGGCACCGGTCATACAGAGACCGAACGGCCCCTATCAAGGGGTCCGGCACTCCATATTCCCGGAGCACCCCCAACAGGACTCCACGAGGGACACGGTCGAACGCTTTCTCCAAGTCCACAAAACACATGTAGACTGGTTGGGCGAACTCCCATGCACCCTCCAGGATCCTGCCGAGGGTATAGAGCTGGTCCACTGTTCCACGGCCAGGACGAAAGCCACACTGCATCTCCTGAATCCGAGGCTCGATTATCCGACGGATCCTCCTCTCCAATACCCCCGAATAGACCTTACCAGGGAGGCTGAGGAGTGTGATACCCCTATAGTTGGAACACACCCTCCGGTCCCCCTTTTTAAAGAGGGGGACCACCACCCCAATCTGCCAGTCCAGAGGCACTGTCCCCGATGTCCACGCGATACTGCAGAGGCGTGTCAGCCAAGACAGCCCTACAACATCCAGAGCCTTGAGAAACTCAGGACGGACCTCATCCACCCCCGGGGCCTTGCCACCGAGGAGCTTTTTAACCACCTCGGCAACCTCAGCCCCAGAAATGGGAGGCCCCGTCTCCGAGCTCTCCGACTCTGCCTCTTCCGAGCACGTGTTGGTAGGATTGAGGAGTTCCTCGAAGTACTCCCCCCACCGACTCACAACATCCCTAGTTGAGGTCAGCAAAGCCCCGTCCCCACTGTAAACAGTGTTGACTGTGAGCCGCTTCCCCCCCCCCGAGACGCCGGATGGTGGACCAGAATCTTTTCGAGGCCGTCCGGAAATCGTTCTCCATGGTCTCACCGAACTCCTCCCAGGCCAGAGTTTTTGCCTCAGCAACCGCCGAAGCCGTGGCCCGTCTGGCCCGTCGGTACCTATCAGCTTCTTCCAGGGTCCCACTGGCCAAAAAGGCCCGATAGGACTCCTTCTTCAGCTTGACGGCTTCCCTCACCACTGGTGTCCATCAATGCTCACGTGGGCAATGACAGTGAGACCTGGAGGGGTGTGATTGGGAGGAACGGCCCCCCCGATCTGAATCAGAGTGGTGTTATGTTGTTGGACTTCTGTGCCAGTCATAGACTGTCCATAACGAACACCATGTTCAGGCATAAGGGTGTCCATATGTGCACTTGGCACCAGGACACCCTTGGCCGCAGTTCGATGATCGACTTTGTGGTTGTATCATCGGACTTGCGGCCGTATGTCCTGGACACTCGGGTGAAGAGAGGGGCGGAGCTGTCAACTGATCACCACCTGGTGGTGAGTTGGCTCCGCTGGTGGGGGAGGATGCCGATCAGACCTGGCAGGCCCAAACGTATTGTGAGGGTCTGCTGGGAGCGTTTGTCAGAATCCCCCGTCAGAAGGAGCTTTAACTCCCACCTCCGGCAGAGCTTCAACCATATTTGAGGTGGGGGACATTGAGTCCGAATGGGCCATGTTCCGTGACTCCATTGCCGAGGCAGCTGGTCGGAGTTGTGGCCGTAAGGTGGTCGGTGCCTGTCGTGGCGGCCGTTCCTCCCAATCACACCCCTCCAGGTCTCACTGTCATTGCCCACGTGAGCATTGAAGTCCCCCAGCAGAATGAGGGAGTCTCCGGTAGGAGCATTCTCCAGTGCCTCCCCCAGAGACTCCAAAAAGGGTAGGTACTCTGAACTGCTGTTTGGCGCATAGGCACAAACAACAGTCAGGACTCGTCCCCCCACCCAAGGCGGAGGGAGGCTACCCTCTCGTTCACTGGGGTAAACTCCAATGTACTGGCACACAGCCGGGGGGCAATAAGTATGCCCACACCTGCTCTGCGCCTCTCACCACGGGCAACTCCAGAGTGGAAGAGAGTCCAACCCCTCTCAAGAGTACTGGTTCCAGATCCCAAGCCGTGCGTCGAGGTGAGTCCGACTATATCTAACGGTCTGATGAAGTTTCAACAATAAACAACAAACTTTGTATTATGAGAAAGAACCAGACTCATTCTTCAGGAATCCGAAAATAAGCTCTATTTTACGAGTTATGCACGAATTCGGATTCT
Organism: Leuresthes tenuis; assembly: GCF_036924035.1. NCBI lineage: Eukaryota > Metazoa > Chordata > Actinopteri > Atheriniformes > Atherinopsidae > Leuresthes > Leuresthes tenuis. Next base: position 25,354,860 of record NW_027325362.1, read on the forward strand.
CCTATAAAACGAATTCCTTAACTCAAACCAAGTTAAGACTGCTTTGTCCTTCATATTTATTCATGTCTAATCAAGTTTCAATGATAAACAACGTTGTACTTTGTAGAATGAAAAAGAACTTCTTCAGCAATAAGCATCTCTCGACAAATGACGAAATACAGATTTTGCTATAAAATTAATTGCTATCAGCCTGACTTAAAACTGTTTGTCTTCCTTATTTATCCACTTCAAATCAAGTTTCAACAATTAAAAAAATTTTGTAGTTTGAGAAAGAACAACTTAATCTTGAGCAATCAGTATAAAAAGAGGGTAAGCAAAGGTGCGAATGTCAAACCATACATGATCAAAACAGGGAGCGGAGGTGTTTGGCTGAGACAAGGTGTGAATGTCCACCCATAATTAATGAAAAGCGGGCAACAAGTAGGTTCGAATGCCCAACCATACATCATCAAAAGCAGGAGTGGATATGTTCGGCTACAAGAAGGTTTGAACGTCTGACCATAGTTTGTAAAAAGCGGGTAAGAAAAGGTTCGAATGCCCGAACATACACCATCAAAGGAGGGAGCGGAGGTGTTCCGCTGTAAGAAGGTGTGAATGTCCGACCATAGTTGGTAAAAAACGGGTAAGAAAAGGTTAAAATACCCGACTGTACACAATCAGTAGCGGGTGCGGAGTTGTTCGGCTACTAAAAGGTGTGAAAGTCCGACCATGGTTTGTAAAAAACGGGTAAGAAAAGGTGCGAATGCCCGAAAATGTATGATCAAAAGAGGGAGCGGAGGTGTTCGGCTGCAAGAAGGTGTGAATGTACACCCATAATTACTGAAAAATGGGTAAGAAAAGGTTCGAATATCCAACTATACATAATCAAAAGCAGGAGTGGATGTGTTCGGCTCCAAGAAGGGTTGAATGTCTGACCATAGTTTGTAAAAAGCAGGTAAGAAAATGTTTGACTGCCCGAACATACACAATCAAAAGAGGGAGCGGAGGTGTTCCGCTGTAAGAAGGTGTGAATGTCCGACCATAGTTGGTAAAAAGCGGGTAAGAAAAGGTTAAAATACCCGACTGTACACAATCAATAGCGGGAGCGGAGTTGTTCGGCTACTAAAAGATGTGAAAGTCCGACTATGGTTTGTAAAAAGTGGGTAAGAAAAGGTGCTAATGCCCGACAATGTCTGATCAAAAGAGGGAGTGGAGGTGTTCGGCTGCAAGAAGGTCTGAATGTCCAACCATAATTTGTAAAAACCGGGAAGGAAAGGCTCGAAAGCCCGACTATACACCATCAAAAGCGGGAGCAGAGTGGTTCAGCTGCAAGAAGGTCTGAATGTCCATCAATAATTGCTTTAAAACATGAAAAAAAAATTTCGAATATCATCCGCACATGATCATAAGAAGGAGAGGAGGTGTTCAGCTGCAAGAAGGTGTGAATGTCCACCCATAATTCCTGAAAAATGGGTAAAAAAAGGTGCGAATGCCCAACCATACATTATCAAAAGCAGGTGTGAATGTCAGATCATAATTTGCAAAAAGCTGATGAGAAAGGGTGAGAATGCCCGACTACACACCATCAAATGCGGGAGCGGAGGTGTTCGGCTCTGAGTAGGTGTGAATGTCCGACCATAATTGCTGAAAAATGTGTTAGAAAAGGAAAGAATGCCGGACCATACATCATCAAAAGCGAGAGAGGTGGTGTTCGGCTGCAAAAAGGTGTAAATGTTCGACTAAAGTTTGTAAAAAGCGGGTAAGACATGGTGCGAATGCCTGACAAGGTATGTTCAAAAGCAGGAGCGGAGGTGTTCAGCTGCAAGAAGGTCTAAATGTCCATCAATAATTGCTAGAAAACATGAAAGAAAATTTTCGAAAATCAAACCGCACATGATCATAAGTGGGAGAGGAGGTGTTCAGCTGCAAGAAGGTGTGAATGTCCACCCATTATTCCTGACAAATGGGTAAAAAAAAGGTGCGAATGCCCAACCATACATCATCAAAAGCAGGAGTGGATGTGTTCGGCTACAAGAAGGTGTGAACGTCCAACCAAAGTTTGTAAAAAGCAGTTAAGAAAAGGTTTGAATATCCAACCAAACATAATCAAAAGCGGGAGCATAGCTTTTCGACTGCAAGTAGGTTTGAATGTCAGATCATAATTTGCAAAAAGCTGATGAGAAAAGGTGAGAATGTCCGACTGCACACCATCAAATGCGGGAGCGGAGTTGTTCGGCTGTGAGTAGGTGTGAATCTCCGACCGTAATTTCTGAAAAATGTGTTAGAAAAGGTAAGAATGCCGGTCCATACATCATCAAAAGCGAGAGAGGTGGTGTTCGGCTGCAAGTAGGTGTGAATGTCCAGCCATAATTACTCACAAATGGGTAAGAAAAGGTAGTATTGCCAGACCATACATGATCAAAACAGGGAGCGGAGGTGGTTCAGCTGCAAGAAGGTGTGAATGTCCGACTAAAGATCAAATATATTAACAAAAGCGGGAGGAGAGGTCTTCGGATGAGAGTGGTTGAGAATTTCCAACCATAATCTATAAAATTCGGTGAAAAAAAGGTGTGATAGAACACTAAAAGGTGGAGCGGAAGTGTTTGGCTGCAAGAAGGTGTGAATGTCCGACTTTATTTGGTGAAAAGCAGGTGAAGCAAGGTCTGAATGCCCAACCTTACATTATCAAAAGCGAGATCAGAGGTGTTTGGCTGCAAGAAGGCCATAGTTTGCCAAAAGCGGGTAAGCTGCGAATGACCAACTAAATATCAACAAAAGTGGGGGCGGAGGTCTTCGGATGCAACTGGGTGTGAACATCCCACCATACAAGTATGGTGGAGAGGAAGCTGTGAACAGCCGACCATAGTTTCCAAAAGCGGGTGAGACAAGGTGCGAATGTCCAACCATACATGATCAAAACCGGGAGCGGAGGTGTTTGGCTGTGACAAGGTGTGAATGTCCACCCAAAATTAATGAAAAGCGGGCAAAAAGTAGGTTTGAATGCCCAAGCATACATCAGCAAAAGAAGGAGTGGATGTGTTCGGCTACAAGAAGGTTTGAATGTCCGAGCATAGTTTGTAAAAAGCGGGTAAGAAAAGGTTCGAATGCCCAAACATACACCATCAAAAGAGGGAGCGGAGGTGTTCCGCTGTAAGAAGGTGTGAATGTCCGACCATAGTTGGTAAAAAGTGGGTAAGAAAAGGTTAAAATACCCGACTTTACACAATCAATAGGGGGAGCGGAGTTGTTCGGCTACAAGAAGGTGTGAAAGTCCAACCATGGTTTGTAAAAAGCTGGTAAGAAAAGGTTCGAATGCCCGAATATATACCATCAAAAGCGGAAGCGGAGGTGTTCGGCTGCAAGAAGGTGTGAATATCCAGCCATAATTACTCACAAACGGGTAAGAAAATGTAGTATTGCAAGACCATACATGATCAAAACAGGGAGCGGAGGTGGTTTAGCTGCAAAAAGGTGTGAATGTCCGACTTTATTTGGTGAAAAGCAGGTGAAGCAAGGTCTGAATGCCCAACCTTACATTATCAAAAGCGAGATCAGAGGTGTTTGGCTGCAAGAAGGCCATAGTTTGCCAAAAGCGGGTAAGCTGCGAATGACCAACTAAATATCAACAAAAGTGGGGGCGGAGGTCTTCGGATGCAACTGGGTGTGAACATCCCACCATACAAGTATGGTGGAGAGGAAGCTGTGAACAGCCGACCATAGTTTGCAAAAAGCGGGTGAGACAAGGTGCGAATGTCCAACCATACATGATCAAAACCGGGAGCGGAGGTGTTTGGCTGTTACAAGGTGTGAATGTCCACCCAAAATTAATGAAAAGCGGGCAAAAAGTAGGTTTGAATGCCCAAGCATACATCAGCAAAAGAAGGAGTGGATGTGTTCGGCTACAAGAAGGGTTGAATGTCCGAGCATAGTTTGTAAAAAGCGGGTAAGAAAAGGTTCGAATGCCCAAACATACACCATCAAAAGAGGGAGCGGAGGTGTTCCGCTGTAAGAAGGTGTGAATGTCCGACCATAGTTGGTAAAAAGTGGGTAAGAAAAGGTTAAAATACCCGACTGTACACAATCAATAGCGGGAGCGGAGTTGTTCGGCTACAAGAAGGTGTGAAAGTCCAACCATCGTTTGTAAAAAGCTGGTAAGAAAAGGTTCGAATGCCCGAATATATACCATCAAAAGCGGAAGCGGAGGTGTTCGGCTGCAAGAAGGTGTGAATATCCAGCCATAATTACTCACAAACGGGTAAGAAAATGTAGTATTGCAAGACCATACATGATCAAAACAGGGAGCGGAGGTGGTTTAGCTGCAAAAAGGTGTGAATGTCCGACTTTATTTGGTGAAAAGCAGGTGAAGCAAGGTCTGAATGCCCAACCTTACATTATCAAAAGCGAGATCAGAGGTGTTTGGCTGCAAGAAGGCCATAGTTTGCCAAAAGCGGGTAAGCTGCGAATGACCAACTAAATATCAACAAAAGTGGGGGCGGAGGTCTTCGGATGCAACTGGGTGTGAACATCCCACCATACAAGTATGGTGGAGAGGAAGCTGTGAACAGCCGACCATAGTTTGCAAAAAGCGGGTGAGACAAGGTGCGAATGTCCAACCATACATGATCAAAACCGGGAGCGGAGGTGTTTGGCTGTTACAAGGTGTGAATGTCCACCCAAAATTAATGAAAAGCGGGCAAAAAGTAGGTTTGAATGCCCAAGCATACATCAGCAAAAGAAGGAGTGGATGTGTTCGGCTACAAGAAGGGTTGAATGTCCGAGCATAGTTTGTAAAAAGCGGGTAAGAAAAGGTTCGAATGCCCAAACATACACCATCAAAAGAGGGAGCGGAGGTGTTCCGCTGTAAGAAGGTGTGAATGTCCAACCATAGTTGGTAAAAAGTGGGTAAGAAAAGGTTAAAATACCCGACTTTACACAATCAATAGGGGGAGCGGAGTTGTTCGGCTACAAGAAGGTGTGAAAGTCCAACCATGGTTTGTAAAAAGCTGGTAAGAAAAGGTTCGAATGCCCGAATATATACCATCAAAAGCGGAAGCGGAGGTGTTCGGCTGCAAGAAGGTGTGAACGTCCGACCAAAGTTTGTAAAAAGCAGTTAAGAAAAGGTTCGAATATCCAACCAAACATAATCAAAAGCGGGAGCAGAGCTGTTCGACTGCAAGTAGGTGTGAATGTCCAGCCATAATTACTCACAAACGGGTAAGAAAAGGTAGTATTGCCAGACCATACATGATCAAAACAGGGAGCTGAGGTTGTTCAGCACCAAGGTGTGAATGTCTGACTATAGTTTGTAAAAAGCGGGTAAGATAAGGTGCGAATGCCCGACAATGTATAATCAAAAGAGGGAGCAGAGGTTTTCGGCTACAAGAAGGTTTGAATGTCCGACCATAGTTTGTAAAAAGCGGGTAAGAAAAGGTTCAAATGCCTGACTATACACCATCAAAAGCGGAAGCGGAGGTGTTCGGCTGCAAGAAGGTGTGAATATCCAGCCATAATTACTCACAAACGGGTAAGAAAATGTAGTATTGCAAGACCATACATGATCAAAACAGGGAGCGGAGGTGGTTTAGCTGCAAAAAGGGGTGAATGTCCAACTAAAGTTCAAATATATTAACAAAAGCGGGAGGAGAGGTCTTCGGATTAGAGTGGTTGAAATTTCCAACCATAATCTATAAAATGCGGTGAAAAAAAAAGGTGTGAAGGAATGAATTTTATAGCAAAATCCGAAACCATGCATAACTCCGCAAAAGGAACGTATTGCTCAACCAAAGGGATGCTTCTTTCTCATTCAGGGTAATATGAGGAACTTTATGCTTGATACATTTTGGACATGGATAACTATGAAGGACAAAGCAATTTTAACTTGGTTTGAGCAAAGCAATTCATTTTATAGGAAAATCCGAAATCGTGCAGGACGTAAGAACAAGTAAGCTTATTCTCGGATTCCTAATCCTCCAGTGTTGCTCTTTCCTATACTGCAAAATACAGCCTTGTTCTTGGTTGAAATCGATATAGACATTGATAAATATGAAGGACAAAGCAGTTTCCACTTTGTTTGAGTGAAGGAATTAATTTTATAGCAAAATCCCAAATCAAGCAGAACGTATGAAAATAAGCTTGTTTTCGGATTCCTGATCCTTCAGTGTTGCTATTTCTTCTACTGCAAAATACAATGTTGTTCTTTCTTGAAGTCAATCTAGACATTGATAAATATGAAGGACAAAGCAGTTTACACTTAGTTTGAGTGAAGGAATTCATTTTATACATAAAATCCCAAATCATGCAGAACGTATGAAAATAAGCTTATTCTCGGATTACTGATCCTTCAGTGTTGTTCTTTCTTCTACTGCAAAATCCAGTGTTGTTCTTTGTTGAAGTCAATCTAGACATTGATAAATATGAAGGACAAAGCAGTTTTAATATAGTTTGAGTGAAGGCATTCATTCATAGTAAAATCAATAATCGTGCAGAACTCATGAAAATAAGCTTATTCTCGGATTCCTAAATTTTTTTATTTGCTCTTTCTTTACTGCAAAGTACAATGTTGTTCTTTGTTGAAGTCGATCTAGACATTGATAAATATGAAGGACAAAGCAGTTTTCACTTGGTTTGAGTGAAGGATTTGCAGCTGAAAACCTCCCGCTCCCGCTTTTGATTGTGTATAGTCTGGCTTTCGAGCCTTTTCTTACCCGGTTTTTAGAAATTATGGTTGGACATTCAGACCTTGCAGCCGAAGACCTCCACTCCCTCTTTTGATCATACATTGTCGGGCATTCGCACCTTGTCTTACCCGCTTTTTACAAACTATAGTCAGACATTCACACCTTGCAGCTGAACCACCTCAGCTCCCTGTTTTGATCATGTATGGTCTGGCAATACTACCTTTTCTTACCCGTTTGTGAGTAATTATGGCTGGACATTCACACCTACTTGCAGTCGAACAGCTCTGCTCCCGCTTTTGATGGTATATATTCGGGCATTCGAACCTTTTCTTAGCAGCTTTTTACAAACCATGGTTGAACTTTCACACCGTCTTACAGCGGAACAACTCCGCTCCCGCTATTGATTGTGTACAGTCAGGTATTTTAACCTTTTCTTACCCACTTTTTACCAACTATGGTCGGACATTCACACCGTCTTACAGCGGAACACCTCTGCTCCCGCTTTTGATGGTGTATAGTCAGGCATTTGAACCTTTTCTTACCCGCTTTTTACAAACTATGGTCGGACATTCAAACCTTCTTGTAGCCGAAAACCTCCGCTCCCTCTTTTGATTATACATTGTTGGGCATTCGCACCTTATTTACAAACTATAGTCAGACATTCACACCTTGCAGCTGAGCCACCTCAGCTCCCTGTTTTGATAGTGTATGTTCGGGCATTCGAACCTATTCTTACCCCCTTTTTACAAACTATGCTCGGAGATTCACACCTACTCACAGCCGAACAACTCCGCTCCCGCATTTGATGATGTATTGTCCGGCATTCTAGTCTCTTCTAACACATTTTTCAGCAATTATGGTCGGACATTCACACCTACTCACAGCCGAACACTTCCGCTCCCGCATTTGATGGTGTATAGCCGGGCATTCTCACCCTTTCTCATCAGCTTTTTGCAAATTATGATCTGACATTCACACCTACTTGCAGTCGAACAGCTCTGCTCCCTCTTTTGATTATGTTTGGTTGGATATTCGAACCTTTTCTTAACTGCTTTTAACAAACTTTGGTCGGACGTTCACACCTTCTTGCAGCCGAACACATCCACTTCCACTTTTGATGGTATATATTCGGGCATTCGAACCTTTTCTTACCCGCTTTTTACAAACCGTGGTCGGACTTTCACACCTTCTTGTAGCCAAACAACTCCGCTCCCGCTATTGATTGTGTACAGTCGGGTATTTTAACCTTTTCTTAACCGCTTTTTACCAACTATGGTCGGACATTTACACCTTCTTACAGCGGAACACCTCCGCTCCCTCTTTTGATGGTGTATGTTCGGGCATTCGAACCTTTTCTTACCCGCTTTTTACAAACTATGGTCGGACATTCAAACCTTCTTGTAGCCGAACACATCCACTCCTGCTTTTGATGATGTATGGTTGGGCATTTTCACCTTTTCTTACCCATTTTTCAGTAATTATGGGTGGACATTCACACCTTCTTGCAGCTGAACAACTCCTCTCCCGCTTATGATCATGTGCGATTTGATATTCGAAAATTTTCTTTCATGTTTTAAAGCAATTATTGATGGACATTCAAATCTTCTTGTAGCCGAACACATCCACTCCTGCTTTTGATGATGTATGGTTTGGCATTCGCACCCTTTTTTTACCCATTTTTCAGGAATTTTGGGTGGACATTCAGACCTTCTTGCAGCCGAAAACCTCTGCTCCCTCTTTTGATCATACATTGTCGGGCATTCGCACCTTATCTTACCCGCTTTTTACAAACTATAGTCAGACATTCACACCTTGCAGCTGAACCACCTCCGCTCCCTTTTTTGATCATGTATGGTCTGGCAATACTACCTTTTCTTACCCGTTTGTGAGTAATTATGGCTGGACATTCACACCTACTTGCAGTCCAACAGCTCTGCTCCCGCTTTTGATTATGTTTGGTTGGATATTCGAACCTTTTCTTTACTGCTTTTTAAAAACTTTGGTTGGACGTTCACACCTTCTTGCAGCCGAACACCTCCGCTTCCGCTTTTGATGGTATATATTCGGGCATTCGAACCTTTTCTTACCAGCTTTTTACAAACCATGGTTGGACTTTCACACCTTCTTGTAGCCGAACAACTCCGCTCCCGCTATTGATTGTGTACAGTCGGGTATTTTAACCTTTTCTTACCCGCTTTTTACCAACTATGGTCGGACATTCACACCGTCTTACAGCGGAACATCTCCGCTCCCGCTTTTGATGGTATATAGTCAGGCATTTGAACCTTTTCTTACCCGCTTTTTACAAACTATGGTCGGACATTCAAACCTTCTTGTAGCCGAAAACCTCTGCTCCCTCTTTTGATTATACATTGTCGGGCATTCGCACCTTATCTTACCCGCTTTGTACAAACTATAGTCAGACATTCACACCTTGGTGCTGAAACACCTCAGCTCCCTGTTTTGATCATGTATGGTCTGGCAATACAACCTTTTCTTACCCGTTTGTGAGTAATTTTGGCTGGACATTCACACCTACTTGCAGTCGAACAGCTCTGCTCCCGCTTTTGATTATGTTTGGTTGGATATTCGAACCTTTTCTTAACTGCTTTTTACAAACTTTGGTCGGACGTTCACACCTTCTTGCAGCCGAACACTTCCGCTTCCGCTTTTGATGGTATATATTCGGGCATTCGAACCTTTTCTTACCAGCTTTTTACAAACCATGGTTGGACTTTCACACCTTCTTGTAGCCGAACAACTCCGCTCCCCCTATTGATTGTGTACAGTCGGGTATTTTAACCTTTTCTTACCCGCTTTTTACAAACTATGGTCGGACATTCAAACCTTCTTGTAGCCGAACACATCCACTCCTTCTTTTGATGATGTATGCTTGGGCATTCAAACCTAATTTTTTGCCCGCTTTTCATTAATTTTGGGTGGACATTCACACCTTGTCACAGCCAAACACCTCCGCTCCCGGTTTTGATCATGTATGGTTGGACATTCGCACCTTTTCTCACCCGCTTTTTGCAAACTATGGTTGGCTGTTCACAGCTTCCTCTCCACCATACTTGTATGGTGGGATGTTCACACCCAGTTGCATCCGAAGACCTCCGCCCCCACTTTTGTTGATATTTAGTTGGTCATTCGCAGCTTACCCGCTTTTGGCAAACTATGGCCTTCTTGCAGCCAAACACCTCTGATCTCGCTTTTGATGATGTAAGGTTGGGCATTCAGACCTTGCTTCACCTGCTTTTCACCAAATATAGTCGGACATTCACACCTTCTTGCAGCCGAACACTTCCGCTCCACCTTTTAGTGTTCTATCACACCTTTTTTTCACCGAATTTTATAGATTATGGTTGGAAATTCTCAACCACTCTCATCCGAAGACCTCTCCTCCCGCTTTTGTTAATATATTTGAACTTTAGTCGGACATTCACACCTTCTTGCAGCTGAACCACCTCCGCTCCCTGTTTTGATCATGTATGGTCTGGCAATACTACCTTTTCTTACCCGTTTGTGAGTAATTATGGCTGGACATTCACACTTACTTGCAGCCGAACACCACCTCTCTCGCTTTTGATGATGTATGGACCGGCATTCTTACCTTTTCTAACACATTTTTCAGAAATTACAGTCGGAGATTCACACCTACTCACAGCCGAACAACTCCGCTCCCGCATTTGATGGTGTGCAGTCGGACATTCTCAACCTTTCTCATCAGCTTTTTGCAAATTATGATCTGACATTCACACCTACTTGCAGTCGAAAAGCTATGCTCCCGCTTTTGATTATGTTTGGTTGGATATTCAAACCTTTTCTTAACTGCTTTTTACAAACTTTGGTTGGACGTTCACACCTTCTTGTAGCCGAACACATCCACTCCTGCTTTTGATGATGTATGGTTGGGCATTCGCACCTTTTTTTTACCCATTTGTCAGGAATAATGGGTGGACATTCACACCTTCTTGCAGCTGAACACCTCCTCTCCCACTTATGATCATGTGCGGTTTGATTTTCGAAAATTTTCTTTCATGTTTTCTAGCAATTATTGATGGACATTTAGACCTTCTTGCAGCTGAACACCTCCGCTCCTGCTTTTGATCATACCTTGTCAGGCATTCGCACCATGTCTTACCCGCTTTTTAAAAACTTTAGTCGAACATTTACACCTTTTTGCAGCCGAACACCACCTCTTTTGATGATGTATGGTCCGGCATTCTTACCTTTTCTAACACATTTTTCAGCAATTATGGTCGGACATTCACACCTACTCAGAGCCGAACACCTCCGCTCCCGCATTTGATGGTGTATAGTCGGGCATTCTCACCCTTTCTCATCAGCTTTTTGCAAATTATGATCTGACATTCACACCTGCTTTTGATAATGTATGGTTGGGAATTCGCACCTTTTTTTACCCATTTTTCAGGAATTATGGGTGGACATTCACACCTTCTTGCAGCTGAACACCTCCTCTCCTTCTTATGATCATGTGCGGATGATATTCGAAAATTTTCTTTCATGTTTTAAAGCAATTATTGATGGACATTCAGACCTTCTTGCAGCTGAACCACTCTGCTCCCGCTTTTGATGGTGTATAGTCGGGCTTTCGAGCCTTTCCTTCCCGGTTTTTACAAATTATGGTTGGACATTCAGACCTTCTTGCAGCCGAACACCTCCGCTCCCTCTTTTGATCATAAATTGTCTGGCATTCGAACCTTTTCTTACCAGCTTTTTACAAACCATGGTTGGACTTTCACACCTTCTTGTAGCCGAACAACTCCGCTCCCGCTATTGATTGTGTACAGTCGGGTATTTTAACCTTTTCTTACCTGCTTTTTACCAACTATGGTCGGACATTCACACCGTCTTACAGCGGAACACCTCCGCTCCGCGCTTTTGATGGTGTATAGTCAGGCATTTGAATCTTTTCTTACCCGCTTTTTACAAACTATGGTCGGACATTCAAACCTTCTTGTAGCCGAAAACCTCCGCTCTCTCTTTTGATTATACAATGTTGGGCATTCACACCTTATCTTACCCGCTTTTTACAAACTATAGTCAGACATTCACACCTTGCAGCTGAACAACCTCAGCTCCCTGTTTTGATCATGTATGGTCTGGCAATACTACCTTTTCTTACCCGTTTGTGAGTAATTATGGCTGGACATTCACACCTACTTGCAGTCGAAAAGCTCTGCTCCCGCTTTTGATTATGTTTGGTTGGATATTCGAAACTTTTCTTAACTGCTTTTTACAAACTTTGGTCGGACGTTCACACCTTCTTGCAGCCGAACACCTCCGCTTCCGCTTTTGATGGTATATATTCGGGCATTCGAACCTTTTCTTAGCAGCTTTTTACAAACCATGGTTGAACTTTCACACCTTCTTGTAGCCGAACAACTCCGCTCCCGCTATTGATTGTGTACAGTCAGGTATTTTAACCTTTTCTTACCCGCTTTTTACCAACTATGGTCGGACATTCACACCGTCTTACAGCGGAAAACCTCCGCTCCCTCTTTTGATCATACATTGTCGGGCATTCGCACCTTTTCTTACCCGTTTTTTACAAACCATGGTCGGACTGTCACACATTCTTGTAGCCAAACACATCCGCTCCCACTATTGATTGTGTACAGTCGGGTATTTTAACCTTTTCTTACCCGTTTTTTACCAACTATGGTCGGACATTCACACCTTCTTACAGCGGAACACCTCCGCTCCCTCTTTTGATAGTGTATGTTCGGGCATTCGAATCTATTCTTACCCCCTTTTTACAAAATATGCTCGGAGATTCACACCTACTCACAGCCGAACAACTCCACTCCCGCATTTGATGGTGTATAGTCGGGCATTCTCACCCTTTCTCATCAGCTTTTTGCAAATTATGATCTGATATTCACACCTACTTGCAGTCGAAATGCTCTTCTCCCGCTTTTGATTATGTTTGGTTGGATATTCGAAACTTTTCTTAACTGCTTTTTACAAACTTTGGTAGGACGTTCAAACTTTCAAGCAGCCGAACACCTCCGCTTCCGCTTTTGATGTTGTATATTCGGGCATACAAACCTTTTCTTACCCACTTTTTACAAACCATGGTCAGACTTTCACTCTTTGTTGCTGAACAACTCCGCTCCCTCTTTTGATTGTGTACAGTCGGGTATTTTCACCTTTTCTTACCTGCTTTTTACAACCTTGGTCGGACATTCAAACCTTCTTGTAGCCGAACACATCCACTCCTGCTTTTTATGATGTATGGTTGGGCATTCGCACCTTTTCTTACCCATTTTTCAGTAATTATTGGTGGACATTCAGACCTTCTTGCAGCTGAACACCTCTGCTCCCTCTTTTGATCATACATTGTCGGGCATTCGCACCTTGTCATACCCGCTTTTTACAAACTTTACTCAGACATTCACACCTTGCAGCTGAACCACCTCCGCTCCCTGTTTTGATCATGTATGGTCCGGCAATACTACCTTTTCTTACCCATTGGTGAGTAATTATGGCTGGACATTCACACCTACTTGCAGCCGAACACCACCTCTCCCGCTTTTGATGATGTATTGTCCGGCATTCTAGTCTCTTCTAACACATTTTTCAGCAATTATGGTCGGACGTTCACACCTACTCACAGCCGAACACTTCCGCTCCCGCATTTGATGGTGTATAACCGGGCATTCTCACCCTTTCTCATCAGCTTTTTGCAAATTATGATCTGACATTCACACCTACTTGCAGTCGAACAGCTCTGCTCCCGCTTTTGATTATGTTTGGTTGGATATTCGAACCTTTTCTTAACTGCTTTTTACAAACTTTGGTCGGACGTTCACACCTTCTTGCAGCCGAACACCTCCACTTCCACTTTTGATGGTATATATTCGGGCATTCGAACCTTTTCTTACCCGCTTTTTACAAACCGTGGTCGGACTTTCACACCTTCTTGTAGCCGAACAACTCCGCTCCCTCTATTGATTGTGTACAGTCGGGTATTTTAACCTTTTCTTACCCGCTTTTTACCAACTATGGTCGGACATTTACACCTTCTTACAGCGGAACACCTCCGCTCCCTCTTTTGATGGTCTATGTTTGGGCATTCGAACCTTTTCTTACCCGCTTTTTACAAACTATGGTCGGACATTCAAACCTTCTTCTAGCCGAATACATCCACTCCTGCTTTTGATGATGTATGGTTTGGCATTCGCACCCTTTTTTTACCCATTTTTCAGCAATTATGGGTGGACATTCAGACCTTCTTGCAGCCGAAAACCTCCGCTCCCTCTTTTGATCATGCATTGTTGGGCATTCGCACCTTGTCTTACCCGCTTTTTATAAACTTTAGTTGGACATTCACACCTTCTTGCAGCTGAACGACCTCCGCTCCCTGTTTTGATCATGTATGGTCTGGCAATACTACCTTTTCTTACCCGTTTGTGAGTAATTAATCCCAAAATATTGAGCATATAATAAGTCTTTATGCTGATGATGTATTACTTTTCCTTCAGAACTCACAGACGTCTCTCACTCACACGATCACACTCATAAATAAATTCTCAACACTTTCTGACTACTCTATCAACTGGTCTAAGACCACAGTTCTGCCCATTAACTGTAGGGTCCATAATATACCTGCGATCACTTTACAGTCAGGAAATATTAGATATTTAGGCATAAACATTTCCTCCAGGCTCTCAGAGCTAACAAAGCTAAATTATGTGCAATTATTAAAGACAGTAGAGGACGATCTCTCTCGTTGGAAGTACTTACCTATTTCACTTATGGGGAGAATTACATCCATTAAAATGATGATACTACCAAAAGTTAACTATTTGTTCTCAATGATCCCCATAAAACCATCTGCTACTTGGTTTAAGTAACTAGATTCATGCATCTCCAAATTTCTGTGGAAAAACAAACCACCACGTATTAGTTTAAAAACCCTACAGAAGACCAAGGACAATGGTGGATTAGATTTACCTCATTTTCAGCACTATTCCTTAGCCAATAGGTTACAATATATATCAAAATGGTTTAAACCTTGTTTTTGTCACAGTTCCCAGAGACGTTGTAATCGTTGAGGATTCTATATTCACCCCCTCATTATAGGCACGTGTTGCAGATTGATGACACTGAATCTTCTTCTCTGTTCATTGCTGGCATCATTCCCAGCATCGTAAGTGTTCGTGGCATTGTTAGCCTCTTCTTCTGGATCTTGATATCGAGAATCCTTTTGTATTTCTGGTTTGTCAGTGCTCTCTCTTCGTTCACCGGCGTCTTCGTCTTTTTGTCCTTGAGTTTGGTGATTTTTTCTTCTTTTGATGCCTTGACACAATGTGACAGGTGATACCACGTGGGAGATCCTGTAACTTGGACTGCTGTCCCTGTGCTGCGAAATGGCTGTGCTGCTCAAATGGTCTCTCCTTCATCATGGTTACATGCTGCCATTCCGACATCTCGCCATTCCGACATGGGTCTCCAATTGTCGGAATGGCGACACTTAATTTTTTATCAAACGTCCCACCATTCCGACACTTTTTTCCTCCTATGGTCGGAATGGCGGTATGTTTTTTTTTTTTTTAACATACCGCCATTCCGACAGTTCCTTTTAACAGCCTATTTTTTACCCAAAACATTTTGCACTAATGATATGCCGGCGCAAATACGCCCTAAAGTTTGGCGCACAAGCTCTGCACATGCAGAGGCCACAGCCTCGCGAACAAACTTTAATAATCTATTATCAAAATCCCCTGAATTTCAAATATAAAAATACAGATATTAATGTAACTCTGGCGAGACTGAAACTGATTAAGCAGAAATACATTGTCAGTGAGTTGTCACAGCAGCCAGCTGGAGCGGAGCTCTCCACAGAGCCCATGCGTCTTTTGCACACTGTCATCATATGCAAAAGTAATAATTGCACAGATATCACGGCTACGGCACGGGACACAGTTGCGAGCACTCTGCCTTGCCTTGCCAATAGGAGAAGAGAGAAATGACAGCATAGAACGTATAAAACACAACAAAATGCAGTAAAAACGTTTATTCATGTTATTCACGTGATTTATTAGTACTTGCTCCAATTTTGGGAAGCGCGGATGGGCTTTGCGCATTTGGCACAAACACACAGCCGTTGCGCAAGGCTTTATACAGCCTGTTGATATCTTAAGGACGTAACTGGTCACGCCTGGGAGTAAATGTCATGTAGAGATTGTTTTTACATGACATTACAGCTGAACATATAGCTTTCATCCACAAACCAATGTGGGAGAGCCCGAAGACGCATGTGCCAGACGCACATAGGCATGCGTAAAACCAATTTTGACCACTTCATACTGTTTATTTGCTTTCTTTTAGTTAATTTTAGTTTCTTTTGGATTCTTGTGCGTGTTATGGAGCCGTTTTGGTCCATGTTTGTAAGCCTTTTTTTCCTGGATTAAATTTTCGGAAGTTGAAACAAGTGGCATTGGAGTGTGTGATTGAAAACCACCGCGGACTGCTTCTCCTCCTCCAGTTGCCGAGACTTTGTGTTTTTAATAACTCTTGTCTATAAACATGTGTTAAACATATAAATTGCATGAACAGAAAGAAGGGACTCACCTGTTGAGTAACACACATTTCCTTATACAGAAAGCCTTGTCGGAATGGTGGGAAATTTGAACGTCGGAATGGTGGGACGTTTGCATGTCGGAATGGTGTTATGTCGGAATGGTGGTATGTCGGAATGGTGGGATGTCGGAATAGCGGGATGTCGGAATGGCGGGATTTCGGAATGGGTGTTGCCACCCCCTTCATCATATACACTTTTATTTATACATCACCTTCCACCATGAAGCGTTGTCCCTTTTTGTTTCTCTCTTTGTTCTTAAAATGCTGTTATGCATGTCTAAACCAATCCATTAAATTAGATCATTTTGTCAGTAAAGCGATCTACATTGTGCTTGGTCGCAAAGCTGCTCATCTGTGGTAAACAGCTCTTCAGAAAGGCATTCTTCAATTGATTTCACTAATTTCATGTAATAATTTTGTGATTTCCTACACAACTACACTTCTTATCCCATCTGTCTGAGTATTTAATATTGTCTGGGTCCCGTTAAAACATGTATTTTTCCCATCTAATTCCTTGTTTGCTTTAAAACAAGAATTCCCCATTTTCTATCCCTTCAGTAGCCAACCAGTTTGTATGGAGTACACTGGAGCAACTTGACTGATCAGTAAAACACTGCTTTTGTTGTCACCGCAAGGCATCCCCCGTCGGTTGTTTCACTGAGACACTACTGAGTAACTATAACTCAACACAGTCTATACACATAACATTCATATACATACTAACAAACAAACAAACAATTATTTATCGCGATTTTCTCATCTCTGTTTTTGAACGTACACCCAGGTAAATATTCCTGTAGTCTTCTCATACCGACTATGGACCCATTCATTGTTTAACTTCACTGTTTTGCAAATCCTAATTGAATATTACACATTGACATTGAACTTTACTGGATAAGCAGGTCTTCATTGCATTCAGCAACCTATATGTGAGCATCTATGTGTAAGCTGTTCTTCTTTGCATTTATCAGCAGCAAGCAATTCTTCATTGCACATGCATATGAAAATAGTAAAACAATTCCAATGCGTTAGCGAAATCTTCTATATCAGGAGTGTCCATCATGATGCTGGGAATAGAACCTCTTTCCCAGAATAGTTCAACCTTCATCACTCAACTGATCATAACTCCGCAATGAGCACATTTCAAAGTATCATTCCTCTACATGTATTCAAAAATCTATGTGTAAATGTTTAATATTTCTTATATTTGTTGATGTCATTCTGTGTGCATGTGGCCTAAACCCAATCTCTGTGTGGCAATTTTAATTTAAACAAGTTGAACTCTGCCTCTGATCATTTAAAAAAGGTGTGTACCAATATCAACCTTTCTCAGGTAATTACAGATCCTACAAAACCAAAGAGATCCTTCAAGGTTGTCCCTGATTGGCTCAATCTTAACAAATCAAAGGTAGAATATCCGCAGTATCTGAACTTGGTGTTAGTTATCACTGCTCAATAGCCTGTATCAGAATTGCAAAAATGAAAACATTAGGTCCACGCTTGGTATCCAGATCCTGAAACATCTCCATGAGCAGGCTTTTTTTTAACTGATCTGTTGAATAGTTATATGACACTGTTAAAATCTCAGATGAAGATCTAGCACTTGACCATTTTTGTAAATCTTCTAATTCCATAGTTGATAAACATGCCCCTTTTAAAAAGTATAGAACTTAGAACAGGTCTAGTCCCTGACTTTCGCCAGAACTGTCTTCTTTACTTTTTTTTTTTTTCCCCTTGTCCTGTTCAGCATTATGTCAGAAGAATTGTAGTCTGAATACCTTTGATGCCAAACAGATTTGCTTTGCCACAGCTGTGGATATAGATGACCTGAGACGACATGATAATACATCAACTGCTTAGCGACCATGCTACTGGACTAATGAATGTGTGTGTGTGTGTGTGTGTGTGAGAACATGCAACACCCATGGCACAGGACCTACATGATAACCGTGCTTAGTTATGAGTGTATAAGCGTACAGGGCCACAATCCACAGCCCCCCCCCAAGCAATCAGAAGCAGGCAGAGAGGGCCACAAGACCCAGGCCACCAGCAGCCCCCACAGAGCACAGAACCCAGGCAGCCCACCGCAGGGGCAACCACGCATCCACCCAGAAGACTGCAGAGGAAGCCCCCGGAAAGAGCCCCCATAAGCATAGGGCAGAGGCCCTCCGGGAGCCAGGGGCAACAGCCCACCGACCCCGCCAGGCCCCAGCCGCCCAGACATGGGCCGTGCACTGGACCCGGGCCCCAGGGGCCCGAGTGCCCCCAAACCCCCCGGCAGAGGCCCCACCCAATACCCAGGAGGGCCAAGCGCCCCAGACAGCCACAAAGTGGGTCAGCGCCTGCCCCAGCGCCCCTGGCCAAGTGCCCTGGGAGTCAAGACGTGCCCACAGGTGGGTGAAGTCGCGAGCAGTGGGGAGAGGCAACGCTGATGCCCCATCGGGAGAAACACAGGCAGGCCAGGCGACAGCAAGTCCCAGATCCAGGCCCAATCATTACCACACACACTTTCACGTCCCATACATCCACACATCCACACATCCTACCTCCCTCGACTCTGCTGGGGTGTAGTGCAGCGGGCACACCAGGAGGCCAGCAACCCCCCAGCCACCACAGACCCCGAACCAGCAGAACAATTAATTAATCCTCCTGGCCCCTCCTGCCCCGAGCAGACACCAGGAAGCAGGGCTGTGCGAAGAAGACCCCTCCCCTCACCCTTCTGGCTCTTCAATATTTTCTAATAGTGAGCAATTAAAATTGAGGGCCAGCCAAACTTGTAGAACTGGGAGCGCGGCACTCTGGGCAGCCTACATACCCAAAGAGCCCCGCCCACCAGATGCCACTCAGTGTAACCACCCCCCAAGACCTAATGTGTGTGTGTGAGTGTGTTTGATAAGTAGTAATGTCTAAGGTATAATTAAAACAGGGGCAGGGAACTGCAGAGTGCAACCAAAGGGGACCACCTACGTGGCCCCATCCACTACACCCCACCGAACACACACGCCCCCAAAACCCTTCATGTGTGAGTGTGTGCTGTGTACAGGAGCCAGAAGGGAGAGGGGTATGGGGATATATACCGGGGGAGCTACTCTCCCCCAGAGAGGGCAGCCAGGGACTGGCTGCCATAGGCATCCCCGCTACCTGGGAGCCAACAATGGGCAGGAGGGCCTGATGTCCACCAGGCTCGGGGCCTGCAGCGACCATATTCCGGGAGCTACTGTACCCCCAGAAGGTACCCATCCCGCCCCACCCCACTCAACCCAACCCCACCCAGGAGGACCTCTACAAAAAACAAACAAACAACATCAAAAAACAAACAAACAAACCACCCGGTCACACCAGTCGCAGCAGCCCGGGCCTGAGACCCACCATCACCCAGCAACCCACCACCACCACTATGTGATAAAACTAATCAGAGGGGACCAGAGAGAATGAAATTCAGCCAATTGATGTTTTGAGGAGGCAGACATTGTTTCCATGCTAATATAATCTAAAAGAAAATTTCTAAACTGGTTAATACACAGATTGTTCTTCGCTTTCCAGTTCATGAGAATAGTTTTCTTTGCGATACATAACACTGTGACAACCATGTGTGCTGAGTTAATTTCCATGTTGATGTTGTCTAAGTCACCCAGTATGCATAGTGTGGGGCATGCAGGGATGCTACACTTTAGCCATGTTGATAGGTCCTCACAGACTTCAAGCCAGAACTTCTGGACAGGCGCAGAAAACCACAAAGCGTGTGCATAATCATCAGGTGTGTTATCTGTGCAATGTGAGCAGATGTTTGAGTGTGTTAGACCCATCCTGAACATCCTTTGTCCTGTATAATGTGTTCTATGAAGGATTTTGTATTGTATGAGCTGTAAATTAGGATTTCGATTTATGAAGGTGTTCAAACATATTTGTGGTTAGAAGCTATGACCAGAACTGATGGATAAATCTGCCTCCCATTTTGAGGATGGAAGAGACATTGTGTCATCTATCTTAGACAATAATTTATATATTTTTGATAGTAGTTTTGGGGTACAGATGCTTAGAAATTCTGCTACCCTAGTCGGGGGTTGTAAGTCTGGTTGGTGGAGGATATATCCATCCATCCATCCATCATCTGCCGCTTATCCGGGGGTCGGGTCGCGGGGGCAGCAGCTTGAGCAGAGAAACCCAGACGTCTCTGTCCCCGGCCACTTCCTCCAGCTCTTCCGGGGGGACCCCGAGGCGTTCCCAGGCCAGCCGAGAGACATAGTCTCTCCAACGTGTCCTGGGTCTCCCCCGGGGTCTCCTCCCAGTGGGACGTGCCCGGAACACCTCCCCAGGGAGGCGCCCAGGGGGCATCCTAACCAGATGCCCGAGCCACCTCATCTGACTCCTCTCAATGCGGAGGAGCAGCGGTTCTACTCCGAGCCCCTCCCGGATGACTGAGCTTCTCACCCTATCTCTAAGTGAGAGCCAAGACACCCTGCGGAGGAAACCCATTTCGGCCGCTTGTATTCGCGATCTTGTTCTTTCGGTCACTACCCACAACTCGTGACCATAGGTGAGGATGGGAACGTAGATTGACCAGTAAGTAGAGAGCTTCGCCTTCTGGCTCAGCTCCCTCTTCACAACGACGGGTCGGTGCAGAGCCTGCAACACTGCAGGCGCCGCACCGATCCGCCCGTCAATCTCCCGCTCCATTCATCCGTCACTCGTGAACAAGACCCCGAGATACTTGAACTCCTCCTCTTGGGGAAGGATCTCATTCCCGACCCGGAGAGAGCATTCCACCCTTTTCCGGCTGAGAACCATAGTCTCGGATTTGGAGGTGCTGATTCTCATCCCAGCCGCTTCACACTCGGCTGCGAATCACTCCAGTGAGAGCTGAAGGTCACGGCCTGACGACGCTAACAGAACCACATCATCTGCAAAAAGCAGAGACCCGATTCTGAGGTCGCCAAATGGGACACCCTCAACGCCCTGGCTCCGCCTAGAAATTCTGTCCATAAAAGTTAGGAACAGAATCGGTGACAAAGGGCAGCCCTGACGGAGTCCAACTCTCACCGGAAACGTATCCGACTTACTGCCGGCAATGCGGACCAAACTCTGGCACCGGTCATACAGAGACCGAACGGCCCCTATCAAGGGGTCCGGCACTCCATATTCCCGGAGCACCCCCAACAGGACTCCACGAGGGACACGGTCGAACGCTTTCTCCAAGTCCACAAAACACATGTAGACTGGTTGGGCGAACTCCCATGCACCCTCCAGGATCCTGCCGAGGGTATAGAGCTGGTCCACTGTTCCACGGCCAGGACGAAAGCCACACTGCATCTCCTGAATCCGAGGCTCGATTATCCGACGGATCCTCCTCTCCAATACCCCCGAATAGACCTTACCAGGGAGGCTGAGGAGTGTGATACCCCTATAGTTGGAACACACCCTCCGGTCCCCCTTTTTAAAGAGGGGGACCACCACCCCAATCTGCCAGTCCAGAGGCACTGTCCCCGATGTCCACGCGATACTGCAGAGGCGTGTCAGCCAAGACAGCCCTACAACATCCAGAGCCTTGAGAAACTCAGGACGGACCTCATCCACCCCCGGGGCCTTGCCACCGAGGAGCTTTTTAACCACCTCAGCAACCTCAGCCCCAGAAATGGGAGGCCCCGTCTCCGAGCTCTCCGACTCTGCCTCTTCCGAGCACGTGTTGGTAGGATTGAGGAGTTCCTCGAAGTACTCCCCCCACCGACTCACAACATCCCTAGTTGAGGTCAGCAAAGCCCCGTCCCCACTGTAAACAGTGTTGACTGTGAGCCGCTTCCCCCCCCCTGAGACGCCGGATGGTGGACCAGAATCTTTTCGAGGCCGTCCGGAAATCGTTCTCCATGGTCTCACCGAACTCCTCCCAGGCCCGAGTTTTTGCCTCAGCAACCGCCGAAGCCGTGGCCCGTCTGGCCCGTCGGTACCTATCAGCTTCTTCCAGGGTCCCACTGGCCAAAAAGGCCCGATAGGACTCCTTCTTCAGCTTGACGGCTTCCCTCACCACTGGTGTCCACCAGCAGGTTGGAGGGTTGCCGCCACGACAGGCACCGACCACCTTACGGCCACAACTCCGACCAGCTGCCTCGGCAATGGAGTCACGGAACATGGCCCATTCGGACTCAATGTCCCCCACCTCAAATATGGTTGAAGCTCTGCCGGAGGTGGGAGTTAAAGCTCCTTCTGACGGGGGATTCTGACAAACGCTCCCAGCAGACCCTCACAATACGTTTGGGCCTGCCAGGTCTGATCGGCATCCTCCCCCACCAGCGGAGCCAACTCACCACCAGGTGGTGAACAGTTGACAGCTCCGCCCCTCTCTTCACCCGAGTGTCCAGGACATACGGCCGCAAGTCCGATGATACAACCACAAAGTCGATCATCGAACTGCGGCCAAGGGTGTCCTGGTGCCAAGTGCACATATGGACACCCTTATGCCTGAACATGGTGTTCGTTATGGACAGTCTATGACTGGCACAGAAGTCCAACAACATAACACCACTCTGATTCAGATCGGGGGGGCCGTTCCTCCCAATCACACCCCTCCAGGTCTCACTGTCATTGCCCACGTGAGCATTGAAGTCCCCCAGCAGAATGAGGGAGTCTCCGGTAGGAGCATTCTCCAGTGCCTCCCCCAGAGACTCCAAAAAGGGTAGGTACTCTGAACTGCTGTTTGGCGCATAGGCACAAACAACAGTCAGGACTCGTCCCCCCACCCAAGGCGGAGGGAGGCTACCCTCTCGTTCACTGGGGTAAACTCCAATGTACTGGCACACAGCCGGGGGGCAATAAGTATGCCCACACCTGCTCTGCGCCTCTCACCACGGGCAACTCCAGAGTGGAAGAGAGTCCAACCCCTCTCAAGAGTACTGGTTCCAGATCCCAAGCCGTGCGTCGAGGTGAGTCCGACTATATCTAACGGTCTGATGAAGTTTCAACAATAAACAACAAACTTTGTATTATGAGAAAGAACCAGACTCATTCTTCAGGAATCCGAAAATAAGCTCTATTTTACGAGTTATGCACGAATTCGGATTCTCCTATAAAACGAATTCCTTAACTCAAACCAAGTTAAGACTGCTTTGTCCTTCATATTTATTCATGTCTAATCAAGTTTCAATGATAAACAACGTTGTACTTTGTAGAATGAAAAAGAACTTCTTCAGCAATAAGCATCTCTCGACAAATGACGAAATACAGATTTTGCTATAAAATTAATTGCTATCAGCCTGACTTAAAACTGTTTGTCTTCCTTATTTATCCACTTCAAATCAAGTTTCAACAATTAAAAAAATTTTGTAGTTTGAGAAAGAACAACTTAATCTTGAGCAATCAGTATAAAAAGAGGGTAAGCAAAGGTGCGAATGTCAAACCATACATGATCAAAACAGGGAGCGGAGGTGTTTGGCTGAGACAAGGTGTGAATGTCCACCCATAATTAATGAAAAGCGGGCAACAAGTAGGTTCGAATGCCCAACCATACATCATCAAAAGCAGGAGTGGATATGTTCGGCTACAAGAAGGTTTGAACGTCTGACCATAGTTTGTAAAAAGCGGGTAAGAAAAGGTTCGAATGCCCGAACATACACCATCAAAGGAGGGAGCGGAGGTGTTCCGCTGTAAGAAGGTGTGAATGTCCGACCATAGTTGGTAAAAAACGGGTAAGAAAAGGTTAAAATACCCGACTGTACACAATCAGTAGCGGGTGCGGAGTTGTTCGGCTACTAAAAGGTGTGAAAGTCCGACCATGGTTTGTAAAAAGCGGGTAAGAAAAGGTGCGAATGCCCGAAAATGTATGATCAAAAGAGGGAGCGGAGGTGTTCGGCTGCAAGAAGGTGTGAATGTACACCCATAATTACTGAAAAATGGGTAAGAAAAGGTGCGAATGCCCAACTATACATAATCAAAAGCAGGAGTGGATGTGTTCGGCTCCAAGAAGGGTTGAATGTCTGACCATAGTTTGTAAAAAGCAGGTAAGAAAAGGTTTGACTGCCCGAACATACACAATCAAAAGAGGGAGCGGAGGTGTTCCGCTGTAAGAAGGTGTGAATGTCCGACCATAGTTGGTAAAAAGCGGGTAAGAAAAGGTTAAAATACCCGACTGTACACAATCAATAGCGGGAGCGGAGTTGTTCGGCTACTAAAAGATGTGAAAATCCGACTATGGTTTGTAAAAAGTGGGTAAGAAAAGGTGCTAATGCCCGACAATGTATGATCAAAAGAGGGAGTGGAGGTGTTCGGCTGCAAGAAGGTCTGAATGTCCAACCATAATTTGTAAAAACCGGGAAGGAAAGGCTTGAAAGCCCGACTATACACCATCAAAAGCGGGAGCAGAGTGGTTCAGCTGCAAGAAGGTCTGAATGTCCATCAATAATTGCTTTAAAACATGAAAAAAAAATTTCGAATATCATCCGCACATGATCATAAGAAGGAGAGGAGGTGTTCAGCTGCAAGAAGGTGTGAATGTCCACCCATAATTCCTGAAAAATGGGTAAAAAAAGGTGCGAATGCCCAACCATACATTATCAAAAGCAGGTGTGAATGTCAGATCATAATTTGCAAAAAGCTGATGAGAAAGGGTGAGAATGCCCGACTATACACCATCAAATGCGGGAGCGGAGGTGTTCGGCTCTGAGTAGGTGTGAATGTCCGACCATAATTGCTGAAAAATGTGTTAGAAAAGGAAAGAATGCCGGACCATACATCATCAAAAGCGAGAGAGGTGGTGTTCGGCTGCAAAAAGGTGTAAATGTTCGACTAAAGTTTGTAAAAAGCGGGTAAGACATGGTGCGAATGCCTGACAAGGTATGATCAAAAGCAGGAGCGGAGGTGTTCAGCTGCAAGAAGGTCTAAATGTCCATCAATAATTGCTAGAAAACATGAAAGAAAATTTTCGAAAATCAAACCGCACATGATCATAAGTGGGAGAGGAGGTGTTCAGCTGCAAGAAGGTGTGAATGTCCACCCATTATTCCTGACAAATGGGTAAAAAAAAGGTGCGAATGCCCAACCATACATCATCAAAAGCAGGAGTGGATGTGTTCGGCTACAAGAAGGTGTGAACGTCCAACCAAAGTTTGTAAAAAGCAGTTAAGAAAAGGTTTGAATATCCAACCAAACATAATCAAAAGCGGGAGCATAGCTTTTCGACTGCAAGTAGGTTTGAATGTCAGATCATAATTTGCAAAAAGCTGATGAGAAAGGGTGAGAATGTCCGACTGCACACCATCAAATGCGGGAGCGGAGTTGTTCGGCTGTGAGTAGGTGTGAATCTCCGACCGTAATTTCTGAAAAATGTGTTAGAAAAGGTAAGAATGCCGGTCCATACATCATCAAAAGCGAGAGAGGTGGTGTTCGGCTGCAAGTAGGTGTGAATGTCCAGCCATAATTACTCACAAACGGGTAAGAAAAGGTAGTATTGCCAGACCATACATGATCAAAACAGGGAGCGGAGGTGGTTCAGCTGCAAGAAGGTGTGAATGTCCGACTAAAGATCAAATATATTAACAAAAGCGGGAGGAGAGGTCTTCGGATGAGAGTGGTTGAGAATTTCCAACCATAATCTATAAAATTCGGTGAAAAAAAGGTGTGATAGAACACTAAAAGGTGGAGCGGAAGTGTTCGGCTGCAAGAAGGTGTGAATGTCCGACTATATTTGGTGAAAAGCAGGTGAAGCAAGGTCTGAATGCCCAACCTTACATCATCAAAAGCGAGATCAGAGGTGTTTGGCTGCAAGAAGGCCATAGTTTGCCAAAAGCGGGTAAGCTGCGAATGACCAACTAAATATCAACAAAAGTGGGGGCGGAGGTCTTCGGATGCAACTGGGTGTGAACATCCCACGATACAAGTATGGTGGAGAGGAAGCTGTGAACAGCCGACCATAGTTTGCAAAAAGCGGGTGAGACAAGGTGCGAATGTCCAACCATACATGATTAAAACAGGGAGCAGAGGTGTTTGGCTGTGACAAGGTGTGAATGTCCACCCAAAATTAATGAAAAGCGGGCAAAAAGTAGGTTTGAATGCCCAAGCATACATCATCAAAAGAAGGAGTGGATGTGTTCGGCTACAAGAAGGTTTCAATGTCCGAGCATAGTTTGTAAAAAGCGGGTAAGAAAAGGTTCGAATGCCCAAACATACACCATCAAAAGAGGGAGCGGAGGTGTTCCGCTGTAAGAAGGTGTGAATGTCCGACCATAGTTGGTAAAAAGTGGGTAAGAAAAGGTTAAAATACCCGACTGTACACAATCAATAGGGGGAGCGGAGTTGTTTGGCTACAAGAAGATGTGAAAGTCCAACCATGGTTTGTAAAAAGCTGGTAAGAAAAGGATCGAATGTCCGAATATATACCATCAAAAGCGGAAGCGGAGGTGTTCGGCTGCAAGAAGGTGTGAACGTCCGACCAAAGTTTGTAAAAAGCAGTTAAGAAAAGGTTCGAATATCCAACCAAACATAATCAAAAGCGGGAGCAGAGCTGTTCGACTGCAAGTAGGTGTGAATGTCAGATCATAATTTGCAAAAAGCTGATGAGAAAGGGTGAGAATGCCCGGCTATACACCATCAAATGCGGGAGCGGAAGTGTTCGGCTGTGAGTAGGTGTGAATGTCTGACCATAATTGCTGAAAAATGTGTTAGAAGAGACTAGAATGCCGGACAAGACATCATCAAATGCGGGAGCGGAGTTGTTCGGCTGTGAGTAGGTGTGAATCTCCGAGCATAGTTTGTAAAAAGGGGGTAAGAATAGGTTCGAATGCCCGAACATACACTATCAAAACAGGGAGCTGAGGTGGCTCAGCTGCAAGGTGTGAATGTCTGACTATAGTTTGTAAATAAGGTGCGAATGCCCAACAATGTATAATCAAAAGAGGGAGCGGAGGTTTTCGGCTACAAGAAGGTTTGAATGTCCGACCATAGTTTGTAAAAAGCGGGTAAGAAAAGGTTCAAGCGCCTGACTATACACCATCAAAAGCTGGAGCAGAGGTGTTCCGCTGTAAGACGGTGTGAATGTCCGACCATATTTGGTAAAAAGCGGGTAAGAAAAGGTTAAAATACCCGACTGTACACAATCAATAGCGGGAGAGGAGGTGTTCAGCTGCAAGAAGGTGTGAATGTCCACCCATAATTACTGAAAAATGGGTAAGAAAAGGTGCGAATGCCCAACCATACATTATCAAAAGCAGGTGTGAATGTCAGATCATAATTTGCAAAATGCTGATGAGAAAGGGTGAGAATGCCCGACTATACACCATCAAATGCGGGAGCGGAGTTGTTCGGCTGTGAGTAAGTGTGAATCTCCGACCATAATTGCTGAAAAATGTGTTAGAAAAGGTAAGAATGCCGGTCCATACATCATCAAAAGCGGGAGAGGTGGTGTTCGGCTGCAAGTAGGTGTGAATGTCCAGCCATAATTACTAACAAACGGGTAAGAAAAGGTAGTATTGCCAGACCATACATGATCAAAACAGGGAGCGGAGGTGGTTCAGCTGCAAGAAGGTGTGAATGTCCGACTAAAGTTCAAATATATTAACAAAAGCGGGAGGAGAGGTCTTCGGATGAGAGTGGTTGAGAATTTCCAACCATAATCTATAAAATGCGGTGGAAAAAAAAGGTGTGATAGAACACTAAAAGGTGGAGCGGAAGTGTTCGGCTGCAAGAAGGTGTGAATGTCCGACTATATTTGGTGAAAAGCAGGTGAAGCAAGGTCTGAATGCCCAACCTTACATCATCAAAAGCGAGATCAGAGGTGTTTGGCTGCATGAAGGCCATAGTTTGCCAAAAGCGGGTAAGCTGCGAATGACCGACTAAATATCAACAAAAGGTCTTCGGATGCAAGTGGGTGTGAATATCCCACCATACAAGTATGGTGGAGAGGAAGCTTTGAACAGCCGACCATAGTTGGCAAAAAGCGGGTGAGACAAGGTGCGAATGTCCAACCATACATGATCAAAACAGGGAGCGGAGGTGTTTGGCTGTGACAAGGTGTGAATGTCCACCCAAAATTAATGAAAAGCGGGCAACAAGTAGGTTTGAATGCCCAACCATACATCATCAAAAGCAGGAGTGGATGTGTTCGGCTACAAGGTTTGAATGTCCGAGCATAGTTTGTAAAAAGCGGGTAAGAAAAGGTTCGAATGCCCAAACATACACCATCAAAAGAGGGAGCGGAGGTGTTCCGCTGTAAGAAGGTGTGAATGTCCGACCATAGTTGGTAAAAAGCGGGTAAGAAAAGGTGCGAATGCCCGACAATGTATGATCAAAAGAGGGAGCGGAGGTTTTCGGCTACAAGAAGGTTTGAATGTCCCACCATAGTTTGTAAAAAGCGGGTAAGAAAAGGTTCAAATGCCTGACTATACACCATCAAAAGCGGGAGCGGAGGTGTTCCGCTGTAAGACGGTGTGAATGTCCGACCATAGTTGGTAAAAAGCGGGTAAGAAAAGGTTAAAATACCTGACTGTACACAATCAATAGCGGGAGCGGAGTTGTTCGGCTACAAGAAGGTGTGAAATTTCAACCATGGTTTGTAAAAAGCTGCTAAGAAAAGGTTCGAATGCCCGAATATATACCATCAAAAGCGGAAGCGGAGGTGTTCGGCTGCAAGAAGGTGTGAACGTCCAACCAAAGTTTGCAAAAAGCAGTTAAGAAAAGGTTCGAATGCCCGAATATATACCATCAAAAGCGGGAGCAGAGCTGTTCGACTGAGAGTAGGTGTGAATGTCCAGCCACGGGTAACGGGTAAGAAAATGTAGTATTGCCAGACCATACATGATCAAAACAGGGAGCTGAGGTGGTTCAGCTGCAAGGTGTGAATGTCTGACTATAGTTTGTAAAAAGCGGGTAAGACAAGGTGCGAATGCCCGACAATGTATGATCAAAAGAGGGAGTGGAGGTCTTCGGCTGCAAGGTCTGAATGTCCAACCATAATTTCTAAAAACCGGGTAAGAAAAGGCTCGAAAGCCCGACTATACACAATCAAAAGCGGGAGCGGGAGGTTTTCAGCTGCAAATCCTTCACTCAAACCAAGTGAAAACTGCTTTGTCCTTCATATTTATCAATGTCTAGATCGACTTCAACAAAGAACAACATTGTACTTTGCAGTAAAGAAAGAGCAAATCAAAAGTTTTAGGAATCCGAGAATAAGCTTATTTTCATGAGTTCTGCACGATTATTGATTTTACTATAAATGAATGCCTTCACTCAAACTATGTTAAAACTGCTTTGTCCTTCATATTTATCAATGTCTAGATTGACTTCAACAAAGAACAACACTGGATTTTGCAGTAGAAGAAAGAGCAACACTGAAGGATCAGTAATCCGAGAATAAGCTTATTTTCATACGTTCTGCATGATTTGGGATTTTATGTATAAAATGAATTCCTTCACTCAAACCAAGTTAAAAATGCTTTGTCCTTCATATTTATCAATGTCTAGATCGACTTCAACAAAGAACAACATTGTATTTTGCAGTAGAAGAAAAAGCAACACTGAAGGATCAGGAATCCGAGAATAAGCTTCTTTTCATACGTTTTGAATGATTTGGGATTTTATGTATAAAATGAATTCCTTCACTCAAACCAAGTGAAAACTGCTTTGTCCTTCATATTTATCAATGTCTAGATTTACTTCAACAAAGAACAACATTGTATTTTGCAGTAGTAGAAAGAGCAACACTGAAGGATCAGGAATCCGAGAATAAGCTTATTTTCATACGTTCTGCATGATTTGGGATTTTATGTATAAAATGAATTCCTTTACTCAAACTATGTTAAAACTGCTTTGTCCTTCATATTTATCAATGTCTATATAAATTTCAACAAAGAACAAGGCTGTATTTTTCATATAGGAAAGAGCAACACTGGAGGATCAGGAATCCGAGAAAAAGCTTACTTTCATGAGTCCTGCACGATTTCGGATTTTCCTATAAAATGAATTGCTTTGCTCAAACCAAGTTAAAATTGCTTTGTCCTTCATAATTATCCATGTCTAAAATGTATCAAGCATAAAGTTCCTCATATTACCCTGAATGAGAAAGAAGCATCCCTTTGGTTGAGCAATACGTTCCTTTTGCGGAGTTATGCATGATTTCGGATTTTACTATAAAATTCATTCCTTCACACCTTTTTTTTTTACCACATTTTATAGATTATGGTTGGAAATTCTCAACCACTCTAATCCTAAGACCTCTCCTCCCGCTTTTGTTAATATATTTGAACTTTAGTTGGACATTCACCCCTTTTTGCAGCTAAACCACCTCCGCTCCCTGTTTTGATCATGTATGGTCAAGCAATACTACCTTTTCTTACCCGTTTGTGAGTAATTATGGCTGGACATTCACACCTACTTGCAGTCGAAGAGCTCTGCTCCCGCTTTTGATTATGTTTGGTTGGATATTCGAAACTTTTCTTAACTGCTTTTTACAAACTTTGGTCGGACGTTCACACCTTCTTGCAGCCGAACACCTCCGCTTCCGCTTTTGATGGTATATATTCGGGCATTCGAACCTTTTCTTAGCAGCTTTTTACAAACCATGGTTGAACTTTCACACCTTCTTGTAGCCGAACAACTCCGCTCCCGCTATTGATTGTGTACAGTCAGGTATTTTAACCTTTTCTTACCCGCTTTTTACCAACTATGGTCGGACATTCACACCGTCTTACAGCGGAAAACCTCCGCTCCCTCTTTTGATCATACATTGTCGGGCATTCGCACCTTTTCTTACCCGTTTTTTACAAACCATGGTCGGACTGTCACACATTCTTGTAGCCAAACACATCCGCTCCCACTATTGATTGTGTACAGTCGGGTATTTTAACCTTTTCTTACCCATTTTTTACCAACTATGGTCGGACATTCACACCTTCTTACAGCGGAACACCTCCGCTCCCTCTTTTGATAGTGTATGTTCGGGCATTCGAATCTATTCTTACCCCCTTTTTACAAAATATGCTCGAAGATTCACACCTACTCACAGCCGAACAACTCCGCTCCCGCATTTGATGGTGTATAGTCGGGCATTCTCACCCTTTCTCATCAGCTTTTTGCAAATTATGATCTGACATTCACACCTACTTGCAGTCGAAATGCTCTGCTCCCGCTTTTGATTATGTTTGGTTGGATATTCGAAACTTTTCTTAACTGCTTTTTACAAACTTTGGTAGGACGTTCAAACTTTCAAGCAGCCGAACACCTCCGCTTCCGCTTTTGATGTTGTATATTCGGGCATACAAACCTTTCCTTACCCACTTTTTACAAACCATGGTCAGACTTTCACTCTTTGTTGCTGAACAACTCCGCTCCCTCTTTTGATTGTGTACAGTCGGGTATTTTCACCTTTTCTTACCTGCTTTTTACAAACTTTGGTCGGACATTCAAACCTTCTTGTAGCCGAACACATCCACTCCTGCTTTTGATGATGTATGGTTGGGCATTCGCACCTTTTCTTACCCATTTTTCAGTAATTATTGGTGGACATTCAGACCTTCTTGCAGCTGAACACCTCTGCTCCCTCTTTTGATCATACATTGTCGGGCATTCGCACCTTGTCATACCCGCGTTTTACAAACTTTACTCAGACATTCACACCTTGCAGCTGAACCACCTCCGCTCCCTGTTTTGATCATGTATGGTCTGGCAATACTACCTTTTCTTACCCATTTGTGAGTAATTATGGCTGGACATTCACACCTACTTGCAGCCGAACACCACCTCTCCCGCTTTTGATGATGTATTGTCCGGCATTCTAGTCTCTTCTAACACATTTTTCAGCAATTATGGTCGGACGTTCACACCTACTCACAGCCGAACACTTCCACTCCCGCATTTGATGGTGTATAGCCGGGCATTCTCACCCTTTCTCATCAGCTTTTTGTAAATTATGATCTGACATTCACACCTACTTGCAGTTGAACAGCTCTGCTCCCGCTTTTGATTATGTTTGGTTGGATATTCGAACCTTTTCTTAACTGCTTTTTACAAACTTTGGTCGGACGTTCACACCTTCTTGCAGCCGAACACCTCCACTTCCACTTTTGATGGTATATATTCGGGCATTCGAACCTTTTCTTACCCGCTTTTTACAAACCGTGGTCGGACTTTCACACCTTCTTGTAGCCGAACAACTCCGCTCCCTCTATTGATTGTGTACAGTCGGGTATTTTAACCTTTTCTTACCCGTTTTTACCAACTATGGTCGGACATTTACACCTTCTTACAGCGGAACACCTCCGCTCCCTCTTTTGATGGTCTATGTTTGGGCATTCGAACCTTTTCTTACCCGCTTTTTACAAACTATGGTCGGACATTCAAACCTTCTTCTAGCCGAACACATCCACTCCTGCTTTTGATGATGTATGGTTTGGCATTCGCACCTTGTCTTACCCGCTTTTTATAAACTTTAGTTGGACATTCACACCTTCTTGCAGCTGAACGACCTCCGCTCCCTGTTTTGATCATGTATGGTCTGGCAATACTACCTTTTCTTACCCGTTTGTGAGTAATTAATCCCAAAATATTGAGCATAAAATAAGTCTTTATGCTGATGATGTATTACTTTTCCTTCAGAACTCACAGACGTCTCTCACTCACACGATCACACTCATAAATAAATTCTCAACACTTTCTGACTACTCTATCAACTGGTCTAAGACCACAGTTCTGCCCATTAACTGTAGGGTCCATAATATACCTGCGATCACTTTACAGTCAGGAAATATTAGATATTTAGGCATAAACATTTCCTCCAGGCTCTCAGAGCTAACAAAGCTAAATTATGTGCAATTATTAAAGACAGTAGAGGACGATCTCTCTCGTTGGAAGTCCTTACCTATATCACTTATGGGGAGAATTACATCCATTAAAATGATGATACTACCAAAAGTTAACTATTTGTTCTCAATGATCCCCATAAAACCATCTGCTACTTGGTTTAAGTAACTAGTAACCAAGGACAATGGTGGATTAGATTTACCTCATTTTCAGCACTATTCCTTAGCCAATAGGTTACAATATATATCAAAATGGTTTAAACCTTGTTTTTGTCACAGTTCCCAGAGACGTTGTAATCGTTGAGGATTCTATATTCACCCCCTCATTATAGGCACGTGTTGCAGATTGATGACACTGAATCTTCTTCTCTGTTCATTGCTGGCATCATTCCCAGCATCGTAAGTGTTCGTGGCATTGTTAGCCTCTTCTTCTGGATCTTGATATCGAGAATCCTTTTGTATTTCTGGTTTGTCAGTGCTCTCTCTTCGTTCACCGGCGTCTTCGTCTTTTTGTCCTTGAGTTTGGTGATTTTTTCTTCTTTTGATGCCTTGACACAATGTGACAGGTGATACCACGTGGGAGATCCTGTAACTTGGACTGCTGTCCCTGTGCTGCGAAATGGCTGTGCTGCTCAAATGGTCTCTCCTTCATCATGGTTACATGCTGCCATTCCGACATCTCGCCATTCCGACATGGGTCTCCAATTGTCGGAATGGCGACACTTAATTTTTTATCAAACGTCCCACCATTCCGACACTTTTTTCCTCCTATGGTCGGAATGGCGGTATGTTTTTTTTTTTTTTTAACACACCGCCATTCCGACAGTTCCTTTTAACAGCCTATTTTTTACCCAAAACATTTTGCACTAATGATATGCCGGCGCAAATACGCCCTAAAGTTTGGCGCACAAGCTCTGCACATGCAGAGGCCACAGCCTCGCAAACAAACTTTAATAATCTATTATCAAAATCCCCTGAATTTCAAATATAAAAATACAGATATTAATGTAACTCTGGCGAGACTGAAACTGATTAAGCAGAAATACATTGTCAGTGAGTTGTCACAGCAGCCAGCTGGAGCGGAGCTCTCCACAGAGCCCATGCGTCTTTTGCACGCTGTCATCATATGCAAAAGTAATAATTGCAATTACAGATATCACGGCTACTGCACAGGACACAGTTGCGAGCACTCTGCCTTGCCTTGCCAATAGGAGAAGAGAGAAATGACAGCATAGAACGTATAAAACACAACAAAATGCAGTAAAAACGTTTATTCATGTTATTCACGTGATTTATTAGTACTCGCTCCAATTTTGGGAAGCGCGGATGGGCTTTGCGCATTTGGCACAAACACACAGCCGTTGCGCAAGGCTTTATACAGCCTGTTGATATCTTAAGGACGTAACTGGTCACAACACCTGGGAGTAAATGTCATGTAGAGATTGTTTTTACATGACATTACAGCTGAACATATAGCTTTCATCCACAAACCAATGTGGGAGAGCCCGAAGACGCATGTGCCAGACGCACATAGGCATGCGTAAAACCAATTTTGACCACTTCATACTGTTTATTTGCTTTCTTTTAGTTAATTTTAGTTTCTTTTGGATTCTTGTGCGTGTTATGGAGCCGTTTTGGTCCATGTTTGTAAGCCTTTTTTTCCTGGATTAAATTTTCGGAAGTTGAAACAAGTGGCATTGGAGTGTGTGATTGAAAACCACCGCGGACTGCTTCTCCTCCTCCAGTTGCCGAGACTTTGTGTTTTTAATAACGCTTGTCTATAAACATGTGTTAAACATATAAATTGCATGAACAGAAAGAAGGGACTCACCTGTTGAGTAACACACATTTCCTTATACAGAAAGCCTTGTCGGAATGGTGGGACATTTGAACGTCGGAATGGTGGGACGTTTGCATGTCGGAATGGTGTTATGTCGGAATGGTGTTATGTCGGAATGGTGGGATGTCGGAATAGCGGGATGTCGGAATGGCGGGATTTCGGAATGGGTGTTGCCACCCCCTTCATCATATACACTTTTATTTATACATCACCTTCCACCATGAAGCGTTGTCCCTTTTTGTTTCTCTCTTTGTTCTTAAAATGCTGTTATGCATGTCTAAACCAATCCATTAAATTAGATCATTTTGTCAGTAAAGCGATCTACATTGTGCTTGGTCGCAAAGCTGCTCATCTGTGGTAAACAGCTCTTCAGAAAGGCATTCTTCAATTGATTTCACTAATTTCATGTAATAATTTTGTGATTTCCTACACAACTACACTTCTTATCCCATCTGTCTGAGTATTTAATATTGTCTGGGTCCCGTTAAAACATGTATTTTTCCCATCTAATTCCTTGTTTGCTTTAAAACAAGAATTCCCCATTTTCTATCCCTTCAGTAGCCAACCAGTTTGTATGGAGTACACTGGAGCAACTTGACTGATCAGTAAAACACTGCTTTTGTTGTCACCGCAAGGCATCCCCCGTCGGTTGTTTCACTGAGACACTACTGAGTAACTATAACTCAACACAGTCTATACACATAACATTCATATACATACTAACAAACAAACAAACAATTATTTATCGCGATTTTCTCATCTCTGTTTTTGAACGTACACCCAGGTAAATATTCCTGTAGTCTTCTCATACCGACTATGGACCCATTCATTGTTTAACTTCACTGTTTTGCAAATCCTAATTGAATATTACACATTGACATTGAACTTTACTGGATAAGCAGGTCTTCATTGCATTCAGCAACCTATATGTGAGCATCTATGTGTAAGCTGTTCTTCTTTGCATTTATCAGCAGCAAGCAATTCTTCATTGCACATGCATATGAAAATAGTAAAACAATTCCAATGCGTTAGCGAAACCTTCTATATCAGGAGTGTCCATCATGATGCTGGGAATAGAACCTCTTTCCCAGAATAGTTCAACCTTCATTACTCAACTGATCATAACTCCGCAATGAGCACATTTCAAAGTATCATTCCTCTACATGTATTCAAAAATCTATGTGTAAATGTTTAATATTTCTTATATTTGTTGATGTCATTCTGTGTGCATGTGGCCTAAACCCAATCTCTGTGTGGCAATTTTAATTTAAACAAGTTGAACTCTGCCTCTGATCATTTAAAAAAGGTGTGTACCAATATCAACCTTTCTCAGGTAATTACTGATCCTACAAAACCAAAGAGATCCTTCAAGGTTGTCCCTGATTGGCTCAATCTTAACAAATCAAAGGTAGAATATCCGCAGTATCTGAACTTGGTGTTAGTTATCACTGCTCAATAGCCTGTATCAGAATTGCAAAAATGAAAACATTAGGTCCACGCTTGGTATCCAGATCCTGAAACATCTCCATGAGCAGGCTTTTTTTTAACTGATCTGTTGAATAGTTATATGACACTGTTAAAATCTCAGATGAAGATCTAGCACTTGACCATTTTTGTAAATCTTCTAATTCCATAGTTGATAAACATGCCCCTTTTACAAAGTATAGAACTTAGAACAGGTCTAGTCCCTGACTTTCGCCAGAACTGTCTTCTTTACTTTTTTTTTTTTTTCCCCTTGTCCTGTTCAGCATTATGTCAGAAGAATTGTAGTCTGAATACCTTTGATGCCAAACAGATTTGCTTTGCCACAGCTGTGGATATAGATGACCTGAGACGACATGATAATACATCAACTGCTTAGCGACCATGCTACTGGACTAATGAATGTGTGTATGTGTGTGTGTGTGTGAGAACATGCAACACCCATGGCACAGGACCTACATGATAACCGTGCTTAGTTATGAGTGTATAAGCGTACAGGGCCACAATCCACAGCCCCCCCCCAAGCAATCAGAAGCAGGCAGAGAGGGCCACAAGACCCAGGCCACCAGCAGCCCCCACAGAGCACAGAACCCAGGCAGCCCACCGCAGGGGCAACCACGCATCCACCCAGAAGACTGCAGAGGAAGCCCCCGGAAAGAGCCCCCATAAGCATAGGGCAGAGGCCCTCCGGGAGCCAGGGGCAACAGCCCACCGACCCCGCCAGGCCCCAGCCGCCCAGACATGGGCCGTGCACTGGACCTGGGCCCCAGGAGCCCGAGCGCCCCCAAACCCCCCGGCAGAGGCCCCACCCAATACCCAGGAGGGCCAAGCGCCCCAGACAGCCACAAAGTGGGTCAGCGCCTGCCCCAGCGCCCCTGGCCAAGTGCCCTGGGAGTCAAGACGTGCCCACAGGTGGGTGAAGTCGCGAGCAGTGGGGAGAGGCAACGCTGATGCCCCATCGGGAGAAACACAGGCAGGCCAGGCGACAGCAAGTCCCAGATCCAGGCCCAATCATTACCACACACACTTTCACGTCCCATACATCCACACATCCACACATCCTACCTCCCTCGACTCTGCTGGGGTGTAGTGCAGCGGGCACACCAGGAGGCCAGCAACCCCCCAGCCACCACAGACCCCGAACCAGCAGAACAATTAATTAATCCTCCTGGCCCCTCCTGCCCCGAGCAGACACCAGGAAGCAGGGCTGTGCGAAGAAGACCCCTCCCCTCACCCTTCTGGCTCTTCAATATTTTCTAATAGTGAGCAATTAAAATTGAGGGCCAGCCAAACTTGTAGAACTGGGAGCGCGGCACTCTGGGCAGCCTACATACCCAAAGAGCCCCGCCCACCAGATGCCACTCAGTGTAACCACCCCCCAAGACCTAATGTGTGTGTGTGAGTGTGTTTGATAAGTAGTAATGTCTAAGGTATAATTAAAACAGGGGCAGGGAACTGCAGAGTGCAACCAAAGGGGACCACCTACGTGGCCCCATCCACTACACCCCACCGAACACACACGCCCCCAAAACCCTTCATGTGTGAGTGTGTGCTGTGTACAGGAGCCAGAAGGGAGAGGGGTATGGGGATATATACCGGGGGAGCTACTCTCCCCCAGAGAGGGCAGCCAGGGACTGGCTGCCATAGGCATCCCCGCTACCTGGGAGCCAACAATGGGCAGGAGGGCCTGATGTCCACCAGGCTCGGGGCCTGCAGCGACCATATTCCGGGAGCTACTGTACCCCCAGAAGGTACCCATCCCGCCCCACCCCACTCAACCCAACCCCACCCAGGAGGACCTCTACAAAAAACAAACAAACAACATCAAAAAACAAACAAACAAACCACCCGGTCACACCAGTCGCAGCAGCCCGGGCCTGAGACCCACCATCACCCAGCAACCCACCACCACCACTATGTGATAAAACTAATCAGAGGGGACCAGAGAGAATGAAATTCAGCCAATTGATGTTTTGAGGAGGCAGACATTGTTTCCATGCTAATATAATCTAAAAGAAAATTTCTAAACTGGTTAATACACAGATTGTTCTTCGCTTTCCAGTTCATGAGAATAGTTTTCTTTGCGATACATAACACTGTGACAACCATGTGTGCTGAGTTAATTTCCATGTTGATGTTGTCTAAGTCACCCAGTATGGGTGTGGGGCATGCAGGGATGCTACACTTTAGCCATGTTGATAGGTCCTCACAGACTTCAAGCCAGAACTTCTGGACAGGCACAGAAAACCACAAAGCGTGTGCATAATCATCAGGTGTGTTATCTGTGCAATGTGAGCAGATGTTTGAGTGTGTTAGACCCATCCTGAACATCCTTTGTCCTGTATAGTGTGTTCTATGAAGGATTTTGTATTGTATGAGCTGTAAATTAGGATTTCGAGTCTTTATGAAGGTGTTCAAACATATTTGTGGTTAGAAGCTATGACCAGAACTGATGGATAAATCTGCCTCCCATTTTGAGGATGGAAGAGACATTGTGTCATCTATCTTAGACAATAATTTATATATTTTTGATAGTAGTTTTGGGGTACAGATGCTTAGAAATTCTGCTACCCTAGTCGGGGGTTGTAAGTCTGGTTGGTGGAGGATATATCCATCCATCCATCCATCATCTGCCGCTTATCTGGGGGTCGGGTCGCGGGGGCAGCAGCTTGAGCAGAGAAACCCAGACGTTTCTGTCCCCGGCCAACGTAGATTGACCAGTAAGTAGAGAGCTTCGCCTTCTGGCTCAGCTCCCTCTTCACAACGACGGGTCGGTGCAGAGCCTGCAACACTGCAGGCGCCGCACCGATCAGCCCGTCAATCTCCCGCTCCATTCGTCCGTCACTCGTGAACAAGACCCCGAGATACTTGAACTCCTCCTCTTGGGGAAGGATCTCATTCCCGACCCGGAGAGAGCATTCCACCCTTTTCCGGCTGAGAACCATAGTCTCGGATTTGGAGGTGCTGATTCTCATCCCAGCCGCTTCACACTCGGCTGCGAATCACTCCAGTGAGAGCTGAAGGTCACGGCCTGACGACGCTAACAGAACCACATCATCTGCAAAAAGCAGAGACCCGATTCTGAGGTCGCCAAATGGGACACCCTCAACGCCCTGGCTCCGCCTAGAAATTCTGTCCATAAAAGTTAGGAACAGAATCGGTGACAAAGGGCAGCCCTGACGGAGTCCAACTCTCACCGGAAACGTATCCAACTTACTGCCGGCAATGCGGACCAAACTCTGGCACCGGTCATACAGAGACCGAACGGCCCCTATCAAGGGGTCCGGCACTCCATATTCCCGGAGCACCCCCAACAGGACTCCACGAGGGACACGGTCGAACGCTTTCTCCAAGTCCACAAAACACATGTAGACTGGTTGGGCGAACTCCCATGCACCCTCCAGGATCCTGCCGAGGGTATAGAGCTGGTCCACTGTTCCACGGCCAGGACGAAAGCCACACTGCATCTCCTGAATCCGAGGCTCGATTATCCGACGGATCCTCCTCTCCAATACCCCCGAATAGACCTTACCAGGGAGGCTGAGGAGTGTGATACCCCTATAGTTGGAACACACCCTCCGGTCCCCCTTTTTAAAGAGGGAGACCACCACCCCAATCTGCCAGTCCAGAGGCACTGTCCCCGATGTCCACGCGATACTGCAGAGGCGTGTCAGCCAAGACAGCCCTACAACATCCAGAGCCTTGAGAAACTCAGGACGGACCTCATCCACCCCCGGGGCCTTGCCACCGAGGAGCTTTTTAACCACCTCGGCAACCTCAGCCCCAGAAATGGGAGGCCCCGTCTCCGAGCTCTCCGACTCTGCCTCTTCCGAGCACGTGTTGGTAGGATTGAGGAGTTCCTCGAAGTACTCCCCCTACCGACTCACAACATTCCTAGTTGAGGTCAGCAAAGCCCCGTCCCCACTGTAAACAGTGTTGACTGTGAGCCGCTTCCCCCGCCCTGAGACGCCGGATGGTGGACCAGAATCTTTTCGAGGCCGTCCGGAAATCGTTCTCCATGGTCTCACCGAACTCCTCCCAGGCCCGAGTTT
This sequence comes from Leuresthes tenuis, assembly GCF_036924035.1. Classification (NCBI taxonomy): domain Eukaryota; kingdom Metazoa; phylum Chordata; class Actinopteri; order Atheriniformes; family Atherinopsidae; genus Leuresthes; species Leuresthes tenuis. The sequence continues at coordinate 25,395,274 of NW_027325362.1, forward strand.
TTGCCTCAGCAACCGCCGAAGCCGTGGCCCGTCTGGCCCGTCGGTACCTATCAGCTTCTTCCAGGGTCCCACTGGCCAAAAAGGCCCGATAGGACTCCTTCTTCAGCTTGACGGCTTCCCTCACCACTGGTGTCCACCAGCAGGTTGGAGGGTTGCCGCCACGACAGGCACCGACCACCTTACGGCCACAACTCCGACCAGCTGCCTCGGCAATGGAGTCACGGAACATGGCCCATTCGGACTCAATGTCCCCCACCTCAAATATGGTTGAAGCTCTGCCGGAGGTGGGAGTTAAAGCTCCTTCTGACGGGGGATTCTGACAAACGCTCCCAGCAGACCCTCACAATACGTTTGGGCCTGCCAGGTCTGATCGGTATCCTCCCCCACCAGCGGAGCCAACTCACCACCAGGTGGTGATCAGTTGACAGCTCCGCCCCTCTCTTCACCCGAGTGTCCAGGACATACGGCCGCAAGTCCGATGATACAACCACAAAGTCGATCATCGAACTGCGGCCAAGGGTGTCCTGGTGCCAAGTGCACATATGGACACCCTTATGCCTGAACATGGTGTTCGTTATGGACAGTCTATGACTGGCAGAGAAGTCCAACAACATAACACCACTCTGATTCAGATCGGGGGGGCCGTTCCTCCCAATCACACCCCTCCAGGTCTCACTGTCATTGCCCACGTGAGCATTGAAGTCCCCCAGCAGAATGAGGGAGTCTCCGGTAGGAGCATTCTCCAGTGCCTCCCCCAGAGACTCCAAAAAGGGTAGGTACTCTGAACTGCTGTTTGGCGCATAGGCACAAACAACAGTCAGGACTCGTCCCCCCACCCAAGGCGGAGGGAGGCTACCCTCTCGTTCACTGGGGTAAACTCCAATGTACTGGCACACAGCCGGGGGGCAATAAGTATGCCCACACCTGCTCTGCGCCTCTCACCACGGGCAACTCCAGAGTGGAAGAGAGTCCAACCCCTCTCAAGAGTACTGGTTCCAGATCCCAAGCCGTGCGTCGAGGTGAGTCCGACTATATCTAACGGTCTGATGAAGTTTCAACAATAAACAACAAACTTTGTATTATGAGAAAGAACCAGACTCATTCTTCAGGAATCCGAAAATAAGCTCTATTTTACGAGTTATGCACGAATTCGGATTCTCCTATAAAACGAATTCCTTAACTCAAACCAAGTTAAGACTGCTTTGTCCTTCATATTTATTCATGTCTAATCAAGTTTCAATGATAAACAACGTTGTACTTTGTAGAAAGAAAAAGAACTTCTTCAGCAATAAGCATCTCTCGACAAATGACGAAATACAGATTTTGCTATAAAATTAATTGCTATCAGCCTGACTTAAAACTGTTTGTCTTCCTTATTTATCCACTTCAAATCAAGTTTCAACAATTAAAAAAATTTTGTAGTTTGAGAAAGAACAACTTAATCTTGAGCAATCAGTATAAAAAGAGGGTAAGCAAAGGTGCGAATGTCAAACCATACATGATCAAAACAGGGAGCGGAGGTGTTTGGCTGAGACAAGGTGTGAATGTCCACCCATAATTAATGAAAAGCGGGCAACAAGTAGGTTCGAATGCCCAACCATACATCATCAAAAGCAGGACTGGATATGTTCGGCTACAAGAAGGTTTGAACGTCTGACCATAGTTTGTAAAAAGCGGGTAAGAAAAGGTTCGAATGCCCGAACATACACCATCAAAGGAGGGAGCGGAGGTGTTCCGCTGTAAGAAGGTGTGAATGTCCGACCATAGTTGGTAAAAAACGGGTAAGAAAAGGTTAAAATACCCGACTGTACACAATCAGTAGCGGGTGCGGAGTTGTTCGGCTACTAAAAGGTGTGAAAGTCCGACCATGGTTTGTAAAAAGCGGGTAAGAAAAGGTGCGAATGCCCGAAAATGTATGATCAAAAGAGGGAGCGGAGGTGTTCGGCTGCAAGAAGGTGTGAATGTACACCCATAATTACTGAAAAATGGGTAAGAAAAGGTGCGAATGCCCAACTATACATAATCAAAAGCAGGAGTGGATGTGTTCGGCTCCAAGAAGGGTTGAATGTCTGACCATAGTTTGTAAAAAGCAGGTAAGAAAAGGTTTGACTGCCCGAACATACACAATCAAAAGAGGGAGCGGAGGTGTTCCGCTGTAAGAAGGTGTGAATGTCCGACCATAGTTGGTAAAAAGCGGGTAAGAAAAGGTTAAAATACCCGACTGTACACAATCAATAGCGGGAGCGGAGTTGTTCGGCTACTAAAAGATGTGAAAGTCCGACTATGGTTTGTAAAAAGTGGGTAAGAAAAGGTGCTAATGCCCGACAATGTATGATCAAAAGAGGGAGTGGAGGTGTTCGGCTGCAAGAAGGTCTGAATGTCCAACCATAATTTGTAAAAACCGGGAAGGAAAGGCTCGAAAGCCCGACTATACACCATCAAAAGAGGGAGCAGAGTGGTTCAGCTGCAAGAAGGTCTGAATGTCCATCAATAATTGCTTTAAAACATGAAAAAAAAATTTCGAATATCATCCGCACATGATCATAAGAAGGAGAGGAGGTGTTCAGCTGCAAGAAGGTGTGAATGTCCACCCATAATTCCTGAAAAATGGGTAAAAAAAGGTGCGAATGCCCAACCATACATTATCAAAAGCAGGTGTGAATGTCAGATCATAATTTGCAAAAAGCTGATGAGAAAGGGTGAGAATGCCCGACTATACACCATCAAATGCGGGAGCGGAGGTGTTCGGCTCTGAGTAGGTGTGAATGTCCGACCATAATTGCTGAAAAATGTGTTAGAAAAGGAAAGAATGCCGGACCATACATCATCAAAAGCGAGAGAGGTGGTGTTCGGCTGCAAAAAGGTGTAAATGTTCGACTAAAGTTTGTAAAAAGCGGGTAAGACATGGTGCGAATGCCTGACAAGGTATGATCAAAAGCAGGAGCGGAGGTGTTCAGCTGCAAGAAGGTCTAAATGTCCATCAATAATTGCTAGAAAACATGAAAGAAAATTTTCGAAAATCAAACCGCACATGATCATAAGTGGGAGAGGAGGTGTTCAGCTGCAAGAAGGTGTGAATGTCCACCCATTATTCCTGACAAATGGGTAAAAAAAAGGTGCGAATGCCCAACCATACATCATCAAAAGCAGGAGTGGATGTGTTCGGCTACAAGAAGGTGTGAACGTCCAACCAAAGTTTGTAAAAAGCAGTTAAGAAAAGGTTTGAATATCCAACCAAACATAATCAAAAGCGGGAGCATAGCTTTTCGACTGCAAGTAGGTTTGAATGTCAGATCATAATTTGCAAAAAGCTGATGAGAAAGGGTGAGAATGTCCGACTGCACACCATCAAATGCGGGAGCGGAGTTGTTCGGCTGTGAGTAGGTGTGAATCTCCGACCGTAATTTCTGAAAAATGTGTTAGAAAAGGTAAGAATGCCGGTCCATACATCATCAAAAGCGAGAGAGGTGGTGTTCGGCTGCAAGTAGGTGTGAATGTCCAGCCATAATTACTCACAAACGGGTAAGAAAAGGTAGTATTGCCAGACCATACATGATCAAAACAGGGAGCGGAGGTGGTTCAGCTGCAAGAAGGTGTGAATGTCCGACTAAAGATCAAATATATTAACAAAAGCGGGAGGAGAGGTCTTCGGATGAGAGTGGTTGAGAATTTCCAACCATAATCTATAAAATTCGGTGAAAAAAAGGTGTGATAGAACACTAAAAGGTGGAGCGGAAGTGTTCGGCTGCAAGAAGGTGTGAATGTCCGACTTTATTTGGTGAAAAGCAGGTGAAGCAAGGTCTGAATGCCCAACCTTACATTATCAAAAGCGAGATCAGAGGTGTTTGGCTGCAAGAAGGCCATAGTTTGCCAAAAGCGGGTAAGCTGCGAATGACCAACTAAATATCAACAAAAGTGGGGGCGGAGGTCTTCGGATGCAACTGGGTGTGAACATCCCACCATACAAGTATGGTGGAGAGGAAGCTGTGAACAGCCGACCATAGTTTACAAAAAGCGGGTGAGACAAGGTGCGAATGTCTAACCATACATGATCAAAACCGGGAGCGGAGGTGTTTGGCTGTGACAAGGTGTGAATGTCCACACAAAATTAATGAAAAGCGGGCAAAAAGTAGGTTTGAATGCCCAAGCATACATCAGCAAAAGAAGGAGTGGATGTGTTCGGCTACAAGAAGGTTTGAATGTCCGAGCATAGTTTGTAAAAAGCGGGTAAGAAAAGGTTCGAATGCCCAAACATACACCATCAAAAGAGGGAGCGGAGGTGTTCCGCTGTAAGAAGGTGTGAATGTCCGACCATAGTTGGTAAAAAGTGGGTAAGAAAAGGTTAAAATACCCGACTTTACACAATCAATAGGGGGAGCGGAGTTGTTCGGCTACAAGAAGGTGTGAAAGTCCAACCATGGTTTGTAAAAAGCTGGTAAGAAAAGGTTCGAATGCCCGAATATATACCATCAAAAGCGGAAGCGGAGGTGTTCGGCTGCAAGAAGGTGTGAACGTCCGACCAAAGTTTGTAAAAAGCAGTTAAGAAAAGGTTCGAATATCCAACCAAACATAATCAAAAGCGGGAGCAGAGCGTTTCGACTGCAAGTAGGTGTGAATGTCCAGCCATAATTACTCACAAACGGGTAAGAAAAGGTAGTATTGCCAGACCATACATGATCAAAACAGGGAGCTGAGGTTGTTCAGCACCAAGGTGTGAATGTCTGACTATAGTTTGTAAAAAGCGGGTAAGATAAGGTGCGAATGCCCGACAATGTATAATCAAAAGAGGGAGCAGAGGTTTTCGGCTACAAGAAGGTTTGAATGTCCGACCATAGTTTGTAAAAAGCGGGTAAGAAAAGGTTCAAATGCCTGACTATACACCATCAAAAGCGGGAGCGGAGATGTTCCGCTGTAAGACGGTGTGAATGTCCGACCATAGTTGGTAAAAAGCGGGTAAGAAAAGGTTAAAATACCCGACTGTACCCAATCAATAGCGGGAGCGGAGTTGTTCGGCTACAAGAAGGTGTGAAAGTCCAACCATCGTTTGTAAAAAGCTGGTATGAAAAGGTTCGAATGCCCGAATATATACCATCAAAAGCGGAAGCGGAGGTGTTCGGCTGCAGGAGGGTGTGAATATCCAGCCATAATTACTCACAAACGGGTAAGAAAATGTAGTATTGCAAGACCATACATGATCAAAACAGGGAGCGGAGGTGGTTTAGCTGCAAAAAGGGGTGAATGTCCAACTAAAGTTCAAATATATTAACAAAAGCGGGAGGAGAGGTCTTCGGATTAGAGTGGTTGAAATTTCCAACCATAATCTATAAAATGCGGTGAAAAAAAAAGGTGTGAAGGAATGAATTTTATAGCAAAATCCGAAATCATGCATAACTCCGCAAAAGGAACGTATTGCTCAACCAAAGGGATGCTTCTTTCTCATTCAGGGTAATATGAGGAACTTTATGCTTGATACATTTTAGACATGGATAACTATGAAGGACAAAGCAATTTTAACTTGGTTTGAGCAAAGCAATTCATTTTATAGGAAAATCCGAAATCGTGCAGGACTCATGAAAGTAAGCTTATTCTCGGATTCCTGATCCTCCAGTGTTGCTCTTTCCTATACTGCAAAATACAGCCTTGTTCTTTGTTGAAATCGATATAGACATTGATAAATATGAAGGACAAAGCAGTTTCCACTTTGTTTGAGTGAAGGAATTAATTTTATAGCAAAATCCCAAATCAAGCAGAACGTAAGAAAATAAGCTTGTTTTCGGATTCCTGATCCTTCAGTGTTGATATTTCTTCTACTGCAAAATACAATGTTGTTCTTTCTTGAAGTCAATCTAGACATTGATAAATATGAAGGACAAAGCAGTTTTCACTTGGTTTGAGTGAAGGAATTAATTTTATACATAAAATCCCAAATCATGCAGAACGTATGAAAATAAGTTTATTCTCGGATTACTGATCCTTCAGTGTTGCTCTTTCTTCTACTGCAAAATCCAGTGTTGTTCTTTGTTGAAGTCAATCTAGACATTGATAAATATGAAGGACAAAGCAGTTTTAACATAGTTTGAGTGAAGGCATTCATTCATAGTAAAATCAATAATCGTGCAGAACTCATGAAAATAAGCTTATTCTCGGATTCCTAAATTTTTTGATTTGCTCTTTCTTTACTGCAAAGTACAATGTTGTTCTTTGTTGAAGTCGATCTAGACATTGATAAATATGAAGGACAAAGCAGTTTTCACTTGGTTTGAGTGAAGGATTTGCAGCTGAAAACCTCCCGCTCCCGCTTTTGATTGTGTATAGTCGGGCTTTCGAGCCTTTTCTTACCCGGTTTTTAGAAATTATGGTTGGACATTCAGACCTTGCAGCCGAAGACCTCCACTCCCTCTTTTGATCATACATTGTCGGGCATTCGCACCTTGTCTTACCCGCTTTTTACAAACTATAGTCAGACATTCACACCTTGCAGCTGAACCACCTCAGCTCCCTGTTTTGATCATGTATGGTCTGGCAATACTACCTTTTCTTACCCGTTTGTGAGTAATTATGGCTGGATATTCACACCTACTTGCAGTCGAACAGCTCTGCTCCCGCTTTTGATGGTATATATTCGGGCATTCGAACCTTTTCTTAGCAGCTTTTTACAAACCATGGTTGAACTTTCACACCGTCTTACAGCGGAACAACTCCGCTCCCGCTATTGATTGTGTACAGTCAGGTATTTTAACCTTTTCTTACCCGCTTTTTACCAACTATGGTCGGACATTCACACCGTCTTACAGCGGAACACCTCCGCTCCCGCTTTTGATGGTGTATAGTCAGGCATTTGAACCTTTTCTTACCCGCTTTTTACAAACTATGGTCGGACATTCAAACCTTCTTGTAGCCGAAAACCTCCGCTCCCTCTTTTGATTATACATTGTTGGGCATTCGCACCTTATTTACAAACTATACTCAGACATTCACACCTTGCAGCTGAGCCACCTCAGCTCCCTGTTTTGATAGTGTATGTTCGGGCATTCGAACCTATTCTTACCCCCTTTTTACAAACTATGCTCGGAGATTCACACCTACTCACAGCCGAACAACTCCGCTCCCGCATTTGATGATGTATTGTCCGGCATTCTAGTCTCTTCTAACACATTTTTCAGCAATTATGGTCGGACATTCACACCTACTCACAGCCGAACACTTCCGCTCCCGCATTTGATGGTGTATAGCCGGTTATTCTCACCCTTTCTCATCAGCTTTTTGCAAATTATGATCTGACATTCACACCTACTTGCAGTCGAACAGCTCTGCTCCCGCTTTTGATTATGTTTGGTTGGATATTCGAACCTTTTCTTAACTGCTTTTTACAAACTTTGGTCGGACGTTCACACCTTCTTGCAGCCGAACACATCCACTTCCACTTTTGATGGTATATATTCGGGCATTCGAACCTTTTCTTACCCGCTTTTTACAAACCGTGGTCGGACTTTCACACCTTCTTGTAGCCAAACAACTCCGCTCCCGCTATTGATTGTGTACAGTCGGGTATTTTAACCTTTTCTTAACCGCTTTTTACCAACTATGGTCGGACATTTACACCTTCTTACAGCGGAACACCTCCGCTCCCTCTTTTGATGGTCTATGTTCGCGCATTCGAACCTTTTCTTACCCGCTTTTTACAAACTAGGGTCGGACATTCAAACCTTCTTGTAGCCGAACACATCGACTCCTGCTTTTGATGATGTATGGTTGGGCATTTTCACCTTTTCTTACCCATTTTTCAGTAATTATGGGTGGACATTCACACCTTCTTGCAGCTGAACAACTCCTCTCCCGCTTATGATCATGTGCGGTTTGATATTCGAAAATTTTCTTTCATGTTTTAAAGCAATTATTGATGGACATTCAAATCTTCTTGTAGCCGAACACATCCACTCCTGCTTTTGATGATGTATGGTTTGGCATTCGCACCCTTTTTTTACCCATTTTTCAGGAATTTTGGGTGGACATTCAGACCTTCTTGCAGCTGAACAACTCCTCTCCCGCTTATGATCATGTGCGGTTTGATATTCGAAAATTTTCTTTCATGTTTTAAAGCAATTATTGATGGACATTGAAATCTTCTTGTAGCCGAACACATCCACTCCTGCTTTTGATGATGTATGGTTTGGCATTCGCACCCTTTTTTTACCCATTTTTCAGGAATTTTGGGTGGACATTCAGACCTTCTTGCAGCCGAAAACCTCCGCTGCCTCTTTTGATCATACATTGTCGGGCATTCGCACCTTATCTTACCCGCTTTTTACAAACTATAGTCAGACATTCACACCTTGCAGCTGAACCACCTCCGCTCCCTGTTTTGATCATGTATGGTCTGGCAATACTACCTTTTCTTACCCGTTTGTGAGTAATTAATCCCAAAATATTGAGCATAAAATAAGTCTTTATGCTGATGATGTATTACTTTTCCTTCAGAACTCACAGACGTCTCTCAGTCACACGATCACACTCATAAATAAATTCTCAGCACTTTCTGACTACTCTATCAACTGGTCTAAGACCACAGTTCTGCCCATTAACTGTAGGGTCCATAATATACCTGCGATCACTTTACAGTCAGGAAATATTAGATATTTAGGCATAAACATTTCCTCCAGGCTCTCAGAGCAAACAAAGCTAAATTATGTGCAATTATTAAAGACAGTAGAGGACGATCTCTCGTTGGAAGTCCTTACCTATATCACTTATGGGGAGAGTTACATCCATTAAAATGATGATACTACCAAAAGTTAACTATTTGTTCTCAATGATCCCCATAAAACCATCTGCTACTTGGTTTAAGTCACTAGATTCATGCATCTCCAAATTTCTGTGGAAAAACAAACCACCACGTATTAGTTTAAAAACCCTACAGAAGACCAAGGACAGTGGTGGATTAGATTTACCTCATTTTCAGCACTATTCCTTAGACAATAGGTTACAATATATATCAAAATGGTTTAAACCTTGTTGTTGTCACAGTTCCCAGAGACGTTGTAATCGTTGAGGATTCTATATTCACCCCCTCATTAGAGGCACGTAATGCAGATTGATGACACTGAATCTTCTTCTCTGTTCATTGCTGGCATCATTCCCAGCATCGTAAGTGTTCGTGGCATTGTTAGCCTCTTCTTCTGGATCTTGATATCGAGAATCCTTTTGTATTTCTGGTTTGTCAGTCCTCTGTCTTCGTTCACCGGAGTCTTTGTCTTTTTGTCCTTGAGTTTGGTGATTTTTTCTTCTTTTGATGCCTTGACACAATGTGACAGGTGATACCACGTGGGAGATCCTGTAACTTGGATTGCTGTCCCTGTGCTGCGAAATGGCTGTGCTGCTCAAATGGTCTCTCCTTCATCATGGTTACATGCTGCCATTCCGACATGGGTCTCCAATTGTCGGAATGGCGAAACTTAATTTTTTATCAAACGTCCCACCATTCCGACACTTTTTCCCTCCTATGGTCGGAATGGCGGTATGTTTTTTGTTTTTTTTAACATACCGCCATTCTGACAGTTCCTTTTAATAGCCTATTTTTTACCCAAAACATTTTGCACTAATGATATGCCGGCGCAAATACGCCCTAAAGTTTGGCGCACAAGCTTTGCACATGCAGAGGCCACAGCCTCGCAAACAAACTTTAATAATCTATTATCAAAATCACCTGAATTTCAAATATAAAAATACAGATATTAATGTAACTCTGGCGAGACTGAAACTGATTAAGCAGAAATACAGTGTCAGTGAGCTGTCACAGCAGCCAGCTGGAGCGGAGCTCTCCACAGAGCCCATGCGTCTTTTGCACGCTGTCATCATATGCAAAAGTAATAATTGCAATTACAGATATCACGGCTACTGCACAGGACACAGTTGCGAGCACTCTGCCTTGCCTTGCCAATAGGAGAAGAGAGAAATGACAGCATAGAACGTATAAAACACAACAAAATTCAGTAAAAACGTTTATTCATGTTATTCACGTGATTTATGAGTACTCACTCCAATTTTTGGAAGCGCGGATGGGCTTTGCGCATTTGGCACAAACACAGAGCCGCAACGGTTGTAGCTTTATACAGCCTGTTGATATATTAAGGGCCTAACTGGTCACACCTGGGACTAAATGTCATGTAGAGATTGTTTTTACATGACATTACAGCTGAACATATAGCTTTCATCCACAAACCAACGTGGGAGAGCCCGAAGACGCATGTGCCAGACGCACATACGCATGCGTAAAACCAATTTTGACCACTTCATACTGTTTATTTGCTTTCTTTTAGTTAACTTTCGTTTCTTTTGGATTCTTGTGCGTGTTATGGAGCCGTTTTGGTCCATGTTTGTAAGCCTTTTTTTCCTGGATTAAATTTTCGGAAGTTGAAACAAGTGGCATTGGAGTGTGTGATTGAAAACCACTGCAGACTGCTTCTCCTCCTCCAGTTGCCGAGACTTTGTGTTTTTAATAACGCTTGTCTATAAACATGTGTTAAACATATAAATTGCATGAACAGAAAGAAGGGACTCACCTGTTGAGTAACACACATTTCCTTATACGGAATGCCTTGTCGGAATGGTGGGACATTTGAACGTCAGAATAGCGGGATGTCGCAATGGTGGGATGTCGGAATGGTGGGACGTTTGCATGTCGGAATGGTGGTATGTCGGAATGGTGGGATGTCGGAATAGCGGGATGTCGGAATGGCGGGATTTCGGAATGGGTGTTGCCACCCCCTTCATCATATACACAGTTATTTATACATCACCTTCCACCATGAAGCGTTGTCCCTTTTTGTTTCTCTCTTTGTTCTTAAAATGCTGTTATGCATGTCTAAACCAATCCATTAAATTAGATCATTTTGGCAGTAAAGCGATCTACAATGTGCTTGGTCGCAAAGCTGCTCATCTGTGGTAAACAGCTCTTCAGAAAGGCATTCTTCAATTGATTTCACTAATTCTATGTAATAATTTTGTGATTTCCTACAAAACTACACTTCTTCTCCCATCTGTCTGAGTATTTAATATTGTCTGGGTCCCGTTAAAACATGTATTTTTCCCATCTAATTCCTTGTTTGCTTTAAAACAAGTATTCCCCATTTTCTATCCCTTCAGTAGCCAACCAGTTTGTATGGAGTACACTGGAGCAACTTGACTGATCAGTAAAACACTGCTTTTGTTGTCACCGCAAGGCTTCCCCAGTCGGTTGTTTCACTGAGACACTACTGAGTAACTATAACTCAACACAGTTTATACACATAACATTCATATACATACTAACAAACAAACAAACAATTATTTATCGCAATTTTCTCATCTCTGTTTGAACGTACACCCAGGTAAATATTCCTGTAGTCTTCTCATACCGACTATGGACCCATTCATTGTTTAACTTCACTGTTTTGCAAATCCTAATTGAATATTACACATTGACATTGAACTTTACTTGATAAGCACGTCTTCATTGCATTCAGCAGCCTATATGTGAGCATCTATGTGTAAGCTGTTCTTCTTTGCATTTATCAGCAGCAAGCAATTCTTCATTGCACATGCATATGAAAATAGTAAAACAATTCCAATGCGTTAGCAAAACCTTCTATATCAGGAGTGTCCATCATGATGCTGGGAATAGAACCTCTTTCCCAGAATAGTTCAACCTTCATTACTCAACTGATCATAACTCCGCAATGAGCACATTTCAAAGTATCATTCCTCTACATATATTCAAAAATCTATGTGTAAATGTTTAATATTTCTTATATTTGTTGATGTCATTCTGTGTGCATGTGGCCTAAACCCAATCTCTGTGTGGCAATTTTAATTTAAACAAGTTGAACTCTGCCTCTGATCATTTAAAAAAGGTGTGTACCAATATCAACCTTTCTCAGGTAATTACAGATCCTACAAAACCAAAGAGATCCTTCAAGGTTGTCCCTGATTGGCTCAATCTTAACAAATCAAAGGTAGAAAATCCGCAGTATCTGAACTTGGTGTTAGTTATCACTGCTCAATAGCCTGTATCAGAATTGCAAAAATGAAAACATTAGGTCCACGCTTGGTATCCAGATCCTGAAACATCTCCATGAGCAGGCTTTTTTTTAACTGATCTGTTGAATAGTTATATGACACTGTTAAAATCCCAGATGAAGATCTAGCACTTGACCATTTTTGTAAATCTTCTAATTCCATAGTTGATAAACACGCCCCTTTTAAAAAGTATAGAACTTAGAACAGGTCTATCCCTGGCTTTCGGCAGAACTGTCTTCTTTACTTTTTTTTCCCCTTGTCCTGTTCAGCATTATGTCAGAAGAATTGTAGTCTGAATAACTTTGATGCCAAACAGATTTGTTTTGCCAAGGGAAGTTTTATAAATGTAAAGCTCCCCTTGATGCCCATTTATTTATTTCTGTTTACAATATATGACATGAACTGAACTGAACCGGACCGGGGGACAAGGAAAGAAGAAGAGGAAAGAAGAGGAAACAGAACAAAAATAGAAACAAAAACCAGACAACCAGCTGCTACACCTGTAAAAAACAAAACAGACAACAATCCATGGCCTATGAGGGGAATCCAGCCTTAGCGCCACCAGGAGCACCTGAAAGCAGACAAGCAGAGAAAAAACAAACACACAAACAAACAAAAACAAGCACAAGAAGCGGCAATCGCATACAACACAGCTGTGGATATAGATGACCTGAGACGACATGATAATACATCAACTGCTTAGTGACCATGCTACTGGACTAATGAATGTGTGTGTGTGTGTGTGAGAACATGCAACACCCATGGCACAGGACCTACATGATAACCGTGCTTAGTTATGAGTGTATAAGCGTACAGGGCCACAATCCACAGCCCCCCCCCCCAAGCAATCAGAAGCAGGCAGAGAGGGCCACAAGACCCAGGCCACCAGCAGCCCCCACAGAGCACAGAACCCAGGCAGCCCACCGCAGGGGCAACCACGCATCCACCCAGAAGACTGCAGAGGAAGCCCCCGGAAAGAGCCCCCATAAGCATAGGGCAGAGGCACTCCGGGAACCAGGGGCAACAGCCCACCGACCCCGCCAGGCCCCAGCCGCCCAGACATGGGCCGTGCACTGGACCTGGGCCCCAGGAGCCCGAGCGCCCCCAAACCCCCCGGCAGAGGCCCCACCCAATACCCAGGAGGGCCAAGCGCCCCAGACAGCCACAAAGTGGGTCAGCGCCTGCCCCAGCGCCCCTGGCCAAGTGCCCTGGGAGTCTAGACGTGCCCACAGGTGGGTGAAGTCGCGAGCAGTGGGGAGAGGCAACGCTGATGCCCCATCGGGAGAAACACAGGCAGGCCAGACGACAGCAAGTCCCAGATCCAGGCCCAATCATTACCACACACACTTTCACGTCCCATACATCCACACATCCTACCTCCCTCGACTCTGCTGGGGTGTAGTGCAGCGGGCACACCAGGAGGCCAGCAACCCCCCAGCCACCACAGACCCCGAACCAGCAGAACAATTAATTAATCCTCCTGGCCCCTCCTGCCCCGAGCAGACACCAGGAAGCAGGGGTGTGCGAAGAAGACCCCTCCCCTCACCCTTCTGGCTCTTCAATATTTTCTAATAGTGAGCAATTAAAATTGAGGGCCAGCCAAACTTGTAGAACTGGGAGCGCGGCACTCTGGGCAGCCTAAATACCCAAAGAGCCCCGCCCACCAGATGCCACTCAGTGTAACCACCCCCCAAGACCTAATTAGTGTGTGTGAGTGTGTTTGATAAGTAGTAATGTCTAAGGTGTAATTAAAACAGGGGCAGGGAACTGCAGAGTGCAACCAAAGGGGACCACCTACGTGGCCCCATCCACTACACCCCACCGAACACACACGCCCCCAAAACCCTTCATGTGTGAGTGTGTGCTGTGTACAGGAGCCAGAAGGGAGAGGGGTATGGGGATATATACCGGGGGAGCTACTCTCCCCCAGAGAGGGCAGCCAGGGACTGGCTGCAATAGGCATCCCCGCTACCTGGGAGCCAACAATGGGCAGGAGGGCCTGATGTCCACCAGGCTGGGGGCCTGCAGCGACCATATTCCGGGAGCTACTGTACCCCCTTAAGGTACCCATCCCGCCCCACCCCACTCAACCCAACCCCACCCAGGAGGACCTCTACAAAAAACAAACAAACAAACCACCCGGTCACACCAGTCGCAGCAGCCCGGGCCTGAGACCCACCATCACCCAGCAACCCACCACCACCACTATGTGATAAAACTAATCAGAGGGGACCAGAGAGAATGAAATTCAGCCAATTGATGTTTTGAGGAGGCAGACATTGTTTCCATGCTAATATAATCTAAAAGAACATTTCTAAACTGGTTAATACACAATTGTTCTTCGCTTTCCAGTTCATGAGAATAGTTTTCTTTGCGATACATAACACTGTGACAACCATGTGTGCTGAGTTAATTTCCATGTTGATGTTGTCTAAGTCACCCAGTATGCACAGTGTGGGGCATGCAGGGATGCTACACTTTAGCCATGTTGATAGGTCCTCACAGACTTCAAGCCAGAACTTCTGGACAGGCGCAGAAAACCACAAAGCGTGTGCATAATCATCAGGTGTGTTATCTGTGCAATGTGAGCAGATGTTTGAGTGTGTTGGACCCATCCTGAACATCCTTTGTCCTGTATAGTGTGTTCTATGAAGGATTTTGTATTGTATGAGCTCTAAATTAGGATTTCGAGTCTTTATGAAGGTGTTCAAACATATTTGTGGTTAGAAGCTATGACCATAACTGATGGATAAATCTGCCTCCCATTTTGAGGATGGAAGAGACATTGTGTCATCTATCTTAGACAATAATTTATATATTTTTGATAGTAGTTTTGGGGTACAGATGCTTAGAAATTCTGCTACCCTAGTCGGGGGTTGTAAGTCTGGTTGGTGGAGGATATATCCATCCATCCATCCATCATCTGCCGCTTATCCGGGGGTCGGGTCGCGGGGGCAGCAGCTTGAGCAGAGAAACCCAGACGTCTCTGTCCCAGGCCACTTCCTCCAGCTCTTCCGGGGGGACCCCGAGGCGTTCCCAGGCCAGCCGAGAGACATAGTCTCTCCAACGTGTCCTGGGTCTCCCCCGGGGTCTCCTCCCAGTGGGACGTGCCCGGAACACCTCCCCAGGGAGGCGCCCAGGGGGCATCCTAACCAGATGCCCGAGCCACCTCATCTGACTCCTCTCAATACGGAGGAGCAGCGGTTCTACTCCGAGCCCCTCCCGGATGACTGAGCTTCTCACCCTATCTCTAAGGGAGAGCCCAGACACCCTGCGGAGGAAACCCATTTCGGCCGCTTGTATTCGCGATCTTGTTCTTTCGGTCACTACCCACAACTCGTGACCATAGGTGAGGATGGGAACGTAGATTGACCAGTAAGTAGAGAGCTTCGCCTTCTGGCTCAGCTCCCTCTTCACAACGACGGGTCGGTGCAGAGCCTGCAACACTGCAGGCGCCGCACCGATCCGCCCGTCAATCTCCCGCTCCATTCGTCCGTCACTCGTGAACAAGACCCCGAGATACTTGAACTCCTCCTCTTGGGGAAGGATCTCATTCCCGACCCGGAGAGAGCATTCCACCCTTTTCCGGCTGAGAACCATAGTGTCGGATTTGGAGGTGCTGATTCTCATCCCAGCCGCTTCACACTCGGCTGCGAATCACTCCAGTGAGAGCTGAAGGTCACGGCCTGACGACGCTAACAGAACCACATCATCTGCAAAAAAGCAGAGACCCGATTCTGAGGTCGCCAAATGGGACACCCTCAACGCCCTGGCTCCGCCTAGAAATTCTGTCCATAAAAGTTAGGAACAGAATCGGGGACAAAGGGCAGCCCTGACGGAGTCCAACTCTCACCGGAAACGTATACGACTTACTGCCGGCAATGCGGACCAAACTCTGGCACCGGTCATACAGAGACCGAACGGCCCCTATCAAGGGGTCCGGCACTCCATATTCCCGGAGCATCCCCCACAGGACTCCACAAGGGACACGGTCGAACGCTTTCTCCAAGTCCACAAAACACATGTAGACTGGTTGGGCAAACTCCCATGCACCCTCCAGGATCCTGCCGAGGGTATAGAGCTGGTCCACTGTTCCACGGCCAGGACGAAAGCC
Organism: Leuresthes tenuis; assembly: GCF_036924035.1. Lineage (NCBI taxonomy): Eukaryota > Metazoa > Chordata > Actinopteri > Atheriniformes > Atherinopsidae > Leuresthes > Leuresthes tenuis. The sequence continues at coordinate 25,411,442 of NW_027325362.1, forward strand.
ACACTGCATCTCCTGAATCCGAGGCTCGATTATCCGACGGATCCTCCTCTCCAATACCCCCGAATAGACCTTACCAGGGAAGCTGAGGAGTGTGATACCCCTATAGTTGGAACACACCCTCCGGTCCCCCTTTTTAAAGAGGGGGACCACCACCCCAATCTGCCAGTCCAGAGGCACTGTCCCCAATGTCCACGCGATACTGCAGAGGCGTGTCAGCCAAGACAGCCCTACAACATCCAGATTCTTGAGAAACTCAGGACGGACCTCATCCACCCCCGGGGCCTTGCCACCGAGGAACTTTTTAACCACCTCGGCAACCTCAGCCCCAGAAATGGGAGGCCCCGTCTCCGAGCTCTCCGACTCTGCCTCTTCCGAGCACGTGTTGGTAGGATTGAGGAGTTCCTCGAAGTACTCCCCCCACCGACTCACAACATCCCTAGTTGAGGTCAGCAAAGCCCCGTCCGCACTGTAAACAGTGTTGACTGTGAGCCGCTTCCCACCCTTGAGACGCCGGATGGTGGACCAGAATCTTTTCGAGGCCGTCCGGAAATCGTTCTCCATGGTCTCACCGAACTCCTCTCAGGCCCGAGTTTTTGCCTCAGCAACCGCCGAAGCCGCGGCCCGTCTGGCCCGTCGGTACCTATCAGCTTCTTCCAGGGTCCCACTGGCCAAAAAGGCCCGATAGGACTCCTTCTTAAGCTTGACGGCTTCCCTCACCACTGGTGTCCACCAGCAGGTTCGAGGGTTGCCGCCACGACAGGCACCGACCACCTTACGGCCACAACTCCGACCAGCTGCCTCGGCAATGGAGTCACGGAACATGGCCCATTCAATGTCCCCCACCTCAAATATGGTTGAAGCTCTGCCGGAAGTGGGAGTTAAAGCTCCTTCTGACGGGGGATTCTGACAAACGCTCCCAGCAGACCCTCACAATACGTTTGGGCCTGCCAGGTCTGATCGGCATCCTCCCCCACCAGCGGAGCAAACTCACCACCAGGTGGTGATCAATTGACAGCTCCGCCCCTCTCTTCACCCGAGTGTCCAGGACATACGGCCGCAAGTCCGATGATACAACCACAAAGTCGATCATTGAACTGCGGCCAAGGGTGTCCTGGTGCCAAGTGCACATATGGACACCCTTATGCCTGAACATGGTGTTCGTTATGGACAATCTATGACTGGCACAGAAGTCCAACAACATAACACCACTCTGATTCAGATCGGGGGGGCCGTTCCTCCCAATCCCACCCCTCCAGGTCTCACTGTCATTGCCCACGTGAGCATTGAAGTCCCCCAGCAGAATGAGGGAGTCTCCGGTAGGAGCATTCTCCAGTGCCTCCCCCAGAGACTCCAAAAAGGGTAGGTACTCTGAACTGCTGTTTGGCGCATAGGCACAAACAACAGTCAGGACTCGTCCCCCCACCCAAGGTGGAGGGAGGCTACCCTCTCGTTCACTGGGGTAAACCCCAATGTACTGGCACACAGCCGGGGGGCAATAAGTATGCCCACACCTGCTCTGCGCCTCTCACCACGGGAAACTCCAGAGTGGAAGAGAGTCCAACCCCTCTCAAGAGTACTGGTTCCAGATCCCAAGCCGTGCGTCGAGGTGAGTCCGACTATATCTAACGGTCTGATGAAGTTTCAACAATAAACAACAAACTTTGTATTATGAGAAAGAACCAGACTCATTCTTTAGGAATCCGAAAATAAGCTCTATTTTACGAGTTATGCACGAATTCGGATTCTCCTATAAAACGAATTCCTTAACTCAAACCAAGTTAAGACTGCTTTGTCCTTCATATTTATTCATGTCTAATCAAGTTTCAATGATAAACAACGTTGTACTTTGTAGAATGAGAAAGAACTTCTTCAGCAATAAGCATCTCTCGACAAATGACGAAATACAGATTTTACTATAAAATTAATTGCTATCAGCCTGACTTAAAACTGTTTGTCTTCCTTATTTATCCACTTCAAATTAAGTTTCAACAATTAAAAAAATTTTGTAGTTTGAGAAAGAACAACTTAATCTTGAGCAATCAGTATAAAAAGAAGGTAAGCAAAGGTGCGAATGTCAAACCATACATGATCAAAACAGGGAGCGGAGGTGTTTGGCTGAGACAAGGTGTGAATGTCCACCCATAATTAATGAAAAACGGGCAACAAGTAGGTTCCAATGCCCGAAAATGTATGATCAAAAGAGGGAGCGGAGGTGTTCGGCTTCAAGAAGGTGTGAATGTACACCCATAATTACTGAAAAATGGGTAAGAAAAGGTGCGAATGCCTAACTATACATAATCAAAAGCAGGAGTGGATGTGTTCGGCTCCAAGAAGGGTTGAATGTCTGACCATAGTTTGTAAAAAGCAGGTAAGAAAAGGTTTGACTGCCCGAACATACACCATCAAAAGAGGGAGCGGAGGTGTTCCGCTGTAAGAAGGTGTGAATGTCCGACCATAGTTGGTAAAAAGCGGGTAAGAAAAGGTTAAAATAGCCGACTGTACAATCAATAGCGGGAGCGGAGTTGTTTGGCTACTAAAAGATGTGAAAGTCCGACTATGGTTTGTAAAAAGCGGGAAAGAAAAGGTGCTAATGCCCGACAATGTATGATCAAAAGAGGGAGTGGAGGTTTTCAGCTGTAAGAAGGTCTGAATGTCATAATATAATTTGTAAAAACCGGGTAAGAAAAGGCTTGAAAGCCCGACTATACACCATCATAAGCGGGAGAAGAGGTGTTCAGCTGCAAGAAGGTGTGAATGTCCACCCATAATTACTGAAAAATGGGTAAGAAAAGGTGCGAATGCCCAAACATACATCATCAAAAGCAGGAGTGGATGTGTTGGGCTACAAGAAGGTTTGAAAGTCCGACCATGGTTTGTAAAAAACGGGTAAGAAAAGGTGCGAATGCCCGACAATGTATGATCAAAAGAGGGAGCGGAGGTTTTTGGCTACAAGAAGGTTTGAATGTCCGACCATAGTTTGTAAAAAGCGGGTAAGAAAAGGTTCAAATGCCTGACAATACACCATCAAAAGCGGGAGCGGAGGTGTTCCGCTGTAAGACGGTGTGAATGTCCGACCATAGTTGGTAAAAAGCGGGTAAGAAAAGGTTAAAATACCCGACTGTACACAATCAATAGCGGGAGCGGAGTTGTTCGGCTACAAGAAGGTGTGAAAGTCCAACCATGGTTTGTAAAAAGCTGCTAAGAAAAGGTTCGAATGCCCGAATATATACCATCAAAAGCGGAAGCGGACGTGTTCGGCTGCAAGAAGGTGTGAACGTCCGACCATAGTTTGTAAAAAGCAGTTAAGAAAAGGTTCGAATATCCAACCAAACATAATCAAAAGCGGGAGCAGAGCTGTTCGACTGCAAGTAGGTGTGAATTACCAGCCATAATTACTCACAAACGGGTAAGAAAAGGTAGTATTGCCAGACCATACATGATTAAAACAGGGAGCTGAGGTGGTTCAGCACCAAGGTGTGAATGTCTGACTATAGTTTGTAAAAAGCGGGTAAGATAAGGTGCGAATGCCCGACAATGTATGATCAAAAGAGGGAGCGGAGGTTTTTGGCTACAAGAAGGTTTTAATGTCCGACCATAGTTTGTAAAAAGCGGGTAAGAAAAGGTTTAAATGCCTGACAATACACCATCAAAAGCGGGAGCGGAGGTGTTCCGCTGTAAGACGGTGTGAATGTCCGACCATAGTTGATAAAAAACGGGTAAGAAAAGGTTAAAAAACCCGACTGTACACAATCAATAGCGGGAGAGGAGGTGTTCAGCTGCAAGAAGGTGTGAATGTCCACCCATAATTACTGAAAAATGGGTAAGAAAAGGTGCGAATGCCCAACCATACATTATCAAAAGCAGGTGTGAATGTCAGATCATAATTTGCAAAAAGCTGATGAGAAAGGGTGAGAATGCCCGACTATACACCATCAAATGCGGGAGCGGAGTTGTTCGGCTGTGAGTAAGTGTGAATCTCCGACCATAATTGCTGAAAAATGTGTTAGAAAAGGTAAGAATGCCGGTCCATACATCATCAAAAGCGGGAGAGGTGGTGTTCGGCTGCAAGTAGATGTGAATGTCCAGCCATAATTACTAACAAACGGGTAAGAAAAGGTAGTATTGCCAGACCATACATGATCAAAACAGGGAGCGGAGGTGGTTCAGCTGCAAGAAGGTGTGAATGTCCGACTAAAGTTCAAATATATTAACAAAAGCGGGAGGAGGTCTTCGGATGAGAGTGGTTGAGAATTTCCAACCATAATCTATAAAATGTGGTGAAAAAAAAGGTGTGATAGAACACTAAAAGGTGGAGCGGAAGTGTTCGGCTGCAAGAAGGTGTGAATGTCCGACTATATTTGGTGAAAAGCAGGTGAAGCAAGGTCTGAATGCCCAACCTTACATCATCAAAAGCGAGATCAGAGGTGTTTGGCTGCATGAAGGCCAGAGTTTGCCAAAAGCGGGTAAGCTGCGAATGACCGACTAAATATCAACAAAAGGTCTTCGGATGCAAGTGGGTGTGAATATCCCCCCATACAAGTATGGTGGAGAGGAAGCTGTGAACAGCCGACCATAGTTGGCAAAAAGCGGGTGAGAAAAGGTGCGAATGTCCAACCATACATGATCAAAACAGGGAGCAGAGGTGTTTGGCTGTGACAAGGTGTGAATGTCCACCCAAAATTAATGAAAAGCGGGCAACAAGTAGGTTTGAATGCCCAACCATACATCATCAAAAGCAGGAGAGGAGGTGTTCGGCTACAAGAAGGTTTGAATGTCCGAGCATAGTTTGTAAAAAGCGGGTAAGAAAAGGTTCGAATGCCCAAACATACACCATCAAAAGAGGGAGCGGAGGTGTTCCGCTGTAAGAAGGTGTGAATGTCCGACCATAGTTGGTAAAACACGGGTAAGAAAAGGTTAAAATACCCGACTGTACACAATCAATAGCGGGAGAGGAGGTGTTCAGCTGCAAGAAGGTGTGAATGTCCACCCATAATTACTGAAAAATGGGTAAGAAAAGGTGCGAATGCCCAACCATACATTATCAAAAGCAGGTGTGAATGTCAGATCATAATTTGCAAAAAGCTGATGAGAAAGGGTGAGAATGCCCGACTATACACCATCAAATGCGGGAGCGGAGTTGTTCGGCTGTGAGTAAGTGTGAATCTCCGACCATAATTGCTGAAAAATGTGTTAGAAAAGGTAAGAATGCCGGTCCATACATCATCAAAAGCGAGAGAGGTGGTGTTCGGCTGCAAGTAGGTGTGAATGTCCAGCCATAATTACTAACAAACGGGTAAGAAAAGGTAGTATTGCCAGACCATACATGATCAAAAAAGGGAGCGGAGGTGGTTCAGCTGCAAGAAGGTGTGAATGTCCGACTAAAGTTCAAATATATTAACAAAAGCGGGAGGAGAGGTCTTCGGATGAGAGTGGTTGAGAATTTCCAACCATAATCTATAAAATGCGGTGAAAAAAAAGGTGTGATAGAACACTAAAAGGTGGAGCGGAAGTGTTCGGCTGCAAGAAGGTGTGAATGTCCGACTATATTTGGTGAAAAGCAGGTGAAGAAAGGTCTGAATGCCCAACCTTACATCATCAAAAGCGAGATCAGAGGTGTTTGGCTGCATGAAGGCCATAGTTTGCCAAAAGCGGGTAAGCTGCGAATGACCGACTAAATATCAACAAAAGGTCTTCGGATGCAAGTGGGTGTGAATATCCCACCATACAAGTATGGTGGAGAGGAAGCTGTGAACAGCCGACCATAGTTTGCAAAAAGCGGGTGAGACAAGGTGCGAATGTCCAACCATACATGATCAAAACAGGGAGCTGTGGTGTTTGGCTGTGACAAGGTGTGAATGTCCACCCAAAATTAATGAAAAGCGGGCAAAAAGTAGGTTTGAATGCCCAAGCATACATCATCAAAAGAAGGAGTGGATGTGTTCGGCTACAAGAAGGTTTGAATGTCCGAGCATAGTTTGTAAAAAGCGGGTAAGAAAAGGTTCGAATGCCCAAACATACACCATCAAAAGAGGGAGCGGAGGTGTTCCGCTGTAAGAAGGTGTGAATGTCCGACCATAGTTGGTAAAAAGTGGGTAAGAAAAGGTTAAAATACCCGACTGTACACAATCAATAGGGGGAGCGGAGTTGTTCGGCTACAAGAAGGTGTGAAAGTCCAACCATGTTTTGTAAAAAGCTGGTAAGAAAAGGTTCGAATGCCCGAATATATACCATCAAAAGCGGAAGCGGAGGTGTTCGGCTGCAAGAAGGTGTGAACGTCCGACCAAAGTTTGTAAAAAGCAGTTAAGAAAAGGTTCGAATATCCAACCAAACATAATCAAAAGCGGGAGCAGAGCTGTTCGACTGCAAGTAGGTGTGAATGTCCAGCCATAATTACTCACAAACGGGTAAGAAAAGGTAGTATTGCCAGACCATACATGATCAAAACAGGGAGCTGAGGTGGTTCAGCACCAAGGTGTGAATGTCTGACTATAGTTTGTAAAAAGCGGGTAAGATAAGGTGCGAATGCCCGACAATGTATGATCAAAAGAGGGAGCAGAGGTTTTCGGCTGCAAGAAGGTCTGAATGTCCACCCAAAATTCCTGAAAAATGGGTAAAAAATAGGTGCGAATGCCAAACCATACATCATCAAAAGCAGGAGTGGATGTGTTCGGCTACAAGAAGATTTGAATGTCCATCAATAATTGCTTTAAAACATGAAAGAAAATTTTCGAATATTAAACCGCACATGATCATAAGCGGGAGAGGAGTTGTTCAGCTGCAAGAAGGTGTGAATGTCCACCCATAATTACTGAAAAATGGGTAAGAAAAGGTGAAAATGCCCAACCATACATCATCAAAAGCAGGAGTGGATGTGTTCGGCTACAAGAAGGTTTGAATGTCCGACCATAGACCATCAAAAGAGGGAGCGAAGGTGTTCCGCTGTAAGAAGGTGTAAATGTCCGACCATAGTTGGTAAAAAGCGGGTAAGAAAAGGTTAAAATACCCGACTGTACACAATCAATAGCGGGAGCGGAGTTGTTTGGCTACAAGAAGGTGTGAAAGTCCGACCACGGTTTGTAAAAAACGGGTAAGAAAAGGTTCGAATGCCCGAATATATACCATCAAAAGTGGAAGTGGATGTGTTCGGCTGCAAGAAGGTGTGAACGTCCGACCAAAGTTTGTAAAAAGCAGTTAAGAAAAGGTTAGAATATCCAACCAAACATAATCAAAGGCGGGAGCAGAGCTGTTCGACTGCAAGTAGGTGTGAATGTCAGATCATAATTTGCAAAAAGCTGATGAGAAAGGGTGAGAATGCCCGGCTATACACCATCAAATGCGGGAGCAGAGTTGTTCGGCTGTGAGTAGGTGTGAATCTCCGAGCATAGTTTGTAAAAAGGGGGTAAGAATAGGTTCGAATGCCCGAACATACACTATCAAAACAGGGAGCTGAGGTGGCTCAGCTGCAAGGTGTGAATGTCTGACTATAGTTTGTAAATAAGGTGCGAATGCCCAACAATGTATAATCAAAAGAGGGAGCGGAGGTTTTCGGCTACAACAAGGTTTGAATGTCCGACCATAGTTTGTAAAAAGCGGGTAAGAAAAGGTTCAAGCGCCTGACTATACACCATCAAAAGCGGGAGCAGAGGTGTTCCGCTGTAAGACGGTGTGAATGTCCGACCATAGTTGATAAAAAACGGGTAAGAAAAGGTTAAAAAACCCGACTGTACACAATCAATAGCGGGAGAGGAGGTGTTCAGCTGCAAGAAGGTGTGAATGTCCACCCATAATTACTGAAAAATGGGTAAGAAAAGGTGCGAATGCCCAACCATACATTATCAAAAGCAGGTGTGAATGTCAGATCATAATTTGCAAAAAGCTGATGAGAAAGGGTGAGAATGCCCGACTATACACCATCAAATGCGGGAGCGGAGTTGTTCGGCTGTGAGTAAGTGTGAATCTCCGACCATAATTGCTGAAAAATGTGTTAGAAAAGGTAAGAATGCCGGTCCATACATCATCAAAAGCGGGAGAGGTGGTGTTCGGCTGCAAGTAGATGTGAATGTCCAGCCATAATTACTAACAAACGGGTAAGAAAAGGTAGTATTGCCAGACCATACATGATCAAAACAGGGAGCGGAGGTGGTTCAGCTGCAAGAAGGTGTGAATGTCCGACTAAAGTTCAAATATATTAACAAAAGCGGGAGGAGGTCTTCGGATGAGAGTGGTTGAGAATTTCCAACCATAATCTATAAAATGTGGTGAAAAAAAAGGTGTGATAGAACACTAAAAGGTGGAGCGGAAGTGTTCGGCTGCAAGAAGGTGTGAATGTCCGACTATATTTGGTGAAAAGCAGGTGAAGCAAGGTCTGAATGCCCAACCTTACATCATCAAAAGCGAGATCAGAGGTGTTTGGCTGCATGAAGGCCAGAGTTTGCCAAAAGCGGGTAAGCTGCGAATGACCGACTAAATATCAACAAAAGGTCTTCGGATGCAAGTGGGTGTGAATATCCCCCCATACAAGTATGGTGGAGAGGAAGCTGTGAACAGCCGACCATAGTTGGCAAAAAGCGGGTGAGAAAAGGTGCGAATGTCCAACCATACATGATCAAAACAGGGAGCAGAGGTGTTTGGCTGTGACAAGGTGTGAATGTCCACCCAAAATTAATGAAAAGCGGGCAACAAGTAGGTTTGAATGCCCAACCATACATCATCAAAAGCAGGAGAGGAGGTGTTCGGCTACAAGAAGGTTTGAATGTCCGAGCATAGTTTGTAAAAAGCGGGTAAGAAAAGGTTCGAATGCCCAAACATACACCATCAAAAGAGGGAGCGGAGGTGTTCCGCTGTAAGAAGGTGTGAATGTCCGACCATAGTTGGTAAAACACGGGTAAGAAAAGGTTAAAATACCCGACTGTACACAATCAATAGCGGGAGAGGAGGTGTTCAGCTGCAAGAAGGTGTGAATGTCCACCCATAATTACTGAAAAATGGGTAAGAAAAGGTGCGAATGCCCAACCATACATTATCAAAAGCAGGTGTGAATGTCAGATCATAATTTGCAAAAAGCTGATGAGAAAGGGTGAGAATGCCCGACTATACACCATCAAATGCGGGAGCGGAGTTGTTCGGCTGTGAGTAAGTGTGAATCTCCGACCATAATTGCTGAAAAATGTGTTAGAAAAGGTAAGAATGCCGGTCCATACATCATCAAAAGCGAGAGAGGTGGTGTTCGGCTGCAAGTAGGTGTGAATGTCCAGCCATAATTACTAACAAACGGGTAAGAAAAGGTAGTATTGCCAGACCATACATGATCAAAAAAGGGAGCGGAGGTGGTTCAGCTGCAAGAAGGTGTGAATGTCCGACTAAAGTTCAAATATATTAACAAAAGCGGGAGGAGAGGTCTTCGGATGAGAGTGGTTGAGAATTTCCAACCATAATCTATAAAATGCGGTGAAAAAAAAGGTGTGATAGAACACTAAAAGGTGGAGCGGAAGTGTTCGGCTGCAAGAAGGTGTGAATGTCCGACTATATTTGGTGAAAAGCAGGTGAAGAAAGGTCTGAATGCCCAACCTTACATCATCAAAAGCGAGATCAGAGGTGTTTGGCTGCATGAAGGCCATAGTTTGCCAAAAGCGGGTAAGCTGCGAATGACCGACTAAATATCAACAAAAGGTCTTCGGATGCAAGTGGGTGTGAATATCCCACCATACAAGTATGGTGGAGAGGAAGCTGTGAACAGCCGACCATAGTTTGCAAAAAGCGGGTGAGACAAGGTGCGAATGTCCAACCATACATGATCAAAACAGGGAGCTGTGGTGTTTGGCTGTGACAAGGTGTGAATGTCCACCCAAAATTAATGAAAAGCGGGCAAAAAGTAGGTTTGAATGCCCAAGCATACATCATCAAAAGAAGGAGTGGATGTGTTCGGCTACAAGAAGGTTTGAATGTCCGAGCATAGTTTGTAAAAAGCGGGTAAGAAAAGGTTCGAATGCCCAAACATACACCATCAAAAGAGGGAGCGGAGGTGTTCCGCTGTAAGAAGGTGTGAATGTCCGACCATAGTTGGTAAAAAGTGGGTAAGAAAAGGTTAAAATACCCGACTGTACACAATCAATAGGGGGAGCGGAGTTGTTCGGCTACAAGAAGGTGTGAAAGTCCAACCATGTTTTGTAAAAAGCTGGTAAGAAAAGGTTCGAATGCCCGAATATATACCATCAAAAGCGGAAGCGGAGGTGTTCGGCTGCAAGAAGGTGTGAACGTCCGACCAAAGTTTGTAAAAAGCAGTTAAGAAAAGGTTCGAATATCCAACCAAACATAATCAAAAGCGGGAGCAGAGCTGTTCGACTGCAAGTAGGTGTGAATGTCCAGCCATAATTACTCACAAACGGGTAAGAAAAGGTAGTATTGCCAGACCATACATGATCAAAACAGGGAGCTGAGGTGGTTCAGCACCAAGGTGTGAATGTCTGACTATAGTTTGTAAAAAGCGGGTAAGATAAGGTGCGAATGCCCGACAATGTATGATCAAAAGAGGGAGCAGAGGTTTTCGGCTGCAAGAAGGTCTGAATGTCCACCCAAAATTCCTGAAAAATGGGTAAAAAATAGGTGCGAATGCCAAACCATACATCATCAAAAGCAGGAGTGGATGTGTTCGGCTACAAGAAGATTTGAATGTCCATCAATAATTGCTTTAAAACATGAAAGAAAATTTTCGAATATTAAACCGCACATGATCATAAGCGGGAGAGGAGTTGTTCAGCTGCAAGAAGGTGTGAATGTCCACCAATAATTACTGAAAAATGGGTAAGAAAAGGTGAAAATGCCCAACCATACATCATCAAAAGCAGGAGTGGATGTGTTCGGCTACAAGAAGGTTTGAATGTCCGACCATAGACCATCAAAAGAGGGAGCGAAGGTGTTCCGCTGTAAGAAGGTGTAAATGTCCGACCATAGTTGGTAAAAAGCGGGTAAGAAAAGGTTAAAATACCCGACTGTACACAATCAATAGCGGGAGCGGAGTTGTTTGGCTACAAGAAGGTGTGAAAGTCCGACCACGGTTTGTAAAAAACGGGTAAGAAAAGGTTCGAATGCCCGAATATATACCATCAAAAGTGGAAGTGGATGTGTTCGGCTGCAAGAAGGTGTGAACGTCCGACCAAAGTTTGTAAAAAGCAGTTAAGAAAAGGTTAGAATATCCAACCAAACATAATCAAAGGCGGGAGCAGAGCTGTTCGACTGCAAGTAGGTGTGAATGTCAGATCATAATTTGCAAAAAGCTGATGAGAAAGGGTGAGAATGCCCGGCTATACACCATCAAATGCGGGAGCAGAGTTGTTCGGCTGTGAGTAGGTGTGAATCTCCGAGCATAGTTTGTAAAAAGGGGGTAAGAATAGGTTCGAATGCCCGAACATACACTATCAAAACAGGGAGCTGAGGTGGCTCAGCTGCAAGGTGTGAATGTCTGACTATAGTTTGTAAATAAGGTGCGAATGCCCAACAATGTATAATCAAAAGAGGGAGCGGAGGTTTTCGGCTACAACAAGGTTTGAATGTCCGACCATAGTTTGTAAAAAGCGGGTAAGAAAAGGTTCAAGCGCCTGACTATACACCATCAAAAGCGGGAGCAGAGGTGTTCCGCTGTAAGACGGTGTGAATGTCCGACCATATTTGGTAAAAAGCGGGTAAGAAAAGGTTAAAATACCCGACTGTACACAATCAATAGCGGGAGAGGAGGTGTTCAGCTGCAAGAAGGTGTGAATGTCCACCCATAATTACTGAAAAATGGGTAAGAAAAGGTGCGAATGCCCAACCATACATTATCAAAAGCAGGTGTGAATGTCAGATCATAATTTGCAAAAAGCTGATGAGAAAGGGTGAGAATGCCCGACTATACACCATCAAATGCGGGAGCGGAGTTGTTCGGCTGTGAGTAAGTGTGAATCTCCGACCATAATTGCTGAAAAATGTGTTAGAAAAGGTAAGAATGCCGGTCCATACATCATCAAAAGCGAGAGAGGTGGTGTTCGGCTGCAAGTAGGTGTGAATGTCCAGCCATAATTACTAACAAACGGGTAAGAAAAGGTAGTATTGCCAGACCATACATGATCAAAAAAGGGAGCGGAGGTGGTTCAGCTGCAAGAAGGTGTGAATGTCCGACTAAAGTTCAAATATATTAACAAAAGCGGGAGGAGAGGTCTTCGGATGAGAGTGGTTGAGAATTTCCAACCATAATCTATAAAATGCGGTGAAAAAAAAGGTGTGATAGAACACTAAAAGGTGGAGCGGAAGTGTTCGGCTGCAAGAAGGTGTGAATGTCCGACTATATTTGGTGAAAAGCAGGTGAAGAAAGGTCTGAATGCCCAACCTTACATCATCAAAAGCGAGATCAGAGGTGTTTGGCTGCATGAAGGCCATAGTTTGCCAAAAGCGGGTAAGCTGCGAATGACCGACTAAATATCAACAAAAGGTCTTCGGATGCAAGTGGGTGTGAATATCCCACCATACAAGTATGGTGGAGAGGAAGCTGTGAACAGCCGACCATAGTTTGCAAAAAGCGGGTGAGACAAGGTGCGAATGTCCAACCATACATGATCAAAACAGGGAGCTGAGGTGTTTGGCTGTGACAAGGTGTGAATGTCCACCCAAAATTAATGAAAAGCGGGCAAAAAGTAGGTTTGAATGCCCAAGCATACATCATCAAAAGAAGGAGTGGATGTGTTCGGCTACAAGAAGGTTTGAATGTCCGAGCATAGTTTGTAAAAAGCGGGTAAGAAAAGGTTCGAATGCCCAAACATACACCATCAAAAGAGGGAGCGGAGGTGTTCCGCTGTAAGAAGGTGTGAATGTCCGACCATAGTTGGTAAAAAGTGGGTAAGAAAAGGTTAAAATACCCGACTGTACACAATCAATAGGGGGAGCGGAGTTGTTCGGCTACAAGAAGGTGTGAAAGTCCAACCATGGTTTGTAAAAAGCTGGTAAGAAAAGGTTCGAATGCCCGAATATATACCATCAAAAGCGGAAGCGGAGGTGTTCGGCTGCAAGAAGGTGTGAACGTCCGACCAAAGTTTGTAAAAAGCAGTTAAGAAAAGGTTCGAATATCCAACCAAACATAATCAAAAGCGGGAGCAGAGCTGTTCGACTGCAAGTAGGTGTGAATGTCCAGCCATAATTACTCACAAACGGGTAAGAAAAGGTAGTATTGCCAGACCATACATGATCAAAACAGGGAGCTGAGGTGGTTCAGCACCAAGGTGTGAATGTCTGACTATAGTTTGTAAAAAGCGGGTAAGATAAGGTGCGAATGCCCGACAATGTATAATCAAAAGAGGGAGCAGAGGTTTTCGGCTACAAGAAGGTTTGAATGTCCGACCATAGTTTGTAGAAAGCGGGTAAGAAAAGGTTCAAATGCCTGACTATACACCATCAAAAGCGGGAGCGGAGATGTTCCGCTGTAAGACGGTGTGAATGTCCGACCATAGTTGGTAAAAAGCGGGTAAGAAAAGGTTAAAATACCCGACTGTACACAATCAATAGCGGGAGCGGAGTTGTTCGGCTACAAGAAGGTGTGAAAGTCCAACCATCGTTTGTAAAAAGCTGGTAAGAAAAGGTTCGAATGCCCGAATATATACCATCAAAAGCGGAAGCGGAGGTGTTCGGCTGCAAGAAGGTGTGAACGTCCGACCAAAGTTGGCAAAAAGCAGTAAAGAAAAGGTTCGAATATCCAAACATAATTAAAAGCGAGAGAGATTGTGTTCAGCTGCAAGTAGGTATGAATATCCAGCCATAATTACTCACAAACGGGTAAGAAATACATGATCAAAACAGGGAGCGGAGGTGGTTTAGCTGCAAAAAGGGGTGAATGTCCAACTAAAGTTCAAATATATTAACAAAAGCGGGAGGAGAGGTCTTCGGATTTGAGTGGTTGAGAATTTCCAACCATAATCTATAAAATGCGGTGAAAAAAAAAGGTGTGAAGGAATGAATTTTATAGCAAAATCCGAAATCATGCATAACTCCGCAAAAGGAACGCATTGCTCAACCAAAGGGATGCTTCTTTCTCATTCAGGGTAATATGAGGAACTTTATGCTTGATACATTTTAGACATGGATAACTATGAAGGACAAAGCAATTTTAACTTGGTTTGAGCAAAGCAATTCATTTTATAGGAAAATCCGAAATCGTGCAGGACTCATGAAAGTAAGCTTATTCTCGGATTCCTGATCCTCCAGTGTTGCTCTTTCCTATACTGCAAAATACAGCCTTGTTCTTTGTTGAAATCGATATAGACATTGATAAATATGAAGGACAAAGCAGTTTCCACTTTGTTTGAGTGAAGGAATTAATTTTATAGCAAAATCCCAAATCAAGCAGAACGTATGAAAATAAGCTTGTTTTCGGATTCCTGATCCTTCAGTGTTGCTATTTCCTATACTGCAAAATACAATGTTGTTCTTTGTTGAAGTAAATCTAGACATTGATGAATATGAAGGACAAAGCAGTTTTCACTTGGTTTGAGTGAAGGAATTCATTTTATACATAAAATCCCAAATCATGCAGAACTCATGAAAATAAGCTTATTCTCGGATTCCTGATCCTTCAGTGTTGCTTTTTCATCTACTGCAAAATACAATGTTGTTCTTTGTTGAAGTCGATCTAGACATTGATAAATATGAAGGACAAAGCAGTTTTAACTTGGTTTGAGTGAAGGAATTCATTTTATACATAAAATCCCAAATCATGCAGAACGTATGAAAATAAGCTTATTCTCGGATTACTGATCCTTCAGTGTTGCTCTTTCTTCTACTGCAAAATCCAGTGTTGTTCTTTGTTGAAGTCAATCTAGACATTGATAAATATGAAGGACAAAGCAGTTTTAACATAGTTTGAGTGAAGGCATTCATTTATAGTAAAATCAATAATCGTGCAGAACTCATGAAAATAAGCTTATTCTCGGATTCCTAAAACTTTTGATTTGCTCTTTCTTTACTGCAAAGTACAATGTTGTTCTTTGTTGAAGTCAATCTAGACATTGATAAATATGAAGGACAAAGCAGTTTTCACTTGGTTTGAGTGAAGGATTTGCAGCTGAAAACCTCCCGCTCCCGCTTTTGATTGTGTATAGTCGGGCTTTCGAGCCTTTTCTTACCCGGTTTTTAGAAATTATGGTTGGACATTCAGACCTTGCAGCCGAAGACCTCCACTCCCTCTTTTGATCATACATTCTCGGGCATTCGCACCTTGTCTTACCCGCTTTTTACAAACTATAGTCAGACATTCACACCTTGCAGCTGAACCACCTCAGCTCCCTGTTTTGATCATGTATGGTCTGGCAATACTACCTTTCCTTACCCGTTTGTGAGTAATTATGGCTGGACATTCACACCTACTTGCAGTCGAACAGCTCTGCTCCCGCTTTTGATGGTATATATTCGGGCATTCGAACCTTTTCTTAACTGCTTTTTGCAAACTTTGGTCGGACGTTCACACCTTCTTGCAGCCGAACACCTCCGCTTCCGCTTTTGATGGTATATATTCGGGCATTAGAACCTTTTCTTAGCAGCTTTTTACAAACCATGGTTGGACTTTCACACCTTCTTGTAGCCGAACAACTCCGCTCCCGCTATTGATTGTGTACAGTCGGGTATTTTAACCTTTACTTACCCGCTTTTTACCAACTATGGTCGGACATTCACACCGTCTTACAGCGGAACACCTCCGCTCCCGCTTTTGATGGTGTATTGTCAGGCATTTGAACCTTTTCTTACCCGCTTTTTACAAACTATGGTCGGACATTCAAACCTTCTTGTAGCCAAAAACCTCCGCTCCCTCTTTTGATCACACATTGTCGGGCATTCGCACCTTTTCTTACCCGTTTTTTACAAACCATGGTCGGACTTTCAAACCTTCTTGTAGCCCAACACATCCACTCCTGCTTTTGATGATGTATGTTTGGGCATTCGCACCTTTTCTTACCCATTTTTCAGTAATTATGGGTGGACATTCACACCTTCTTGCAGCTGAACACCTCCTCTCCCGCTTATGATGGTGTATAGTCGGGCTTTCAAGCCTTTTCTTACCCGGTTTTTACAAATTATAGTCGGACTTTCACATCTTTTAGTAGCCGAACAACTCCGCTCCCGCTATTGATTGTGTACAGTCGGGTATTTTAACCTTTTCTTACCCGCTTTTTACCAACTATGGTCGGACATTCACACCTTCTCACAGCGGAACACCTCCGCTCCCTCTTTTGATGGTGTATGTTCGGGCAGTCAAACCTTTTCTTACCTGCTTTTTACAAACTATGGTCAGACATTCAACCCTTCTTGGAGCCGAACACATCCACTCCTGCTTTTGATTATGTATAGTTGGGCATTCGCACCTTTTCTTACCCATTTTTCAGTAATTATGGGTGTACATTCACACCTTCTTGCAGCCGAACACCTCCGCTCCCTCTTTTGATCATACATTTTCGGGAATTAGCACCTTTTCTTACCCGCTTTTTACAAACCATGGTCGGACTTTCACACCTTTTAGTAGCCGAACAACTCCGCACCCGCTACTGATTGTGTACAGTCGGGTATTTTAACCTTTTCTTACCCGTTTTTTACCAACTATGGTCGGACATTCACACCTTCTTACAGCGGAACACCTCCGCTCCCTCCTTTGATGGTGTATGTTCGGGCATTCGAACCTTTTCTTACCCGCTTTTTACAAACTATGGTCAGACGTTCAAACCTTCTTGTAGCCGAACATATCCACTCCTGCTTTTGATGATGTATGGTTGGGCATTCGAACCTACTTGTTGCCCGCTTTTCATTAATTATGGGTGGACATTCACACCTTGTCTCAGCCAAACACCTCCGCTCCCTGTTTTGATCATGTATGGTTTGACATTCGCACCTTTGCTTACCCTCTTTTTATACTGATTGCTCAAGATTAAGTTGTTCTTTCTCAAACTACAAATTTTTTTTAATTCTTGAAACTTGATTTGAAGTGGATAAATAAGGAAGACAAACAGTTTTAAGTCAGGCTGATAGCAATTAATTTTATAGCAAAATCTGTATTTCGTCATTTGTCGAGAGATGCTTATTGCTGAAGAAGTTCTTTCTCATTCTACAAAGTACAACGTTGTTTATCATTGAAACTTGATTAGACGTGAATAAATATGAAGGACAAAGCAGTCTTAACTTGGTTTGAGTTAAGGAATTCGTTTTATAGGAGAATCAGAATTCGTGCATAACTCGTAAAATAGAGCTTATTTTCGGATTCCTGCAGAATGAGTCTGGTTCTTTCTCATAATACAAAGTTTGTTGTTTATTGTTGAAACTTCATCAGACCGTTAGATATAGTCGGACTCATCTCGACGCACGGCTTGGGATCTGGAACCAGTACTCTTGAGAGGGGTTGGACTCTCTTCCACTCTGGAGTTGCCCGTGGTGAGAGGCGCAGAGCAGGTGTGGGCATACTTATTGCCCCCCGGCTGTGTGCCAGTACATTGGGGTTTACCCCAGTGAACGAGAGGGTAGCCTCCCTCCGCCTTGGGTGGAGGGACGAGTCCTGACTGTTGTTTGTGCCTATGCGCCAAACAGCAGTTCAGAGTACCTACCCTTTTTGGAGTCTCTGGGGGAGGCACTGGAGAATGCTCCTACCGGAGACGCCCTCATTCTGCTGGGGGACTTCAATGCTCACGTGGGCAATGACAGTGAGACCTGGAGGGGTGTGATTGGGAGGAACGGCCCCCCCGATCTGAATCAGAGTGGTGTTATGTTGTTGGACTTCTGTGCCAGTCATAGACTGTCCATAACGAACACCATGTTCAGGCATAAGGGTGTCCATATGTGCACTTGGCACCAGGACACCCTTGGCCGCAGTTCGATGATCGACTTTGTGGTTGTATCATCGGACTTGCGGCCGTATGTCCTGGACACTCGGGTGAAGAGAGGGGCGGAGCTGTCAACTGATCACCACCTGGTGGTGAGTTGGCTCCGCTGGTGGGGGAGGATGCCGATCAGACCTGGCAGGCCCAAACGTATTGTGAGGGTCTGCTGGGAGCGTTTGTCAGAATCCCCCGTCAGAAGGAGCTTTAACTCCCACCTCCGGCAGATCTTCAACCATATTTTAGGTGGGGCCATGTTCCGTGACTCCATTGCCGAGGCAGCTGGTCGGAGTTGTGGCCGTAAGGTGGTCGGTGCCTGTCGTGGCGGCAACCCTCGAACCTGCTGGTGGACACCAGTGGTGAGGGAAGCCGTCAAGCTGAAGAAGGAGTCCTATCGGGGCTTTTTGGCCAGTGGGACCCTGGAAGAAGCTGATAGGTACCGACGGGCCAGACGGGCCGCGGCTTCGGCGGTTGCTGAGGCAAAAACTCGGGCCTGGGAGGAGTTCGGTGAGACCATGGAGAACGATTTCCGGACGGCCTCGAAAAGATTCTGGTCCACCATCCGGCGTCTCAGGGGGGGGAAGCGGCTCACAGTCAACACTGTTTACAGTGCGGACGGGGCTTTGCTGACCTCAACTAGGGATGTTGTAACTAGGGATGTTGTGAGTCGGTGGGGGGAGTACTTCGAGGAACTCCTCAATCCTACCAACACGTGCTCGGAAGAGGCAGAGTCGGAGAGCTCGGAGACGGGGCCTCCCATTTCTGGGGCTGAGGTTGCCGAGGTGGTTAAAAAGCTCCTCGGTGGCAAGGCCCCGGGGGTGGATGAGGTCCGTCCTGAGTTTCTCAAGGCTCTGGATGTTGTAGGGCTGTCTTGGCTGACACACCTCTGCAGTATCGCGTGGACATCGGGGACAGTGCCTCTGGACTGGCAGATTGGGGTGGTGGTCCCCCTCTTTAAAAAGGGGGACCGGAGGGTGTTTTCCAACTATAGGGGTATCACACTCCTCAGCCTCCCTGGTAAGGTCTATTCGGGGGTATTGGAGAGGAGGATCCGTCGGATAATCGAGCCTCGGATTCAGGAGATGCAGTGTGGCTTTCGTCCTGGCCGTGGAACAGTGGACCAGCTCTATACCCTCGGCAGGATCCTGGAGGGTGCATGGGAGTTCGCCCAACCAGTCTACATGTGTTTTGTGGACTTGGAGAAAGCGTTCGACCGTGTCCCTCGTGGAGTCCTGTGGGGGGTGCTCCGGGAATATGGAGTGCCGGACCCCTTGATAGGGGCCGTTCGGTCTCTGTATGACCGGTGCCAGAGTTTGGTCCGCATTGCCGGCAGTAAGTCGGATACGTTTCCGGTGAGAGTTGGACTCCGTCAGGGCTGCCCTTTGTCACCGATTCTGTTCCTAACTTTTATGGACAGAATTTCTAGGCGGAGCCAGGGCTTTGAGGGTGTCCCATTTGGCGACCTCAGAATCGGGTCGAAATGGGTTTCCTCCGCAGGGTGTCTGGGCTCTCCCTTAGAGATAGGGTGAGAAGCTCAGTCATCCGGGAGGGGCTCGGAGTAGAACCGCTGCTCCTCCGCATTGAGAGGAGTCAGATGAGGTGGCTCGGGCATCTGGTTAGGATGCCCCCTGGGCGCCTCCCTGGGGAGGTGTTCCGGGCACGTCCCACTGGGAGGAGACCCCGGGGGAGACCCAGGACACGTTGGAGAGACTATGTCTCTCGGCTGGCCTGGGAACGCCTCGGGGTCCCCCCGGAAGAGCTGGAGGAAGTGGCCGGGGACAGAGACGTCTGGGTTTCTCTGCTCAAGCTGCTGCCCCCGCGACCCGACCCCCGGATAAGCGGCAGATGATGGATGGATGGATGGATATATCCTCCACCAACCAGACTTACAACCCCCGACTAGGGTAGCAGAATTTCTAAGCATCTGTACCCCAAACCTACTATCAAAAATATATAAATTATTGTCTAAGATAGATGATGTGATGTAGTGGATGGGGCCACGTAGGTGGTCCCCTTTGGTTGCACTCTGCAGTTCCCTGCCCCTGTTTTAATTACACCTTAGACATTACTACTTATCAAACACACTCACACACACACATTAGGTCTTGGGGGGTGGTTACACTGAGTGGCATCTGGTGGGCGGGGCTCTTTGGGTATGTAGGCTGCCCAGAGTGCCGCGCTCCCAGTTCTACAAGTTTGGCTGCCCCTCAATTTTAATTGCTCACTATTAGAAAATATTGAAGAGCCAGAAGGGTGAGGGGAGGGGTCTTCTTCGCACACCCCTGCTTCCTGGTGTCTGCTCGGGGCAGGAGGGGCCAGGAGGATTAATTAATTTTTCTGCTGGTTCGGGGCCTGTGGTGGCTGGGGGGTTGCTGGCCTCCTGGTGTGCCCGCTGCACTACACCCCAGCAGAGTCGAGGGAGGTAGGATGTGTGGATGTGTGGATGTGTGGATGTATGGGACGTGAAAGTGTGTGTGGTAATGATTGGGCCTGGATCTGGGACTTGCTGTCGCCTGGCCTGCCTGTGTTTCTCCCGATGGGGCATCAGCGTTGCCTCTCCCCACTGCTCGTGACTTCACCCACCTGTGGGCACGTCTTGACTCCCAGGGCACTTGGCCAGGGGCGCTGGGGCAGGCGCTGACCCACTTTGTGGCTGTCTGGGGCGCTTGGCCCTCCTGGGTATTGGGTGGGGCCTCTGCCGGGGGGTTTGGGGGCGCTCGGGCTCCTGGGGCCCAGGTCCAGTGCACGGCCCATGTCTGGGCGGCTGGGGCCTGGCGGGGTCGGTGGGCTGTTACCCCTGGTTCCCGGAGGGCCTCTGCCCTATGCTTATGGGGGCTCTTTCCGGGGGCTTCCTCTGCAGTCTTCTGGATGGATGCGTGGTTGCCCCTGCAGTGGGCTGCCTGGGTTCTTTGCTCTGTGGGGGCTGCTGGTGGCCTGGGTCTTGTGGCCCTCTCTGCCTGCTTCTGATTGCTTGGGGGGGGGCTGTGGATTGTGGCCCTGTACGCTTATACACTCATAACTAAACACGGTTATCATGTTGGTCCTGTGCCATGGGTGTTGCATGTTCTCACACACACACACACACATTCATTAGTCCAGTAGCATGGTCACTAAGCAGTTGATGTATTATCATGTCGTCTCAGGTCATCTATATCCACAGCTGTGTTGTATGCGATTGCCGCTTCTTGTGCTTGTTTTTGTTTGTTTGTGTGTTTGTTTTTTCTCTGCTTGTCTGCTTTCAGGTGCTCCTGGTGGCGCTAAGGCTGGATTCCCCTCATAGGCCATGGATTGTTGTCTGTTTTGTTTTTTACAGGTGTAGCAGCTGGTTGTCTGGTTTTTGTTTCTATTTTTGTTCTGTTTCCTCTTCTTTCCTTGTAAACAGAAATAAATAAATGGGCATCAAGGGGAGCTTTACATTTATAAAACTTCCCTTGGCAAAACAAATCTGTTTGGCATCAAAGGTATTCAGACTACAATTCTTCTGACATAATGCTGAACAGGACAAGGGGAAAAAAAAGTAAAGAAGACAGTTCTGCCGAAAGCCAGGGATAGACCTGTTCTAAGTTCTATACTTTTTAAAAGGGGCGTGTTTATCAACTATGGAATTAGAAGATTTACAAAAATGGTCAAGTGCTAGATCTTCATCTGGGATTTTAACAGTGTCATATAACTATTCAACAGATCAGTTAAAAAAAAGCCTGCTCATGGAGATGTTTCAGGATCTGGATTCCAAGCGTGGACCTAATGTTTTCATTTTTGCAATTCTGATACAGGCTATTGAGCAGTGATAACTAACACCAAGTTCAGATACTGCGGATTTTCTACCTTTGATTTGTTAAGATTGAGCCAATCAGGGACAACCTTGAAGGATCTCTTTGGTTTTGTAGGATCAGTAATTACCTGAGAAAGGTTGATATTGGTACACACCTTTTTTAAATGATCAGAGGCAGAGTTCAACTTGTTTAAATTAAAATTGCCACACAGAGATTGGGTTTAGGCCACATGCACACAGAATGACATCAACAAATATAAGAAATATTAAACATTTACACAGATTTTTGAATATATGTAGAGGAATGATACTTTGAAATGTGCTCATTGCGGAGTTATGATCAGTTGAGTAATGAAGGTTGAACTATTCTGGGAAAGAGGTTCTATTCCCAGCATCATGATGGACACTCCTGATATAGAAGGTTTCGCTAACGCATTGGAATTGTTTTACTATTTTCATATGCATGTGCAATGAAGAATTGCTTGCTGCTGATAAATGCAAAGAAGAACAGCTTACACATAGATGCTCACATATAGGCTGCTGAATGCAATGAAGACCTGCTTATCAAGTAAAGTTCAATGTCAATGTGTAATATTCAATTAGGATTTGCAAAACAGTGAAGTTAAACAATGAATGGGTCCATAGTCGGTATGAGAAGACTACAGGAATATTTACCTGGGTGTACGTTCAAACAGAGATGAGAAAATTGCGATAAATAATTGTTTGTTTGTTTGTTAGTATGTATATGAATGTTATGTGTATAAACTGTGTTGAGTTATAGTTACTCAGTAGTGTCTCAGTGAAACAACCGACGGGGGAAGCCTTGCGGTGACAACAAAAGCAGTGTTTTACTGATCAGTCAAGTTGCTCCAGTGTACTCCATACAAACTGGTTGGCTACTGAAGGGATAGAAAATGGGGAATACTTGTTTTAAAGCAAACAAGGAATTAGATGGGAAAAATACATGTTTTAACGGGACCCAGACAATATTAAATACTCAGACAGATGGGAGAAGAAGTGTAGTTTTGTAGGAAATCACAAAATTATTACATAGAATTAGTGAAATCAATTGAAGAATGCCTTTCTGAAGAGCTGTTTACCACAGATGAGCAGCTTTGCGACCAAGCACATTGTAGATCGCTTTACTGCCAAAATGATCTAATTTAATGGATTGGTTTAGACATGCATAACAGCATTTTAAGAACAAAGAGAGAAACAAAAAGGGACAACGCTTCATGGTGGAAGGTGATGTATAAATAACTGTGTATATGATGAAGGGGGTGGCAACACCCATTCCGAAATCCCGCCATTCCGACATCCCGCTATTCCGACATCCCACCATTCCGACATCCCACCATTCCGACATACCACCATTCCGACATGCAAACGTCCCACCATTCCGACATCCCACCATTGCGACATCCCGCTATTCTGACGTTCAAATGTCCCACCATTCCGACAAGGCTTTCCGTATAAGGAAATGTGTGTTACTCAACAGGTGAGTCCCTTCTTTCTGTTCATGCAATTTATATGTTTAACACATGTTTATAGACAAGCGTTATTAAAAACACAAAGTCTCAGCAACTGGAGGAGGAGAAGCAGTCCGCGGTGGTTTTCAATCACACACTCCAATGCCACTTGTTTCAACTTCCGAAAATTTAATCCAGGAAAAAAAGGCTTACAAACATGGACCAAAACGGCTCCATAACACGCACAAGAATCCAAAAGAAACGAAAGTTAACTAAAAGAAAGCAAATAAACAGTATGAAGTGGTCAAAATTGGTTTTACGCATGCCTATGTGCGTCTGGCACATGCGTCTTCGGGCTCTCCCACATTGGTTTGTGACTGAAAGCTATATGTTCAGCTGTAATGTCATGTAAAAACAATCTCTACATGACATTTACTCCCAGGTGTGACCAGTTAGGTCCTTAAGATATCAACAGGCTGTATAAAGCTACAACCGTTGCGGCTGTGTGTTTGTGCCAAATGCGCAAAACCCATCCGCGCTTCCCAAAATTGGAGTGAGTACTCATAAATCACGTGAATAACATGAATAAACGTTTTTACTGCATTTTGTTGTGTTTTATACGTTCTATGCTGTCATTTCTCTCTTCTCCTATTGGCAAGGCAAGGCAGAGTGCTCGCAACTGTGTCCTGTGCAGTAGCCGTGATATCTGTAATTGCAATTATTACTTTAGCATATGATGACAGCGTGCAAAAGATGCATGGGCTCTGTGGAGAGCTCCGCTCCAGCTGGCTGCTGTGACAGCTCACTGACACTGTATTTCTGCTTAATCAGTTTCAGTCTCGCCAGAGTTACATTAATATCTGTATTTTTATATTTGAAATTCAGGGGATTTTGATAATAGATTATTAAAGTTTGTTTGCGAGGCTGTGGCCTCTGCATGTGCAAAGCTTGTGCGCCAAACTTTAGGGCGTATTTGCGCCGGCATATCATTAGTGCAAAATGTTTTGGGTAAAAAATAGGCTATTAAAAGGAACTGTCGGAATAGCGGTATGTTAAAAAAAACAAAAAACATACCGCCATTCCGACCATAGGAGGAAAAAAGTGTCGGAATGGTGGGACGTTTGATAAAAAATTAAGTGTCGCCATTCCAACAATTGGAGACCCTTGTCGGAATGGCGAGATGTCGGAATGGCAGCATGTAACCATGATGAAGGAGAGCACTTACGATGCTGGGAATGATGAATGTTCGGCTGTGAGTAGGTGTGAATCTCCGAGCATAGTTTGTAAAAAGGGGGTAAGAATAGGTTCGAATGCCCGAATATACACTATCAAAACAGGGAGCTGAGGTGGCTCAGCTGCAAGGTGTGAATGTCTGACTATAGTTTGTATATAAGGTGCGAATGCCCAACAATGTATAATCAAAAGAGGGAGCGGAGGTTTTCGGCTACAAGAAGGTTTGAATGTCCAACCATAGTTTGTAAAAAGCGGGTAAGAAAAGGTTCAAATGCCTGACTATACACCATCAAAAGCCAGAGCAGAGGTGTTCCGCTGTAAGACGGTGTGAATGTCCAACCATATTTGGTAAAAAGCGGGTAAGAAAAGGTTAAAATACCCGACTGTACACAATCAATAGCGGGAGAGGAGGTGTTCAGCTGCAAGAAGGTGTGAATGTCCACCCATAATTACTGAAAAATGGGTAAGAAAAGGTGCGAATGCCCAACCATACATTATCAAAAGCAGGTGTGAATGTCAGATCATAATTTGCAAAAAGCTGATGAGAAAGGGTGAGAATGCCCGACTATACACCATCAAATGCGGGAGCGGAGTTGTTCGGCTGTGAGTAAGTGTGAATCTCCGACCATAATTGCTGAAAAATGTGTTAGAAAAGGTAAGAATGCCGGTCCATACATCATCAAAAGTGGGAGAGGTGGTGTTCGGCTGCAAGTAGGTGTGAATGTCCAGCCATAATTACTAACAAACGGGTAAGAAAAGGTAGTATTGCCAGACCATACATGATCAAAACAGGGAGCGGAGGTGGTTCAGCTGCAAGAAGGTGTGAATGTCCGACTAAAGTTCAAATATATTAACAAAAGCGGGAGGAGGTCTTCGGATGAGAGTGGTTGAGAATTTCCAACCATAATCTATAAAATGTGGTGAAAAAAAAGGTGTGATAGAACACTAAAAGGTGGAGCGGAAGTGTTCGGCTGCAAGAAGGTGTGAATGTCCGACTATATTTGGTGAAAAGCAGGTGAAGCAAGGTCTGAATGCCCAACCTTACATCATCAAAAGCGAGATCAGAGGTGTTTGGCTGCATGAAGGCCATAGTTTGCCAAAAGCGGGTAAGCTGCGAATGACCGACTAAATATCAACAAAAGGTCTTCGGATGCAAGTGGGTGTGAATATCCCCCCATACAAGTATGGTGGAGAGGAAGCTGTGAACAGCCGACCATAGTTGGCAAAAAGCGGGTGAGAAAAGGTGCGAATGTCCAACCATACATGATCAAAACAGGGAGCGGAGGTGTTTGGCTGTGACAAGGTGTGAATGTCCACCCAAAATTAATGAAAAGCGGGCAACAAGTAGGTTTGAATGCCCAACCATACATCATCAAAAGCAGGAGAGGAGGTGTTCGGCTACAAGAAGGTTTGAATGTCCGAGCATAGTTTGTAAAAAGCGGGTAAGAAAAGGTTCGAATGCCCAAACATACACCATCAAAAGAGGGAGCGGAGGTGTTCCGCTGTAAGAAGGTGTGAATGTCCGACCATAGTTGGTAAAACACGGGTAAGAAAAGGTTAAAATACCCGACTGTACACAATCAATAGCGGGAGAGGAGGTGTTTGGCTACAAGAATGTGTGACAGTCCGACCATGGTTTGTAAAAAACGGGTAAGAAAAGGTGCGAATGCCCGACAATGTATGATCAAAAGAGGGAGCGGAGGTTTTCGGCTACAAGAAGGTTTGAATGTCCGACCATAGTTTGTAAAAAGCGGGTAAGAAAAGGTTCAAATGCCTGACTATACACCATCAAAAGCGGGAGCGGAGGTGTTCGGCTACAAGAAGGTGTGAAAGTTCAACCATGGTTTGTAAAAAGCTGCTAAGAAAAGGTTCGAATGCCCGAATATATACCATCAAAAGCGGAAGCGGAGGTGTTCGGCTGCAAGGTGTGAACGTCCGACCAAAGTTTGCAAAAAGCAGTTAAGAAAAGGTTCGAATGCCCGAATATATACCATCAAAAGTGGGAGCAGAGCTGTTCGACTGCAAGTAGGTGTGAATGTCCAGCCATAATTACTCACAAACGGGTAAGAAAAGGTAGTATTGCCAGACCATACATGATCAAAACAGGGAGCTGAGGTGGTTCAGCTGCAAGGTGTGAATGTCTGACTATAGTTTGTAAAAAGCGGGTAAGACAAGGTGCGAATGCCCGACAATGTATGATCAAAAGAGGGAGTGGAGGTCTTCGGCTGCAAGGTCTGAATGTCCAACCATAATTTCTAAAAACCGGGTAAGAAAAGGCTCGAAAGCCCGACTATACACAATCAAAAGCGGGAGCGGGAGGTTTTCAGCTGCAAATCCTTCACTCAAACCAAGTGAAAACTGCTTTGTCCTTCAAATTTATCAATGTCTAGATCGACTTCAACAAAGAACAACATTGTACTTTGCAGTAAAGAAAGAGCAAATCAAAAGTTTTAGGAATCCGAGAATAAGCTTATTTTCATGAGTTCTGCACGATTATTGATTTTACTATAAATGAATGCCTTCACTCAAACTATGTTAAAACTGCTTTGTCCTTCATGTTTATCAATGTCTAGATTGACTTCAACAAAGAACAACACTGGATTTTGCAGTAGAAGAAAGAGCAACACTGAAGGATCAGTAATCCGAGAATAAGTTTATTTTCATACGTTCTGCATGATTTGGGATTTTATGTATAAAATGAATTCCTTCACTCAAACAAAGTGGAAACTGCTTTGTCCTTCATATTTATCAATGTCTATATCGATTTCAACAAAGAACAAGGCTGTATTTTGCAGTATAGGAAAGAGCAACACTGGAGGATCAGGAATCCGAGAATAAGCTTACTTTCATGAGTCCTGCACGATTTCGGATTTTCCTATCAAATGAATTGCTTTGCTCAAACCAAGTTAAAATTGCTAGTTCATAGTTATCCATGTCTAAAATGTATCAAGCATAAAGTTCCTCATATTACCCTGAATGAGAAAGAAGCATCCCTTTGGTTGAGCAATACGTTCCTTTTGCGGAGTTATGCATGATTTCGGATTTTGCTATAAAATTCATTCCTTCACACCTTTTTTTTTCACCGCATTTTATAGATTATGGTTGGAAATTTCAACCACTCTAATCCGAAGACCTCTCCTCCCGCTTTTGTTAATATATTTGAACTTTAGTTGGACACTCACCCCTTCTTGCAGCTAAACCACCTCCGCTCCCTGTTTTGATCATGTATGGTCTGGCAATACTACATTTTCTTACCCGTTTGTGAGTAATTATGGCTGGATATTCACACCTACTTGCAGCTGAACACAATCTCTCTCGCTTTTAATTATGTTTGGATATTCAAACCTTTTCTTTACTGCTTTTTGCCAACTTTGGTCGGACGTTCACACCTTCTTGCAGCCGAACACCTCCGCATCCGCTTTTGATGGTATATATTCGGGCATTCGAACCTTTTCTTACCAGCTTTTTACAAACGATGGTTGGACTTTCACACCTTCTTGTAGCCGAACAACTCCGCTCCCGCTTCTTAAGGTGTATAGTCAGGCATTTGAACCTTTTCTTACCCGCTTTTTACAAACTATGGTCGGACATTCAAACCTTCTTGTAGCCGAAAACCTCTGCTCCCTCTTTTGATTATACATTGTCGGGCATTCGCACCTTATCTTACCCGCTTTTTACAAACTATAGTCAGACATTCACACCTTGGTGCTGAACCACCTCAGCTCCCTGTTTTGATCATGTATGGTCTGGCAATACTACCTTTTCTTACCCGTTTGTGAGTAATTATGGCTGGACATTCACACCTACTTGCAGTCGAACAGCTCTGCTCCCGCTTTTGATTATGTTTGGTTGGATATTCGAACCTTTTCTTAACTGCTTTTTACAAACTTTGGTCGGACGTTCACACCTTCTTGCAGCCGAACACCTCCGCTTCCGCTTTTGATGGTATATATTCGGGCATTCGAACCTTTTCTTACCAGCTTTTTACAAACCATGGTTGGACTTTCACACCTTCTTGTAGCCGAACAACTCCGCTCCCCCTATTGATTGTGTACAGTCGGGTATTTTAACCTTTTCTTACCCACTTTTAACAACTATGGTCGGACATTCACACCTTCTTACAGCGGAACACCTCCGCTCCCTCTTTTGATGGTGTATGTTTGGGCATTCGAACCTTTTCTTACCCGCTTTTTACAAACTATGCTCGGACATTCAAACCTTCTTGTAGCCGAACACATCCACTCCTTCTTTTGATGATGTATGCTTGGGCATTCAAACCTATTTTTTGCCCGCTTTTCATTAATTTTTGGTGGACATTCACACCTTGTCACAGCCAAACACCTCCGCTCCCTGTTTTGATCATGTATGGTTGGACATTCGCACCTTGTCTCACCCGCTTTTTGCAAACTATGGTCGGCTGTTCACAGCTTTCTCTCCACCATACTTGTATGGTGGGATGTTCACACCCAGTTGCATCCGAAGACCTCCGCCCCCACTTTTGTTGATATTTAGTTGGTCATTCGCAGCTTACCCGCTTTTGGCAAACTATGGCCTTCTTGCAGCCAAACACCTCTAATCTCGCTTTTGATAATGTAAGGTTGGGCATTCAGACCTTGCTTCACCTGCTTTTCACCAAATATAGTCGGACATTCACACCTTCTTGCACTCGAACACTTCCGCTCCACCTTTTAGTGTTCTATCACACCTTTTTTCACCGAATTTTATAGATTATGGTTGGAAATTCTCAACCACTCTCATCCGAAGACCTCTCCTCCCGCTTTTGTTAATATATTTGAACTTTAGTCGGACATTCACACCTTCTTGCAGCTGAACCACCTCCGCTCCCTGTTTTGATCATGTATGGTCTGGCAATACTACCTTTTCTTACCCGTTTGTGAGTAATTATGGCTGGACATTCACACCTACTTGCAGCCGAACACCACCTCTCTCGCTTTTGATGATGTATGGACCGGCATTCTTACCTTTTCTAACACATTTTTCAGAAATTACGGTCGGAGATTCACACCTACTCACAGCCGAACAACTCCGCTCCCGCATTTGATGGTGTGCAGTCGGACATTCTCACCCTTTCTCATCAGCTTTTTGCAAATTATGATCTGATATTCACACCTACTTGCAGTCGAAAAGCTATGCTCCCGCTTTTGATTATGTTTGGTTGGATATTCAAACCTTTTCTTAACTGCTTTTTACAAACTTTGGTTGGACGTTCACACCTTCTTGTAGCCGAACACATCCACTACTGCTTTTGATGATGTATGGTTGGGCATTCTTTCCTTTTCTAACACATTTTTCAGCAATTATGGTCGGACATTCACACCTACTCAGAGCCGAACACCTCCGCTCCCGCATTTGATGGTGTATAGTCGGGCATTCTCACCCTATCTCATCAGTTTTTTGCAAATTATGATCTGACATTCACACCTGCTTTTGATCATGTATGGTTGGGCATTCGCACCTTTTTTTTACCCATTTTTCAGGAATTATGGGTGGACATTCACACCTTCTTGCAGCTGAACACCTCCTCTCCTTCTTATGATCATGTGCGGATGATATTCGAAAATTTTCTTTCATGTTTTAAAGCAATTATTGATGGACATTCAGACCTTCTTGCAGCTGAACCACTCTGCTCCCGCTTTTGATGGTGTATAGTCGGGCTTTCGAGCCTTTCCTTCCCGGTTTTTACAAACTATGGTCAGACATTCAACCCTTCTTGGAGCCGAACACATCCACTCCTGCTTTTGATTATGTATAGTTGGGCATTCGCACCTTTTCTTACCCATTTTTCAGTAATTATGGGTTTACATTCACACATTCTTGCAGCCGAACACCTCCGCTCCCTCTTTTGATCATACATTTTTTGGCATTCGCACCTTTTCTTACCCGCTTTTTACAAACCATGGTCGGACTTTCACACCTTTTAGTAGCCGAACAACTCCGCACCCGCTACTGATTGTGTACAGTCGGGTATTTTAACCTTTTCTTACCCGTTTTTTACCAACTATGGTCGGACATTCACACCTTCTTACAGCGGAACACCTCCGCTCCCTCCTTTGATGGTGTATGTTCGGGCATTCGAACCTTTTCTTACCCGCTTTTTACAAACTATGGTCAGATGTTCAAACATTCTTGTAGCCGAACATATCCACTCCTGCTTTTGATGATGTATGGTTGGGCATTCGAACCTACTTGTTGCCCGCTTTTCATTAATTATGGGTGGACATTCACACCTTGTCTCAGCCAAACACCTCCGCTCCCTGTTTTGATCATGTATGGTTTGACATTCGCACCTTTGCCCACCCTCTTTTTATACTGATTGCTCAAGATTAAGTTGTTCTTTCTCAAACTACAAAATTTTTTTAATTGTTGAAACTTGATTTGAAGTGGATAAATAAGGAAGACAAACAGTTTTAAGTCAGGCTGATAGCAATTAATTTTATAGCAAAATCTGTATTTCGTCATTTGTCGAGAGATGCTTATTGCTGAAGAAGTTCTTTCTCATTCTACAAAGTACAACGTTGTTTATCATTGAAACTTGATTAGACATGAATAAATATGAAGGACAAAGCAGTCTTAACTTGGTTTGAGTTAAGGAATTCGTTTTATAGGAGAATCCGAATTCGTGCATAACTCGTAAAATAGAGCTTATTTTCGGATTCCTGAAGAATGAGTCTGGTTCTTTCTCATAATACAAAGTTTGTTGTTTATTGTTGAAACTTCATCAGACCGTTAGATATAGTCGGACTCATCTCGACGCACGGCTTGGGATCTGAAACCAGTACTCTTGAGAGGGGTTGGACTCTCTTCCACTCTGGAGTTGCCCGTGGTGAGAGGCGCAGAGCAGGTGTGGGCATACTTATTGCCCCCCGGCTGTGTGCCAGTACATTGGGGTTTACCCCAGTGAACGAGAGGGTAGCCTCCCTCCGCCTTTGGGTGGGGGGACGAGTCCTGACTGTTGTTTGTGCCTATGCGCCAAACAGCAGTTCAGAGTACCTACCCTTTTTGGAGTCTCTGGGGGAGGCACTGGAGAATGCTCCTACCGGAGACTCCCTCATTCTGCTGGGGGACTTCAATGCTCACGTGGGCAATGACAGTGAGACCTGGAGGGGTGTGATTGGGAGGAACGGCCCCCCTGATCTGAATCAGAGTGGTGTTATGTTGTTGGACTTCTGTGCCAGTCATAGACTGTCCATAACGAACACCATGTTCAGGCATAAGGGTGTCCATATGTGCACTTGGCACCAGGACACCCTTGGCCGCAGTTCGATGATCGACTTTGTGGTTGTATCATCGGACTTGCGGCCGTATGTCCTGGACACTCGGGTGAAGAGAGGGGCGGAGCTGTCAACTGATCATCACCTGGTGGTGAGTTGGCTCCGCTGGTGGGGGAGGATGCCGATCAGACCTGGCAGGCCCAAACGTATTGTGAGGGTCTGCTGGGAGCGTTTGTCATAATCCCCCGTCAGAAGGAGCTTTAACTCCCACCTCCGGCAGAGCTTCAACCATATTTGAGGTGGGGGACATTGAGTCCGAATGGGCCATGTTCCGTGACTCCATTGCCGAGGCAGCTGGTCGGAGTTGTGGCCGTAAGGTGGTCGGTGCCTGTCGTGGCGGCAACCCTCGAACCTGCTGGTGGACACCAGTGGTGAGGGAAGCCGTCAAGCTGAAGAAGGAGTCCTATCGGGCCTTTTTGGCCAGTGGGACCCTGGAAGAAGCTGATAGGTACCGACGGGCCAGACGGGCCGCGGCTCAGGGGGGGGAAGCGGCTCACAGTCAACACTGTTTACAGTGGGGACGGGGCTTTGCTGACCTCAACTAGGGATGTTGTGAGCCGGTGGGGGGAGTACTTCGAGGAACTCCTCAATCAATCGGAGAGCTCGGAGACGGGGCCTCCCATTTCTGGGGCTGAGGTTGCCGAGGTGGTTAAAAAGCTCCTCGGTGGCAAGGCCCCGGGGGTGGATGAGGTCCGTCCTGAGTTTCTCAAGGCTCTGGATGTTGTAGGGCTGTCTTGGCTGACACGCCTCTGCAGTATCGCGTGGACATCGGGGACAGTGCCTCTGGACTGGCAGATTGGGATGGTGGTCCCCCTCTTTAAAAAGAGGGACCGGAGGGTGTGTTCCAACTATAGGGGTATCACACTCCTCAGCCTCCCTGGTAAGGTCTATTCGGGGGTATTGGAGAGGAGGATCCGTCGGATAATCGAGCCTCGGATTCAGGAGATGCAGTGTGGCTTTCGTCCTGGCCGTGGAACAGTGGACCAGCTCTATACCCTCGGCAGGATCCTGGAGGGTGCATGGGAGTTCGCCCAACCAGTCTACATGTGTTTTGTGGACTTGGAGAAAGCGTTCGACCGTGTCCCTCGTGGAGTCCTGTGGGGGGTGCTCCGGGAATATGGAGTGCCGGACCCCTTGATAGGGGCCGTTCGGTCTCTGTATGACCGGTGCCAGAGTTTGGTCCGCATTGCCGGCAGTAAGTCGGATACGTTTCCGGTGAGAGTTGGAATCCGTCAGGGCTCCCCTTTGTCCTAGCTTTTGTTCCCCTTTGTTCCTAACTTTTATGGACAGAATTTCTAGGCGGAGCCAGGGCGTTGAGGGTGTCCCATTTGGCGACCTCAGAATCGGGTCTCTGCTTTTTGCAGATGATGTGGTTCTGTTAGCGTCGTCAGGCCGTGACCTTCAGCTCTCACTGGAGTGATTCGCAGCCGAGTGTGAAGCGGCTGGGATGAGAATCAGCACCTCCAAATCCGAGACTATGGTTCTCAGCCGGAAAAGGGTGGAATGCTCTCTCCGGGTCGGGAATGATATCCTTCCCCAAGAGGAGGAGTTCAAGTATCTCGGGGTCTTATTCACGAGTGACGGACGAATGGAGCGGGAGATTGACGGGCGGATTGGTGCGGCGCCTGCAGTGTTGCAGGCTCTGCACCGACCCGTCGTTGTGAAGAGGGAGCTGAGCCAGAAGGCGAAGCTCTCTACTTACTGGTCAATCTACGTTCCCATCCTCACCTATGGTCACGAGTTGTGGGTAGTGACCGAAAGAACAAGATCGCGAATACAAGCGGCCGAAATGGGTTTCCTCCGCAGGGTGTCTGGGCTCTCCCTTAGAGATAGGGTGAGAAGCTCAGTCATCCGGGAGGGGCTCGGAGTAGAACCGCTGCTCCTCCCCATTGAGAGGAGTCAGATGAGGTGGCTCGGGCATCTGGTTAGGATTCCCCCTGGGCGCCTCCCTGGGGAGGTGTTCCGGGCACGTCCCACTGGGAGGAGACCCCGGGGGAGACCCAGGACACGTTGGAGAGACTATGTCTCTCGGCTGGCCTGGGAACGCCTCGGGGTCCCCCCGGAAGAGCTGGAGGAAGTGGCCGGGGACAGAGACGTCTGGGTTTCTCTGCTCAAGCTGCTGCCCCCGCGACCCGACCCCCGGATAAGCGGCAGATGATGGATGGATGGATGGATATATCCTCCACCAACCAGACTTACAACCCCCGACTAGGGTAGCAGAATTTCTAAGCATCTGTACCCCAAAACTACTATCAAAAATATATAAATTATTGTCTAAGATAGATGACACAATGTCTCTTCCATCCTCAAAATGGGAGGCAGATTTATCCATCAGTTCTGGTCATAGCTTCTAACCACAAATATGTTTGAACACCTTCATAAAGACTCGAAATCCTAATTTACAGCTCATACAATACAAAATCCTTCATAGAACACACTATACAGGACAAAGGATGTTCAGGATGGGTCTAACACACTCAAACATCTGCTCACATTGCACAGATAACACACCTGATGATTATGCACACGCTTTGTGGTTTTCTGCGCCTGTCCAGAAGTTCTGGCTTGAAGTCTGTGAGGACCTATCAACATGGCTAAAGTGTAGCATCCCTGCATGCCCCACACTGTGCATACTGGGTGACTTAGACAACATCAAAATGGAAATTAACTCAGCACACATGGTTGTCACAGTGTTATGTATCGCAAAGAAAACTATTCTCATGAACTGGAAAGCGAAGAACAATCGGTGTATTAACCAGTTTAGAAATTTTCTTTTAGATTATATTAGCATGGAAACAATGTCTGCCTCCTCAAAACATCAATTGGCTGAATTTCATTCTCTCTGGTCCCCTCTGATTAGTTTTATCACATAGTGGTGGTGGTGGGTTGCTGGGTGATGGTGGGTCTCAGGCCCGGGCTGCTGCGACTGGTGTGACCGGGTGGTTTGTTTGTTTGTTTTTTTATGTTGTTTGTTTGTTTTTTGTAGAGGTCCTCCTGGGTGGGGTTGGGTTGAGTGGGGTGGGGCGGGATGGGTACCTTCTGGGGGTACAGTAGCTCCCGGAATATGGTCGCTGCAGGCCCCGAGCCTGGTGGACATCAGGCCCTCCTGCCCATTGTTGGCTCCCAGGTAGCGGGGATGCCTATTGCAGCCAGTCCCTGGCTGCCCTCTCTGGGGGAGAGTAGCTCCCCCGGTATATATCCCCATACCCCTCTCCCTTCTGGCTCCTGTACACAGCACACACTCACACATGAAGGGTTTTGGGGGCGTGTGTGTTCGGTGGGGTGTAGTGGATGGGGCCACGTAGGTGGTCCCCTTTGGTTGCACTCTGCAGTTCCCTGCACCTGTTTTAATTACACCTTAGACATTACTACTTATCAAACACACTCACACACACACATTAGGTCTTGGGGGGTGGTTACACTGAGTGGCATCTGGTGGGCGGGGCTCTTTGGGTATGTAGGCTGCCCAGAGTGCCGCGCTCCCAGTTCTACAAGTTTGGCTGGCCCTCAATTTTAATTGCTCACTATTAGAAAATATTGAAGAGCCAGAAGGGTGAGGGGAGGGGTCTTCTTCGCACACCCCTGCTTCCTGGTGTCTGCTCGGGGCAGGAGGGGCCAGGAGGATTAATTAATTGTTCTGCTGGTTCGGGGTCTGTGGTGGCTGGGGGGTTGCTGGCCTCCTGGTGTGCCCGCTGCACTACACCCCAGCAGAGTCGAGGGAGGTAGGATGTGTGGATGTGTGGATGTATGGGACGTGAAAGTGTGTGTGGTAATGATTGGGCCTGGATCTGGGACTTGCTGTCGCCTGGCCTGCCTGTGTTTCTCCCAATGGGGCATCAGCGTTGCCTCTCCCCACTGCTCGCGACTTCACCCACCTGTGGGCACGTCTTGACTCCCAGGGCACTTGGCCAGGGGCGCTGGGGCAGGCGCTGACCCACTTTGTGGCTGTCTGGGGCGCTTGGCCCTCCTGGGTATTGGGTGGGGCCTCTGCCGGGGGGTTTGGGGGCGCTCGGGCTCCTGGGGCCCAGGTCCAGTGCACGGCCCATGTCTGGGCGGCTGGGGCCTGGCGGGGTCGGTGGGCTGTTGCCCCTGGTTCCCGGAGTGCCTCTGCCCTATGCTTATGGGGGCTCTTTCCGGGGGCTTCCTCTGCAGTCTTCTGGGTGGATGCGTGGTTGCCCCTGCAGTGGGCTGCCTGGGTTCTGTGCTCTGTGGGGGCTGCTGGTGGCCTGGGTCTTGTGGCCCTCTCTGCCTGCTTCTGATTGCTTGGGGGGGGGGCTGTGGATTGTGGCCCTGTACGCTTATACACTCATAACTAAACACGGTTATCATGTAGGTCCTGTGCCATGGGTGTTGCATGTTCTCACACACACACACACACATTCATTAGTCCAGTAGCATGGTCACTAAGCAGTTGATGTATTATCATGTCGTCTCAGGTCATCTATATCCACAGCTGTGTTGTATGCGATTGCCGCTTCTTGTGCTTGTTTTTGTTTGTTTGTGTGTTTGTTTTTTCTCTGCTTGTCTGCTTTCAGGTGCTCCTGGTGGCGCTAAGGCTGGATTCCCCTCATACGCCATGGATTGTTGTCTGTTTTGTTTTTTATAGGTGTAGCAGCTGGTTGTCTGGTTTTTGTTTCTATTTTTGTTCTGTTTCCTCTTCTTTCCTCTTCTTCTTTCCTTGTCCCCCGGTCCGGTTTAGTTCAGTTCATGTCATATATTGTAAACAGAAATAAATAAATGGGCATCAAGGGGAGCTTTACATTTATAAAACTTCCCTTGGCAAAACAAATCTGTTTGGCATCAAAGGTATTCAGACTACAATTCTTCTGACATAATGCTGAACAGGAAGAGGGGAAAAAAAAGTAAAGAAGACAGTTCTGCCGAAAGCCAGGGATAGACCTGTTCTAAGTTCTATACTTTTTAAAAGGGGCGTGTTTATCAACTATGGAATTAGAAGATTTACAAAAATGGTCAAGTGCTAGATCTTCATCTGGGATTTTAACAGTGTCATATAACTATTCAACAGATCAGTTAAAAAAAAGCCTGCTCATGGAGATGTTTCAGGATCTGGATACCAAGCGTGGACTTAATGTTTTCATTTTTGCAATTCTGATACAGGCTATTGAGCAGTGATAACTAACACCAAGTTCAGATACTGCGGATTTTCTACCTTTGATATGTTAAGATTGAGCCAATCAGGGACAACCTTGAAGGATCTCTTTGGTTTTGTAGGATCAGTAATTACCTGAGAAAGGTTGATATTGGTACACACCTTTTTTAAATGATCAGAGGCAGAGTTCAACTTGTTTAAATTAAAATTGCCACACAGAGATTGGGTTTAGGCCACATGCACACAGAATGACATCAACAAATATAAGAAATATTAAACATTTACACATAGATTTTTGAATATATGTAGAGGAATGATACTTTGAAATGTGCTCATTGCGGAGTTATGATCAGTTGAGTAATGAAGGTTGAACTATTCTGGGAAAGAGGTTCTATTCCCAGCATCATGATGGACACTCCTGATATAGAAGGTTTCGCTAACGCATTGGAATTGTTTTACTATTTTCATATGCATGTGCAATGAAGAATTGCTTGCTGCTGATAAATGCAAAGAAGAACAGCTTACACATAGATGCTCACATATATGCAATGAAGACCTGCTTATCAAGTAAAGTTCAATGTCAATGTGTAATATTCAATTAGGATTTGCAAAACAGTGAAGTTAAACAATGAATGGGTCCATAGTCGGTATGAGAAGACTATAGGAATATTTACCTGGGTGTACGTTCAAACAGAGATGAGAAAATTGCGATAAATAATTGTTTGTTTGTTTGTTAGTATGTATATGAATGTTATGTGTATAAACTGTGTTGAGTTATAGTTACTCAGTAGTGTCTCAGTGAAACAACCGACGGGGGAAGCCTTGCGGTGACAACAAAAGCAGTGTTTTACTGATCAGTCAAGTTGCTCCAGTGTACTCCATACAAACTGGTTGGCTACTGAAGGGATAGAATATGGGGAATACTTGTTTTAAAGCAAACAAGGAATTAGATGGGAAAAATACATGTTTTAACGGGACCCAGACAATATTAAATACTCAGACAGATGGGAGAAGAAGTGTAGTTTTGTAGGAAATCACAAAATTATTACATAGAATTAGTGAAATCAATTGAAGAATGCCTTTCTGAAGAGCTGTTTACCATAGATGAGCAGCTTTGCGACCAAGCACATTGTAGATCGCTTTACTGCCAAAATGATCTAATTTAATGGATTGGTTTAGACATGCATAACAGCATTTTAAGAACAAAGAGAGAAACAAAAAGGGACAACGCTTCATGGTGGAAGGTGATGTATAAATAACTGTGTATATGATGAAGGGGGTGGCAACACCCATTCCGAAATCCAGCCACATCCCGCTATTCCGACATCCCACCATTCCGACATACCACCATTCCGACATACCACCATTCCGACATGCAAACGTCCCACCATTCCGACATCCCACCATTGCGACATCCCGCTATTCTGACGTTCAAATGTCCCACATTTCCGACAAGGCTTTCCGTATAAGGAAATGTGTGTTACTCAACAGGTGAGTCCCTTCTTTCTGTTCATGCAATTTATATGTTTAACACATGTTTATAGACAAGCGTTATTAAAAACACAAAGTCTCGGCAACTGGAGGAGGAGAAGCAGTCCGCGGTGGTTTTTAATCACACACTCCAATGCCACTTGTTTCAACTTCCGAAAATTTAATCCAGGAAAAAAAGGCTTACAAACATGGACCAAAACGGCTCCATAACACGCACAAGAATCCAAAAGAAACGAAAGTTAACTAAAAGAAAGCAAATAAACAGTATGAAGTGGTCAAAATTGGTTTTACGCATGCCTATGTGCGTCTGGCACATGCGTCTTCGGGCTCTCCCACGTTGCTTTGTAGATGAAAGCTATATGTTCAGCTGTAATGTCATGTAAAAACAATCTCTACATGACATTTACTCCCAGGTGTGACCAGTTAGGTCCTTAAGATATCAACAGGCTGTATAAAGCTACAACCGTTGCGGCTGTGTGTTTGTGCCAAATGCGCAAAACCCATCCGCGCTTCCCAAAATTGGAGTGAGTACTCATAAATCACGTGAATAACATGAATAAACGTTTTTACTGCATTTTGTTGTGTTTTATACGTTCTATGCTGTCATTTCTCTCTTCTCCTATTGGCAAGGCAAGGCAGAGTGCTCGCAACTGTGTCCTGTGCAGTAGCCGTGATATCTGTCATTGCAATTATTACTTTTGCATATGATGACAGCGTGCAAAAGACGCATGGGCTCTGTGGAGAGCTCCGCTCCAGCTGGCTGCTGTGACAGCTCACTGACACTGTATTTCTGCTTAATCAGTTTCAGTCTCGCCAGAGTTACATTAATATCTGTATTTTTATATTTGAAATTCAGGGGATTTTGATAATAGATTATTAAAGTTTGTTTGCGAGGATGTGGCCTCTGCATGTGCAAAGCTTGTGCGCCAAACTTTAGGGCGTATTTGCGCCGGCATATCATTAGTGCAAAATGTTTTGGGTAAAAAATAGGCTATTAAAAGGAACTGTCGGAATGTTAAAAAAAAACAAAAAACATACCGCCATTCCGACCATAGGAGGAAAAAAGTGTCGGAATGGTGGGACGTTTGATAAAAAATTAAGTGTCGCCATTCCGACAATTGGAGACCCATGTCGGAATGGCGAGATGTCGGAATGGCAGCATGTAACCATGATGAAGGAGAGACCATTTGAGCAGCACAGCCATTTCGCAGCACAGGGACAGCAATCCAAGTTACAAGATCTCCCACGTGGTATCACCTGTCACATTGTGTCAAGGCATCAAAAGAAGAAAAAATCACCAAACTCAAGGACAAAAAGACAAAGACTCCGGTGAACGAAGACAGAGGACTGACAAACCAGAAATACAAAAGGATTCTCGATATCAAGATCCAGAAGAAGAGGCTAACAATGCCACGAACACTTACGATGCTGGGAATGATGCCAGCAATGAACAGAGAAGAAGATTCAGTGTCATCAATCTGCATTACGTGCCTCTAATGAGGGGGTGAATATAGAATCCTCAACGATTACAACGTCTCTGGGAACTGTGACAACAACAAGGTTTAAACCATTTTGATATATATTGTAACCTATTGTCTAAGGAATAGTGCTGAAAATGAGGTAAATCTAATCCACCACTGTCCTTGGTCTTCTGTAGGGTTTTTAAACTAATACGTGGTGGTTTGTTTTTCCACAGAAATTTGGAGATGCATGAATCTAGTGACTTAAACCAAGTAGCAGATGGTTTTATGGGGATCATTGAGAACAAATAGTTAACTTTTGGTAGTATCATCATTTTAATGGATGTAACTCTCCCCATAAGTGATATAGGTAAGGACTTCCAACGAGAGATCGTCCTCTACTGTCTTTAATAATTGCACATAATTTAGCTTTGTTAGCTCTGAGAGCCTGGAGGAAATGTTTATGCCTAAATATCTAATATTTCCTGACTGTAAAGTGATCGCAGGTATATTATGGACCCTACAGTTAATGGGCAGAACTGTGGTCTTAGACCAGTTGATAGAGTAGTCAGAAAGTGCTGAGAATTTATTTATGAGTGTGATCGTGTGACTGAGAGACGTCTGTGAGTTCTGAAGGAAAAGTAATACATCATCAGCATAAAGACTTATTTTATGCTCAATATTTTGGGATTAATTACTCACAAACGGGTAAGAAAAGGTAGTATTGCCAGACCATACATGATCAAAACAGGGAGCGGAGGTGGTTCAGCTGCAAGGTGTGAATGTCTGACTATAGTTTGTAAAAAGCGGGTAAGATAAGGTGCGAATGCCCGACAATGTATGATCAAAAGAGGCAGCGGAGGTTTTCGGCTGCAAGAAGGTCTGAATGTCCACCCAAAATTCCTGAAAAATGGGTAAAAAAAGGGTGCGAATGCCAAACCATACATCATCAAAAGCAGGAGTGGATGTGTTCGGCTACAAGAAGATTTCAATGTCCATCAATAATTGCTTTAAAACGTGAAAGAAAATTTTCGAATATCAAACCGCACATTATCATAAGCGGGAGAGGAGTTGTTCAGCTGCAAGAAGGTCTGAATGTCCACCCAAAATTCCTGAAAAATGGGTAAAAAAAGGGTGCGAATGCCAAACCATACATCATCAAAAGCAGGAGTGGATGTGTTCGGCTACAAGAAGATTTGAATGTCCATCAATAATTGCTTTAAAACATGAAAGAAAATTTTCGAATATCAAACCGCACATGATCATAAGCGGGAGAGGAGTTGTTCAGCTGCAAGAAGGTGTGAATGTCCACCCATAATTACTGAAAAATGGGTAAGAAAAGGTGAAAATGCCCAACCATACATCATCAAAAGCAGGAGTGGATGTGTTCGGCTACAAGAAGGTTTGAATGTCCGACCATAGTTTGTAAAAAGCGGGTAAGAAAAGCTTTGCACATGCAGAGGCCACAGCCTCGCAAACAAACTTTAATAATCTATTATCAAAATCCCCTGAATTTCAAATATAAAAATACAGATATTAATGTAACTCTGGCGAGACTGAAACTGATTAAGCAGAAATACAGTGTCAGTGAGCTGTCACAGCAGCCAGCTGGAGCGGAGCTCTCCACAGAGCCCATGCGTCTTTTGCACGCTGTCATCATATGCAAAAGTAATAATTGCAATTACAGATATCACGGCTACTGCACAGGACACAGTTGCGAGCACTCTGCCTTGCCTTGCCAATAGGAGAAGAGAGAAATGACAGCATAGAACTTTTAAAACACAACAAAATTCAGTAAAAACGTTTATTCATGTTATTCACGTGATTTATGAGTACTCACTCCAATTTTGGGAAGCGCGGATGGGCTTTGCGCATTTGGCACAAACACACAGCCGCAACGGTTGTAGCTTTATACAGCCTGTTGATATCTTAAGGACCTAACTGGTCACACCTGGGAGTAAATGTCATGTAGAGATTGTTTTTACATGACATTACAGCTGAACATATAGCTTTCATCCACAAAGCAACGTGGGAGAGCCCGAAGACGCATGTGCCAGACGCACATAGGCATGCGTAAAACCAATTTTGACCACTTCATACTGTTTATTTGCTTTCTTTTAGTTAACTTTCGTTTCTTTTGGATTCTTGTGCGTGTTATGGAGCCGTTTTGGTCCATGTTTGTAAGCCTTTTTTTCCTGGATTAAATTTTCGGAAGTTGAAACAAGTGGCATTGGAGTGTGTGATTGAAAACCACCGCGGACTGCTTCTCCTCCTCCAGTTGCCGAGACTTTGTGTTTTTAATAACGCTTGTCTATAAACATGTGTTAAACATATAAATTGCATGAACAGAAAGAAGGGACTCACCTGTTGAGTAACACACATTTCCTTATACGGAAAGCCTTGTCGGAATGGTGGGACATTTGAACGTCAGAATAGCGGGATGTCGCAATGGTGGGATGTCGGAATGGTGGTATGTCGGAATGGTGGTATGTCGGAATGGTGGGATGTCGGAATAGCGGGATGTCGGAATGGCGGGATTTCGGAATGGGTGTTGCCACCCCCTTCATCATATACACAGTTATTTATACATCACCTTCCACCATGAAGCGTTGTCCCTTTTTGTTTCTCTCTTTGTTCTTAAAATGCTGTTATGCATGTCTAAACCAATCCATTAAATTAGATCATTTTGGCAGTAAAGCGATCTACAATGTGCTTGGTCGCAAAGCTGCTCATCTGTGGTAAACAGCTCTTCAGAAAGGCATTCTTCAATTGATTTCACTAATTCTATGTAATATATTTGTGATTTCCTACAAAACTACACTTCTTCTCCCATCTGTCTGAGTATTTAATATTGTCTGGGTCCCGTTAAAACATGTATTTTTC
This sequence comes from Leuresthes tenuis, assembly GCF_036924035.1. Lineage (NCBI taxonomy): Eukaryota > Metazoa > Chordata > Actinopteri > Atheriniformes > Atherinopsidae > Leuresthes > Leuresthes tenuis. The sequence goes on from NW_027325362.1 coordinate 25,454,025, forward strand.
CCATCTAATTCCTTGTTTGCTTTAAAACAAGTATTCCCCATTTTCTATCCCTTCAGTAGCCAACCAGTTTGTATGGAGTACACTGGAGCAACTTGACTGATCAGTAAAACACTGCTTTTGTTGTCACCGCAAGGCTTCCCCCGTCGGTTGTTTCACTGAGACACTACTGAGTAACTATAACTCAACACAGTTTATACACATAACATTCATATACATACTAACAAACAAACAAACAATTATTTATCGTAATTTTCTCATCTCTGTTTGAACGTACACCCAGGTAAATATTCCTGTAGTCTTCTCATACCGACTATGGACCCATTCATTGTTTAACTTCACTGTTTTGCAAATCCTAATTGAATATTACACATTGACATTGAACTTTACTTGATAAGCAGGTCTTCATTGCATTCAGCAGCCTATATGTGAGCATCTATGTGTAAGCTGTTCTTCTTTGCATTTATCAGCAGCAAGCAATTCTTCATTGCACATGCATATGAAAATAGTAAAACAATTCCAATGCGTTAGCGAAACCTTCTATATCAGGAGTGTCCATCATGATGCTGGGAATAGAACCTCTTTCCCAGAATAGTTCAACCTTCATTACTCAACTGATCATAACTCCGCAATGAGCACATTTCAAAGTATCATTCCTCTACATATATTCAAAAATCTATGTGTAAATGTTTAATATTTCTTATATTTGTTGATGTCATTCTGTGTGCATGTGGCCTAAACCCAATCTCTGTGTGGCAATTTTAATTTAAACAAGTTGAACTCTGCCTCTGATCATTTAAAAAAGGTGTGTACCAATATCAACCTTTCTCAGGTAATTACAGATCCTACAAAACCAAAGAGATCCTTCAAGGTTGTCCCTGATTGGCTCAATCTTAACAAATCAAAGGTAGAAAATCCGCAGTATCTGAACTTGGTGTTAGTTATCACTGCTCAATAGCCTGTATCAGAATTGCAAAAATGAAAACATTAGGTCCACGCTTGGTATCCAGATCCTGAAACATCTCCATGAGCAGGCTTTTTTTTAACTGATCTGTTGAATAGTTATATGACACTGTTAAAATCCCAGATGAAGATCTAGCACTTGACCATTTTTGTAAATCTTCTAATTCCATAGTTGATAAACACGCCCCTTTTAAAAAGTATAGAACTTAGAACAGGTATTTCCCTGGCTTTCGGCAGAACTGTCTTCTTTACTTTTTTTTCCCCTCTTCCTGTTCAGCATTATGTCAGAAGAATTGTAGTCTGAATACCTTTGATGCCAAACAGATTTGTTTTGCCAAGGGAAGTTTTATAAATGTAAAGCTCCCCTTGATGCCCATTTATTTATTTCTGTTTACAATATATGACATGAACTGAACTGAACCGGACCGGGGGACAAGGAAAGAAGAAGAGGAAAGAAGAGGAAACAGAACAAAAATAGAAACAAAAACCAGACAACCAGCTGCTACACCTGTAAAAAACAAAACAGACAACAATCCATGGCCTATGAGGGGAATCCAGCCTTAGCGCCACCAGGAGCACCTGAAAGCAGACAAGCAGAGAAAAAACAAACACACAAACAAACAAAAACAAGCACAAGAAGCGGCAATCGCATACAACACAGCTGTGGATATAGATGACCTGAGACGACATGATAATACATCAACTGCTTAGTGACCATGCTACTGGACTAATGAATGTGTGTGTGTGTGTGTGAGAACATGCAACACCCATGGCACAGGACCTACATGATAACCGTGCTTAGTTATGAGTGTATAAGCGTACAGGGCCACAATCCACAGCCCCCCCCCCAAGCAATCAGAAGCAGGCAGAGAGGGCCACAAGACCCAGGTCACCAGCAGCCCCCACAGAGCACAGAACCCAGGCAGCCCACTGCAGGGGCAACCACGCATCCACCCAGAAGACTGCAGAGGAAGCCCCCGGAAAGAGCCCTGTTAGAAAAATTCTCTGTAAAATTAGGCTCAGAGTCGCTGGATATGATTAATTAACACAAAACATTTATTTCTTGCAAGAAAGAGACAAGTCCGCACAAATCCACACAACCTGTCGGGAAGACCGCTCAGAGTTGTTATGTTGTTTATGCTTGCTGATCACACAATGTTATGAGAAAAGGCGCTTTTCTCACCATTCATTATTATGGGAAGGAATATTCAATGTTATGGGGAAAGGTGCTTCTCTCCCCATTCCTTGTTATGGGAAGGAACATAAGAGGTGCTTCTCACCAGTTAATATTATGGGAAAGACTAGTACCAGAGTCAAAACTCTTTTGCTTGAATCATAGAAGGTGAACAGATGGAGGGACTCTTCTGTCATAGTATAACTATATAATTTTTCCAACATTCCCTCCTGTTTATGCTATGAAGTATTAAAACTGTACAATTAACATTGAATGTATTTCTATCGTTCGCAGTGCATAGGAGCGAAAAACCCATTTGCTTTATTTACGGGAAAATTCTTCTATGGCCCCATTCTCTCCTTGGCGACCGACCGCTTAATCACTTTCTCAGTATCAAAGGTCGCACTCCGAACCGTTAATTTCAATGAATGGTGATGGACCTAGGTGTGACCAGCAAACACAAAACGGATACAACCAAAAATACATGGAAATAAGGACAAAAATCAATAAAACTATGACTAAATGATTAATGGACAAAATTAATACAATGGAATAATAAAAATGGAAATATGACACAAACAAAAAATTAATGAAATGAAAATAATAAAATAAATGAAAATATGATTATATGCAATTAATAAATAATATGAAATTGATATTAAATGGAAAAATTAATAAAATGAAAAATAATAATAAATGAAAATCAAGAACAGTCATACAATAATAATAATAATAATACAATGCAGTTTATTCAGTCCACTCTGCAATCGTCTGCTTCTGGCCGAACATCAGTCCGGCTGGGTCTGGAACTGCTAAGCTATCTTGGAAGGAGAGGTTACTAGCACTTCACTTCCCGGAAGAGGTCTTTACCACCTCTTATTCCCTAACTAATCCTCTTTTAGGACACTTCAGGATATAATTCAGCCATACAGTGGTTGGAGGCTGTAGATTGTTAGACGTTACTTGGTGGAATGAACTCTTCAAATCAGCTTTTCATTCAGTTGGGGTGGAGCGCTTAGCTTCGCCGTCCACCCTTTTGTACACATGTGGATAAAAATTTGTGATTGTTCCACCATCATCTTGGCATGATGGGAATTCCAGAATTCCAGAAACCTGTTCAGTTACCTGACTTTGAGTCCTGTAGTGGTTCTGCTGCTGATGCAGTTCATCAAACTGTGGACAAATGTTAGCAGGAAAAAGCAACATATCATCTTTACAATGCTCTACATTCAGGAATTGCCTTTTATTAGGTCCAATTCCCATGTTCATTGGTCTTTCATATGAACGCAAAAATAATCATTAAAGAAATCTTTTAGAATTCACTCGGGGTCATTCAAAGTACTTTAAAGGTTATCATCGTCTCCATCGTCCACGTGTAGCTCGTTGTCATCATCTCCCTCTACCTGTTGATACATTATGCAGGTAAGGGTGGTTTCAATCAGTCTTTGGGACAGTCCTCTCAAGCATGTGATACAACATCAAGCACAGGTGGCTACTATGGCTGTTAGACAGAGACCAAACCACTTCTCCATCTTGTCAGTGAAGGGGTCGTTGATCCCTGAGTTTTCTATCAGCTCTGCAGAGAGTGATGCGAGTCCCTCTTTGTGATTCTGCCATCTGCGGAAGTATTGTTAGGAATAAAGGAACAGGATAAAGTTCCAAACATTTTAATTGTTCAGCAATGCCTTGTAGATGTAATTTATCCAATAAACATTTTTATTTATTGTTGCCCACCAGAAAAGAAAAGATTCAAAGTCTGTAGTTACTTAATTTCTAGCTTTAAATTCATCTGGGACTCAGAATTCCAATGCTATCCAGGTACACTCTGTTGTCAAATGAACCTCCAGACGCAGTTGAACGCTTGAGACGTTGCAGCTTCTCACCCATGGCCTTAAAGTCCCCCTCAGGGAACAGACGGAAAGGCATCAGTAGTTGGGCTATTGTGCAGCTGCCAGTTAGGCAGAAGGACGGACCTCAGTTTCATATCCCCACACAGCCATCAGAGGTCTGCTCTCATGGAAGTCTGGTTCCGAAACCAAGATGCTGAGTAGTTACCTGCGTCCTGAGTGACAATAGATGGATTCTTGACAATTATCTGACATGAGTGTACCCACATTCTTACCTGTACCCCTGTGGATGAAACATATATAAATTACCCGTATAAGCCAACGCTGAGGGCAGTTGTCTCTTTTCTTAACTGCTGGGAACAACAAAGAGAGAGTTTTACATTGCTCTGTGTTAGGTACAAAAGATTCATTATACAATTGTAATGCAATTGTAATGCTTCATTTCTAAATTTATGTTCTGGCTTTAGCACCTTCAATACAATTAGATTGGTTATTTTGTCATGCTTTACACATTCTAACAAAATTCCAACTGATACACTGGCGATTCTTAAAATAATTGAGCATAAGTCAATGTCAGTCACCCCATCTATTCCTGCAACAAAAAAATAGGTTGACAAGTTGTCTGTTGGACCTGAGGGACCTCCTATCTCTGTTGTCAGTCTGGGTCTGTGTGATTCATTGTTATGCATTATCTTTTAGTTTTTTTTTATTAATCTGTGCTTAATCCCATAGAATTAGGAATACGATAATAAGAATAATGATTAACAATACACAACTGGTTCCTTTTAACCTACAAATCCTGGTAATTTAAATGGATGCCACGGCTGCTGTCTGTCTATCCCTGTCTTATTTTAGCCACACCCTATGTTCTCGTTTTAGCCGTTGTTTTCTTCACTGAGGTTGAGACGAACCCCCTCCTGTTGAGAGAACTCCCCTTTGTAGTCAGATTCATGCCTCAGAGAACGGTGGTGGGTAACTAATCTTTCCCTACTTCTGCAGGTCGTGGCCTTACTAGTTTACAGTGTGATAAGTGCATCCAGGATATATTAGTTTAGCTGCTGTGGTTTCTGTAAGCAGTACCTGCTATGGACCTTCCCAACTTGGGCTGGACCAGTTCTCTTTCTTTATCACTTTGATGAGGATCCAGTCTCCAGGTTTTAGAGATTCCTCCACAGGGTTACCTGGAACAGACACTAGACAGAATAGATCTCTACTTGTTAACATTTTAACCATGTATCCTGCTAAGGTTTATTCTCTTTCTTCATCATGTCTGGTGAATAGTTCTGTGGTAGTAAAAATGGTCATACATTATACATCATCTCAAATAGAGTTAATTCTGTGCTAGTTAGAGTAATATGTATGTTTAGGACTACTAGTGGTAAACAGTAACCCAATTCTTCCCAGTTTCTTCAGTCTTGCACAGTGGTTTCTGAGATCCTTTTTTGTTTTTAAGTTCTTCGCCATCAGGAAGATAATGTTGTTTACAAAGTGCCTCCCTGTTATCACTGTAGATTTTTTCAGGAATTCCAAATCTAGGTAATATTTAATTCACCAGTGTTGAGGGTACATCTGCCTGTGCATCTGGAAATACTTCACTTCATTTGGTAAAACATCACTAATCACCAGGGAGACCCCTTTATTTAATTCAATGAAATCCATACAAACGTGTTGAAAAGGGTCCTCCGGCCTCGGGAACTGTCCTCGTCCCGGTCCTAGGCCATATGTATGGATCATATTTGGCACATATTTGACATGTTAGACAAAAATTCTTTATTATCATATTATGATATTATTATTTATTATAAATAAAACCATACACTGTAAAAACCTTGATCATTGTTGCTACCATCCCTCCTGTAGAGACATGCCGTGCTCCATGGCTCGATACTGAAGCATATTTAAACAAACTCTTTGGCAGTATAAGTTCTACATTTCATAGTAAATGGCACCTTTATTCTGCCAGATCTGTCCTTGTAAGTGTACATTTGGTTTTGCATCCATGGTCCAATTGAATGGACTAGTATATGCATCCAGTTTCTCAGAATACTCTATTCCTGGCTCCACCTTCTCCCAATCTGAGGCTTCTTCACATGCAGTCACAAACACCCCTAAACGCCTCCAGTGGTCATCTGTGGGTTTGGAGAGTGACACATGAGGTGCATTACAGGATCTTAAAACCTTTCTCATGCTGTGAGAGAGTGAGCAACTGACTGCACAACAACTCTCTTTATTCCAGTATAAGTGTTTTAACTTTAGCATGTTTTAACTTTCTCATTTGTTTAAAAAATAAAATATGTCCTCCCCTTGAGTATATTCGTAAGACACAGTGCAGTGTAATTCATGTGGTGACCTGAGGGTGAGCTCTCCTGAGACGTGTTCTTTTGCCTTCTGAAGGAGAGGAAGAGTGATAGAGCTGGGGCCTGTAGACACAAGATCCAAACTATACCAGTATGAAGGTGGTCTCATGCTGAATCATTGTTTGAGCAGACTTCATTCAAACTACAGTTAACCCTTTTTCTTCTGGAACTATTCTTAGCTTCAATAAAAGGAGTAAATCCCTTCCCAGTAAGTTACAGGGACACAGAGTGGACAAGACAACCTGACAATCAGCTCTCACTCCAGTCGGTGTATCTGTTACTGTCAAGAGTTTTGATAAACGCTCAGGATGGCTCTTACCATTTGCTGATTTGACCCAAATAATTTCTTTGGATTCCTCAACTCCCGGAATGTCATCAGGATGGATTACAGTTCGTGTTGCACCTGTGTCGCATAGAAAAGTTACCTCCGTCCCGGAAACATTCAATGTAATCTCAGGTTTGATGTCATACTATAAGAGAAGTTCAATTCCCTCTAAGTTTAACACTTTTTCTGGCTTTTCTGCTTCTATCCTGGTTACAGCTCCTGTTTTTTTTCTTATCTAGTCATAACTGACTCCCAAACTCTTCCTCTATCTTACTGTTGCTCCTGCAGTCCCTCGCCCAATGCCCCCTCCTTCCACACAGCCTCCTGCTCTGTCTCTCCCTCTCTGTCACTGCTCCTGTTGTGATCTGTGTTTCTGCTTTCCCTCTTTATTCCATTGCTGTGCAAACACATTAAGATGACTGTTTATTGTCATGTTACAAGTCACACAAAATGACTCTCTGCATTTGACCCATCTAGTTTGGCACCTGTTGAACACATATGCACAACCTTTCTGTTTAATTTAATTAATATTTATCTGCAGGCTTAGAAACTGCTTATAGTATTAATATATTACTCCATATATTACGCTGATTTATTGCAGCTGTCTTTAAATTTCTCTTTAAGAAAGCTATTGTTTGATATCTGACTCACATAGCATATTTCATTGCTGTGTTGGTTTTTTAAAAAATATATTTTATATATAAAATATATAAATATATTTATATATCTATATATATATACTAATACTCACTTTAACCCATTCTGTGAGATAAATGCTTTAATCTCTGATGAATATGATGTCAGTTCATAAGTTTTAGGGAAGTTAGTCAATCAGAAGTAATGAAGCATTACTTAACCATAGCATTACTTAACATTAATATGTTAAATTCTCTATTTTCGGCTTATGTTTCTGATACACTTATGATTTTGTTGCAGAAGAGCTAATCTCAAATTTAGAAAATGTTTCAGTTTGGCTTGAAAATCCTCTGCACCTGAAGGGTTTGACTGTCTGGTCTCAGTCCTGCTTCAGGTGGAAATTATTTCATTTTTAATGCCTTTAACTTTGTCATTAAAGAATATTCCGACTTCATTACCCTTATATGTAGAAATTAGTTCTAAATGCAACCTGGAGGGTTTGTTAATCTGTTTACTGTAGCAAGCAAGACATGAGAGTTGTTACTGCAGTTTTTTTTATGATTTCAGAAAATAACTCTCTCTTCATCTATGCAAAGTCACATGCTGAGTTAGACCAAACATTTCAAGGAAAGCAGTGAGTTTTTTAGCTTGCTTATTATGGGCTACATCCATGTGCACCTTCAAGTCCCCTGTTATGACTAAACAGTCAACAGCAGTGCACACAATTTAAAGAAATTCCAGTAAAATCATCAATAAAATCATTCTGCGGTGAGACAAAGTATTTAAGATAATTTTATCTCCCTTTTTAAATGACACATGCTCGAATTAAAGACAAAAATAAATGTTTTATCTTGTGAGTGGGTATATTGGCCCTGAATATGGCACAAAGACCCTCTCCACTCTCGGTCTTGTTGTTTCATCTCTCAGTTAAACACATAAAATCAAGACTGTGAGAGGAAAGTATCAAAAGCATTGTTAGACAGGAAAAAGTCTGAAAGCTGTTGGTATACAACTTTTCCTGGGACTTTGCCTAAGAATGGCAGGTTTGATATGGAAATGATAAAGATCTCAGCTTGTAAAACATCTTTTGCTCAGACAGTTTTTCCTGTGAAAGGAGTAAAGATTTGAAATGATCTGTTTGTTTGTCTGAGATCTTCTGAACTTTAACTCTTTAAGAGAGCTGTTAAATCTTAATACACAAACTTGTACAAATGTCTAGCTCTAATCCTTGTTGTTCTTTTTTTTTTGTTGTGTTTTTTTAAACTAGATTTACTTTGTACATTACTTTTGTCTTCCCCTTCTCTAGGATTGGACAATTTTACCATGTTCAATTCTCCCTCAAACCCAAATTTATTTTCTCATCTCTCTAAGTATTCAATATTATCGGGTTTTTTCTGAAACATGATTTTAGCGCTCCCACTTAACTCCCGGTTAGCTTTAAAACAGGTATTTCCCATACTGTCCTTTTGCAGCTAATCAATTTTCAGTGGAGTTATTTTGAGTACTACTGAATGAAACACTACTTCTGTCGTTATGTCACGAGCAACAACCAGATTCCAATGTTCACTTCAACTCAATTAGTCAGTAATACATTTTTTCTGTCGTCACCATCAGCAACATCACACCCCAGCAGCTGTTTCACTCTCATACATACATAGCAAATAAAACAACACTGTAGCCAAGCAGGCAAAATCACAATTTAACAAACAAATAATTCAGCAACCAGCCCTTTTAGCAAACCATCAATTCTATCACAAAGCAACAGTTCAACAATGACCTATACCTTCAGCAACAATACACACACACACACACACAGCTGTTTTACTCCCATACATACATAGCAAATAAAACAACACTGCAGTAAAGACTTTAACAACCTTCGGAGGTTGGCAAAGACTTTAACAAACAATTCGACAAACAAACAATTTAACAACCAGCCCCTTTTTACAAACAAACAAATTAATTTCACAAACTAACGATTCAACAATCAGGTCATTTAACAAACAAACGATCAGACGTATAACACTAACAAAAACTAACATGGATTTAAAACTTGCGATCTTTCATCGCAAACTCTCTTAAGAAAGATTCCGTTTTCTAACGCGCTGCGCGGAGTTATTTATTCCTGTAGTCTTCTCACACAGACTATGGACTAACCTTTTCTGACTGCATTTTTGTTGTCCTTGGTTAATCCCACCACTACACACGGTTACCAGTTAAAAGGTTGACCTTTTCTGACCGTTTCATATGTGGGTTATCCAACACAACATACAGTTACCAGTTAAAAGGCTTTTTTCCTTTGCCTCACCTTTTCTGACTGCCATTATGTTTTCATGGGTTAATCCTATACACAGTTACCAGTTAAAAAGCTGACCTTTTCTGACTGCTTCTTTTATGGCTAATCCAACACAACCTACACACAGTTACCAGTTAAAAGGCTGACCTTTTCTGACTGCTATTAGGTTTTTCATGGGTTAATCCTATACACAGTTACCAGTTAAAAAGCTGACTTTTTCTGACTGCTTCTTTTATGGGTTAATCCAGCACAATTTACACACAGTTACCAGTTAAAAAGATGACCTTTTCTGACCGCTAATTAGGTTTTTATGTGTTAATCCTATACACAGTTACCAGTTAAAAGGATGACCTTTTCTGACTGCTTCTTTTATGGGTTAATCCAACACAACCTACATACGGTTACCAGTTAAAAGGCTTACTTTTTCTGACTGCTTCATTTGTGAGTGATCCAACATAACTTTTACACAGTTACCAGTTAAAAGGCTTCTTTACTAGGTTGCATTCGAAATAGTAATATTCTTAGGAAAATAGCAACGACTCAATCTATTTAAAAGCCTCCAGTTACCATCAATTGCTAGTTAATTAATCAAAATTTTCCCTAATAATCACACTATTTCCAACCAACAATAGTAACACAAAGGGTTCCTTACCATAAATCCACTGGTAAGTTAAACAACGAAGAATCCAGCGAGTCTGTCCACTGATTCAAAAATAGATTCTGTCACCTTTCCTCCAGCCAGTGGCAGCCGGCCTCTATCAGAAACTGTGCTGAGAGGACTTCAGTTAGGAATCCTGGACTCCCCCGTGCACGGTTTAAGCTCCGATTCTGGAAGGTGGAAAGGACTTAGAATCCGGCTCGAAGGACCATTATGTTAGAAAAATTCTCTGTAAAATTAGGCTCAGAGTCGCTGGATATTAATTAACACAAAACATTTATTTCTTGCAAGAAAGAGACAAGTCCGCACAAATCCACACAACCTGTCGGGAAGACCGCTCAGAGTTGTCTCCCGAAAAAATGGTGCTCCAGCTATTTATGTTGTTTATGCTTGCTGATCACACAATGTTATGAGAAAAGGCGCTTTTCTCACCATTCATTATTATGGGAAGGAATATTCAATGTTATGGGGAAAGGTGCTTCTCTCCCCATTCCTTGTTATGGGAAGGAACATAAGAGGTGCTTCTCACCAGTTAATATTATGGGAAAGACTAGTACCAGAGTCAAAACTCTTTTGCTTGAATCATAGAAGGTGAACAGATGGAGGGACTCTTCTGTCATAGTATAACTATATAATTTTTCCAACAAGCCCCCATAAGCATAGGGCAGAGGCACTCCGGGAACCAGGGGCAACAGCCCACCGACCCCGCCAGGCCCCAGCCGCCCAGACATGGGCCGTGCACTGGACCTGGGCCCCAGGAGCCCGAGCGCCCCCAAATCCCCCGGCAGAGGCCCCACCCAATACCCAGGAGGGCCAAGCGCCCCAGACAGCCACAAAGTGGGTCAGCGCCTGCCCCAGCGCCCCTGGCCAAGTGCCCTGGGAGTCAAGACGTGCCCACAGGTGGGTGAAGTCGCGAGCAGTGGGGAGAGGCAACGCTGATGCCCCATCGGGAGAAACACAGGCAGGCCAGGCGACAGCAAGTCCCAGATCCAGGCCCAATCATTACCACACACACTTTCACGTCCCATACATCCACACATCCACACATCCTACCTCCCTCGACTCTGCTGGGGTGTAGTGCAGCGGGCACACCAGGAGGCCAGCAACCCCCCAGCCACCACAGACCCCGAACCAGCAGAATAATTAATTAATCCTCCTGGCCCCTCCTGCCCCGAGCAGACACCAGGAAGCAGGGGTGTGCGAAGAAGACCCCTCCCCTCACCCTTCTGGCTCTTCAATATTTTCTAATAGTGAGCAATTAAAATTCAGGGGCAGCCAAACTTGTAGAACTGGGAGCGCGGCACTCTGGGCAGCCTACATACCCAAAGAGCCCCGCCCACCAGATGCCACTCAGTGTAACCACCCCCCAAGACCTAATGTGTGTGTGTGAGTGTGTTTGATAAGTAGTAATGTCTAAGGTGTAATTAAAACAGGGGCAGGGAACTGCAGAGTGCAACCAAAGGGGACCACCTACGTGGCCCCATCCACTACACCCCACCGAACACACATGCCCCCAAAACCCTTCATGTGTGAGTGTGTGCTGTGTACAGGAGCCAGAAGGGAGAGGGGTATGGGGATATATACCGGGGGAGCTACTCTCCCCCAGAGAGGGCAGCCAGGGACTGGCTGCAATAGGCATCCCCGCTACCTGGGAGCCAACAATGGGCAGGAGGGCCTGATGTCCACCAAGCTCGGGGCCTTCAGCGACCATATTCCGGGAGCTACTGTACCCCCAGAAGGTACCCATCCCGCCCCACCCCACTCAACCCAACCCCACCCAGGAGGACCTCTACAAAAAACAAACAAACAAACCACCCGGTCACACCAGTCGCAGCAGCCCGGGCCTGAGACCCACCATCGCCCAGCAACCCACCACCACCACTATGTGATAAAACTAATCAGAGGGGACCAGAGAGAATGAAATTCAGCCAATTGATGTTTTGAGGAGGCAGACATTGTTTCCATGCTCATATAATCTAAAAGAAAATTTCTAAACTGGTTGATACACAGATTGTTCTTCGCTTTCCAGTTCATGAGAATAGTTTTCTTTGCGATACATAACACTGTGACAACCATGTGTGCTGAGTTAATTTCCATGTTGATGTTGTCTAAGTCACCCAGTATGGGTGTGGGGCATGCAGGGATGCTACACTTTAGCCATGTTGATAGGTCCTCACAGACTTCAAGCCAGAACTTCTGGACAGGCACAGAAAACCACAAAGTGTGTGCATAATCATCAGGTGTGTTATCTGTGCAATGTGAGCAGATGTTTGAGTGTGTTAGACCCATCCTGAACATCCTTTGTCCTGTATAGTGTGTTCTATGAAGGATTTTGTATTGTATGAGCTGTAAATTAGGATTTCGAGTCTTTATGAAGGTGTTCAAACATATTTGTGGTTAGAAGCTATGACCAGAACTGATGGATAAATCTGCCTCCCATTTTGAGGATGGAAGAGACATTGTGTCATCTATCTTAGACAATAATTTATATATTTTTGATAGTAGTTTTGGGGTACAGATGCTTAGAAATTCTGCTACCCTAGTCGGGGGTTGTAAGTCTGGTTGGTGGAGGATATATCCATCCATCCATCCATCATCTGCCGCTTATCTGGGGGTCGGGTCGCGGGGGCAGCAGCTTGAGCAGAGAAACCCAGACGTCTCTGTCCCCGGCCAACGTAGATTGACCAGTAAGTAGAGAGCTTCGCCTTCTGGCTCAGCTCCCTCTTCACAACGACGGGTCGGTGCAGAGCCTGCAACACTGCAGGCGCCGCACCGATCAGCCCGTCAATCTCCCGCTCCATTCGTCCGTCACTCGTGAACAAGACCCCGAGATACTTGAACTCCTCCTCTTGGGGAAGGATCTCATTCCCGACCCGGAGAGAGCATTCCACCCTTTTCCGGCTGAGAACCATAGTCTCGGATTTGGAGGTGCTGATTCTCATCCCAGCCGCTTCACACTCGGCTGCGAATCACTCCAGTGAGAGCTGAAGGTCACGGCCTGACGACGCTAACAGAACCACATCATCTGCAAAAAGCAGAGACCCGATTCTGAGGTCGCCAAATGGGACACCCTCAACGCCCTGGCTCCGCCTAGAAATTCTGTCCATAAAAGTTAGGAACAGAATCGGTGACAAAGGGCAGCCCTGACGGAGTCCAACTCTCACCGGAAACGTATCCGACTTACTGCCGGCAATGCGGACCAAACTCTGGCACCGGTCATACAGAGACCGAACGGCCCCTATCAAGGGGTCCGGCACTCCATATTCCCGGAGCACCCCCCACAGGACTCCACGAGGGACACGGTCGAACGCTTTCTCCAAGTCCACAAAACACATCTAGACTGGTTGGGCGAACTCCCATGCACCCTCCAGGATCCTGCCGAGGGTATAGAGCTGGTCCACTGTTCCACGGCCAGGACGAAAGCCACACTGCATCTCCTGAATCCGAGGCTCGATTATCCGACGGATCCTCCTCTCCAATACCCCCGAATAGACCTTACCAGGGAGGCTGAGGAGTGTGATACCCCTATAGTTGGAACACACCCTCCGGTCCCTCTTTTTAAAGAGGGGGACCACCATCCCAATCTGCCAGTCCAGAGGCACTGTCCCCGATGTCCACGCGATACTGCAGAGGCGTGTCAGCCAAGACAGCCCTACAACATCCAGAGCCTTGAGAAACTCAGGACGGACCTCATCCACCCCCGGGGCCTTGCCACCGAGGAGCTTTTTAACCACCTCGGCAACCTCAGCCCCAGAAATGGGAGGCCCCGTCTCCGAGCTCTCCGATTGATTGAGGAGTTCCTCGAAGTACTCCCCCCACCGGCTCACAACATCCCTAGTTGAGGTCAGCAAAGCCCCGTCCCCACTGTAAACAGTGTTGACTGTGAGCCGCTTCCCCCCCCTGAGCCGCGGCCCGTCTGGCCCGTCGGTACCTATCAGCTTCTTCCAGGGTCCCACTGGCCAAAAAGGCCCGATAGGACTCCTTCTTCAGCTTGACGGCTTCCCTCACCACTGGTGTCCACCAGCAGGTTCGAGGGTTGCCGCCACGACAGGCACCGACCACCTTACTGCCACAACTCCGACCAGCTGCCTCGGCAATGGAGTCACGGAACATGGCCCATTCAATGTCCCCCACCTCAAATATGGTTGAAGCTCTGCCGGAGGTGGGAGTTAAAGCTCCTTCTGACGGGGGATTCTGACAAACGCTCCCAGCAGACCCTCACAATACGTTTGGGCCTGCCAGGTCTGATCGGCATCCTCCTCCACCAGCGGAGCCAACTCACCACCAGGTGGTGATCAGTTGAGAGCTCCGCCCCTCTCTTCACCCGAGTGTCCAGGACATACGGCCGCAAGTCCGATGATACAACCACAAAGTCGATCATCGAACTGCGGCCAAGGGTGTCCTGGTGCCAAGTGCACATATGGACACCCTTATGCCTGAACATGGTGTTCGTTATGGACAGTCTATGACTGGCAGAGAAGTCCAACAACATAACACCACTCTGATTCAGATCGGGGGGGCCGTTCCTCCCAATCACACCCCTCCAGGTCTCACTGTCATTGCCCACGTGAGCATTGAAGTCCCCCAGCAGAATGAGGGAGTCTCCGGTAGGAGCATTCTCCAGTGCCTCCCCCAGAGACTCCAAAAAGGGTAGGTACTCTGAACTGCTGTTTGGCGCATAGGCACAAACAACAGTCAGGACTCGTCCCCCCACCCAAGGCGGAGGGAGGCTACCCTCTCGTTCACTGGGGTAAACCCCAATGTACTGGCACACAGCCGGGGGGCAATAAGTATGCCCACACCTGCTCTGCGCCTCTCACCACGGGCAACTCCAGAGTGGAAGAGAGTCCAACCCCTCTCAAGAGTACTGGTTCCAGATCCCAAGCCGTGCGTCGAGGTGAGTCCGACTATATCTAACGGTCTGATGAAGTTTCAACAATAAACAACAAACTTTGTATTATGAGAAAGAACCAGACTCATTCTTTAGGAATCCGAAAATAAGCTCTATTTTACGAGTTATGCACGAATTCGGATTCTCCTATAAAACGAATTCCTTAACTCAAACCAAGTTAAGACTGCTTTGTCCTTCATATTTATTCATGTCTAATCAAGTTTCAATGATAAACAACGTTGTACTTTGTAGAATGAGAAAGAACTTCTTCAGCAATAAGCATCTCTCGACAAATGACGAAATACAGATTTTGCTATAAAATTAATTGCTATCAGCCTGACTTAAAACTGTTTGTCTTCCTTATTTATCCACTTCAAATCAAGTTTCAACAATTAAAAAAATTTTGTAGTTTGAGAAAGAACAACTTAATCTTGAGCAATTAGTATAAAAAGAGGGTAAGCAAAGGTGCGAATGTCAAACCATACATGATCAAAACAGGGAGCGGAGGTGTTTGGCTGAGACAAGGTGTGAATGTCCACCCATAATTAATGAAAAGCGGGCAACAAGTAGGTTCGAATGCACAACCATACATCATCAAAAGCAGGAGTGGATATGTTCGGCTACAAGAAGGTTTGAACGTCTGACCATAGTTTGTAAAAAGCGGGTAAGAAAAGGTTCGAATGCCCGAACATACACCATCAAAGGAGGGAGCGGAGGTGTTCCGCTGTAAGAAGGTGTGAATGTCCGACCATAGTTGGTAAAAAACGGGTAATAAAAGGTTAAAATACCCGACTGTACACAATCAGTAGCGGGTGCGGAGTTGTTCGGCTACTAAAAGGTGTGAAAGTCCGACCATGGTTTGTAAAAAGCGGGTAAGAAAAGGTGCGAATAACCGAAAATGTATGATCAAAAGAGGGAGCGGAGGTGTTCGGCTGCAAGAAGGTGTGAATGTACACCCATAATTACTGAAAAATGGGTAAGAAAAGGTGCGAATGCCCAACTATACATAATCAAAAGCAGGATTGGATGTGTTCGGCTCCAAGAAGGGTTGAATGTCTGACCAAAGTTTGTAAAAAGCAGGTAAGAAAAGGTTTGACTGCCCGAACATACACCATCAAAAGAGGGAGCGGAGGTGTTCCGCTGTAAGAAGGTGTAAATGTCCGACCATAGTTGGTAAAAAGCGGGTAAGAAAAGGTTAAAATACCCGACTGTACACAATCAATAGCGGGAGCGGAGTTGTTTGGCTACAAGAAGGTGTGAAAGTCCAACCACGGTTTGTAAAAAGCGGGTAAGAAAAGGTTCGAATGCCCGAATATATACCATCAAAAGTGGAAGTGGATGTGTTCGGCTGCAAGAAGGTGTGAACGTCCGACCAAAGTTTGTAAAAAGCAGTTAAGAAAAGGTTCGAATATCCAACCAAACATAATCAAAAGCGGGAGCAGAGCTGTTCGACTGCAAGTAGGTGTGAATGTCAGATCATAATTTGCAAAAAGCTGATGAGAAAGGGTGAGAATGCCCGGCTATACACCATCAAATGCGGGAGCGGAAGTGTTTGGCTGTGAGTAGGTGTGAATGTCCGACCATAATTGCTGAAAAATGTGTTAGAAGAGACTAGAATGCCGGACAAGACATCATCAAATGCGGGAGCGGAGTTGTTCGGCTGTGAGTAGGTGTGAATCTCCGAGCATAGTTTGTAAAAAGGGGGTAAGAATAGGTTCGAATGCCCGAACATACACTATCAAAACAGGGAGCTGAGGTGGCTCAGCTGCAAGGTGTGAATGTCTGACTATAGTTTGTAAATAAGGTGCGAATGCCCAACGATGTATAATCAAAAGAGGGAGCGGAGGTTTTCGGCTACAAGAAGGTTTGAATTTCCGACCATAGTTTGTAAAAAGCGGGTAAGAAAAGGTTCAAATGCCTGACTATACACCATCAAAAGCGGGAGCAGAGGTGTTCCGCTGTAAGACGGTGTGAATGTCCGACCATATTTGGTAAAAAGCGGGTAAGAAAAGGTTAAAATACCCAACTGTACACAATCAATAGCGGGAGAGGAGGTGTTCAGCTGCAAGAAGGTGTGAATGTCCACCCATAATTACTGAAAAATGGGTAAGAAAAGGTGCGAATGCCCAACCATACATTATCAAAAGCAGGTGTGAATGTCAGATCATAATTTGCAAAAAGCTGATGAGAAAGGGTGAGAATGCCCGACTATACACCATCAAATGCGGGAGCGGAGTTGTTCGGCTGTGAGTAAGTGTGAATCTCCGACCATAATTGCTGAAAAATGTGTTAGAAAAGGTAAGAATGCCGGTCCATACATCATCAAAAGCGGGAGAGGTGGTGTTCAGCTGCAAGTAGGTGTGAATGTCCAGCCATAATAACTAACAAACGGGTAAGAAAAGGTAGTATTGCCAGACCATACATGATCAAAACAGGGAGCGGAGGTGGTTCAGCTGCAAGAAGGTGTGAATGTCCGACTAAAGTTCAAATATATTAACAAAAGCGGGAGGAGAGGTCTTCGGATGAGTGGTTGAGAATTTCCAACCATAATCTATAAAATGCGGTGAAAAAAAAGGTGTGATAGAACACTAAAAGGTGGAGCGGAAGTGTTCGGCTGCAAGAAGGTGTGAATGTCCGACTATATTTGGTGAAAAGCAGGTGAAGCAAGGTCTGAATGCCCAACCTTACATCATCAAAAGCGAGATCAGAGGTGTTTGTCTCTGAAGGCCATAGTTTGCCAAAAGCGGGTAAGCTGCGAATGACCGACTAAATATCAACAAAAGGTCTTCGGATGCAAGTGGGTGTGAATATCCCACCATACAAGTATGGTGGAGAGGAAGCTGTGAACAGCCGACCATAGTTGGCAAAAAGCGGGTGAGAAAAGGTGCGAATGTCCAACCATACATGATCAAAACAGGGAGCGGAGGTGTTTGGCTGTGACAAGGTGTGAATGTCCACCCAAAATTAATGAAAAGCGGGCAACAAGTAGGTTTGAATGCCCAACCATACATCATCAAAAGCAGGAGTGGATGTGTTCGGCTACAAGAAGGTTTGAATGTCCGAGCATAGTTTGTAAAAAGCGGGTAAGAAAAGGGTCGAATGCCCAAACATACACCATCAAAAGAGGGAGCGGAGATGTTCCGCTGTAAGAAGGTGTGAATGTCCGACCATAGTTGGTAAAAAACGGGTAAGAAAAGGTTAAAATACCCGACTGTACACAATCAATAGCGGGAGCGTACGTGTTTGGCTACAAGAATGTGTAACAGTCCGACCATGGTTTGTAAAAAACGGGTAAGAAAAGGTGCGAATGCCCGACAATGTATGATCAAAAGAGGGAGCGGAGGTTTTCGGCTACAAGAAGGTTTGAATGTCCGACCATAGTTTGTAAAAAGCGGGTAAGAAAAGGTTCAAATGCCTGACTATACACCATCAAAAGCGGGAGCAGAGGTGTTCCGCTGTAAGACGGTGTGAATGTCCGACCATATTTGGTAAAAAGCGGGTAAGAAAAGGTTAAAATACCCGACTGTACACAATCAATAGCGGGAGAGGAGGTGTTCAGCTGCAAGAAGGTGTGAATGTCCACCCATAATTACTGAAAAATGGGTAAGAAAAGGTGCGAATGCCCAACCATACATTATCAAAAGCAGGTGTGAATGTCAGATCATAATTTGCAAAAAGCTGATGAGAAAGGGTGAGAATGCCCGACTATACACCATCAAATGCGGGAGCGGAGTTGTTCGGCTGTGAGTAAGTGTGAATCTCCGACCATAATTGCTGAAAAATGTGTTAGAAAAGGTAAGAATGCCGGTCCATACATCATCAAAAGCGGGAGAGGTGGTGTTCAGCTGCAAGTAGGTGTGAATGTCCAGCCATAATAACTAACAAACGGGTAAGAAAAGGTAGTATTGCCAGACCATACATGATCAAAACAGGGAGCGGAGGTGGTTCAGCTGCAAGAAGGTGTGAATGTCCGACTAAAGTTCAAATATATTAACAAAAGCGGGAGGAGAGGTCTTCGGATGAGTGGTTGAGAATTTCCAACCATAATCTATAAAATGCGGTGAAAAAAAAGGTGTGATAGAACACTAAAAGGTGGAGCGGAAGTGTTCGGCTGCAAGAAGGTGTGAATGTCCGACTATATTTGGTGAAAAGCAGGTGAAGCAAGGTCTGAATGCCCAACCTTACATCATCAAAAGCGAGATCAGAGGTGTTTGTCTCTGAAGGCCATAGTTTGCCAAAAGCGGGTAAGCTGCGAATGACCGACTAAATATCAACAAAAGGTCTTCGGATGCAAGTGGGTGTGAATATCCCACCATACAAGTATGGTGGAGAGGAAGCTGTGAACAGCCGACCATAGTTGGCAAAAAGCGGGTGAGAAAAGGTGCGAATGTCCAACCATACATGATCAAAACAGGGAGCGGAGGTGTTTGGCTGTGACAAGGTGTGAATGTCCACCCAAAATTAATGAAAAGCGGGCAACAAGTAGGTTTGAATGCCCAACCATACATCATCAAAAGCAGGAGTGGATGTGTTCGGCTACAAGAAGGTTTGAATGTCCGAGCATAGTTTGTAAAAAGCGGGTAAGAAAAGGGTCGAATGCCCAAACATACACCATCAAAAGAGGGAGCGGAGATGTTCCGCTGTAAGAAGGTGTGAATGTCCGACCATAGTTTGTAAAAAACGGGTAAGAAAAGGTTAAAATACCCGACTGTACACAATCAATAGCGGGAGCGGACGTGTTTGGCTACAAGAATGTGTGACAGTCCGACCATGGTTTGTAAAAAACGGGTAAGAAAAGGTGCGAATGCCCGACAATGTATGATCAAAAGAGGGAGCGGAGGTTTTCGGCTACAAGAAGGTTTGAATGTCCGACCATAGTTTGTAAAAAGCGGGTAAGAAAAGGTTCAAATGCCTGACTATACACCATCAAAAGCGGGAGCGGAGGTGTTCGGCTACAAGAAGGTGTGAAAGTTCAACCATGGTTTGTAAAAAGCTGCTAAGAAAAGGTTCGAATGCCCGAATATATACCATCAAAAGCGGAAGCGGAGGTGTTCGGCTGCAAGAAGGTGTGAATGTCCGACCAAAGTTTGCAAAAAGCAGTTAAGAAAAGGTTCGAATGCCCGAATATATACCATCAAAAGCGGGAGCAGAGCTGTTCGACTGCAAGTAGGTGTGAATGTCCAGCCATAATTACTCACAAACGGGTAAGAAAAGGTAGTATTGCCAGACCATACATGATCAAAACAGGGAGCTGAGGTGGTTCAGCTGCAAGGTGTGAATGTCTGACTATAGTTTGTAAAAAGCGGGTAAGAAAAGGTGCTAATGCCCGACAATGTATGATCAAAAGCGGGAGTGGAGGTCTTCGGCTGCAAGGTCTGAATGTCCAACCATAATTTCTAAAAACCGGGTAAGAAAAGGCTCGAAAGCCCGACTATACACAATCAAAAGTGGGAGCGGGAGGTTTTCTGCTGCAAATCCTTCACTCAAACCAAGTGAAAACTGCTTTGTCCTTCATATTTATCAATGTCTAGATCGACTTCAACAAAAAACAACATTGTACTTTGCAGTAGAAGAAAAAGCAACACTGGAGGATCAGGAATCCGAGAATAAGCTTACTTTCATGAGTCCTGCACGATTTCGGATTTTCCTATAAAATGAATTGCTTTGCTCAAACCAAGTTAAAATTGCTTTGTCCTTCATAGTTATCCATGTCTAAAATGTATCAAGCATAAAGTTCCTCATATTACCCTGAATGAGAAAGAAGCATCCCTTTGGTTGAGCAATACGTTCCTTTTGCGGAGTTATGCATGATTTCGGATTTTGCTATAAAATTCATTCCATCACACTTTTTTTTTTCACCGCATTTTATAGATTATGGTTGGAAATTTCAACCACTCTAATCCGAAGACCTCTCCTCCCGCTTTTGTGAATATATTTGAACTTTAGTTGGACATTCACCCCTTTTTGCAGCTAAACCACCTCCGCTCCCTGTTTTGATCATGTATGGTCAAGCAATACTACATTTTCTTACCCGTTTGTGAGTAATTATGGCTGGATATTCACACCTACTTGCAGATGAACACAATCTCTCTCGCTTTTAATTATGTTTGGATATTCGAATCTTTTCTTTACTGCTTTTTGCCAACTTTGGTCGGACGTTCACACCTTCTTGCAGCCGAACACCTCCGCTTCCGCTTTTGATGGTATATATTCGGGCATTCGAACCTTTTCTTACCAGCTTTTTACAAACGATGGTTGGACATTCACACCTTCTTGTAGCCGAACAACTCCGCTCCCGCTATTGATTGTGTACAGTCGGGTATTTTAACCTTTTCTTACCCGCTTTTTACCAACTATGGTCGGACATTCACACCGTCTGACAGCGGAACATCTCCGCTCCCGCTTTTGATGGTGTATAGTCAGGCATTTGAACCTTTTCTTACCCGCTTTTTACAAACTATGGTCGGACATTCAAACCTTCTTGTAGCCGAAAACCTCTGCTCCCTCTTTTGATTATACATTGTCGGGCATTCGCACCTTATCTTACCCGCTTTTTACAAACTATAGTCAGACATTCACACCTTGGTGCTGAACCACCTCAGCTCCCTGTTTTGATCATGTATGGTCTGGCAATACTACCTTTTCTTACCCGTTTGTGAGTAATTATGGCTGGATATTCACACCTACTTGCAGTCGAACAGCTCTGCTCCCGCTTTTGATTATGTTTGGTTGGATATTCGAACCTTTTCTTAACTGCTTTTTACAAACTTTGGTCGGACATTCACACCTTCTTGCAGCCGAACACCTCCGCTTCCGCTTTTGATGGTATATATTCGGGCATTCGAACCTTTTCTTACCAGCTTTTTACAAACCATGGTTGGACTTTCCCACCTTCTTGTAGCCGAACAACTCAGCTCCCCCTATTGATTGTGTATTTGATGGTGTGCAGTCGGACATTCTCACCCTTTCTCATCAGCTTTTTGCAAATTATGATCTGACATTCACACCTACTTGCAGTCGAAAAGCTATGCTCCCGCTTTTGATTATGTTTGGTTGGATATTCAAACCTT
The DNA here is from genome assembly GCF_036924035.1 of Leuresthes tenuis. Classification (NCBI taxonomy): domain Eukaryota; kingdom Metazoa; phylum Chordata; class Actinopteri; order Atheriniformes; family Atherinopsidae; genus Leuresthes; species Leuresthes tenuis. Next base: position 25,476,239 of record NW_027325362.1, read on the forward strand.
TTCTTAACTACTTTTTACAAACTTTGGTTGGACGTTCATACCTTCTTGTAGCCGAACACATCCACATCCACTTTTGATCATGTGCGGTTTGATTTTCGAAAATTTTCTTTCATGTTTTCTAGCAATTATTGATGGACATTTAGACCTTCTTGCAGCTGAACACCTCCGCTCCTGCTTTGGATCATACCTTGTCAGGCATTCGCACCATGTCTTACCCGCTTTTTACAAACTTTAGTCGAACATTTACACCTTTTTGCAGCCGAACACCACCTCTCTCGCTTTTGATGATGTATGGTCCGGCATTCTTTCCTTTTCTAACACATTTTTCAGCAATTATGGTCGGACATTCACACCTACTCAGAGCCGAACACCTCCACTCCCGCATTTGATGGTGTATAGTCGGGCATTCTCACCCTTTCTCATCAGCTTTTTGCAAATTATGATCTGACATTCACACCTGCTTTTGATAATGTATGGTTGGGCATTCGCACCTTTTTTTACCCATTTTTCAGGAATTATGGGTGGACATTCACACCTTCATGCAGCTGAACACCTCCTCTCCTTCTTATGATCATGTGCGGATGATATTCGAAAATTTTCTTTCATGTTTTAAAGCAATTATTGATGGACATTCAGACCTTCTTGCAGCTGAACCACTCTGCTCCCGCTTTTGATGGTGTATAGTCGGGCTTTCGAGCCTTTCCTTCCCGGTTTTTACAAATTATGGTTGGATATTCAGACCTTCTTGCAGCCGAACACCTCCGCTCCCTCTTTTGATCATACATTGTCGGGCATTAGCACCTTTTCTTACCCGCTTTTTACAAACCATAGTCGGACTTTCACATCTTTTAGTAGCCGAACAACTCCGCTCCCGCTATTGATTGTGTACAGTCGGGTATTTTAACCTTTTCTTACCCGCTTTTTACCAACTATGGTCGGACATTCACACCTTCTTACAGCGGAACACCTCCGCTCCCTCTTTTGATGGTGTATGTTCGGGCAGTCAAACCTTTTCTTACCTGTTTTTACAAACTATGGTCAGACATTCCACCCTTCTTGGAGCCGAACACATCCACTCCTGCTTTTGATTATGTATAGTTGGGCATTCGCACCTTTTCTTACCCATTTTTCAGTAATTATGGGTGTACATTCACACCTTCTTGCAGCCGAACACCTCCGCTCCCTCTTTTGATCATACATTTTCGGGCATTCGCACCTTTTCTTACCCGCTTTTTACAAACCATGGTCGGACTTTCACACCTTTTAGTAGCCGAACAACTCCGCACCCGCTACTGATTGTGTACAGTCGGGTATTTTAACCTTTTCTTACCCGTTTTTTACCAACTATGGTCGGACATTCACACCTTCTTACAGCGGAACACCTCCGCTCCCTCCTTTGATGGTGTATGTTCGGGCATTCGAACCTTTTCTTACCCGCTTTTTACAAACTATGGTCAGACGTTCAAACCTTCTTGTAGCCGAACATATCCACTCCTTCTTTTGATGATGTATGGTTGGGCATTCGAACCTACTTGTTGCCCGCTTTTCATTAATTATGGGTGGACATTCACACCTTGTCTCAGCCAAACACCTCCGCTCCCTGTTTTGATCATGTATGGTTTGACATTCGCACCTTTGCTTACCCTCTTTTTATACTGATTGCTCAAGATTAAGTTGTTCTTTCTCAAACTACAAATTTTTTTAATTGTTGAAACTTGATTTGAAGTGGATAAATAAGGAAGACAAACAGTTTTAAGTCAGGCTGATAGCAATTAATTTTATAGCAAAATCTGTATTTCGTCATTTGTCGAGAGATGCTTATTGCTGAAGAAGTTCTTTCTCATTCTACAAAGTACAACGTTGTTTATCATTGAAACTTGATTAGACATGAATAAATATGAAGGACAAAGCAGTCTTAACTTGGTTTGAGTTAAGGAATTCGTTTTATAGGAGAATCCGAATTTGTGCATAACTCGTAAAATAGAGCTTATTTTCGGATTCCTGAAGAATGAGTCTGGTTCTTTCTCATAATACAAAGTTTGTTGTTTATTGTTGAAACTTCATCAGACCGTTAGATATAGTCGGACTCACCTCGACGCACGGCTTGGGATCTGGAACCAGTACTCTTGAGAGGGGTTGGACTCTCTTCCACTCTGGAGTTGCCCGTGGTGAGAGGCGCAGAGCAGGTGTGGGCATACTTATTGCCCCCCGGCTGTGTGCCAGTACATTGGGGTTTACCCCAGTGAACGAGAGGGTAGCCTCCCTCCGCCTTTGGGTGGGGGGACGAGTCCTGACTGTTGTTTGTGCCTATGCGCCAAACAGCAGTTCAGAGTACCTACCCTTTTTGGAGTCTCTGGGGGAGGCACTGGAGAATGCTCCTACCGGACACTCCCTCATTCTGCTGGGGGACTTCAATGCTCACGTGGGCAATGACAGTGAGACCTGGAGGGGTGTGATTGGGAGGAACGGCCCCCCCGATCTGAATCAGAGTGGTGTTATGTTGTTGGACTTCTGTGCCAGTCATAGACTGTCCATAACGAACACCATGTTCAGGCATAAGGGTGTCCATATGTGCACTTGGCACCAGGACACCCTTGGCCGCAGTTCGATGATCGACTTTGTGGTTGTATCATCGGACTTGCGGCCGTATGTCCTGGACACTCGGGTGAAGAGAGGGGCGGAGCTGTCAACTGATCACCACCTGGTGGTGAGTTGGCTCCGCTGGTGAGGGAGGATGCCGATCAGACCTGGCAGGCCCAAACGTATTGTGAGGGTCTGCTGGGAGCGTTTGTCAGAATCCCCCGTCAGAAGGAGCTTTAACTCCCACCTCCGGCAGAGCTTCATCCATATTTGAGGTGGGGGACATTGAGTCCGAATGGGCCATGTTCCGTGAATCCATTGCCGAGGCAGCTGGTCGGAGTTGTGGCCGTAAGGTGGTCGGTGCCTGTCGTGGCGGCAACCCTCGAACCTGCTGGTGGACACCAGTGGTGAGGGAAGCCGTCAAGCTGAAGAAGGAGTTCTATCGGGCCTTTTTGGCCAGTGGGACCCTGGAAGAAGCTGATAGGTACCGACGGGCCAGACGGGCCACGGCTTCGGCGGTTGCTGAGGCAAAAACTCAGGCCTGGGAGGAGTTCGGTGAGACCATGGAGAACGATTTCCGGACGGCCTCGAAAAGATTCTGGTCCACCATCCGGCGTCTCAGGGGGGGGGGAGCGGCTCACAGTCAACACTGTTTACAGTCGGGACGGGGCTTTGCTGTTCGACCGTGTCCCTCGTGGAGTCCTGTGGGGGGTGCTCCGGGAATATGGAGTGCCGGACCCCTTGATAGGGGCCGTTCCGTCTCTGTATGACTTTGCCGGCAGTAAGTCGGATACGTTTCCGGTGAGAGTTGGACTCCGTCAGGGCTGCCCTTTGTCACCGATTCTGTTCCTAACTTTTATGGACAGAATTTCTAGGCGGAGCCAGGGCGTTGAGGTTGTCCCATTTGGCGACCTCAGAATCGGGTCTCTGCTTTTTTGCAGATGATGTGGTTCTGTTAGCGTCGTCAGGCCGTGACCTTCAGCTCTCACTGGAGTGATTCGCAGCCGAGTGTGAAGCGGCTGGGATGAGAATCAGCACCTCCAAATCCGAGACTATGGTTCTCAGCCGGAAAAGGGTGGAATGCTCTCTCCGGGTCGGGAATGAGATCCTTCCCCAAGAGGAGGAGTTCAAGTATCTCGGGGTCTTGTTCACGAGTGACGGACGAATGGAGCGGGAGACTGACGGGCGGATCGGTGCGGCGCCTGCAGTGTTGCAGGCTCTGCACCGACCCGTCGTTGTGAAGATGGAGCTGAGCCAGAAGGCGAAGCTCTCTATTTACTGGTCAATCTACGTTCCCATCCTCACCTATGGTCACGAGTTGTGGGTAGTGACCGAAAGAACAAGATCGCGAATACAAGCGGCCGAAATGGGTTTCCTCCGCAGGGTGTCTGGGCTCTCCCTTAGAGATAGGGTGAGAAGCTCAGTCATCCGGGAGGGGCTCGGAGTAGAACCGCTGCTCCTCCGCATTGAGAGGAGTCAGATGAGGTGGCTCGGGACTCTGGTTAGGATGCCCCCTGGGCGCCTCCCTGGGGAGGTGTTCCGGGCACGTCCCACTGGGAGGAGACCCCGGGGGAGACCCAGGACACGTTGGAGAGACTATGTCTCTTGGCTGGCCTGGGAACGCCGCCTCAGGGGCCCCCCGGAAGAGCTGGAGGAAGTGGCCGGGGACAGAGACGTCTGGGTTTCTCTGCTCAAGCTGCTGCCCCCGCGACCCGACCCCCGGATAAGCGGCAGATGATGGATGGATGGATGGATATATCCTCCACCAACCAGACTTACAACCCCCGACTAGGGTAGCAGAATTTCTAAGCATCTGTACCCCAAAACTACTATCAAAAATATATAAATTATTGTCTAAGATAGATGACACAATGTCTCTTCCATCCTCAAAATGGGAGGCAGATTTATCCATCAGTTCTGGTCATAGCTTCTAACCACAAATATGTTTGAACACCTTCATAAAGACTCGAAATCCTAATTTACAGCTCATACAATACAAAATCCTTCATAGAACACACTATACAGGACAAAGGATGTTCAGGATGGGTCTAACACACTCAAACATCTGCTCACATTGCACAGATAACACACCTGATGATTATGCGCACGCTTTGTGGTTCTCTGCGCCTGTCCAGAAGTTCTGGCTTGAAGTCTGTGAGGACCTATCAACATGGCTAAAGTGTAGCATCCCTGCATGCCCCACACTGTGCATACTGGGTGACTTAGACAACATCAACATGGAAATTAACTCAGCACACATGGTTGTCACAGTGTTATGTATTGCAAAGAAAACTATTCTCATGAACTGGAAAGTGAAGAACAATCTGTGTAATAACCAGTTTAGAAATTTTCTTTTAGATTATATTAGCATGGAAACAATGTCTGCCTCCTCAAAACATCAATTGGCTGAATTTCATTCTCTCTGGTCCCCTCTGATTAGTTTTATCACATAGTGGTGGTGGTGGGTTGCTGGGTGATGGTGGGTCTCAGGCCCGGGCTGCTGCGACTGGTGTGACCGGGTGGTTTGTTTGTTTGTTTTTTGATGTTGTTTGTTTGTTTTTTTGTAGAGGTCCTCCTGGGTGGGGTTGGGTTGAGTGGGGTGGGGCGGGATGGGTACCTTCTGGGGGTACAGTAGCTCCCGGAATATGGTCGCTGCAGGCCCCGAGCCTGGTGGACATCAGGCCCTCCTGCCCATTGTTGGCTCCCAGGTAGCGGGGATGCCTATTGCAGCCAGTCCCTGGCTGCCCTCTCTGGAGGAGAGTAGCTCCCCCGGTAAATATCCCCATACCTCTCTCCCTTCTGGCTCCTGTACACAGCACACACTCACACATGAAGGGTTTTGGGGGCGTGTGTGTTCGGTGGGGTGTAGTGGATGGGGCCACGTAGGTGGTCCCCTTTGGTTGCACTCTGCAGTTCCCTGCCCCTGTTTTAATTACACCTTAGACATTACTACTTATCAAACACACTCACACACACACATTAGGTCTTGGGGGGTGGTTACACTGAGTGGCATCTGGTGGGCGGGGCTCTTTGGGTATGTAGGCTGCCCAGAGTGCCGCGCTCCCAGTTCTACAAGTTTGGCTGCCCCTCAATTTTAATTGCTCACTATTAGAAAATATTGAAGAGCCAGAAGGGTGAGGGGAGGGGTCTTCTTCGCACACCCCTGCTTCCTGGTGTCTGCTCGGGGCAGGAGGGGCCAGGAGGATTAATTAATTGTTCTGCTGGTTCGGGGTCTGTGGTGGCTGGGGGGTTGCTGGCCTCCTGGTGTGCCCGCTGCACTACACCCCAGCAGAGTCGAGGGAGGTAGGATGTGTGGATGTGTGGATGTGTGGATGTATGGGACGTGAAAGTGTGTGTTTGATTGGGCCTGGATCTGGGACTTGCTGTCGCCTGGCCTGCCTGTGTTTCTCCCGATGGGGCATCAGCGTTGCCTCTCCCCACTGCTCGCGACTTCACCCACCTGTGGGCACGTCTTGACTCCCAGGGCACTTGGCCAGGGGCGCTGGGGCAGGCGCTGACCCACTTTGTGGCTGTCTGGGGCGCTTGGCCCTCCTGGGTATTGGGTGGGGCCTCTGCCGTGGGGTTTGGGGGCGCTCGGGCTCCTGGGGCCCAGGTCCAGTGCACGGCCCATGTCTGGGCGGCTGGGGCCTGGCGGGGTCGGTGGGCTGTTACCCCTGGTTCCCGGAGTGCCTCTGCCCTATGCTTATGGGGGCTCTTTCCGGGGGCTTCCTCTGCAGTCTTCTGGGTGGATGCGTGGTTTCCCCTGCGGTGGGCTGCCTGGGTTCTGTGCTCTGTGGGGGCTGCTGGTGGCCTGGGTCTTGTGGCCCTCTCTGCCTGCTTCTGATTGCTTGGGCGGGGGGCTGTGGATTGTGGCCCTGTACGCTTATACACTCATAACTAAGCACGGTTATCATGTAGGTCCTGTGCCATGGGTGTTGCATGTTCTCACACACACACACACACACACACATTCATTAGTCCAGTAGCATGGTCGCTAAGCAGTTGATGTATTATCATGTCGTCTCAGGTCATCTATATCCACAGCTGTGGCAAAGCAAATCTGTTTGGCATCAAAGGTATTCAGACTACAATTCTTCTGACATAATGCTGAACAGGACAAGGGGAAAAAAAAAAAAAAGTAAAGAAGACAGTTCTGGCGAAAGCCAGGGATAGACCTGTTCTAAGTTCTATACTTTTTAAAAGGGGCGTGTTTATCAACTATGGAATTAGAAGATTTACAAAAATGGTCAAGTGCTAGATCTTCATCTGGGATTTTAACAGTGTCATATAACTATTCAACAGATCAGTTAAAAAAAAGCCTGCTCATGGAGATGTTTCAGGATCTGGATACCAAGCGTGGACCTAATGTTTTCATTTTTGCAATTCTGATACAGGCTATTGAGCAGTGATAACTAACACCAAGTTCAGATACTGCGGATTTTCTACCTTTGATTTGTTAAGATTAAGCCAATCAGGGACAACCTTGAAGGATCTCTTTGGTTTTTTAGGATCAGTAATTACCTGAGAAAGGTTGATATTGGTACACACCTTTTTTAAATGATCAGAGGCAGAGTTCAACTTGTTTAAATTAAAATTGCCACACAGAGATTGGGTTTAGGCCACATGCACACAGAATGACATCAACAAATATAAGAAATATTAAACATTTACACATAGATTTTTGAATATATGTAGAGGAATGATACTTTGAAATGTGCTCATTGCGGAGTTATGATCAGTTGAGTAATGAAGGTTGAACTATTCTGGGAAAGAGGTTCTATTCCCAGCATCATGATGAACACTCCTGATATAGAAGGTTTCGCTAACGCATTGGAATTGTTTTACTATTTTCATATGCATGTGCAATGAAGAATTGCTTGCTGCTGATAAATGCAAAGAAGAACAGCTTACACATAGATGCTCACATATAGGCTGCTGAATGCAATGAAGACCTGCTTATCAAGTAAAGTTCAATGTCAATGTGTAATATTCAATTAGGATTTGCAAAACAGTGAAGTTAAACAATGAATGGGTCCATAGTCGGTATGAGAAGACTACAGGAATATTTACCTGGGTGTACGTTCAAAAACAGAGATGAGAAAATTGCGATAAATAATTGTTTGTTTGTTTGTTAGTATGTATATGAATGTTATGTGTATAAACTGTGTTGAGTTATAGTTACTCAGTAGTGTCTCAGTGAAACAACCGACGGGGGAAGCCTTGCGGTGACAACAAAAGCAGTGTTTTACTGATCAGTCAAGTTGCTCCAGTGTACTCCATACAAACTGGTTGGCTACTGAAGGGATAGAAAATGGGGAATACTTGTTTTAAAGCAAACAAGGAATTAGATGGGAAAAATACATGTTTTAACGGGACCCAAACAATATTAAATACTCAGACAGATGGGAGAAGAAGTGTAGTTTTGTAGGAAATCACAAAATTATTACATAGAATTAGTGAAATCAATTGAAGAATGCCTTTCTGAAGAGCTGTTTACCACAGATGAGCAGCTTTGCGACCAAGCACATTGTAGATCGCTTTACTGCCAAAATGATCTAATTTAATGGATTGGTTTAGACATGCATAACAGCATTTTAAGAACAAAGAGAGAAACAAAAAGGGACAACGCTTCATGGTGGAAGGTGATGTATAAATAACTGTGTATATGATGAAGGGGGTGGCAACACCCATTCCGAAATCCCGCCATTCCGACATCCCGCTATTCCGACATCCCACCATTCCGACATACCACCATTCCGACATACCACCATTCCGACATGCAAACGTCCCACCATTCCGACATCCCACCATTGCGACATCCCGCTATTCTGACGTTCAAATGTCCCACCATTCCGACAAGGCTTTCCGTATAAGGAAATGTGTGTTACTCAACAGGTGAGTCCTTTCTTTCTGTTCATGCAATTTATATGTTTAACACATGTTTATGGACAAGCGTTATTAAAAACACAAAGTCTCGGCAACTGGAGGAGGAGAAGCAGTCCGCGGTGGTTTTCAATCACACACTCCAATGCCACTTGTTTCAACTTCCGAAAATTTAATCCAGGAAAAAAAGGCTTACAAACATGGACCAAAACGGCTCCATAACACGCACAAGAATCCAAAAGAAACGAAAATTAACTAAAAGAAAGCAAATAAACAGTATGAAGTGGTCAAAATTGGTTTTACGCATGCCTATGTGCGTCTGGCACATGCGTCTTCGGGCTCTCCCACATTGGTTTGTGGATGAAAGCTATATGTTCAGCTGTAATGTCATGTAAAAACAATCTCTACATGACATTTACTCCCAGGTGTGACCAGTTACGTCCTTAAGATATCAACAGGCTGTATAAAGCCTTGCTGTGTGTTTGTGCCAAATGCGCAAAGCCCATCCGCGCTTCCCAAAATTGGAGCGAGTACTCATAAATCACGTGAATAACATGAATAAACGGTTTTACTGCATTTTGTTGTGTTTTATACGTTCTATGCTGTGATTTCTCTCTTCTCATATTGGCAAGGCAAGGCAGAGTGCTCGCAACTGTGTCCTGTGCCATAGCCGTGATATCTGTTATTGCAATTATTACTTTTGCATATGATGACAGCGTGCAAAAGACGCATGGGCTCTGTGGAGAGCTCCGCTCCAGCTGGCTGCTGTGACAGCTCACTGACAATGTATTTCTGCTTAATCAGTTTCAGTCTCGCCAGAGTTACATTAATATCTGTATTTTTATATTTGAAATTCAGGGGATTTTGATAATAGATTATTAAAGTTTGTTTGCGAGGCTGTGGCCTCTGCATGTGCAGAGCTTGTGCGCCAAACTTTAGGGCGTATTTGCGCCGGCATATCATTAGTGCAAAATATTTTGGGTAAAAAATAGGCTATTAAAAGGAACTGTCGGAATGGCGGTATGTTAAAAAAAAAAAAACATACCGCCATTCCGACCATAGGAGGAAAAAAGTGTCGGAATGGTGGGACGTTTGATAAAAAATTAAGTGTCGCCATTCCGACAATTGGAGACCCATGTCGGAATGGCGAGATGTCGGAATGGCAGCATGTAACCATGATGAAGGAGAGACCATTTGAGCAGCACAGCCATTTCGCAGCACAGGGACAGCAGTCCAAGTTACAGGATCTCCCACGTGGTATCACCTGTCACATTGTGTCAAGGCATCAAAAGAAGAAAAAATCACCAAACTCAAGGACAAAAAGACGAAGACGCCGGTGAACGAAGAGAGAGTACTGACAAACCAGAAATACAAAAGGATTCTCGATATCAAAATCCAGAAGAAGAGGCTAACAATGCCACGAAACACTTACGATGCTGGGAATGATGCCAGCAATGAACAGAGAAGAAGATTCAGTGTCATCAATCTGCAACACGTGCCTCTAATGAGGGGGTGAATATAGAATCCTCAACGATTACAACGTCTCTGGGAACTGTGACAAAAACAAGGTTTAAACCATTTTGATATATATTGTAACCTATTGGCTAAGGAATAGTGCTGAAAATGAGGTAAATCTAATCCACCATTGTCCTTGGTCTTCTGTAGGGTTTTTAAACTAATACGTGGTGGTTTGTTTTTCCACAGAAATTTGGAGATGCATGAATCTAGTTACTTAAACCAAGTAGCAGATGGTTTTATGGGGATCATTGAGAACAAATAGTTAACTTTTGGTAGTATCATCATTTTAATGAATGTAATTCTCCCCATAAGTGATATAGGTAAGGACTTCCAACGAGAGAGATCGTCCTCTACTGTCTTTAATAATTGCACATAATTTAGCTTTGTTAGCTCTGAGAGCCTGGAGGAAATGTTTATGCCTAAATATCTAATATTTCCTGACTGTAAAGTGATCGCAGGTATATTATGGACCCTACAGTTAATGGGCAGAACTGTGGTCTTAGACCAGTTGATAGAGTGGTCAGAAAGTGTTGAGAATTTATTTATGAGTGTGATCGTGTGAGTGAGAGACGTCTGTGAGTTCTGAAGGAAAAGTAATACATCATCAGCATAAAGACTTATTTTATGCTCAATATTTTGGGATTAATTACTCACAAACGGGTAAGAAAAGGTAGTATTGCCAGACCATACATGATCAAAACAGGGAGCGGAGGTCGTTCAGCTGCAAGAAGGTGTGAATGTCCGACTAAAGTTTATAAAAAGCGGGTAAGACAAGGTGCGAATGCCCGACAATGCATGATCAAAAGAGGGAGCGGAGGTTTTCGGCTGCAAGAAGGTCTGAATGTCCACCCATAATTCCTGAAAAATGGGTAAAAAAAGGGTGCGAATGCCAAACCATACATCATCAAAAGCAGGAGTGGATGTGTTCGGCTAGAAGAAGGTTTGAATGTCCGACCATAGTTTGTAAAAAGCGGGTAAGAAAAGGTTCGAATGCCCAAACATAGACCATCAAAAGAGGGAGCGGAGGTGTTCCGCTGTAAGAAGGTGTAAATGTCCGACCATAGTTGGTAAAAAGCGGGTAAGAAAAGGTTAAAATACCCGACTGTACACAATCAATAGCGGGAGCGGAGATGTTCGGCTAGAAGAAGGTGTGAAAGTCCGACCACGGTTTGTAAAAAGCGGGTAAGAAAAGGTTCGAATGCCCGAATATATACCATCAAAAGCGGGAGCAGAGCTGTTCGACTGCAAGTAGGTGTGAATGTCAGATCATAATTTGCAAAAAGCTGATGAGAAAGGGTGAGAATGTCCGACTGCACACCATCAAATGCGGGAGCGGAGTTGTTCGGCTGTGAGTAGGTGTGAATCTCCGACTGTAATTTCTGAAAAATGTGTTAGAAAAGGTAAGAATGCCGGTCCATACATCATCAAAAGCGGGAGAGGTGGTGTTCGGCTGCAAGTAAGTGTGAATGTCCAGCCATAATTACTCACAAACGGGTAAGAAAAGGTAGTATTGCCAGACCATACATGATCAAAACAGGGAGCGGAGGTGGTTCAGCTGCAAGAAGGTGTGAATGTCCGACTAAATTTCAAATATATTAACAAAAGCGGGAGGAGAGGTCTTCGGATGAGAGTGGTTGAGAATTTCCAACCATAATCTATAAAATTCGGTGAAAAAAAGGTGTGATAGAACACTAAAAGGTGGAGCGGAAGTGTTCGGCTGCAAGAAGGTGTGAATGTCCGACTATATTTGGTGAAAAGCAGGTGAAGCAAGGTCTGAATGCCCAACCTTACATCATCAAAAGCGAGATCAGAGGTGTTTGGCTGCAAGAAGGCCATAGTTTGCCAAAAGCGGGTAAGCTGCGAATGACCAACTAAATATCAACAAAAGTGGGGGCGGAGGTCTTCGGATGCAACTGGGTGTGAACTTCCCACCATACAAGTATGGTGGAGAGGAAGCTGTGAACAGCCAACCATAGTTTGTAAAAAGCGGGTAAGAAAAGGTTCGAATGCCTAAACATACACCATCAAAAGAGGGAGCGGAGGTGTTCCGCTGTAAGAAGGTATGAATGTCCGACCATAGTTGGTAAAAAGTGGGTAAGAAAAGGTTAAAATACCCGACTGTACACAATCAATAGCGGGAGCGGATGTGTTTGGCTACAAGAATGTGTGAAAGTCCGACCATGGTTTGTAAAAAGCGGGTAAGAAAAGGTGATAATGCCCGACAATGTATGATCAAAAGAGGGAGTGGAGGTTTTCGGCTGTAAGAAGGTCTGAATGTCCAAATATAATTTGTAAAAACCGGGTAAGAAAAGGCTTGAAAGCCCGACTATACACCATCATAAGCGGGAGCGGAGGTGTTCAGCTGTAAGAAGGTGTGAATGTCCACCCATAATTACTGAAAAATGGGTAAGAAAAGGTGCGAATGCCCAAACATACATCATCAAAAGCAGGAGTGGATGTGTTGGGCTACAAGAAGGTTTGAAAGTCCACCCATGGTTTGTAAAAAACGGGTAAGAAAAGGTGCGAATGCCCGACAATGTATGATCAAAAGAGGGAGCGGAGGTTTTTGGCTACAAGAAGGTTTGAATGTCCGACCATAGTTTGTAAAAAGCGGGTAAGAAAAGGTTCAAATGCCTGACAATACACCATCAAAAGCGGGAGCGGAGGTGTTCCGCTGTAAGACGGTGTGAATGTCCGACCATAGTTGGTAAAAAGCGGGTAAGAAAAGGTTAAAATACCCGACTGTACACAATCAATAGCGGGAGCGGAGTTGTTCGGCTACAAGAAGGTGTGAAAGTCGAACCATGGTTTGTAAAAAGCTGCTAAGAAAAGGTTCGAATGTCCGAATATATACCATCAAAAGCGGAAGCGGAGGTGTTCGGCTGCAAGAAGGTGTGAACGTCCGACCAAAGTTTGTAAAAAGCAGTTAAGAAAAGGTTCGAATATCCAACCAAACATAATCAAAAGCGGGAGCAGAGCTGTTCGACTGCAAGTAGGTGTGAATGTCAGACCATAATTACTCACAAACGGGTAAGAAAAGGTAGCATTGCCAGACCATACATGATCAAAACAGGGAGCTGAGGTGGTTCAGCACCAAGGTGTGAATGTCTGACTATAGTTTGTAAAAAGCGGGTAAGCTGCGAATGACCGACTAAATATCAACAAAAGGTCTTCATATGCAAGTGGGTGTGAATATCCCACCATAAAAGTATGGTGGAGAGGAAGCTGTGAACAGCCGACCATAGTTTGCAAAAATCGGGTGAGACAAGTTGCGAATGTCCAACCATACATGATCAAAACAGGGAGCGGAGGTGTTTGGCTGTGACAAGGTGTGAATGTCCACCCAAAATTAATGAAAAGCGGGCAAAAAGTAGGTTTGAATGCCCAAGCATACATCATCAAAAGAAGGAGTGGATGTGTTCGGCTACAAGAAGGTTTGAATGTCCGAGCATAGTTTGTAAAAAGCGGGTAAGAAAAGGTTCGAATGCCCAAACATACACCATCAAAAGAGGGAGCGGAGGTGTTCCGCTGTAAGAAGGTGTGAATGTCCGACCATAGTTGGTAAAAAGTGGGTAAGAAAAGGTTAAAATACCCGACTGTACACAATCAATAGGGGGAGCGGAGTTGTTCGGCTACAAGAAGGTGTGAAAGTCCAACCATGGTTTGTAAAAAGCTGGTAAGAAAAGGTTCAAATGCCCGAATATATACCATCAAAAGCGGAAGCGGAGGTGTTCGGCTGCAAGAAGGTGTGAACGTCCGACCAAAGTTTGTAAAAAGCAGTTAAGAAAAGGTTCGAATATCCAACCAAACATAATCAAAAGCGGGAGCAGAGCTGTTCGACTGCAAGTAGGTGTGAATGTCCAGCCATAATTACTCACAAACGGGTAAGAAAAGGTAGTATTGCCAGACCATACATGATCAAAACAGGGAGCTGAGGTGGATCAGCACCAAGGTGTGAATGTCTGACTATAGTTTGTAAAAAGCGGGTACGATAAGGTGCGAATGCCTGACAATGTATTATCAAAAGAGGGAGCAGAGGTTTTCGGCTACAAGAAGGTTTGAATGTCCGACCATAGTTTGTAAAAAGCGGGTAAGAAAAGGTTCAAATGCCTGACTATACACCATCAAAAGCGGGAGCGGAGATGTTCCGCTGTAAGACGGTGTGAATGTCCGACCATAGTTGGTAAAAAGCGGGTAAGAAAAGGTTAAAATACCCGACTGTACATAATCAATAGCGGGAGCGGAGTTGTTCGGCTACAAGAAGGTGTGAAAGTCCAACCATGGTTTGTAAAAAGCTGGTAAGAAAAGGTTCGAATGCCCGAATATATACCATCAAAAGTGGAAGCGGAGGTGTTCGGCTGCAAGAAGGTGTGAACGTCCAACCAAAGTTTGTAAAAAGCAGTTAAGAAAAGGTTCGAATATCCAACCAAACATAATCAAAAGCGGGAACAGAGCTGTTCGACTGCAAGTAGGTGTGAATGTCCAGCCATAATTACTCACAAACGGGTAAGAAAAGGTAGTATTGCCAGACCATACATGATCAAAACAGGGAGCTGAGGTGGTTCAGCACCAAGGTGTGAATGTCTGACTATAGTTTGTACAAAGCGGGTAAGATAAGGTGCGAATGCCCGACAATGTATAATCAAAAGAGGGAGCAGAGGTTTTCGGCTACAAGAAGGTTTGAATGTCCGACCATAGTTTGTAAAAAAGCGGGTAAGAAAAGGTTCAAATGCCTGACTGTACACAATCAATAGCGGGAGCGGAGTTGTTCGGCTACAAGAAGGTGTGAAAGTCCAACCATGGTTTGTTGACTATAGTTTGTAAAAAGCGGGTAAGATAAGGTGCGAATGCCCGACAATGTATGATCAAAAGAGGGAGCGGAGGTTTTCGGCTGCAAGAAGGTCTGAATGTCCACCCAAAATTCCTGAAAAATGGGTAAAAAAAGGGTGCGAATGCCAAACCATACATCATCAAAAGCAGGAGTGGATGTGTTCGGCTACAAGAAGGTTTGAATGTCCGACCATAGTTTGTAAAAAGCGGGTAAGAAAAGGTTCGAATGCCCGAACATAGACCATCAAAAGAGGGAGCGGAGGTGTTCCGCTGTAAGAAGGTGTAAATATCCGACCATAGTTGGTAAAAAGCGGGTAAGAAAAGGTTAAAATACCCGACTGTACACAATCAATAGCGGGAGCGGAGTTGTTTGGCTACAAGAAGGTGTGAAAGTCCGACCACGGTTTGTAAAAAGCGGGTAAGAAAAGGTTCGAATGCCTGAATATATACCATCAAAAGTGGAAGTGGATGGGTTCGGCTGCAAGAAGGTGTGAACGTCCGACCAAAGTTTGTAAAAAGCAGTTAAGAAAAGGTTCGAATATCCAACCAAACATAATCAAAAGCGGGAGCAGAGCTGTTCGACTGCAAGTAGGTGTGAATGTCAGATCATAATTTGCAAAAAGCTGATGAGAACGGGTGAGAATGCCCGGCTATACACCATCAAATGCGGGAGCGGAAGTGTTCGGCTGTGAGTAGGTGTGAATGTCCGACCATAATTGCTGAAAAATGTGTTAGAAGAGACTAGAATGCCGGACAATACATCATCAAATGCGGGAGCGGAGTTGTTCGGCTGTGAGTAGGTGTGAATCTCCGAGCATAGTTTGTAAAAAGGGGGTAAGAATAGGTTCGAATGCCCGAACATACACTATCAAAACAGGGAGCTGAGGTGGCTCAGCTGCAAGGTGTGAATGTCTGACTATAGTTTGTAAATAAGGTGCGAATGCCAAACAATGTATAATCAAAAGAGGGAGCGGAGGTTTTCGGCTACAAGAAGGTTTGAATGTCCGACCATAGTTTGTAAAAAGCGGGTAAGAAAAGGTTCAAGCGCCTGACTATACACCATCAAAAGCGGGAGCAGAGGTGTTCCGCTGTAAGACGGTGTGAATGTCCGACCATATTTGGTAAAAAGCGGGTAAGAAAAGGTTAAAATACCCGACTGTACACAATCAATAGCGGGAGAGGAGGTGTTCAGCTGCAAGAAGGTGTGAATGTCCACCCATAATTACTGAAAAATGTGTAAGAAAAGGTGCGAATGCCCAACCATACATTACCAAAAGCAGGTGTGAATGTCAGATCATAATTTGCAAAAAGCTGATGAGAAAGGGTGAGAATGCCCGACTATACACCATCAAATGCGGGATTGGAGTTGTTCGGCTGTGAGTAAGTGTGAATCTCCGACCATAATTGCTGAAAAATGTGTTAGAAAAGGTAAGAATGCCGGTCCATACATCATCAAAAGCGGGAGAGGTGGTGTTCGGCTGCAAGTAGGTGTGAATGTCCAGCCATAATTACTAACAAACGGGTAAGAAAAGGTAGTATTGCCAGACCATACATGATCAAAACAGGGAGCGGAGGTGGTTCAGCTGCAAGAAGGTGTGAATGTCCGACTAAAGTTCAAATATATTAACAAAAGCGGGAGGAGAGGTCTTCGGATGAGAGTGGTTGAGAATTTCCAACCATAATCTATAAAATGCGGTGAAAAAAAAGGTGTGATTGAACACTAAAAGGTGGAGCGGAAGTGTTCGGCTGCAAGAAGATGTGAATGTCCGACTATATTTGGTGAAAAGCAGGTGAAGCAAGGTCTGAATGCCCAACCTTACATCATCAAAAGCGAGATCAGAGGTGTTTGGCTGCATGAAGGCCATAGTTTGCCAAAAGCGGGAAAGCTGCGAATGACCGACTAAATATCAACAAAAGGTCTTCGGATGCAAGTGGGTGTGAATATCCCACCATACAAGTATGGTGGAGAGGAAGCTGTGAACAGCCGACCATAGTTGGCAAAAAGCGGGTGAGAAAAGGTGCGAATGTCCAACCATACATGATCAAAACAGAGAGCGGAGGGGTTTGGCTGTGACAAGGTGTGAATGTCCACCCAAAATTAATGAAAAGCGGGCAACAAGTAGGTTTGAATGCCCAACCATACATCATCAAAAGCAGGAATGGATGTGTTCGGCTACAAGAAGGTTTGAATGTCCGACCATAGTTTGTAAAAAGCGGGTAAGAAAAGGTTCAAGCGCCTGACTATACACCATCAAAAGCGGGAGCAGAGGTGTTCCGCTGTAAGACGGTGTGAATGTCCGACCATATTTGGTAAAAAGCGGGTAAGAAAAGGTTAAAATACCCGACTGTACACAATCAATAGCGGGAGAGGAGGTGTTCAGCTGCAAGAAGGTGTGAATGTCCACCCATAATTACTGAAAAATGTGTAAGAAAAGGTGCGAATGCCCAACCATACATTACCAAAAGCAGGTGTGAATGTCAGATCATAATTTGCAAAAAGCTGATGAGAAAGGGTGAGAATGCCCGACTATACACCATCAAATGCGGGATTGGAGTTGTTCGGCTGTGAGTAAGTGTGAATCTCCGACCATAATTGCTGAAAAATGTGTTAGAAAAGGTAAGAATGCCGGTCCATACATCATCAAAAGCGGGAGAGGTGGTGTTCGGCTGCAAGTAGGTGTGAATGTCCAGCCATAATTACTAACAAACGGGTAAGAAAAGGTAGTATTGCCAGACCATACATGATCAAAACAGGGAGCGGAGGTGGTTCAGCTGCAAGAAGGTGTGAATGTCCGACTAAAGTTCAAATATATTAACAAAAGCGGGAGGAGAGGTCTTCGGATGAGAGTGGTTGAGAATTTCCAACCATAATCTATAAAATGCGGTGAAAAAAAAGGTGTGATTGAACACTAAAAGGTGGAGCGGAAGTGTTCGGCTGCAAGAAGATGTGAATGTCCGACTATATTTGGTGAAAAGCAGGTGAAGCAAGGTCTGAATGCCCAACCTTACATCATCAAAAGCGAGATCAGAGGTGTTTGGCTGCATGAAGGCCATAGTTTGCCAAAAGCGGGAAAGCTGCGAATGACCGACTAAATATCAACAAAAGGTCTTCGGATGCAAGTGGGTGTGAATATCCCACCATACAAGTATGGTGGAGAGGAAGCTGTGAACAGCCGACCATAGTTGGCAAAAAGCGGGTGAGAAAAGGTGCGAATGTCCAACCATACATGATCAAAACAGAGAGCGGAGGGGTTTGGCTGTGACAAGGTGTGAATGTCCACCCAAAATTAATGAAAAGCGGGCAACAAGTAGGTTTGAATGCCCAACCATACATCATCAAAAGCAGGAATGGATGTGTTCGGCTACAAGAAGGTTTGAATGTCTGACCATAGTTTGTAAAAAGCGGTTAAGAAAAGGTTCGAATGCCCAAACATACACCATCAAAAGAGGGAGCGGAGGTGTTCCGCTGTAAGAAGGTGTGAATGTCCGACCATAGTTGGTAAAAAACGGGTAAGAAAAGGTTAAAATACCCGACTGTACACAATCAATAGGGGGAGCGGAGTTGTTCGGCTACAAGAAGGTGTGAAAGTCCAACCATGGTTTGTAAAAAGCTGGTAAGAAAATGTTCGAATGCCCGAATATATACCATCAAAAGCGGAAGCGGAGGTGTTCGACTGCAAGTAGGTGTGAATGTCCAGCCATAATTACTCACAAACGGGTAAGAAAAGGTAGTATTGCCAGACCATACATGATCAAAACAGGGAGCTGAGGTGGTTCAGCTGCAAGGTGTGAATGTCTGACTATAGTTTGTAAAAAGCGGGTAAGACAAGGTGCGAATGCCCGACAATATATGATCAAAAGCGGGAGTGGAGGTCTTCGGCTGCAAGGTCTGAATGTCCAACCATAATTTCTAAAAACCGGGTAAGAAAAGGCTCGAAATTCCGACTATACACAATCAAAAGCGGGAGCGGGAGGTTTTCAGCTGCAAATCCTTCACTCAAACCAAGTGAAAACTGCTTTGTCCTTCATATTTATCAATGTCTAGATCGACTTCAACAAAGAACAACATTGTACTTTGCAGTAAAGAAAGAGCAAATCAAAAGTTTTAGGAATCCGAGAATAAGCTTATTTTCATGAGTTCTGCACGATTATTGATTTTACTATAAATTAATGCCTTCACTCAAACTATGTTAAAACTGCTTTGTCCTTCATATTTATCAATGTCTAGATTTACTTCAACAAAGAACAACATTGTATTTTGCAGTAGAAGAAATAGCAACACTGAAGGAACAGGAATCCGAAAACACGCTTATTTTCATACGTTCTGCTTGATTTGGGATTTTGCTATAAAATTAATTCCTTCACTCAAACAAAGTGGAAACTGCTTTGTCCTTCATATTTATCAATGTCTATATCGATTTCAACAAAGAACAAGGCTGTATTTTGCAGTATAGGAAAGAGCAACACTGGAGGATCAGGAATCCGAGAATAAGCTTACTTTCATGAGTCCTGCACGATTTCGGATTTTCCTATAAAATTCCGCTCCACCTTTTAGTGTTCTATCAAACCTTTTTTTCACCGAATTTTATAGATTATGGTTGTAAATTCTCAACCACTCTCATCCGAAGACCTCTCCTCCCGCTTTTGTTAATATATTTGAACTTTAGTGAGACATTCACACCTTCTTGCAGCTGAACCACCTCCGCTCCCTGTTTTGATCATGTATGGTCTGGCAATACTACCTTTTCTTACCCGTTTGTGAGTAATTCTGGCTGGACATTCACACCTACTTGCAGCCGAACACCACCTCTCTCGCTTTTGATGATGTATGGACCGGCATTCTTACCTTTTCTAACACATTTTTCAGAAATTACGGTCGGAGATTCACACCTACTCACAGCCGAACAACTCCGCTCCCGCATTTGATGGTGTGCAGTCGGACATTCTCACCCTTTCTCATCAGCTTTTTGCAAATTATGATCTGACATTCACACCTACTTGCAGTCGAAAAGCTATGCTCCCGCTTTTGATTATGTTTGGTTGGATATTCAAACCTTTTCTTAACTGCTTTTTACAAACTTTGGTTGGACGTTCACACCTCCTTGTAGCCGAACACATCCACTCCTGCTTTTGATGATGTATGGTTGGGCATTCGCACCTTTTTTTTACCCATTTGTCAGGAATAATGGGTGGACATTCACACCTTCTTGCAGCTGAACACCTCCTCTCCCACTTATGATCATGTGCGGTTTGATTTTCGAAAATTTTCTTTCATATTTTCTAGCAATTATTGATGGACATTTAGACCTTCTTGCAGCTGAACACCTCCGCTCCTGCTTTTGATCATACCTTGTCAGGCATTCGCACCATGTCTTACCCGCTTTTTACAAACTTTAGTCGAACATTTACACCTTTTTGCAGCCGAACACCACCTCTCTCGCTTTTGATGATGTATGGTCCGGCATTCTTTCCTTTTCTAACACATTTTTCAGCAATTATGGTCGGACATTCACACCTACTCAGAGCCGAACACCTCCGCTCCCGCATTTGATGGTGTATAGTCGGGCATTCTCACCCTTTCTCATCAGCTTTTTGCAAATTATGATCTGACATTCACACCTGCTTTTGATAATGTATGGTTGGGCATTCGCACCTTTTTTTACCCATTTTTCAGGAATTATGGGTGGACATTCACACCTTCTTGCAGCTGAACACCTCCTCTCCTTATGATCATGTGCGGATGATATTCGAAAATTTTCTTTCATGTTTTAAAGCAATTATTGATGGACATTCAGACCTTCTTGCAACTGAACCACTCTGCTCCCGCTTTTGATGGTGTATAGTCGGGCTTTCGAGCCTTTCCTTCCCGGTTTTTACAAATTATGGTTGGACATTCAGACCTTCTTGCCACCGAACACCTCCGCTCCCTCTTTTGATGGTGTATGTTCGGGCAGTCAAACCTTTTCTTACCTGCTTTTTACAAACTATGGTCAGACATTCAACCCTTCTTGGAGCCGAACACATCCACTCCTGCTTTTGATTATGTATAGTTGGGCATTCGCATCTTTTCTTACCCATTTTTCAGTAATTATGGGTGTACATTCACACCTTCTTGCATCCAAACACCTCCGCTCCCCCTTTTGATCATACATTTTCGGGCATTCGCACCTTTTCTTACCCGCTTTTTACAAACCATGGTCGGACTTTCACACCTTTTAGTAGCCGAACAACTCCGCACCCGCTACTGATTGTGTACAGTCGGGTATTTTAACCTTTTCTTACCCGTTTTTTACCAACTATGGTCGGACATTCACACCTTCTTACAGCGGAACACCTCCGCTCCCTCCTTTGATGGTGTATGTTCGGGCATTCGAACCTTTTCTTACCCGCTTTTTACAAACTATGGTCAGACGTTCAAACCTTCTTGTAGCCGAACATATCCACTCCTGCTTTTGATGATGTATGGTTGGGCATTCGAACCTACTTGTTGCCCGCTTTTCATTAATTATGGGTGGACATTCACACCTTGTCTCAGCCAAACACCTCCGCTCCCTGTTTTGATCATGTATGGTTTGACATTCGCACCTTTGCTTACCCTCTTTTTATACTGATTGCTCAAGATTAAGTTGTTCTTTCTCAAACTACAAAATTTTTTTATTTGTTGAAACTTGATTTGAAGTGGATAAATAAGGAAGACAAACAGTTTTAAGTCAGGCTGATAGCAATTAATTTTATAGCAAAATCTGTATTTCGTCATTTGTCGAGAGATGCTTATTGCTGAAGAAGTTCTTTCTCATTCTACAAAGTACAACGTTGTTTATCATTGAAACTTGATTAGACATGAATAAATTTGAAGGACAAAGCAGTCTTAACATGGTTTGAGTTAAGGAATTCGTTTTATAGGAGAATCCGAATTCGTGCATAACTCGTAAAATAGAGCTTATTTTCGGATTCCTGAAGAATGAGTCTGGTTCTTTCTCATAATACAAAGTTTGTTGTTTATTGTTGAAACTTCATCAGACCGTTAGATATAGTCGGACTCACCTCGACGCACGGCTTGGGATCTGGAACCAGTACTCTTGAGAGGGGTTGGACTCTCTTCCACTCTTGCCCGTGGTGAGAGGCGCAGAGCAGGTGTGGGCATACTTATTGCCCCCCGGCTGTGTGCCAGTACATTGGGGTTTACCCCAGTGAACGAGAGGGTAGCCTCCCTCCGCCTTTGGGTGGGGGGACGAGTCCTGACTGTTGTTTGTGCCTATGCGCCAAACAGCAGTTCAGAGTACCTACCCTTTTTGGAGTCTCTGGGGGAGGCACTGGAGAATGCTCCTACCGGAGACTCCCTCATTCTTCTGGGGGACTTCAATGCTCACGTGGGCAATGACAGTGAGACCTGGAGGGGTGTGATTGGGAGGAACGGCCCCCCCGATCTGAATCAGAGTGGTGTTATGTTGTTGGACTTCTGTGCCAGTCATAGACTGTCCATAACGAACACCATGTTCAGGCATAAGGGTGTCCATATGTGCACTTGGCACAAGGACACCCTTGGCCGCAGTTCGATGATCGACTTTGTGGTTGTATCATCGGACTTGCGGCCGTATGTCCTGGACACTCGGGTGAAGAGAGGGGCGGAGCTGTCAACTGATCACCACCTGGTGGTGAGTTGGCTCCGCTGGTGGGGGAGGATGCCGATCAGACCTGGCAGACCCAAACGTATTGTGAGGGTCTGCTGGGAGCGTTTGTCAGTATCCCCCGTCAGAAGGAGCTTTAACTCCCACCTCCGGCAGAGCTTCAACCATATTTGAGGTGGGGGACATTGAGTCCGAATGGGTCATGTTCCGTGACTCCATTGCCGAGGCAGCTGGTCGGAGTTGTGGCCGTAAGGTGGTCGGTGCCTGTCGTGGCGGATACCCTCGAACCTGCTGGTGGACACCAGTGGTGAGGGAAGCCGTCAAGCTGAAGAAGGAGTCCTATCGGGCCTTTTTGGCCAGTGGGACCCTGGAAGAAGCTGATAGGTACCGACGGGCCAGACGGGCCGCGGCTTCGGCGGTTGCTGAGGCAAAAACTCGGGCCTGGGAGGAGTTCGGTGAGACCATGGAGAACGATTTCCGGACGGCCTCGAAAAGATTCTGGTCCACCATCCGGTGTCTCAGGGGGGGGGAAGCGGCTCACAGTCAACACTGTTTACAGTGGGGACGGGGCTTTGCTGACCTCAACTAGGGATGTTGTGAGTCGGTGGGGGGAGTACTTCGAGGAACTCCTCAATCCTACCAACACGTGCTCGGAAGAGGCAGAGTCGGAGAGCTCGGAGACGGGGCCTCCCATTTCTGGGGCTGAGGTTGCCGAGGTGGTTAAAAAGCTCCTCGGTGGCAAGGCCCCGGGGGTGGATGAAGTCCGACCTGAGTTTCTCAAGGCTCTGGATGTTGTAGGGCTGTCTTGGCTGACACGCCTCTGCAGTATCGCGTGGACATCGGGGACAGTGCCTCTGGACTGGCAGATTGGGGTGGTGGTCCCCCTCTATACCCTCGGCAGGATCCTGGAGGGTGCATGGGAGTTCGCCCAACCAGTCTACATGTGTTTTGTGGACTTGGAGAAAGCGTTCGACCGTGTCCCTTGTGGAGTCCTGTGGGGGGTGCTCCGGGAATATGGAGTGCCGGACCCCTTGATAGGGGCCGTTCGGTCTCTGTATGACCGGTGCCAGAGTTTGGTCCGCATTGCCGGCAGTAAGTCGGATACGTTTCCGGTGAGAGTTGGACTCCGTCAGGGCTGCCCTTTGTCACCGATTCTGTTCCTAACTTTTATGGACAGAATTTCTAGGCGGAGCCAGGGCGTTGAGGGTGTCCCATTTGGCGACCTCAGAATCGGGTCTCTGCTTTTTGCAGATGATGTGGTTCTGTTAGCGTCGTCAGGCCGTGACCTTCAGCTCTCACTGCAGTGATTCGCAGCCGAGTGTGAAGCGGCTGGGATGAGAATCAGCACCTCCAAATCCGAGACTATGGTTCTCAGCCGGAAAAGGGTGGAATGCTCTCTCCGGGTCGGGAATGAGATCCTTCCCCAAGAGGAGGAGTTCAAGTATCTCGGGGTCTTGTTCACGAGTGACGGACGAATGGAGCGGGAGATTGACGGGCGGATCGGTGCGGCGCCTCTGTGTCGTTGTGAAGAGGGAGCTGAGCCAGAAGGCGAAGCTCTCTACTTCCTGGTCAATCTACGTTCCCATCCTCACCTATGGTCACGAGTTGTGGGTAGTGACCGAAAGAACAAGATCGCGAATACAAGCGGCCGAAATGGGTTTCCTCCGCAGGGTGTCTGGGCTCTCCCTTAGAGATAGGGTGAGAAGCTCAGTCATCCGGGAGGGGCTCGGAGTAGAACCGCTGCTCCTCCGCATTGAGAGGAGTCAGATGAGGTGGCTCGGGCATCTGGTTAGGATGCCCCCTGGGCGCCTCCCTGGGGAGGTGTTCCGGGCACGTCCCACTGGGAGGAGACCCCGGGGGAGACCCAGGACACGTTGGAGAGACTATGTCTCTCGGCTGGCCTGGGAACGCCTCGGGGTCCCCCCGGAAGAGCTGGAGGAAGTGGCCGGGGACAGAGACGTCTGGGTTTCTCTGCTCAAGCTGCTGCCCCCGCGACCCGACCCCCGGATAAGCGGCAGATGATGGATGGATGGATATATCCTCCACCAACCAGACTTACAACCCCCGACTAGGGTAGCAGAATTTCTAAGCATCTGTACCCCAAAACTACTATCAAAAATATATAAATTATTGTCTAAGATAGATGACACAATGTCTCTTCCATCCTCAAAATGGGAGGCAGATTTATCCATCAGTTCTGGTCATAGCTTCTAACCACAAATATGTTTGAACACCTTCATAAAGACTCGAAATCCTAATTTACAGCTCATACAATACAAAATCCTTCATAGAACACACTATACAGGACAAAGGATGTTCAGGATGGGTCTAACACACTCAAACATCTGCTCACATTGCACAGATAACACACCTGATGATTATGCACACGCTTTGTGGTTTTTCTGCGCCTGTCCAGAAGTTCTGGCTTGAAGTCTGTGAGGACCTATCAACATGGCTAAAGTGTAGCATCCCTGCATGCCCCACACTGTGCATACTGGGTGACTTAGACAACATCAACATGGAAATTAACTCAGCACACATGGTTGTCACAGTGTTATGTATCGCAAAGAAAACTATTCTCATGAACTGGAAAGCGAAGAACAATCTGTGTATTAACCAGTTTAGAAATTTTCTTTTAGATTATATTAGCATGGAAACAATGTCTGCCTCCTCAAAACATCAATTGGCTGAATTTCATTCTCTCTGGTCCCCTCTGATTAGTTTTATCACATAGTGGTGGTGGTGGGTTGCTGGGTGATGGTGGGTCTCAGGCCCGGGCTGCTGCGACTGGTGTGACCGGGTGGTTTGTTTGTTTGTTTTTTGATGTTGTTTGTTTGTTTTTTGTAGAGGTCCTCCTGGGTGGGGTTGGGTTGAGTGGGGTGGGGCGGGATGGGTACCTTCTGGGGGTACAGTAGCTCCCAGAATATGGTCGCTGCAGCCTCGAGCCTGGTGGACATCAGGCCCTCCTGCCCATTTTTGGCTCCCAGGTAGCGGGGATGCCTATTGCAGCCAGTCCCTGGCTGCCCTCTCTGGGGGAGAGTAGCTCCCCCGGTATATATCCCCATACCCCTCTCCCTTCTGGCTCCTGTACACAGCACACACTCACACATGAAGGGTTTTGGGGGCGTGTGTGTTCGGTGGGGTGTAGTGGATGGGGCCACGTAGGTGGTCCCCTTTGGTTGCACTCTGCAGTTCCCTGCCCCTGTTTTAATTACACCTTAGACATTACTACTTATCAAACACACTCACACACACACATTAGGTCTTGGGGGGTGGTTACACTGAGTGGCATCTGGTGGGCGGGGCTCTTTGGGTATGTAGGCTGCCCAGAGTGCCGCGCTCCCAGTTCTACAAGTTTGGCTGCCCCTCAATTTTAATTGCTCACTATTAGAAAATATTGAAGAGCCAGAAGGGTGAGGGGAGGGGTCTTCTTCGCACACCCCTGCTTCCTGGTGTCTGCTCGGGGCAGGAGGGGCCAGGAGGATTAATTAATTGTTCTGCTGGTTCGGGGTCTGTGGTGGCTGGGGGGTTGCTGGCCTCCTGGTGTGCCCGCTGCACTACACCCCAGCAGAGTCGAGGGAGGTAGGATATGTGGATGTGTGGATGTATGGGACGTGAAAGTGTGTGTGGTAATGATTGGGCCTGGATCTGGGACTTGCTGTCGCCTGGCCTGCCTGTGTTTCTCCCGATGGGGCATCAGCGTTGCCTCTCCCCACTGTTCGCGACTTCACCCACCTGTGGGCACGTCTTGACTCCCAGGGCACTTGGCCAGGGGCGCTGGGGCAGGCGCTGACCCACTTTGTGGCTGTCTGGGGCGCTTGGCCCTCCTGGGTATTGGGTGGGGCCTCTGCCGGGGGGTTTGGGGGCGCTCGGGCTCCTGGGGCCCAGGTCCAGTGCACGGCCCATGTCTGGGCGGCTGGGGCCTGGCGGGGTCGGTGGGCTGTTACCCCTGGTTCCCGGAGTGCCTCTGCCCTATGCTTATGGGGGCTCTTTCCGGGGGCTTCCTCTGCAGTCTTCTGGGTGGATGCGTGGTTGCCCCTGCGGTGGGCTGCCTGGGTTCTGTGCTCTGTGGGGGCTGCTGGTGGCCTGGGTCTTGTGGCCCTCTCTGCCTGCTTCTGATTGCTTGGGGGGGGGGCTGTGGATTGTGGCCCTGTACGCTTATACACTCATAACTAAGCACGGTTATCATGTAGGTCCTGTGCCATGGGTGTTGCATGTTCTCACACACACACACACACATTCATTAGTACAGTAGCATGGTCACTAAGCAGTTGATGTATTATCATGTCGTCTCAGGTCATCTATATCCACAGCTGTGTTGTATGCGATTGCCGCTTCTTGTGCTTGTTTTTGTTTGTTTGTGTGTTTGTTTTTTCTCTGCTTGTCTGCTTTCAGGTGCTCCTGGTGGGGCTAAGGCTGGATTCCCCTCATAGGCCATGGATTGTTGTCTGTTTTATTTTTTACAGGTGTAGCAGCTGGTTGTCTGGTTTTTGTTTCTATTTTTGTTCTGTTTCCTCTTCTTTCCTCTTCTTCTTTCCTTGTCCCCCGGTCCGGTTCAGTTCAGTTCATGTCATATATTGTAAACAGAAATAAATAAATGGGCATCAAGGGGAGCTTTACATTTATAAAACTTCCCTTGGCAAAGCAAATCTGTTTGGCATCAAAGGTATTCAGACTACAATTCTTCTGACATAATGCTGAACAGGACAAGGGAAAAAAAAAAAAAAAAGTAAAGAAGACAGTTCTGCCGAAAGTCAGGGACTAGACCTGTTCTAAGTTCTATACTTTTTAAAAGGGGCATGTTTATCAACTATGGAATTAGAAGATTTACAAAAATGGTCAAGTGCTAGATCTTCATCTGAGATTTTAACAGTGTCATATAACTATTCAACAGATCAGTTAAAAAAAAGCCTGCTCATGGAGATGTTTCAGGATCTGGATACCAAGCGTGGACCTAATGTTTTCATTTTTGCAATTCTGATACAGGCTATTGAGCAGTGATAACTAACACCAAATTCAGATACTGCGGATATTCTACCTTTGATTTGTTAACATTGAGCCAATCAGGGACAACCTTGAAGGATCTCTTTGGTTTTGTAGGATCAGTAATTACCTGAGAAAGGTTGATATTGGTACACACCTTTTTTAAATGATCAGAGGCAGAGTTCAACTTGTTTAAATTAAAATTGCCACACAGAGATTGGGTTTAGGCCACATGCACACAGAATGACATCAACAAATATAAGAAATATTAAACATTTACACATAGATTTTTGAATACATGTAGAGGAATGATACTTTGAAATGTGCTCATTGCGGAGTTATGATCAGTTGAGTAATGAAGGTTGAACTATTCTGGGAACTATTCTATTCCCAGCATCATGATGGACACTCCTGATATAGAAGGTTTCGCTAACCCATTGGAATTGTTTTACTATTTTCATATGCATGTGCAATGAAGAATTGCTTGCTGCTGATAAATGCAAAGAAGAACAGCTTACACATAGATGCTCACATATAGGTTGCTGAATGCAATGAAGACCTGCTTATCCAGTAAAGTTCAATGTCAATGTGTAATATTCAATTAGGATTTGCAAAACAGTGAAGTTAAACAATGAATGGGTCCATAGTCGGTATGAGAAGACTACAGGAATATTTACCTGGGTGTACGTTCAAACAGAGATGAGAAAATCGCGATAAATAATTGTTTGTTTGTTTGTTAGTATGTATATGAATGTTACGTGTATAAACTGTGTTGAGTTATAGTTACTCAGTAGTGTCTCAGTGAAACAACCGACGGGGGATGCCTTGCGGTGACAACAAAAGCAGTGTTTTACTGATCAGTCAAGTTGCTCCAGTGTACTCCATACAAACTGGTTGGCTACTGAAGGGATAGAAAATGGGGAATTCTTGTTTTAAAGCAAACAAGGAATTAGATGGGAAAAATACATGTTTTAACGGGACCTAGACAATATTAAATACTCAGACAGATGGGAGAAGAAGTGTAGTTTTGTAGGAAATCACAAAATTATTACATAGAATTAGTGAAATCAATTGAAGAATGCCTTTCTGAAGAGCTGTTTACCACAGATGAGCAGCTTTGCGACCAAGCACAATGTAGATCGCTTTACTGACAAAATGATCTAATTTAATGGATTGGTTTAGACATGCATAACAGCATTTTAAGAACAAAGAGAGAAACAAAAAGGGACAACGCTTCATGGTGGAAGGTGATGTATAAATAAAAGTGTATATGATGAAGGGGGTGGCAACACCCATTCCGAAATCCCGCCATTCCGACATCCCGCTATTCCGACATCCCACCATTCCGACATACCACCATTCCGACATACCACCATTCCGACATGCAAACGTCCCACCATTCCGACGTTCAAATGTCCCACCATTCCGACAAGGCTTTCTGTATAAGGAAATGTGTGTTACTCAACAGGTGAGTCCCTTCTTTCTGTTCATGCAATTTATATGTTTAACACATGTTTATAGACAAGCGTCATTAAAAACACAAAGTCTCGGCAACTGGAGGAGGAGAAGCAGTCCGCGGTGGTTTTCAATCACACACTCCAATGCCACTTGTTTCAACTTCCGAAAATTTAATCCAGGAAAAAAAGGCTTACAAACATGGACCAAAACGGCTCCATAACACGCACAAGAATCCAAAAGAAACGAAAATTAACTAAAAGAAAGCAAATAAACAGTATGAAGTGGTCAAAATTGGTTTTACGCATGCCTATGTGCGTCTGGCACATGCGTCTTCGGGCTCTCCCACATTGGTTTGTGGATGAAAGCTATATGTTCAGCTGTAATGTCATGTAAAAACAATCTCTACATGACATTTACTCCCAGGTGTGACCAGTTACGTCCTTAAGATATCAACAGGCTGTATAAAGCCTTGCGCAACGGCTGTGTGTTTGTGCCATATGCGCAAAGCCCATCCGCGCTTCCCAAAATTGGAGCGAGTACTCATAAATCACGTGAATAACATGAATAAACGGTTTTACTGCATTTTGTTGTGTTTTATACGTTCTATGCTGTCATTTCTCTCTTCTCCTATTGGCAAGGCAAGGCAGAGTGCTCGCAACTGTGTCCTGTGCCGTAGCCGTGATATCTGTGCAATTATTACTTTTGCATATGATGACAGCGTGCAAAAGACGCATGGGCTCTGTGGAGAGCTCCGCTCCAGCTGGCTGCTGTGACAGCTCACTGACAATGTATTTCTGCTTAATCAGTTTCAGTCTCGCCAGAGTTACATTAATATCTGTATTTTTATATTTGAAATTCAGGGGATTTTGATAATAGATTATTAAAGTTTGTTTGCGAGGCTGTGGCCTCTGCATGTGCAGAGCTTGTGCGCCAAACTTTAGGGCGTATTTGCGCCGGCATATCATTAGTGCAAAATGTTTTGGGTAAAAAATAGGCTATTAAAAGGAACTGTCGGAATGGCGGTATGTTAAAAAAAACAAAAAACATACCGCCATTCCGACCATATGAGGAAAAAAGTGTCGGAATGGTGGGACGTTTGATAAAAAATTAAGTGTCGCCATTCCGACAATTGGAAACCCATGTCGGAATGGCGAGATGTCGGAATGGCAGCATGTAACCATGATGAAGGAGAGACCATTTGAGCAGCACAGCCATTTCGCAGCACAGGGACAGCAGTCCAAGTTACAGGATCTCCCACGTGGTATCACCTGTCACATTGTGTCAAGGCATCAAAAGAAGAAAAAATCACCAAACTCAAGGACAAAAAGACGAAGACGCCGGTGAACGAATAGAGAGAGCACTGACAAACCAGAAATACAAAAGGATTCTCGATATCAAGATCCAGAAGAAGAGGCTAACAATGCCACGAACACTTACGATGCTGGGAATGATGCCAGCAATGAACAGAGAAGAAGATTCAGTGTCATCAATCTGCAACACGTGCCTCTAATGAGGGGGTGAATATAGAATCCTCAACGATTACAACGTCTCTGGGAACTGTGACAAAAACAAGGTTTAAACCATTTTGATATATATTGTAACATATTGGCTAAGGAATAGTGCTGAAAATGAGGTAAATCTAATCCACCATTGTCCTTGGTCTTCTGTAGGGTTTTTAAACTAATACGTGGTGGTTTGTTTTTCCACAGAAATTTGGAGATGCATGAATCTAGTGACTTAAACCAAGTAGCAGATGGTTTTATGGGGATCATTGAGAACAAATAGTTAACTTTTGGTAGTATCATCATTTTAATGGATGTAATTCTCCCCATAAGTGATATAGGTAAGGACTTCCAACGAGAGAGATCGTCCTCTACTGTCTTTAATAATTGCACATAATTTAGCTTTGTTAGCTCTGAGAGCCTGGAGGAAATGTTTATGCCTAAATATCTAATATTTCCTGACTGTAAAGTGATCGCAGGTATATTATGGACCCTACAGTTAATGGGCAGAACTGTGGTCTTAGACCAGTTGATAGAGTAGTCAGAAAGTGTTGAGAATTTATTTATGAGTGTGATCGTGTGAGTGAGAGACGTCTGTGAGTTCTGAAGGAAAAGTAATACATCATCAGCATAAAGACTTATTTTATGCTCAATATTTTGGGATTAATTACTCACAAACGGGTAAGAAAAGGTAGTATTGCCAGACCATACATGATCAAAACAGGGAGCGGAGGTCGTTCAGCTGCAAGAAGGTGTGAATGTCCAACTAAAGTTTATAAAAAGCGGGTAAGACAAGTTGCGAATGCCCGACAATGCATGATCAAAAGAGGGAGCGGAGGTTTTCGGCTGCAAGAAGGTCTGAATGTCCACCCATAATTCCTGAAAAATGGGTAAAAAAAGGGTGCGAATGCCAAACCATACATCATCAAAAGCAGGAGTGGATGTGTTCGGCTACAAGAAAGTTTGAATGTCCGACCATAGTTTGTAAAAAGCGGGTAAGAAAAGGTTCGAATGCCCAAACATAGACCATCAAAAGAGGGAGCGGAGATGTTCCGCTGTAAGAAGGTGTAAATGTCCGACCATAGTTGGTAAAAAGCGGGTAAGAAAAGGTTAAACTACCCTACTGTACACAATCAATAGCGGGAGCGGAGTTGTTCGGCTACAAGAAGGTGTGAAAGTCCGACCACGGTTTGTAAAAAGCGGGTAAGAAAAGGTTCGAATGCCCGAATATATACCATCAAAAGTGGAAGTGGAGGTGTTCGGCTGCAAGAAGGTGTGAACGTCCGACCAAAGTTTGTAAAAAGCAGTTAAGAAAAGGTTCGAATATCCAACCAAACATAATCAAAAGCGGGAGCAGAGCTGTTCGACTGCAAGTAGGTGTGAATGTCAGATCATAATTTGCAAAAAGCTGATGAGAAAGGGTGAGAATGCCCGGCTATACACCATCAAATGCGGGAGCGGAAGTGTTCGGCTGTGAGTAGGTGTGAATGTCCGACCATAATTGCTGAAAAATGTGTTAGAAGAGACTAGAATGCCGGACAATACATCATCAAAAGCGGGAGAGGTGGTGTTCGGCTGCAAGTAGGTGTGAATGTCCAGCCATAATTACTCACAAATGGGTAAGAAAAGGTAGTATTGCCAGACCATACATGATCAAAAGAGGGAGCAGAGGTGTTCAGCTGCAAGAAGGTCTGAATGTCCACCAATAATTACTGAAAAATGGGTAAGAAAAGGTGCGAATGCCCAACCATACATCATCAAAAGCAGGAGTGGATGTGTTCGGCTACAAGAAGGTTTGAATGTCCGACCAAAGTTTGTAAAAAGCAGGTAAGAAAAGGTGAAAATACCCGACTGCACACAATCAAAAGAGGGAGCGGAGTTGTTCAGCAACAAAGAGTGAAAGTCTGACCATGGTTTGTAAAAAGTGGGTAAGAAAAGGTTTGTATGCCCGAATATACAACATCAAAAGCGGAAGCGGAGGTGTTCGGCTGCTTGAAAGTTTGAACGTCCTACCAAACTTTGTAAAAAGCAGTTAAGAAAAGTTTCGAATATCCAACCAAACATAATCAAAAGCGGGAGCAGAGCATTTCGACTGCAAGTAGGTGTGAATGTCAGATAATAATTTGCAAAAAGCTGATGAGAAAGGGTGAGAATGCCCGACTATACACCATCAAATGCGGGAGCGGAGTTGTTCGGCTGTGAGTAGGTGTGAATCTCCGAGCATATTTTGTAAAAAGGGGGTAAGAATAGATTCGAATGCCCGAACATACACTATCAAAAGAGGGAGCGGAGGTGTTCCGCTGTAAGAAGGTGTGAATGTCCGACCATAGTTGGTAAAAAAACGGGTAAGAAAAGGTTAAAATACCCGACTGTACACAATCAATAGTGGGAGCGGATGTGTTTGGCTACAAGAGTGTGTGACAGTCCGACCATGGTTTGTAAAAAACGGGTAAGAAAAGGTGCGAATGCCCGACAATGTATGATCAAAAGAGGGAGCGGAGGTTTTCGGCTACAAGAAGGTTTAAATGTCCGACCATAGTTTGTAAAAAGCGGGTAAGAAAAGGTTCAAATGCCTGACTATACACCATCAAAAGCGGAAGCGGAGGTGTTCCGCTGTAAGACGGTGTAAATGTCCGACCATAGTTGGTAAAAAGCGGGTAAGAAAAGGTTAAAATACCTGACTGTACACAATCAATAGCGGGAGCGGAGTGGTTCGGCTACAAGAAGGTGTGAAAGTTCAACCATGGTTTGTAAAAAGCTGGTAAGAAAAGGTTCGAATGCCCGAATATATACCATCAACAGCGGAAGCGGAAGTGTTCGGCTGCAAGAAGGTGTGAACGTCCGACCAAAGTTTGTAAAAAGCAGTTAAGAAAAGGTTCGAATATCCAACCAAACATAATCAAAAGCGGGAGCAGAGCTGTTCGACTGCAAGTAGGTGTGAATGTCCAGCCATAATTACTCACAAACGGGTAAGAAAAGGTAGTATTGCCAGACCATACATGATCAAAACAGGGAGCTGAGGTGGTTCAGCACCAAGGTGTGAATGTCTGACTATAGTTTGTACAAAGCGGGTAAGATAAGGTGCGAATGCCCGACAATGTATAATCAAAAGAGGGAGCAGAGGTTTTCGGCTACAAGAAGGTTTGAATGTCCGACCATAGTTTGTAAAAAGCTGGTAAGAAAAGGTTCGAATGCCCAAATATATACCATCAAAAGCGGAAGCGGAGGTGTTCGGCTGCAAGAAGGTGTCAACGTCCAACCAAAGTTGGCAAAAAGCAGTAAAGAAAAGGTTCGAATATCCAAACGTAATTAAAAGCGAGAGAGATTGTGTTCAGCTGCAAGTAGGTGTGAATATCCAGCCATAATTACTCACAAACGGGTAAGAAAATGTAGTATTGCTTGACCATACATGATCAAAACAGGGAGCGGAGGTGGTTTAGCTGCAAAAAGGGGTGAATGTCCAACTAAAGTTCAAATATATTAACAAAAGCGGGAGGAGAGGTCTTCGGATTAGAGTGGTTGAGAATTTCCAACCATAATCTATAAAATGTGGTGAAAAAAAAAGGTGTGAAGGAATGAATTTTATAGCAAAATCCGAAATCATGCATAACTCCGCAAAAGGAACGTATTGCTCAACCAAAGGGATGCTTCTTTCTCATTCAGGGTAATATGAGGAACTTTATGCTTGATACATTTTAGACATGGATAACTATGAAGGACAAAGCAATTTTAACTTGGTTTGAGCAAAGCAATTCATTTTATAGGAAAATCCGAAATCGTGCAGGACTCATGAAAGTAAGCTTTTTCTCGGATTCCTGATCCTCCAGTGTTGCTCTTTCCTATAATAAAAAATACCGCCTTGTTCTTTGTTGAAATTTATATAGACATTGATAAATATGAAGGACAAAGCAGTTTCCACTTTGTTTGAGTGAAGGAATTAATTTTATAGCAAAATCCAAAATCAAGCAGAACGTATGAAAATAAGCTTGTTTTCGGATTCCTGATCCTTCAGTGTTGCTATTTCTTCTACTGCAAAATACAATGTTGTTCTTTGTTGAAGTCAATCTAGACATTGATAAATATGAAGGACAAAGCAGTTTTAACATAGTTTGAGTAAAGTAATTCATTTTATACATAAAATCCCAAATCATGCAGAACGTATGAAAATAAGCTTATTCTCGGATTCCTGATCCTTCAGTGTTGCTCTTTCTACTACTGCAAAATACAATGTTGTTCTTTGTTGAAGTAAATCTAGACATTGATAAATATGAAGGACAAAGCAGTTTTCACTTGGTTTGAGTGAAGGAATTAATTTTATACATAAAATCCCAAATCATTCAAACCGTATGAAAAGAAGCTTATTCTCGGATTCCTGATCCTTCAGTGTTGCTTTTTCTACTACTGCAAAATACAATGTTGTTCTTTGTTGAAGTCGATCTAGACATTGATAAATATGAAGGACAAAGCAGTTTTAACTTGGTTTGAGTGAAGGAATTCATTTTATACATAAAATCCCAAATCATGCAGAACGTATGAAAATAAGCTTATTCTCGGATTACTGATCCTTCAGTGTTGCTCTTTCTTCTACTGCAAAATCCAGTGTTGTTCTTTGTTGAAGTCAATCTAGTCATTGATAAATATGAAGGACAAAGCAGTTTTAACATAGTTTGAGTGAAGGCATTCATTTATAGTAAAATCAATAATCGTGCAGAACTCATGAAAATAAGCTTATTCTCGGATTCCTAAAACTTTTGATTTGCTCTTTCTTTACTGCAAAGTACAATGTTGTTCTTTGTTGAAGTCGATCTAGGCATTGATAAATATGAAGGACAAAGCAGTTTTCACTGGGTTTGAGTGAAGGATTTGCAGCTGAAAACCTCCCGCTCCCGCTTTTGATTGTGTATAGTCGGGCTTTCGAGCCTTTTCTTACCCGGTTTTTAGAAATTATGGTTGGACATTCAGACCTTGCAGCCGAAGACCTCCACTCCCTCTTTTGATCATACATTGTAGGGCATTCGCACCTTGTCTTACCCGCTTTTTACAAACTATAGTCAGACATTCACACCTTGCAGCTGAACCACCTCAGCTCCCTGTTTTGATCATGTATGGTCTGGCAATACTACATTTTCTTACCCATTTGTGAGTAATTATGGCTGGACATTCACACCTACTTGCAGTCGAACAGCTCTGCTCCCGCTTTTGATGGTATATATTCGGGCATTCGAACCTTTTCTTAACTGCTTTTTGCAAACTTTGGTCGAACGTTCACAACTTCTTTCAGCCGAACACCTCCGCTTCCGCTTTTGATGGTATATATTCGGGCATTCGAACCTTTTCTTACCAGCTTTTTACAAACCATGGTTGAACTTTCACACCTTCTTGTAGCCGAACAACTCCGCTCCCGCTATTGATTGTGTACAGTCAGGTATTTTAACCTTTTCTTACCCGCTTTTTACCAACTATGGTCGGACATTCACACCGTCTTACAGCGGAACACCTCCGCTCCCTCTTTTGATGGTGTATAGTCAGGCATTTGAACCTTTTCTTACCCGCTTTTTACAAACTATGGTCGGACATTCAAACCTTCTTGTAGCCGAAAACCTCCGCTCCCTCTTTTGATCATACATTGTCGGGCATTCGCACCTTTTCTTACCCGTTTTTTACAAACCATGGTCGGACTGTCACACATTCTTGTAGCCAAACACATCCGCTCCCGCTATTGATTGTGTACAGTCGGGTATTTTAACCTTTTCTTACCCGTTTTTTTACCAACTATGGTCGGACATTCACACCTTCTTACAGCGGAACACCTCCGCTCCCTCTTTTGATGGTGTATGTTTGGGCATTCGAACCTTTTCTTACCCGCTTTTTACAAACTATGCTCGGACATTCAAACCTTGTAGCCGAACACATCCACTCCTGCTTTTGCTGATGTATGGTTGGGCATTCAAACCTACTTGTTGCCCGCTTTTCATTTATTTTGGGTGGACATTCACACCTTGTCACAGCCAAACACCTCCGCTCCCTGTTTTGATCATGTATGGTTGGACATTCGCACCTTTTCTCACCCGCTTTTTGCCAACTATGGTCAGCTGTTCACAGCTTCCTCTCCACCATACTTGTATGGTGGGATATTCACACCCACTTGCATCCGAAGACCTTTTGTTGATATTTAGTCGGTCATTCGCAGCTTACCCGCTTTTGGCAAACTATGGCCTTCATGCAGCCAAACACCTCTGATCTCGCTTTTGATGATGTAAGGTTGGGCATTCAGACCTTGCTTCACCTGCTTTTCACCAAATATAGTCGGACATTCACACCTTCTTGCAGCCGAACACTTCCGCTCCACCTTTTAGTGTTCTATCACACCTTTTTTTTCACCGCATTTTATGGATTATGGTTGGAAATTCTCAACCACTCTCATCCGAAGACCTCTCCTCCCGCTTTTGTTAATATATTTGAACTTTAGTCGGACATTCACACCTTCTTGCAGCTGAACCACCTCCGCTCCCTGTTTTGATCATGTATGGTCTGGCAATACTACCTTTTCTTACCCGTTTGTTAGTAATTATGGCTGGACATTCACACCTACTTGCAGCCGAACACCACCTCTCCCGCTTTTGATGATGTATGGACCGGCATTCTTACCTTTTCTAACACATTTTTCAGCAATTATGGTCGGAGATTCACACTTACTCACAGCCGAACAACTCCGCTCCCGCATTTGATGGTGTATAGTCGGGCATTCTCACCCTTTCTCATCAGCTTTTTGCAAATTATGATCTGACATTCACACCTGCTTTTGATAATGTATGGTTGGGCATTCGCACCTTTTCTTACCCATTTTTCAGTAATTATGGGTGGACATTCACACCTTCTTGCAGCTGAACACCTCCTCTCCCGCTATTGATTGTGTACAGTCGGGTATTTTAACCTATTCTTACCCGCTTTTTACCAACTATGGTCGGACATTCACACCGTCTTACAGCGGAACACCTCTGCTCCCGCTTTTGATGGTGTATAGTCAGGCGCTTGAACCTTTTCTTACCCGCTTTTTACAAACTATGGTCGGACATTCAAACCTTCTTGTAGCCGAAAACCTCCGCTCCCTCTTTTGATTATACATTGTTGGGCATTCGCACCTTATTTACAAACTATAGTCAAACATTCACACCTTGCAGTTGAGCAACCTCAGCTCCCTGTTTTGATAGTGTATGTTCGGGCATTCGAACCTATTCTTACCCCCTTTTTACAAACTATGCTCGGAGATTCACACCTACTCACAGCCGAACAACTCCGCTCCCGCATTTGATGATGTATTGTCCGGCATTCTAGTCTCTTCTAACACATTTTTCAGCAATTATGGTCGGACATTCACACCTACTCACAGCCAAAAACTTCCGCTCCCGCATTTGATGGTGTATAGCCGGGCATTCTCACCCTTTCTCATCAGCTTTTTGCAAATTATGATCTGACATTCACACCTACTTGCAGTCGAACAGCTCTTTTCCCGCTTTTGATTATGTTTGGTTGGATATTCGAACCTTTTCTTAACTGTTTTTCACAAACTTTGGTCGGACGTTTACACCTTCTTGCAGCCGAACACATCCACTTCCACTTTTGATGGTATATATTCGGGCATTCGAACCTTTTCTTACCCGCTTTTTACAAACCGTGGTCGGACTTTCACACCTTCTTGTAGCCAAACAACTCCGCTCCCGCTATTGATTGTGTACAGTCGGGTATTTTAACCTTTTCTTACCCGCTTTTTACCAACTATGGTCGGACATTTACACATTCTTACAGCGGAACACCTCCGCTCCCTCTTTTGATGGTCTATGTTCGGGCATTCGAACCTTTTCTTACCCGCTTTTTACAAACTATGGTCGGACATTCAAACCTTCTTGTAGCCGAACACATCCACTCCTGCTTTTGATGATGTATGGTTTGGCATTTTCACCTTTTCTTACCCATTTTTCAGTAATTATGGGTGGACATTCACACCTTCTTGCAGCTGAACTACTCCTCTCCCGCTTATGATCATGTGCGGTTTGATATTCGAAAATTTTCTTTCATGTTTTAAAGCAATTATTGATGGACATTCAAATCTTCTTGTAGCCGAACACATCCACTCCTGCTTTTGATGATGTATGGTTTGGCATTCGCACCCTTTTTTTACCCATTTTTCAGGAATTTTGGGTGGACATTCAGACCTTCTTGCAGCCGAAAACCTCCGCTCCCTCTTTTGATCATACATTGTCGGGCATTCGCACCTTATCTTACCCGCTTTTTACAAACTATAGTCAGACATTCACACCTTGCAGCTGAACCACCTCCGCTCCCTGTTTTGATCATGTATGGTCTGGCAATACTGCCTTTTCTTACCCGTTTGTGAGTAATTAATCCCAAAATATTGAGCATAAAATAAGTCTTTATGCTGATGATGTATTACTTTTCCTTCAGAACTCACAGACGTCTCTCAGTCACACGATCACACTCATAAATAAATTCTCAGCACTTTCTGACTACTCTATCAACTGGTCTAAGACCACAGTTCTGCCCATTAACTGTAGGGTCCATAATATACCTGCGATCACTTTACAGTCAGGAAATATTAGATATTTAGGCATAAACATTTCCTCCAGGCTCTCAGAGCTAACAAAGCTAAATTATGTGCAATTATTAAAGACAGTAGAGGACGATCTCTCGTTGGAAGTCCTTACCTATATCACTTATGGGGAGAGTTACATCCATTAAAATGATGATACTACCAAAAGTTAACTATTTGTTCTCAATGATCCCCATAAAACCATCTGCTACTTAGTTTAAGTCACTAGATTCATGCATCTCCAAATTTCTGTGGAAAAACAAACCACCACGTATTAGTTTAAAAACCCTACAGAAGACCAAGGACAGTGGTGGATTAGATTTACCTCATTTTCAGTACTATTCCTTAGACAATAGGTTACAATATATATCAAAATGGTTTAAACCTTGTTGTTGTCACAGTTCCCAGAGACGTTGTAATCGTTGAGGATTCTATATTCACCCCCTCATTAGAGGCACGTAATGCAGATTGATGACACTGAATCTTCTTCTCTGTTCATTGCTGGCATCATTCCCAGCATCGTAAGTGTTCGTGGCATTGTTAGCCTCTTCTTCTGGATCTTGATATCGAGAATCCTTTTGTATTTCTGGTTTGTCAGTCCTCTGTCTTTGTTCACCGGAGTCTTTGTCTTTTTGTCCTTGAGTTTGGTGATTTTTTCTTCTTTTGATGCCTTGACACAATGTGACAGGTGATACCACGTGGGAGATCCTGTAACTTGGACTGCTGTCCCTGTGCTGCGAAATGGCTGTGCTGCTCAAATGGTCTCTCCTTCATCATGGTTACATGCTGCCATTCCGACATCTCGCCATTCCGACATGGGTCTCCAATTGTCGGAATGACGACACTTAATTTTTTATCAAACGTCCCACCATTCCGACACTTTTTTCCTCCTATGGTCGGAATGGCGGTATGTTTTTTGTTTTTTTTAACATACCGCCATTCCGACAGTTCCTTTTAATAGCCTATTTTTTACCCAAAACATTTTGCACTAATGATATGCCGGCGCAAATACGCCCTAAAGTTTGGCGCACAAGCTTTGCACATGCAGAGGCCACAGCCTCGCAAACAAACTTTAATAATCTATTATCAAAATCCCCTGAATTTCAAATATAAAAATACAGATATTAATGTAACTCTGGCGAGACTGAAACTGATTAAGCAGAAATACAGTGTCAGTGAGCTGTCACAGCAGCCAGCTGGAGCGGAGCTCTCCACAGAGCCCATGCGTCTTTTGCACGCTGTCATCATATGCAAAAGTAATAATTGCAATTACAGATATCACGGCTACTGCACAGGACACAGTTGCGAGCACTCTGCCTTGCCTTGCCAATAGGAGAAGAGAGAAATGACAGCATAGAACGTATAAAACACAACAAAATTCAGTAAAAACGTTTATTCATGTTATTCACGTGATTTATGAGTACTCACTCCAATTTTTGGAAGCGTGGATGGGCTTTGCGCATTTGGCACAAACACACAGCCGCAACGGTTGTAGCTTTATACAGCCTGTTGATATCTTAAGGACCTAACTGGTCACACAATGTCATGTAGAGATTGTTTTTACATGACATTACAGCTGAACATATAGCTTTCATCCACAAACCAACGTGGGAGAGCCCGAAGACGCATGTGCCAGACGCACATAGGCATGCGTAAAACCAATTTTGACCACTTCATACTGTTTATTTGCTTTCTTTTAGTTAACTTTCGTTTCTTTTGGATTCTTGTGCGTGTTATGGAGCCGTTTTGGTCCATGTTTGTAAGCCTTTTTTTCCTGGATTAAATTTTCGGAAGTTGAAACAAGTGGCATTGGAGTGTGTGATTGAAAACCACCGCGGACTGCTTCTCCTCCTCCAGTTGCCGAGACTTTGTGTTTTTAATAACGCTTGTCTATAAACGTGTTAAACATATAAATTGCATGAACAGAAAGAAGGGACTCACCTGTTGAGTAACACACATTTCCTTATACGGAAAGCCTTGTCGGAATGGTGGGACATTTGAACGTCAGAATAGCGGGATGTCGCAATGGTGGGATGTCGGAATGGTGGGACGTTTGCATGTCGGAATGGTGGTATGTCGGAATGGTGGGATGTCGGAATAGCGGGATGTCGGAATGGCGGGATTTCGGAATGGGTGTTGCCACCCCCTTCATCATATACACAGTTATTTATACATCACCTTCCACCATGAAGCGTTGTCCCTTTTTGTTTCTCTCTTTGTTCTTAAAATGCTGTTATGCATGTCTAAACCAATCCATTAAATTAGATCATTTTGGCAGTAAAGCGATCTACAATGTGCTTGGTCGCAAAGCTGCTCATCTGTGGTAAACAGCTCTTCAGAAAGGCATTCTTCAATTGATTTCACTAATTCTATGTAATAATTTTGTGATTTCCTACAAAACTACACTTCTTCTCCCATCTGTCTGAGTATTTAATATTGTCTGGGTCCCGTTAAAACATGTATTTTTCCCATCTAATTCCTTGTTTGCTTTAAAACAAGTATTCCCCATTTTCTATCCCTTCAGTAGCCAACCAGTTTGTATGGAGTACACTGGAGCAACTTGACTGATCAGTAAAACACTGCTTTTGTTGTCACCGCAAGGCTTCCCCCGTCGGTTGTTTCACTGAGACACTACTGAGTAACTATAACTCAACACAGTTTATACACATAACATTCCTATACATACTAACAAACAAACAAACAATTATTTATCGCAATTTTCTCATCTCTGTTTGAACGTACACCCAGGTAAATATTCCTGTAGTCTTCTCATACCGACTATGGACCCATTCATTGTTTAACTTCACTGTTTTGCAAATCCTAATTGAATATTAAACATTGACATTGAACTTTACTTGATAAGCAGGTCTTCATTGCATTCAGCAGCCTATATGTGAGCATCTATGTTTTCGCTGTTCTTCTTTGCATTTATCAGCAGCAAGCAATTCTTCATTGCACATGCATATGAAAATAGTAAAACAATTCCAATGCGTTAGCGAAACCTTCTATATCAGGAGTGTCCATCATGATGCTGGGAATAGAACCTCTTTCCCAGAATAGTTCAACCTTCATTACTCAACTGATCATAACTCCGCAATGAGCACATTTCAAAGTATCATTCCTCTACATATATTCAAAAATCTATGTGTAAATGTTTAATATTTCTTATATTTGTTGATGTCATTCTGTGTGCATGTGGCCTAAACCCAATCTCTGTGTGGCAATTTTAATTTAAACAAGTTGAACTCTGCCTCTGATCATTTAAAAAAGGTGTGTACCAATATCAACCTTTCTCAGGTAATTACAGATCCTACAAAACCAAAGAGATCCTTCAAGGTTGTCCCTGATTGGCTCAATCTTAACAAATCAAAGGTAGAAAATCCGCAGTATCTGAACTTGGTGTTAGTTATCACTGCTCAATAGCCTGTATCAGAATTGCAAAAATGAAAACATTAGGTCCACGCTTGGTATCCAGATCCTGAAACATCTCCATGAGCAGGCTTTTTTTTAACTGATCTGTTGAATAGTTATATGACACTGTTAAAATCCCAGATGAAGATCTAGCACTTGACCATTTTTGTAAATCTTCTAATTCCAC
The DNA here is from genome assembly GCF_036924035.1 of Leuresthes tenuis. Classification (NCBI taxonomy): domain Eukaryota; kingdom Metazoa; phylum Chordata; class Actinopteri; order Atheriniformes; family Atherinopsidae; genus Leuresthes; species Leuresthes tenuis. The sequence goes on from NW_027325362.1 coordinate 25,518,827, forward strand.
AGTTGATAAACACGCCCCTTTTAAAAAGTATAGAACTTAGAACAGGTCTATCCCTGGCTTTCGGCAGAACTGTCTTCTTTACTTTTTTTTCCCCTTGTCCTGTTCAGCATTATGTCAGAAGAATTGTAGTCTGAATACCTTTGATGCCAAACAGATTTGTTTTGCCAAGGGAAGTTTTATAAATGTAAAGCTCCCCTTGATGCCCATTTATTTATTTCTGTTTACAATATATGACATGAACTGAACTGAACCGGACCGGGGGACAAGGAAAGAAGAAGAGGAAAGAAGAGGAAACAGAACAAAAATAGAAACATAAACCAGACAACCAGCTGCTACACCTGTAAAAAACAAAACAGACAACAATCCATGGCCTATGAGGGGAATCCAGCCTTAGCGCCACCAGGAGCACCTGAAAGCAGACAAGCAGAGAAAAAACAAACACACAAACAAACAAAAACAAGCACAAGAAGCGGCAATCGCATACAACACAGCTGTGGATATAGATGACCTGAGACGACATGATAATACATCAACTGCTTAGTGACCATGCTACTGGACTAATGAATGTGTGTGTGTGTGTGTGAGAACATGCAACACCCATGGCACAGGACCAACATGATAACCGTGCTTAGTTATGAGTGTATAAGCGTACAGGGCCACAATCCACAGCCCCCCCCCAAGCAATCAGAAGCAGGCAGAGAGGGCCACAAGACCCAGGCCACCAGCAGCCCCCACAGAGCACAGAACCCAGGCAGCCCACCGCAGGGGCAACCACGCATCCACCCAGAAGACTGCAGAGGAAGCCCCCGGAAAGAGCCCCCATAAGCATAGGGCAGAGGCACTCCGGGAACCAGGGGTAACAGCCCACCGACCCCGCCAGGCCCCAGCCGCCCAGACATGGGCCGTGCACTGGACCTGGGCCCCAGGAGCCCGAGCGCCCCCAAACCCCCCGGCAGAGGCCCCACCCAATACCCAGGAGGGCCAAGCGCCCCAGACAGCCACAAAGTGGGTCAGCGCCTGCCCCAGCGCCCCTGGCCAAGTGCCCTGGGAGTCAAGACGTGCCCACAGGTGGGTGAAGTCGCGAGCAGTGGGGAGAGGCAACGCTGATGCCCCATCGGGAGAAACACAGGCAGGCCAGGCGACAGCAAGTCCCAGATCCAGGCCCAATCATTACCACACACACTTTCACGTCCCATACATCCACACATCCACACATCCTACCTCCCTCGACTCTGCTGGGGTGTAGTGCAGCGGGCACACCAGGAGGCCAGCAACCCCCCAGCCACCACAGACCCCGAACCAGCAGAACAATTAATTAATCCTCCTGGCCCCTCCTGCCCCGAGCAGACACCAGGAAGCAGGGGTGTGCGAAGAAGACCCCTCCCCTCACCCTTCTGGCTCTTCAATATTTTCTAATAGTGAGCAATTAAAATTGAGGGGCAGCCAAACTTGTAGAACTGGGAGCGCGGCACTCTGGGCAGCCTACATACCCAAAGAGCCCCGCCCACTAGATGCCACTCAGTGTAACCACCCCCCAAGACCTAATGTGTGTGTGTGAGTGTGTTTGATAAGTAGTAATGTCTAAGGTGAAATTAAAACAGGGGCAGGGAACTGCAGAGTTCAACCAAAGGGGACCACCTACGTGGCCCCATCCACTACACCCCACCGAACACACACGCCCCCAAAACCCTTCATGTGTGAGTGTGTGCTGTGTACAGGAGCCAGAAGGGAGAGGGGTATGGGGATATATACCGGGGGAGCTACTCTCCCCCAGAGAGGGCAGCCAGGGACTGGCTGCAATAGGCATCCCCGCTACCTGGGAGCCAACAATGGGCAGGAGGGCCTGATGTCCACCAGGCTCGGGGCCTGCAGCGACCATATTCCGGGAGCTACTGTACCCCCAGAAGGTACCCATCCCGCCCCACCCCACTCAACCCAACCCCACCCAGGAGGACCTCTACAAAAAACAAACAAACAACATCAAAAAACAAACAAACAAACCACCCGGTCACACCAGTCGCAGCAGCCCGGGCCTGAGACCCACCATCACCCAGCAACCCACCACCACCACTATGTGATAAAACTAATCAGAGGGGACCAGAGAGAATGAAATCCAGCCAATTGATGTTTTGAGGAGGCAGACATTGTTTTCATGCTAATATAATCTAAAAGAAAATTTCTAAACTGGTTAATACACAATTGTTCTTCGCTTTCCAGTTCATGAGAATAGTTTTCTTTGCGATACATAACACTGTGACAACCATGTGTGCTGAGTTAATTTCCATGTTGATGTTGTCTAAGTCACCCAGTATGCACAGTGTGGGGCATGCAGGGATGCTACACTTTAGCCATGTTGATAGGTCCTCACAGACTTCAAGCCAGAACTTCTGGACAGGCGCAGAAAACCACAAAGCGTGTGCATAATCATCAGGTGTGTTATCTGTGCAATGTGAGCAGATGTTTGAGTGTGTTAGACCCATCCTGAACATCCTTTGTCCTGTATAGTGTGTTCTATGAAGGATTTTGTATTGTATGAGCTGTAAATTAGGATTTCGAGTCTTTATGAAGGTGTTCAAACATATTTGTGGTTAGAAGCTATGACCAGAACTGATGGATAAATCTGCCTCCCATTTTGAGGATGGAAGAGACATTGTGTCATCTATCTTAGACAATAATTTATATATTTTTGATAGTAGTTTTGTGGTACAGATGCTTAGAAATTCTGCTACCCTAGTCGGGGGTTGTAAGTCTGGTTGGTGGAGGATATATCCATCCATCCATCCATCATCTGCCGCTTATCCGGGGGTCGGGTCGCGGGGGCAGGAGCTTGAGCAGAGAAACCCAGACGTCTCTGTCCCCGGCCACTTCCTCCAGCTCTTCCGGGGGGACCCCGAGGCGTTCCCAGGCCAGCCGAGAGACATAGTCTCTCCAACGTGTCCTGGGTCTCCCCCGGGGTCTCCTCCCAGTGGGACGTGCCCAGAACACCTCCCCAGGGAGGCGCCCAGGGGGCATCCTAACCAGATGCCCGAGCCACCTCATCTGACTCCTCTCAATGCGGAGGAGCAGCGGTTCTACTCCGAGCCCCTCCCGGATGACTGAGCTTCTCACCCTATCTCTAAGGGAGAGCCCAGACACCCTGCGGAGGAAACCCATTTCGGCCGCTTGTATTCGCGATCTTGTTCTTTCGGTCACTACCCACAACTCGTGACCATAGGTGAGGATGGGAACGTAGATTGACCAGTAAGTAGAGAGCTTCGCCTTCTGGCTCAGCTCCCTCTTCACAACGACGGGTCGGTGCAGAGCCTGCAACACTGCAGGCGCCGCACCGATCCGCCCGTCAATCTCCCGCTCCATTCGTCCGTCACTCGTGAACAAGACCCCGAGATACTTGAACTCCTCCTCTTGGGGAAGGATCTCATTCCCGACCCGGAGAGAGCATTCCACCCTTTTCCGGCTGAGAACCATAGTCTCGGATTTGGAGGTGCTGATTCTCATCCCAGCCGCTTCACACTCGGCTGCGAATCACTCCAGTGAGAGCTGAAGGTCACGGCCTGACGACGGTAACAGAACCACATCATATGCAAAAAAGCAGAGACCCGATTCTGAGGTCGCCAAATGGGACACCCTCAACGCCCTGGTTCCGCCTAGAAATTCTGTCCATAAAAGTTAGGAACAGAATCGGTGACAAAGGGCAGCCCTGACGGAGTCCAACTCTTACCGGAAACGTATCCGACTTACTGCCGGCAATGCGGACCAAACTCTGGCACCGGTCATACAGAGACCGAACGGCCCCTATCAAGGGGTCCGGCACTCCATATTCCCGGAGCACCCCCCACAGGACTCCACGAGGGACACGGTCGAACGCTTTCTCCAAGTCCACAAAACACATGTAGACTGGTTGGGCGAACTCCCATGCACCCTCCAGGATCCTGCCGAGGGTATAGAGCTGGTCCACTGTTCCACGGCCAGGACGAAAGCCACACTGCATCTCCTGAATCCGAGGCTCGATTATCCGACGGATACTCCTCTCCAATACCCCCGAATAGACCTTACCAGGGAGGCTGAGGAGTGTGATACCCCTATAGTTGGAACACACCCTCCGGTCCCCCTTTTATAAGAGGGGGACCACCACCCCAATCTGCCAGTCCAGAGGCACTGTCCCCGATGTCCACACGATACTGCAGAGACAGCCCTACAACATCCAGAGCCTTGAGAAACTCAGGACGGACCTCATCCACCCCCGGGGCCTTGCCACCGAGGAGCTTTTTAACCACCTCGGCAACCTCAGCCCCAGAAATGGGAGGCCCCGTCTCCGAGCTCTCCGACTCTGCCTCTTCCGAGCACGTGTTGGTAGGATTGAGGAGTTCCTCGAAGTACTCCCCCCACCGACTCACAACATCCCTAGTTGAGGTCAGCAAAGCCCCGTCCCCACTGTAAACAGTGTTGACTGTGAGCCGCTTCCCCCCCCCTGAGACGCCGGATGGTGGACCAGAATCTTTTCGAGGCCGTCCGGAAATCGTTCTCCATGGTCTCACCGAACTCCTCCCAGGCCCGAGTTTTTTGCCTCAGCAACCGCCGAAGCCGTGGCCCGTCTGGCCCGTCGGTACCTATCAGCTTCTTCCAGGGTCCCACTGGCCAAAAAGGCCCGATAGGACTCCTTCTTCAGCTTGACGGCTTCCCTCACCACTGGTGTCCACCAGCAGGTTCGAGGGTTGCCGCCACGACAGGCACCGACCACCTTACGGCCACAACTCCGACCAGCTGCCTCGGCAATGGAGTCACGGAACATGGCCCATTCGGACTCAATATCCCCCACCTCAAATATGGTTGAAGCTCTGCCGGAGGTGGGAGTTAAAGCTCCTTCTGACGGGGGATTCTGACAAACGCTCCCAGCAGACCCTCACAATACGTTTGGGCCTGCCAGGTCTGATCGGCATCCTCCCCCACCAGCGGAGCCAACTCACCACCAGGTGGTGATCAGTTGACAGCTCCGCCCCTCTCTTCACCCGAGTGTCCAGGACATACGGCCGCAAGTCCGATGATACAACCACAAAGTCGATCATCGAACTGCGGCCAAGGGTGTCCTGGTGCCAAGTGCACATATGGACACCCTTATGCCTGAACATGGTGTTCGTTATGGACAGTCTATGACTGGCACAGAAGTCCAACAACATAACACCACTCTGATTCAGATCGGGGGGGCCGTTCCTCCCAATCACACCCCTCCAGGTCTCACTGTCATTGCCCATGTGAGCATTGAAGTCCCCCAGCAGAATGAGGGAGTCTCCGGTAGGAGCATTCTCCAGTGCCTCCCCCAGAGACTCCAAAAAGGGTAGGTACTCTGAACTGCTGTTTGGCGCATAGGCACAAACAACAGTCAGGACTCGTCCCCCCACCCAAGGCGGAGGGAGGCTACCCTCTCGTTCACTGGGGTAAACCCCAATGTACTGGCACACAGCCGGGGGGCAATAAGTATGCCCACACCTGCTCTGCGCCTCTCACCACGGGCAACTCCAGAGTGGAAGAGAGTCCAACCCCTCTCAAGAGTACTGGTTCCAGATCCCAAGCCGTGCGTCGAGGTGAGTCCGACTATATCTAACGGTCTGATGAAGTTTCAACAATAAACAACAAACTTTGTATTATGAGAAAGAACCAGACTCATTCTTCAGGAATCCGAAAATAAGCTCTATTTTACGAGTTATGCACGAATTCGGATTCTCCTATAAAACGAATTCCTTAACTCAAACCAAGTTAAGACTGCTTTGTCCTTCATATTTATTCATGTCTAATCAAGTTTCAATGATAAACAACGTTGTACTTTGTAGAATGAGAAAGAACTTCTTCAGCAATAAGCATCTCTCGACAAATGACGAAATACAGATTTTGCTATAAAATTAATTGCTATCAGCCTGACTTAAAACTGTTTGTCTTCCTTATTTATCCACTTCAAATCAAGTTTCAACAATTAAAAAAATTTTGTAGTTTGAGAAAGAACAACTTAATCTTGAGCAATCAGTATAAAAAGAGGGTGGGCAAAGGTGCGAATGTCAAACCATACATGATCAAAACAGGGAGCGGAGGAGTTTGGCTGAGACAAGGTGTGAATGTCCAGCCATAATTAATGAAAAGCGGGCAACAAGTAGGTTCGAATGCCCAACCATACATCATCAAAAGCAGGAGTGGATATGTTCGGCTACAAGAAGGTTTGAACGTCTGACCATAGTTTGTAAAAAGCGGGTAAGAAAAGGTTCGAATGCCCGAACATACACCATCAAACGAGGGAGCGGAGGTGTTCCGCTGTAAGAAGGTGTGAATGTCCGACCATAGTTGGTAAAAAGCGGGTAAGAAAAGGTTAAAATACCCGACTGTACACAATCAATAGCGGGAGCGGAGTTGTTCGGCTACTAAAAGATGTGAAAGTACGACTATGGTTTGTAAAAAACGGGTAAGAAAAGGTGCTAATGCCCGACAATGTATGATCAAAAGAGGGAGCGGAGGTTTTCGGCTACAAGAAGGTTTGAATGTCCGACCATAGTTTGTAAAAAGCGGGTAAGAAAAGGTTCAAATGCCTGACTATACACCATCAAAAGCGGGAGCGGAGGTGTTCCGCTGTAAGAAGGTGTAAATGTCCGACCATAGTTGGTAAAAAGCGGGTAAGAAAAGGTTAAAATACCCGACTGTACACAATCAATAGCGGGAGCGGAGTTGTTTGGCTACAAGAAGGTGTGAAAGTCCTACCACGGTTTGTAAAAAGCGGGTAAGAAAAGGTTCGAATGCCCGAATATATACCATCAAAAGTGGAAGTGGATGTGTTCGGCTGCAAGAAGGTGTGAACGTCCGACCAAAGTTTGTAAAAAGCAGTTAAGAAAAGGTTCGAATATCCAACCAAACATAATCAAAAGCGGGAGCAGAGCTGTTCAACTGCAAGTAGGTGTGAATGTCAGATCATAATTTGCAAAAAGCTGATGAGAAAGGGTGAGAATGCCCGGGTATACACAATCAAATGCGGGAGCGGAAGTGTTCGGCTGTGAGTAGGTGTGAATGTCCGACCATAATTGCTGAAAAATGTGTTAGAAGAGACTAGAATGCCGGACAAGACATCATCAAATACGGGAGCGGAGTTGTTCAGCTGTGAGTAGGTGTGAATCTCCGAGCATAGTTTGTAAAAAGGGGGTAAGAATAGGTTCGAATGCCCGAACATACACTATCGAAACAGGGAGCTGAGGTGGCTCAGCTGCAAGGTGTGAATGTGTGACTATAGTTTGTAAATAAGGTGCGAATGCCCAACAATGTATAATCAAAAGAGGGAGCGGAGGTTTTCGGCTACAAGAAGGTTTGAATGTCCGACCATAGATTGTAAAAAGCGGGTAAGAAAAGGTTCAAATGCCTGACTATACGCCATCAAAAGCGGGAGCAGAGGTGGTTCAGCTGCAAGAAGGTGTGAATGTCCGACTAAAGTTCAAATATATTAACAAAAGCGGGAGGAGAGGTCTTCGGATGAGAGTGGTTGAGAATTTCCAACCATAATCTATAAAATGCGGTGAAAAAAAAGGTGTTATAGAACACTAAAAGGTGGAGCGGAAGTGTTCGGCTGCAAGAAGGTGTGAATACCCGACTATATTTGGTGAAAAGCAGGTGAAGCAAGGTCTGAATGCCCAACCTTACATCATCAAAAGCGAGATCAGAGGTGTTTGGCTGCAAGAAGGCCATAGTTTGCCAAAAGCGGGTAAGCTGCGAATGACCGACTAAATATCAACAAAAGCTCTTCGGATGCAAGTGGGTGTGAATATCCCACCATACAAGTATGGTGGAGAGGAAGCTGTGAACAGCCGACCATAGTTGGCAAAAAGCGGGTGAGAAAAGGTGCGAATGTCCAACCATACATGATCAAAACAGGGAGCGGAGGTATTTGGCTGTGACAAGGTGTGAATGTCCACCCAAAATTAATGAAAAGCGGGCAAGGTTTGAATGCCCAACCATACATCATCAAAAGCAGGAGTGGATGTGTTCGGCTACAAGAAGGTTTGAATGTCCGAGCATAGTTTGTAAAAAGCGGGTAAGAAAAGGTTCGAATGCCCAAACATACACCATCAAAAGAGGGAGCGGAGGTATTCCGCTGTAAGAAGGTGTGAATGTCCGACCATAGTTGGTAAAAAGTGGGTAAGAAAAGGTTAAAATACCCGACTGTACACAATCAATAGCGGGAGCGGATGTGTTTGGCTACAAGAATGTGTGACAGTCCGACCATGGTTTGTAAAAAACGGGTAAGAAAAGGTGCGAATGCCCGACAATGTATGATCAAAAGAGGGAGCGGAGGTTTTCGGCTACAAGAAGGTTTGAATGTCCGACCATAGTTTGTAAAAAGCTGCTAAGAAAAGGTTCGAATGCCTGAATATATACCATCAAAAGCGGAAGCGGAGGTGTTCGGCTACAAGAAGGTGTGAAAGTTCAACCATGGTTTGTAAAAAGCTGCTAAGAAATGGTTGGAATGCCCGAATATATACCATCAAAAGCGGGAGCAGAGCTGTTCGACTGCAAGTAGGTGTGAATGTCCAGCCATAATTACTCACAAACGGGTAAGAAAAGGTAGTATTGCCAGACCATACATGATCAAAACAGGGAAGCGGGTAAGACAAGGTGCGAATGCCCGACAATGTATGATCAAAAGAGGGAGTGGAGGTCTTCGGCTGCAAGGTCTGAATGTCCAACCATATTTTCTAAAAACCGGGTAAGAAAAGGCTCGAAAGCCCGACTATACACAATCAAAAGCGGGAGCGGGAGGTTTTCAGCTGCAAATCCTTCACTCAAACCAAGTGAAAACTGCTTTGTCCTTCATATTTATCAATGTCTAGATTTACTTCAACAAAGAACAACATTGTATTTTGCAGTAGTAGAAAGAGCAACACTTGAAGGAACAGGAATCCGAGAATAAGCTTATTTTCATACGTTCTGCATGATTTGGGATTTTATGTATAAAATGAATTCCTTTACTCAAACTATGTTAAAACTGCTTTGTCCTTCATATTTATCAATGTCTAGATTGACTTCAACAAAGAACAACATTGTATTTTGCAGTAGAAGAAATAGCAACACTGAAGGATCAGGAATCCAAAAACAAGCTTATTTTCATACGTTCTGCTTGATTTGGGATTTTGCTATAAAATTAATTCCTTCACTCAAACAAAGTGGAAACTGCTTTGTCCTTCATATTTATCAATGTCTAGATTTACTTCAACAAAGAACAACATTGTATTTTGCAGTAGTAGAAAGAGCAACACTTGAAGGAACAGGAATCCGAGAATAAGCTTATTTTCATACGTTCTGCATGATTTGGGATTTTATGTATAAAATGAATTCCTTTACTCAAACTATGTTAAAACTGCTTTGTCCTTCATATTTATCAATGTCTAGATTGACTTCAACAAAGAACAACATTGTATTTTGCAGTAGAAGAAATAGCAACACTGAAGGATCAGGAATCCAAAAACAAGCTTATTTTCATACGTTCTGCTTGATTTGGGATTTTGCTATAAAATTAATTCCTTCACTCAAACAAAGTGGAAACTGCTTTGTCCTTCATATTTATCAATGTCTAGATTTACTTCAACAAAGAACAACATTGTATTTTGCAGTAGTAGAAAGAGCAACACTTGAAGGAACAGGAATCCGAGAATAAGCTTATTTTCATACGTTCTGCATGATTTGGGATTTTATGTATAAAATGAATTCCTTTACTCAAACTATGTTAAAACTGCTTTGTCCTTCATATTTATCAATGTCTAGATTGACTTCAACAAAGAACAACATTGTATTTTGCAGTAGAAGAAATAGCAACACTGAAGGATCAGGAATCCGAAAACAAGCTTATTTTCATACGTTCTGCTTGATTTGGGATTTTGCTATAAAATTAATTCCTTCACTCAAACAAAGACGAAACTGCTTTGTCCTTCATATTTATCAATGTCTATATCGATTTCAACAAAGAACAAGGCTGTATTTTGCAGTATAGGAAAGAGCAACACTGGAGGATCAGGAATCCGAGAATAAGCTTACTTTCATGAGTCCTGCACGATTTCGGATTTTCCTATAAAATGAATTGCTTTGCTCAAACCAAGTTAAAATTGCTTTGTCCTTCATAGTTATCCATGTCTAAAATGTATCAAGCATAAAGTTCCTCATATTATCCTGAATGAGAAAGAAGCATCCCTTTGGTTGAGCAATACGTTCCTTTTGCGGAGTTATGCATGATTTCGGATTTTGCTATAAAATTCATTCCTTCACACCTTTTTTTTCACCGCATTTTATAGATTATGGTTGGAAATTCTCAACCACTCTAATCCGAAGACCTCTCCTCCCGCTTTTGTTAATATATTTGAACTTTAGTTGGACATTCACCCCTTTTTGCAGCTAAACCACCTCCGCTCCCTGTTTTGATCATGTATGGTCTGGCAATACTACATTTTCTTACCCGTTTGTGAGTAATTATGGCTGGATATTCACACCTACTTGCAGCTGAACACAATCTCTCTCGCTTTTAATTATGTTTGGACATTCGAACCTTTTCTTTACTGCTTTTTGCCAACTTTGGTCGGACGTTCACACCTTCTTGCAGCCGAACACCTCCGCTTCCGCTTTTGATGGTATATATTCGGGCATTTGAACCTTTTCTTACCCGCTTTTTACCAACTATGGTCGGACATTCAAACCTTCTTGTAGCCGAAAACCTCTGCTCCCTCTTTTGATTATACATTGCCGGGCATTCGCACCTTATCTTACCCGCTTTTTACAAACTATAGTCAGACATTCACACCTTGGTGCTGAACCACCTCAGCTCCCTGTTTTGATCATGTATGGTCTGGCAATACTACCTTTTCTTACCCGTTTGTGAGTAATTATGGCTGGACATTCACACCTACTTGCAGTCGAACAGCTCTGCTCCCGCTTTTGATTATGTTTGGTTGGATATTCGAACCTTTTCTTAACTGCTTTTTACAAACTCCGCTCCCCCTATTGATTGTGTACAGTCGGGTATTTTAACCTTTTCTTACCCACTTTTTACCAACTATGGTCGGACATTCACACCTTCTTACAGCGGAACACCTCCGCTCCCTCTTTTGATGGTGTATGTTTGGGCATTCGAACCTTTTCTTACCCGCTTTTTACAAACTATGCTCGGACATTCAAACCTTCTTGTAGCCGAACACATCCACTCCTTCTTTTGATGATGTATGCTTGGGCATTCAAACCTACTTTTTGCCCGCTTTTCATTAATTTTGGGTGGACATTCACACCTTGTCACAGCCAAACACCTCCGCTCCCTGTTTTGTTGATATTTAGTTGGTCATTCGCAGCTTACCCGCTTTTGGCAAACTATGGCCTTCTTGGAGCCAAACACCTCTGATCTCGCTTTTGATAATGTAAGGTTGGGCATTCAGACCTTGCTTCACCTGCTTTTCACCAAATATAGTCGGACATTCACACCTTCTTGCAGCCGAACATTTCCGCTCCACCTTTTAGTGTTCTATCACACCTTTTTTTCACCGAATTTTATAGATTATGGTTGGAAATTCTCAACCACTCTCATCCGAAGACCTCTCCTCCCGCTTTTGTTAATATATTTGAACTTTAGTCGGACATTCACACCTTCTTGCAGCTGAACCACCTCCGCTCCCTGTTTTGATCATGTATGGTCTGGCAATACTACCTTTTCTTACCCGTTTGTGAGTAATTATGGCTGGACATTCACACCTACTTGCAGCCGAACACCACCTCTCTCGCTTTTGATGATGTATGGACCGGCATTCTTACCTTTTCTAACACATTTTTCAGAAATTACGGTCGGAGATTCACACCTACTCACAGCCGAACAACTCCGCTCCCGCATTTGATGGTGTGCAGTCGGACATTCTCACCCTTTCTCATCAGCTTTTTGCAAATTATGATCTGACATTCACACCTACTTGCAGTCGAAAAGCTATGCTCCCGCTTTTGATTATGTTTGGTTGGATATTCAAACCTTTTCTTAACTGCTTTTTACAAACTTTGGTTGGACGTTCACACCTTCTTGTAGCCGAACACATCCACTCCTGCTTTTGATGATGTATGGTTGGGCATTCGCACCTTTTTTTTACCCATTTGTCAGGAATAATGGGTGGACATTCACACCTTCTTGCAGCTGAACACCTCCTTTCCCACTTATGATCATTTGCGGTTTGATTTTCGAAAATTTTCTTTCATGTATTCTAGCAATTATTGATGGACATTTAGACCTTCTTGCAGCTGAACACCTCCGCTCCTGCTTTTGATCATACCTTGTCAGGCATTCGCACCATGTCTTACCCGCTTTTTACAAACTTTAGTCGAACATTTACACCTTTTTGCAGCCGAACACCACCTCTCTCGCTTTTGATGATGTATGGTCCGGCATTCTTTCCTTTTCTAACACATTTTTCAGCAATTATGGTCGGACATTCACACCTACTCAGAGCCGAACACCTCCGCTCCCGCATTTGATGGTGTATAGTCGGGCATTCTAACCCTTTCTCATCAGCTTTTTGCAAATTATGATCTGACATTCACACCTGCTTTTGATAATGTATGGTTCGGCATTCGCACCTTTTTTTACCCATTTTTCAGGAATTATGGGTGGACATTAACACCTTCTTGCAGCTGAACACCTCCTCTCCTTCTTATGATCATGTGCGGATGATATTCGAAAATTTTCTTTCATGTTTTAAAGCAATTATTGATGGACATTCAGACCTTCTTGCAGCTGAACCACTCTGCTCCCGCTTTTGATGGTGTATAGTCGGGCTTTCGAGCCTTTCCTTCCCGGTTTTTACAAATTATGGTTGGACATTCAGACCTTCTTGCAGCCGAACACCTCCGCTCCCTCTTTTGATCATACATTGTCGGGCATTAGCACCTTTTCTTACCCGCTTTTTACAAACCATAGTCGGACTTTCACATCTTTTAGTAGCCGAACAACTCCGCTCCCGCTATTGATTGTGTACAGTCGGGTATTTTAACCTTTTCTTACCCGCTTTTTACCAACTATGGTCGGACATTCACACCTTCTTACAGCGGAACACCTCCGCTCCCTCTTTTGATGGTGTATGTTCGGGCAGTCAAACCTTTTCTTACCTGCTTTTTACAAACTATGGTCAGACATTCAACCCTTCTTGGAGCCGAACACATCCACTCCTGCTTTTGATTATGTATAGTTGGGCATTCGCACCTTTTCTTACCCATTTTTCAGTAATTATGGGTGTACATTCACACCTTCTTGCAGCCAAACACCTCCGCTCCCTCTTTTGATCATACATTTTCGGGCATTCGCACCTTTTCTTACCCGCTTTTTACAAACCATGGTTGGACTTTCACACCTTTTAGTAGCCGAACAACTCCGCACCCGCTACTGATTGTGTACAGTCGGGTATTTTAACCTTTTCTTACCCGTTTTTTACCAACTATGGTCGGACATTCACACCTTCTTACAGCGGAACACCTCCGCTCCCTCCTTTGATGGTGTATGTTCGGGCATTCGAACCTTTTCTTACCCGCTTTTTACAAACTATGGTCAGACGTTCAAACCTTCTTGTAGCCGAACATATCCACTCCTGCTTTTGATGATGTATGGTTGGGCATTCGAACCTACTTGTTGCCCGCTTTTCATTAATTATGGGTGGACATTCACACCTTGTCTCAGCCAAACACCTCCGCTCCCTGTTTTGATCATGTATGGTTTGACATTCGCACCTTTGCTTACCCTCTTTTTATACTGATTGCTCAAGATTAAGTTGTTCTTTCTCAAACTACAAAATTTTTTTATTTGTTGAAACTTGATTTGAAGTGGATAAATAAGGAAGACAAACAGTTTTAAGTCAGGCTGATAGCAATTAATTTTATAGCAAAATCTGTATTTCGTCATTTGTCGAGAGATGCTTATTGCTGAAGAAGTTCTTTCTCATTCTACAAAGTACAACGTTGTTTATCATTGAAACTTGATTAGACATGAATAAATATGAAGGACAAAGCAGTCTTAACATGGTTTGAGTTAAGGAATTCGTTTTATAGGAGAATCCGAATTCGTGCATAACTCGTAAAATAGAGCTTATTTTCGGATTCCTGAAGAATGAGTCTGGTTCTTTCTCATAATACAAAGTTTGTTGTTTATTGTTGAAACTTCATCAGACCGTTAGATATAGTCGGACTCACCTCGACGCACGGCTTGGGATCTGGAACCAGTACTCTTGAGAGGGGTTGGACTCTCTTCCACTCTGGAGTTGCCCGTGGTGTGAGGCGCAGAGCAGGTGTGGGCATACTTATTGCCCCCCGGCTGTGTGCCAGTACATTGGGGTTTACCCCAGTGAACGAGAGGGTAGCCTCCCTTCGCCTTTGGGTGGGGGGACGAGTCCTCACTGTTGTTTGTGCCTATGCGCCAAACAGCAGTTCAGAGTACCTACCCTTTTTGGAGTCTCTGGGGGAGGCACTGGAGAATGCTCCTACCGGAGACTCCCTCATTCTGCTGGGGGACTTCAATGCTCACGTGGGCAATGACAGTGAGACCTGGAGGGGTGTGATTGGGAGGAACGGCCCCCCCGATCTGAATCAGAGTGGTGTTATGTTGTTGGACTTCTGTGCCAGTCATAGACTGTCCATAACGAACTCCATGTTCAGGCATAAGGGTGTCCATATGTGCACTTGGCACCAGGACACCCTTGGCCGCAGTTCGATGATCGACTTTGTGGTTGTATCATCGGACTTAAGGCCGTATGTCCTGGACACTCGGGTGAAGAGAGGGGCGGAGCTGTCAACTGATCACCACCTGGTGGTGAGTTGGCTCCGCTGGTGGGGGAGGATGCCGATCAGACCTGGCAGGCCCAAACGTATTGTGAGGGTCTGCTGGGAGCGTTTGTCAGAATCCCCCGTCAGAAGGAGCTTTAACTCCCACCTCCGGCAGAGCTTCAACCATATTTGAGGTGGGGGACATTGAGTCCGAATGGGCCATGTTCCGTGACTCCATTGCCGAGGCAGCTGGTCGGAGTTGTGGCCGTAAGGTGGTCGGTGCCTGTCGTGGCGGCAACCCTCGAACCTGCTGGTGGACACCAGTGGTGAGGGAAGCCGTCAAGCTGAAGAAGGAGTCCTATCGGGCCTTTTTGGCCAGTGGGACCCTGGAAGAAGCTGATAGGTACCGACGGGCCAGACGGGCCACGGCTTCGGAGGTTGTGAGGCAAAAACTCGGGCCTGGGAGGAGTTCGGTGAGACCATGGAGAACGATTTCCGGACGGCCTCGAAAAGATTCTGGTCCACCATCCGGCGTCTCAGGGGGGGGGGAGCGGCTCACAGTCAACACTGTTGAGGACGGGGCTTTGCTGACCTCAACTAGGGATGTTGTGAGTCGGTGGGGGGAGTACTTCGAGGAACTCCTCAATCCTACCAACACGTGCTCGGAAGAGGCAGAGTCGGAGAGCTCGGAGACGGGGCCTCCCATTTCTGGGGCTGAGGTTGCCGAGGTGGTTAAAAAGCTCCTCGGTGGCAAGGCCCCGGGGGTGGATGAGGTCCGTCCTGAGTTTCTCAAGGCTCTGGATGTTGTAGGGCTGTCTTGGCTGACACGCCTCTGCAGTATCGCGTTGACATCGGGGACAGTGCCTCTGGACTGGCAGATTGGGGTGGTGGTCCCCCTCTTTAAAAAGGGGGACCGGAGGGTGTGTTCCAACTATAGGGGTATCACACTCCTCAGCCTCCCTGGTAAGGTCTATTCGGGGGTATTGGAGAGGAGGATCCGTCGGATAATCGAGCCTCGGATTCAGGAGATGCAGTGTGGCTTTCGTCCTGGCCGTGGAACAGTGGACCAGCTCTATACCCTCGGCAGGATCCTGGAGGGTGCATGGGAGTTCGCCCAACCAGTCTACATGTGTTTTGTGGACTTGGAGAAAGCGTTCGACCGTGTCCCTCGTGGAGTCCTGTGGGGGGTGCTCCGGGAATATGGAGTGCCTGACCCATTGATAGGGGCCGTTCGGTCTCTGTCTGACCGGTGCCAGAGTTTGGTCCGCATTGCCGGCAGTAAGTCGGATACGTTTCCGGTGAGAGTTGGACTCCGTCAGGGCTGCCCTTTGTCACCGATTCTGTTCCTAACTTTTATGGACAGAATTTCTAGGCGGAGCCAGGGCGTTGAGGGTGTCCCATTTGGCGTCCTCAGAATCGGGTCTCTGCTTTTTGCAGATGATGTGGTTCTGTTAGCGTCGTCTGGCCGTGACCTTCAGCTCTCACTGGAGTGATTCGCAGCCGAGTGTGAAGCGGCTGGGATGAGAATCAGCACCTCCAAATCCGAGACTATGGTTCTCAGCCGGAAAAGGGTGGAATGCTCTCTCCGGGTCGGGAATGAGATCCTTCCCCAAGAGGAGGAGTTCAAGTATCTCGGGGTCTTGTTCACGAGTGACGGACGAATGGAGCGGGAGATTGACGGGCGGATCGGTGCGGCGCCTGCAGTGTTGCAGGCTCTGCACCGACCCGTCGTTGTGAAGAGGGAGCTGAGCCAGAAGGCGAAGCTCTCTACTTACTGGTCAATCTACGTTCCCATCCTCACCTATGGTCACGAGTTGTGGGTAGTGACCGAAAGAACAAGATCGCGAATACAAGCGGCCGAAATGGGTTTCCTCCGCAGGGTGTCTGGGCTCTCCCTTAGAGATAGGGTGAGAAGCTCAGTCATCCGGGAGGGGCTCGGAGTAGAACCGCTGCTCCTCCGCATTGAGAGGAGTCAGATGAGGTGGTTCGGGCATCTGGTTAGGATGCCCCCTGGGCGCCTCCCTGGGGAGGTGTTCCGGGCACGTCCCACTGGGAGGAGACCCCGGGGGAGACCCAGGACACGTTGGAGAGACTATGTCTCTCGGCTGGCCTGGGAATGCCTCGGGGTCCCCCCGGAAGAGCTGGAGGAAGTGGCCGGGGACAGAGACGTCTGGGTTTCTCTGCTCAAGCTGCTGCCCCCGCGACCCGACCCCCGGATAAGCGGCAGATGATGGATGGATGGATGGATATATCCTCCACCAACCAGACTTACAACCCCCGACTAGGGTAGCAGAATTTCTAAGCATCTGTACCCCAAAACTACTATCAAAAATATATAAATTATTGTCTAAGATAGATGACACAATGTCTCTTCCATCCTCAAAATGGGAGGCAGATTTATCCATCAGTTCTGGTCATAGCTTCTAACCACAAATATGTTTGAACACCTTCATAAAGACTCGAAATCCTAATTTACAGCTCATACAATACAAAATCCTTCATAGAACACACTATACAGGACAAAGGATGTTCAGGATGGGTCTAACACACTCAAACATCTGCTCACATTGCACAGATAACACACCTGATGATTATACACACGCTTTGTGGTTTTTCTGCGCCTGTCCAGAAGTTCTGGCTTGAAGTCTGTGAGGACCTATCAACATGGCTAAAGTGTAGCATCCCTGCATGCCCCACACTGTGCATACTGGTTGACTTAGACAACATCAACATGGAAATTAACTCAGCACACATGGTTGTCACAGTGTTATGTATCGCAAAGAAAAATATTCTCATGAACTGGAAAGCGAAGAACAATCTGTGTATTAACCAGTTTAGAAATTTTCTTTTAGATTATATTAGCATGGAAACAATGTCTGCCTCCTCAAAACATCAATTGGCTGAATTTCATTCTCTCTGGTCCCCTCTGATTAGTTTTATCACATAGTGGTGGTGGTGGGTTGCTGGGTGATGGTGGGTCTCAGGCCCGGGCTGCTGCGACTGGTGTGACCGGGTGGTTTGTTTGTTTGTTTTTTGATGTTGTTTGTTTGTTTTTTGTAGAGGTCCTCCTGGGTGGGGTTGGGTTGAGTGGGGTGGGGCGGGATGGGTACCTTCTGGGGGTACAGTAGCTCCCGGAATATGGTCGCTGCAGGCCCCGAGCCTGGTGGACATCAGGCCCTCCTGCCCATTGTTGGCTCCCAGGTAGCGGGGATGCCTATTGCAGCCAGTCCCTGGCTGCCCTCTCTGGGGGAGAGTAGCTCCCCCGTTATATATCCCCATACCCCTCTCCCTTCTGGCTCCTGTACACAGCACACACTCACACATGAAGGGTTTTGGGGGCGTGTGTGTTCGGTGGGGTGCAGTGGATGGGGCCACGTAGGTGGTCCCCTTTGGTTGCACTCTGCAGTTCCCTGCCCCTGTTTTAATTACACCTTAGACATTAGTACTTATCAAACACACTCACACACACACATTAGGTCTTGGGGGGTGGTTACACTGAGTGGCATCTGGTGGGCGGGGCTCTTTGGGTATGTAGGCTGCCCAGAGTGCCGCGCTCCCAGTTCTACAAGTTTGGCTGCCCCTCAATTTTAATTGCTCACTATTAGAAAATATTGAAGAGCCAGAAGGGTGAGGGGAGGGGTCTTCTTCGCACACCCCTGCTTCCTGGTGTCTGCTCGGGGCAGGAGGGGCCAGGAGGATTAATTAATTGTTCTGCTGGTTCGGGGTCTGTGGTGGCTGGGGGTTGCTGGCCTCCTGGTGTGCCCGCTGCACTACACCCCAGCAGAGTCGAGGGAGGTAGGATGTGTGGATGTGTGGATGTATGGGACGTGAAAGTGTGTGTGGTAATGATTGGGCCTGGATCTGGGACTTGCTGTCGCCTGGCCTGCCTGTGTTTCTCCCGATGGGGCATCAGCGTTGCCTCTCCCCACTGCTCGCGACTTCACCCACCTGTGGGCACGTCTTGACTCCCAGGGCACTTGGCCAGGGGCGCTGGGGCAGGCGCTGACCCACTTAGTGGCTGTCTGGGGCGCTTGGCCCTCCTGGGTATTGGGTGGGGCCTCTGCCGGGGGGGTTGGGGGCTCTCGCGCTCCAGTGCACGGCCCATGTTTGGGCGGCTGGGGCCTGGCGGGGTCGGTGGGCTGTTACCCCTGGTTCCCGGAGTGCCTCTGCCCTATGCTTATGGGGGCTCTTTCCGGGGGCTTCCTCTGCAGTCTTCTGGGTGGATGCGTGGTTGCCCCTGCGGTGGTCTGCCTGGGTTCTGTGCTCTGTGGGGGCTGCTGGTGGCCTGGGTCTTGTGGCCCTCTCTGCCTGCTTCTGATTGCTTGGGGGGGGGGGCTGTGGATTGTGGCCCTGTACGCTTATACACTCATAACTAAGCACGGTTATCATGTAGGTCCTGTGCCATGGGTGTTGCATGTTCTCACACAAACACACACATTCATTAGTCCAGTAGCATGGTCACTAAGCAGTTGATGTATTATCATGTCGTCTCAGGTCATCTATATCCACAGCTGTGTTGTATGCGATTGCCGCTTCTTGTGCTTGTTTTTGTTTGTTTGTGTGTTTGTTTTTTCTCTGCTTGTCTGCTTTCAGGTGCTCCTGGTGGCGCTAAGGCTGGATTCCCCTCATAGGCCATGGATTGTTGTCTGTTTTGTTTTTTACAGGTGTAGCAGCTGGTTGTCTGGTTTTTGTTTCTATTTTTGTTCTGTTTCCTCTTCTTTCCTCTTCTTCTTTCCTTGTCCCCCGGTCCGGTTCAGTTCAGTTCATGTCATATATTGTAAACAGAAATAAATAAATGGGCATCAAGGGGAGCTTTACATTTATAAAACTTCCCTTGGCAAAACAAATCTGTTTGGCATCAAAGGTATTCAGACTACAATTCTTCTGACATAATGCTGAACAGGACAAGGGGGAAAAAAAGTAAAGAAGACAGTTCTGCCGAAAGCCAGGGATAGACCTGTTCTAAGTTCTATACTTTTTAAAAGGGGCGTGTTTATCAACTATGGAATTAGAAGATTTACAAAAATGGTCAAGTGCTAGATCTTCATCTGGGATTTTAACAGTGTCATATAACTATTCAACAGATCAGTTAAAAAAAAGCCTGCTCATGGAGATGTTTCAGGATCTGGATACCAAGCGTGGACCTAATGTTTTCATTTTTGCAATTCTGATACAGGCTATTGAGCAGTGATAACTAACACCAAGTTCAGATACTGCGGATTTTCTACCTTTGATTTGTTAAGATTGAGCCAATCAGGGACAACCTTGAAGGATCTCTTTGGTTTTGTAGGATCTGTAATTACCTGAGAAAGGTTGATATTGTTACACACCTTTTTTAAATGATCAGAGGCAGAGTTCAACTTGTTTAAATTAAAATTGCCACACAGAGATTGGGTTTAGGCCACATGCACACAGAATGACATCAACAAATATAAGAAATATTAAACATTTACACATAGATTTTTGAATATATGTAGAGGAATGATACTTTGAAATGTGCTCATTGCGGAGTTATGATCAGTTGAGTAATGAAGGTTGAACTATTCTGGGAAAGAGGTTCTATTCCCAGCATCATGATGGACACTCCTGATATAGAAGGTTTCGCTAACGCATTGGAATTGTTTTACTATTTTCATATGCATGTGCAATGAAGAATTGCTTGCTGCTGATAAATGCAAAGAAGAACAGCTTACACATAGATGCTCACATATAGGCTGCTGAATGCAATGAAGACCTGCTTATCAAGTAAAGTTCAATGTCAATGTGTAATATTCAATTAGGATTTGCAAAACAGTGAAGTTAAACAATGAATGGGTCCATAGTCGGTATGAGAAGACTACAGGAATATTTACCTGGGTGTACGTTCAAACAGAGATGAGAAAATTGCGATAAATAATTGTTTGTTTGTTTGTTAGTATGTATAGGAATGTTATGTGTATAAACTGTGTTGAGTTATAGTTACTCAGTAGTGTCTCAGTGAAACAACCGACGGGGGAAGCCTTGCGGTGACAACAAAAGCAGTGTTTTACTGATCAGTCAAGTTGCTCCAGTGTACTCCATACAAACTGGTTGGCTACTGAAGGGATACAAAATGGGGAATACTTGTTTTAAAGCAAACAAGGAATTAGATGGGAAAAATACATGTTTTAACGGGACCCAGACAATATTAAATACTCAGACAGATGGGAGAAGAAGTGTAGTTTTGTAGGAAATCACAAAATTATTACATAGAATTAGTGAAATCAATTGAAGAATGCCTTTCTGAAGAGCTGTTTACCACAGATGAGCAGCTTTGCGACCAAGCACATTGTAGATCGCTTTACTGCCAAAATGATCTAATTTAATGGATTGGTTTAGACATGCATAACAGCATTTTAAGAACAAAGAGAGAAACAAAAAGGGACAACGCTTCATGGTGGAAGGTGATGTATAAATAACTGTGTATATGATGAAGGGGGTGGCAACACCCATTCCGAAATCCCGCCATTCCGACATCCCGCTATTCCGACATCCCACCATTCCGACATACCACCATTCCGACATACCACCATTCCGACATGCAAACGTCCCACCATTCCGACATCCCACCATTGCGACATCCCGCTATTCTGACGTTCAAATGTCCCACCATTCCGACAAGGCTTTTCGTATAAGGAAATGTGTGTTACTCAACAGGTGAGTCCCTTCTTTCTGTTCATGCAATTTATATGTTTAACATGTTTATAGACAAGAGTTATTAAAAACACAAAGTCTCGGCAACTGGAGGAGGAGAAGCAGTCCGCGGTGGTTTTCAATCACACACTCCAATGCCACTTGTTTCAACTTCCGAAAATTTAATCCAGGAAAAAAAGGCTTACAAACATGGACCAAAACGGCTCCATAACACGCACAAGAATCCAAAAGAAACGAAAGTTAACTAAAAGAAAGCAAATAAACAGTATGAAGTGGTCAAAATTTGTTTTACGCATGCCTATGTGCGTCTGGCACATGCGTCTTCGGGCTCTCCCACATTGGTTTGTGGATGAAAGCTATATGTTCAGCTGTAATGTCATGTAAAAACAATCTCTACATGACATTTACTCCCAGGTGTGACCAGTTAGGTCCTTAAGATATCAACAGGCTGTATAAAGCTACAACCGTTGCGGCTGTGTGTTTGTGCCAAATGCGCAAAACCCATCCGCGCTTCCCAAAATTGGAGTGAGTACTCATAAATCACGTGAATAACATGAATAAACGTTTTTACTGAATTTTGTTGTGTTTTATACGTTCTATGCTGTCATTTCTCTCTTCTCCTATTGGCAAGGCAAGGCAGAGTGCTCGCAACTGTGTCCTGTGCAGTAGCCGTGATATCTGTAATTGCAATTATTACTTTTGCATATGATGACAGCGTGCAAAAGACGCATGGGCTCTGTGGAGAGCTCCGCTCCAGCTGGCTGCTGTGACAGCTCACTGACACTGTATTTCTGCTTAATCAGTTTCAGTCTCGCCAGAGTTACATTAATATCTGTATTTTTATATTTGAAATTCAGGGGATTTTGATAATAGATTATTAAAGTTTGTTTGCGAGGCTGTGGCCTCTGCATGTGCAAAGCTTGTGCGCCAAACTTTAGGGCGTATTTGCGCCGGCATATCATTAGTGCAAAATGTTTTGGGTAAAAAATAGGCTATTAAAAGGAACTGTCGGAATGGCGGTATGTTAAAAAAAAAAAAAAACATACCGCCATTCCGACCATAGGAGGAAAAAAGTGTCGGAATGGTGGGACGTTTGATAAAAAATTAAGTGTCGCCATTCCGACAATTGGAGACCCATGTCGGAATGGCGAGATGTCGGAATGGCAGCATGTAACCATGATGAAGGAGAGACCATTTGAGCAGCACAGCCATTTCGCAGCACAGGGACAGCAGTCCAAGTTACAGGATCTCCCACGTGGTATCACCTGTCACATTGTGTCAAGGCATCAAAAGAAGAAAAAATCACCAAACTCAAGGACAAAAAGACAAAGACTCCGGTGAACGAAGACAGAGGACTGACAAACCAGAAATACAAAAGGATTCTCGATATCAAGATCCAGAAGAAGAGGCTAACAATGCCACGAACACTTACGATGCTGGGAATGATGCCAGCAATGAACAGAGAAGAAGATTCAGTGTCATCAATCTGCATTACGTGCCTCTAATGAGGGGGTGAATATAGAATCCTCAACGATTACAACGTCTCTGGGAACTGTGACAACAACAAGGTTTAAACCATTTTGATATATATTGTAACCTATTGTCTAAGGAATAGTGCTGAAAATGAGGTAAATCTAATCCACCACTGTAATTGGTCTTCTGTAGGGTTTTTAAACTAATACGTGGTGGTTTGTTTTTCCACAGAAATTTGGAGATGCATGAATCTAGTGACTTAAACCAAGTAGCAGATGGTTTTATGGGGATCATTGAGAACAAATAGTTAACTTTTGGTAGTATCATCATTTTAATGGATGTAACTCTCCCCATAAGTGATATAGGTAAGGACTTCCAACGAGAGATCGTTCTCTACTGTCTTTAATAATTGCACATAATTTAGCTTTGTTAGCTCTGAGAGCCTGGAGGAAATGTTTATGCCTAAATATCTAATATTTCCTGACTGTAAAGTGATCGCAGGTATATTATGGACCCTACAGTTAATGGGCAGAACTGTGGTCTTAGACCAGTTGATAGAGTAGTCAGAAAGTGCTGAGAATTTATTTATGAGTGTGATCATGTGACTGAGAGACGTCTGTGAGTTCTGAAGGAAAAGTAATACATCATCAGCATAAAGACTTATTTTATGCTCAATATTTTGGGATTAATTACTCACAAACGGGTAAGAAAAGGTAGTATTGCCAGACCATACATGATCAAAACAGGGAGCGGAGGTGGTTCAGCACCAAGGTGTGAATGTCTGACTATAGTTTGTAAAAAGCGGGTAAGATAAGGTGCGAATGCCCGACAATGTATAATCAAAAGAGGGAGCAGAGGTTTTCGGCTACAAGAAGGTTTGAATGTCCGACCATAGTTGGTAAAAAGCGGGTAAGAAAAGGTTAAAATACCCGACTGTACACAATCAATAGCGGGAGCGGAGTTGTTCGGCTACAAGAAGGTGTGAAAGTCCAACCATCGTTTGTAAAAAGCTGGTAAGAAAAGGTTCGAATGCCCGAATATATACCATCAAAAGCGGAAGCGGAGGTGTTAATTTTATAGCAAAATCCCAAATCATGCAGAACGTATGAAAATAAGCTTGTTTTCGGATTCCTGATCCTTCAGTGTTGCTATTTCTTCTACTGCAAAATACAATGTTGTTCTTTGTTGAAGTCAATCTAGACATTGATAAATATGAAGGACAAAGCAGTTTGAACATAGTTTGAGTAAAGGAATTCATTTTATACATAAAATCCCAAATCATGCAGAACGTATGAAAATAAGCTTATTCTCGGATTCCTGATCCTTCAGTGTTGCTCTTTCTACTACTGCAAAATACAATGTTGTTCTTTGTTGAAGTAAATCTAGACATTGATAAATATGAAGGACAAAGCAGTTTTCACTTGGTTTGAGTGAAGGAATTAATTTTATACATAAAATCCCAAATCATGCAGAACGTATGAAAAGAAGCTTATTCTCGGATTCCTGATCCTTCAGTGTTGCTTTTTCTTCTACTGCAAAAAACAATGTTGTTCTTTGTTGAAGTCGATCTAGACATTGATAAATATGAAGGACAAAGCAGTTTTAACTTGGTTTGAGTGAAGGAATTCATTTTATACATAAAATCCCAAATCATGCAGAACGTATGAAAATAAGCTTATTCTCGGATTACTGATCCTTCAGTGTTGCTCTTTCTTCTACTGCAAAATCCAGTGTTGTTCTTTGTTGAAGTCAATCTAGACATTGATAAATATGAAGGACAAAGCAGTTTTAACATAGTTTGAGTGAAGGCATTCATTTATAGTAAAATCAATAATCGTGCAGAACTCATGAAAATAAGCTTATTCTCGGATTCCTACAACTTTTGATTTGCTCTTTCTTTACTGCAAAGTACAATGTTGTTCTTTGTTGAAGTCGATCTAGACATTGATAAATATGAAGGACAAAGCAGTTTTCACTTGGTTTGAGTGAAGGATTTGCAGCTGAAAACCTCCCGCTCCAGCTTTTGATTGTGTATAGTCGGGCTTTCGAGCCTTTTCTTACCCGGTTTTTAGAAATTATGGTTGGACATTCAGACCTTGCAGCCGAAGACCTCCACTCCCATTTTTGATCATACATTGTCGGGCATTCGCACCTTGTCTTACCCGCTTTTTACAAACTATAGTCAGACATTCACACCTTGCAGCTGAACCACCTCAGCTCCCTGTTTTGATCATGTATGTATGGTCTGGCAATACTACCTTTTCTTACCCGTTTGTGAGTAATTATGGCTGGACATTCACACCTACTTGCAGTCGAACAGCTCTGCTCCCGCTTTTGATGGTATATATTCGGGCATTCGAACCTTTTCTTAACTGCTTTTTACAAACTTTGGTCGGACGTTCACACCTTCTTGCAGCCGAACACCTCCGCTTCCGCTTTTGATGGTATATATTCGGGCAATCGAACCTTTTCTTAGCAGCTTTTTACAAACCATGGTTGAACTTTCACACCTTCTTGTAGCCGAACACCTCCGCTCCCGCTTTTGATGGTGTATAGTCAGGCATTTGAACCTTTTCTTACCCGCTTTTTACCAACTATGGTCAGACATTCAAACCTTCTTGTAGCCGAAAACCTCCGCTCCCTCTTTTGATCATACATTGTCGGGCATTCGCACCTTTTCTTACCCGTTTTTTACAAACCATGGTCGGACTGTCACACATTCTTGTAGCCAAACACCTCCTCTCCCGCTATTGATTGTGTACAGTCGGGTATTTTAACCTTTTCTTACCCGTGTTTTACCAACTATGGTCGGACATTCACACCTTCTTACAGCGGAACACCTCCGCTCCCTCTTTTGATGGTGTATGTTTGGGCATTCGAACCTTTTCTTACCCGCTTTTTACAAACTATGCTCGGACATTCAAACCTTCTTGTAGCCGAACACATCCACTCCTGCTTTTGATGATGTATGGTTGGGCATTCAAACCTACTTGTTGCCCGCTTTTCATTAATTTTGGGTGGACATTCACACCTTGTCACAGCCAAACACCTCCGCTCCCTGTTTTGATCATGTATGGTTGGACATTCGCACCTTTTCTCACCCGCTTTTTGCCAACTATGGTCGGCTGTTCACAGCTTCCTCTCCACCATACTTGTATGGTGGGATATTCACACCCACTTGCATCCGAAGACCTTTTGTTGATATTTAGTCGGTCATTCGCAGTTTACCCGCTTTTGGCAAACTATGGCCTTCATGCAGCCAAACACCTCTGATCTCGCTTTTGATGATGTAAGGTTGGGCATTCAGACCTTGCTTCACCTGCTTTTCACCAAATATAGTCGGACATTCACACCTTCTTGCAGCCGAACACTTCCGCTCCACCTTTTAGTGTTCTATCACACCTTTTTTTTTACCGCATTTTATAGATTATGGTTGGAAATTCTCAACCACTCTCATCCGAAGACCTCTCCTCCCGCTTTTGTTAATATATTTGAACTTTAGTCGGACATTCACACCTTCTTGCAGCTGAACCACCTCCGCTCCCTGTTTTTATCATGTATGGTCTGGCAATACTACCTTTTCTTACCCGTTTGTTAGTAATTATGGCTGGACATTCACACCTACTTGCAGCCGAACACCACCTCTCCCGCTTTTGATGATGTATGGACCGGCATTCTTACCTTTTCTAACACATTTTTCAGCAATTATGGTCGGAGATTCACACTTACTCACAGCCGAACAACTCCGCTCCCGCATTTGATGGTGTATAGTCGGGCATTCTCACCCTTTCTCATCAGCTTTTTGCAAATTATGATCTGACATTCACACCTGCTTTTGATAATGTATGGTTGGGCATTCGCACCTTTTCTTACCAATTTTTCAGTAATTATGGGTGGACATTCACACCTTGCAGCTGAACACCTCCTCTCCCGCTATTGATTGTGTACAGTCGGGTATTTTAACCTTTTCTTACCCGCTTTTTACCAAATATGGTCGGACATTCACACCGTCTTACAGCGGAACACCTCTGCTCCCGCTTTTGATAGTGTATAGTCAGGCATTTGAACCTTTTCTTACCCGCTTTTTACAAACTATGGTCGGACATTCAAACCTTCTTGTAGCCGAAAACCTACGCTCCCTCTTTTGATTATACATTGTTGGGCATTCGCACCTTATTTACAAACTATAGTCAGACATTCACACCTTGCAGCTGAGCCACCTCAGCTCCCTGTTTTGATAGTGTATGTTCGGGCATTCGAACCTATTCTTACCCCCTTTTTACAAACTATGCTCGGAGATTCACACCTACTCACAGCCGAACAACTCCGCTCCCGCATTTGATGATGTCTTGTCCGGCATTCTGGTCTCTTCTAACACATTTTTCAGCAATTATGGTCGGACATTCACACCTACTCACAGCCGAACACTTCCGCTCCCGCATTTGATGGTGTATAGCCGGGCATTCTCACCCTTTCTCATCAGCTTTTTGCAAATTATGATCTGACATTCACACCTACTTGCAGTCGAACAGCTCTGCTCCCGCTTTTGATTATGTTTGGTTGGATATTCGAACCTTTTCTTAACTGCTTTTTACAAACTTTGGTCGGACGTTCACACCTTCTTGCAGCCGAACACATCCATTTCCACTTTTGATGGTATATATTCGGGCATTCAAACCTTTTCTTACCCGCTTTTTACAAACCGTGGTCGGACATTCAAACCTTCTTGTAGCCGAACACATCCACTCCTGCTTTTGATGATGTATGGTTGGGAATTTTCACCTTTTCTTACCCATTTTTCAGTAATTATGGGTGGACATTCACACCTTGCAGCTGAACAACTTCTCTCCCGCTTATGATCATGTGCGGTTTGATATTCGAAAATTTTCTTTCATGTTTTAAAGCAATTATTGATGGACATTCAAATCTTCTTGTAGCCGAACACATCCACTCCTGCTTTTGATGATGTATGGTTTGGCATTTGCACCCTTTTTTTACTCATTTTTCAGGAATTTTGGGTGGACATTCAGACCTTCTTGCAGCCGAAAACCTCCGCTCCCTCTTTTGATCATACATTGTCGGGCATTCGCACCTTATCTTACCCGCTTTTTACAAACTATAGTCAGACATTCACATCTTGCAGCTGAACCACCTCCGCTCCCTGTTTTGATCATGTATGGTCTGGCAATACTACCTTTTCTTACCCGTTTGTGAGTAATTAATCCCAAAATATTGAACATAAAATAAGTCTTTATGCTGATGATGTATTACTTTTCCTTCAGAACTCACAGACGTCTCTCAGTCACACGATCACACTCATAAATAAATTCTCAGCACTTTCTGACTACTCTATCAACTGGTCTAAGACCACAGTTCTGCCCATTAACTGTAGGGTCCATAATATACCTGCGATCTCTTTACAGTCAGGAAATATTAGATATTTAGGCATAAACATTTCCTCCAGGCTCTCAGAGCTAACAAAGCTAAATTATGTGCAATTATTAAAGACAGTAGAGGACGATCTCTCGTTGGAAGTCCTTACCTATATCACTTATGGGGAGAGTTACATCCATTAAAATGATGATACTACCAAAAGTTAACTATTTGTTCTCAATGATCCCCATAAAACCATCTGCTACTTGGTTTAAGTCACTAGATTCATGCATCTCCAAATTTCTGTGGAAAAACAAACCACCACGTATTAGTTTAAAAACCCTACAGAAGACCAAGGACAGTGGTGGATTAGATTTACCTCATTTTCAGCACTATTCCTTAGACAATAGGTTACAATATATATCAAAATGGTTTAAACCTTGTTGTTGTCACAGTTCCCAGAGACGTTGTAATCGTTGAGGATTCTATATTCACCCCCTCATTAGAGGCACGTAATGCAGATTGATGACACTGAATCTTCTTCTCTGTTCATTGCTGGCATCATTCCCAGCATCGTAAGTGTTCGTGGCATTGTTAGCCTCTTCTTCTGGATCTTGATATCGAGAATCCTTTTGTATTTCTGGTTTGTCAGTCCTCTGTCTTCGTTCACCGGAGTCTTTGTCTTTTTGTCCTTGAGTTTGGTGATTTTTTCTTCTTTTGATGCCTTGACACAATGTGACAGGTGATACCACGTGGGAGATCCTGTAACTTGGATTGCTGTCCCTGTGCTGCGAAATGGCTGTGCTGCTCAAATGGTCTCTCCTTCATCATGGTTACATGCTACCATTCCGACATCTCGCCATTCCGACATGGGTCTCCAATTGTCGGAATGGCGACACTTAATTTTTTATCAAACGTCCCACCATTCCGACACTTTTTTCCTCATATGGTCGGAATGGCGGTATGTTTTTTTTTTTTTTTTAACATACCGCCATTCCGACAGTTCCTTTTAATAGCCTATTTTTTACCCAAAACATTTTGCACTAATGATATGCCGGCGCAAATACGCCCTAAAGTTTGGCGCACAAGCTTTACACATGCAGAGGCCACAGCCTCGCAAACAAACTTTAATAATCTATTATCAAAATCCCCTGAATTTCAAATATAAAAATACAGATATTAATGTAACTCTGGCGAGACTGAAACTGATAAAGCAGAAATACAGTGTCAGTGAGCTGTCACAGCAGCCAGCTGGAGCGGAGCTCTCCACAGAGCCCATGCGTCTTTTGCACGCTGTCATCATATGCAAAAGTAATAATTGCAATTACAGATATCACGGCTACTGCACAGGACACAGTTGCGAGCACTCTGCCTTGCCTTGCCAATAGGAGAAGAGAGAAATGACAGCATAGAACGTATAAAACACAACAAAATGCAGTAAAAACGTTTATTCATGTTATTCACGTGATTTATGAGTACTCACTCCAATTTTGGGAAGCGCGGATGGGTTTTGCGCATTTGGCACAAACACACAGCCGCAACGGTTGTAGCTTTATACAGCCTGTTGATATCTTAAGGACCTAACTGGTCACACCTGGGAGTAAATGTCATGTAGAGATTGTTTTTACATGACATTACAGCTGAACATATAGCTTTCATCCACAAACCAACGTGGGAGAGCCCGAAGACGCATGTGCCAGACGCACATAGGCATGCGTAAAACCAATTTTGACCACTTCATACTGTTTATTTGCTTTCTTTTAGTTAACTTTCGTTTCTTTTGGATTCTTGTGCGTGTTATGGAGCCGTTTTGGTCCATGTTTGTAAGCCTTTTTTTCCTGGATTAAATTTTCGGAAGTTGAAACAAGTGGCATTGGAGTGTGTGATTGAAAACCACCACGGACTGCTTCTCCTCCTCCAGTTGCCGAGACTTTGTGTTTTTAATAACGCTTGTCTATAAACATGTGTTAAACATATAAATTGCATGAACAGAAAGAAGGGACTCACCTGTTGAGTAACACACATTTCCTTATACGGAAAGCCTTGTCGGAATGGTGGGACATTTGAACGTCAGAATAGCGGGATGTCGCAATGGTGGGATGTCGGAATGGTGGGACGTTTGCATGTCGGAATGGTGGGATGTTTGAATGGTGGGATGTCGGAATGGTGGGATGTCGGAATAGCGGGATGTCGGAATGGCGGGATTTCGGAATGGGTGTTGCCACCCCCTTCATCATATACACAGTTATTTATACATCACCTTCCACCATGAAGCGTTGTCCCTTTTTGTTTCTCTCTTTGTTCTTAAAATGCTGTTATGCATGTCTAAACCAATCCATTAAATTAGATCATTTTGGCAGTAAAGCGATCTACAATGTGCTTGGTCGCAAAGCTGCTCATCTATGGTAAACAGCTCTTCAGAAAGGCATTCTTCAATTGATTTCACTAATTCTATGTAATAATTTTGTGATTTCCTACAAAACTACACTTCTTCTCCCATCTGTCTGAGTATTTAATATTGTCTGGGTCCCGTTAAAACATGTATTTTTCCCATCTAATTCCTTGTTTGCTTTAAAACAAGTATTCCCCATTTTCTATCCCTTCAGTAGCCAACCAGTTTGTATGGAGTACACTGGAGCAACTTGACTGATCAGTAAAACACTGCTTTTGTTGTCACCGCAAGGCTTCCCCCGTCGGTTGTTTCACTGAGACACTACTGAATAACTATAACTCAACACAGTTTATACACATAACATTCATATACATACTAACAAACAAACAAACAATTATTTATCGCAATTTTCTCATCTCTGTTTGAACGTACACCCAGGTAAATATTCCTGTAGTCTTCTCATGCCGACTATGGACCCATTCATTGTTTAACTTCACTGTTTTGCAAATCCTAATTGAATATTACACATTGACATTGAACTTTACTTGATAAGCAGGTCTTCATTGCATTCAGCAGCCTATATGTGAGCATCTATGTGTAAGCTGTTCTTCTTTGCATTTATCAGCAGCAAGCAATTCTTCATTGCACATGCATATGAAAATAGTAAAACAATTCCAATGCGTTAGCGAAACCTTCTATATCAGGAGTGTCCATCATGATGCTGGGAATAGAACCTCTTTCCCAGAATAGTTCAACCTTCATTACTCAACTGATCATAACTCCGCAATGAGCACATTTCAAAGTATCATTCCTCTACATATATTCAAAATTCTTATATTTGTTGATGTCATTCTGTGTGCATGTGGCCTAAACCCAATCTCTGTGTGGCAATTTTAATTTAAACAAGTTGAACTCTGCCTCTGATCATTTAAAAAAGGTGTGTACCAATATCAACCTTTCTCAGGTAATTACTGATCCTACAAAACCAAAGAGATCCTTCAAGGTTGTCCCTGATTGGCTCAATCTTAACAAATCAAAGGTAGAAAATCTGCAGTATCTGAACTTGGTGTTAGTTATCACTGCTCAATAGCCTGTATCAGAATTGCAAAAATGAAAACATTAGGTCCACGCTTGGTATCCAGATCCTGAAACATCTCCATGAGCAGGCTTTTTTTTAACTGATCTGTTGAATAGTTATATGACACTGTTAAAATCCCAGATGAAGATCTAGCACTTGACCATTTTTGTAAATCTTCTAATTCCATAGTTGATAAACACGCCCATTTTAAAAAGTATAGAACTTAGAACAGGTCTATCCCTGGCTTTCGGCAGAACTGTCTTCTTTACTTTTTTTTCCCCTTGTCCTGTTCAGCATTATGTCAGAAGAATTGTAGTCTGAATACCTTTGATGCCAAACAGATTTGTTTTGCCAAGGGAAGTTTTATAAATGTAAAGCTCCCCTTGATGCCCATTTATTTATTTCTGTTTACAATATATGACATGAACTGAACTGAACCGGACCGGGGGACAAGGAAAGAAGAAGAGGAAAGAAGAGGAAACAGAACAAAAATAGAAACAAAAACCAGACAACCAGCTGCTACACCTGTAAAAAACAAAACAGACAACAATCCATAGCCTATGAGGGGAATCCAGCCTTAGCGCCACCAGGAGCACCTGAAAGCAGACAAGCAGAGAAAAAACAAACACACAAACAAACAAAAACAAGCACAAGAAGCGGCAATCGCATACAACACAGCTGTGGATATAGATGACCTGAGACGACATGATAATACATCAACTGCTTAGTGACCATGCTACTGGACTAATGAATGTGTGTGTGTGTGTGTGTGTGAGAACATGCAACACCCATGGCACAGGACCTACATGATAACCGTGCTTAGTTATGAGTGTATAAGCGTACAGGGCCACAATCCACAGCCCCCCCCCAAGCAATCAGAAGCAGGCAGAGAGGGCCACAAGACCCAGGCCACCAGCAGCCCCCACAGAGCACAGAACCCAGGCAGCCCACCGCAGGGGCAACCACGCATCCACCCAGAAGACTGCAGAGGAAGCCCCCGGAAAGAGCCCCCATAAGCATAGGGCAGAGGCACTCCGGGACCTGGGCCCCAGGAGCCCGAGCGCCCCCAAACCCCCCGGCAGAGGCCCCACCCAATACCCAGGAGGGCCAAGCGCCCCAGACAGCCACAAAGTGGGTCAGCGCCTGCCCCAGCGCCCCTGGCCAAGTGCCCTGGGAGTCAAGACGTGCCCACAGGTGGGTGAAGTCGCGAGCAGTGGGGAGAGGCAACGCTGATGCCCCATCGGGAGAAACACAGGCAGGCCAGGCGACAGCAAGTCCCAGATCCAGGCCCAATCATTACCACACACACTTTCACGTCCCATACATCCACACATCCACACATCCTACCTCCCTCGACTCTGCTGGGGTGTAGTGCAGCGGGCACACCAGGAGGCCAGCAACCCCCCAGCCACCACAGACCCCGAACCAGCAGAAAAATTAATTAATCCTCCTGGCCCCTCCTGCCCCGAGCAGACACCAGGAAGCAGGGGTGTGCGAAGAAGACCCCTCCCCTCACCCTTCTGGCTCTTCAATATTTTCTAATAGTGAGCAATTAAAATTGAGGGGCAGCCAAACTTGTAGAACTGGGAGCGCGGCACTCTGGGCAGCCTACATACCCAAAGAGCCCCGCCCACCAGATGCCACTCAGTGTAACCACCCCCCAAGACCTAATGTGTGTGTGAGTGTGTTTGATAAGTAGTAATGTCTAAGGTGTAATTAAAACAGGGGCAGGGAACTGCAGAGTGCAACCAAAGGGGACCACCTACGTGGCCCCATCCACTACATCACGTCATCTATCTTAGACAATAATTTATATATTTTTGATAGTAGTTTTGGGGTACAGATGCTTAGAAATTCTGCTACCCTAGTCGGGGGTTGTAAGTCTGGTTGGTGGAGGATATATCCATCCATCCATCCATCATCTGCCGCTTATCCGGGGGTCGGGTCGCGGGGGCAGCAGCTTGAGCAGAGAAACCCAGACGTCTCTGTCCCCGGCCACTTCCTCCAGCTCTTCCGGGGGGACCCCGAGGCGTTCCCAGGCCAGCCGAGAGACATAGTCTCTCCAACGTGTCCTGGGTCTCCCCCGGGGTCTCCTCCCAGTGGGACGTGCCCGGAACACCTCCCCAGGGAGGCGCCCAGGGGGCATCCTAACCAGATGCCCGAGCCACCTCATCTGACACCTCTCAATGCGGAGGAGCAGCGGTTCTACTCCGAGCCCCTCCCGGATGACTGAGCTTCTCACCCTATATCTAAGGGAGAGCCCAGACACACTGCGGAGGAAACCCATTTCGGCCGCTTGTATTCGCGATCTTGTTCTTTCGGTCACTACCCACAACTCGTGACCATAGGTGAGGATGGGAACGTAGATTGACCAGTAAGTAGAGAGCTTCGCCTTCTGGCTCAGCTCCCTCTTCACAGCGACGGGTCGGTGCAGAGCCTGCAACACTGCAGGCGCCGCACCGATCCGCCCGTCAATCTCCCGCTCCATTCGTCCGTCACTCGTGAACAAGACCCCGAGATACTTGAACTCCTCCTCTTGGGGAAGGATCTCATTCCCGACCCGAAGAGAGCATTCCACCCTTTTCCGGCTGAGAACCATAGTCTCGGATTTGGAGGTGCTGATTCTCATCCCAGCCGCTTCACACTCGGCTGCGAATCACTCCAGTGAGAGCTGAAGGTCACGGCCTGACAACGCTAACAGAACCACATCATCTGCAAAAAGCAGAGACCCGATTCTGAGGTCGCCAAATGGGACACCCTCAACGCCCTGGCTCCGCCTAGAAATTCTGTCCATAAAAGTTAGGAACAGAATCGGTGACAAAGGGCAGCCCTGACGGAGTCCAACTCTCACCAGAAACGTATCCGACTTACTGCCGGCAATGCGGACCAAACTCTGGCACCGGTCATACAGAGACCGAACGGCCCCTATGAAGGGGTCCGGCACTCCATATTCCCGGAGTACCCCCCACATGACTCCACGAGGGACACGGTCGAACGCTTTCTCCAAGTCCACAAAACACATGTAGACTGGTTGGGCGAACTCCCATGCACCCTCCAGGATCCTGCCGAGGGTATAGAGCTGGTCCACTGTTCCACGGCCAGGACGAAAGCCACACTGCATCTCCTGAATCCGAGGCTCGATTATCCGACGGATCCTCCTCTCCAATACCCCCGAATAGATCTTACCAGGGAGGCTGAGGAGTGTGATACCCCTATAGTTGGAACACACCCTCCGGTCCCCCTTTTTAAAGAGGGGGACCACCACCCCAATCTGCCAGTCCAGAGGCACTGTCCCCGATGTCCACGCGATACTGCAGAGGCGTGTCAGCCAAGACAGCCCTACAACATCCAGAGCCTTGAGAAACTCAGGACGGACCTCATCCACCCCCGGGGCATAGCCACCGAGGAGCTTTTTAACCACCTCGGCAACCTCAGCCCCAGAAATGGGAGGCCCCGTCTCCGAGCTCTCCGACTCTGCCTCTTCCGAGCACGTGTTGGTAGGATTGAGGAGTTCCTCGAAGTACTCCCCCCACCGACTCACAACATCCCGAGTTGAGGTCAGCAAAGCCCCGTCCCCACTGTAAACAGTGTTGACTGTGAGCCGCTTCCCCCCCCTGAGACGCCGGATGGTGGACCAGAATCTTTTCGAGGCCGTCCGGAAATCGTTCTCCATGGTCTCACCGAACTCCTCCCAGGCCCGAGTTTTTGCCTCAGCAACCGCCGAAGCCGCGGCCCGTCTGGCCCGTCGGTACCTATCAGCTTCTTCCAGGGTTCCACTGGCCAAAAAGGCCCGATAGGACTCCTTCTTCAGCTTGACGGCTTCCCTCACCACTGGTGTCCACCAGCAGGTTCGAGGGTTGCCGCCACGACAGGCACCGACCACCTTACGGCCACAACTCCGACCAGCTGCCTCGGCAATGGAGTCACGGAACATGGCCCATTCAATGTCCCCCACCTCAAATATGGTTGAAGCTCTGCCGGAGGTGGGAGTTAAAGCTCCTTCTGACGGGGGATTCTGACAAACGCTCCCAGCAGACCCTCACAATACGTTTGGGCCTGCCAGGTCTGATCGGCATCCTCCCCCACCAGCGGAGCCAACTCACCACCAGGTGGTGATCAGTTGACAGCTCCGCCCCTCTCTTCACCCGAGTGTCCAGGACATACGGCCGCAAGTCCGATGATACAACCACAAAGTCGATCATCGAACTGCGGCCAAGGGTGTCCTGGTGCCAAGTGCACATATGGACACCCTTATGCCTGAACATGGTGTTCGTTATGGACAGTCTATGACTGGCACAGAAGTCCAACAACATAACACCACTCTGATTCAGATCGGGGGGGCCGTTCCTCCCAATCACACCCCTCCAGGTCTCACTGTCATTGCCCACGTGAGCATTGAAGTCCCCCAGCAGAATGAGGGAGTCTCCGGTAGGAGCATTCTCCAGTGCCTCCCCCAGAGACTCCAAAAAGGGTAGGTACTCTGAACTGCTGTTTGGCGCATAGGCACAAACAACAGTCAGGACTAGTCCCCCCACCCAAGGCGGAGGGAGGCTACCCTCTCGTTCACTGGGGTAAACCCCAATGTACTGGCACACAGCCGGGGGGCAATAAGTATGCCCACACCTGCTCTGCGCCTCTCACCACGGGCAACTCCAGAGTGGAAGAGAGTCCAACCCCTCTCAAGAGTACTGGTTCCAGATCCCAAGCCGTGCGTCGAGATGAGTCCGACTATATCTAACGGTCTGATGAAGTTTCAACAATAAACAACAAACTTTGTATTATGAGAAAGAACCAGACTCATTCTTCAGGAATCCGAAAATAAGCTCTATTTTACGAGTTATGCACGAATTCGGATTCTCCTATAAAACGAATTCCTTAACTCAAACCAAGTTAAGACTGCTTTGTCCTTCATATTTATTCATGTCTAATCAAGTTTCAATGATAAACAACGTTGTACTTTGTAGAATGAGAAAGAAATTCTTCAGCAATAAGCATCTCTCGACAAATGACGAAATACAGATTTTGCTATAAAATTAATTGCTATCAGCCTGACTTAAAACTGTTTGTCTTCCTTATTTATCCACTTCAAATCAAGTTTCAACAATTAAAAAAATTTTGTAGTTTGAGAAAGAACAACTTAATCTTGAGCAATCAGTATAAAAAGAGGGTAAGCAAAGGTGCGAATGTCAAACCATACATAATCAAAACAGGGAGCGGAGGTGTTTGGCTGAGATAAGGTGTGAATGTCCACCCATAATTAATGAAAAGCGGGCAACAAGTAGGTTCGAATACCCAACCATACATCATCAAAAGCAGGAGTGGATATGTTCGGCTACAAGAAGGTTTGAACGTCTGACCATAGTTTGTAAAAAGCGGGTAAGAAAAGGTTCGAATGCCCGAACATACACCATCAAAGGAGGGAGCGGAGGTGTTCCGCTGTAAGAAGGTGTGAATGTCCGACCGTAGTTGGTAAAAAACGGGTAAGAAAAGGTTAAAATACCCGACTGTACACAATCAGTAGCGGGTGCGGAGTTGTTCGGCTACTAAAAGGTGTGAAAGTCCGACCATGGTTTGTAAAAAGCGGGTAAGAAAAGGTGCTGATGCCCGAAAATGTATGATCAAAAGAGGGAGCGGAGGTGTTCGGCTGCAAGAAGGTGTGAATGTACACCCATAATTACTGAAAAATGGGTAAGAAAAGGTGCGAATGCCCAACTATACATAATCAAAAGCAGGAGTGGATGTGTTCGGCTACAAGAAGATTTGAATGTCCATCAATAATTGCTTTAAAACATGAAAGAAAATTTTCGAATATCAAACCGCACATGATCATAAGCGGGAGAGGAGTTGTTCAGCTGCAAGAAGGTGTGAATGTCCACCCATAATTACTGAAAAATGGGTAAGAAAAGGTGAAAATGCCCAACCATACATCATCAAAAGCAGGAGTGGATGTGTTCGGCTACAAGAAGGTTTGTATGTCCGACCATAGTTTGTAAAAAGCGGGTAAGAAAAGGTTCGAATGCCCGAACATAGACCATCAAAAGAGGGAGCGGAGGTGTACCGCTGTAAGAAGGTGTAAATGTCCGACCATAGTTGGTAAAAAGCGGGTAAGAAAAGGTTAAAATACCCGACTGTACACAATCAATAGCGGGAGCGGAGTTGTTTGGCTACAAGAAGGTGTGAAAGTCCGACCATGGTTTGTAAAAAGCTGGTAAGAAAAGGTTCGAATGCCCGAATATATACCATCAAAAGCGGAAGCGGAAGTGTTCGGCTGCAAGAAGGTGTGAACGTCCGACCAAAGTTTGTAAAAAGCAGTTAAGAAAAGGTTCGAATATCCAACCAAACATAATCAAAAGCGGGAGCAGAGCTGTTCGACTGCAAGTAGGTGTGAATGTCCAGCCATAATTACTCACAAACGGGTAAGAAAAGGTAGTATTGCCAGACCATACATGATCAAAACAGGGAGCTGAGGTGGTTCAGCTGCAAGGTGTGAATGTCTGACTATAGTTTGTAAAAAGCGGGTAAGACAAGGTGCGAATGCCCGACAATGTATGATCAAAAGAGGGAGTGGAGGTCTTCGGCTGCAAGGTCTGAATGTCCATCCATAATTTCTAAAACCGGGTAAGAAAAGGCTCGAAAGCCCGACTATACACAATCAAAAGCGGGAGCGGGAGGTTTTCAGCTGCAAATCCTTCACTCAAACCAAGTGAAAACTGCTTTGTCCTTCATATTTATCAATGTCTAGATTGACTTCAACAAAGAACAACACTGGATTTTGCAGTAGAAGAAAGAGCAACACTGAAGGATCAGGAATCCGAGAATAAGCTTATTTTCATACGTTCTGCATGATTTGGGATTTTATGTATAAAATGAATTCCTTCACTCAAACCAAGTTAAAACTGCTTTGTCCTTCATATTTATCAATGTCTAGATCGACTTCAACAAAGACCAACATTGTATTTTGCAGTAGAAGAAATAGCAACACTGAAGGATCAGGAATCCGAAAACACGCTTATTTTCATACGTTCTGCTTGATTTGGGATTTTGCTATAAAATTAATTCCTTCACTCAAACAAAGTGGAAACTGCTTTGTCCTTCATATTTGTCAATGTCTATATCGATTTCAACAAAGAACAAGGCTGTATTTTGCAGTATAGGAAAGAGCAACACTGGAGGATCAGGAATCCGAGAATAAGCTTACTTTCATGAGTCCTGCACGATTTCAGATTTTCCTATAAAATGAATTGCTTTGCTCAAACCTGCTTTGTCCTTCATAGTTATCCATGTCTAAAATGTATCAAGCATAAAGTTCCTCATATTACCCTGAATGAGAAAGAAGCATCCCTTTGGTTGAGCAATACGTTCCTTTTGCGGAGTTATGCATGATTTCGGATTTTGCTATAAAATTCATTCCTTCACACCTTTTTTTTTCACCGCATTTTATAGATTATGGTTGGAAATTTCAACCACTCTAATCCGAAGACCTCTCCTCCCGCTTTTGTTAATATATTTGAACTTTAGTTGGACATTCACCCCTTTTTGCAGCTAAACCACCTCCGCTCCCTGTTTTGA
This sequence comes from Leuresthes tenuis, assembly GCF_036924035.1. Lineage (NCBI taxonomy): Eukaryota > Metazoa > Chordata > Actinopteri > Atheriniformes > Atherinopsidae > Leuresthes > Leuresthes tenuis. Next base: position 25,558,171 of record NW_027325362.1, read on the forward strand.
TCATGTATGGTCTGGCAATACTACATTTTCTTAACCGTTTGTGAGTAATTATGGCTGGATATTCACACCTACTTATAGCTGAACACAATCTCTCTCGCTTTTAATTATGTTTGGATATTCGAACCTTTTCTTTACTGCTTTTTGCCAACTTTGGTCGGACGTTCACACCTTCTTGCAGCCGAACACTTCCGCTTCCGCTTTTGATGGTATATATTCGGGCATTCGAACCTTTTCTTACCAGCTTTTTACAAACGATGGTTGGACTTTCACACCTTCTTGTAGCCGAACAACTCCGCTCCCGCTATTGATTGTGTACAGTCGGGTATTTTAACCTTTTCTTACCCGCTTTTTAGCAACTATGGTCGGACATTCACACCGTCTTACAGCGGAACATCTCCGCTCCCGCTTTTGATGGTGTATAGTCAGGCATTTGAACCTTATCTTACCCGCTTTTTACAAACTATAGTCAGACATTCACACCTTGGTGCTGAACCACCTCAGCTCCCTGTTTTGATCATGTATGGTCTGACAATACTACCTTTTCTTACCCGTTTGTGAGTAATTATGGCTGGACATTCACACCTACTTGCAGTCGAACAGCTCTGCTCCCGCTTTTGATTATGTTTGGTTGGATATTCGAACCTTTTCTTAACTGCTTTTTACAAACTTTGGTCGGACGTTCACACCTTCTTGCAGCCGAACACCTCCGCTTCCGCTTTTGATGGTATATATTCGGGCATTCGAACCTTTTCTTAGCAGCTTTTTACAAACCATGGTTGGACTTTCACACCTTCTTGTAGCCGAACAACTCCGCTCCCGCTATTGATTGTGTACAGTCGGGTATTTTAACCTTTTCTTACCCGCTTTTTACCAACTATGGTCGGACATTCACACCGTCTTACAGCGGAACATCTCCGCTCCCGCTTTTGATGGTGTATTGTCAGGCATTTGAACCTTTTCTTACCCTCTTTTTACAAACTATGGTCGGACATTCAAACCTTCTTGTAGCCAAAAACCTCCGCTCCCTCTTTTGATCATACATTGTCGGGCATTCGCACCTTTTCTTACCCGTTTTTTACAAACCATGGTCGGACTTTCAAACCTTCTTGTAGCCCAACACATCCACTCCTGCTTTTGATGATGTATGTTTGGGCATTCGCACCTTTTCTTACCCATTTTTCAGTAATTATGGGTGGACATTCACACCTTCTTGCAGCTGAACACCTCCTCTCCCGCTTATGATGGTGTATAGTCGGGCTTTCAAGCCTTTTCTTACCCGGTTTTTACAAATTATAGTTGGACATTCAGACCTTCTTACAGCCGAAAACCTCCACTCCCTCTTTTGATCATACATTGTCGGGCATTAGCACCTTTTCTTACCCGCTTTTTACAAACCATAGTCGGACTTTCACATCTTTTAGTAGCCGAACAACTCCGCTCCCGCTATTGATTGTGTACAGTCGGGTATTTTAACCTTTTCTTACCCGCTTTTTACCAACTATGGTCGGACATTCACACCTTCTTACAGCGGAACACCTCCGCTCCCTCTTTTGATGGTGTATGTTCGGGCAGTCAAACCTTTTCTTACCTGCTTTTTACAAACTATGGTCAGACATTCAACCCTTCTTGGAGCCGAACACATCCACTCCTGCTTTTGATTATGTATAGTTGGGCATTCGCACCTTTTCTTACCCATTTTTCAGTAATTATGGGTGTACATTCACACCTTCTTGCAGCCGAACACCTCCGCTCCCTCTTTTGATCATACATTTTCGGGCATTCGCACCTTTTCTTACCCGCTTTTTACAAACCATAGTCGGACTTTCAAATCTTTTAGTAGCCGAACAACTCCGCTCCCGCTATTGATTGTGTACAGTCGGGTATTTTAACCTTTTCTTACCCGCTTTTTACCAACTATGGTCGGACATTCACACCTTCTTACAACGGAACACCTCCGCTCCCTCTTTTGAATGTCTATGTTCGGGCAGTCAAACCTTTTCTTACCTGCTTTTTACAAACTATGGTCAGACATTCAACCCTTCTTGGAGCCGAACACATCCACTCCTGCTTTTGATTATGTATAGTTGGGCATTCGCACCTTTTCTTACCCATTTTTCAGTAATTATGGGTGTACATTCACACCTTCTTGCAGCCGAACACCTCCGCTCCCTCTTTTGATCATACATTTTCGGGCATTCGCACCTTTTCTTACCCGCTTTTTACAAACCATGGTCGGACTTTCACACCTTTTAGTAGCCGAACAACTCCGCACCCGCTACTGATTGTGTACAGTCGGGTATTTTAACCTTTTCTTACCCGCTTTTTACCAACTATGGTCGGACATTAACACCTTCTTACAGCGGAACACCTCCGCTCCCTCCTTTGATGGTGTATGTTCGGGCATTCGAACCTTTTCTTACCCGCTTTTTACAAACTATGGTCAGACGTTCAAACCTTCTTGTAGCCGAACATATCCACTCCTGCTTTTGATGATGTATGGTTGGGCATTCGAACCTACTTGTTGCCCGCTTTTCATTAATTATGGGTGGACATTCACACCTTGTCTCAGCCAAACACCTCCGCTCCCTGTTTTGATCATGTATGGTTTGACATTCGCACCTTTGCTTACCTTCTTTTTATACTGATTGCTCAAGATTAAGTTGTTCTTTCTCAAACTACAAAATTTTTTTAATTGTTTAAACTTGATTTGAAGTGGATAAATAAGGAAGACAAACAGTTTTAAGTCAGGCTGATAGCAATTAATTTTATAGCAAAATCTGTATTTCGTCATTTGTCGAGAGATGCTTATTGCTGAAGAAGTTCTTTCTCATTCTAAAAAGTACAACGTTGTTTATCATTGAAATTTGATTAGACATGAATAAATATGAAGGACAAAGCAGTCTTAACTTGGTTTGAGTTAAGGAATTCGTTTTATAGGAGAATCCGAATTCGTGCATAACTCGTAAAATAGAGCTTATTTTCGGAATTCTAAAGAATGAGTCTGGTTCTTTCTCATAATACAAAGATTGTTGTTTATTGTTGAAACTTCATCAGACCGTTAGATATAGTCGGACTCACCTCGACGCACGGCTTGGGATCTGGAACCAGTACTCTTGAGAGGGGTTGGACTCTCTTCCACTCTGGAGTTGCCCGTGGTGAGAGGCGCAGAGCAGGTGTGGGCATACTTATTGCCCCCCGGCTGTGTGCCAGTACATTGGGGTTTACCCCAGTGAACGAGAGGGTAGCCTCCCTCCGCCTTGGGTGGGGGGACGAGTCCTGACTGTTGTTTGTGCCTATGCGCCAAACAGCAGTTCAGAGTACCTACCCTTTTTGGAGTCTCTGGGGGAGGCACTGGAGAATGCTCCTACCGGAGACTCCCTCATTCTGCTGGGGGACTTCAATGCTCACGTGGGCAATGACAGTGAGACCTGGAGGGGTGTGATTGGGAGGAACGGCCCCCCCGATCTGAATCAGAGTGGTGTTATGTTGTTGGACTTCTGTGCCAGTCATAGACTGTCCATAACGAACACCATGTTCAGGCATAAGGGTGTCCATATGTGCACTTGGCACCAGGACACCCTTGGCCGCAGTTCGATGATCGACTTTGTGGTTGTATCATCGGACTTGCGGCCGTATGTCCTGGACACTCGGGTGAAGAGAGGGGCGGAGCTGTCAACTGATCACCACCTGGTGGTGAGTTGGCTCCGCTGGTGGGGGAGGATGCCGATCAGACCTGGCAGGCCCAAACGTATTGTGAGGGTCTGCTGGGAGCGTTTGTCAGAATCCCCCGTCAGAAGGAGCTTTAACTCCCACCTCCGGCAGAGCTTCAACCATATTTGAGGTGGGGGACATTGAGTCCGAATGGGCCATGTTCCGTGACTCCATTGCCGAGGCAGCTGGTCGGAGTTGTGGCCGTAAGGTGGTCGGTGCCTGTCGTGGCGGCAACCCTCGAACCTGCTGGTGGACACCAGTGGTGAGGGAAGCCGTCAAGCTGAAGAAGGAGTCCTATCGGGCCTTTTTGGCCAGTGGGACCCTGGAAGTAGCTGATAGGTACCGACGGGCCAGACGGGCCACGGCTTCGGCGGTTGCTGAGGCAAAAACTCGGGCCTGGGAGGAGTTCGGTGAGACCATGGAGAACGATTTCCGGACGGCCTCGAAAAGATTCTGGTCCACCATCCGGCGTCTCGGGGGGGGGAAGCGGCTCACAGTCAACACTGTTTACAGTGGGGACGGGGCTTTGCTGACCTCAACTAGGGATGTTGTGAGTCGGTGGGGGGAGTACTTCGAGGAACTCCTCAATCCTACCAACACGTGCTCGGAAGAGGCAGAGTCGGAGAGCTCGGAGACGGGGCCTCCCATTTCTGGGGCTGAGGTTGCCGAGGTGGTTAAAAAGCTCCTCGGTGGCAAGGCCCCGGGGGTGGATGAGGTCCGTCCTGAGTTTCTCAAGGCTCTGGATGTTGTAGGGCTGTCTTGGCTGACACGCCTCTGCAGTATCGCGTGGACATCGGGGACAGTGCCTCTGGACTGGCAGATTGGGGTGGTGGTCCCCCTCTTTAAAAAGGGGGACCGGAGGGTGTGTTCCAACTATAGGGGTATCACACTCCTCAGCCTCCCTGGTAAGGTCTATTCGGGGGTATTGGAGAGGAGGATCCGTCGGATAATCGAGCCTCGGATTCAGGAGATGCAGTGTGGCTTTCGTCCTGGCCGTGGAACAGTGGACCAGCTCTATACCCTCGGCAGGATCCTGGAGGGTGCATGGGAGTTCGCCCAACCAGTCTACATGTGTTTTGTGGACTTGGAGAAAGCGTTCGACCGTGTCCCTCGTGGAGTCCTGTGGGGGGTGCTCCGGGAATATGGAGTGCCGGACCCCTTCATAGGGGCCGTTCGGTCTCTGTATGACCGGTGCCAGAGTTTGGTCCGCATTGCCGGCAGTAAGTCGGATACGTTTCCGGTGAGAGTTGGACTCCGTCAGGGCTGCCCTTTGTCACCGATTCTGTTCCTAACTTTTATGGACAGAATTTCTAGGCGGAGCCAGGGCGTTGAGGGTGTCCCATTTGGCGACCTCAGAATCGGGTCTCTGCTTTTTGCAGATGATGTGGTTCTGTTAGCGTCGTCAGGCCGTGACCTTCAGCTCTCACTGGAGTGATTCGCAGCCGAGTGTGAAGCGGCTGGGATGAGAATCAGCACCTCCAAATCCGAGACTATGGTTCTCAGCCGGAAAAGGGTGGAATGCTCTCTCCGGGTCGGGAATGAGATCCTTCCCCAAGAGGAGGAGTTCAAGTATCTCGGGGTCTTGTTCACGAGTGACGGACGAATGGAGCGGGAAATTGACGGGTGGATCGGTGCGGCGCCTGCAGTGTTGCAGGATCTGCACCGACCCGTCGCTGTGAAGAGGGAGCTGAGCCAGAAGATCGCGAATACAAGCGGCCGAAATGGGTTTCCTCCGCAGGGTGTCTGGGCTCTCCCTTAGAGATAGGGTGAGATAGGTTGGGAAGCTCAGTCATCCGGGAGGGGCTCGGAGTAGAACCGCTGCTCCTCCGCATTGAGAGGAGTCAGATGAGGTGGCTCGGGCATCTGGTTAGGATGCCCCCTGGGCGCCTCCCTGGGGAGGTGTTCCGGGCACGTCCCACTGGGAGGAGACCCCGGGGGAGACCCAGGACACGTTGGAGAGACTATGTCTCTCGGCTGGCCTGGGAACGCCTCGGGGTCCCCCCGGAAGAGCTGGAGGAAGTGGCCGGGGACAGAGACGTCTGGGTTTCTCTGCTCAAGCTGCTGCCCCCGCGACCCGACCCCCGGATAAGCGGCAGATGATGGATGGATGGATGGATATATCCTCCACCAACTAGACTTACAACCCCCGACTAGGGTAGCAGAATTTCTAAGCATCTGTACCCCAAAACTACTATCAAAAATATATAAATTATTGTCTAAGATAGATGACACAATGTCTCTTCCATCCTCAAAATTGGAGGCAGATTTATCCATCAGTTCTGGTCATAGCTTCTAACCACAAATATGTTTGAACACCTTCATAAAGACTCGAAATCCTAATTTACAGCTCATACAATACAAAATCCTTCATAGAACACACTATACAGGACAAAGGATGTTCAGGATGGGTCTAACACACTCAAACATCTGCTCACATTGCACAGATAACACACCTGATGATTATGCACACGCTTTGTGGTTTTCTGCGCCTGTCCAGAAGTTCTGGCTTGAAGTCTGTGAGGACCTATCAACATGGCTAAAGTGTAGCATCCCTGCATGCCCCACACTGTGCATACTGGGTGACTTACATCAACATGGAAATTAACTCAGCACACATGGTTGTCACAGTGTTATGTATCGCAAAGAAAACTATTCTCATGAACTGGAAAGTGAAGAACAATCTGTGTATTAACCAGTTTAGAAATTTTCTTTTAGATTATATTAGCATGGAAACAATGTCTGCCTCCTCAAAACATCAATTGGCTGAATTTCATTCTCTCTGGTCCCCTCTGATTAGTTTTATCACATAGTGGTGGTGGTGGGTTGCTGGGTGATGGTGGGTCTCAGGCCCGGGCTGCTGCGACTGGTGTGACCGGGTGGTTTGTTTGTTTGTTTTTTGATGTTGTTTGTTTGTTTTTTGTAGAGGTCCTCCTGGGTGGGGTTAGGTTGAGTGGGGTGGGGCGGGATGGGTACCTTCTGGGGGTACAGTAGCTCCCGGAATATGGTCGCTGCAGGCCCCGAGCCTGGTGGACATCAGGCCCTCCTGCCCATTGTTGGCTCCCAGGTAGCGGGGATGCCTATTGCAGCCAGTCCCTGGCTGCCCTCTCTGGGGGAGAGTAGCTCCCCCGGTATATATCCCCATACCCCTCTCCCTTCTGGCTCCTGTACACAGCACACACTCACACATGAAGGGTTTTGGGGGCGTGTGTGTTCGGTGGGGTGTAGTGGATGGGGCCACGTAGGTGGTCCCCTTTGGTTGCACTCTGCAGTTCCCTGCCCCTGTTTTAATTACACCTTAGACATTACTACTTATCAAACACACTCACACACACACATTAGGTCTTGGGGGGGTGGTTACACTGAGTGGCATCTGGTGGGCGGGGCTCTTTGGGTATGTAGGCTGCCCAGAGTGCCGCGCTCCCAGTTCTACAAGTTTGGCTGCCCCCTCAATTTTAATTGCTCACTATTAGAAAATATTGAAGAGCCAGAAGGGTGAGGGGAGGGGTCTTCTTCGCACACCCCTGCTTCCTCGTGTCTGCTTGGGGCAGGAGGGGCCAGGAGGATTAATTAATTGTTCTGCTGGTTCGGGGTCTGTGGTGGCTGGGGGGTTGCTGGCCTCCTGGTGTGCCCGCTGCACTACACCCCAGCAGAGTCGAGGGAGGTAGGATGTGTGGATGTGTGGATGTATGGGACGTGAAAGTGTGTGTGGTAATGATTGGGCCTGGATCTGGGACTTGCTGTCGCCTGGCCTGCCTGTGTTTCTCCCGATGGGGCATCAGCGTTGCCTCTCCCCACTGCTCGCGACTTCACCCACCTGTGGGCACGTCTTGACTCCCAGGGCACTTGGCCAGGGGCGCTGGGGCAGGCGCTGACCCACTTTGTGGCTGTCTGGGGCGCGGATTGAGGCCCTGTACGCTTATACACTCATAACTAAGCACGGTTATCATGTAGGTCCTGTGCCATGGGTGTTGCATGTTCTCACACACACACACACACATTCATTAGTCCAGTAGCATGGTCACTAAGCAGTTGATGTATTATCATGTCGTCTCAGGTCATCTATATCCACAGCTGTGTTGTATGCGATTGCCGCTTCTTGTGCTTGTTTTTGTTTGTTTGTGTGTTTGTTTTTTCTCTGCTTGTCTGCTTTCAGGTGCTCCTGGTGGCGCTAAGGCTGGATTCCCCTCATAGGCCATGGATTGTTGTCTGTTTTGTTTTTTACAGGTGTAGCAGCTGGTTGTCTGGTTTTTGTTTCTATTTTTGTTCTGTTTCCTCTTCTTTCCTCTTCTTCTTTCCTTGTCCCCCGGTCCGGTTCAGTTCAGTTCATGTCATATATTGTAAACAGAAATAAATAAATGGGCATCAAGGGGAGCTTTACATTTATAAAACTTCCCTTGGCAAAACAAATCTATTTGGCATCAAAGGTATTCAGAATACAATTCTTCTGACATAATGCTGAACAGGACAAGGGGAAAAAAAAGTAAAGAAGACAGTTCTGCCGAAAGCCAGGGATAGACCTGTTCTAAGTTCTATACTTTTTAAAAGGGGCGTGTTTATCAACTATGGAATTAGAAGATTTACAAAAATGGTCAAGTGCTAGATCTTCATCTGGGATTTTAACAGTGTCATATAACTATTCAACAGATCAGTTAAAAAAAAGCCTGCTCATGGAGATGTTTCAGGATCTGGATACCAAGCGTGGACCTAATGTTTTCATTTTTGCAATTCTGATACAGGCTATTGAGCAGTGATAACTAACACCAAGTTCAGATACTGCGGATTTTCTACCTTTGATATGTTAAGATTGAGCCAATCAGGGACAACCTTGAAGGATCTCTTTGGTTTTGTAGGATCAGTAATTACCTGAGAAAGGTTGATATTGGTACACACCTTTTTTAAATGATCAGAGGCAGAGTTCAACTTGTTTAAATTAAAATTGCCACACAGAGATTGGGTTTAGGCCACATGCACACAGAATGACATCAACAAATATAAGAAATATTAAACATTTACACATAGATTTTTGAATACATGTAGAGGAATGATACTTTGAAATGTGCTCATTGCGGAGTTATGATCAGTTGAGTAATGAAGGTTGAACTATTCTAGGAAAGAGGTTTTATTCCCAGCATCATGATGGACACTCCTGATATAGAAGGTTTCGCTAACGCATTGGAATTGTTTTACTATTTTCATATGCATGTGCAATGAAGAATTGCTTGCTGCTGATAAATGCAAAGAAGAACAGCTTACACATAGATGCTCACATATAGGCTGCTGAATGCAATGAAGACCTGCTTATCAAGTAAAGTTCAATGTCAATGTGTAATATTCAATTAGGATTTGCAAAACAGTGAAGTTAAACAATGAATGGGTCCATAGTCGGCATGAGAAGACTACAGGAATATTTACCTGGGTGTACGTTCAAACAGAGATGAGAAAATTGCGATAAATAATTGTTTGTTTGTTTGTTAGTATGTATATGAATGTTATGTGTATAAACTGTGTTGCGTTATAGTTACTCAGTAGTGTCTCAGTGAAACAACCGACGGGGGAAGCCTTGCGGTGACAACAAATGCAGTGTTTTACTGATCAGTCAAGTTGCTCCAGTGTACTCCATACAAACTGGTTGGCTACTGAAGGGATAGAAAATGGGGAATACTTGTTTTAAAGCAAACAAGGAATTAGATGGGAAAAATAAATGTTTTAACGGGACCCAGACAATATTAAATACTCAGACAGATGGGAGAAGAAGTGTAGTTTTGTAGGAAATCACAAAATTATTACATAGAATTAGTGAAATCAATTGAAGAATGCCTTTCTGAAGAGCTGTTTACCACAGATGAGCAGCTTTGCGACCAAGCACATTGTAGATCGCTTTACTGCCAAAATGATCTAATTTAATGGATTGGTTTAAACATGCATAACAGCATTTTAAGAACAAAGAGAGAAACAAAAAGGGACAACGCTTCATGGTGGAAGGGGATGTATAAATAACTGTGTATATGATGAAGGGGGTGGCAACACCCATTCCGAAATCCCGCCATTCCGACATCCCGCTATTCCGACATCCCACCATTCCGACATACCACCATTCCGACATACCACCATTCCGACATGCAAACGTCCCACCATTCCGACATCCCACCATTGCGACATCCCGCTATTCTGACGTTCAAATGTCCCACCATTCCGACAAGGCTTTCCGTATAAGGAAATGTGTGTTACTCAACAGGTGAGTCCCTTCTTTCTGTTCATGCAATTTATATGTTTAACATGTTTATAGACAAGCGTTATTAAAAACACAAAGTCTCGGCAACTGGAGGAGGAGAAGCAGTCCGCGGTGGTTTTCAATCACACACTCCAATGCCACTTGTTTCAACTTCCGAAAATTTAATCCAGGAAAAAAAGGCTTACAAACATGGACCAAAACGGCTCCATAACACGCACAAGAATCCAAAAGAAACGAAAGTTAACTAAAAGAAAGCAAATAAACAGTATGAAGTGGTCAAAATTGGTTTTACGCATGCCTATGTGCGTCTGGCACATGCGTCTTCGGGCTCTCCCACGTTGGTTTGTGGATGAAAGCTATATGTTCAGCTGTAATGTCATGTAAAAACAATCTCTACATGACATTTACTCCCAGGTGTGACCAGTTAGGTCCTTAAGATATCAACAGGCTGTATAAAGCTACAACCGTTGCGGCTGTGTGTTTGTGCCAAATGCGCAAAGCCCATCCGCGCTTCCCAAAATTGGAGTGAGTACTCATAAATCACGTGAATAACATGAATAAACGTTTTTACTGCATTTTGTTGTGTTTTATACGTTCTATGCTGTCATTTCTATCTTCTCCTATTGGCAAGGCAAGGCAGAGTGCTCGCAACTGTGTCCTGTGCAGTAGCCGTGATATCTGTAATTGCAATTATTACTTTTGCATATGATGACAGCGTGCAAAAGACGCATGGGCTCTGTGGAGAGCTCCGCTCCAGCTGGCTGCTGTGACAGCTCACTGACACTGTATTTCTGCTTAATCAGTTTCAGTCTCGCCAGAGTTACATTAATATCTGTATTTTTATATTTGAAATTCAGGGGATTTTGATAATAGATTATTAAAGTTTGTTTGCGAGGCTGTGGCCTCTGCATGTGCAAAGCTTGTGCAACAAACTTTAGGGCGTATTTGCGCCGGCATATCATTAGTGCAAAATGTTTTGGGTAAAAAATAGGCTATTAAAAGGAACTGTCGGAATGGCGGTATGTTAAAAAAAACAAAAAACATACCGCCATTCCGACCATAGGAGGAAAAAAGTGTCGGAATGGTGGGACGTTTGATAAAAAATTAAGTGTCGCCATTCCGACAATTGGAGACCCATGTCGGAATGGCGAGATGTCGGAATGGCAGCATGTAACCATGATGAAGGAGAGACCATTTGAGCAGCACAGCCATTTCGCAGCACAGGGACAGCAATCCAAGTTACAGGATCTCCCACGTGGTATCACCTGTCACATTGTGTCAAGGCATCAAAAGAAGAAAAAATCACCAAACTCAAGGACAAAAAGACAAAGACTCCAGTGAACGAAGACAGAGGACTGACAAACCAGAAATACAAAAGGATTCTCGATATCAAGATCCAGAAGAAGAGGCTAACAATGCCACGAACACTTACGATGCTGGGAATGATGCCAGCAATGAACAGAGAAGAAGATTCAGTGTCATCAATCTGCATTACGTGCCTCTAATGAGGGGGTGAATATAGAATCCTCAACGATTACAACGTCTCTGGGAACTGTGACAACAACAAGGTTTAAACCATTTTGATATATATTGTAACCTATTGTCTAAGGAATAGTGCTGAAAATGAGGTAAATCTAATCCACCACTGTCCTTGGTCTTCTGTAGGGTTTTTAAACTAATACGTGGTGGTTTGTTTTTCCACAGAAATTTGGAGATGCATGAATCTAGTGACTTAAACCAAGTAGCAGATGGTTTTATGGGGATCATTGAGAACAAATAGTTAACTTTTGGTAGTATCATCATTTTAATGGATGTAACTCTCCCCATAAGTGATATAGGTAAGGACTTCCAACGAGAGATCGTCCTCTACTGTCTTTAATAATTGCACATAATTTAGCTTTGTTAGCTCTGAGAGCCTGGAGGAAATGTTTATGCCTAAATATCTAATATTTCCTGACTGTAAAGTGATCGCAGGTATATTATGGACCCTACAGTTAATGGGCAGAACTGTGGTCTTAGACCAGTTGATAGAGTAGTCAGAAAGTGCTGAGAATTTATTTATGAGTGTGATCGTGTGACTGAGAGACGTCTGTGAGTTCTGAAGGAAAAGTAATACATCATCAGCATAAAGACTTATTTTATGCTCAATATTTTGGGATTAATAACTCACAAACGGGTAAGAAAAGGGAGTATTGCCAGACCATACATGATCAAAACAGGGAGCGGAGGTGGTTCAGCTGCAAGGTGTGAATGTCTGACTATAGTTTGTAAAAAGCGGGTAAGATAAGGTGCGAATGCCCGACAATGTATGATCAAAAGAGGGAGCGGAGGGTTTTGGCTACAAGAAGGTTTGAATGTCCGACCATAGTTTGTAAAAAGCGGGTAAGAAAAGGTTACCATACATCATCAAAAGCAGGAGTGGATGTGTTCGGCTACAAGAAGATTTGAATGTCCATCAATAATTGCTTTAAAACATGAAAGAAAATTTTCGAATATCAAACCGCACATGATCATAAGCGGGAGAGGAGTTGTTCAGCTGCAAGAAGGTGTGAATGTCCACCCATAATTACTGAAAAATGGGTAAGAAAAGGTGAAAATGCCCAACCATACATCATCAAAAGTAGGAGTGGATGTGTTCGGCTACAAGAAAGTTTGAATGTCCGACCATAGTTTGTAAAAAGCGGGTAAGAAAAGGTTCGAATGCCCGAACATAGACCATCAAAAGAGGGAGCGGAGGTGTTCCGCTGTAAGAAGGTGTAAATGTCCGACCATAGTTGGTAAAAAGCGGGTAAGAAAAGGTTAAAATACCCGACTGTACACAATCAATAGCGGGAGCGGAGTTGTTCGGCTACAAGAAGGTGTGAATGTCCAACCATCGTTTGTAAAAAGCTGGTAAGAAAAGGTTCGAATGCCCGAATATATACCATCAAAAGCGGAAGCGGAGGTGTTCGGCTGCAAGAAGGTGTGAACGTCCGACCAAAGTTGGCAAAAAGCAGTAAAGAAAAGGTTCGAATATCCAAACATAATTAAAAGCGAGAGAGATTGTGTTCATCTGCAAGTAGGTGTGAATATCCAGCCATAATTACTCACAAACGGGTAAGAAAATGTAGTATTGCTTGACCATACATGATCAAAACAGGGAGCGGAGGTGGTTTAGCTGCAAAAAGGGGTTTTATAGGAAAATCCGAAATCGTGCAGGACTCATGAAAGTAAGCTTATTCTCGGATTCCTGATCCTCCAGTGTTGCTTTTTCTTCTACTGCAAAGTACAATGTTGTTCTTTGTTGAAGTCGATCTAGACATTGATAAATATGAAGGACAAAGCAGTTTTCACTTGGTTTGAGTGAAGGATTTGCAGCTGAAAACCTCCCGCTCCCACTTTTGATTGTGTATAGTCGGGCTTTCGAGCCTTTTCTTACCCGGTTTTTAGAAATTATGGTTGGACATTCAGACCTTGCAGCCGAAGACCTCCACTCCCGCTTTTGATCATACATTGTCGGGCATTAGCACCTTTTCTTACCCGCTTTTTACAAACTATAGTCAGACATTCACACCTTGCAGCTGAACCACCTCAGCTCCCTGTTTTGATCATGTATGGTCTGGCAATACTACCTTTTCTTACCCGTTTGTGAGTAATTATGGCTGGACATTCACACCTACTTGCAGTCGAACAGCTCTGCTCCCGCTTTTGATGGTATATATTCGGGCATTCAAACCTTTTCTTAACTGCTTTTTGCAAACTTTGGTCGGACATTCACACCTTCTTGCAGCGGAACACCTCCGCTTCCGCTTTTGATGGTATATATTCGGGCATTCGAACCTTTTCTTAGCAGCTTTTTACAAACCATGGTTGAACTTTCACACCTTCTTGTAGCCGAACACCTCCGCTCCCGCTTTTGATGGTGTATAGTCAGGCATTTGAACCTTTTCTTACCCGCTTTTTACAAACTATGGTCGGACATTCAAACCTTCTTGTAGCCAAAAACCTCCGCTCCCTCTTTTGATCATACATTGTCGGGCATTCGCACCTTTTCTTACCCGTTTTTTTACAAACCATGGTCGGACTTTCAAACCTTCTTGTAGCCCAACACATCCACTCCTGCTTTTGATGATGTATGTTTGGGCATTCGCACCTTTTCTTACCCATTTTTCAGTAATTATGGGTGGACATTCACACCTTCTTACAGCTGAACACCTCCTCTCCCGCTTATGATGGTGTATAGTCGGGCTTTCAAGCCTTTTCTTACCCGGTTTTTACAAATTATAGTTGGACATTCAGACCTTCTTACAGCCGAAAACCTCCACTCCCTCTTTTGATCATACATTGTCGGGCATTATCACCTTTTCTTACCCGCTTTTTACAAACCATAGTCGGACTTTCACATCTTTTAGTAGCCGAACAACTCCGCTCCCGCTATTGATTGTGTACAGTCGGGTATTTTAACCTTTTCTTACCCGCTTTTTACCAACTATGGTCGGACATTCACACCTTCTTACAGCGGAACACCTCCGCTCCCTCTTTTGATGGTGTATGTTCGGGCAGTCAAACCTTTTCTTACCTGCTTTTTACAAACTATGGTCAGACGTTCAAACCTTCTTGTAGCCGAACATATCCACTCCTGCTTTTGATGATGTATGGTTGGGCATTCGAACCTACTTGTTGCCCGCTTTTCATTAATTATGGGTGGACATTCACACCTTGTCTCAGCCAAACACCTCCGCTCCCTGTTTTGATCATGTATGGTTTGACATTCGCACCTTTGCTTACCTTCTTTTTATACTGATTGCTCAAGATTAAGTTGTTCTTTCTCAAACTACAAAATTTTTTAAATTGTTTAAACTTGATTTGAAGTGGATAAATAAGGAAGACAAACAGTTTTAAGTCAGGCTGATAGCAATTAATTTTATAGCAAAATCTGTATTTCGTCATTTGTCGAGAGATGCTTATTGCTGAAGAAGTTCTTTCTCATTCTAAAAAGTACAACGTTGTTTATCATTGAAATTTGATTAGACATGAATAAATATGAAGGACAAAGCAGTCTTAACTTGGTTTGAGTTAAGGAATTCGTTTTATAGGAGAATCCGAATTCGTGCATAACTCGTAAAATAGAGCTTATTTTCGGAATTCTAAAGAATGAGTCTGGTTCTTTCTCATAATACAAAGTTTGTTGTTTATTGTTGAAACTTCATCAGACCGTTAGATATAGTCGGACTCACCTCGACGCACGGCTTGGGATCTGGAACCAGTACTCTTGAGAGGGGTTGGACTCTCTTCCACTCTGGAGTTGCCCGTGGTGAGAGGCGCAGAGCAGGTGTGGGCATACTTATTGCCCCCCGGCTGTGTGCCAGTACATTGGGGTTTACCCCAGTGAACGAGAGGGTAGCCTCCCTCCGCCTTGGGTGGGGGGACGAGTCCTGACTGTTGTTTGTGCCTATGCGCCAAACAGCAGTTCAGAGTACCTACCCTTTTTGGAGTCTCTGGGGGAGGCACTGGAGAATGCTCCTACCGGAGACTCCCTCATTCTGCTGGGGGACTTCAATGCTCACGTGGGCAATGACAGTGAGACCTGGAGGGGTGTGATTGGGAGGAACGGCCCCCCCGATCTGAATCAGAGTGGTGTTATGTTGTTGGACTTCTGTGCCAGTCATAGACTGTCCATAACGAACACCATGTTCAGGCATAAGGGTGTCCATATGTGCACTTGGCACCAGGACACCCTTGGCCGCAGTTCGATGATCGACTTTGTGGTTGTATCATCGGACTTGCGGCCGTATGTCCTGGACACTCGGGTGAAGAGAGGGGCGGAGCTGTCAACTGATCACCACCTGGTGGTGAGTTGGCTCCGCTGGTGGGGGAGGATGCCGATCAGACCTGGCAGGCCCAAACGTATTGTGAGGGTCTGCTGGGAGCGTTTGTCAGAATCCCCCGTCAGAAGGAGCTTTAACTCCCACCTCCGGCAGAGCTTCAACCATATTTGAGGTGGGGGACATTGAGTCCGAATGGGCCATGTTCCGTGACTCCATTGCCGAGGCAGCTGGTCGGAGTTGTGGCCTGTCGTGGCGGCAACCCTCGAACCTGCTGGTGGACACCAGTGGTGAGGGAAGCCGTCAAGCTGAAGAAGGAGTCCTATCGGGCCTTTTTGGCCAGTGGGACCCTGGAAGAAGCTGATAGGTACCGACGGGCCAGACGGGCCACGGCTTCGGCGGTTGCTGAGGCAAAAACTCGGGCCTGGGAGGAGTTCGGTGAGACCATGGAGAACGATTTCCGGACGGCCTCGAAAAGATTCTGGTCCACCATCCGGCGTCTCAGGGGGGGGGGGGGGGAGCGGCTCACAGTCAACACTGTTTACAGTGGGGACGGGGCTTTGCTGACCTCAACTAGGGATGTTGTGAGTCGGTGGGGGGAGTACTTCGAGGAACTCCTCAATCCTACCAACACGTGCTCGGAAGAGGCAGAGTCGGAGATCTCGGAGACGGGGCCTCCCATTTCTGGGGCTGAGGTTGCCGAGGTGGTTAAAAAGCTCCTCGGTGGCAAGGCCCCGGGGGTGGATGAGGTCCGTCCTGAGTTTCTCAAGGCTCTGGATGTTGTAGGGCTGTCTTGGCTGACACGCCTCTGCAGTATCGCGTGGACATCGGGGACAGTGCCTCTGGACTGGCAGATTGGGGTGGTGGTCCCCCTCTTTAAAAAGGGGGACCGGAGGGTGTGTTCCAACTATAGGGGTATCAAACTCCTTAGCCTCCCTGGTAAGGTCTATTCGGGGGTATTGGAGAGGAGGATCCGTCGGATAATCGAGCCTCGGATTCAGGAGATGCAGTGTGGCTTTCGTCCTGGCCGTGGAACAGTGGACCAGCTCTATACCCTCGGCAGGATCCTGGAGGGTGCATGGGAGTTCGCCCAACCAGTCTACATGTGTTTTGTGGACTTGGAGAAAGCGTTCGACCGTGTCCCTCGTGGAGTCCTGTGGGGGGTGCTCCGGGAATATGGAGTGCCGGACCCCTTCATAGGGGCCGTTCGGTCTCTGTATGACCGGTGCCAGAGTTTGGTCCGCATTGCCGGCAGTAAGTCGGATACGTTTCCGGTGAGAGTTGGACTCCGTCAGGGCTGCCCTTTGTCACCGATTCTGTTCCTAACTTTTATGGACAGAATTTCTAGGCGGAGCCAGGGCGTTGAGGGTGTCCCATTTGGCGACCTCAGAATCGGGTCTCTGCTTTTTGCAGATGATGTGGTTCTGTCAGCGTCGTCAGGCCGTGACCTTCAGCTCTCACTGGAGTGATTCGCAGCCGAGTGTGAAGCGGCTGGGATGAGAATCAGCACCTCCAAATCCGAGACTATGGTTCTCAGCCGGAAAAGGGTGGAATGCTCTCTCCGGGTCAGGAATGAGATCCTTCCCCAAGAGGAGGAGTTCAAGTATCTCGGGGTCTTGTTCACGAGTGACGGACGAATGGAGCGGGAGATTGACGGGTGGATCGGTGCGGCGCCTGCAGTGTTGCAGGCTCTGCACCGACTCGTCGCTGTGAAGAGGGAGCTGAGCCAGAAGATCGCGAATACAAGCGGCCGAAATGGGTTTCCTCCGCAGGGTGTCTGGGCTCTCCCTTAGAGATAGGGTGAGATAGGGTGAGAAGCTCAGTCATCCGGGAGGGGCTCGGAGTAGAACCGCTGCTCCTCCGCATTGAGAGGAGTCAGATGAGGTGGCTCGGGCATCTGGTTAGGATGCCCCCTGGGCGCCTCCCTGGGGAGGTGTTCCGGGCACGTCCCACTGGGAGGAGACCCCGGGGGAGACCCAGGACACGTTGGAGAGACTATGTCTCTCGGCTGGCCTGGGAACGCCTCGGGGTCCCCCCGGAAGAGCTGGAGGAAGTGGCCGGGGACAGAGACGTCTGGGTTTCTCTGCTCAAGCTGCTGCCCCCGCGACCCGACCCCCGGATAAGCGGCAGATGATGGATGGATGGATGGATATATCCTCCACCAACCAGACTTACAACCCCCAACTAGGGTAGCAGAATTTCTAAGCATCTGTACCCCAAAACTACTATCAAAAATATATAAATTATTGTCTAAGATAGATGACACAATGTCTCTTCCATCCTCAAAATTGGAGGCAGATTTATCCATCAGTTCTGGTCATAGCTTCTAACCACAAATATGTTTGAACACCTTCATAAAGACTCGAAATCCTAATTTACAGCTCATACAATACAAAATCCTTCATAGAACACACTATACAGGACAAAGGATGTTCAGGATGGGTCTAACACACTCAAACATCTGCTCACATTGCACAGATAACACACCTGATGATTATGCACACGCTTTGTGGTTTTCTGCGCCTGTCCAGACGTTCTGGCTTGAAGTCTGTGAGGACCTATCAACATGGCTAAAGTGTAGCATCCCTGCATGCCCCACACTGTGCATACTGGGTGACTTAGACAACATCAACATGGAAATTAACTCAGCACACATGGTTGTCACAGTGTTATGTATCGCAAAGAAAACTATTCTCATGAACTGGAAAGTGAAGAACAATCTGTGTATTAACCAGTTTAGAAATTTTCTTTTAGATTATATTAGCATGGAAACAATGTCTGCCTCCTCAAAACATCAATTGGCTGAATTTCATTCTCTCTGGTCCCCTCTGATTAGTTTTATCACATAGTGGTGGTGGTGGGTTGCTGGGTGATGGTGGGTCTCAGGCCCGGGCTGCTGCGACTGGTGTGACCGGGTGGTTTGTTTGTTTGTTTTTTGATGTTGTTTGTTTGTTTTTTGTAGAGGTCCTCCTGGGTGGGGTTAGGTTGAGTGGGGTGGGGCGGGATGGGTACCTTCTGGGGGTACAGTAGCTCCCGGAATATGGTCGCTGCAGGCCCCGAGCCTGGTGGACATCAGGCCCTCCTGCCCATTGTTGGCTCCCAGGTAGCGGGGATGCCTATTGCAGCCAGTCTCTGGCTGCCCTCTCTGGGGGAGAGTAGCTCCCCCGGTATATATCCCCATACCCCTCTCCCTTCTGGCTCCTGTACACAGCACACACTCACACATGAAGGGTTTTGGGGGCGTGTGTGTTCGGTGGGGTGTAGTGGATGGGGCCACGTAGGTGGTCCCCTTTGGTTGCACTCTGCAGTTCCCTGCCCCTGTTTTAATTACACCTTAGACATTACTACTTATCAAACACACTCACACTCACACATTAGGTCTTGGGGGGGTGGTTACACTGAGTGGCATCTGGTGGGCGGGGCTCTTTGGGTATGTAGGCTGCCCAGAGTGCCGCGCTCCCAGTTCTACAAGTTTGGCTGCCCCCTCAATTTTAATTGCTCACTATTAGAAAATATTGAAGAGCCAGAAGGGTGAGGGGAGGGGTCTTCTTCGCACACCCCTGCTTCCTGGTGTCTGCTTGGGGCAGGAGGGGCCAGGAGGATTAATTAATTGTTCTGCTGGTTCGGGGTCTGTTGTGGCTGGGGGGTTGCTGGCCTCCTGGTGTGCCCGCTGCACTACACCCCAGCAGAGTCGAGGGAGGTAGGATGTGTGGATGTGTGGATGTATGGGACGTGAAAGTGTGTGTGGTAATGATTGGGCCTGGACTTGGAGAAAGCGTTCGACCGTGTCCCTCGTGGAGTCCTGTGGGGGGTGCTCCGGGAATATGGAGTGCCGGACCCCTTGATAGGGGCCGTTCGGTCTCTGTATGACCGGTGCCAGAGTTTGGTCCGCATTGCCGGCAGTAAGTCGGATACGTTTCCGGTGAGAGTTGGACTCCGTCAGGGCTGCCCTTTGTCACCGATTCTGTTCCTAACTTTTATGGACAGAATTTCTAGGCGGAGCCAGGGCGTTGAGGGTGTCCCATTTGGCGACCTCAGAATCGGGTCTCTGCTTTTTGCAGATGATGTGGTTCTGTTAGCGTCGTCAGGCCGCGACCTTCAGCTCTCACTGGAGTGATTCGCAGCCGAGTGTGAAGCGGCTGGGATGAGAATCAGCACCTCTAAATCCGAGACTATGGTTCTCAGCCGGAAAAGGGTGGAATGCTCTCTCCGGGTCGGGAATGAGATCCTTCCCCAAGAGGAGGAGTTCAAGTATCTCGGGGTCTTGTTCACGAGTGACGGACGAATGGAGCGGGAGATTGACGGGCGGATCGGTGCGGCACCTGCAGTGTTGCAGGCTCTACACCGACCCGTCGTTGTGAAGAGGGAGCTGAGCCAGAAGGCGAAGCTCTCTACTTACTGGTCAATCTACGTTCCCATCCTCACCTATGGTCACGAGTTGTGGGTAGTGACCGAAAGAACAAGATCGCGAATACAAGCGGCCGAAATGGGTTTCCTCCGCAGGGTGTCTGGGCTCTCCCTTAGAGATAGGGTGAGAAGCTCAGTCATCCGGGAGGGGCTCGGAGTAGAACCGCTGCTCCTCCGCATTGAGAGGAGTCAGATGAGGTGGCTCGGGCATCTGGTTAGGATGCCCCCTGGGCGCCTCCCTGGGGAGGTGTTCCGGGCACGTCCCACTGGGAGGAGACCCCGGGGGAGACCCAGGACACATTGGAGAGACTATGTCTCTCGGCTGGCCTGGGAACGCCTCGGGGTCCCCCCGGAAGAGCTGGAGGAAGTGGCCGGGGACAGAGACGTCTGGGTTTCTCTGCTCAAGCTGCTGCCCCCGCGACCCGACCCCCGGATAAGCGGCAGATGATGGATGGATGGATGGATATATCCTCCACCAACCAGACTTACAACCCCCGACTAGGGTAGCAGAATTTCTAAGCAGCTGTACCCCAAAACTACTATCAAAAATATATAAATTATTGTCTAAGATAGATGACACAATGTCTCTTCCATCCTCAAAATGGGAGGCAGATTTATCCATCAGTTCTGGTCATAGCTTCTAACCACAAATATGTTTGAACACCTTCATAAAGACTCGAAATCCTAATTTACAGCTCATACAATACAAAATCCTTCATAGAACACACTATACAGGACAAAGGATGTTCAGGATGGGTCTAACACACTCAAACATCTGCTCACATTGCACAGATAACACACCTGATGATTATGCACACGCTTTGTGGTTTTCTGCGCCTGTCCAGAAGTTCTGGCTTGAAGTCTGTGAGGACCTATCAACATGGCTTAAGTGTAGCATCCCTGCATGCCCCACACTGTGCATACTGGGTGACTTAGACAACATCAACATGGAAATTAACTCAGCACACATGGTTGTCACAGTGTTATGTATCGCAAAGAAAACTATTCTCATGAACTGGAAAGCGAAGAACAATCTGTGTATTAACCAGTTTAGAAATTTTCTTTTAGATTATATTAGCATGGAAACAATGTCTGCCTCCTCAAAACATCAATTGGCTGAATTTCATTCTCTCTGGTCCCCTCTGATTAGTTTTATCACATAGTGGTGGTGGTGGGTTGCTGGGTGATGGTGGGTCTCAGGCCCGGGCTGCTGCGACTGGTGTGACCAGGTGGTTTGTTTGTTTGTTTTTTGTAGAGGTCCTCCGGGGTGGGGTTGGGTTGAGTGGGGTGGGGCGGGATGGGTACCTTCTGGGGGTACAGTAGCTCCTGGAATATGGTTGCTGCAGGCCCCGAGCCTGGTGGACATCAGGCCCTCCTGCCCATTGTTGGCTCCCAGGTAGCGGGGATGCCTATTGCAGCCAGTCCCTGGCTGCCCTCTCTGGGGGAGAGTAGCTCCCCCGGTATATATCCCCATACCCCTCTCCCTTCTGGCTCCTGTACACAGCACACACTCACACATGAAGGGTTTTGGGGGCGTGTGTGTTCGGTGGGGTGTAGTGGATGGGGCCACGTAGGTGGTCCCCTTTGGTTGCACTCTGCAGTTCCCTGCCCCTGTTTTAATTACACCTTAGACATTACTACTTATCAAACACACTCACACACACACATTAGGTCTTGGGGGGTGGTTACACTGAGTGGCATCTGGTGGGCGGGGCTCTTTGGGTATGTAGGCTGCCCAGAGTGCCGCGCTCCCAGTTCTACAAGTTTGGCTGCCCCTCAATTTAAATTGCTCACTATTAGAAAATATTGAAGAGCCAGAAGGGTGAGGGGAGGGGTCTTCTTCGCACACCCCTGCTTCCTGGTGTCTGCTCGGGGCAGGAGGGGCCAGGAGGATTAATTAATTGTTCTGCTGGTTCGGGGTCTGTGGTGGCTGGGGGGTTGCTGGCCTCCTGGTGTGCCCGCTGCACTACACCCCAGCAGAGTCGAGGGAGGTAGGATGTGTGGATGTGTGGATGTATGGGACGTGAAAGTGTGTGTGGTAATGATTGGGCCTGGACTTGGAGAAAGCATTCGACCGTGTCCCTCGTGGAGTCCTGTGGGGGGTGCTCCGGGAATATGGAGTGCCGGACCCCTTGATAGGGGCCGTTCGGTCTCTGTATGACCGGTGCCAGAGTTTGGTCCGCATTGCCGGCAGTAAGTCGGATACGTTTCCGGTGAGAGTTGGACTCCGTCAGGGCTGCCCTTTGTCACCGATTCTGTTCCTAACTTTTATGGACAGAATTTCTAGGCGGAGCCAGGGCGTTGAGGGTGTCCCATTTGGCGACCTCAGAATCGGGTCTCTGCTTTTTGCAGATGATGTGGTTCTGTTAGCGTCGTCAGGCCGCGACCTTCAGCTCTCACTGGAGTGATTCGCAGCCGAGTGTGAAGCGGCTGGGATGAGAATCAGCACCTCCAAATCCGAGACTATGGTTCTCAGCCGGAAAAGGGTGGAATGCTCTCTCCGGGTCGGGAATGAGATCCTTCCCCAAGAGGAGGAGTTCAAGTATCTCGGGGTCTTGTTCACGAGTGACGGACGAATGGAGCGGGAGATTGACGGGCGGATCGGTGCGGCGCCTGCAGTGTTGCAGGCTCTACACCGACCCGTCGTTGTGAAGAGGGAGCTGAGCCAGAAGGCGAAGCTCTCTACTTACTGGTCAATCTACGTTCCCATCCTCACCTATGGTCACGAGTTGTGGGTAGTGACCGAAAGAACAAGATCGCGAATACAAGCGGCCGAAATGGGTTTCCTCCGCAGGGTGTCTGGGCTCTCCCTTAGAGATAGGGTGAGAAGCTCAGTCATCCGGGAGGGGCTCGGAGTAGAACCGCTGCTCCTCCGCATTGAGAGGAGTCAGATGAGGTGGCTCGGGCATCTGGTTAGGATGCCCCCTGGGCGCCTCCCTGGGGAGGTGTTCCGGGCACGTCCCACTGGGAGGAGACCCCGGGGGAGACCCAGGACACGTTGGAGAGACTATGTCTCTCGGCTGGCCTGGGAACGCCTCGGGGTCCCCCCGGAAGAGCTGGAGGAAGTGGCCGGGGACAGAGACGTCTGGGTTTCTCTGCTCAAGCTGCTGCCCCCGCGACCCGACCCCCGGATAAGCGGCAGATTATGGATGGATGGATGGATATATCCTCCACCAACCAGACTTACAACCCCCGACTAGGGTAGCAGAATTTCTAAGCAGCTGTACCCCAAAACTACTATCAAAAATATATAAATTATTGTCTAAGATAGATGACACAATGTCTCTTCCATCCTCAAAATGGGAGGCAGATTTATCCATCAGTTCTGGTCATAGCTTCTAACCACAAATATGTTTGAACACCTTCATAAAGACTCGAAATCCTAATTTACAGCTCATACAATACAAAATCCTTCATAGAACACACTATACAGGACAAAGGATGTTCAGGATGGGTCTAACACACTCAAACATCTGCTCACATTGCACAGATAACACACCTGATGATTATGCACACGCTTTGTGGTTTTCTGCGCCTGTCCAGAAGTTCTGGCTTGAAGTCTGTGAGGACCTATCAACATGGCTTAAGTGTAGCATCCCTGCATGCCCCACACTGTGCATACTGGGTGACTTAGACAACATCAACATGGAAATTAACTCAGCACACATGGTTGTCACAGTGTTATGTATCGCAAAGAAAACTATTCTCATGAACTGGAAAGCGAAGAACAATCTGTGTATTAACCAGTTTAGAAATTTTCTTTTAGATTATATTAGCATGGAAACAATGTCTGCCTCCTCAAAACATCAATTGGCTGAATTTCATTCTCTCTGGTCCCCTCTGATTAGTTTTATCACATAGTGGTGGTGGTGGGTTGCTGGGTGATGGTGGGTCTCAGGCCCGGGCTGCTGCGACTGGTGTGACCGGGTGGTTTGTTTGTTTGTTTTTTGTAGAGGTCCTCCGGGGTGGGGTTGGGTTGAGTGGGGTGGGGCGGGATGGGTACCTTCTGGGGGTACAGTAGCTCCTGGAATATGGTTGCTGCAGGCCCCGAGCCTGGTGGACATCAGGCCCTCCTGCCCATTGTTGGCTCCCAGGTAGCGGGGATGCCTATTGCAGCCAGTCCCTGGCTGCCCTCTCTGGGGGAGAGTAGCTCCCCCGGTATATATCCCCATACCCCTCTCCCTTCTGGCTCCTGTACACAGCACACACTCACACATGAAGGGTTTTGGGGGCGTGTGTGTTCGGTGGGGTGTAGTGGATGGGGCCACGTAGGTGGTCCCCTTTGGTTGCACTCTGCAGTTCCCTGCCCCTGTTTTAATTACACCTTAGACATTACTACTTATCAAACACACTCACACACACACATTAGGTCTTGGGGGGTGGTTACACTGAGTGGCATCTGGTGGGCGGGGCTCTTTGGGTATGTAGGCTGCCCAGAGTGCCGCGCTCCCAGTTCTACAAGTTTGGCTGCCCCTCAATTTTAATTGCTCACTATTAGAAAATATTGAAGAGCCAGAAGGGTGAGGGGAGGGGTCTTCTTCGCACACCCCTGCTTCCTGGTGTCTGCTCGGGGCAGGAGGGGCCAGGAGGATTAATGAATTGTTCTGCTGGTTCGGGGTCTGTGGTGGCTGGGGGGTTGCTGGCCTCCTGGTGTGCCCGCTGCACTACACCCCAGCAGAGTCGAGGGAGGTAGGATGTGTGGATGTGTGGATGTATGGGACGTGAAAGTGTGTGTGGTAATGATTGGGCCTGGACTTGGAGAAAGCGTTCGACCGTGTCCCTCGTGGAGTCCTGTGGGGGGTGCTCCGGGAATATGGAGTGCCGGACCCCTTGATAGGGGCCGTTCGGTCTCTGTATGACCGGTGCCAGAGTTTGGTCCGCATTGCCGGCAGTAAGTCGGATACGTTTCCGGTGAGAGTTGGACTCCGTCAGGGCTGCCCTTTGTCACCGATTCTGTTCCTAACTTTTATGGACAGAATTTCTAGGCGGAGCCAGGGCGTTGAGGGTGTCCCATTTGGCGACCTCAGAATCGGGTCTCTGCTTTTTGCAGATGATGTGGTTCTGTTAGCGTCGTCAGGCCGCGACCTTCAGCTCTCACTGGAGTGATTCGCAGCCGAGTGTGAAGCGGCTGGGATGAGAATCAGCACCTCCAAATCCGAGACTATGGTTCTCAGCCGGAAAAGGGTGGAATGCTCTCTCCGGGTCGGGAATGAGATCCTTCCCCAAGAGGAGGAGTTCAAGTATCTCGGGGTCTTGTTCACGAGTGACGGACGAATGGAGCGGGAGATTGACGGGCGGATCTGTGCGGCACCTGCAGTGTTGCAGGCTCTGCACCGACCCGTCGTTGTGAAGAGGGAGCTGAGCCAGAAGGCGAAGCTCTCTACTTACTGGTCAATCTACGTTCCCATCCTCACCTATGATCACGAGTTGTGGGTAGTGACCGAAAGAACAAGATCGCGAATACAAGCGGCCGAAATGGGTTTCCTCCGCAGGGTGTCTGGGCTCTCCCTTAGAGATAGGGTGAGAAGCTCAGTCATCCGGGAGGGGCTCGGAGTAGAACCGCTGCTCCTCCGCATTGAGAGGAGTCAGATGAGGTGGCTCGGGCATCTGGTTAGGATGCCCCCTGGGCGCCTCCCTGGGGAGGTGTTCCGGGCACGTCCCACTGGGAGGAGACCCCGGGGGAGACCCAGGACACGTTGGAGAGACTATGTCTCTCGGCTGGCCTGGGAACGCCTCGGGGTCCCCCCGGAAGAGCTGGAGGAAGTGGCCGGGGACAGAGACGTCTGGGTTTCTCTGCTCAAGCTGCTGCCCCCGCGACCCGACCCCCGGATAAGCGGCAGATGATGGATGGATGGATGGATATATCCTCCACCAACCAGACTTACAACCCCCGACTAGGGTAGCAGAATTTCTAAGCAGCTGTACCCCAAAACTACTATCAAAAATATATAAATTATTGTCTAAGATAGATGACACAATGTCTCTTCCATCCTCAAAATGGGAGGCAGATTTATCCATCAGTTCTGGTCATAGCTTCTAACCACAAATATGTTTGAACACCTTCATAAAGACTCGAAATCCTAATTTACAGCTCATACAATACAAAATCCTTCATAGAACACACTATACAGGACAAAGGATGTTCAGGATGGGTCTAACACACTCAAACATCTGCTCACATTGCACAGATAACACACCTGATGATTATGCACACGCTTTGTGGTTTTCTGCGCCTGTCCAGAAGTTCTGGCTTGAAGTCTGTGAGGACCTATCAACATGGCTTAAGTGTAGCATCCCTGCATGCCCCACACTGTGCATACTGGGTGACTTAGACAACATCAACATGGAAATTAACTCAGCACACATGGTTGTCACAGTGTTATGTATCGCAAAGAAAACTATTCTCATGAACTGGAAAGCGAAGAACAATCTGTGTATTAACCAGTTTAGAAATTTTCTTTTAGATTATATTAGCATGGAAACAATGTCTGCCTCCTCAAAACATCAATTGGCTGAATTTCATTCTCTCTGGTCCCCTCTGATTAGTTTTATCACATAGTGGTGGTGGTGGGTTGCTGGGTGATGGTGGGTCTCAGGCCCGGGCTGCTGCGACTGGTGTGACCGGGTGGTTTGTTTGTTTGTTTTTTGTAGAGGTCCTCCGGGGTGGGGTTGGGTTGAGTGGGGTGGGGCGGGATGGGTACCTTCTGGGGGTACAGTAGCTCCTGGAATATGGTTGCTGCCGCGCTCCCAGTTCTACAAGTTTGGCTGCCCCTCAATTTTAATTGCTCACTATTAGAAAATATTGAAGAGCCAGAAGGGTGAGGGGAGGGGTCTTCTTCGCACACCCCTGCTTCCTGGTGTCTGCTCGGGGCAGGAGGGGCCAGGAGGATTAATGAATTGTTCTGCTGGTTCGGGGTCTGTGGTGGCTGGGGGGTTGCTGGCCTCCTGGTGTGCCCGCTGCACTACACCCCAGCAGAGTCGAGGGAGGTAGGATGTGTGGATGTGTGGATGTATGGGACGTGAAAGTGTGTGTGGTAATGATTGGGCCTGGACTTGGAGAAAGCGTTCGACCGTGTCCCTCGTGGAGTCCTGTGGGGGGTGCTCCGGGAATATGGAGTGCCGGACCCCTTGATAGGGGCCGTTCGGTCTCTGTATGACCGGTGCCAGAGTTTGGTCCGCATTGCCGGCAGTAAGTCGGATACGTTTCCGGTGAGAGTTGGACTCCGTCAGGGCTGCCCTTTGTCACCGATTCTGTTCCTAACTTTTATGGACAGAATTTCTAGGCGGAGCCAGGGCGTTGAGGGTGTCCCATTTGGCGACCTCAGAATCGGGTCTCTGCTTTTTGCAGATGATGTGGTTCTGTTAGCGTCGTCAGGCCGCGACCTTCAGCTCTCACTGGAGTGATTCGCAGCCGAGTGTGAAGCGGCTGGGATGAGAATCAGCACCTCCAAATCCGAGACTATGGTTCTCAGCCGGAAAAGGGTGGAATGCTCTCTCCGGGTCGGGAATGAGATCCTTCCCCAAGAGGAGGAGTTCAAGTATCTCGGGGTCTTGTTCACGAGTGACGGACGAATGGAGCGGGAGATTGACGGGCGGATCTGTGCGGCACCTGCAGTGTTGCAGGCTCTGCACCGACCCGTCGTTGTGAAGAGGGAGCTGAGCCAGAAGGCGAAGCTCTCTACTTACTGGTCAATCTACGTTCCCATCCTCACCTATGATCACGAGTTGTGGGTAGTGACCGAAAGAACAAGATCGCGAATACAAGCGGCCGAAATGGGTTTCCTCCGCAGGGTGTCTGGGCTCTCCCTTAGAGATAGGGTGAGAAGCTCAGTCATCCGGGAGGGGCTCGGAGTAGAACCGCTGCTCCTCCGCATTGAGAGGAGTCAGATGAGGTGGCTCGGGCATCTGGTTAGGATGCCCCCTGGGCGCCTCCCTGGGGAGGTGTTCCGGGCACGTCCCACTGGGAGGAGACCCCGGGGGAGACCCAGGACACGTTGGAGAGACTATGTCTCTCGGCTGGCCTGGGAACGCCTCGGGGTCCCCCCGGAAGAGCTGGAGGAAGTGGCCGGGGACAGAGACGTCTGGGTTTCTCTGCTCAAGCTGCTGCCCCCGCGACCCGACCCCCGGATAAGCGGCAGATGATGGATGGATGGATGGATATATCCTCCACCAACCAGACTTACAACCCCCGACTAGGGTAGCAGAATTTCTAAGCAGCTGTACCCCAAAACTACTATCAAAAATATATAAATTATTGTCTAAGATAGATGACACAATGTCTCTTCCATCCTCAAAATGGGAGGCAGATTTATCCATCAGTTCTGGTCATAGCTTCTAACCACAAATATGTTTGAACACCTTCATAAAGACTCGAAATCCTAATTTACAGCTCATACAATACAAAATCCTTCATAGAACACACTATACAGGACAAAGGATGTTCAGGATGGGTCTAACACACTCAAACATCTGCTCACATTGCACAGATAACACACCTGATGATTATGCACACGCTTTGTGGTTTTCTGCGCCTGTCCAGAAGTTCTGGCTTGAAGTCTGTGAGGACCTATCAACATGGCTTAAGTGTAGCATCCCTGCATGCCCCACACTGTGCATACTGGGTGACTTAGACAACATCAACATGGAAATTAACTCAGCACACATGGTTGTCACAGTGTTATGTATCGCAAAGAAAACTATTCTCATGAACTGGAAAGCGAAGAACAATCTGTGTATTAACCAGTTTAGAAATTTTCTTTTAGAT
This sequence comes from Leuresthes tenuis, assembly GCF_036924035.1. Lineage (NCBI taxonomy): Eukaryota > Metazoa > Chordata > Actinopteri > Atheriniformes > Atherinopsidae > Leuresthes > Leuresthes tenuis. The sequence goes on from NW_027325362.1 coordinate 25,587,089, forward strand.
TATATTAGCATGGAAACAATGTCTGCCTCCTCAAAACATCAATTGGCTGAATTTCATTCTCTCTGGTCCCCTCTGATTAGTTTTATCACATAGTGGTGGTGGTGGGTTGCTGGGTGATGGTGGGTCTCAGGCCCGGGCTGCTGCGACTGGTGTGACCGGGTGGTTTGTTTGTTTGTTTTTTGTAGAGGTCCTCCGGGGTGGGGTTGGGTTGAGTGGGGTGGGGCGGGATGGGTACCTTCTGGGGGTACAGTAGCTCCTGGAATATGGTTGCTGCAGGCCCCGAGCCTGGTGGACATCAGGCCCTCCTGCCCATTGTTGGCTCCCAGGTAGCGGGGATGCCTATTGCAGCCAGTCCCTGGCTGCCCTCTCTGGGGGAGAGTAGCTCCCCCGGTATATATCCCCATACCCCTCTCCCTTCTGGCTCCTGTACACAGCACACACTCACACATGAAGGGTTTTGGGGGCGTGTGTGTTCGGTGGGGTGTAGTGGATGGGGCCACGTAGGTGGTCCCCTTTGGTTGCACTCTGCAGTTCCCTGCCCCTGTTTTAATTACACCTTAGACATTACTACTTATCAAACACACTCACACACACACATTAGGTCTTGGGGGGTGGTTACACTGAGTGGCATCTGGTGGGCGGGGCTCTTTGGGTATGTAGGCTGCCCAGAGTGCCGCGCTCCCAGTTCTACAAGTTTGGCTGCCCCTCAATTTTAATTGCTCACTATTAGAAAATATTGAAGAGCCAGAAGGGTGAGGGGAGGGGTCTTCTTCGCACACCCCTGCTTCCTGGTGTCTGCTCGGGGCAGGAGGGGCCAGGAGGATTAATGAATTGTTCTGCTGGTTCGGGGTCTGTGGTGGCTGGGGGGTTGCTGGCCTCCTGGTGTGCCCGCTGCACTACACCCCAGCAGAGTCGAGGGAGGTAGGATGTGTGGATGTGTGGATGTATGGGACGTGAAAGTGTGTGTGGTAATGATTGGGCCTGGACTTGGAGAAAGCGTTCGACCGTGTCCCTCGTGGAGTCCTGTGGGGGGTGCTCCGGGAATATGGAGTGCCGGACCCCTTGATAGGGGCCGTTCGGTCTCTGTATGACCGGTGCCAGAGTTTGGTCCGCATTGCCGGCAGTAAGTCGGATACGTTTCCGGTGAGAGTTGGACTCCGTCAGGGCTGCCCTTTGTCACCGATTCTGTTCCTAACTTTTATGGACAGAATTTCTAGGCGGAGCCAGGGCGTTGAGGGTGTCCCATTTGGCGACCTCAGAATCGGGTCTCTGCTTTTTGCAGATGATGTGGTTCTGTTAGCGTCGTCAGGCCGCGACCTTCAGCTCTCACTGGAGTGATTCGCAGCCGAGTGTGAAGCGGCTGGGATGAGAATCAGCACCTCCAAATCCGAGACTATGGTTCTCAGCCGGAAAAGGGTGGAATGCTCTCTCCGGGTCGGGAATGAGATCCTTCCCCAAGAGGAGGAGTTCAAGTATCTCGGGGTCTTGTTCACGAGTGACGGACGAATGGAGCGGGAGATTGACGGGCGGATCTGTGCGGCACCTGCAGTGTTGCAGGCTCTGCACCGACCCGTCGTTGTGAAGAGGGAGCTGAGCCAGAAGGCGAAGCTCTCTACTTACTGGTCAATCTACGTTCCCATCCTCACCTATGATCACGAGTTGTGGGTAGTGACCGAAAGAACAAGATCGCGAATACAAGCGGCCGAAATGGGTTTCCTCCGCAGGGTGTCTGGGCTCTCCCTTAGAGATAGGGTGAGAAGCTCAGTCATCCGGGAGGGGCTCGGAGTAGAACCGCTGCTCCTCCGCATTGAGAGGAGTCAGATGAGGTGGCTCGGGCATCTGGTTAGGATGCCCCCTGGGCGCCTCCCTGGGGAGGTGTTCCGGGCACGTCCCACTGGGAGGAGACCCCGGGGGAGACCCAGGACACGTTGGAGAGACTATGTCTCTCGGCTGGCCTGGGAACGCCTCGGGGTCCCCCCGGAAGAGCTGGAGGAAGTGGCCGGGGACAGAGACGTCTGGGTTTCTCTGCTCAAGCTGCTGCCCCCGCGACCCGACCCCCGGATAAGCGGCAGATTATGGATGGATGGATGGATATATCCTCCACCAACCAGACTTACAACCCCCGACTAGGGTAGCAGAATTTCTAAGCAGCTGTACCCCAAAACTACTATCAAAAATATATAAATTATTGTCTAAGATAGATGACACAATGTCTCTTCCATCCTCAAAATGGGAGGCAGATTTATCCATCAGTTCTGGTCATAGCTTCTAACCACAAATATGTTTGAACACCTTCATAAAGACTCGAAATCCTAATTTACAGCTCATACAATACAAAATCCTTCATAGAACACACTATACAGGACAAAGGATGTTCAGGATGGGTCTAACACACTCAAACATCTGCTCACATTGCACAGATAACACACCTGATGATTATGCACACGCTTTGTGGTTTTCTGCGCCTGTCCAGAAGTTCTGGCTTGAAGTCTGTGAGGACCTATCAACATGGCTTAAGTGTAGCATCCCTGCATGCCCCACACTGTGCATACTGGGTGACTTAGACAACATCAACATGGAAATTAACTCAGCACACATGGTTGTCACAGTGTTATGTATCGCAAAGAAAACTATTCTCATGAACTGGAAAGCGAAGAACAATCTGTGTATTAACCAGTTTAGAAATTTTCTTTTAGATTATATTAGCATGGAAACAATGTCTGCCTCCTCAAAACATCAATTGGCTGAATTTCATTCTCTCTGGTCCCCTCTGATTAGTTTTATCACATAGTGGTGGTGGTGGGTTGCTGGGTGATGGTGGGTCTCAGGCCCGGGCTGCTGCGACTGGTGTGACCGGGTGGTTTGTTTGTTTGTTTTTTGTAGAGGTCCTCCGGGGTGGGGTTGGGTTGAGTGGGGTGGGGCGGGATGGGTACCTTCTGGGGGTACAGTAGCTCCTGGAATATGGTTGCTGCAGGCCCCGAGCCTGGTGGACATCAGGCCCTCCTGCCCATTGTTGGCTCCCAGGTAGCGGGGATGCCTATTGCAGCCAGTCCCTGGCTGCCCTCTCTGGGGGAGAGTAGCTCCCCCGGTATATATCCCCATACCCCTCTCCCTTCTGGCTCCTGTACACAGCACACACTCACACATGAAGGGTTTTGGGGGCGTGTGTGTTCGGTGGGGTGTAGTGGATGGGGCCACGTAGGTGGTCCCCTTTGGTTGCACTCTGCAGTTCCCTGCCCCTGTTTTAATTACACCTTAGACATTACTACTTATCAAACACACTCACACACACACATTAGGTCTTGGGGGGTGGTTACACTGAGTGGCATCTGGTGGGCGGGGCTCTTTGGGTATGTAGGCTGCCCAGAGTGCCGCGCTCCCAGTTCTACAAGTTTGGCTGCCCCTCAATTTTAATTGCTCACTATTAGAAAATATTGAAGAGCCAGAAGGGTGAGGGGAGGGGTCTTCTTCGCACACCCCTGCTTCCTGGTGTCTGCTCGGGGCAGGAGGGGCCAGGAGGATTAATTAATTGTTCTGCTGGTTCGGGGTCTGTGGTGGCTGGGGGGTTGCTGGCCTCCTGGTGTGCCCGCTGCACTACACCCCAGCAGAGTCGAGGGAGGTAGGATGTGTGGATGTGTGGATGTATGGGACGTGAAAGTGTGTGTGGTAATGATTGGGCCTGGACTTGGAGAAAGCGTTCGACCGTGTCCCTCGTGGAGTCCTGTGGGGGGTGCTCCGGGAATATGGAGTGCCGGACCCCTTGATAGGGGCCGTTCGGTCTCTGTATGACCGGTGCCAGAGTTTGGTCCGCATTGCCGGCAGTAAGTCGGATACGTTTCCGGTGAGAGTTGGACTCCGTCAGGGCTGCCCTTTGTCACCGATTCTGTTCCTAACTTTTATGGACAGAATTTCTAGGCGGAGCCAGGGCGTTGAGGGTGTCCCATTTGGCGACCTCAGAATCGGGTCTCTGCTTTTTGCAGATGATGTGGTTCTGTTAGCGTCGTCAGGCCGCGACCTTCAGCTCTCACTGGAGTGATTCGCAGCCGAGTGTGAAGCGGCTGGGATGAGAATCAGCACCTCTAAATCCGAGACTATGGTTCTCAGCCGGAAAAGGGTGGAATGCTCTCTTCGGGTCGGGAATGAGATCCTTCTCCAAGAGGAGGAGTTCAAGTATCTCGGGGTCTTGTTCACGAGTGACGGACGAATGGAGCGGGAGATTGACGGGCGGATCGGTGCGGCACCTGCAGTGTTGCAGGCTCTGCACCGACCCGTCGTTGTGAAGAGGGAGCTGAGCCAGAAGGCGAAGCTCTCTACTTACTGGTCAATCTACGTTCCCATCCTCACCTATGGTCACGAGTTGTGGGTAGTGACCGAAAGAACAAGATCGCGAATACAAGCGGCCGAAATGGGTTTCCTCCGCAGGGTGTCTGGGCTCTCCCTTAGAGATAGGGTGAGAAGCTCAGTCATCCGGGAGGGGCTCGGAGTAGAACCGCTGCTCCTCCGCATTGAGAGGAGTCAGATGAGGTGGCTCGGGCATCTGGTTAGGATGCCCCCTGGGCGCCTCCCTGGGGAGGTGTTCCGGGCACGTCCCACTGGGAGGAGACCCCGGGGGAGACCCAGGACACGTTGGAGAGACTATGTCTCTCGGCTGGCCTGGGAACGCCTCGGGGTCCCCCCGGAAGAGCTGGAGGAAGTGGCCGGGGACAGAGACGTCTGGGTTTCTCTGCTCAAGCTGCTGCCCCCGCGACCCGACCCCCGGATAAGCGGCAGATGATGGATGGATGGATGGATATATCCTCCACCAACCAGACTTACAACCCCCGACTAGGGTAGCAGAATTTCTAAGCAGCTGTACCCCAAAACTACTATCAAAAATATATAAATTATTGTCTAAGATAGATGACACAATGTCTCTTCCATCCTCAAAATGGGAGGCAGATTTATCCATCAGTTCTGGTCATAGCTTCTAACCACAAATATGTTTGAACACCTTCATAAAGACTCGAAATCCTAATTTACAGCTCATACAATACAAAATCCTTCATAGAACACACTATACAGGACAAAGGATGTTCAGGATGGGTCTAACACACTCAAACATCTGCTCACATTGCACAGATAACACACCTGATGATTATGCACACGCTTTGTGGTTTTCTGCGCCTGTCCAGAAGTTCTGGCTTGAAGTCTGTGAGGACCTATCAACATGGCTTAAGTGTAGCATCCCTGCATGCCCCACACTGTGCATACTGGGTGACTTAGACAACATCAACATGGAAATTAACTCAGCACACATGGTTGTCACAGTGTTATGTATCGCAAAGAAAACTATTCTCATGAACTGGAAAGCGAAGAACAATCTGTGTATTAACCAGTTTAGAAATTTTCTTTTAGATTATATTAGCATGGAAACAATGTCTGCCTCCTCAAAACATCAATTGGCTGAATTTCATTCTCTCTGGTCCCCTCTGATTAGTTTTATCACATAGTGGTGGTGGTGGGTTGCTGGGTGATGGTGGGTCTCAGGCCCGGGCTGCTGCGACTGGTGTGACCGGGTGGTTTGTTTGTTTGTTTTTTGTAGAGGTCCTCCGGGGTGGGGCGGGATGGGTACCTTCTGGGGGTACAGTAGCTCCTGGAATATGGTTGCTGCAGGCCCCGAGCCTGGTGGACATCAGGCCCTCCTGCCCATTGTTGGCTCCCAGGTAGCGGGGATGCCTATTGCAGCCAGTCCCTGGCTGCCCTCTCTGGGGGAGAGTAGCTCCCCCGGTATATATCCCCATACCCCTCTCCCTTCTGGCTCCTGTACACAGCACACACTCACACATGAAGGGTTTTGGGGGCGTGTGTGTTCGGTGGGGTGTAGTGGATGGGGCCACGTAGGTGGTCCCCTTTGGTTGCACTCTGCAGTTCCCTGCCCCTGTTTTAATTACACCTTAGACATTACTACTTATCAAACACACTCACACAAACACATTAGGTCTTGGGGGGTGGTTACACTGAGTGGCATCTGGTGGGCGGGGCTCTTTGGGTATGTAGGCTGCCCAGAGTGCCGCGCTCCCAGTTCTACAAGTTTGGCTGCCCCTCAATTTTAATTGCTCACTATTAGAAAATATTGAAGAGCCAGAAGGGTGAGGGGAGGGGTCTTCTTCGCACACCCCTGCTTCCTGGTGTCTGCTCGGGGCAGGAGGGGCCAGGAGGATTAATGAATTGTTCTGCTGGTTCGGGGTCTGTGGTGGCTGGGGGGTTGCTGGCCTCCTGGTGTGCCCGCTGCACTACACCCCAGCAGAGTCGAGGGAGGTAGGATGTGTGGATGTGTGGATGTATGGGACGTGAAAGTGTGTGTGGTAATGATTGGGCCTGGACTTGGAGAAAGCGTTCGACCGTGTCCCTCGTGGAGTCCTGTGGGGGGTGCTCCGGGAATATGGAGTGCCGGACCCCTTGATAGGGGCCGTTCGGTCTCTGTATGACCGGTGCCAGAGTTTGGTCCGCATTGCCGGCAGTAAGTCGGATACGTTTCCGGTGAGAGTTGGACTCCGTCAGGGCTGCCCTTTGTCACCGATTCTGTTCCTAACTTTTATGGACAGAATTTCTAGGCGGAGCCAGGGCGTTGAGGGTGTCCCATTTGGCGACCTCAGAATCGGGTCTCTGCTTTTTGCAGATGATGTGGTTCTGTTAGCGTCGTCAGGCCGCGACCTTCAGCTCTCACTGGAGTGATTCGCAGCCGAGTGTGAAGCGGCTGGGATGAGAATCAGCACCTCCAAATCCGAGACTATGGTTCTCAGCCGGAAAAGGGTGGAATGCTCTCTCCGGGTCGGGAATGAGATCCTTCCCCAAGAGGAGGAGTTCAAGTATCTCGGGGTCTTGTTCACGAGTGACGGACGAATGGAGCGGGAGATTGACGGGCGGATCTGTGCGGCACCTGCAGTGTTGCAGGCTCTGCACCGACCCGTCGTTGTGAAGAGGGAGCTGAGCCAGAAGGCGAAGCTCTCTACTTACTGGTCAATCTACGTTCCCATCCTCACCTATGATCACGAGTTGTGGGTAGTGACCGAAAGAACAAGATCGCGAATACAAGCGGCCGAAATGGGTTTCCTCCGCAGGGTGTCTGGGCTCTCCCTTAGAGATAGGGTGAGAAGCTCAGTCATCCGGGAGGGGCTCGGAGTAGAACCGCTGCTCCTCCGCATTGAGAGGAGTCAGATGAGGTGGCTCGGGCATCTGGTTAGGATGCCCCCTGGGCGCCTCCCTGGGGAGGTGTTCCGGGCACGTCCCACTGGGAGGAGACCCCGGGGGAGACCCAGGACACGTTGGAGAGACTATGTCTCTCGGCTGGCCTGGGAACGCCTCGGGGTCCCCCCGGAAGAGCTGGAGGAAGTGGCCGGGGACAGAGACGTCTGGGTTTCTCTGCTCAAGCTGCTGCCCCCGCGACCCGACCCCCGGATAAGCGGCAGATGATGGATGGATGGATGGATATATCCTCCACCAACCAGACTTACAACCCCCGACTAGGGTAGCAGAATTTCTAAGCAGCTGTACCCCAAAACTACTATCAAAAATATATAAATTATTGTCTAAGATAGATGACACAATGTCTCTTCCATCCTCAAAATGGGAGGCAGATTTATCCATCAGTTCTGGTCATAGCTTCTAACCACAAATATGTTTGAACACCTTCATAAAGACTCGAAATCCTAATTTACAGCTCATACAATACAAAATCCTTCATAGAACACACTATACAGGACAAAGGATGTTCAGGATGGGTCTAACACACTCAAACATCTGCTCACATTGCACAGATAACACACCTGATGATTATGCACACGCTTTGTGGTTTTCTGCGCCTGTCCAGAAGTTCTGGCTTGAAGTCTGTGAGGACCTATCAACATGGCTTAAGTGTAGCATCCCTGCATGCCCCACACTGTGCATACTGGGTGACTTAGACAACATCAACATGGAAATTAACTCAGCACACATGGTTGTCACAGTGTTATGTATCGCAAAGAAAACTATTCTCATGAACTGGAAAGCGAAGAACAATCTGTGTATTAACCAGTTTAGAAATTTTCTTTTAGATTATATTAGCATGGAAACAATGTCTGCCTCCTCAAAACATCAATTGGCTGAATTTCATTCTCTCTGGTCCCCTCTGATTAGTTTTATCACATAGTGGTGGTGGTGGGTTGCTGGGTGATGGTGGGTCTCAGGCCCGGGCTGCTGCGACTGGTGTGACCGGGTGGTTTGTTTGTTTGTTTTTTGTAGAGGTCCTCCGGGGTGGGGTTGGGTTGAGTGGGGTGGGGCGGGATGGGTACCTTCTGGGGGTACAGTAGCTCCTGGAATATGGTTGCTGCAGGCCCCGAGCCTGGTGGACATCAGGCCCTCCTGCCCATTGTTGGCTCCCAGGTAGCGGGGATGCCTATTGCAGCCAGTCCCTGGCTGCCCTCTCTGGGGGAGAGTAGCTCCCCCGGTATATATCCCCATACCCCTCTCCCTTCTGGCTCCTGTACACAGCACACACTCACACATGAAGGGTTTTGGGGGCGTGTGTGTTCGGTGGGGTGTAGTGGATGGGGCCACGTAGGTGGTCCCCTTTGGTTGCACTCTGCAGTTCCCTGCCCCTGTTTTAATTACACCTTAGACATTACTACTTATCAAACACACTCACACACACACATTAGGTCTTGGGGGGTGGTTACACTGAGTGGCATCTGGTGGGCGGGGCTCTTTGGGTATGTAGGCTGCCCAGAGTGCCGCGCTCCCAGTTCTACAAGTTTGGCTGCCCCTCAATTTTAATTGCTCACTATTAGAAAATATTGAAGAGCCAGAAGGGTGAGGGGAGGGGTCTTCTTCGCACACCCCTGCTTCCTGGTGTCTGCTCGGGGCAGGAGGGGCCAGGAGGATTAATGAATTGTTCTGCTGGTTCGGGGTCTGTGGTGGCTGGGGGGTTGCTGGCCTCCTGGTGTGCCCGCTGCACTACACCCCAGCAGAGTCGAGGGAGGTAGGATGTGTGGATGTGTGGATGTATGGGACGTGAAAGTGTGTGTGGTAATGATTGGGCCTGGACTTGGAGAAAGCGTTCGACCGTGTCCCTCGTGGAGTCCTGTGGGGGGTGCTCCGGGAATATGGAGTGCCGGACCCCTTGATAGGGGCCGTTCGGTCTCTGTATGACCGGTGCCAGAGTTTGGTCCGCATTGCCGGCAGTAAGTCGGATACGTTTCCGGTGAGAGTTGGACTCCGTCAGGGCTGCCCTTTGTCACCGATTCTGTTCCTAACTTTTATGGACAGAATTTCTAGGCGGAGCCAGGGCGTTGAGGGTGTCCCATTTGGCGACCTCAGAATCGGGTCTCTGCTTTTTGCAGATGATGTGGTTCTGTTAGCGTCGTCAGGCCGCGACCTTCAGCTCTCACTGGAGTGATTCGCAGCCGAGTGTGAAGCGGCTGGGATGAGAATCAGCACCTCCAAATCCGAGACTATGGTTCTCAGCCGGAAAAGGGTGGAATGCTCTCTCCGGGTCGGGAATGAGATCCTTCCCCAAGAGGAGGAGTTCAAGTATCTCGGGGTCTTGTTCACGAGTGACGGACGAATGGAGCGGGAGATTGACGGGCGGATCTGTGCGGCACCTGCAGTGTTGCAGGCTCTGCACCGACCCGTCGTTGTGAAGAGGGAGCTGAGCCAGAAGGCGAAGCTCTCTACTTACTGGTCAATCTACGTTCCCATCCTCACCTATGATCACGAGTTGTGGGTAGTGACCGAAAGAACAAGATCGCGAATACAAGCGGCCGAAATGGGTTTCCTCCGCAGGGTGTCTGGGCTCTCCCTTAGAGATAGGGTGAGAAGCTCAGTCATCCGGGAGGGGCTCGGAGTAGAACCGCTGCTCCTCCGCATTGAGAGGAGTCAGATGAGGTGGCTCGGGCATCTGGTTAGGATGCCCCCTGGGCGCCTCCCTGGGGAGGTGTTCCGGGCACGTCCCACTGGGAGGAGACCCCGGGAGAGACCCAGGACACGTTGGAGAGACTATGTCTCTCGGCTGGCCTGGGAACGCCTCGGGGTCCCCCCGGAAGAGCTGGAGGAAGTGGCCGGGGACAGAGACGTCTGGGTTTCTCTGCTCAAGCTGCTGCCCCCGCGACCCGACCCCCGGATAAGCGGCAGATGATGGATGGATGGATGGATATATCCTCCACCAACCAGACTTACAACCCCCGACTAGGGTAGCAGAATTTCTAAGCAGCTGTACCCCAAAACTACTATCAAAAATATATAAATTATTGTCTAAGATAGATGACACAATGTCTCTTCCATCCTCAAAATGGGAGGCAGATTTATCCATCAGTTCTGGTCATAGCTTCTAACCACAAATATGTTTGAACACCTTCATAAAGACTCGAAATCCTAATTTACAGCTCATACAATACAAAATCCTTCATAGAACACACTATACAGGACAAAGGATGTTCAGGATGGGTCTAACACACTCAAACATCTGCTCACATTGCACAGATAACACACCTGATGATTATGCACACGCTTTGTGGTTTTCTGCGCCTGTCCAGAAGTTCTGGCTTGAAGTCTGTGAGGACCTATCAACATGGCTTAAGTGTAGCATCCCTGCATGCCCCACACTGTGCATACTGGGTGACTTAGACAACATCAACATGGAAATTAACTCAGCACACATGGTTGTCACAGTGTTATGTATCGCAAAGAAAACTATTCTCATGAACTGGAAAGCGAAGAACAATCTGTGTATTAACCAGTTTAGAAATTTTCTTTTAGATTATATTAGCATGGAAACAATGTCTGCCTCCTCAAAACATCAATTGGCTGAATTTCATTCTCTCTGGTCCCCTCTGATTAGTTTTATCACATAGTGGTGGTGGTGGGTTGCTGGGTGATGGTGGGTCTCAGGCCCGGGCTGCTGCGACTGGTGTGACCGGGTGGTTTGTTTGTTTGTTTTTTGTAGAGGTCCTCCGGGGTGGGGTTGGGTTGAGTGGGGTGGGGCGGGATGGGTACCTTCTGGGGGTACAGTAGCTCCTGGAATATGGTTGCTGCAGGCCCCGAGCCTGGTGGACATCAGGCCCTCCTGCCCATTGTTGGCTCCCAGGTAGCGGGGATGCCTATTGCAGCCAGTCCCTGGCTGCCCTCTCTGGGGGAGAGTAGCTCCCCCGGTATATATCCCCATACCCCTCTCCCTTCTGGCTCCTGTACACAGCACACACTCACACATGAAGGGTTTTGGGGGCGTGTGTGTTCGGTGGGGTGTAGTGGATGGGGCCACGTAGGTGGTCCCCTTTGGTTGCACTCTGCAGTTCCCTGCCCCTGTTTTAATTACACCTTAGACATTACTACTTATCAAACACACTCACACACACACATTAGGTCTTGGGGGGTGGTTACACTGAGTGGCATCTGGTGGGCGGGGCTCTTTGGGTATGTAGGCTGCCCAGAGTGCCGCGCTCCCAGTTCTACAAGTTTGGCTGCCCCTCAATTTTAATTGCTCACTATTAGAAAATATTGAAGAGCCAGAAGGGTGAGGGGAGGGGTCTTCTTCGCACACCCCTGCTTCCTGGTGTCTGCTCGGGGCAGGAGGGGCCAGGAGGATTAATGAATTGTTCTGCTGGTTCGGGGTCTGTGGTGGCTGGGGGGTTGCTGGCCTCCTGGTGTGCCCGCTGCACTACACCCCAGCAGAGTCGAGGGAGGTAGGATGTGTGGATGTGTGGATGTATGGGACGTGAAAGTGTGTGTGGTAATGATTGGGCCTGGACTTGGAGAAAGCGTTCGACCGTGTCCCTCGTGGAGTCCTGTGGGGGGTGCTCCGGGAATATGGAGTGCCGGACCCCTTGATAGGGGCCGTTCGGTCTCTGTATGACCGGTGCCAGAGTTTGGTCCGCATTGCCGGCAGTAAGTCGGATACGTTTCCGGTGAGAGTTGGACTCCGTCAGGGCTGCCCTTTGTCACCGATTCTGTTCCTAACTTTTATGGACAGAATTTCTAGGCGGAGCCAGGGCGTTGAGGGTGTCCCATTTGGCGACCTCAGAATCGGGTCTCTGCTTTTTGCAGATGATGTGGTTCTGTTAGCGTCGTCAGGCCGCGACCTTCAGCTCTCACTGGAGTGATTCGCAGCCGAGTGTGAAGCGGCTGGGATGAGAATCAGCACCTCCAAATCCGAGACTATGGTTCTCAGCCGGAAAAGGGTGGAATGCTCTCTCCGGGTCGGGAATGAGATCCTTCCCCAAGAGGAGGAGTTCAAGTATCTCGGGGTCTTGTTCACGAGTGACGGACGAATGGAGCGGGAGATTGACGGGCGGATCTGTGCGGCACCTGCAGTGTTGCAGGCTCTGCACCGACCCGTCGTTGTGAAGAGGGAGCTGAGCCAGAAGGCGAAGCTCTCTACTTACTGGTCAATCTACGTTCCCATCCTCACCTATGATCACGAGTTGTGGGTAGTGACCGAAAGAACAAGATCGCGAATACAAGCGGCCGAAATGGGTTTCCTCCGCAGGGTGTCTGGGCTCTCCCTTAGAGATAGGGTGAGAAGCTCAGTCATCCGGGAGGGGCTCGGAGTAGAACCGCTGCTCCTCCGCATTGAGAGGAGTCAGATGAGGTGGCTCGGGCATCTGGTTAGGATGCCCCCTGGGCGCCTCCCTGGGGAGGTGTTCCGGGCACGTCCCACTGGGAGGAGACCCCGGGAGAGACCCAGGACACGTTGGAGAGACTATGTCTCTCGGCTGGCCTGGGAACGCCTCGGGGTCCCCCCGGAAGAGCTGGAGGAAGTGGCCGGGGACAGAGACGTCTGGGTTTCTCTGCTCAAGCTGCTGCCCCCGCGACCCGACCCCCGGATAAGCGGCAGATGATGGATGGATGGATGGATATATCCTCCACCAACCAGACTTACAACCCCCGACTAGGGTAGCAGAATTTCTAAGCAGCTGTACCCCAAAACTACTATCAAAAATATATAAATTATTGTCTAAGATAGATGACACAATGTCTCTTCCATCCTCAAAATGGGAGGCAGATTTATCCATCAGTTATGGTCATAGCTTCTAACCACAAATATGTTTGAACACCTTCATAAAGACTCGAAATCCTAATTTACAGCTCATACAATACAAAATCCTTCATAGAACACACTATACAGGACAAAGGATGTTCAGGATGGGTCTAACACACTCAAACATCTGCTCACATTGCACAGATAACACACCTGATGATTATGCACACGCTTTGTGGTTTTCTGCGCCTGTCCAGAAGTTCTGGCTTGAAGTCTGTGAGGACCTATCAACATGGCTTAAGTGTAGCATCCCTGCATGCCCCACACTGTGCATACTGGGTGACTTAGACAACATCAACATGGAAATTAACTCAGCACACATGGTTGTCACAGTGTTATGTATCGCAAAGAAAACTATTCTCATGAACTGGAAAGCGAAGAACAATCTGTGTATTAACCAGTTTAGAAATTTTCTTTTAGATTATATTAGCATGGAAACAATGTCTGCCTCCTCAAAACATCAATTGGCTGAATTTCATTCTCTCTGGTCCCCTCTGATTAGTTTTATCACATAGTGGTGGTGGTGGGTTGCTGGGTGATGGTGGGTCTCAGGCCCGGGCTGCTGCGACTGGTGTGACCGGGTGGTTTGTTTGTTTGTTTTTTGTAGAGGTCCTCCGGGGTGGGGTTGGGTTGAGTGGGGTGGGGCGGGATGGGTACCTTCTGGGGGTACAGTAGCTCCTGGAATATGGTTGCTGCAGGCCCCGAGCCTGGTGGACATCAGGCCCTCCTGCCCATTGTTGGCTCCCAGGTAGCGGGGATGCCTATTGCAGCCAGTCCCTGGCTGCCCTCTCTGGGGGAGAGTAGCTCCCCCGGTATATATCCCCATACCCCTCTCCCTTCTGGCTCCTGTACACAGCACACACTCACACATGAAGGGTTTTGGGGGCGTGTGTGTTCGGTGGGGTGTAGTGGATGGGGCCACTTAGGTGGTCCCCTTTGGTTGCACTCTGCAGTTCCCTGCCCCTGTTTTAATTACACCTTAGACATTACTACTTATCAAACACACTCACACACACACCGTAGGTCTTGGGGGGTGGTTACACTGAGTGGCATCTGGTGGGCGGGGCTCTTTGGGTATGTAGGCTGCCCAGAGTGCCGCGCTCCCAGTTCTACAAGTTTGGCTGCCCCTCAATTTTAATTGCTCACTATTAGAAAATATTGAAGAGCCAGAAGGGTGAGGGGAGGGGTCTTCTTCGCACACCCCTGCTTCCTGGTGTCTGCTCGGGGCAGGAGGGGCCAGGAGGATTAATTAATTGTTCTGCTGGTTCGGGGTCTGTGGTGGCTGGGGGGTTGCTGGCCTCCTGGTGTGCCCGCTGCACTACACCCCAGCAGAGTCGAGGGAGGTAGGATGTGTGGATGTGTGGATGTATGGGACGTGAAAGTGTGTGTGGTAATGATTGGGCCTGGACTTGGAGAAAGCGTTCGACCGTGTCCCTCGTGGAGTCCTGTGGGGGGTGCTCCGGGAATATGGAGTGCCGGACCCCTTGATAGGGGCCGTTCGGTCTCTGTATGACCGGTGCCAGAGTTTGGTCCGCATTGCCGGCAGTAAGTCGGATACGTTTCCGGTGAGAGTTGGACTCCGTCAGGGCTGCCCTTTGTCACCGATTCTGTTCCTAACTTTTATGGACAGAATTTCTAGGCGGAGCCAGGGCGTTGAGGGTGTCCCATTTGGCGACCTCAGAATCGGGTCTCTGCTTTTTGCAGATGATGTGGTTCTGTTAGCGTCGTCAGGCCGCGACCTTCAGCTCTCACTGGAGTGATTCGCAGCCGAGTGTGAAGCGGCTGGGATGAGAATCAGCACCTCTAAATCCGAGACTATGGTTCTCAGCCGGAAAAGGGTGGAATGCTCTCTCCGGGTCGGGAATGAGATCCTTCCCCAAGAGGAGGAGTTCAAGTATCTCGGGGTCTTGTTCACGAGTGACGGACGAATGGAGCGGGAGATTGACGGGCGGATCGGTGCGGCACCTGCAGTGTTGCAGGCTCTGCACCGACCCGTCGTTGTGAAGAGGGAGCTGAGCCAGAAGGCGAAGCTCTCTACTTACTGGTCAATCTACGTTCCCATCCTCACCTATGGTCACGAGTTGTGGGTAGTGACCGAAAGAACAAGATCGCGAATACAAGCGGCCGAAATGGGTTTCCTCCGCAGGGTGTCTGGGCTCTCCCTTAGAGATAGGGTGAGAAGCTCAGTCATCCGGGAGGGGCTCGGAGTAGAACCGCTGCTCCTCCGCATTGAGAGGAGTCAGATGAGGTGGCTCGGGCATCTGGTTAGGATGCCCCCTGGGCGCCTCCCTGGGGAGGTGTTCCGGGCACGTCCCACTGGGAGGAGACCCCGGGGGAGACCCAGGACACGTTGGAGAGACTATGTCTCTCGGCTGGCCTGGGAACGCCTCTGGGTCCCCCCGGAAGAGCTGGAGGAAGTGGCCGGGGACAGAGACGTCTGGGTTTCTCTGCTCAAGCTGCTGCCCCCGCGACCCGACCCCCGGATAAGCGGCAGATGATGGATGGATGGATGGATATATCCTCCACCAACCAGACTTACAACCCCCGACTAGGGTAGCAGAATTTCTAAGCAGCTGTACCCCAAAACTACTATCAAAAATATATAAATTATTGTCTAAGATAGATGACACAATGTCTCTTCCATCCTCAAAATGGGAGGCAGATTTATCCATCAGTTCTGGTCATAGCTTCTAACCACAAATATGTTTGAACACCTTCATAAAGACTCGAAATCCTAATTTACAGCTCATACAATACAAAATCCTTCATAGAACACACTATACAGGACAAAGGATGTTCAGGATGGGTCTAACACACTCAAACATCTGCTCACATTGCACAGATAACACACCTGATGATTATGCACACGCTTTGTGGTTTTCTGCGCCTGTCCAGAAGTTCTGGCTTGAAGTCTGTGAGGACCTATCAACATGGCTTAAGTGTAGCATCCCTGCATGCCCCACACTGTGCATACTGGGTGACTTAGACAACATCAACATGGAAATTAACTCAGCACACATGGTTGTCACAGTGTTATGTATCGCAAAGAAAACTATTCTCATGAACTGGAAAGCGAAGAACAATCTGTGTATTAACCAGTTTAGAAATTTTCTTTTAGATTATATTAGCATGGAAACAATGTCTGCCTCCTCAAAACATCAATTGGCTGAATTTCATTCTCTCTGGTCCCCTCTGATTAGTTTTATCACATAGTGGTGGTGGTGGGTTGCTGGGTGATGGTGGGTCTCAGGCCCGGGCTGCTGCGACTGGTGTGACCGGGTGGTTTGTTTGTTTGTTTTTTGTAGAGGTCCTCCGGGGTGGGGTTGGGTTGAGTGGGGTGGGGCGGGATGGGTACCTTCTGGGGGTACAGTAGCTCCTGGAATATGGTCGCTGCAGGCCCCGAGCCTGGTGGACATCAGGCCCTCCTGCCCATTGTTGGCTCCCAGGTAGCGGGGATGCCTATTGCAGCCAGTCCCTGGCTGCCCTCTCTGGGGGAGAGTAGCTCCCCCGGTATATATCCCCATACCCCTCTCCCTTCTGGCTCCTGTACACAGCACACACTCACACATGAAGGGTTTTGGGGGCGTGTGTGTTCGGTGGGGTGTAGTGGATGGGGCCACGTAGGTGGTCCCCTTTGGTTGCACTCTGCAGTTCCCTGCCCCTGTTTTAATTACACCTTAGACATTACTACTTATCAAACACACTCACACACACACATTAGGTCTTGGGGGGTGGTTACACTGAGTGGCATCTGGTGGGCGGGGCTCTTTGGGTATGTAGGCTGCCCAGAGTGCCGCGCTCCCAGTTCTACAAGTTTGGCTGCCCCTCAATTTAAATTGCTCACTATTAGAAAATATTGAAGAGCCAGAAGGGTGAGGGGAAGGGTCTTCTTCGCACACCCCTGCTTCCTGGTGTCTGCTCGGGGCAGGAGGGGCCAGGAGGATTAATGAATTGTTCTGCTGGTTCGGGGTCTGTGGTGGCTGGGGGGTTGCTGGCCTCCTGGTGTGCCCGCTGCACTACACCCCAGCAGAGTCGAGGGAGGTAGGATGTGTGGATGTGTGGATGTATGGGACGTGAAAGTGTGTGTGGTAATGATTGGGCCTGGACTTGGAGAAAGCGTTCGACCGTGTCCCTCGTGGAGTCCTGTGGGGGGTGCTCCGGGAATATGGAGTGCCGGACCCCTTGATAGGGGCCGTTCGGTCTCTGTATGACCGGTGCCAGAGTTTGGTCCGCATTGCCGGCAGTAAGTCGGATACGTTTCCGGTGAGAGTTGGACTCCGTCAGGGCTGCCCTTTGTCACCGATTCTGTTCCTAACTTTTATGGACAGAATTTCTAGGCGGAGCCAGGGCGTTGAGGGTGTCCCATTTGGCGACCTCAGAATCGGGTCTCTGCTTTTTGCAGATGATGTGGTTCTGTTAGCGTCGTCAGGCCGCGACCTTCAGCTCTCACTGGAGTGATTCGCAGCCGAGTGTGAAGCGGCTGGGATGAGAATCAGCACCTCCAAATCCGAGACTATGGTTCTCAGCCGGAAAAGGGTGGAATGCTCTCTCCGGGTCGGGAATGAGATCCTTCCCCAAGAGGAGGAGTTCAAGTATCTCGGGGTCTTGTTCACGAGTGACGGACGAATGGAGCGGGAGATTGACGGGCGGATCGGTGCGGCGCCTGCAGTGTTGCAGGCTCTGCACCGACCCGTCGTTGTGAAGAGGGAGCTGAGCCAGAAGGCGAAGCTCTCTACTTACTGGTCAATCTACGTTCCCATCCTCACCTATGGTCACGAGTTGTGGGTAGTGACCGAAAGAACAAGATCGCGAATACAAGCGGCCGAAATGGGTTTCCTCCGCAGGGTGTCTGGGCTCTCCCTTAGAGATAGGGTGAGAAGCTCAGTCATCCGGGAGGGGCTCGGAGTAGAACCGCTGCTCCTCCGCATTGAGAGGAGTCAGATGAGGTGGCTCGGGCATCTGGTTAGGATGCCCCCTGGGCGCCTCCCTGGGGAGGTGTTCCGGGCACGTCCCACTGGGAGGAGACCCCGGGGGAGACCCAGGACACGTTGGAGAGACTATGTCTCTCGGCTGGCCTGGGAACGCCTCGGGGTCCCCCCGGAAGAGCTGGAGGAAGTGGCCGGGGACAGAGACGTCTGGGTTTCTCTGCTCAAGCTGCTGCCCCCGCGACCCGACCCCCGGATAAGCGGCAGATGATGGATGGATGGATGGATATATCCTCCACCAACCAGACTTACAACCCCCG
Organism: Leuresthes tenuis; assembly: GCF_036924035.1. NCBI lineage: Eukaryota > Metazoa > Chordata > Actinopteri > Atheriniformes > Atherinopsidae > Leuresthes > Leuresthes tenuis. The sequence goes on from NW_027325362.1 coordinate 25,605,382, forward strand.
ACTAGGGTAGCAGAATTTCTAAGCAGCTGTACCCCAAAACTACTATCAAAAATATATAAATTATTGTCTAAGATAGATGACACAATGTCTCTTCCATCCTCAAAATGGGAGGCAGATTTATCCATCAGTTCTGGTCATAGCTTCTAACCACAAATATGTTTGAACACCTTCATAAAGACTCGAAATCCTAATTTACAGCTCATACAATACAAAATCCTTCATAGAACACACTATACAGGACAAAGGATGTTCAGGATGGGTCTAACACACTCAAACATCTGCTCACATTGCACAGATAACACACCTGATGATTATGCACACGCTTTGTGGTTTTCTGCGCCTGTCCAGAAGTTCTGGCTTGAAGTCTGTGAGGACCTATCAACATGGCTTAAGTGTAGCATCCCTGCATGCCCCACACTGTGCATACTGGGTGACTTAGACAACATCAACATGGAAATTAACTCAGCACACATGGTTGTCACAGTGTTATGTATCGCAAAGAAAACTATTCTCATGAACTGGAAAGCGAAGAACAATCTGTGTATTAACCAGTTTAGAAATGTTCTTTTATATTATATTAGCATGGAAACAATGTCTGCCTCCTCAAAACATCAATTGGCTGAATTTCATTCTCTCTGGTCCCCTCTTATTAGTTTTATCACATAGTGGTGGTGGTGGGTTGCTGGGTGATGGTGGGTCTCAGGCCCGGGCTGCTGCGACTGGTGTGACCGGGTGGTTTGTTTGTTTGTTTTTTGTAGAGGTCCTCCGGGGTGGGGTTGGGTTGAGTGGGGTGGGGCATGATGGGTACCTTCGGGGGGTACAGTAGCTCCTGGAATATGGTTGCTGCAGGCCCCGAGCCTGGTGGACATCAGGCCCTCCTGCCCATTGTTGGCTCCCAGGTAGCGGGGATGCCTATTGCAGCCAGTCCCTGGCTGCCCTCTCTGGGGGAGAGTAGCTCCCCCGGTATATATCCCCATACCCCTCTCCCTTCTGGCTCCTGTACACAGCACACACTCACACATGAAGGGTTTTGGGGGCGTGTGTGTTCGGTGGGGTGTAGTGGATGGGGCCACGTAGGTGGTCCCCTTTGGTTGCACTCTGCAGTTCCCTGCCCCTGTTTTAATTACACCTTAGACATTACTACTTATCAAACACACTCACACACACACATTAGGTCTTGGGGGGTGGTTACACTGAGTGGCATCTGGTGGGCGGGGCTCTTTGGGTATGTAGGCTGCCCAGAGTGCCGCGCTCCCAGTTCTACAAGTTTGGCTGCCCCTCAATTTTAATTGCTCACTATTAGAAAATATTGAAGAGCCAGAAGGGTGAGGGGAGGGGTCTTCTTCGCACACCCCTGCTTCCTGGTGTCTGCTCGGGGCAGGAGGGGCCAGGAGGATTAATGAATTGTTCTGCTGGTTCGGGGTCTGTGGTGGCTGGGGGGTTGCTGGCCTCCTGGTGTGCCCGCTGCACTACACCCCAGCAGAGTCGAGGGAGGTAGGATGTGTGGATGTGTGGATGTATGGGACGTGAAAGTGTGTGTGGTAATGATTGGGCCTGGACTTGGAGAAAGCGTTCGACCGTGTCCCTCGTGGAGTCCTGTGGGGGGTGCTCCGGGAATATGGAGTGCCGGACCCCTTGATAGGGGCCGTTCGGTCTCTGTATGACCGGTGCCAGAGTTTGGTCCGCATTGCCGGCAGTAAGTCGGATACGTTTCCGGTGAGAGTTGGACTCCGTCAGGGCTGCCCTTTGTCACCGATTCTGTTCCTAACTTTTATGGACAGAATTTCTAGGCGGAGCCAGGGCGTTGAGGGTGTCCCATTTGGCGACCTCAGAATCGGGTCTCTGCTTTTTGCAGATGATGTGGTTCTGTTAGCGTCGTCAGGCCGCGACCTTCAGCTCTCACTGGAGTGATTCGCAGCCGAGTGTGAAGCGGCTGGGATGAGAATCAGCACCTCTAAATCCGAGACTATGGTTCTCAGCCGGAAAAGGGTGGAATGCTCTCTTCGGGTCGGGAATGAGATCCTTCTCCAAGAGGAGGAGTTCAAGTATCTCGGGGTCTTGTTCACGAGTGACGGACGAATGGAGCGGGAGATTGACGGGCGGATCGGTGCGGCACCTGCAGTGTTGCAGGCTCTGCACCGACCCGTCGTTGTGAAGAGGGAGCTGAGCCAGAAGGCGAAGCTCTCTACTTACTGGTCAATCTACGTTCCCATCCTCACCTATGGTCACGAGTTGTGGGTAGTGACCGAAAGAACAAGATCGCGAATACAAGCGGCCGAAATGGGTTTCCTCCGCAGGGTGTCTGGGCTCTCCCTTAGAGATAGGGTGAGAAGCTCAGTCATCCGGGAGGGGCTCGGAGTAGAACCGCTGCTCCTCCGCATTGAGAGGAGTCAGATGAGGTGGCTCGGGCATCTGGTTAGGATGCCCCCTGGGCGCCTCCCTGGGGAGGTGTTCCGGGCACGTCCCACTGGGAGGAGACCCCGGGGGAGACCCAGGACACGTTGGAGAGACTATGTCTCTCGGCTGGCCTGGGAACGCCTCGGGGTCCCCCCGGAAGAGCTGGAGGAAGTGGCCGGGGACAGAGACGTCTGGGTTTCTCTGCTCAAGCTGCTGCCCCCGCGACCCGACCCCCGGATAAGCGGCAGATGATGGATGGATGGATGGATATATCCTCCACCAACCAGACTTACAACCCCCGACTAGGGTAGCAGAATTTCTAAGCAGCTGTACCCCAAAACTACTATCAAAAATATATAAATTATTGTCTAAGATAGATGACACAATGTCTCTTCCATCCTCAAAATGGGAGGCAGATTTATCCATCAGTTCTGGTCATAGCTTCTAACCACAAATATGTTTGAACACCTTCATAAAGACTCGAAATCCTAATTTACAGCTCATACAATACAAAATCCTTCATAGAACACACTATACAGGACAAAGGATGTTCAGGATGGGTCTAACACACTCAAACATCTGCTCACATTGCACAGATAACACACCTGATGATTATGCACACGCTTTGTGGTTTTCTGCGCCTGTCCAGAAGTTCTGGCTTGAAGTCTGTGAGGACCTATCAACATGGCTTAAGTGTAGCATCCCTGCATGCCCCACACTGTGCATACTGGGTGACTTAGACAACATCAACATGGAAATTAACTCAGCACACATGGTTGTCACAGTGTTATGTATCGCAAAGAAAACTATTCTCATGAACTGGAAAGCAAAGAACAATCTGTGTATTAACCAGTTTAGAAATTTTCTTTTAGATTATATTAGCATGGAAACAATGTCTGCCTCCTCAAAACATCAATTGGCTGAATTTCATTCTCTCTGGTCCCCTCTGATTAGTTTTATCACATAGTGGTGGTGGTGGGTTGCTGGGTGATGGTGGGTCTCAGGCCCGGGCTGCTGCGACTGGTGTGACCGGGTGGTTTGTTTGTTTGTTTTTTGTAGAGGTCCTCCGGGGTGGGGTTGGGTTGAGTGGGGTGGGGCGGGATGGGTACCTTCTGGGGGTACAGTAGCTCCCGGAATATGGTCGCTGCAGGCCCCGAGCCTGGTGGACATCAGGCCCTCCTGCCCATTGTTGGCTCCCAGGTAGCGGGGATGCCTATTGCAGCCAGTCCCTGGCTGCCCTCTCTGGGGGAGAGTAGCTCCCCCGGTATATATCCCCATACCCCTCTCCCTTCTGGCTCCTGTACACAGCACACACTCACACATGAAGGGTTTTGGGGGCGTGTGTGTTCGGTGGGGTGTAGTGGATGGGGCCACGTAGGTGGTCCCCTTTGGTTGCACTCTGCAGTTCCCTGCCCCTGTTTTAATTACACCTTAGACATTACTACTTATCAAACACACTCACACACACACATTAGGTCTTGGGGGGTGGTTACACTGAGTGGCATCTGGTGGGCGGGGCTCTTTGGGTATGTAGGCTGCCCAGAGTGCCGCGCTCCCAGTTCTACCAGTTTGGCTGCCCCTCAATTTTAATTGCTCACTATTAGAAAATATTGAAGAGCCAGAAGGGTGAGGGGAGGGGTCTTCTTCGCACACCCCTGCTTCCTGGTGTCTGCTCGGGGCAGGAGGGGCCAGGAGGATTAATTAATTGTTCTGCTGGTTCGGGGTCTGTAGTGGCTGGGGGGTTGCTGGCCTCCTGGTGTGCCCGCTGCACTACACCCCAGCAGAGTCGAGGGAGGTAGGATGTGTGGATGTGTGGATGTATGGGACGTGAAAGTGTGTGTGGTAATGATTGGGCCTGGATCTGGGACTTGCTGTCGCCTGGCCTGCCTGTGTTTCTCCCGATGGGGCATCAGCGTTGCCTCTCCCCACTGCTCGCGACTTCACCCACCTGTGGGCACGTCTTGACTCCCAGGGCACTTGGCCAGGGGCGCTGGGGCAGGCGCTGACCCACTTTGTGGCTGTCTGGGGCGCTTGGCCCTCCTGGGTATTGGGTGGGGCCTCTGCCGGGGGGTTTGGGGGCGCTCGGGCTCCTGGGGCCCAGGTCCAGTGCACGGCCCATGTCTGGGCGGCTGGGGCCTGGCGGGGTCGGTGGGCTGTTACCCCTGGTTCCCGGAGTGCCTCTGCCCTATGCTTATGGGGGCTCTTTCCGGGGGCTTCCTCTGCAGTCTTCTGGGTGGATGCGTGGTTGCCCCTGCGGTGGGCTGCCTGGGTTCTGTGCTCTGTGGGGGCTGCTGGTGGCCTGGGTCTTGTGGCCCTCTCTGCCTGCTTCTGATTGCTTGGGGGGGGGGGGCTGTGGATTGTGGCCCTGTACGCTTATACACTCATAACTAAGCACGGTTATCATGTAGGTCCTGTGCCATGGGTGTTGCATGTTCTCACACACACACACACACATTCATTAGTCCAGTAGCATGGTCACTAAGCAGTTGATGTATTATCATGTCGTCTCAGGTCATCTATATCCACAGCTGTGTTGTATGCGATTGCCGCTTCTTGTGCTTGTTTTTGTTTGTTTGTGTGTTTGTTTTTTCTCTGCTTGTCTGCTTTCAGGTGCTCCTGGTGGCGCTAAGGCTGGATTCCCCTCATAGGACATGGATTGTTGTCTGTTTTGTTTTTTACAGGTGTAGCAGCTGGTTGTCTGGTTTTTGTTTCTATTTTTGTTCTGTTTCCTCTTCTTTCCTCTTCTTTCCTTTTCTTCTTTCCTTGTCCCCCGGTCCGGTTCAGTTCAGTTCATGTCATATATTGTAAACAGAAATAAATAAATGGGCATCAAGGGGAGCTTTACATTTATAAAACTTCCCTTGGCAAAACAAATCTGTTTGGCATCAAAGGTATTCAGACTACAATTCTTCTGACATAATGCTGAACAGGACAAGGGGAAAAAAAAGTAAAGAAGACAGTTCTGCCGAAAGCCAGGGATAGACCTGTTCTAAGTTCTATACTTTTTAAAAGGGGCGTGTTTATCAACTATGGAATTAGAAGATTTACAAAAATGGTCAAGTGCTAGATCTTCATCTGGGATTTTAACAGTGTCATATAACTATTCAACAGATCAGTTAAAAAAAAGCCTGCTCATGGAGATGTTTCAGGATCTGGATACCAAGCGTGGACCTAATGTTTTCATTTTTGCAATTCTGATACAGGCTATTGAGCAGTGATAACTAACACCAAGTTCAGATACTGCGGATTTTCTACCTTTGATTTGTTAAGATTGAGCCAATCAGGGACAACCTTGAAGGATCTCTTTGGTTTTGTAGGATCTGTAATTACCTGAGAAAGGTTGATATTGGTACACACCTTTTTTAAATGATCAGAGGCAGAGTTCAACTTGTTTAAATTAAAATTGCCACACAGAGATTGGGTTTAGGCCACATGCACACAGAATGACATCAACAAATATAAGAAATATTAAACATTTACACATAGATTTTTGAATATATGTAGAGGAATGATACTTTGAAATGTGCTCATTGCGGAGTTATGATCAGTTGAGTAATGAAGGTTGAACTATTCTGGGAAAGAGGTTCTATTCCCAGCATCATGATGGACACTACTGATATAGAAGGTTTCGCTAACGCATTGGAATTGTTTTACTATTTTCATATGCATGTGCAATGAAGAATTGCTTGCTGCTGATAAATGCAAAGAAGAACAGCTTACACATAGATGCTCACATATAGGCTGCTGAATGCAATGAAGACCTGCTTATCAAGTAAAGTTCAATGTCAATGTGTAATATTCAATTAGGATTTGCAAAACAGTGAAGTTAAACAATGAATGGGTCCATAGTTGGTATGAGAAGACTACAGGAATATTTACCTGGGTGTACGTTCAAACAGAGATGAGAAAATTGCGATAAATAATTGTTTGTTTGTTTGTTAGTATGTATAGGAATGTTATGTGTATAAACTGTGTTGAGTTATAGTTACTCAGTAGTGTCTCAGTGAAACAACCGACGGGGGAAGCCTTGCGGTGACAACAAAAGCAGTGTTTTACTGATCAGTCAAGTTGCTCCAGTGTACTCCATACAAACTGGTTGGCTACTGAAGGGATAGAAAATGGGGAATACTTGTTTTAAAGCAAACAAGGAATTAGATGGGAAAAATACATGTTTTAACGGGACCCAGACAATATTAAATACTCAGACAGATGGGAGAAGAAGTCTAGTTTTGTAGGAAATCACAAAATTATTACATAGAATTAGTGAAATCAATTGAAGAATGCCTTTCTGAAGAGCTGTTTACCACAGATGAGCAGCTTTGCGACCAAGCACATTGTAGATCGCTTTACTGCCAAAATGATCTAATTTAATGGATTGGTTTAGACATGCATAACAGCATTTTAAGAACAAAGAGAGAAACAAAAAGGGACAACGCTTCATGGTGGAAGGTGATGTATAAATAATATATGTAGTATATGATGAAGGGGGTGGCAACACCCATTGGCAACACCCATTCCGAAATCCCGCCATTCCGACATCCCGCTATTCCGACATCCCACCATTCCGACATACCACCATTCCGACATACCACCATTCCGACATGCAAACGTCCCACCATTCCGACATCCCACCATTGCGACATCCCGCTATTCTGACGTTCAAATGTCCCACCATTCCGACAAGGCTTTTCGTATAAGGAAATGTGTGTTACTCAACAGGTGAGTCCCTTCTTTCTGTTCATGCAATTTATATGTTTAACATGTTTATAGACAAGCGTTATTAAAAACACAAAGTCTCGGCAACTGGAGGAGGAGAAGCAGTCCGCGGTGGTTTTCAATCACACACTCCAATGCCACTTGTTTCAACTTCCGAAAATTTAATCCAGGAAAAAAAGGCTTACAAACATGGACCAAAACGGCTCCATAACACGCACAAGAATCCAAAAGAAACGAAAGTTAACTAAAAGAAAGCAAATAAACAGTATGAAGTGGTCAAAATTTGTTTTACGCATGCCTATGTGCGTCTGGCACATGCGTCTTCGGGCTCTCCCACGTTGGTTTGTGGATGAAAGCTATATGTTCAGCTGTAATGTCATGTAAAAACAATCTCTACATGACATTTAGTCCCAGGTGTGACCAGTTAGGTCCTTAAGATATCAACAGGCTGTATAAAGCTACAACCGTTGCGGCTGTGTGTTTGTGCCAAATGCGCAAAACCCATCCGCGCTTCCCAAAATTGGAGTGAGTACTCATAAATCACGTGAATAACATGAATAAACGTTTTTACTGCATTTTGTTGTGTTTTATACGTTCTATGCTGTCATTTCTATCTTCTCCTATTGGCAAGGCAAGGCAGAGTGCTCGCAACTGTGTCCTGTGCAGTAGCCGTGATATCTGTAATTGCAATTATTACTTTTGCATATGATGACAGCGTGCAAAAGACGCATGGGCTCTGTGGAGAGCTCCGCTCCAGCTGGCTGCTGTGACAGCTCACTGACACTGTATTTCTGCTTAATCAGTTTCAGTCTCGCCAGAGTTACATTAATATCTGTATTTTTATATTTGAAATTCAGGGGATTTTGATAATAGATTATTAAAGTTTGTTTGCGAGGCTGTGGCCTCTGCATGTGCAGAGCTTGTGCGACAAACTTTAGGGCGTATTTGCGCCGGCATATCATTAGTGCAAATGGTTTTGGGTAAAAAATAGGCTATTAAAAGGAACTGTCGGAATGGCGGTATGTTAAAAAAAACAAAAAACATACCGCCATTCCGACCATAGGAGGAAAAAAGTGTCGGAATGGTGGGACGTTTGATAAAAAATTAAGTGTCGCCATTCCGACAATTGGAGACCCATGTCGGAATGGCGAGATGTCGGAATGGCAGCATGTAACCATGATGAAGGAGAGACCATTTGAGCAGCACAGCCATTTCGCAGCACAGGGACAGCAATCCAAGTTACAGGATCTCCCACGTGGTATCACCTGTCACATTGTGTCAAGGCATCAAAAGAAGAAAAAATCACCAAACTCAAGGACAAAAAGACAAAGACTCCGGTGAACGAAGACAGAGGACTGACAAACCAGAAATACAAAAGGATTCTCGATATCAAGATCCAGAAGAAGAGGCTAACAATGCCACGAACACTTACGATGCTGGGAATGATGCCAGCAATGAACAGAGAAGAAGATTCAGTGTCATCAATCTGCATTACGTGCCTCTAATGAGGGGGTGAATATAGAATCCTCAACGATTACAACGTCTCTGGGAACTGTGACAACAACAAGGTTTAAACCATTTTGATATATATTGTAACCTATTGTCTAAGGAATAGTGCTGAAAATGAGGTAAATCTAATCCACCACTGTCCTTGGTCTTCTGTAGGGTTTTTAAACTAATACGTGGTGGTTTGTTTTTCCACAGAAATTTGGAGATGCATGAATCTAGTGACTTAAACCAAGTAGCAGATGGTTTTATGGGGATCATTGAGAACAAATAGTTAACTTTTGGTAGTATCATCATTTTAATGGATGTAACTCTCCCCATAAGTGATATAGGTAAGGACTTCCAACGAGAGATCGTCCTCTACTGTCTTTAATAATTGCACATAATTTAGCTTTGTTAGCTCTGAGAGCCTGGAGGAAATGTTTATGCCTAAATATCTAATATTTCCTGACTGTAAAGTGATCGCAGGTATATTATGGACCCTACAGTTAATGGGCAGAACTGTGGTCTTAGACCAGTTGATAGAGTAGTCAGAAAGTGCTGAGAATTTATTTATGAGTGTGATCGTGTGACTGAGAGACGTCTGTGAGTTCTGAAGGAAAAGTAATACATCATCAGCATAAAGACTTATTTTATGCTCAATATTTTGGGATTAATTACTCACAAACGGGTAAGAAAAGGTAGTATTGCCAGACCATACATGATCAAAACAGGGAGCGGAGGTGGTTCAGCTGCAAGGTGTGAATGTCTGACTATAGTTTGTAAAAAGCGGGTAAGATAAGGTGCGAATGCCCGACAATGTATGATCAAAAGAGGGAGCGGAGTGTTTTGGCTACAAGAAGGTTTGAATATCCGACCATAGTTTGCAAAAAGCGGGTAAGAAAAGGTTACCATACATCATCAAAAGCAGGAGTGGATGTGTTCGGCTACAAGAAGATTTGAATGTCCATCAATAATTGCTTTAAAACATGAAAGAAAATTTTCGAATATCAAACCGCACATGATCATAAGCGGGAGAGGAGTTGTTCAGCTGCAAGAAGGTGTGAATGTCCACCCATAATTACTGAAAAATGGGTAAGAAAAGGTGAAAATGCCCAACCATACATCATCAAAAGCAGGAGTGGATGTGTTCGGCTACAAGAAAGTTTGAATGTCCGACCATAGTTTGTAAAAAGCGGGTAAGAAAAGGTTCGAATGCCCGAACATAGACATTCAAAAGAGGGAGCGGAGGTGTTCCGCTGTAAGAAGGTGTAAATGTCCGACCATAGTTGGTAAAAAACGGGTAAGAAAAGGTTAAAATACCCGACTGTACACAATCAATAGGGGGAGCGGAGTTGTTTGGCTACAAGAAGGTGTGAAAGTCCGACCACGGTTTGTAAAAAGCGGGTAAGAAAAGGTTCGAATGCCCGAATATATACCATCAAAAGTGGAAGTGGATGTGTTCGGCTGCAAGAAGGTGTGAACGTCCGACCAAAGTTTGTAAAAAGCAGTTAAGAAAAGGTTCGAATATCCAACCAAACATAATCAAAAGCGGGAGCAGAGCTGTTCGACTGCAAGTAGGTGTGAATGTCAGATCATAATTTGCAAAAAGCTGATGAGAAAGGGTGAGAATGCCCGGCTATACACCATCAAATGCGGGAGCGGAAGTGTTCGGCTGTGAGTAGGTGTGAATGTCCAACCATAATTGCTGAAAAATGTGTTAGAAGAGACTAGAATGCCGGACAAGACATCATCAAATGCGGGAGCGGAGTTGTTCGGCTGTGAGTAGGTGTGAATCTCCGAGCATAGTTTGTAAAAAGGGGGTAAGAATAGGTTCGAATGCCCGAACATACACTATCAAAACAGGGAGCTGAGGTGGCTCAGCTGCAAGGTGTGAATGTCTGACTATAGTTTGTAAAAAGCGGGTAAGAAAAGGTTCAAGCGCCTGACTATACACCATCAAAAGCGGGAGCAGAGGTGTTCCGCTGTAAGACGGTGTGAATGTCCGACCATATTTGGTAAAAAGCGGGTAAGAAAAGGTTAAAATACCCGACTGTACACAATCAATAGCGGGAGAGGAGGTGTTCAGCTGAAAGAAGGTGTGAATGTCCACCCATAATTACTGAAAAATGGGTAAGAAAAGGTGCGAATGCCAAACCATACATTATCAAAAGCAGGCGTGAATGTCAGATCATAATTTGCAAAAAGCTGATGAGAAAGGGTGAGAATGCCCGACTATACACCATCAAATGCGGGAGCGGAGTTGTTCGGCTGTGAGTAAGTGTGAATCTCCGACCATAATTGCTGAAAAATGTGTTAGAAAAGGTAAGAATGCCGGTCCATACATCATCAAAAGCGGGAGAGGTGGTGTTCGGCTGCAAGTAGGTGTGAATGTCCAGCCATAATTACTAACAAACGGGTAAGAAAAGGTAGAATTGCCAGACCATACATGATCAAAACAGGGAGCGGAGGTGGTTCAGCTGCAAGAAGGTGTGAATGTCCGACTAAAGTTCAAATATATTAACAAAAGCGGGAGGAGAGGTCTTCGGATGAGAGTGGTTGAGAATTTCCAACCATAATCTATAAAATGCGGTGAAAAAAAAGGTGTGATAGAACACTAAAAGGTGGAGCGGAAGTGTTCGGCTGCAAGAAGGTGTGAATGTCCGACTATATTTGGTGAAAAGCAGGTGAAGCAAGGTCTGAATGCCCAACCTTACATCATCAAAAGCGAGATCAGAGGTGTTTGGCTGCATGAAGGCCATAGTTTGCCAAAAGCGGGTAAGCTGCGAATGACCGACTAAATATCAACAAAAGGTCTTCGGATGCAAGTGGGTGTGAATATCCCACCATACAAGTATGGTGGAGAGGAAGCTGTGAACAGCCGACCATAGTTGGCAAAAAGCGGGTGAGAAAAGGTGCGAATGTCCAACCATACATGATCAAAACAGGGAGCGGAGGTGTTTGGCTGTGACAAGGTGTGAATGTCCACCCAAAATTAATGAAAAGCGGGCAACAAGTAGGTTTGAATGCCCAACCATACATCATCAAAAGCAGGAGTGGATGTGTTCGGCTACAAGAAGGTTTGAATGTCCGAGCATAGTTTGTAAAAAGCGGGTAAGAAAAGGTTCGAATGCCCAAACATACACCATCAAAAGAGGGAGCGGAGGTGTTCCGCTGTAAGAAGGTGTGAATGTCCGACCATAGTTAGTAAAAAACGGGTAAGAAAAGGTTAAAATACCCGACTGTACACAATCAATAGCGGGAGCGGAGTTGTTCGGCTACAAGAAGGTGTGAAAGTCCAACCATGGTTTGTAAAAAGCTGGTAAGAAAATGTTCGAATGCCCGAATATATACCATCAAAAGCGGAAGCGGAGGTGTTCGACTGCAAGTAGGTGTGAATGTCCAGCCATAATTACTCACAAACGGGTAAGAAAAGGTAGTATTTATCAATGTCTAGATTGACTTCAACAAAGAACAACACTGGATTTTGCAGTAGAAGAAAGAGCAACACTGAAGGATCAGTAATCCGAGAATAAGCTTATTTTCATACGTTCTGCATGATTTGGGATTTTATGTATGAAATGAATTCCTTCACTCAAACCAAGTTAAAACTGATTTGTCCTTCATATTTATCAATGTCTAGATTTACTTCAACAAAGAACAACATTGTATTTTGCAGTAGAAGAAAAAGCAACACTGAAGGATCAGGAATCCGAGAATAAGCTTCTTTTCATACGTTCTGCATGATTTGGGATTTTATGTATAAAATGAATTCCTTCACTCAAACCAAGTGAAAACTGCTTTGTCCTTCATATTTATCAATGTCTAGATTTACTTCAACAAAGAACAACATTGTATTTTGCAGTAGAAGAAAAAGCAACGCTGAAGGATCAGGAATCCGAGAATAAGCTTATTTTCATACGTTCTGCATGATTTGGGATTTTATGTATAAAATGAATTCCTTTACTCAAACTATGTTAAAACTGCTTTGTCCTTCATATTTATCAATGTCTAGATTGACTTCAACAAAGAACAACATTGTATTTTGCAGTAGAAGAAATAGCAACACTGAAGGATCAGGAATCCGAAATCACGCTTTATTTTCATACGTTCTGCTTGATTTGGGATTTTGCTATAAAATGAATTCCTTCACTCAAACAAAGTGGAAACTGCTTTGTCCTTCATATTTATCAATGTCTATATCGATTTCAACAAAGAACAAGGCTGTATTTTGCAGTATAGGAAAGAGCAACACTGGAGGATCAGGAATCCGAGAATAAGCTTACTTTCATGAGTCCTGCACGATTTCGGATGTTCCTATAAAATGAATTGCTTTGCTCAAACCAAGTTAAAATTGCTTTGTCCTTCATAGTTATCCATGTCTAAAATGTATCAAGCATAAAGTTCCTCATATTACCCTGAATGAGAAAGAAGCATCCCTTTGGTTGAGCAATACGTTCCTTATGCGGAGTTATGCATGATTTCGGATTTTGCTATAAAATTCATTCCTTCACACCTTTTTTTTTCACCGCATTTTATAGATTATGGTTGGAAATTTCAACCACTCTAATCCGAAGACCTCTCCTCCCGCTTTTGTTAATATATTTGAACTTTAGTTGGACATTCACCCCTTTTTGCAGCTAAACCACCTCCGCTCCCTGTTTTGATCATGTATGGTCTGGCAATACTACATTTTCTTACCCGTTTGTGAGTAATTATGGCTGGATATTGACACCTACTTGCAGCTGAACACAATCTCTCTCGCTTTTAATTATGTTTGGATATTCGAACCTTTTCTTAACTGCTTTTTGCAAACTTTGGTCGGACGTTCACACCTTCTTGCAGCCGAACACCTCCGCTTCCGCTTTTGATGGTATATATTCGGGCATTCGAAACTTTTCTTACCAGCTTTTTACAAACGATGGTTGGACTTTCACACCTTCTTGTAGCCGAACAACTCCACTCCCGCTATTGATTGTGTACAGTCGGGTATTTTAACCTTTTCTTACCCGCTTTTTGCAAACTATGGTCGGATATTCAAACCTTCTTGTAGCCAAAACACTCCGCTCCCTCTTTTGATCATACATTGTCGGGCATTCGCACCTTATCTTACCCGCTTTTTACAAACTATAGTCAGACATTCACACCTTGGTGCTGAACCACCTCAGCTCCCTGTTTTGATCATGTATGGTCTGGCAATACTACCTTTTCTTACCCGTTTGTGAGTAATTAATCCCAAAATATTGAGCATAAAATAAGTCTTTATGCTGATGATGTATTACTTTTCCTTCAGAACTCACAGACGTCTCTCAGTCACACGATCATGTATGGTCTGGCAATATTACCTTTTCTTACCCGTTTGTGAGTAATTATGGCTGGACATTCACACCTACTTGCAGTCGAACAGCTCTGCTCCCGCTTTTGATTATGTTTGGTTGGATATTCGAACCTTTTCTTAACTGCTTTTTACAAACTTTGGTCGGACGTTCACACCTTCTTGCAGCCGAACACCTCCGCTTCCGCTTTTGATGGTATATATTCGGGCATTCGAACCTTTTCTTAGCAGCTTTTTACAAACCATGGTTGGACTTTCACACCTTCTTGTAGCTGAACAACTCCGCTCCTGCTATTGATTGTGTACAGTCGGGTATTTTAACCTTTTCTTACCCGCTTTTTACCAACTATGGTCGGATATTCACACCGTCTTACAGCGGAACACCTCCGCTCCCGCTTTTGATGGTGTATTGTCAGGCATTTGAACCTTTTCTTACCTGCTTTTTACAAACTATGGTCGGACATTCAAACCTTCTTGTAGCCAAAAACCTCCGCTCCCTCTTTTGATCATACATTGTCGGGCATTCGCACCTTTTCTTACCCGTTTTTTACAAACTATGGTCAGACATTCAACCCTTCTTGGAGCCGAACACATCCACTCCTGCTTTTGATTATGTATAGTTAGGCATTCGCACCTTTTCTTACCCATTTTTCAGTAATTATGGGTGTACATTCACACCTTCTTGCAGCCGAACACCTCCGCTCCCTCTTTTGATCATACATTTTCGGGCATTCGCACCTTTTCTTACCCGCTTTTTACAAACCATGGTCGTACTTTCACACCTTTTAGTAGCCGAACAACTCCGCACCCGCTACTGATTGTGTACAGTCGGGTATTTTAACCTTTTCTTACCCGTTTTTTACCAACTATGGTCGGACATTCACACCTTCTTACAGCGGAACACCTCCGCTCCCTCCTTTGATGGTGTATGTTCGGGCATTTGAACCTTTTCTTACCCGCTTTTTACAAACTATGGTCAGACGTTCAAACCTTCTTGTAGCCGAACATATCCACTCCTGCTTTTGATGATGTATGGTTGGGCATTCGAACCTACTTGTTGCCCGCTTTTCATTGATTATGGGTGGACATTCACACCTTGTCTCAGCCAAACACCTCCGCTCCCTGTTTTGATCATGTATGGTTTGACATTCGCACCTTTGCTTACCTTCTTTTTATACTAATTGCTCAAGATTAAGTTGTTCTTTCTCAAACTACAAAAATTTTTTAATTGTTGAAACTTGATTTGAAGTGGATAAATAAGGAAGACAAACAGTTTTAAGTCAGGCTGATAGCAATTCATTTTATAGCAAAATCTGTATTTCGTCATTTGTCGAGAGATGCTTATTGCTGAAGAAGTTCTTTCTCATTCTACAAAGTACAACGTTGTTTATCATTGAAACTTGATTAGACATGAATAAATATGAAGGACAAAGCAGTCTTAACTTGGTTTGAGTTAAGGAATTCGTTTTATAGGAGAATCCGAATTCGTGCATAACTCGTAAAATAGAGCTTATTTTCGGATTCCTAAAGAATGAGTCTGGTTCTTTCTCATAATACAAAGTTTGTGGTTTATTGTTGAAACTTCATCAGACCGTTAGATATAGTCGGACTCACCTCGACGCACGGCTTGGGATCTGGAACCAGTACTCTTGAGAGGGGTTGGACTCTCTTCCACTCTGGAGTTGCCCGTGGTGAGAGGCGCAGAGCAGGTGTGGGCATACTTATTGCCCCCCGGCTGTGTGCCAGTACATTGGGGTTTACCCCAGTGAACAAGAGGGTAGCCTCCCTCCGCCTTGGGTGGGGGGACGAGTCCTGACTGTTGTTTGTGCCTATGCGCCAAACAGCAGTTCAGAGTACCTACCCTTTTTGGAGTCTCTGGGGGAGGCACTGGAGAATGCTCCTACCGGAGACTCCCTCATTCTGCTGGGGGACTTCAATGCTCACGTGGGCAATGACAGTGAGACCTGGAGGGGTGTGATTGGGAGGAACGGCCCCCCCGATCTGAATCAGAGTGGTGGTATGTTGTTGGACTTCTGTGCCAGTCATAGACTGTCCATAACGAACACCATGTTCAGGCATAAGGGTGTCCATATGTGCACTTGGCACCAGGACACCCTTGGCCGCAGTTCGATGATCGACTTTGTGGTTGTATCATCGGACTTGTGGCCGTATGTCCTGGACACTCGGGTGAAGAGAGGGGCGGAGCTGTCAACTGATCACCACCTGGTGGTGAGTTGGCTCCGCTGGTGGGGGAGGATGCCGATCAGACCTGGCAGGCCCAAACGTATTGTAAGGGTCTGCTGGGAGCGTTTGTCAGAATCCCCCGTCAGAAGGAGCTTTAACTCCCACCTCCGGCAGAGCTTCAACCATATTTGAGGTGGGGGACATTGAATGGGCCATGTTCCGTGACTCCATTGCCGAGGCAGCTGGTCGGAGTTGTGGCCGTAAGGTGGTCGGTGCCTGTCATGGCGGCAACCCTCGAACCTGCTGGTGGACACCAGTGGTGAGGGAAGCCGTCAAGCTGAAGAAGGAGTCCTATCGGGCCTTTTTGGCCAGTGGGACCCTGGAAGAAGCTGATAGGTACCGACGGGCCAGACGGGCCGCGGCTTCGGCGGTTGCTGAGGCAAAAACTCGGGCCTGGGAGGAGTTCGGTGAGACCATGGAGAACGATTTCCGGACGGCCTCGAAAAGATTCTGGTCCACCATCCGGCGTCTCAGGGGGGGGAAGCGGCTCACAGTCAACACTGTTTACAGTGCGGACGGGGCTTTGCTGACCTAAACTGGGGATGTTGTGAGTCGGTGGGGGGAGTACTTCGAGAAACTCCTCAATCCTACCAACACGTGCTCGGAAGAGGCAGAGTCGGAGAGCTCGGAGACGGGGCCTCCCATTTCTGGGGCTGAGGTTGCCGAGGTGGTTAAAAAGTTCCTCGGTGGCAAGGCCCCGGGGGTGGATGAGGTCCGTCCTGAGTTTCTCAAGGCTCTGGATGTTGTAGGGCTGTCTTGGCTGACACGCCTCTGCAGTATCGCGTGGACATCGGGGACAGTGCCTCTGGACTGGCAGATTGGGGTGGTGGTCCCCCTCTTTAAAAAGGGGGACCGGAGGGTGTGTTCCAACTATAGGGGTATCACACTCCTCAGCCTCCCTGGTAAGGTCTATTCGGGGGTATTGGAGAGGAGGATCCGTCGGATAATCGAGCCTCGGATTCAGGAGATGCAGTGTGGCTTTCGTCCTGGCCGTGGAAAAGTGGACCAGCTCTATACCCTCGGCAGGATCCTGGAGGGTGCATGGGAGTTCGCCCAACCAGTCTACATGTGTTTTGTGGACTTGGAGAAAGCTTTCGACCGTGTCCCTCGTGGAGTCCTGTGGGGGGTGCTCCGGGAATATGGAGTGCCGGACCCCTTGATAGGGGCCGTTCGGTCTCTGTATGACCGGTGCCAGAGTTTGGTCCGCATTGCCGGCAGTAAGTCGGATACGTTTCCGGTGAGAGTTGGACTCCGTCAGGGCTGCCCTTTGTCACCGATTCTGTTCCTAACTTTTATGGACAGAATTTCTAGGCGGAGCCAGGGCGTTGAGGGTGTCCCATTTGGCGACCTCAGAATCGGGTCTCTGCTTTTTGCAGATGATGTGGTTCTGTTAGTGTCGTCAGGCCATGACCTTCAGCTCTCACTGGAGTGATTCGCAGCCGAGTGTGAAGCGGCTGGGATGAGAATCAGCACCTCCAAATCCGAGACTATGGTTCTCAGCCGGAAAAGGGTGGAATGCTCTCTCCGGGTCGGGAATGAGATCCTTCCCCAAGAGGAGGAGTTCAAGTATCTCGGGGTCTTGTTCACGAGTGACGGACGAATGGAGCGGGAGATTGACGGGCGGGTCGGTGCAGAGCCTGCAACACTGCCAGAAGGCGAAGCTCTCTACTTACTGGTCAATCTACGTTCTCATCCTCACCTATGGTCACGAGTTGTGGGTAGTGACCGAGAGAACAAGATCGCGAATACAAGCGGCCGAAATGGATTTCCTCCGCAGGGTGTCTGGGCTCTCCCTTAGAGATAGGGTGAGAAGCTCAGTCATCCGGGGGGGGCTCGGAGTAGAACCGCTGCTCCTCCGCATTGAGAGGAGTCAGATGAGGTGGCTCGGGCATCTGGTTAGGATGCCCCCTGGGCGCCTCCCTGGGGAGGTGTTCCGGGCACGTCCCACTGGGAGGAGACCCCGGGGGAGACCCAGGACACGTTGGAGAGACTATGTCTCTCGGCTGGCCTGGGAACGCCTCGGGGTCCCCCCGGAAG
The DNA here is from genome assembly GCF_036924035.1 of Leuresthes tenuis. Classification (NCBI taxonomy): domain Eukaryota; kingdom Metazoa; phylum Chordata; class Actinopteri; order Atheriniformes; family Atherinopsidae; genus Leuresthes; species Leuresthes tenuis. The sequence continues at coordinate 25,623,596 of NW_027325362.1, forward strand.
AGCTGGAGGAAGTGGCCGGGGACAGAGACGTCTGGGTTTCTCTGCTCAAGCTGCTGCCCCCGCGACCCGACCCCCGGATAAGCGGCAGATGATGGATGGATGGATATATCCTCCACCAACCAGACTTACAACCCCCGACTAGGGTAGCAGAATTTCTAAGCAGCTGTACCCCAAAACTACTATCAAAAATATATAAATTATTGTCTAAGATAGATGACACAATGTCTCTTCCATCCTCAAAATGGGAGGCAGATTTATCCATCAGTTCTGGTCATAGCTTCTAACCACAAATATGTTTGAACACCTTCATAAAGACTCGAAATCCTAATTTACAGCTCATACAATACAAAATCCTTCATAGAACACACTATACAGGACAAAGGATGTTCAGGATGGGTCTAACACACTCAAACATCTGCTCACATTGCACAGATAACACACCTGATGATTATGCACACGCTTTGTGGTTTTCTGCGCCTGTCCAGAAGTTCTGGCTTGAAGTCTGTGAGGACCTATCAACATGGCTAAAGTGTAGCATCCCTGCATGCCCCACACTGTGCATACTGGGTGACTTAGACAACATCAACATGGAAATTAACTCAGCACACATGGTTGTCACAGTGTTATGTATCGCAAAGAAAACTATTCTCATGAACTGGAAAGCGAAGAACAATCTGTGTATTAACCAGTTTAGAAATTTTCTTTTAGATTATATTAGCATGGAAACAATGTCTGCCTCCTCAAAACATCAATTGGCTGAATTTCATTCTCTCTGGTCCCCTCTGATTAGTTTTATCACATAGTGGTGGTGGGTTGCTGGGTGATGGTGGGTCTCAGGCCCGGGCTGCTGCAACTGGTGTGACCGGGTGGTTTGTTTGTTTGTTTTTTGTAGAGGTCCTCCTGGGTGGGGTTGGGTTGAGTGGGGTGGGGCGGGATGGGTACCTTCTGGGGGTACAGTAGCTCCCGGAATATGGTCGCTGCAGGCCCCGAGCCTGGTGGACATCAGGCCCTCCTGCCCATTGTTGGCTCCCAGGTAGCGGGGATGCCTATTGCAGCCAGTCCCTGGCTGCCCTCTCTGGGGGAGAGTAGCTCCCCCGGTATATATCCCCATACCCCTCTCCCTTCTGGCTCCTGTACACAGCACACACTCACACATGAAGGGTTTTGGGGGCGTGTGTGTTCGGTGGGGTGTAGTGGATGGGGCCACGTAGGTGGTCCCCTTTGGTTGCACTCTGCAGTTCCCTGCCCCTGTTTTAATTACACCTTAGACATTACTACTTATCAAACACACTCACACACACACATTAGGTCTTGGGGGGTGGTTACACTGAGTGGCATCTGGTGGGCGGGGCTCTTTGGGTATGTAGGCTGCCCAGAGTGCCGCGCTCCCAGTTCTACAAGTTTGGCTGCCCCTCAATTTTAATTGCTCACTATTAGAAAATATTGAAGAGCCAGAAGGGTGAGGGGAGGGGTCTTCTTCGCACACCCCTGCTTCCTGGTGTCTGCTCGGGGCAGGAGGGGCCAGGAGGATTAATTAATTGTTCTGCTGGTTCGGGGTCTGTGGTGGCTGGGGGGTTGCTGGCCTCCTGGTGTGCCCGCTGCACTACACCCCAGCAGAGTCGAGGGAGGTAGGATGTGTGGATGTGTGGATGTATGGGACGTGAAAGTGTGTGTGGTAATGATTGGGCCTGGATCTGGGACTTGCTGTCGCCTGGCCTGCCTGTGTTTCTCCCGATGGGGCATCAGCGTTGCTTCTCCCCACTGCTCGCGACTTCACCCACCTGTGGGCACGTCTTGACTCCCAGGGCACTTGGCCAGGGGCGCTGGGGCAGGCGCTGACCCACTTTGTGGCTGTCTGGGGCGCTTGGCCCTCCTGGGTATTGGGTGGGGCCTCTGCCGGGGGGTTTGGGGTCGCTCGGGCTCCTGGGGCCCAGGTCCAGTGCACGGCCCATGTCTGGGCGGCTGGGGCCTGGCGGGGTCGGTGGGCTGTTGCCCCTGGTTCCCGGAGTGCCTCTGCCCTATGCTTATGGGGGCTCTTTCCGGGGGCTTCCTCTGCAGTCTTCTGGGTGGATGCGTGGTTGCCCCTGCGGTGGGCTGCCTGGGTTCTGTGCTCTGTGGGGGCTGCTGGTGGCCTGGGTCTTGTGGCCCTCTCTGCCTGCTTCTGATTGCTTGGGGGGGGGGGCTGTGGATTGTGGCCCTGTACGCTTATACACTCATAACTAAGCACGGTTATCATGTAGGTCCTGTGCCATGGGTGTTGCATGTTCTCACACACACACACACACACACATTCATTAGTCCAGTAGCATGGTCACTAAGCAGTTGATGTATTATCATGTCGTCTCAGGTCATCTATATCCACAGCTGTGTTGTATGCGATTGCCGCTTCTTGTGCTTGTTTTTGTTTGTTTGTGTGTTTGTTTTTTCTCTGCTTGTCTGCTTTCAGGTGCTCCTGGTGGCGCTAAGGCTGGATTCCCCTCATAGGCCATGGATTGTTGTCTGTTTTGTTTTTTACAGGTGTAGCAGCTGGTTGTCTGGTTTTTGTTTCTATTTTTGTTCTGTTTCCTCTTCTTTCCTCTTCTTCTTTCCTTGTCCCCCGGTCCGGTTCAGTTCAGTTCATGTCATATATTGTAAACAGAAATAAATAAATTGGCATCAAGGGGAGCTTTACATTTATAAAACTTCCCTTGGCAAAACAAATCTGTTTGGCATCAAAGGTATTCAGACTAAAATTCTTCTGACATAATGCTGAACAGGACAAGGGGAAAAAAAAGTAAAGAAGACAGTTCTGCCGAAAGCCAGGGATAGACCTGTTCTAAGTTCTATACTTTTTAAAAGGGGCATGTTTATCAACTATGGAATTAGAAGATTTACAAAAATGGTCAAGTGCTAGATCTTCATCTGGGATTTTAACAGTGTCATATAACTATTCAACAGATCAGTTAAAAAAAAGCCTGCTCATGGAGATGTTTCAGGATCTGGATACCAAGCGTGGACCTAATGTTTTCATTTTTGCAATTCTGATACAGGCTATTGAGCAGTGATAACTAACACCAAGTTCAGATACTGCGGATTTTCTACCTTTGATTTGTTAAGATTGAGCCAATCAGGGACAACCTTGAAGGATCTCTTTGGTTTTGTAGGATCTGTAATTACCTGAGAAAGGTTGATATTGGTACACACCTTTTTTAAATGATCAGAGGCAGAGTTCAACTTGTTTAAATTAAAATTGCCACACAGAGATTGGGTTTAGGCCACATGCACACAGAATGACATCAACAAATATAAGAAATATTAAACATTTACACATAGATTTTTGAATATATGTAGAGGAATGATACTTTGAAATGTGCTCATTGCGGAGTTATGATCAGTTGAGTAATGAAGGTTGAACTATTCTGGGAAAGAGGTTCTATTCCCAGCATCATGATGGACACTCCTGATATAGAAGGTTTCGCTAACGCATTGGAATTGTTTTACTATTTTCATATGCATGTGCAATGAAGAATTGCTTGCTGCTGATAAATGCAAAGAAGAACAGCTTACACATAGATGCTCACATATAGGCTGCTGAATGCAATGAAGACCTGCTTATCAAGTAAAGTTCAATGTCAATGTGTAATATTCAATTAGGATTTGCAAAACAGTGAAGTTAAACAATGAATGGGTCCATAGTCGGTATGAGAAGACTACAGGAATATTTACCTGGGTGTACGTTCAAACAGAGATGAGAAAATTACGATAAATAATTGTTTGTTTGTTTGTTAGTATGTATATGAATGTTATGTGTATAAACTGTGTTGAGTTATAGTTACTCAGTAGTGTCTCAGTGAAACAACCGACGGGGGAAGCCTTGCGGTGACAACAAAAGCAGTGTTTTACTGATCAGTCAAGTTGCTCCAGTGTACTCCATACAAACTGGTTGGCTACTGAAGGGATAGAAAATGGGGAATACTTGTTTTAAAGCAAACAAGGAATTAGATGGGAAAAATACATGTTTTAACGGGACCCAGACAATATTAAATACTCAGACAGATGGGAGAAGAAGTGTAGTTTTGTAGGAAATCACAAAATTATTACATAGAATTAGTGAAATCAATTGAAGAATGCCTTTCAGAAGAGCTGTTTACCACAGATGAGCAGCTTTGCGACCAAGCACATTGTAGATCGCTTTACTGCCAAAATGATCTAATTTAATGGATTGGTTTAGACATGCATAACAGCATTTTAAGAACAAAGAGAGAAACAAAAAGGGACAACGCTTCATGGTGGAAGGTGATGTATAAATAACTGTGTATATGATGAAGGGGGTGGCAACACCCATTCCGAAATCCCGCCATTCCGACATCCCGCTATTCCGACATCCCACCATTCCGACATACCACCATTCCGACATACCACCATTCCGACATGCAAACGTCCCACCATTCCGACATCCCACCATTGCGACATCCCGCTATTCTGACGTTCAAATGTCCCACCATTCCGACAAGGCTTTCCGTATAAGGAAATGTGTGTTACTCAACAGGTGAGTCCCTTCTTTCTGTTCATGCAATTTATATGTTTAACACATGTTTATAGACAAGCGTTATTAAAAACACAAAGTCTCGGCAACTGGAGGAGGAGAAGCAGTCCGCGGTGGTTTTCAATCACACACTCCAATGCCACTTGTTTCAACTTCCGAAAATTTAATCCAGGAAAAAAAGGCTTACAAACATGGACCAAAACGGCTCCATAACACGCACAAGAATCCAAAAGAAACGAAAGTTAACTAAAAGAAAGCAAATAAACAGTATGAAGTGGTCAAAATTGGTTTTACGTATGCCTATGTGCGTCTGGCACATGCGTCTTCGGGCTCTCCCACGTTGGTTTGTGGATGAAAGCTATATGTTCAGCTGTAATGTCATGTAAAAACAATCTCTACATGACATTTACTCCCAGGTGTGACCAGTTAGGTCCTTAAGATATCAACAGGCTGTATAAAGCTACAACCGTTGCGGCTGTGTGTTTGTGCCAAATGCGCAAAACCCATCCGCGCTTCCCAAAATTGGAGTGAGTACTCATAAATCACGTGAATAACATGAATAAACGTTTTTACTGCATTTTGTTGTGTTTTATACGTTCTATGCTGTCATTTCTCTCTTCTCCTATTGGCAAGGCAAGGCAGAGTGCTCGCAACTGTGTCCTGTGCAGTAGCCGTGATATCTTTAATTGCAATTATTACTTTTGCATATGATGACAGCGTGCAAAAGACGCATGGGCTCTGTGGAGAGCTCCGCTCCAGCTGGCTGCTGTGACAGCTCACTGACACTGTATTTCTGCTTAATCAGTTTCAGTCTCGCCAGAGTTACATTAATATCTGTATTTTTATATTTGAAATTCAGGGGATTTTGATCATAGATTATTAAAGTTTGTTTGCGAGGCTGTGGCCTCTGCATGTGCAAAGCTTGTGCGCCAAACTTTAGGGCGTATTTGCGCCGGCATATCATTAGTGCAAAATGTTTTGGGTAAAAAATAGGCTATTAAAAGGAACTGTCGGAATGTTAAAAAAAAACAAAAAACATACCGCCATTCCGACCATAGGAGGAAAAAAGTGTCGGAATGGTGGGACGTTTGATAAAAAATTAAGTGTCGCCATTCCGACAATTGGAGACCCATGTCGGAATGGCGAGATGTCGGAATGGCAGCATGTAACCATGATGAAGGAGAGACCATTTGAGCAGCACAGCCATTTCGCAGCACAGGGACAGCAATCCAAGTTACAGGATCTCCCACGTGGTATCACCTGTCACATTGTGTCAAGGCATCAAAAGAAGAAAAAATCACCAAACTCAAGGACAAAAAGACAAAGACTCCGGTGAACGAAGACAGAGGACTGACAAACCAGAAATACAAAAGGATTCTCGATATCAAGATCCAGAAGAAGAGGCTAACAATGCCACGAACACTTACGATGCTGGGAATGATGCCAGCAATGAACAGAGAAGAAGATTCAGTGTCATCAATCTGCATTACGTGCCTCTAATGAGGGGGTGAATATAGAATCCTCAACGATTACAACGTCTCTGGGAACTGTGACAACAACAAGGTTTAAACCATTTTGATCACTTGATGAATCTAGTGACTTAAACCAGATCATTGAGAACAAATAGTTAACTTTTGGTAGTATCATCATTTTAATGGATGTAACTCTCCCCATAAGTGATATAGGTAAGGACTTCCAACGAGAGATCGTCCTCTACTGTCTTTAATAATTGCACATAATTTAGCTTTGTTAGCTCTGAGAGCCTGGAGGAAATGTTTATGCCTAAATATCTAATATTTCCTGACTGTAAAGTGATCGCAGGTATATTATGGACCCTACAGTTAATGGACAGAACTGTGGTCTTAGACCAGTTGATAGAGTAGTCAGAAAGTGCTGAGAATTTATTTATGAGTGTGATCGTGTGACTGAGAGACGTCTGTGAGTTCTGAAGGAAAAGTAATACATCATCAGCATAAAGACTTATTTTATGCTCAATATTTTGGGATTAATTACTCACAAACGGGTAAGAAAAGGTAGTATTGCCAGACCATACATGATCAAAACAGGGAGCGGAGGTGGTTCAGCTGCAAGGTGTGAATGTCTGACTATAGTTTGTAAAAAGCGGGTAAGATAAGGTGCGAATGCCCGACAATGTATGATCAAAAGAGGAAGCGGAGGTTTTTGGCTACAAGAAGGTTTGAATGTCCGACCATAGTTTGTAAAAAGCGGGTAAGAAAAGGTTACCATACATCATCAAAAGCAGGAGTGGATGTGTTCGGCTACAAGAAGATTTGAATGTCCATCAATAATTGCTTTAAAACATGAAAGAAAATTTTCGAATATCAAACCGCACATGATCATAGTTGTTCAGCTGCAAGAAGGTGTGAATGTCCACCCATAATTACTGAAAAATGGGTAAGAAAAGGTGAAAATGCCCAACCATACATCATCAAAAGCAGGAGTGGATGTGTTCGGCTACAAGAAGGTTTGAATGTCCGACCATAGTTTGTAAAAAGCGGGTAAGAAAAGGTTCGAATGCCCGAACATAGACCATCAAAAGAGGGAGCGGAGGTGTTCCGCTGTAAGAAGGTGTAAATGTCCGACCATAGTTGGTAAAAAGCGGGTAAGAAAAGGTTAAAATACCCGACTGTACACAATCAATAGCGGGAGCGGAGTTGTTTGGCTACAAGAAGGTGTGAAAGTCCGACCACGGTTTGTAAAAAGCGGGTAAGAAAAGGTTCGAATGCCCGAATATATACCATCAAAAGTGGAAGTGGATGTGTTCGGCTGCAAGAAGGTGTGAACGTCCGACCAAAGTTTGTAAAAAGCAGTTAAGAAAAGGTTCGAATATCCAACCAAACATAATCAAATGCGGGAGCGGAAGTGTTCGGCTTTGAGTAGGTGTGAATGTCCAACCATAATTGCTGAAAAATGTGTTAGAAGAGACTAGAATGCCGGCCAAGACATCATCAAATGCGGGAGCGGAGTTGTTCGGCTGTGAGTAGGTGTGAATCTCCGAGCATAGTTTGTAAAAAGGGGGTAAGAATAGGTTCGAATGCCCGAACATACACTACCAAAACAGGGAGCTGAGGTGGCTCAGCTGCGAGGTGTGAATGTCTGACTATAGTTTGTAAATAAGGTGCGAATGCCCAACAATGTATAATCAAAAGAGGGAGCGGAGGTTTTCGGCTACAAGAAGGTTTGAATGTCCGACCATAGTTTGTAAAAAGCGTGTAAGAAAAGGTTCAAATGCCTAACTATACACCATCAAAAGCGGGAGCAGAGGTGTTCCGCTGTAAGACGGTGTGAATGTCCGACCATATTTGGTAAAAAGCGGGTAAGAAAAGGTTAAAATACCCGACTGTACACAATCAATAGCGGGAGAGGAGGTGTTCAGCTGCAAGAAGGTGTGAATGTCCACCCATAATTACTGAAAAATGGGTAAGAAAAGGTGCGAATGCCAAACCATACATTATCAAAAGCAGGTGTGAATGTCAGATCATAATTTGCAAAAAGCTGATGAGAAAGGGTGAGAATGCCCGACTATACACCATCAAATGCGGGAGCGGAGTTGTTCGGCTGTGAGTAAGTGTGAATCTCCGACCATAATTGCTGAAAAATGTGTTAGAAAAGGTAAGAATGCCGGTCCATACATCATCAAAAGCGGGAGAGGTGGTGTTCAGCTGCAAGTAGGTGTGAATGTCCAGCCATAATTACTAACAAACGGGTAAGAAAAGGTAGTATTGCCAGACCATACATGATCAAAACAGGGAGCGGAGGTGGTTCAGCTGCAAGAAGGTGTGAATGTCCGACTAAAGTTCAAATATATTAACAAAAGCGGGAGGAGAGGTCTTTGGATGAGAGTGGTTGAGAATTTCCAACCATAATCTATAAAATGCGGTGAAAAAAAAGGTGTGATAGAACACTAAAAGGTGAAGCGGAAGTGTTCGGCTGCAAGAAGGTGTGAATGTCCGACTATATTTGGTGAAAAGCAGGTGAAGCAAGGTCTGAATGCCCAACCTTACATCATCAAAAGCGAGATCAGAGGTGTTTGGCTGCATGAAGGCCATAGATTGCCAAAAGCGGGTAAGCTGCGAATGACCGACTAAATATCAACAAAAGGTCTTCGGATGCAAGTGGGTGTGAATATCCCACCATACAAGTATGGTGGAGAGGAAGCTGTGAACAGCCGACCATAGTTGGCAAAAAGCGGGTGAGAAAAGGTGCGAATGTCCAACCATACATGATCAAAACAGGGAGCGGAGGTGTTTGGCTGTGACAAGGTGTGAATGTCCACCCAAAATTAATGAAAAGCGGGCAACAAGTAGGTTTGAATGCTCAACCATACATCATCAAAAGCAGGAGTGGATGTGTTCGGCTACAAGAAGGTTTGAATGTCCGACCATAGTTTGTAAAAAGCGGGTAAGAAAAGGTTCAAATGCCTGACTATACACCATCAAAAGCGGGAGCGGAGGTGTTCCGCTGTAAGACGGTGTGAATGTCCGACCATAGTTGGTAAAAAGCGGGTAAGAAAAGGTTAAAATACCCGACTGTACACAATCAATAGCGGGAGCGGATGTGTTTGGCTACAAGAATGTGTGACAGTCCGACCATGGTTTGTAAAAAACGGGTAAGAAAAGGTGCGAATGCCCGACAATGTATGATCAAAAGAGGGAGCGGAGGTTTTCGGCTACAAGAAGGTTTGAATGTCCGACCATAGTTTGTAAAAAGCGGGTAAGAAAAGGTTCAAATGCCTGACTATACACCATCAAAAGCGGGAGCGGAGGTGTTCGGCTACAAGAAGGTGTGAAAGTTCAACCATGGTTTGTAAAAAGCTGCTAAGAAAAGGTTCGAATGCCCGAATATATACCATCAAAAGCGGGAGCAGAGCTGTTCGACTGCAAGTAGGTGTGAATGTCCAGCCATAATTACTCACAAACGGGTAAGAAAAGGTAGTATTGCCAGACCATACATGATCAAAACAGGGAGCTGAGGTGGTTCAGCTGCAAGGTGTGAATGTCTGACTATAGTTTGTAAAAAGCGGGTAAGACAAGGTGCGAATGCCCGACAATGTATGATCAAAAGAGGGAGTGGAGGTCTTCGGCTGCAAGGTCTGAATGTCCAACAATAATTTCTAAAAACCGGGTAAGAAAAGGCTCGAAAGCCCGACTATAAACAATCAAAAGCGGGAGCGGGAGGTTTTCAGCTGCAAATCCTTCACTCAAACCAAGTGAAAACTGCTTTGTCCTTCATATTTATCAATGTCTAGATCGACTTCAACAAAGAACAACATTGTACTTTGCAGTAAAGAAAGAGCAAATCAAAAGGTTTAGGAATCCGAGAATAAGCTTATTTTCATGAGTTCTGCACGATTATTGATTTTACTATAAATGAATGCTTTCACTCAAACTATGTTAAAACTGCTTTGTCCTTCATATTTATCAATGTCTAGATTGACTTCAACAAAGAACAACACTGGATTTTGCAGTAGAAGAAAGAGCAACACTGAAGGATCAGTAATCCGAGAATAAGCTTATTTTCATACGTTCTGCATGATTTGGGATTTTATGTATAAAATGAATTCCTTCACTCAAACCAAGTTAAAACTGCTTTGTCCTTCATATTTATCAATGTCTAGATTGACTTCAACAAAGAACAACATTGTATTTTGCAGTAGAAGAAATAGCAACACTGAAGGATCAGGAATCCGAAAACACGCTTATTTTCATACGTTCTGCTTGATTTGGGATTTTGCTATAAAATTAATTCCTTCACTCAAACAAAGTGGAAACTGCTTTGTCCTTCATATTTATCAATGTCTATATCGATTTCAACAAAGAACAAGGCTGTATTTTGCAGTATAGGAAAGAGCAACACTGGAGGATCAGGAATCCGAGAATAAGCTTACTTTCATGAGTCCTGCACGATTTCGGATTTTCCTATAAAATGAATTGCTTTGCTCAAACCAAGTTAAAATTGCTTTGTCCTTCATAGTTATCCATGTCTAAAATGTATCAAGCATAAAGTTCCTCATATTACCCTGAATGAGAAAGAAGCATCCCTTTGGTTGAGCAATACGTTCCTTTTGCGGAGTTATGCATGATTTCGGATTTTGCTATAAAATTCATTCCTTCACACCTTTTTTTTTCACCACATTTTATAGATTATGGTTGGAAATTTCAACCACTCTAATCCGAAGACCTCTCCTCCCGCTTTTGTTAATATATTTGAACTTTAGTTGGACATTCACCCCTTTTTGCAGCTAAACCACCTCCGCTCCCTGTTTTGATCATGTATGGTCTGGCAATACTACATTTTCTTACCCGTTTGTGAGTAATTATGGCTGGATATTCACACCTACTTGCAGCTGAACACAATCTCTCTCGCTTTTGATTATGTTTGGATATTCAAACCTTTTCTTTACTGCTTTTTGCCAACTTTGGTCGGACGTTCACACCTTCTTGCAGCCGAACACCTCCGCTTCCGCTTTTGATGGTATATATTCGGGCATTCGAACCTTTTCTTAACAGCTTTTTACAAACCATGGTTGGACTTTCACACCTTCTTGTAGCCGAACAACTCCGCTCCCCCTATTGATTGTGTACAGTCGGGTATTTTAACCTTTTCTTACCCACTTTTTACCAACTATGGTCGGACATTCACACCTTCTTACAGCGGAACACCTCCGCTCCCTCTTTTGATGGTGTATGTTTGGGCATTCGAACCTTTTCTTACCCGCTTTTTACAAACTATGGTCAGACATTCAAACCTTCTTGTAGCCGAACACATCCACTCCTTCTTTTGATGATGTATGCTTGAGCATTCAAACCTACTTTTTGCCCGCTTTTCATTAATTTTGGGTGGACATTCACACCTCCGCTCCCTGTTTTGATCATGTATGGTTGGACATTCGCACCTTGTCTCACCGGCTTTTTGCAAACTATGGTCGGCTGTTCACAGCTTCCTCTCCACCATACTTGTATGGTGGGATATTCACAACCACTTGCATCCGAAGACCTTTTGTTGATATTTAGTCGGTCATTCGCAGCTTACCCGCTTTTTACAAACTATAGTCAGACATTCACACCTTGGTGCTGAACCACCTCAGCTCCCTGTTTTGATCATGTATGGTCTGGCAATATTACCTTTTCTTACCCGTTTGTGAGTAATTATGGCTGGACATTCACACCTACTTGCAGTCGAACAGCTCTGCTCCCGCTTTTGATTATGTTTGGTTGGATATTCGAACCTTTTCTTAACTGCTTTTTACAAACTTTGGTCGGACGTTCACACCTTCTTGCAGCCGAACACCTCCGCTTCCGCTTTTGATGGTATATATTCGGGCATTCGAAGCTTTTCTTAGCAGCTTTTTACAAACCATGGTTGGACTTTCACACCTTCTTGTAGCCGAACAACTCCGCTCCCGCTATTGATCGTGTACAGTCAGGTATTTTAACCTTTTCTTACCCGCTTTTTACAAACTATGGTCGGACATTCACACCGTCTTACAGCGGAACATCTCCGCTCCCGCTTTTGATGGTGTATTGTCAGGCATTTGAACCTTTTCTTACCCGCTTTTTACCAACTATGGTCGGACATTCACACCGTCTTACAGCGGAACATCTCCGCTCCCGCTTTTGATGGTGTATTGTCAGGCATTTGAACCTTTTCTTACCCGCTTTTTACAAACTATGGTCGGACATTCAAACCTTCTTGTAGCCAAAAACCTCCGCTCCCTCTTTTGATCATACATTGTCGGGCATTCGCACCTTTTCTTACCCGTTTTTTACAAACCATGGTGGGACTTTCAAACCTTCTTGTAGCCCAACACATCCACTCCTGCTTTTGATGATGTATGTTTGGGCATTCGCACCTTTTCATACCCATTTTTCAGTAATTATGGGTGGACATTCACACCTTCTTGCAGCTGAACACCTCCTCTCCCGCTTATGTTGGTGTATAGTCGGGCTTTCAAGCCTTTTCTTACCCGGTTTTTACAAAATATAGTTGGACATTCAGACCTTCTTACAGCCGAAAACCTCCACTCCCTCTTTTGATCATACATTGTCGGGCATTAGTACCTTTTCTTACCCGCTTTTTACAAACCATAGTCGGACTTTCACATCTTTTAGTAGCCGAACAACTCCGCTCCCGCTTTTGATTGTGTACAGTCGGGTATTTTAACCTTTTCTTACCCGCTTTTTACCAACTATGGTCGGACATTCACACCTTCTTACAGCGGAACACCTCCGCTCCCTCTTTTGATGGTGTATGTTCGGGCAGTCAAACCATTTCTTACCTGCTTTTTACAAACTATGGTCAGACATTCAACCCTTCTTGGAGCCGAACACATCCACTCCTGCTTTTGATGATGTATGTTTGGGCATTCGCACCTTTTCATACCCATTTTTCAGTAATTATGGGTGGACATTCACACCTTCTTGCAGCTGAACACCTCCTCTCCCGCTTATGTTGGTGTATAGTCGGGCTTTCAAGCCTTTTCTTACCCGGTTTTTACAAAATATAGTTGGACATTCAGACCTTCTTACAGCCGAAAACCTCCACTCCCTCTTTTGATCATACATTGTCGGGCATTAGTACCTTTTCTTACCCGCTTTTTACAAACCATAGTCGGACTTTCACATCTTTTAGTAGCCGAACAACTCCGCTCCCGCTTTTGATTGTGTACAGTCGGGTATTTTAACCTTTTCTTACCCGCTTTTTACCAACTATGGTCGGACATTCACACCTTCTTACAGCGGAACACCTCCGCTCCCTCTTTTGATGGTGTATGTTCGGGCAGTCAAACCTTTTCTTACCTGCTTTTTACAAACTATGGTCAGACATTCAACCCTTCTTGGAGCCGAACACATCCACTCCTGCTTTTGATCATGTATAGTTGGGCATTCGCACCTTTTCTTACCCATTTTTCAGTAATTATGGGTGTACATTCACACCTTCTTGCAGCCGAACACCTCCGCTCCCTCTTTTGATCATACATTTTCGGGCATTCGCACCTTTTCTTACCCGCTTTTTACAAACCATGGTTGGACTTTCACACCTTTTAGTAGCCGAACAACTCCGCACCCGCTACTGATTGTGTACAGTCGGGTATTTTAACCTTTTCTTACCCGTTTTTTACCAACTATGGTCGGACATTAACACCTTCTTACAGCGGAACACCTCCGCTCCCTCCTTTGATGGTGTATGTTCGGGCATTCGAACCTTTTCTTACCCGCTTTTTACAAACTATGGTCAGACGTTCAAACCTTCTTGTAGCCGAACATATCCACAACTGCTTTTGATGATGTATGGTTGGGCATTCGAACCTACTTGTTGCCCCCTTTTCATTAATTATGGGTGGACATTCACACCTTGTCTCAGCCAAACACCTCCGCTCCCTGTTTTGATCATGTATGGTTTGACATTCGCACCTTTGCTTACCTTCTTTTTATACTGATTGCTCAAGATTAAGTTGTTCTTTCTCAAACTACAAAATTTTTTTAATTGTTGAAACTTGATTTGAAGTGGATAAATAAGGAAGACAAACAGTTTTAAGTCAGGCTGATAGCAATTAATTTTATAGCAAAATCTGTATTTCGTCATTTGTCGAGAGATGCTTATTGCTGAAGAAGTTCTTTCTCATTCTAAAAAGTACAACTTTGTTTATCATTGAAACTTGATTAGACATGAATAAATATGAAGGACAAAGCAGTCTTAACTTGGTTTGAGTTAAGGAATTCGTTTTATAGGAGAATCCGAATTCGTGCATAACTCGTAAAATAGAGCTTATTTTCGGATTCCTGAAGAATGAGTCTGGTTCTTTCTCATAATACAAAGTTTGTTGCTTATTGTTGAAACTTCATCAGACCGTTAGATATAGTCGGACTCACCTCGACGCACGGCTTGGGATCTGGAACCAGTACTCTTGAGAGGGGTTGGACTCTCTTCCACTCTGGAGTTGCCCGTGGTGAGAGGCGCAGAGCAGGTGTGGGCATACTTATTGCCCCCCGGCTGTGTGCCAGTACATTGGGGTTTACCCCAGTGAACGAGAGGGTAGCCTCCCTCCGCCTTTGGGGGACTCCTTTTTGGAGTCTCTGGGGGAGGCACTGGAGAATGCTCCTACCGGAGACTCCCTCATTCTGCTGGGGGACTTCAATGCTCACGTGGGCAATGACAGTGAGACCTGGAGGGGTGTGATTGGGAGGAACGGCCCCCCCGATCTGAATCAGAGTGGTGTTATGTTGTTGGACTTCTGTGCCAGTCATAGACTGTCCATAACGAACACCATGTTCAGGCATAAGGGTGTCCATATGTGCACTTGGCACCAGGACACCCTTGGCCGCAGTTCGATGATCGACTTTGTGGTTGTATCATCGGACTTGCGGCCGTATGTCCTGGACACTCGGGTGAAGAGAGAGGCGGAGCTGTCAACTGATCACCACCTGGTGGTGAGTTGGCTCCGCTGGTGAGGGGAGGATGCCGATCAGACCTGGCAGGCCCAAACGTATTGTGAGGGTCTGCTGGGAGCGTTTGTCAGAATCCCCCGTCAGAAGGAGCTTTAACTCCCACCTCCGGCAGAGCTTCAACCATATTTGAGGTGGGGGACATTGAGTCCGAATGGGCCATGTTCCGTGACTCCATTGCCGAGGCAGCTGGTCGGAGTTGTGGCCGTAAGGTGGTCGGTGCCTGTCGTGGCGGCAACCCTCCAACCTGCTGGTGGACACCAGTGGTGAGGGAAGCCGTCAAGCTGAAGAAGGAGTCCTATCGGGCCTTTTTGGCCAGTGGGACCCTGGAAGAAGCTGATAGGTACCGACGGGCCAGACGGGCCACGGCTTCGGCGGTTGCTGAGGCAAAAACTCGGGCCTGGGAGGAGTTCGGTGAGACCATGGAGAACGATTTCCGGACGGCCTCGAAAAGATTCTGGTCCACCATCCGGCGTCTCAGGGGGGGGGAAGCGGCTCACAGTCAACACTGTTTACAGTGGGGACGGGGCTTTGCTGACCTCAACTAGGGATGTTGTGAGTCGGTGGGGGGAGTACTTCGAGGAACTCCACAATCCTACCAACACGTGCTCGGAAGAGGCAGAGTCGGAGAGCTCGGAGACGGGGCCTCCCATTTCTGGGGCTGAGGTTGCCGAGGTGGTTAAAAAGCTCCTCGGTGGCAAGGCCCCGGGGGTGGATGAGGTCCGTCCTGAGTTTCTCAAGGCTCTGGATGTTGTAGGGCTGTCTTGGCTGACACGCCTCTGCAGTATCGCGTGGACATCGGGGACAGTGCCTCTGGACTGGCAGATTGGGGTGGTGGTCCCCCTCTTTAAAAAGGGGGACCGGAGGGTGTGTTCCAACTATAGGGGTATCACACTCCTCAGCCTCCCTGGTAAGGTCTATTCGGGGGTATTGGAGAGGAGGATCCGTCGGATAATCGAGCCTCGGATTCAGGAGATGCAGTGTGGCTTTCGTCCTGGCCGTGGAACAGTGGACCAGCTCTATACCCTCGGCAGGATCCTGGAGGGTGCATGGGAGTTCGCCCAACCAGTCTACATGTGTTTTGTGGACTTGGAAAAAGCGTTCGACCGTGTCCCTCGTGGAGTCCTGTTGGGGGTGCTCCGGGAATATGGAGTGCCGGACCCCTTGATAGGGGCCGTTCGGTCTCTGTATGACCGGTGCCAGAGTTTGGTCCGCATTGCCGGCAGTAAGTCGGATACGTTTCCGGTGAGAGTTGGACTCCGTCAGGGCTGCCCTTTGTCACCGATTCTGTTCCTAACTTTTATGGACAGAATTTCTAGGCGGAGCCAGGGCGTTGAGGGTGTCCCATTTGGCGACCTCAGAATCGGGTCTCTGCTTTTTGCAGATGATGTGGTTCTGTTAGCGTCGTCAGGCCGTGACCTTCAGCTCTCACTGGAGTGATTCGCAGCCGAGTGTGAAGCGGCTGGGATGAGAATCAGCACCTCCAAATCCGAGACTATGGTTCTCAGCCGGAAAAGGGTGGAATGCTCTCTCCGGGTCGGGAATGAGATCCTTCCCCAAGAGGAGGAGTTCCAGTATCTCGGGGTCTTGTTCACGAGTGACGGACGAATGGAGCGGGAGATTGACGGGCGGATCGGTGCGGCGCCTGCAGTGTTGCAGGCTCTGCACCGACCCGTCGTTGTGAAGAGGGAGCTGAGCCAGAAGGCGAAGCTCTCTACTTACTGGTCAATCTACGTTCCCATCCTCACCTATGGTCACGAGTTGTGGGTAGTGACCGAAAGAACAAGATCGCGAATACAAGCGGCCGAAATGGGTTTCCTCCGCAGGGTGTCTGGGCTCTCCCTTAGAGATAGGGTGAGAAGCTCAGTCATCCGGGAGGGGCTCGGAGTAGAACCGCTGCTCCTCCGCATTGAGAGGAGTCAGATGAGGTGGCTCGGGCATCTGGTTAGGATGCCCCCTGGGCGCCTCCCTGGGGAGGTGTTCCGGGCACGTCGCACTGGGAGGAGACCCCGGGGGAGACCCAGGACACGTTGGAGAGACTATGTCTCTCGGCTGGCCTGGGAACGCCCCGGGGTCCCCCCGGAAGAGCTGGAGGAAGTGGCCGGGGACAGAGACGTCTGGGTTTCTCTGCTCAAGCTGCTGCCCCCGCGACCCGACCCCCGGATAAGCGGCAGATGATGGATGGATGGATGGATATATCCTCCACCAACCAGACTTACAACCCCCGACTAGGGTAGCAGAATTTCTAAGCATCTGTACCCCAAAACTACTATCAAAAATATATAAATTATTGTCTAAGATAGATGACACAATGTCTCTTCCATCCTCAAAATGGGAGGCAGATTTATCCATCAGTTCTGGTCATAGCTTCTAACCACAAATATGTTTGAACACCTTCATAAAGACTTGAAATCCTAATTTACAGCACATACAATACAAAATCCTTCATAGAACACACTATACAGGACAAAGGATGTTCAGGATGGGTCTAACACACTCAAACATCTGCTCACATTGCACAGATAACACACCTGATGATTATGCACACGCTTTGTGGTTTTGTGCGCCTGTCCAGAAGTTCTGGCTTGAAGTCTGTGAGGACCTATCAACATGGCTAAAGTGTAGCATCCCTGCATGCCCCACTGTGCATACTGGGTGACTTAGACAACATCAACATGGAAATTAACTCAGCACACATGGTTGTCACAGTGTTATGTATCGCAAAGAAAACTATTCTCATGAACTGGAAAGCGAAGAACAATCTGTGTATTAACCAGTTTAGAAATTTTCTTTTAGATTATATTAGCATGGAAACAATGTCTGCCTCCTCAAAACATCAATTGGCTGAATTTCATTCTCTCTGGTCCCCTCTGATTAGTTTTATCACATAGTGGTGGTGGTGGGTTGCTGGGTGATGGTGGGTCTCAGGCCCGGGCTGCTGCGACTGGTGTGACCGGGTTGTTTGTTTGTTTGTTTTTTGATGTTGTTTGTTTGTTTTTTGTAGTGGTCCTCCTGGGTGGGGTTGGGTTGAGAGGGGTGGGGCGGGATGGGTACCTTCTGGGGGTACAGTAGCTCCCGGAATATGGTCGCTGCAGGCCCCGAGCCTGGTGGACATCAGGCCCTCCTGCCCATTGTTGGCTCCCAGGTAGCGGGGATGCCTATTGCAGCCAGTCCCTGGCTGCCCTCTCTGGGGGAGAGTAGCTCCCCCGGTATATATCCCCATACCCCTCTCCCTTCTGGCTCCTGTACACAGCACACACTCACACATGAAGGGTTTTGGGGGCGTGTGTGTTCGGTGGGGTGTAGTGGATGGGGCCACGTAGGTGGTCCCCTTTGGTTGCACTCTGCAGTTCCCTGCCCCTGTTTTAATTACACCTTAGACATTACTACTTATCAAACACACTCACACACACACATTAGGTCTTGGGGGGTGGTTACACTGAGTGGCATCTGGTGGGCGGGGCTCTTTGGGTATGTAGGCTGCCCAGAGTGCCGCGCTCCCAGTTCTACAAGTTTGGCTGCCCCTCAATTTTAATTGCTCACTATTAGAAAATATTGAAGAGCCAGAAGGGTGAGGGGAGGGGTCTTCTTCGCACACCCCTGCTTCCTGGTGTCTGCTCGGGGCAGGAGGGGCCAGGAGGATTAATTAATTGTTCTGCTGGTTCGGGGTCTGTGGTGGCTGGGGGGTTGCTGGCCTCCTGGTGTGCCCGCTGCACTACACCCCAGCAGAGTCGAGGGAGGTAGGATGTGTGGATGTGTGGATGTATGGGACGTGAAAGTGTGTGTGGTAATGATTGGGCCTGGATCTGGGACTTGCTGTCGCCTGGCCTGCCTGTGTTTCTCCCGATGGGGCATCAGCGTTGCCTCTCCCCACTGCTCGCGACTTCACCCACCTGTGGGCACGTCTTGACTCCCAGGGCACTTGGCCAGGGGCGCTGGGGCAGGCGCTGACCCACTTTGTGGCTGTCTGGGGCGCTTGGCCCTCCTGGGTATTGGGTGGGGCCTCTGCCGGGGGGTTTGGGGGCGCTCGGGCTCCTGGGGCCCAGGTCCAGTGCACGGCCCATGTCTGGGCGGCTGGGGCCTGGCGGGGTAGGTGGGCTGTTGCCCCTGGTTCCCGGAGTGCCTCTGCCCTATGCTTATGGGGGCTCTTTCCGGGGGCTTCCTCTGCAGTCTTCTGGGTGGATGCGTGGTTGCCCCTAGGGTGGGCTGCCTGGGTTCTGTGCTCTGTGGGGGCTGCTGGTGGCCTGGGTCTTGTGGCCCTCTCTGCCTGCTTCTGATTGCTTGGGGGGGGGGGGGGGGGGGGGGGGCTGTGGATTGTGGCCCTGTACGCTTATACACTCATAAC
This sequence comes from Leuresthes tenuis, assembly GCF_036924035.1. NCBI lineage: Eukaryota > Metazoa > Chordata > Actinopteri > Atheriniformes > Atherinopsidae > Leuresthes > Leuresthes tenuis. Next base: position 25,642,932 of record NW_027325362.1, read on the forward strand.
TAAGCACGGTTATCATGTAGGTCCTGTGCCATGGGTGTTGCATGTTCTCACACACACACACACACATTCATTAGTCCAGTAGCATGGTCACTAAGCAGTTGATGTATTATCATGTCGTCTCAGGTCATCTATATCCACAGCTGTGTTGTATGCGATTGCCGCTTCTTGTGCTTGTTTTTGTTTGTTTGTGTGTTTGTTTTTTCTCTGCTTGTCTGCTTTCAGGTGCTCCTGGTGGCGCTAAGGCTGGATTCCCCTCATAGGCCATGGATTGTTGTCTGTTTTGTTTTTTACAGGTGTAGCAGCTGGTTGTCTGGTTTTTGTTTCTATTTTTGTTCTGTTTCCTCTTCTTTCCTCTTCTTCTTTCCTTGTCCCCCGGTCCGGTTCAGTTCAGTTCATGTCATATATTGTAAACAGAAATAAATAAATGGGCATCAAGGGGAGCTTTACATTTATAAAACTTCCCTTGGCAAAACAAATCTGTTTGGCATCAAAGGTATTCAGACTACAATTCTTCTGACATAATGCTGAACAGGACAAGGGGAAAAAAAAGTAAAGAAGACAGTTCTGCCGAAAGCCAGGGATAGACCTGTTCTAAGTTCTATACTTTTTAAAAGGGGCGTGTTTATCAACTATGGAATTAGAAGATTTACAAAAATGGTCAAGTGCTAGATCTTCATCTGGGATTTTAACAGTGTCATATAACTATTCAACAGATCAGTTCAAAAAAAGCCTGCTCATGGAGATGTTTCAGGATCTGGATACCAAGCGTGGACCTAATGTTTTCATTTTTGCAATTCTGATACAGGCTATTGAGCAGTGATAACTAACACCAAGTTCAGATACTGCGGATTTTCTACCTTTGATTTGTTAAGATTGAGCCAATCAGGGACAACCTTGAAGGATCTCTTTGGTTTTGTAGGATCAGTAATTACCTGAGAAAGGTTGATATTGGTACACACCTTTTTTAAATGATCAGAGGCAGAGTTCAACTTGTTTAAATTAAAATTGCCACACAGAGATTGGGTTTAGGCCACATGCACACAGAATGACATCAACAAATATAAGAAATATTAAACATTTACACATAGATTTTTGAATATATGTAGAGGAATGATACTTTGAAATGTGCTCATTGCGAAGTTATGATCAGTTGAGTAATGAAGGTTGAACTATTCTGGGAAAGAGGTTCTATTCCCAGCATCATGATGGACACTCCTGATATAGAAGGTTTCGCTAACGCATTGGAATTGTTTTATTATTTTCATATGCATGTGCAATGAAGAATTGCTTGCTGCTGATAAATGCAAAGAAGAACAGCTTACACATAGATGCTCACATATAGGCTGCTGAATGCAATGAAGACCTGCTTATCAAGTAAAGTTCAATGTCAATGTGTAATATTCAATTAGGATTTGCAAAACAGTGAAGTTAAACAATGAATGGGTCCATAGTCGGTATGAGAAGACTACAGGAATATTTACCTGGGTGTACGTTCAAACAGAGATGAGAAAATTGCGATAAATAATTGTTTGTTTGTTTGTTAGTATGTATATGAATGTTATGTGTATAAACTGTGTTGAGTTATAGTTACTCAGTAGTGTCTCAGTGAAACAACCGACGGGGGAAGCCTTGCGGTGACAACAAAAGCAGTGTTTTACTGATCAGTCAAGTTGCTCCAGTGTACTCCATACAAACCGGTTGGCTACTGAAGGGATAGAAAATGGGGAATACTTGTTTTAAAGCAAACAAGGAATTAGATGGGAAAAATACATGTTTTAACGGGACCCAGACAATATTAAATACTCAGACAGATGGTAGAAGAAGTGTAGTTTTGTAGGAAATCACAAAATTATTACATAGAATTAGTGAAATCAATTGAAGAATGCCTTTCTGAAGAGCTGTTTACCACAGATGAGCAGCTTTGCGACCAAGCACATAGTAGATCGCTTTACTGCCAAAATGATCTAATTTAATGGATTGGTTTAGACATGCATAACAGCATTTTAAGAACAAAGAGAGAAACAAAAAGGGACAACGCTTCATAGTGGAAGGTGATGTATAAATAACTGTGTATATGATGAAGGGGGTGGCAACACCCATTCCGAAATCCCGCCATTCCGACATCCCGCTATTCCGACATCCCACCATTCCGACATGCAAACGTCCCACCATTCCGACATCCCGCTATTCTGACGTTCAAATGTCCCACCATTCCGACAAGGCTTTCCGTATAAGGAAATGTGTGTTACTCAACAGGTGAGTCCCTTCTTTCTGTTCATGCAATTTATATGTTTAACACATGTTTATAGACAAGCATTATTAAAAACACAAAGTCTCGGCAACTGGAGGAGGAGAAGCAGTCCGCGGTGGTTTTCAAAAGACGCATGGGCTCTGTGGAGAGCTCCGCTCCAGCTGGCTGCTGTGACAGCTCACTGACACTGTATTTCTGCTTAATCAGTTTCAGTCTCCCCAGAGTTACATTAATATCTGTATTTTTATATTTGAAATTCAGGGGATTTTGATCATAGATTATTAAAGTTTGTTTGCGAGGCTGTGGCCTCTGCATGTGCAAAGCTTGTGCGCCAAACTTTAGGGCGTATTTGCGCCGGCATATCATTAGTGCAAAATGTTTTGGGTAAAAAATAGGCTATTAAAAGGAACTGTCGGAATGGCGGTATGTTAAAAAAAACAAAAAACATACCGCCATTCCGACCATAGGAGGAAAAAAGTGTCGGAATGGTGGGACGTTTGATAAAAAATTAAGTGTCGCCATTCCGACAATTGGAGACCCATGTCGGAATGGCGAGATGTCGGAATGGCAGCATGTAACCATGATGAAGGAGAGACCATTTGAGCAGCACAGCCATTTCGCAGCACAGGGACAGCAATCCAAGTTACAGGATCTCCCACGTGGTATCACCTGTCACATTGTGTCAAGGCATCAAAAGAAGAAAAAATCACCAAACTCAAGGACAAAAAGACAAAGACTCCGGTGAACGAAGACAGAGGACTGACAAACCAGAAATATAAAAGGATTCTCGATATCAAGATCCAGAAGAAGAGGCTAACAATGCCACGAACACTTACGATGCTGGGAATGATGCCAGCAATGAACAGAGAAGAAGATTCAGTGTCATCAATCTGCATTACGTGCCTCTAATGAGGGGGTAAATATAGAATCCTCAACGATTACAACGTCTCTGGGAACTGTGACAACAACAAGGTTTAAACCATTTTGATATATATTGTAACCTATTGTCTAAGGAATAGTGCTGAAAATGAGGTAAATCTAATCCACCACTGTCCTTGGTCTTCTGTAGGGTTATTAAACTAATACGTGGTGGTTTGTTTTTCCACAGAAATTTGGAGATGCATGAATCTAGTGACTTAAACCAAGTAGCAGATGGTTTTATGGGGATCATTGAGAACAAATAGTTAACTTTTGGTAGTATCATCATTTTAATGGATGTAACTCTCCCCATAAGTGATATAGGTAAGGACTTCCAACGAGAGATCGTCCTCTACTGTCTTTAATAATTGCACATAATTTAGCTTTGTTAGCTCTGAGAGCCTGGAGGAAATGTTTATGCCTAAATATCTAATATTTCCTGACTGTAAAGTGATCGCAGGTATATTATGGACCCTACAGTTAATGGGCAGAACTGTGGTCTTAGACCAGTTGATAGAGTAGTCAGAAAGTGCTGAGAATTTATTTATGAGTGTGATCGTGTGACTGAGAGACGTCTGTGAGTTCTGAAGGAAAAGTAATACATCATCAGCATAAAGACTTATTTTATGCTCAATATTTTGGGATTAATTACTCACAAACGGGTAAGAAAAGGTAGTATTGCCAGACCATATATGATCAAAACAGGGAGCGGAGGTGGTTCAGCTGCAAGGTGTGAATGTCTGACTATAGTTTGTAAAAAGCGGGTAAGATAAGGTGCGAATGCCCGACAATGTATGATCAAAAGAGGGAGCGGAGGTTTTCGGCTGCAAGAAGGTCTGAATGTCCACCCAAAATTCCTGAAAAATGGGTAAAAAAAGGGTGCGAATGCCAAACCATACATCATCAAAAGCAGGAGTGGATGTGTTCGGCTACAAGAAGATTTGAATGTCCATCAATAATTGCTTTAAAACATGAAAGAAAATTTTCGAATATCAAACCGCACATGATCATAAGCGGGAGAGGAGTTGTTCAGCTGCAAGAAGGTGTGAATGTCCACCCATAATTACTGAAAAATAGGTAAGAAAAGATGAAAATGCCCAACCATACATCATCAAAAGCAGGAGTGGATGTGTTCGGCTACAAGAAGGTTTGAATATCCGACCAAAGTTTGTAAAAAGCAGTTAAGAAAAGGTTCGAATATCCAACCAAACATAATCAAAACCGGGAGCAGAGCTGTTCGACTGCAAGTAGGTGTGAATGTCAGATCATAATTTGCAAAAAGCTGATGAGAAAGGGTGAGAATGCCCGGCTATACACCATCAAATGCGGGAGCGGAAGTGTTCGGCTGTGAGTAGGTGTGAATGTCCGACCATAATTGCTGAAAAATGTGTTAGAAGAGACTAGAATGCCGGACAAGACATCATCAAATGCGGGAGCGGAGTTGTTCGGCTGTGAGTAGGTGTGAATCTCCGAGCATAGTTTGTAAAAAGGGGGTAAGAATAGGTTCGAATGCCCGAACATACACTATCAAAACAGGGAGCTGAGGTGGCTCAGCTGCAAGGTGTGAATGTCTGACTATAGTTTGTAAATAAGGTGCGAATGCCCAACAATGTATAATCAAAAGAGGGAGCGGAGGTTTTCAGCTACAAGAAGGTTTGAATGTCCGACCATAGTTTGTAAAAAGCGGGTAAGAAAAGGTTCAAATGCCTGACTATACACCATCAAAAGCGGGAGCAGAGGTGTTCCGCTGTAAGACGGTGTGAATGTCCAACAATATTTGGTAAAAAGCGGGTAAGAAAAGGTTAAAATACCCGACTGTACACAATCAATAGCGGGAGAGGAGGTGTTCAGCTGCAAGAAGGTGTGAATGTCCACCCATAATTACTGAAAAATGGGTAAGAAAAGGTGCGAATGCCCAACCATACATTATCAAAAGCAGGTGTGAATGTCAGATCATAATTTGCAAAAAGCTGATGAGAAAGGGTGAGAATTCCCGACTATACACCATCAAATGCGGGAGCGGAGTTGTTTGGCTGTGAGTAAGTGTGAATCTCGAGCCATGATTGCTGAAAAATGTGTTAGAAAAGGTAAGAATGCCGGTCCATACATCATCAAAAGCGGGAGAGGTGGTGTTCGGCTGCAAGTAGGTGTGAATGTCCAGCCATAATTACTAACAAACGGGTAAGAAAAGGTAGTATTGCCAGACCATACATGATCAAAACAGGGAGCGGAGGTGGTTCAGCTGCAAGAAGGTGTGAATGTCCGACTAAAGTTCAAATATATTAACAAAAGCGGGAGGAGAGGTCTTCGGATGAGAGTGGTTGAGAATTTCCAACCATAATCTATAAAATGCGGTGAAAAAAAAGGTGTGATAGAACACTAAAAGGTGGAGCGGAAGTGTTCGGCTGCAAGAAGGTGTGAATGTCCGACTATATTTGGTGAAAAGCAGGTGAAGCAAGGTCTGAATGCCCAACCTTACATCATCAAAAGCGAGATCAGAGGTGTTTGGCTGCATGAAGGCCATAGTTTGCCAAAAGCGGGTAAGCTGCGAATGACCGACTAAATATCAACAAAAGGTCGTCGGATGCAAGTGGGTGTGAATATCCCACCATACAAGTATGGTGGAGAGGAAGCTGTGAACAGCCGACCATAGTTGGCAAAAAGCGGGTGAGAAAAGGTGCGAATGTCCAACCATACATGATCAAAACAGGGAGCGGAGGTGTTTGGCTGTGACAAGGTGTGAATGTCCACCCAAAATTAATGAAAAGCGGGCAACAAGTAGGTTTGAATGCCCAACCATACATCATCAAAAGCAAGAGTGGATGTGTTCGGCTACAAGAAGGTGTGAATGTCCGAGCATAGTTTGTAAAAAGCGGGTAAGAAAAGGTTCGAATGCCCAAACATACACCATCAAAAGAGGGAGCGGATGTGTTTGGCTACAAGAATGTGTGACAGTCCGACCATGGTTTGTAAAAAACGGGTAAGAAAAGGTGCGAATGCCCGACAATGTATGATCAAAAGAGGGAGCGGAGGTTTTCGGCTACAAGAAGGTTTGAATGTCCGACCATAGTTTGTAAAAAGCGGGTAAGAAAAGGTTCAAATGCCTGAATATATACCATCAAAAGCGGGAGCAGAGCTGTTCGACTGCAAGTAGGTGTGAATGTCCAGCCATAATTACTCACAAACGGGTAAGAAAAGGTAGTATTGCCAGACCATACATGATCAAAACAGGGAGCTGAGGTGGTTCAGCTGCAAGGTGTGAATGTCTGACTATAGTTTGTCAAAAGCGGGTAAGACAAGGTGCGAATCCCCGACAATGTATGATCAAAAGAGGGAGTGGATGTCTTCGGCTGCAAGGTCTGAATGTCCAACCATAATTTCTAAAAACCGGGTAAGAAAAGGCTCGAAAGCCCGACTATACACAATCAAAAGCGGGAGCGGGAGGTTTTCAGCTGCAAATCCTTCACTCAAACCAAGTGAAAACTGCTTTGTCCTTCATATTTATCAATGTCTAGATCGACTTCAACAAAGAACAACATTGTATTTTGCAGTAGTAGAAAGAGCAACACTTGAAGGAACAGGAATCCGAGAATAAGCTTATTTTCATACGTTCTGCATGATTTGGGATTTTATGTATAAAATGAATTCCTTTACTCAAACTATGTTAAAACTGCTTTGTCCTTCATATTTATCAATGTCTAGATTGACTTCAACAAAGAACAACATTGTGTTTTTCAGTAGAAGAAATAGCAACACTGAAGGATCAGGAATCCGAAAACAAGCTTTTTTTCATACGTTCTGCTTGATTTTGGATTTTGCTATAAAATTAATTCCTTCACTCAAACAAAGTGGAAACTGCTTTGTCCTTCATATTTATCAATGTCTAGATTTACTTCAACAAAGAACAACATTGTATTTTGCATTAGTAGAAAGAGCAACACTTGAAGAAACAGGAATCCGAGAATAAGCTTATTTTCATACGTTCTGCATGATTTGGGATTTTATGTATAAAATTAATTCCTTTACTCAAACTATGTTAAAACTGCTTTGTCCTTCATATTTATCAATGTCTAGATTGACTTCAACAAAGAACAACATTGTATTTTTCAGTAGAAGAAATAGCAACACTGAAGGATCAGGAATCCGAAAACAAGCTTTTTTTCATACGTTCTGCTTGATTTGGGATTTTGCTATAAAATTAATTCCTTCACTCAAACAAAGTGGAAACTGCTTTGTCCTTCATATTTATCAATGTCTATATCGATTTCAACAAAGAACAAGGCTTTATTTTGCAGTATAGGAAAGAGCAACACTGGAGGATCAGGAATCCGAGAATAAGCTTACTTTCATGAGTCCTGCACGATTTCGGATTTTCCTATAAAATGAATTGCTTTGCTCAAACCAAGTTAAAATTGCTTTGTCCTTCATAGTTATCCATGTCTAAAATGTATCAAGCATAAAGTTCCTCATATTACACTGAATGAGAAAGAAGCATCCCTTTGGTTGAGCAATACGTTCCTTTTGCGGAGTTATGCATGATTTCGGATTTTGCTATAAAATTCATTCCTTCACACCTTTTTTTTTCACCGCATTTTATAGATTATGGTTGGAAATTTCAACCACTCTAATCCGAAGACCTCTCCTCCCGCTTTTGTTAATATATTTGAACTTTAGTTGGACATTCACCCCTTTTTGCAGCTAAACCACCTCCGCTCCCTGTTTTGATCATGTATGGTCTGGCAATACTACATTTTCTTACCCGTTTGTGAGTAATTATGGCTGGATATTCACACCTACTTGCAGCTGAACACAATCTCTCTCGCTTTTAATTATGTTTGGATATTCGAACCTTTTCTTTACTGCTTTTTGCCAACTTTGGTCGGACGTTCACACCTTCTTGCAGCCGAACACCTCCGCATCCGCTTTTGATGGTATATATTCGGGCATTCGAACTTTCTCTTACCAGCTTTTTACAAACGATGGTTGGAATTTCACACCTTCTTGTAGCCGAACAACTCCACTCCCGCTATTGATTGTGTACAGTTGGGTATTTTAACCTTTTCTTACCCGCTTTTTACCAACTATGGTTGGACATTCACACCGTCTTACAGCGGAACATCTCCGCTCCCGCTTTTGATGGTGTATAGTCAGGCATTTGAACCTTTTCTTACCCGCTTTTTACAAACTACGGTCGGACATTCAAACCTTCTTGTAGCCGAAATCCTCTGCTCCCTCTTTTGATTATACATTGTCGGGCATTCGCACCTTATCTTACCCGCTTTTTACAAACTATAGTCAGACATTCACACCTTGGTGCTGAACCACCTCAGCTCCCTTTTTTGATCATGTATGGTCTGGCAATACTACCTTTTCTTACCCGTTTGTGAGTAATTATGGCTGGACATTCACACCTACTTGCAGTCGAACAGCTCTGCTCCCGCTTTTGATTATGTTTGGTTGGATATTCGAACCTTTTCTTAACTGCTTTTTACAAACTTTGGTCGGACGTTCACACCTTCTTGCAGCCGAACACCTCCGCTTCCGCTTTTGATGGTATATATTCGGGCATTCGAACCTTTTCTTACCAGCTTTTTACAAACCATGGTTGGACTTTCACACCTTCTTGTAGCCGAACAACTCCGCTCCCCCTATTGATTGTGTACAGTCGAGTATTTTAACCTTTTCTTACCCACTTTTTACCAACTATGGTCGGACATTCACACCTTCTTACAGCGGAACACCTCCGCTCCCTCTTTTGATGGTGTATGTTTGGGCATTCGAACCTTTTCTTACCCGCTTTTTACAAACTATGCTCGGACATTCAAACCTTCTTGTAGCCGAACACATCCACTCCTTCTTTTGATGATGTATGCTTGGGAATTCAAACCTACTTTTTGCCCGCTTTTCATTAATTTTGGGTGGACATTCACACCTTGTCACAGCCAAACACCTCCGCTCCCTGTTTTGATCATGTATGGTTGGACATTCGCACCTTGTCTCACCCGCTTTTTGCAAACTATGGTCGGCTGTTCACAGCTTCCTTTCCACCATACTTGTATGGTGGGATGTTCACACCCAGTTGCATCCGAAGACCTCCGCCCCCACTTTTGTTGATATTTAGTTGGTCATTCGCAGCTTTCCCGCTTTTGGCAAACTATGGCCTTCTTGCAGCCAAACACCTCTGATCTCGCTTTTGATAATGTAAGGTTGGGCATTCAGACCTTGCTTCACCTGCTTTTCACCAAATATAGTCGGACATTCACACCTTCTTGCAGCCGAACACTTCCGCTCCACCTTTTAGTGTTCTATCACACCTTTTTTTCACCGAATTTTATAGATTATGGTTGGAAATTCTCAACCACTCTCATCCGAAGACCTCTCCTCCCGCTTTTGTTAATATATTTGAACTTTAGTCGGACATTCACACCTTCTTGCAGCTGAACCACCTCCGCTCCCTGTTTTGATCATGTATGGTCTGGCAATACTACCTTTTCTTACCCGTTTGTGAGTAATTATGGCTGGACATTCACACCTACTTGCAGCCGAACACCACCTCTCTCGCTTTTGATGATGTATGGACCGGCATTCTTACCTTTTCTAACACATTTTTCAGAAATTACGGTCGGAGATTCACACTTACTCACAGCCGAACAACTCCGCTCCCGCATTTGATGGTGTGCAGTCGGACATTCTCACCCTTTCTCATCAGCTTTTTGCAAATTATGATCTGACATTCACACCTACTTGCAGTCGAAAAGCTATGCTCCCGCTTTTGATTATGTTTGGTTGGATATTCAAACCTTTTCTTAACTGCTTTTTACAAACTTTGGTTGTACGTTCACACCTTCTTGTAGCCGAACACATCCACTCCTGCTTTTGATGATGTATGGTTGGGCATTCGCACCTTTTTTTTACCCATTTGTCAGGAATAATGGGTGGACATTCACACCTTCTTGCAGCTGAACACCTCCTCTCCCACTTATGATCATGTGCGGTTTTATTTTCGAAAATTTTCTTTCATGTTTTCTAGCAATTATTGATGGACATTTAGACCTTCTTGCAGCTGAACACCTCGGCTCCTGCTTTTGATCATACCTTGTCAGGCATTCGCACCATGTCTTACCCGCTTTTTACAAACTTTAGTCGAACATTTGCACCTTTTTGCAGCCGAACACCACCTCTCTCGCTTTTGATGATGTATGGTCCGGCATTCTTTCCTTTTCTAACACATTTTTCAGCAATTATGGTTGGACATTCACACCTACTCAGAGCCGAACAACACCGCTCCCGCATTTGATGGTGTATAGTCGGGCATTCTCACCCTTTCTCATCAGCTTTTTGCAAATTATGATCTGACATTCACACCTGCTTTTGATAATGTATGGTTGGGCATTCACACCTTTTTTTACCCATTTTTCAGGAATTATGGGTGGACATTCACACCTTCTTGCAGCTGAACCACTCTGCTCCCGCTTTTGATGGTGTATAGTCGGGCTTTCGAGCCTTTCCTTCCCGGTTTTTACAAATTATGGTTGGACATTCAGACATTCTTGCAGCCGAACACCTCCGCTCCCTCTTTTGATCATACATTGTCGGGCATTAGCACCTTTTCTTACCCGCTTTTTACAAACCATAGTCGGACTTTCACATCTTTTAGTAGCCGAACAACTCCGCTCCCGCTATTGATTGTGTACAGTCGGGTATTTTAACCTTTTCTTACCCGCTTTTTACCAACTATGGTCGGATATTCACACCTTCTTACAGCGGAACACCTCCGCTCCCTCTTTTGATGGTGTATGTCCGGGCAGTCAAACCTTTTCTTACCCGCTTTTTACAAACTATGGTCGGACATTCAAACCTTCTTGTAGCCGAACACATCCACTCCTGCTTTTGATTATGTATAGTTGTGCATTCGCACCTTTTCTTACCCATTTTTCAGTAATTATGGGTGTACATTCACACCTTCTTGCAGCCGAACACCTCCGCTCCCTCTTTTGATCATACGTTTTCGGGCATTCGCACCTTTTCTTACCCGCTTTTTACAAACCATGGTCGGACTTTCACACCTTTTAGTAGCCGAACAACTCCGCACCCGCTACTGATTGTGTACAGTCGGGTATTTTAACCTTTTCTTACCCGTTTTTTACCAACTATGGTCGGACATTCACACCTTCTTACAGCGGAACACCTCCGCTCCCTCCTTTGATGGTGTATGTTCGGGCATTCGAACCTTTTCTTACCCGCTTTTTACAAACTATGGTCAGACGTTCAAACCTTCTTGTAGCCGAACATATCAACTCCTGCTTTTGATGATGTATGGTTGGGCATTCGAACCTACTTGTTGCCCGCTTTTCATTAATTATGGGTGGACATTCACACCTTGTGTCAGCCAAACACCTCCGCTCCCTGTTTTGATCATGTATGGTTTGACATTCGCACCTTTGCTTACCCTCTTTTTATACTGATTGCTCAAGATTAAGCTGTTCTTTCTCAAACTACAAAATTTTTTTAATTGTTGAAACTTGATTTGAAGTGGATAAATAAGGAAGACAAACAGTTTTAAGTCAGGCTGATAGCAATTAATTTTATAGCAAAATCTGTATTTCGTCATTTGTCGAGAGATGCTTATTGCTGAAGAAGTTCTTTCTCATTCTACAAAGTACAACGTTGTTTATCATTGAAACTTGATTAGACATGAATAAATATGAAGGACAAAGCAGTCTTAACTTGGTTTGAGTTAAGGAATTCGTTTTATAGGAGAATCCGAATTCGTGCATAACTCGTAAAATAGAGCTTATTTTCGGATTCCTGAAGAATGAGTCTGGTTCTTTCTCATAATACAAAGTTTGTTGTTAATTGTTGAAACTTCATCAGACCGTTAGATATAGTCGGACTCACCTCGACGCACGGCTTGGGATCTGGAACCAGTACTCTTGAGAGGGGTTGGACTCTCTTCCACTCTGGAGTTGCCCGTGGTGAGAGGCGCAGAGCAGGTGTGGGCATACTTATTGCCCCCCGGCTGTGTGCCAGTACATTGGGGTTTACCCCAGTACCCTTTTTGGAGTCTCTGGGGGAGGCACTGGAGAATGCTCCTACCGGAGACTCCCTCATTCTGCTGGGGGACTTCAATGCTCACGTGGGCAATGACAGTGAGACCTGGAGGGGTGTGATTGGGAGGAACGGCCCCCCCGATCTGAATCAGAGTGGTGTTATGTTGTTGGACTTCTGTGCCAGTCATAGACTGTCCATAACGAACACCATGTTCAGGCATAAGGGTGTCCATATGTGCACTTGGCACCAGGACACCCTTGGCCGCAGTTCGATGATCGACTTTGTGGTTGTATCATCGGACTTGCGGCCGTATGTCCTGGACACTCGGGTGAAGAGAGGGGCGGAGCTGTCAACTGATCACCACCTGGTGGTGAGTTGGCTCCGCTGGTGGGGGAGGATGCCGATCAGACCTGGCAGGCCCAAACGTATTGTGAGGGTCTGCTGGGCGCGTTTGTCAGAATCCCCCGTCAGAAGGAGCTTTAACTTCCACCTCCGGCAGAGCTTCAACCATATTTGAGGTGGGGGACATTGAGTCCGAATGGGCCATGTTCCGTGACTCCATTGCCGAGGCAGCTGGTCGGAGTTGTGGCCGTAAGGTGGTCGGTGCCTGTCGTGGCGGCAACCCTCGAACCTGCTGGTGGACACCAGTGGTGAGGGAAGCCGTCAAGCTGAAGAAGGAGTCCTATCGGGCCTTTTTGGCCAGTGGGACCCTGGAAGAAGCTGATAGGTACCGACGGGCCAGACGGGCCGCGGCTTCGGCGGTTGCTGAGGCAAAAACTCGGGCCTGGGAGGAGTTCGGTGAGACCATGGAGAACGATTTCCGGACGGCCTCGAAAAGATTCTGGTCCACCATCCGGCGTCTCAGGGAGGGGGGAGTGGCTCACAGTCAACACTGTTTACAGTGGGGACGGGGCTTTGCTGACCTCAACTAGGGATGTTTTGAGTTTCGGTGGGGGGAGTACTTCGAGGAACTCCTCAATCCTACCAACACGTGCTCGGAAGAGGCAGAGTCGGAGAGCTCGGAGACGGGGCCTCCCATTTCTGGGGCTGAGGTTGCCGAGGTGGTTAAAAAGCTCCTCGGTGGCAAGGCCCCGGGGGTGGATGAGGTCCGTCCTGAGTTTCTCAAGGCTCTGGATGTTGTAGGGCTGTCTTGGCTGACACGCCTCTGCAGTATCGCGTGGACATCGGGGACAGTGCCTCTGGACAGGCAGATTGGGGTGGTGGTCCCCCTCTTTAAAAAGGGGGACCGGAGGGTGTGTTCCAACTATAGGGGTATCACACTCCTCAGCCTCCCTGGTAAGGTCTATTCGGGGGTATTGGAGAGGAGGATCCGTCGGATAATCGAGCCTCGGATTCAGGAGATGCAGTGTGGCTTTCGTCCTGGCCGTGGAACAGTGGACCAGCTCTATACCCTCGGCAGGATCCTGGAGGGTGCATGGGAGTTCGCCCAACCAGTCTACATGTGTTTTGTGGACTTGGAGAAAGCGTTTGACCGTGTCCCTCGTGGAGTCCTGTGGGGGGTGCTCCGGGAATATGGAGTGCCGGACCCCTTGATAGGGGCCGTTCGGTCTCTGTATGACCGGTGCCAGAGTTTGGTCCGCATTGCCGGCAGTAAGTCGGATACGTTTCCGGTGAGAGTTGGACTCCGTCAGGGCTGCCCTTTGTCACCGATTCTGTTCCTAACTTTTATGGACAGAATTTCTAGGCGGAGCCAGGGCGTTGAGGGTGTCCCATTTGGCGACCTCAGAATCGGGTCTCTGCTTTTTGCAGATGATGTGGTTCTGTTAGCGTCGTCAGGCCGTGACCTTCAGCTCTCACTGGAGTGATTCGCAGCCGAGTGTGAAGCGGCTGGGATGAGAATCAGCACCTCCAAATCCGAGACTATGGTTCTCAGCCGGAAAAGGGTGGAATGCTCTCTCCGGGTCGGGAATGAGATCCTTCCCCAAGAGGAGGAGTTCAAGTATCTCGGGGTCTTGTTCACGAGTGACGGACGAATGGAGCAGGAGATTGACGGGCGAATCGGTGCGGCGCCTGCAGTGTTGCAGGCTCTGCACCGACCCGTCGTTGTGAAGAGTGAGCTGAGCCAGAAGGCGAAGCTCTCTACTTACTGGTCAATCTACGTTCCAATCCTCACCTATGGTCACGAGTTGTGGGTAGTGACCGAAAGAACAAGATCGCGAATACAAGCGGCCGAAATGGGTTTCCTCCGCAGGGTGTCTGGGCTCTCCCTTAGAGATAGGGTGAGAAGCTCAGTCATCCGGGAGGGGCTCGGAGTAGAACCGCTGCTCCTCCGCATTGAGAGGAGTCAGATGAGGTGGCTCGGGCATCTGGTTAGGATGCCCCCTGGGCGCCTCCCTGGGGAGGTGTTCCGGGCACGTCGCACTGGGAGGAGACCCCGGGGGAGACCCAGGACACGTTGGAGAGACTAAGTCTCTCGGCTGGCCTGGGAACGCCTCGGGGTCCCCCCGGAAGAGCTGGAGGAAGTGTCCGGGGACAGAGACGTCTGGGTTTCTCTGCTCAAGCTGCTGCCCCCGCGACCCGACCCCCGGATAAGCGGCAGATGATGGATGGATGGATGGATATATCCTCCACCAACCAGACTTACAACCCCCGTCTAGGGTAGCAGAATTTCTAAGCATCTGTACCCCAAAACTACTATCAAAAATATATAAATTATTGTCTAAGATAGATGACACAATGTCTCTTCCATCCTCAAAATGGGAGGCAGATTTATCCATCAGTTCTGGTCATAGCTTCTAACCACAAATATGTTTGAACACCTTCATAAAGACTCGAAATCCTAATTTACAGCTCATACAATACAAAATCCTTCATAGAACACACTATACAGGACAAAGGATGTTCAGGATGGGTCTAACACACTCAAACATCTGCTCACATTGCACAGATAACACACCTGATGATTATGCACACGCTTTGTGGTTTTCTGCGCCTGTCCAGAAGTTCTGGCTTGAAGTCTGTGAGGACCTATCAACATGGCTAAAGTGTAGCATCCCTGCATGCCCCACACTGTGCATACTGGGTGACTTAGACAACATCAACATGGAAATTAACTCAGCACACATGGTTGTCACAGTGTTATGTATCGCAAAGAAAACTATTCTCATGAACTGGAAAGCGAAGAACAATCTGTGTATTAACCAGTTTAGAAATTTTCTTTTAGATTATATTAGCATGGAAACAATGTCTGCCTCCTCAAAACATCAATTGGCTGAATTTCATTCTCTCTGGTCCCCTCTGATTAGTTTTATCACATAGTGGTGGTGGTGGGTTGCTGGGTGATGGTGGGTCTCAGGCCCGGGCTGCTGCGACTGGTGTGACCGGGTGGTTTGTTTGTTTGTTTTTTGATGTTGTTTGTTTGTTTTTTGTAGAGGTCCTCCTGGGTGGGGTTGGGTTGAGTGGGGTGGGGCGGGATGGGTACCTTCTGGGGGTACAGTAGCTCCCGGAATATGGTCGCTGCAGGCCCCGAGCCTGGTGGACATCAGGCCCTCCTGCCCATTGTTGGCTCCCAGTCCTTGGCTGCCCTCTCTGGGGGAGAGTAGCTCCCCCGGTATATATCCCCATACCCCTCTCCCTTCTGGCTCCTGTACACAGCACACACTCACACATGAAGGGTTTTGGGGGCGTGTGTGTTCGGTGGGGTGTAGTGGATGGGGCCACGTAGGTGGTCCCCTTTGGTTGCACTCTGCAGTTCCCTGCCCCTGTTTTAATTACACCTTAGACATTACTACTTATCAAACACACTCACACACACACATTAGGTCTTGGGGGGTGGTTACACTGAGTGGCATCTGGTGGGCGGGGCTCTTTGGCAATGTAGGCTGCCCAGAGTGCCACGCTCCCAGTTCTACAAGTTTGGCTGCCCCTCAATTTTAATTGCTCACTATTAGAAAATATTGTAGAGCCAGAAGGGTGAGGGGAGGGGTCTTCTTCGCACACCCCTGCTTCCTGGTGTCTGCTCGGGGCAGGAGGGGCCAGGAGGATTAATTAATTGTTCTGCTGGTTCGGGGTCTGTGGTGGCTGGGGGGTTGCTGGCCTCCTGGTGTGCCCGCTGCACTACACCCCAGCAGAGTCGAGGGAGGTAGGATGTGTGGATGCGTGGATGTATGGGACGTGAAAGTGTGTGTGGTAAAGATTGGGCCTGGATCTGGGACTTGCTGTCGCCTGGCCTGCCTGTGTTTCTCCCGATGGGGCATCAGCGTTGCCTCTCCCCACTGCTCGCGACTTCACCCACCTGTGGGCACGTCTTGACTCCCAGGGCACTTGGCCAGGGGCGCTGGGGCAGGCGCTGACCCACTTTGTGGCTGTCTGGGGCGCTTGGCCCTCCTGGGTATTGGGTGGGGCCTCTGCCGGGGGGTTTGGGGGCGCTCGGGCTCCTGGGGCCCAGGTCCAGTGCACGGCCCATGTCTGGGCGGCTGGGGCCTGGCGGGGTCGGTGGGCTGTTACCCCTGGTTCCCGGAGTGCCTCTGCCCTATGCTTATGGGGGCTCTTTCCGGGGGCTTCCTCTGCAGTCTTCTGGGTGGATGCGTGGTTGCCCCTGCAGTGGGCTGCCTGGGTTCTGTGCTCTGTGGGGGCTGCTGGTGGCCTGGGTCTTGTGGCCCTCTCTGCCTGCTTCTGATTGCTTGGGGGGGGGGCTGTGGATTGTGGCCCTGTACGCTTATACACTCATAACTAAGCACGGTTATCATGTAGGTCCTGTGCCATGGGTGTTGCATGTTCTCACACACACACACACACATTCATTAGTCCAGTAGCATGGTCACTAAGCAGTTGATGTATTATCATGTCGTCTCAGGTCATCTATATCCACAGCTGTGTTGTATGCGATTGCCGCTTCTTGTGCTTGTTTTTGTTTGTTTGTCTGTTTGTTTTTTCTCTGCTTGTCTGCTTTCAGGTGCTCCTGGTGGCGCTAAGGCTGGATTCCCCTCATAGGCCATGGATTGTTGTCTGTTTTGTTTTTTACAGGTGTAGCAGCTGGTTGTCTGGTTTTTGTTTCTATTTTTGTTCTGTTTCCTCTTCTTTCCTCTTCTTCTTTCCTTGTCCCCCGGTCCGGTTCAGTTCAGTTCATGTCATATATTGTAAACAGAAATAAATAAATAAATGGGCATCAAGGGGAGCTTTACATTTATAAAACTTCCCTTGGCAAAACAAATCTGTTTGGCATCAAAGGTATTCAGACTACAATTCTTCTGACATAATGCTGAACAGGACAAGGGGAAAAAAAAGTAAAGAAGACAGTTCTGCCGAAAGCCAGGTATAGACCTGTTCTAAGTTCTATACTTTTTAAAAGGGGCGTGTTTATCAACTATGGAATTAGAAGATTTACAAAAATGGTCAAGTGCTAGATCTTCATCTGGGATTTTAACAGTGTCATATAACTATTCAACAGATCAGTTAAAAAAAAGCCTGCTCATGGAGATGTTTCAGGATCTGGATACCAAGCGTGGACCTAATGTTTTCATTTTTGCAATTCTGATACAGGCTATTGAGCAGTGATAACTAACACCAAGTTCAGATACTGCGGATTTTCTACCTTTGATATGTTAAGATTGAGCCAATCAGGGACAACCTCGAAGGATCTCTTTGGTTTTGTAGGATCAGTAATTACCTGAGAAAGGTTGATATTGGTACACACCTTTTTTAAATGATCAGAGGCAGAGTTCAACTTGTTTAAATTAAAATTGCCACACAGAGATTGGGTTTAGGCCACATGCACACAGAATGACATCAACAAATATAAGAAATATTAAACATTTACACATAGATTTTTGAATACATGTAGAGGAATGATACTTTGAAATGTGCTCATTGCAGAGTTATGATCAGTTGAGTAATGAAGGTTGACCTATTCTAGGAAAGAGGTTCTATTCCCAGCATCATGATGGACACTCCTGATATAGAAGGTTTCGCTAACGCATTGGAATTGTTTTACTATTTTCATATGCATGTGCAATGAAGAATTGCTTGCTGCTGATAAATGCAAAGAAGAACAGCTTACACATAGATGCTCACATATAGGCTGCTGAATGCAATGAAGACCTGCTTATCAAGTAAAGTTCAATGTCAATGTGTAATATTCAATTAGGATTTGCAAAACAGTGAAGTTAAACAATGAATGGGTCCATAGTCGGTATGAGAAGACTACAGGAATATTTACCTGGGTGTACGTTCAAACAGAGATGAGAAAATTGCGATAAATAATTGTTTGTTTGTTTGTTAGTATGTATAGGAATGTTATGTGTATAAACTGTGTTGAGTTATAGTTACTCAGTAGTGTCTCAGTGAAACAACCGACGGGGGAAGCCTTGCGGTGACAACAAAAGCAGTGTTTTACTGATCAGTCAAGTTGCTCCAGTGTACTCCATACAAACTGGTTGGCTATTGAAGGGATAGAAAATGGGGAATACTTGTTTTAAAGCAAACAAGGAATTAGATGGGAAAAATACATGTTTTAACGGGACCCAGACAATATTAAATACTCAGACAGATGGGAGAAGAAGTGTAGTTTTGTAGGAAATCACAAAATTATTACATAGAATTAGTGAAATCAATTGAAGAATGCCTTTCTGAAGAGCTGTTTACCACAGATGAGCAGCTTTGCGACCAAGCACATTGTAGATCGCTTTACTGCCAAAATGATCTAATTTAATGGATTGGTTTAGACATGCATAACAGCATTTTAAGAACAAAGAGAGAAACAAAAAGGGACAACGCTTCATGGTGGAAGGGGATGTATAAATAACTGTGTATATGATGAAGGGGGTGGCAACACCCATTCCGAAATCCCGCCATTCCGACATCCCGCTATTCCGACATCCCACCATTCCGACATACCACCATTCCGACATGCAAACGTCCCACCATTCCGACATCCCACCATTGCGACATCCCGCTATTCTGACGTTCAAATGTCCCACCATTCCGACAAGGCTTTCCGTATAAGGAAATGTGTGTTACTCAACAGGTGAGTCCCTTCTTTCTGTTCATGCAATTTATATGTTTAACACATGTTTATAGACAAGCGTTATTAAAAACACAAAGTCTCGGCAACTGGAGGAGGAGAAGCAGTCCGCGGTGGTTTTCAATCACACACTCCAATGCCACTTGTTTCAACTTCCGAAAATTTAATCCAGGAAAAAAAGGCTTACAAACATGGACCAAAACGGCTCCATAACACGCACAAGAATCCAAAAGAAACGAAAGTTAACTAAAAGAAAGCAAATAAACAGTATGAAGTGGTCAAAATTGGTTTTACGCATGCCTATGTGTGTCTGGCACATGCGTCTTCGGGCTCTCCCACGTTGGTTTGTGGATGAAAGCTATATGTTCAGCTGTAATGTCATGTAAAAACAATCTCTACATGACATTTACTCCCAGGTGTGACCAGTTAGGTCCTTAAGATATCAACAGGCTGTATAAAGCTACAACCGTTGCGGCTGTGTGTTTGTGCCAAATGCGCAAAGCCCATCCGCGCTTCCCAAAATTGGAGTGAGTACTCATAAATCACGTGAATAACATGAATAAACGTTTTTACTGAATTTTGTTGTGTTTTATACGTTCTATGCTGTCATTTCTCTCTTCTCCTATTGGCAAGGCAAGGCAGAGTGCTCGCAACTGTGTCCTGTGCAGTAGCCGTGATATCTGTAATTGCAATTATTACTTTTGCATATGATGACAGCGTGCAAAAGACGCATGGGCTCTGTGGAGAGCTCCGCTCCAGCTGGCTGCTGTGACAGCTCACTGACACTGTATTTCTGCTTAATCAGTTTCAGTCTCGCCAGAGTTACATTAATATCTGTATTTTTATATTTGAAATTCAGGGGATTTTGATCATAGATTATTAAAGTTTGTTTGCGAGGCTGTGGCCTCTGCATGTGCAAAGCTTGTGCGCCAAACTTTAGGGCGTATTTGCGCCGGCATATCATTAGTGCAAAATGTTTTGGGTAAAAAATAGGCTATTAAAAGGAACTGTCGGAATGTTAAAAAAAAAAAAAAAACATACCGCCATTCCGACCATAGGAGGAAAAAAGTGTCGGAATGGTGGGACGTTTGATAAAAAATTAAGTGTCGCCATTCCGACAATTGGAGACCCATGTCGGAATGGCGAGATGTCGGAATGGCAGCATGTAACCATGATGAAGGAGAGACCATTTGAGCAGCACAGCCATTTTGCAGCACAGGGACAGCAGTCCAAGTTACAGGATCTCCCACGTGGTATCACCTGTCACATTGTGTCAAGGCATCAAAAGAAGAAAAAATCACCAAACTCAAGGACAAAAAGACAAAGACTCCGGTGAACGAAGACAGAGGACTGACAAACCAGAAATACAAAAGGATTCTCGATATCAAGATCCAGAAGAAGAGGCTAACAATGCCACGAACACTTACGATGCTGGGAATGATGCCAGCAATGAACAGAGAAGAAGATTCAGTGTCATCAATCTGCATTACGTGCCTCTAATGAGGGGGTGAATATAGAATCCTCAACGATTACAACGTCTCTGGGAACTGTGACAACAACAAGGTTTAAACCATTTTGATATATATTGTAACCTATTGTCTAAGGAATAGTGCTGAAAATGAGGTAAATCTAATCCACCACTGTCCTTGGTCTTCTGTAGGGTTATTAAACTAATACGTGGTGGTTTGTTTTTCCACAGAAATTTGGAGATGCATGAATCTAGTGACTTAAACCAAGTAGCAGATGGTTTTATGGGGATCATTGAGAACAAATAGTTAACTTTTGGTAGTATCATCATTTTAATGGATGTAACTCTCCCCATAAGTGATATAGGTAAGGACTTCCAACGAGAGATCGTTCTCTACTGTCTTTAATAATTGCACATAATTTAGCTTTGTTAGCTCTGAGAGCCTGGAGGAAATGTTTATGCCTAAATATCTAATATTTCCTGACTGTAAAGTGATCGCAGGTATATTATGGACCCTACAGTTAATGGGCAGAACTGTGGTCTTAGACCAGTTGATAGAGTAGTCAGAAAGTGCTGAGAATTTATTTATGAGTGTGATCGTGTGACTGAGAGACGTCTGTGAGTTCTGAAGGAAAAGTAATACATCATCAGCATAAAGACTTATTTTATGCTCAATATTTTGGTCGGACGTTCACACCTTCTTGCAGCCGAACACCTCCGCTTCCGCTTTTGATGGTATATATTCGGGCATTCGAACCTTTTCTTAGCAGCTTTTTACAAACCATGGTTGAACTTTCACACCTTCTTGTAGCTGAACACCTCCGCTCCCGCTTTTGATGGTGTATAGTCAGGCATTTGAACCTTTTCTTACCCGCTTTTTACAAACTATGGTCGGACATTCAAACCTTCTTGTAGCCGAAAACCTCCGCTCCCTCTTTTGATCATACATTGTCGGGCATTCGCACCTTTTCTTACCCGTTTTTTACAAACCATGGTCGGACTGTCACACATTCTTGTAGCCAAACACCTCCTCTCCCGCTATTGATTGTGTACAGTCGGGTATTTTAACCTTTTCTTACCCGCTTTTTACCAAATATGGTCGGACATTCACACCGTCTTACAGCGGAACACCTCTGCTCCCGCTTTTGATGGTGTATAGTCAGGCGCTTGAACCTTTTCTTACCCGCATTTTACAAACTATGGTCGGACATTCAAACCTTCTTGTAGCCGAAAACCTCCGCTCCCTCTTTTGATTATACATTGTTGGGCATTCGCACCTTATTTACAAACTATAGTCACACATTCACACCTTCTTACAGCGGAACACCTCCGCTCCCTCTTTTGATGGTGTATGTTTGGGCATTCGAACCTTTTTCTTACCCGCTTTTTACAAACTATGCTCGGACATTCAAACCTTCTTTTAGCAGAACACATCCACTCCTGCTTTTGATGATGTATGGTTGGGCATTCAAACCTACTTGTTGCCTGCTTTTCATTAATTTTGTGTGGACATTCACTCCTTGTCACAGCCAAACACCTCCGCTCCCTGTTTTGATCATGTATGGTTGGACATTCGCACCTTTTCTCACCCGCTTTTTGCCAACTATGGTCGGCTGTTCACAGCTTCCTCTCCACCATACTTGTATGGTGGGATATTCACACCCACTTGTATCCGAAGACCTTTTGTTGATATTTAGTCGGTCATTCGCAGCTTACCCGCTTTTGGCAAACTATGGCCTTCATGCAGCCAAACACCTCTGATCTCGCTTTTGATGATGTAAGGTTGGGCATTCAGACCTTGCTTCACCTGCTTTTCACCAAATATAGTCGGACATTCACACCTTCTTGCAGCCGAACACTTCCGCTCCACCTTTTAGTGTTCTATCACACCTTTTTTTTCACCGCAATTATAGATTATGGTTGGAAATTCTCAACCACTCTCATCCGAAGACCTCTCCTCCCGCTTTTGTTAATATATTTGAACTTTAGTCGGACATTCACACCTTCTTGCAGCTGAACCACCTCCGCTCCCTGTTTTGATCATGTATGGTCTGGCAATACTACCTTTTCTTACCCGTTTGTTAGTAATTATGGCTGGACATTCACACCTACTTGCAGCCGAACACCACCTCTCCTGCTTTTGATGATGTATGGACCGGCATTCTTACCTTTTCTAACACATTTTTCAGCAATTATGGTCGGAGATTCACACTTACTCACAGCCGAACAACTCCGCTCCCGCATTTGATGGTGTATAGTCGGGCATTCTCACCCTTTCTCATCAGCTTTTTGCAAATTATGATCTGACATTCACATCTGCTTTTGATAATGTATGGTTGGGCATTCGCACCTTTTCTTACCCATTTTTCAGTAATTATGGGTGGACATTCACACCTTCTTGCAGCTGAACACCTCCTCTCCCGCTATTGATTGTGTACAGTCGGGTATTTTAACCTTTTCTTACCCGCTTTTTACCAAATATGGTCGGACATTCACACCGTCTTACAGCGGAACACCTCTGCTCCCGCTTTTGATGGTGTATAGTCAGGCATTTGAACCTTTTCTTACCCGCTTTTTACAAACTATGGTCGGACAATCAAACCTTCTTGTAGCCGAAAACCTCCGCTTCCTCCTTTGATTATACATTGTTGGGCATTCGCACCTTATTTACAAACTATAGTCAGACATTCACACCTTGCAGCTGAGCCACCTCAGCTCCCTGTTTTGATAGTGTATGTTCGGGCATTCGAACCTATTCTTACCCCCTTTTTACAAACTATGCTCGGAGATTCACACCTACTCACAGCCGAACAACTCCGCTCCCGCATTTGATGATGTCTTGTCCGGCATTCTAGTCTCTTCTAACACATTTTTCAGCAATTATGGTCGGACATTCACACCTACTCACAGCCGAACACTTCCGCTCCCGCATTTGATGGTGTATAGCCGGGCATTCTCACCCTTTCTCATCAGCTTTTTGCAAATTATGATCTGACATTCAAACCTACTTGCAGTCGAACAGCTCTGCTCCCGCTTTTGATTATGTTTGTTGGATATTCGAACCTTTTCTTAACTGCTTTTTACAAACTTTGGTCGGACTTTCACACCTTCTTGTAGCCAAACAACTCCGCTCCCGCTATTGATTGTGTACAGTTGGGTATTTTAACCTTTTCTTACCCGCTTTTTACCAACTATGGTCGGACATTTACACCTTCTTACAGCGGAACACCTCCGCTCCCTCTTTTGATGGTCTATGTTCGGGCATTCGAACCTTTTCTTACCCGCTTTTTACAAACTATGGTCGGACATTCAAACCTTCTTGTAGCCGAACACATCCACTCCCGCTTTTGATGATGTATGGTTGGGCATTTTCACCTTTTCTTACCCATTTTTCAGTAATTATGGGTGGACATTCACACCTTCTTGCAGCTGAACAACTTCTCTCCCGCTTATGATCATGTGCGGTTTGATATTCGAAAATTTTCTTTCATGTTTTAAAGCAATTATTGATGGACATTCAAATCTTCTTGTAGCCGAACACATCCACTCCTGCTTTTGATGATGTATGGTTTGGCATTCGCACCCTTTTTTTACCCATTTTTCAGGAATTTTGGGTGGACATTCAGACCTTCTTGCAGCCGAAAACCTCCGCTCCCTCTTTTGATAATACATTGTCGGGCATTCGCACCTTATCTTACCCACTTTTTACAAACTATAGTCAGACATTTACACCTTGCAGCTGAACCACCTCCGCTCCCTGTTTTGATCATGTATGGTCTGGCAATACTACCTTTTCTTACCCGTTTGTGAGTAATTAATCCCAAAATATTGAGCATAAAATAAGTCTTTATGCTGATGATGTATTACTTTTCCTTCAGAACTCACAGACGTCTCTCAGTCACACGATCACACTCATAAATAAATTCTCAGCACTTTCTGACTACTCTAACAACTGGTCTAAGACCACAGTTCTGCCCATTAACTGTAGGGTCCATAATATACCTGCGATCACTTTACAGTCAGGAAATATTAGATATTTAGGCATAAACATTTCCTCCAGGCTCTCAGAGCTAACAAAGCTAAATTATGTGCAATTATTAAAGACAGTAGAGGACGATCTCTCGTTGGAAGTCCTTACCTATATCACTTATGGGGAGAGTTACATCCATTAAAATGATGATACTACCAAAAGTTAACTATTTGTTCTCAATGATCCCCATAAAACCATCTGCTACTTGGTTTAAGTCACTAGATTCATGCATCTCCAAATTTCTGTGGAAAAACAAACCACCACGTATTAGTTTAAAAACCCTACAGAAGACCAAGGACAGTGGTGGATTAGATTTACCTCATTTTCAGCACTATTCCTTAGACAATAGGTTACAATATATATCAAAATGGTTTAAACCTTGTTGTTGTCACAGTTCCCAGAGACGTTGTAATCGTTGAGGATTCTATATTCACCCCCTCATTAGAGGCACGTAATGCAGATTGATGACACTGAATCTTCTTCTCTGTTCATTGCTGGCATCATTCCCAGCATCGTAAGTGTTCGTGGCATTGTTAGCCTCTTCTTCTGGATCTTGATATCGAGAATCCTTTTGTATTTCTGGTTTGTCAGTCCTCTGTCTTCGTTCACCGGAGTCTTTGTCTTTTTGTCCTTGAGTTTGGTGATTTTTTCTTCTTTTGATGCCTTGACACAATGTGACAGGTGATACCACGTGGGAGATCCTGTAACTTGGATTGCTGTCCCTGTGCTGCGAAATGGCTGTGCTGCTCAAATGGTCTCTCCTTCATCATGGTTACATGCTGCCATTCCGACATCTCGCCATTCCGACATGGGTCTCCAATTGTCGGAATGGCGACACTTAATTTTTTATCAAACGTCCCACCATTCCGACACTTTTTTCCTCCTATGGTCGGAATGGCGGTATGTTTTTTGTTTTTTTTTAACATTCCGACAGTTCCTTTTAATAGCCTATTTTTTACCCAAAACATTTTGCACTAATGATATGCCGGCGCAAATACGCCCTAAAGTTTGGCGCACAAGCTTTGCACATGCAGAGGCCACATCCTCGCAAACAAACTTTAATAATCTATTATCAAAATCCCCTGAATTTCAAATATAAAAATACAGATATTAATGTAACTCTGGCGAGACTGAAACTGATTAAGCAGAAATACAGTGTCAGTGAGCTGTCACAGCAGCCAGCTGGAGCGGAGCTCTCCACAGAGCCCATGCGTCTTTTGCACGCTGTCATCATATGCAAAAGTAATAATTGCAATGACAGATATCACGGCTACTGCACAGGACACAGTTGCGAGCACTCTGCCTTGCCTTGCCAATAGGAGAAGAGAGAAATGACAGCATAGAACGTATAAAACACAACAAAATGCAGTAAAAACGTTTATTCATGTTATTCACGTGATTTATGAGTACTCACTCCAATTTTGGGAAGCGCGGATGGGTTTTGCGCATTTGGCACAAACACACAGCCGCAACGGTTGTAGCTTTATACAGCCTGTTGATATCTTAAGGACCTAACTGGTCACACCTGGGAGTAAATGTCATGTAGAGATTGTTTTTACATGACATTACAGCTGAACATATAGCTTTCATCCACAAACCAACGTGGGAGAGCCCGAAGACGCATGTGCCAGACGCACATAGGCATGCGTAAAACCAATTTTGACCACTTCATACTGTTTATTTGCTTTCTTTTAGTTAACTTTCGTTTCTTTTGGATTCTTGTGCGTGTTATGGAGCCGTTTTGGTCCATGTTTGTAAGCCTTTTTTTCCTGGATTAAATTTTCGGAAGTTGAAACAAGTGGCATTGGAGTGTGTGATTAAAAACCACCGCGGACTGCTTCTCCTCCTCCAGTTGCCGAGACTTTGTGTTTTTAATAACGCTTGTCTATAAACATGTGTTAAACATATAAATTGCATGAACAGAAAGAAGGGACTCACCTGTTGAGTAACACACATTTCCTTATACGGAAAGCCTTGTCGGAAATGTGGGACATTTGAACGTCAGAATAGCGGGATGTCGCAATGGTGGGATGTCGGAATGGTGGGACGTTTGCATGTCGGAATGGTGGTATGTCGGAATGGTGGTATGTCGGAATGGTGGGATGTCGGAATAGCGGGATGTCGGAATGGCTGGATTTCGGAATGGGTGTTGCCACCCCCTTCATCATATACACAGTTATTTATACATCACCTTCCACCATGAAGCGTTGTCCCTTTTTGTTTCTCTCTTTGTTCTTAAAATGCTGTTATGCATGTCTAAACCAATCCATTAAATTAGATCATTTTGGCAGTAAAGCGATCTACAATGTGCTTGGTCGCAAAGCTGCTCATCTATGGTAAACAGCTCTTCAGAAAGGCATTCTTCAATTGATTTCACTAATTCTATGTAATAATTTTGTGATTTCCTACAAAACTACACTTCTTCTCCCATCTGTCTGAGTATTTAATATTGTCTGGGTCCCGTTAAAACATGTATTTTTCCCATCTAATTCCTTGTTTGCTTTAAAACAAGTATTCCCCATATTCTATCCCTTCAGTAGCCAACCAGTTTGTATGGAGTACACTGGAGCAACTTGACTGATCAGTAAAACACTGCTTTTGTTGTCACCGCAAGGCTTCCCCCGTCGGTTGTTTCACTGAGACACTACTGAGTAACTATAACTCAACACAGTTTATACACATAACATTCATATACATACTAACAAATAAACAAACAATTATTTATCGCAATTTTCTCATCTCTGTTTGAACGTACACCCAGGTAAATATTCCTGTAGTCTTCTCATACCGACTATGGACCCATTCATTGTTTAACTTCACTGTTTTGCAAATCCTAATTGAATATTACACATTGACATTGAACTTTACTTGATAAGCAGGTCTTCATTGCATATATGTGAGCATCTATGTGTAAGCTGTTCTTCTTTGCATTTATCAGCAGCAAGCAATTCTTCATTGCACATGCATATGAAAATAGTAAAACAATTCCAATGCGTTAGCGAAACCTTCTATATCAGGAGTGTCCATCATGATGCTGGGAATAGAACCTCTTTCCCAGAATAGTTCAACCTTCATTACTCAACTGATCATAACTCCGCAATGAGCACATTTCAAAGTATCATTCCTCTACATATATTCAAAAATCTATGTGTAAATGTTTAATATTTCTTATATTTGTTGATGTCATTCTGTGTGCATGTGGCCTAAACCCATGGCAATTTTAATTTAAACAAGTTGAACTCTGCCTCTGATCATTTAAAAAAGGTGTGTACCAATATCAACCTTTCTCAGGTAATTACTGATCCTACAAAACCAAAGAGATCCTTCAAGGTTGTCCCTGATTGGCTCAATCTTAACATATCAAAGGTAGAAAATCCACAGTATCTGAACTTGGTGTTAGTTATCACTGCTCAATAGCCTGTATCAGAATTGCAAAAATGAAAACATTAGGTCCACGCTTGGTATCCAGATCCTGAAACATCTCCATGAGCAGGCTTTTTTTTAACTGATCTGTTGAATAGTTATATGACACTGTTAAAATCCCAGATGAAGATCTAGCACTTGACCATTTTTGTAAATCTTCTAATTCCATAGTTGATAAACACGCCCCTTTTAAAAAGTATAGAACTTAGAACAGGTCTATCCCTGGCTTTCGGCAGAACTGTCTTCTTTACTTTTTTTTCCCCTTGTCCTGTTCAGCATTATGTCAGAAGAATTGTAGTCTGAATACCTTTGATGCCAAACAGATTTGTTTTGCCAAGGGAAGTTTTATAAATGTAAAGCTCCCCTTGATGCCCATTTATTTATTTCTGTTTACAATATATGACATGAACTGAACTGAACCGGACCGGGGGACAAGGAAAGAAGAAGAGGAAAGAAGAGGAAACAGAACAAAAATAGAAACAAAAACCAGACAACCAGCTGCTACACCTGTAAAAAACAAAACAGACAACAATCCATGGCCTATGAGGGGAATCCAGCCTTAGCGCCACCAGGAGCACCTGAAAGCAGACAAGCAGAGAAAAAACAAACAGACAAACAAACAAAAACAAGCACAAGAAGCGGCAATCGCATACAACACAGCTGTGGATATAGATGACCTGAGACGACATGATAATACATCAACTGCTTAGTGACCATGCTACTGGACTAATGAATGTGTGTGTGTGTGTGTGAGAACATGCAACACCCATGGCACAGGACCTACATGATAACCGTGCTTAGTTATGAGTGTATAAGCGTACAGGGCCACAATCCACAGCCCCCCCCCAAGCAATCAGAAGCAGGCAGAGAGGGCCACAAGACCCAGGCCACCAGCAGCCCCCACAGAGCACAGAACCCAGGCAGCCCACCGCAGGGGCAACCACGCATCCACCCAGAAGACTGCAGAGGAAGCCCCCGGAAAGAGCCCCCATAAGCATAGGGCAGAGGCACTCCGGGACCTGGGCCCCAGGAGCCCGAGCGCCCCCAAACCCCCCGGCAGAGGCCCCACCCAATACCCAGGAGGGCCAAGCGCCCCAGACAGCCACAAAGTGGGTCAGCGCCTGCCCCAGCGCCCCTGGCCAAGTGCCCTGGGAGTCAAGACGTGCCCACAGGTGGGTGAAGTCACGAGCAGTGGGGAGAGGCAACGCTGATGCCCCATCGGGAGAAACACAGGCAGGCCAGGCGACAGCAAGTCCCAGATCCAGGCCAAATCATTACCACACACACTTTCACGTCCCATACATCCACACATCCACACATCCTACCTCCCTCGACTCTGCTGGGGTGTAGTGCAGCGGGCACACCAGGAGGCCAGCAACCCCCCAGCCACCACAGACCCCGAACCAGCAGAACAATTAATTAATCCTCCTGGCCCCTCCTGCCCCGAGCAGACACCAGGAAGCAGGGGTGTGCGAAGAAGACCCCTCCCCTCACCCTTCTGGCTCTTCAATATTTTCTAATAGTGAGCAATTAAAATTGAGGGGCAGCCAAACTTGTAGAACTGGGAGCGCGGCACTCTGGGCAGCCTACATACCCAAAGAGCCCCGCCCACCAGATGCCACTCAGTGTAACCACCCCCCAAGACCTAATGTGTGTGTGTGAGTGTGTTTGATAAGTAGTAATGTCTAAGGTGTAATTAAAACAGGGGCAGGAAACTGCAGAGTGCAACCAAAGGGGACCACCTACGTGGCCCCATCCACTACATCACGTCATCTATCTTAGACAATAATTTATATATTTCTGATAGTAGTTTTGGGGTACAGATGCTTAGAAATTCTGCTACCCTAGTCGGGGGTTGTAAGTCTGGTTGGTGGAGGATATATCCATCCATCCATCATCTGCCGCTTATCCGGGGGTCGGGTCGCGGGGGCAGCAGCTTGAGCAGAGAAACCCAGACGTCTCTGTCCCCGGCCACTTCCTCCAGCTCTTCCGGGGGGACCCCGAGGCGTTCCCAGGCCAGCCAAGAGACATAGTCTCTCCAACGTGTCCTGGGTCTCCCCCGGGGTCTCCTCCCAGTGGGACGTGCCCGGAACACAAAAAAAAATTTTGTAGTTTGAGAAAGAACAACTTAATCTTGAGCAATCAGTATAAAAAGAGGGTAAGCAAAGGTGCGAATGTCAAAGCGTACATGATCAAAACAGGGAGCGGAGGTGTTTGGCTGAGACAAGGTGTGAATGTCCACCCATAATTAATGAAAAGCGGGCAACAAGTAGGTTCGATTGCCCAACCATACATCATCAAAAGCAGGAGTGGATATGTTCGGCTACAAGAAGGTTTGAACGTCTGACCATAGTTTGTAAAAAGCGGGTAAGAAAAGGTTTGAATGCCCGAACATACACCATCAAAGGAGGGAGCGGAGGTGTTCCGCTGTAAGAAGGTGTGAATGTCCGCCCGTAGTTGGTAAAAAACGGGTAAGAAAAGGTTAAAATACCCGACTGTACACAATCAATAGGGGGAGCGGAGTTGTTCGGCTACAAGAAGGTGTGAAAGTCCAACCATGGTTTGTAAAAAGCTGGTAAGAAAAGGTTAAAATGCCCGAATATATACCATCAAAAGCGGAAGCGGAGGTGTTCGGCTGCAAGAAGGTGTGAACGTCCGACCAAAGTTTGTAAAAAGCAGTTAAGAAAAGGTTCGAATATCCAACCAAACATAATCAAAAGCGGGAACAGAGCTGTTCGACTGCAAGTAGGTGTGAATGTCCAGCCATAATTACTCACAAACGGGTAAGAAAAGGTAGTATTGCCAGACCATACATGATCAAAATGGGAGCTGAGGTGGTTCAGCACCAAGGTGTGAATGTCTGACTATAGTTTGTAAAAAGCGGGTAAGATAAGGTGCGAATGCCCGACAATGTATAATCAAAAGAGGGAGCAGAGGTTTTCGGCTACAAGAAGGTTTGAATGTCCGACCATAGTTTGTAAAAAGCGGGTAAGAAAAGGTTCAAATGCCTGACTATACACCATCAAAAGCGGGAGCGGAGATGTTCCGCTGTAAGACGGTGTGAATGTCCGACCATAGTTGGTAAAAAGCGGGTTAGAAAAGGTTAAAATACCCGACTGTACACAATCAATAGGAATGAATTTTATAGCAAAATCCGAAATCATGCATAAATCCGCAAAAGGAACGTATTGCTCAACCAAAGGGATGCTTCTTTCTCATTCAGGGTAATATGAGGAACTTTATGCTTGATACATTTTAGACATGGATAACTATGAAGGACAAAGCAATTTTAACTTGGTTTGAGCAAAGCAATTCATTTTATAGGAAAATCCGAAATCGTGCAGGACTCATGAAAGTAAGCTTATTCTCGGATTCCTGATCCTCCAGTGTTGCTCTTTCCTATACAGCAAAATACAGCCTTGTTCTTTGTTGAAATTGATATAGACATTGATAAATATGAAGGACAAAGCAGTTTCCACTTTGTTTGAGTGAAGTAATTAATTTTATAGCAAAATCCCAAATCAAGCAGAACGTATGAAAATAAGCTTGTTTTCGGATTCCTGATCCTTCAGTGTTGCTATTTCTTCTACTGCAAAATACAATGTTGTTCTTTGTTGAAGTAAATCTAGACATTGATAAATATGAAGGACAAAGACGTTTTCACTTGGTTTGAGTGAAGGAATTCATTTTATACTTAAAATCCCAAATCATGCAGAACGTATGAAAAGAAGCTTATTCTCGGATTCCTGATCCTTCAGTGTTGCTTTTTCTTCTACTGCAAAATACAATGTTGTTCTTTGTTGAAGTCGATCTAGACATTGATAAATATGAAGGACAAAGCAGTTTTAACTTGGTTTGAGTGAAGGAATTCATTTTATACATAAAATCCCAAATCATGCAGAACGTATGAAAATAAGCTTATTCTCGGATTACTGATCCTTCAGTGTTGCTCTTTCTTCTACTGCTTAATCCAGTGTTGTTCTTTGTTGAAGTCAATCTAGACATTGATAAATATGAAGGACAAAGCAGTTTTAACATAGTTTGAGTGAAGGCATTCATTTATAGTAAAATCAATAATCGTGCAGAACTCATGAAAATAAGCTTATTCTCGGATTCCTAAAACTTTTGATTTGCTCTTTCTTTACTGCAAAGTACAATGTTGTTCTTTGTTGAAGTCGATCTAGACATTGATAAATATGAAGGACAAAGCAGTTTTCACTTGGTTTGAGTGAAGGATTTGCAGCTGAAAACCTCCCGCTCCCGCTTTTGATTGTGTATAGTCAGGCTTTCGAGCCTTTTCTTACCCGGTTTTTAGAAATTATGGTTGGACATTCAGACCTTGCAGCCGAAAACCTCTGCTCCCTCTTTTGATCATACATTGTCGGGCATTCGCACCTTATCTTACCCGCTTTTTACAAACTATAGTCAGACATTCACACCTTGCAGCTGAACCACCTCAGCTCCCTGTTTTGATCATGTATGGTCTGGCAATACTACCTTTCCTTACCCGTTTGTGAGTAATTATGGCTGGACATTCACACCTACTTGCAGTCGAAAAAGCTCTGCTCCCGCTTTTGATGGTATATATTCGGGCATTCGAACCTTTTCTTAACTGCTTTTTGCAAACTTTGGTCGGACGTTCACACCTTCTTGCAGCCGAACACCTACGCTTCCGCTTTTGATGGTATATATTCGGGCATTCGAACCTTTTCTTAGCAGCTTCTTACAAACCATGGTTGAACTTTCACACCTTCTTGTAGCCGAACAACTCCGCTCCCGCTATTGATTATGTACAGTCAGGTATTTTAACCTTTTCTTACCCACTTTTTACCAACTATGGTTGGACATTCACACCGTCTTACAGCGGAACACCTCCGCTCCCGCTTTTGATGGTGTATAGTCAGGCATTTGAACCTTTTCTTACCCGCTTTTTACAAACTATGGTCGGACATTCAAACCTTCTTGTAGCCGAAAACCTCCGCTCCCTCTTTTGATCATACATTGTCGGGCATTCGCACCTTTTCTTACCCGTTTTTTACAAACCATGGTCGGACTGTCACACATTCTTGTAGCCAAACACCTCCTCTCCCGCTATTGATTGTGTACAGTCGGGTATTTTAACCTTTTCTTACCCGCTTTTTACCAAATATGGTCGGACATTCACACCGTCTTACAGCGGAACACCTCTGCTCCCGCTTTTGATGGTGTATAGTCAGGCGCTTGAACCTTTTCTTACCCGCATTTTACAAACTATGGTCGGACATTCAAACCTTCTTGTAGCCGAAAACCTCCGCTCCCTCTTTTGATTATACATTGTTGGGCATTCGCACCTTATTTACAAACTATAGTCACACATTCACACCTTCTTACAGCGGAACACCTCCGCTCCCTCTTTTGATGGTGTATGTTTGGGCATTCGAACCTTTTTCTTACCCGCTTTTTACAAACTATGCTCGGACATTCAAACCTTCTTTTAGCAGAACACATCCACTCCTGCTTTTGATGATGTATGGTTGGGCATTCAAACCTACTTGTTGCCTGCTTTTCATTAATTTTGTGTGGACATTCACTCCTTGTCACAGCCAAACACCTCCGCTCCCTGTTTTGATCATGTATGGTTGGACATTCGCACCTTTTCTCACCCGCTTTTTGCCAACTATGGTCGGCTGTTCACAGCTTCCTCTCCACCATACTTGTATGGTGGGATATTCACACCCACTTGTATCCGAAGACCTTTTGTTGATATTTAGTCGGTCATTCGCAGCTTACCCGCTTTTGGCAAACTATGGCCTTCATGCAGCCAAACACCTCTGATCTCGCTTTTGATGATGTAAGGTTGGGCATTCAGACCTTGCTTCACCTGCTTTTCACCAAATATAGTCGGACATTCACACCTTCTTGCAGCCGAACACTTCCGCTCCACCTTTTAGTGTTCTATCACACCTTTTTTTTCACCGCAATTATAGATTATGGTTGGAAATTCTCAACCACTCTCATCCGAAGACCTCTCCTCCCGCTTTTGTTAATATATTTGAACTTTAGTCGGACATTCACACCTTCTTGCAGCTGAACCACCTCCGCTCCCTGTTTTGATCATGTATGGTCTGGCAATACTACCTTTTCTTACCCGTTTGTTAGTAATTATGGCTGGACATTCACACCTACTTGCAGCCGAACACCACCTCTCCTGCTTTTGATGATGTATGGACCGGCATTCTTACCTTTTCTAACACATTTTTCAGCAATTATGGTCGGAGATTCACACTTACTCACAGCCGAACAACTCCGCTCCCGCATTTGATGGTGTATAGTCGGGCATTCTCACCCTTTCTCATCAGCTTTTTGCAAATTATGATCTGACATTCACATCTGCTTTTGATAATGTATGGTTGGGCATTCGCACCTTTTCTTACCCATTTTTCAGTAATTATGGGTGGACATTCACACCTTCTTGCAGCTGAACACCTCCTCTCCCGCTATTGATTGTGTACAGTCGGGTATTTTAACCTTTTCTTACCCGCTTTTTACCAAATATGGTCGGACATTCACACCGTCTTACAGCGGAACACCTCTGCTCCCGCTTTTGATGGTGTATAGTCAGGCATTTGAACCTTTTCTTACCCGCTTTTTACAAACTATGGTCGGACAATCAAACCTTCTTGTAGCCGAAAACCTCCGCTTCCTCCTTTGATTATACATTGTTGGGCATTCGCACCTTATTTACAAACTATAGTCAGACATTCACACCTTGCAGCTGAGCCACCTCAGCTCCCTGTTTTGATAGTGTATGTTCGGGCATTCGAACCTATTCTTACCCCCTTTTTACAAACTATGCTCGGAGATTCACACCTACTCACAGCCGAACAACTCCGCTCCCGCATTTGATGATGTCTTGTCCGGCATTCTAGTCTCTTCTAACACATTTTTCAGCAATTATGGTCGGACATTCACACCTACTCACAGCCGAACACTTCCGCTCCCGCATTTGATGGTGTATAGCCGGGCATTCTCACCCTTTCTCATCAGCTTTTTGCAAATTATGATCTGACATTCAAACCTACTTGCAGTCGAACAGCTCTGCTCCCGCTTTTGATTATGTTTGTTGGATATTCGAACCTTTTCTTAACTGCTTTTTACAAACTTTGGTCGGACTTTCACACCTTCTTGTAGCCAAACAACTCCGCTCCCGCTATTGATTGTGTACAGTTGGGTATTTTAACCTTTTCTTACCCGCTTTTTACCAACTATGGTCGGACATTTACACCTTCTTACAGCGGAACACCTCCGCTCCCTCTTTTGATGGTCTATGTTCGGGCATTCGAACCTTTTCTTACCCGCTTTTTACAAACTATGGTCGGACATTCAAACCTTCTTGTAGCCGAACACATCCACTCCCGCTTTTGATGATGTATGGTTGGGCATTTTCACCTTTTCTTACCCATTTTTCAGTAATTATGGGTGGACATTCACACCTTCTTGCAGCTGAACAACTTCTCTCCCGCTTATGATCATGTGCGGTTTGATATTCGAAAATTTTCTTTCATGTTTTAAAGCAATTATTGATGGACATTCAAATCTTCTTGTAGCCGAACACATCCACTCCTGCTTTTGATGATGTATGGTTTGGCATTCGCACCCTTTTTTTACCCATTTTTCAGGAATTTTGGGTGGACATTCAGACCTTCTTGCAGCCGAAAACCTCCGCTCCCTCTTTTGATAATACATTGTCGGGCATTCGCACCTTATCTTACCCACTTTTTACAAACTATAGTCAGACATTTACACCTTGCAGCTGAACCACCTCCGCTCCCTGTTTTGATCATGTATGGTCTGGCAATACTACCTTTTCTTACCCGTTTGTGAGTAATTAATCCCAAAATATTGAGCATAAAATAAGTCTTTATGCTGATGATGTATTACTTTTCCTTCAGAACTCACAGACGTCTCTCAGTCACACGATCACACTCATAAATAAATTCTCAGCACTTTCTGACTACTCTAACAACTGGTCTAAGACCACAGTTCTGCCCATTAACTGTAGGGTCCATAATATACCTGCGATCACTTTACAGTCAGGAAATATTAGATATTTAGGCATAAACATTTCCTCCAGGCTCTCAGAGCTAACAAAGCTAAATTATGTGCAATTATTAAAGACAGTAGAGGACGATCTCTCGTTGGAAGTCCTTACCTATATCACTTATGGGGAGAGTTACATCCATTAAAATGATGATACTACCAAAAGTTAACTATTTGTTCTCAATGATCCCCATAAAACCATCTGCTACTTGGTTTAAGTCACTAGATTCATGCATCTCCAAATTTCTGTGGAAAAACAAACCACCACGTATTAGTTTAAAAACCCTACAGAAGACCAAGGACAGTGGTGGATTAGATTTACCTCATTTTCAGCACTATTCCTTAGACAATAGGTTACAATATATATCAAAATGGTTTAAACCTTGTTGTTGTCACAGTTCCCAGAGACGTTGTAATCGTTGAGGATTCTATATTCACCCCCTCATTAGAGGCACGTAATGCAGATTGATGACACTGAATCTTCTTCTCTGTTCATTGCTGGCATCATTCCCAGCATCGTAAGTGTTCGTGGCATTGTTAGCCTCTTCTTCTGGATCTTGATATCGAGAATCCTTTTGTATTTCTGGTTTGTCAGTCCTCTGTCTTCGTTCACCGGAGTCTTTGTCTTTTTGTCCTTGAGTTTGGTGATTTTTTCTTCTTTTGATGCCTTGACACAATGTGACAGGTGATACCACGTGGGAGATCCTGTAACTTGGATTGCTGTCCCTGTGCTGCGAAATGGCTGTGCTGCTCAAATGGTCTCTCCTTCATCATGGTTACATGCTGCCATTCCGACATCTCGCCATTCCGACATGGGTCTCCAATTGTCGGAATGGCGACACTTAATTTTTTATCAAACGTCCCACCATTCCGACACTTTTTTCCTCCTATGGTCGGAATGGCGGTATGTTTTTTGTTTTTTTTTAACATTCCGACAGTTCCTTTTAATAGCCTATTTTTTACCCAAAACATTTTGCACTAATGATATGCCGGCGCAAATACGCCCTAAAGTTTGGCGCACAAGCTTTGCACATGCAGAGGCCACATCCTCGCAAACAAACTTTAATAATCTATTATCAAAATCCCCTGAATTTCAAATATAAAAATACAGATATTAATGTAACTCTGGCGAGACTGAAACTGATTAAGCAGAAATACAGTGTCAGTGAGCTGTCACAGCAGCCAGCTGGAGCGGAGCTCTCCACAGAGCCCATGCGTCTTTTGCACGCTGTCATCATATGCAAAAGTAATAATTGCAATGACAGATATCACGGCTACTGCACAGGACACAGTTGCGAGCACTCTGCCTTGCCTTGCCAATAGGAGAAGAGAGAAATGACAGCATAGAACGTATAAAACACAACAAAATGCAGTAAAAACGTTTATTCATGTTATTCACGTGATTTATGAGTACTCACTCCAATTTTGGGAAGCGCGGATGGGTTTTGCGCATTTGGCACAAACACACAGCCGCAACGGTTGTAGCTTTATACAGCCTGTTGATATCTTAAGGACCTAACTGGTCACACCTGGGAGTAAATGTCATGTAGAGATTGTTTTTACATGACATTACAGCTGAACATATAGCTTTCATCCACAAACCAACGTGGGAGAGCCCGAAGACGCATGTGCCAGACGCACATAGGCATGCGTAAAACCAATTTTGACCACTTCATACTGTTTATTTGCTTTCTTTTAGTTAACTTTCGTTTCTTTTGGATTCTTGTGCGTGTTATGGAGCCGTTTTGGTCCATGTTTGTAAGCCTTTTTTTCCTGGATTAAATTTTCGGAAGTTGAAACAAGTGGCATTGGAGTGTGTGATTAAAAACCACCGCGGACTGCTTCTCCTCCTCCAGTTGCCGAGACTTTGTGTTTTTAATAACGCTTGTCTATAAACATGTGTTAAACATATAAATTGCATGAACAGAAAGAAGGGACTCACCTGTTGAGTAACACACATTTCCTTATACGGAAAGCCTTGTCGGAAATGTGGGACATTTGAACGTCAGAATAGCGGGATGTCGCAATGGTGGGATGTCGGAATGGTGGGACGTTTGCATGTCGGAATGGTGGTATGTCGGAATGGTGGTATGTCGGAATGGTGGGATGTCGGAATAGCGGGATGTCGGAATGGCTGGATTTCGGAATGGGTGTTGCCACCCCCTTCATCATATACACAGTTATTTATACATCACCTTCCACCATGAAGCGTTGTCCCTTTTTGTTTCTCTCTTTGTTCTTAAAATGCTGTTATGCATGTCTAAACCAATCCATTAAATTAGATCATTTTGGCAGTAAAGCGATCTACAATGTGCTTGGTCGCAAAGCTGCTCATCTATGGTA
This sequence comes from Leuresthes tenuis, assembly GCF_036924035.1. Lineage (NCBI taxonomy): Eukaryota > Metazoa > Chordata > Actinopteri > Atheriniformes > Atherinopsidae > Leuresthes > Leuresthes tenuis. The sequence goes on from NW_027325362.1 coordinate 25,681,477, forward strand.
AACAGCTCTTCAGAAAGGCATTCTTCAATTGATTTCACTAATTCTATGTAATAATTTTGTGATTTCCTACAAAACTACACTTCTTCTCCCATCTGTCTGAGTATTTAATATTGTCTGGGTCCCGTTAAAACATGTATTTTTCCCATCTAATTCCTTGTTTGCTTTAAAACAAGTATTCCCCATATTCTATCCCTTCAGTAGCCAACCAGTTTGTATGGAGTACACTGGAGCAACTTGACTGATCAGTAAAACACTGCTTTTGTTGTCACCGCAAGGCTTCCCCCGTCGGTTGTTTCACTGAGACACTACTGAGTAACTATAACTCAACACAGTTTATACACATAACATTCATATACATACTAACAAATAAACAAACAATTATTTATCGCAATTTTCTCATCTCTGTTTGAACGTACACCCAGGTAAATATTCCTGTAGTCTTCTCATACCGACTATGGACCCATTCATTGTTTAACTTCACTGTTTTGCAAATCCTAATTGAATATTACACATTGACATTGAACTTTACTTGATAAGCAGGTCTTCATTGCATATATGTGAGCATCTATGTGTAAGCTGTTCTTCTTTGCATTTATCAGCAGCAAGCAATTCTTCATTGCACATGCATATGAAAATAGTAAAACAATTCCAATGCGTTAGCGAAACCTTCTATATCAGGAGTGTCCATCATGATGCTGGGAATAGAACCTCTTTCCCAGAATAGTTCAACCTTCATTACTCAACTGATCATAACTCCGCAATGAGCACATTTCAAAGTATCATTCCTCTACATATATTCAAAAATCTATGTGTAAATGTTTAATATTTCTTATATTTGTTGATGTCATTCTGTGTGCATGTGGCCTAAACCCATGGCAATTTTAATTTAAACAAGTTGAACTCTGCCTCTGATCATTTAAAAAAGGTGTGTACCAATATCAACCTTTCTCAGGTAATTACTGATCCTACAAAACCAAAGAGATCCTTCAAGGTTGTCCCTGATTGGCTCAATCTTAACATATCAAAGGTAGAAAATCCACAGTATCTGAACTTGGTGTTAGTTATCACTGCTCAATAGCCTGTATCAGAATTGCAAAAATGAAAACATTAGGTCCACGCTTGGTATCCAGATCCTGAAACATCTCCATGAGCAGGCTTTTTTTTAACTGATCTGTTGAATAGTTATATGACACTGTTAAAATCCCAGATGAAGATCTAGCACTTGACCATTTTTGTAAATCTTCTAATTCCATAGTTGATAAACACGCCCCTTTTAAAAAGTATAGAACTTAGAACAGGTCTATCCCTGGCTTTCGGCAGAACTGTCTTCTTTACTTTTTTTTCCCCTTGTCCTGTTCAGCATTATGTCAGAAGAATTGTAGTCTGAATACCTTTGATGCCAAACAGATTTGTTTTGCCAAGGGAAGTTTTATAAATGTAAAGCTCCCCTTGATGCCCATTTATTTATTTCTGTTTACAATATATGACATGAACTGAACTGAACCGGACCGGGGGACAAGGAAAGAAGAAGAGGAAAGAAGAGGAAACAGAACAAAAATAGAAACAAAAACCAGACAACCAGCTGCTACACCTGTAAAAAACAAAACAGACAACAATCCATGGCCTATGAGGGGAATCCAGCCTTAGCGCCACCAGGAGCACCTGAAAGCAGACAAGCAGAGAAAAAACAAACAGACAAACAAACAAAAACAAGCACAAGAAGCGGCAATCGCATACAACACAGCTGTGGATATAGATGACCTGAGACGACATGATAATACATCAACTGCTTAGTGACCATGCTACTGGACTAATGAATGTGTGTGTGTGTGTGTGAGAACATGCAACACCCATGGCACAGGACCTACATGATAACCGTGCTTAGTTATGAGTGTATAAGCGTACAGGGCCACAATCCACAGCCCCCCCCCAAGCAATCAGAAGCAGGCAGAGAGGGCCACAAGACCCAGGCCACCAGCAGCCCCCACAGAGCACAGAACCCAGGCAGCCCACCGCAGGGGCAACCACGCATCCACCCAGAAGACTGCAGAGGAAGCCCCCGGAAAGAGCCCCCATAAGCATAGGGCAGAGGCACTCCGGGACCTGGGCCCCAGGAGCCCGAGCGCCCCCAAACCCCCCGGCAGAGGCCCCACCCAATACCCAGGAGGGCCAAGCGCCCCAGACAGCCACAAAGTGGGTCAGCGCCTGCCCCAGCGCCCCTGGCCAAGTGCCCTGGGAGTCAAGACGTGCCCACAGGTGGGTGAAGTCACGAGCAGTGGGGAGAGGCAACGCTGATGCCCCATCGGGAGAAACACAGGCAGGCCAGGCGACAGCAAGTCCCAGATCCAGGCCAAATCATTACCACACACACTTTCACGTCCCATACATCCACACATCCACACATCCTACCTCCCTCGACTCTGCTGGGGTGTAGTGCAGCGGGCACACCAGGAGGCCAGCAACCCCCCAGCCACCACAGACCCCGAACCAGCAGAACAATTAATTAATCCTCCTGGCCCCTCCTGCCCCGAGCAGACACCAGGAAGCAGGGGTGTGCGAAGAAGACCCCTCCCCTCACCCTTCTGGCTCTTCAATATTTTCTAATAGTGAGCAATTAAAATTGAGGGGCAGCCAAACTTGTAGAACTGGGAGCGCGGCACTCTGGGCAGCCTACATACCCAAAGAGCCCCGCCCACCAGATGCCACTCAGTGTAACCACCCCCCAAGACCTAATGTGTGTGTGTGAGTGTGTTTGATAAGTAGTAATGTCTAAGGTGTAATTAAAACAGGGGCAGGAAACTGCAGAGTGCAACCAAAGGGGACCACCTACGTGGCCCCATCCACTACATCACGTCATCTATCTTAGACAATAATTTATATATTTCTGATAGTAGTTTTGGGGTACAGATGCTTAGAAATTCTGCTACCCTAGTCGGGGGTTGTAAGTCTGGTTGGTGGAGGATATATCCATCCATCCATCATCTGCCGCTTATCCGGGGGTCGGGTCGCGGGGGCAGCAGCTTGAGCAGAGAAACCCAGACGTCTCTGTCCCCGGCCACTTCCTCCAGCTCTTCCGGGGGGACCCCGAGGCGTTCCCAGGCCAGCCAAGAGACATAGTCTCTCCAACGTGTCCTGGGTCTCCCCCGGGGTCTCCTCCCAGTGGGACGTGCCCGGAACACAAAAAAAAATTTTGTAGTTTGAGAAAGAACAACTTAATCTTGAGCAATCAGTATAAAAAGAGGGTAAGCAAAGGTGCGAATGTCAAAGCGTACATGATCAAAACAGGGAGCGGAGGTGTTTGGCTGAGACAAGGTGTGAATGTCCACCCATAATTAATGAAAAGCGGGCAACAAGTAGGTTCGATTGCCCAACCATACATCATCAAAAGCAGGAGTGGATATGTTCGGCTACAAGAAGGTTTGAACGTCTGACCATAGTTTGTAAAAAGCGGGTAAGAAAAGGTTTGAATGCCCGAACATACACCATCAAAGGAGGGAGCGGAGGTGTTCCGCTGTAAGAAGGTGTGAATGTCCGCCCGTAGTTGGTAAAAAACGGGTAAGAAAAGGTTAAAATACCCGACTGTACACAATCAATAGGGGGAGCGGAGTTGTTCGGCTACAAGAAGGTGTGAAAGTCCAACCATGGTTTGTAAAAAGCTGGTAAGAAAAGGTTAAAATGCCCGAATATATACCATCAAAAGCGGAAGCGGAGGTGTTCGGCTGCAAGAAGGTGTGAACGTCCGACCAAAGTTTGTAAAAAGCAGTTAAGAAAAGGTTCGAATATCCAACCAAACATAATCAAAAGCGGGAACAGAGCTGTTCGACTGCAAGTAGGTGTGAATGTCCAGCCATAATTACTCACAAACGGGTAAGAAAAGGTAGTATTGCCAGACCATACATGATCAAAATGGGAGCTGAGGTGGTTCAGCACCAAGGTGTGAATGTCTGACTATAGTTTGTAAAAAGCGGGTAAGATAAGGTGCGAATGCCCGACAATGTATAATCAAAAGAGGGAGCAGAGGTTTTCGGCTACAAGAAGGTTTGAATGTCCGACCATAGTTTGTAAAAAGCGGGTAAGAAAAGGTTCAAATGCCTGACTATACACCATCAAAAGCGGGAGCGGAGATGTTCCGCTGTAAGACGGTGTGAATGTCCGACCATAGTTGGTAAAAAGCGGGTTAGAAAAGGTTAAAATACCCGACTGTACACAATCAATAGGAATGAATTTTATAGCAAAATCCGAAATCATGCATAAATCCGCAAAAGGAACGTATTGCTCAACCAAAGGGATGCTTCTTTCTCATTCAGGGTAATATGAGGAACTTTATGCTTGATACATTTTAGACATGGATAACTATGAAGGACAAAGCAATTTTAACTTGGTTTGAGCAAAGCAATTCATTTTATAGGAAAATCCGAAATCGTGCAGGACTCATGAAAGTAAGCTTATTCTCGGATTCCTGATCCTCCAGTGTTGCTCTTTCCTATACAGCAAAATACAGCCTTGTTCTTTGTTGAAATTGATATAGACATTGATAAATATGAAGGACAAAGCAGTTTCCACTTTGTTTGAGTGAAGTAATTAATTTTATAGCAAAATCCCAAATCAAGCAGAACGTATGAAAATAAGCTTGTTTTCGGATTCCTGATCCTTCAGTGTTGCTATTTCTTCTACTGCAAAATACAATGTTGTTCTTTGTTGAAGTAAATCTAGACATTGATAAATATGAAGGACAAAGACGTTTTCACTTGGTTTGAGTGAAGGAATTCATTTTATACTTAAAATCCCAAATCATGCAGAACGTATGAAAAGAAGCTTATTCTCGGATTCCTGATCCTTCAGTGTTGCTTTTTCTTCTACTGCAAAATACAATGTTGTTCTTTGTTGAAGTCGATCTAGACATTGATAAATATGAAGGACAAAGCAGTTTTAACTTGGTTTGAGTGAAGGAATTCATTTTATACATAAAATCCCAAATCATGCAGAACGTATGAAAATAAGCTTATTCTCGGATTACTGATCCTTCAGTGTTGCTCTTTCTTCTACTGCTTAATCCAGTGTTGTTCTTTGTTGAAGTCAATCTAGACATTGATAAATATGAAGGACAAAGCAGTTTTAACATAGTTTGAGTGAAGGCATTCATTTATAGTAAAATCAATAATCGTGCAGAACTCATGAAAATAAGCTTATTCTCGGATTCCTAAAACTTTTGATTTGCTCTTTCTTTACTGCAAAGTACAATGTTGTTCTTTGTTGAAGTCGATCTAGACATTGATAAATATGAAGGACAAAGCAGTTTTCACTTGGTTTGAGTGAAGGATTTGCAGCTGAAAACCTCCCGCTCCCGCTTTTGATTGTGTATAGTCAGGCTTTCGAGCCTTTTCTTACCCGGTTTTTAGAAATTATGGTTGGACATTCAGACCTTGCAGCCGAAAACCTCTGCTCCCTCTTTTGATCATACATTGTCGGGCATTCGCACCTTATCTTACCCGCTTTTTACAAACTATAGTCAGACATTCACACCTTGCAGCTGAACCACCTCAGCTCCCTGTTTTGATCATGTATGGTCTGGCAATACTACCTTTCCTTACCCGTTTGTGAGTAATTATGGCTGGACATTCACACCTACTTGCAGTCGAAAAAGCTCTGCTCCCGCTTTTGATGGTATATATTCGGGCATTCGAACCTTTTCTTAACTGCTTTTTGCAAACTTTGGTCGGACGTTCACACCTTCTTGCAGCCGAACACCTACGCTTCCGCTTTTGATGGTATATATTCGGGCATTCGAACCTTTTCTTAGCAGCTTCTTACAAACCATGGTTGAACTTTCACACCTTCTTGTAGCCGAACAACTCCGCTCCCGCTATTGATTATGTACAGTCAGGTATTTTAACCTTTTCTTACCCACTTTTTACCAACTATGGTTGGACATTCACACCGTCTTACAGCGGAACACCTCCGCTCCCGCTTTTGATGGTGTATAGTCAGGCATTTGAACCTTTTCTTACCCGCTTTTTACAAACTATGGTCGGACATTCAAACCTTCTTGTAGCCGAAAACCTCCGCTCCCTCTTTTGATCATACATTGTCGGGCATTCGCACCTTCTCTTACCCGTTTTTTACAAACCATGGTCGGACTGTCACACATTCTTGTAGCCAAACACATCCGCTCCCGCTATTGATTGTGTACAGTCGGGTATTTTAACCTTTTCTTACCAGTTTTTTACCAACTATGGTTGGACATTCACACCTTCTTACAGTGGAACACCTCCTCTCCCTCTTTTGATGGTGTATGTTTGGGCATTCGAACCTTTTCTTACCCGCTTTTTACAAACTATGCTCGGACATTCAAACCTTCTTCTAGCCGAACACATCCACTCCTGCTTTTGATGATGTATGGTTGGGCATTTTCACCTTTTCTTACCCATTTTTCAGTAATTATCGGTGGACATTCACACCTTCTTGCAGCTGAACAACTCCTCTCCCGCTTATGATCATGTGCGGTTTGATATTCGAAAATTTTCTTTCATGTTTTAAAGCAATTATTGATGGACATTCAAATCTTCTTGTAGCCGAACACATCCACTCCTGCTTTTCATGATGTATGGTTTGGCATTCGCACCTATTTTTTACCCATTTCTCAGGAATTTTGGGTGGACATTCAGACCTTCTTGCAGCTGAAAACCTCTGCTCCCTCTTTTGATCATACATTGTCGGGCATTCGCACCTTATCTTACCCGCTTTTTACAAACTATAGTCAGACATTCACACCTTGGTGCTGAACCACCTCAGCTCCCTGTTTTGATCATGTATGGTCAGGCAATACTACCTTTTCTTACCCGTTTGTGAGTAATTATGGCTGGACATTCACACCTACTTGCAGTCGAACAGCTCTGCTCCCGCTTTTGATTATGTTTGGTTGGATATTCGAACCTTTTCTTAACTCCTTTTTACAAACTTTGGTCGGACGTTCACACCTTCTTGCAGCCGAACACCTCCGCTTCCGCTTTTGATGGTATATATTCGGGCATTCGAACCTTTTCTTACCAGCTTTTTACAAACCATGGTTGGACTTTCACACCTTCTTGTAGCCGAACAACTCCGCTCCCGCTATTGATTGTGTACAGTCGGGTATTTTACCCTTTTCTTACCCGCTTTTTACCAACTATGGTCGGACATTCAAACCTTCTTGTAGCCGAAAACCTCCGCTCCCTCTTTTGATCATACATTGTCTGGCACCTTTTCTTACCCATTTTTTTTACAAACCATGGTCGGACTGTCACACATTCTTGTAGCCAAACACATCCGCTCCCGCTATTGATTGTGTACAGTCGGGTATTTTAACCTTTTCTTACCCGTTTTTTACCAACTATGGTCGGACATTCACACCTTCTTACAGCGGAACACCTCCGCTCCCTCTTTTGATGGTGTATGTTTGGGCATTCGAACCTTTTCTTACCCGCTTTTTACAAACTATGCTCGGACATTCAAACCTTGTAGCCGAACACATCCACTCCTGCTTTTGATGATGTATGGTTGGGCATTCAAACCTACTTGTTGCCCGCTTTTCATTAATTTTGGGTGGACATTCACACCTTGTCACAGCCAAACACCTCCGCTCCCTGTTTTGATCATGTATGGTTGGACATTCGCACCTTGTCTCACCCGCTTTTTGCAAACTATGGTCGGCTGTTCACAGCTTCCTCTCCACCATACTTGTATGGTGGGATATTCACACCCACTTGCATCCGAAGACCTTTTGTTGTTATTTAGTCGGTCATTCGCAGCTTACCCGCTTTTGGCAAACTATGGCCTTCATGCAGCCAAACACCTCTGATCTCGCTTTTGATGATGTAAGGTTGGGCATTCAGACCTTGCTTCACCTGCTTTTCACCAAATATAGTCGGACATTCACACCTTCTTGCAGCCGAACACTTCCGCTCCACCTTTTAGTGTTCTATCACACCTTTTTTTTCACCGCATTTTATAGATTATGGTTGGAAATTCTCAACCACTCTCATCCGAAGACCTCTCCTCCCGCTTTTGTTAATATATTTGAACTTTAGTCGGACATTCACACCTTCTTGCAGCTGAACCACCTCCGCTCCCTGTTTTGATCATGTATGGTCTGGCAATACTACCTTTTCTTACCCGTTTGTGAGTAATTAATCCCAAAATATTGAGCCTAAAATAAGTCTTTATGCTGATGATGTATTACTTTTCCTTCAGAACTCACAGACGTCTCTCAGTCACACGATCACACTCATAAATAAATTCTCAGCACTTTCTGACTACTCTATCAACTGGTCTAAGACCACAGTTCTGCCCATTAACTGTAGGGTCCATAATATACCTGCGATCACTTTACAGTCAGGAAATATTAGATATTTAGGCATAAACATTTCCTCCAGGCTCTCAGAGCTAACAAAGCTAAATTATGTGCAATTATTAAAGACAGTAGAGGACGATCTCTCGTTGGAAGTCCTTACCTATATCACTTATGGGGAGAGTTACATCCATTAAAATGATGATTCTACCAAAAGTTAACTATTTGTTCTCAATGATCCCCATAAAACCATCTGCTACTTGGTTTAAGTCACTAGATTCATGCATCTCCAAATTTCTGTGGAAAAACAAACCACCACGTATTAGTTTAAAAACCCTACAGAAGACCAAGGACAGTGGTGGATTAGATTTACCTCATTTTCGGCACTATTCCTTAGACAATAGGTTACAATATATATCAAAATGGTTTAAACCTTGTTGTTGTCACAGTTCCCAGAGACGTTGTAATCGTTGAGGATTCTATATTCACCCCCTCATTAGAGGCAAGTAATGCAGATTGATGACACTGAATCTTCTTCTCTGTTCATTGCTGGCATCATTCCCAGCATCGTAAGTGTTCGTGGCATTGTTAGCCTCTTCTTCTGGATCTTGATATCGAGAATCCTTTTGTATTTCTGGTTTGTCAGTCCTCTGTCTTCGTTCACCGGAGTCTTTGTCTTTTTGTCCTTGAGTTTGGTGATTTTTTCTTCTTTTGATGCCTTGACACAATGTGACAGGTGATACCACGTGGGAGATCTTGTAACTTGGATTGCTGTCCCTGTGCTGCGAAATGGCTGTGCTGCTCAAATGGTCTCTCCTTCATCATGGTTACATGCTGCCATTCCGACATCTCGCCATTCCGACATGGGTCTCCAATTGTCGGAATGGCGACACTTAATTTTTTATCAAACGTCCCACCATTCCGACACTTTTTTCCTCCTATGGTCGGAATGGCGGTATGTTTTTTTTTTTTTTTTAACATACCGCCATTCCGACAGTTCCTTTTAATAGCCTATTTTTTACCCAAAACATTTTGCACTAATGATATGCCGGCGCAAATACGCCCTAAAGTTTGGCGCACAAGCTTTGCACATGCAGAGGCCACAGCCTCGCAAACAAACTTTAATAATCTATTATCAAAATCCCCTGAATTTCAAATATAAAAATACAGATATTAATGTAACTCTGGCGAGACTGAAACTGATTAAGCAGAAATACAGTGTCAGTGAGCTGTCACAGCAGCCAGCTGGAGCGGAGCTCTCCACAGAGCCCATGCGTCTTTTGCACGCTGTCATCATATGCAAAAGTAATAATTGCAATTACAGATATCACGGCTACTGCACAGGACACAGTTGCGAGCACTCTGCCTTGCCTTGCCAATAGGAGAAGAGAGAAATGACAGCATAGAACGTATAAAACACAACAAAATTCAGTAAAAACGTTTATTCATGTTATTTACGTGATTTATGAGTACTCACTCCAATTTTGGGAAGCGCGGATGGGCTTTGCGCATTTGGCACAAACACACAGCCGCAACGGTTGTAGCTTTATACAGCCTGTTGATATCTTAAGGACCTAACTGGTCACACCTGGGAGTAAATGTCATGTAGAGATTGTTTTTACATGACATTACAGCTGAACATATAGCTTTCATCCACAAACCAACGTGGGAGAGCCCGAAGACGCATGTGCCAGACGCACATAGGCATGCGTAAAACCAATTTTGACCACTTCATACTGTTTATTTGCTTTCTTTTAGTTAACTTTCGTTTCTTTTGGATTCTTGTGCGTGTTATGGAGCCGTTTTGGTCCATGTTTGTAAGCCTTTTTTTCCTGGAATAAATTTTCGGAAGTTAAAACAAGTGGCATTGGAGTGTGTGATTGAAAACCACCGCGGACTGCTTCTCCTCCTCCAGTTGCCGAGACTTTGTGTTTTTAATAACGCTTGTCTATAAACATGTGTTAAACATATAAATTGCATGAACAGAAAGAAGGGACTCACCTGTTGAGTAACACACATTTCCTTATACGGAAAACCTTGTCGGAATGGTGGGACATTTGAACGTCAGAATAGCGGGATGTCGCAATGGTGGGATGTCGGAATGGTGGGACGTTTGCATGTCGGAATGGTGGTTTGTCGGAATGGTGGTATGTCGGAATGGTGGTATGTCGGAATGGTGGGATGTCGGAATAGCGGGATGTCGGAATGGCGAAATTTCGGAATGGGTGTTGCCACCCCCTTCATCATATACACAGTTATTTATACATCACCTTCCACCATGAAGCGTTGTCCCTTTTTGTTTCTCTCTTTGTTCTTAAAATGCTGTTATGCATGTCTAAACCAATCCATTAAATTAGATCATTTTGGCAGTAAAGCGATCTACAATGTGCTTGGTCGCAAAGCTGCTCATCTGTGGTAAACAGCTCTTCAGAAAGGCATTCTTCAATTGATTTCACTAATTCTATGTAATAATTTTGTGATTTCCTACAAAACTACACTTCTTCTCCCATCTGTCTGAGTATTTAATATTGTCTGGGTCCCGTTAAAACATGTATTTTTCCCATCTAATTCCTTGTTTGCTTTAAAACAAGTATTCCCCATTTTCTATCCCTTCAGCAGCCAACCAGTTTGTATGGAGTACACTGGAGCAACTTGACTGAACAGTAAAACACTGCTTTTGTTGTCACCGCAAGGCTTCCCCCGTCGGTTGTTTCACTGAGACACTACTGAGTAACTATAACTCAACACAGTTTATACACATAACATTCCTATACATACTAACAAACAAACAAACAATTATTTATCGCAATTTTCTCATCTCTGTTTGAACGTACACCCAGGTCAATATTCCTGTAGTCTTCTCATACCGACTATGGACCCATTCATTGTTTAACTTCACTGTTTTGCAAATCCTAATTGAATATTACACATTGACATTGAACTTTACTTGATAAGCAGGTCTTCATTGCATTCAGCAGCCTATATGTGAGCATCTATGTGTAAGCTGTTCTTCTTTGCATTTATCAGCAGCAAGCAATTCTTCATTGCACATGCATATGAAAATAGTAAAACAATTCCAATGCATTAGCGAAACCTTCTATATCAGGAGTGTCCATCATGATGCTGGGAATAGAACCTCTTTCCCAGAATAGTTCAACCTTCATTACTCAACTGATCATAACTCCGCAATGAGCACATTTCAAAGTATCATTCCTCTACATATATTCAAAAATCTATGTGTAAATGTTTAATATTTCTTATATTTGTTGATGTCATTCTGTGTGCATGTGGCCTAAACCCAATCTCTGTGTGGCAATTTTAATTTAAACAAGTTGAACTCTGCCTCTGATCATTTAAAAAAGGTGTGTACCAATATCAACCTTTCTCAGGTAATTACTGATCCTACAAAACCAAAGAGATCCTTCAAGGTTGTCCCTGATTGGCTCAATCTTAACATATCAAAGGTAGAAAATCTGCAGTATCTGAACTTGGTGTTAGTTATCACTGCTCAATAGCCTGTATCAGAATTGCAAAAATGAAAACATTAGGTCCACGCTTGGTATCCAGATCCTGAAACATCTCCATGAGCAGGCTTTTTTTTAACTGATCTGTTGAATAGTTATATGACACTGTTAAAATCCCAGATGAAGATCTAGCACTTGACCATTTTTGTAAATCTTCTAATTCCATAGTTGATAAACACGCCCCTTTTAAAAAGTATAGAACTTAGAACAGGTCTATCCCTGGCTTTCGGCAGAAATGTCTTCTTTACTTTTTTTTCCCCTTGTCCTGTTCAGCATTATGTCAGAAGAATTGTAGTCTGAATACCTTTGATGCCAAACAGATTTGTTTTGCCAAGGGAAGTTTTATAAGTGTAAAGCTCCCCTTGATGCCCATTTATTTACTTCTGTTTACAATATATGACATGAACTGAACTGAACCGGACCGGGGGACAAGGAAAGAAGAAGAGGAAAGAAGAGGAAACAGAACAAAAATAGAAACAAAAACCAGACAACCAGCTGCTACACCTGTAAAAAACAAAACAATCCATGGCCTATGAGGGGAATCCAGCCTTAGCGCCACCAGGAGCACCTGAAAGCAGACAAGCAGAGAAAAAACAAACACACAAACAAACAAAAACAAGCACAAGAAGCGGCAATCGCATACAACACAGCTGTGGATATAGATGACCTGAGACGACATGATAATACATCAACTGCTTAGTGACCATGCTACTGGACTAATGAATGTGTGTGTGTGTGTGTGTGAGAACATGCAACACCCATGGCACAGGACCTACATGATAACCGTGCTTAGTTATGAGTGTATAAGCGTACAGGGCCACAATCCACAGCCCCCCCCCCAAGCAATCAGAAGCAGGCAGAGAGGGCCACAAGACCCAGGCCACCAGCAGCCCCCACAGAGTACAGAACCCAGGCAGCCCACTGCAGTGGCAACCACGCATCCACCCAGAAGACTGCAGAGGAAGCCCCCGGAAAGAGCCCCCATAAGCATAGGGCAGAGGCACTCCGGGAACCAGGGGTAACAGCCCACCGACCCCGCCAGGCCCCAGCCGCCCAGACATGGGCCGTGCACTGGACCTGGGCCCCAGGAGCCCGAGCGCCCCCAAACCCCCCGGCAGAGGCCCCACCCAATACCCAGGAGGGCCAAGCGCCCCAGACAGCCACAAAGTGGGTCAGCGCCTGCCCCAGCGCCCCTGGCCAAGTGCCCTGGGAGTCAAGACGTGCCCACAGGTGGGTGAAGTCGCGAGCAGTGGGGAGAGGCAACGCTGATGCCCCATCGGGAGAAACACAGGCAGGCCAGGCGACAGCAAGTCCCAGATCCAGGCCCAATCATTACCACACACACTTTCACGTCCCATACATCCACACATCCACACATCCTACCTCCCTCGACTCTGCTGGGGTGTAGTGCAGCGGGCACACCAGGAGGCCAGCAACCCCCCAGCCACCCCAGACCGCGAACCAGCAGAACAATTAATTAATCCTCCTGGCCCCTCCTGCCCCGAGCAGACACCAGGAAGCAGGGGTGTGCGAAGAAGACCCCTCCCCTCACCCTTCTGGCTCTTCAATATTTTCTAATAGTGAGCAATTAAAATTGAGGGGCAGCCAAACTTGTAGAACTGGGAGCGCGGCACTCTGGGCAGCCTACATACCCAAAGAGCCCCGCCCACCAGATGCCACTCAGTGTAACCACCCCCCAAGACCTAATGTGTGTGTGTGAGTGTGTTTGATAAGTAGTAATGTCTAAGGTGTAATTAAAACAGGGGCAGGGAACTGCAGAGTGCAACCAAAGGGGACCACCTACGTGGCCCCATCCACTACACCCCACCGAACACACACGCCCCCAAAACCCTTCATGTGTGAGTGTGTGCTGTGTACAGGAGCCAGAAGGGAGAGGGGTATGGGGATATATACCGGGGGAGCTACTCTCCCCCAGAGAGGGCAGCCAGGGACTGGCTGCAATAGGCATCCCCGCTACCTGGGAGCCAACAATGGGCAGGAGGGCCTGATGTCCACCAGGCTCGGGGCCTGCAGCGACCATATTCCGGGAGCTACTGTACCCCCAGAAGGTACCCATCCCGCCCCACCCCACTCAACCCAACCCCACCCAGGAGGACCTCTACAAAAAACAAACAAACAACATCAAAAAACAAACAAACAAACCACCCGGTCACACCAGTCGCAGCAGCCCGGGCCTGAGACCCACCATCACCCAGCAACCCACCACCACCACTATGTGATAAAACTAATCAGAGGGGACCAGAGAGAATGAAATTCAGCCAATTGATGTTTTGAGGAGGCAGACATTGTTTCCATGCTAATATAATCTAAAAGAAAATTTCTAAACTGGTTAATACACAGATTGTTCTTCGCTTTCCAGTTCAGGAGTCTAAGGGAGAGCCCAGACACCCTGCGGAGGAAACCCATTTCGGCCGCTTGTATTCGCGATCTTGTTCTTTCGGTCACTACCCACAACTCGTGACCATAGGTGAGGATGGGAACGTAGATTGACCAGTAAGTAGAGAGCTTCGCCTTCTGGCTCAGCTCCCTCTTCACAACGACGGGTCGGTGCAGAGCCTGCAACACTGCAGGCGCCGCACCGATCCGCCCGTCAATCTCCCGCTCCATTCGTCCGTCACTCGTGAACAAGACCCCGAGATACTTGAACTCCTCCTCTTGGGGAAGGATCTCATTCCCGACCCGGAGAGAGCATTGCACCCTTTTCCGGCTGAGAACCATAGTCTCGGATTTGGAGGTGCTGATTCTCATCCCAGCCGCTTCACACTCGGCTGCGAATCACTCCAGTGAGAGCTGAAGGTCACGGCCTGACGACGCTAACAGAACCACATCATCTGCAAAAAGCAGAGACCCGATTCTGAGGTCGCCAAATGGGACACCCTCAACGCCCTGGCTCCGCCTAGAAATTCTGTCCATAAAAGTTAGGAACAGAATCGGTGACAAAGGGCAGCCCTGACGGAGTCCAACTCTCACCGGAAACGTATCCGACTTACTGCCGGCAATGCGGACCAAACTCTGGCACCGGTCATACAGAGACCGAACGGCCCCTATCAAGGGGTCCGGCACTCCATATTCCCGGAGCACCCCCCACAGGACTCCACGAGGGACACGATCGAACGCTTTCTCCAAGTCCACAAAACACATGTAGACTGGTTGGGCGAACTCCCATGCACCCTCCAGGATCCTGCCGAGGGTATAGAGCTGGTCCACTGTTCCACGGCCAGGACGAAAGCCACACTGCATCTCCTGAATCCGAGGCTCGATTATCCGACGGATCCTCCTCTCCAATACCCCCGAATAGACCTTACCAGGGATGCTGAGGAGTGTGATACCCCTATAGTTGGAACACACCCTCCGGTCCCCCTTTTTAAAGAGGGGGACCACCACCTTAATCTGCCAGTCCAGAGGCACTGTCCCCGATGTCAACGCGATACTGCAGAGGCGTGTCAGCCAAGACAGCCCTACAACATCCAGAGCCTTGAGAAACTCAGGAGTTTCATCATGATGCTGGGAATAGAACCTCTTTCCCAGAATAGTTCAACCTTCATTACTCAACTGATCATAACTCCGCAATGAGCACATTTCAAAGTATCATTCCTCTACATATATTCAAAAATCTATGTGTAAATGTTTAATATTTCTTATATTTGTTGATGTCATTCTGTGTGCATGTGGCCTAAACCCAATCTCTGTGTGGCAATTTTAATTTAAACAAGTTGAACTCTGCCTCTGATCATTTAAAAAAGGTGTGTACCAATATCAACCTTTCTCAGGTAATTACTGATCCTACAAAACCAAAGAGATCCTTCAAGGTTGTCCCTGATTGGCTCAATCTTAACATATCAAAGGTAGAAAATCTGCAGTATCTGAACTTGGTGTTAGTTATCACTGCTCAATAGCCTGTATCAGAATTGCAAAAATGAAAACATTAGGTCCACGCTTGGTATCCAGATCCTGAAACATCTCCATGAGCAGGCTTTTTTTTAACTGATCTGTTGAATAGTTATATGACACTGTTAAAATCCCAGATGAAGATCTAGCACTTGACCATTTTTGTAAATCTTCTAATTCCATAGTTGATAAACACGCCCCTTTTAAAAAGTATAGAACTTAGAACAGGTCTATCCCTGGCTTTCGGCAGAAATGTCTTCTTTACTTTTTTTTCCCCTTGTCCTGTTCAGCATTATGTCAGAAGAATTGTAGTCTGAATACCTTTGATGCCAAACAGATTTGTTTTGCCAAGGGAAGTTTTATAAGTGTAAAGCTCCCCTTGATGCCCATTTATTTACTTCTGTTTACAATATATGACATGAACTGAACTGAACCGGACCGGGGGACAAGGAAAGAAGAAGAGGAAAGAAGAGGAAACAGAACAAAAATAGAAACAAAAACCAGACAACCAGCTGCTACACCTGTAAAAAACAAAACAATCCATGGCCTATGAGGGGAATCCAGCCTTAGCGCCACCAGGAGCACCTGAAAGCAGACAAGCAGAGAAAAAACAAACACACAAACAAACAAAAACAAGCACAAGAAGCGGCAATCGCATACAACACAGCTGTGGATATAGATGACCTGAGACGACATGATAATACATCAACTGCTTAGTGACCATGCTACTGGACTAATGAATGTGTGTGTGTGTGTGTGTGAGAACATGCAACACCCATGGCACAGGACCTACATGATAACCGTGCTTAGTTATGAGTGTATAAGCGTACAGGGCCACAATCCACAGCCCCCCCCCCAAGCAATCAGAAGCAGGCAGAGAGGGCCACAAGACCCAGGCCACCAGCAGCCCCCACAGAGTACAGAACCCAGGCAGCCCACTGCAGTGGCAACCACGCATCCACCCAGAAGACTGCAGAGGAAGCCCCCGGAAAGAGCCCCCATAAGCATAGGGCAGAGGCACTCCGGGAACCAGGGGTAACAGCCCACCGACCCCGCCAGGCCCCAGCCGCCCAGACATGGGCCGTGCACTGGACCTGGGCCCCAGGAGCCCGAGCGCCCCCAAACCCCCCGGCAGAGGCCCCACCCAATACCCAGGAGGGCCAAGCGCCCCAGACAGCCACAAAGTGGGTCAGCGCCTGCCCCAGCGCCCCTGGCCAAGTGCCCTGGGAGTCAAGACGTGCCCACAGGTGGGTGAAGTCGCGAGCAGTGGGGAGAGGCAACGCTGATGCCCCATCGGGAGAAACACAGGCAGGCCAGGCGACAGCAAGTCCCAGATCCAGGCCCAATCATTACCACACACACTTTCACGTCCCATACATCCACACATCCACACATCCTACCTCCCTCGACTCTGCTGGGGTGTAGTGCAGCGGGCACACCAGGAGGCCAGCAACCCCCCAGCCACCCCAGACCGCGAACCAGCAGAACAATTAATTAATCCTCCTGGCCCCTCCTGCCCCGAGCAGACACCAGGAAGCAGGGGTGTGCGAAGAAGACCCCTCCCCTCACCCTTCTGGCTCTTCAATATTTTCTAATAGTGAGCAATTAAAATTGAGGGGCAGCCAAACTTGTAGAACTGGGAGCGCGGCACTCTGGGCAGCCTACATACCCAAAGAGCCCCGCCCACCAGATGCCACTCAGTGTAACCACCCCCCAAGACCTAATGTGTGTGTGTGAGTGTGTTTGATAAGTAGTAATGTCTAAGGTGTAATTAAAACAGGGGCAGGGAACTGCAGAGTGCAACCAAAGGGGACCACCTACGTGGCCCCATCCACTACACCCCACCGAACACACACGCCCCCAAAACCCTTCATGTGTGAGTGTGTGCTGTGTACAGGAGCCAGAAGGGAGAGGGGTATGGGGATATATACCGGGGGAGCTACTCTCCCCCAGAGAGGGCAGCCAGGGACTGGCTGCAATAGGCATCCCCGCTACCTGGGAGCCAACAATGGGCAGGAGGGCCTGATGTCCACCAGGCTCGGGGCCTGCAGCGACCATATTCCGGGAGCTACTGTACCCCCAGAAGGTACCCATCCCGCCCCACCCCACTCAACCCAACCCCACCCAGGAGGACCTCTACAAAAAACAAACAAACAACATCAAAAAACAAACAAACAAACCACCCGGTCACACCAGTCGCAGCAGCCCGGGCCTGAGACCCACCATCACCCAGCAACCCACCACCACCACTATGTGATAAAACTAATCAGAGGGGACCAGAGAGAATGAAATTCAGCCAATTGATGTTTTGAGGAGGCAGACATTGTTTCCATGCTAATATAATCTAAAAGAAAATTTCTAAACTGGTTAATACACAGATTGTTCTTCGCTTTCCAGTTCAGGAGTCTAAGGGAGAGCCCAGACACCCTGCGGAGGAAACCCATTTCGGCCGCTTGTATTCGCGATCTTGTTCTTTCGGTCACTACCCACAACTCGTGACCATAGGTGAGGATGGGAACGTAGATTGACCAGTAAGTAGAGAGCTTCGCCTTCTGGCTCAGCTCCCTCTTCACAACGACGGGTCGGTGCAGAGCCTGCAACACTGCAGGCGCCGCACCGATCCGCCCGTCAATCTCCCGCTCCATTCGTCCGTCACTCGTGAACAAGACCCCGAGATACTTGAACTCCTCCTCTTGGGGAAGGATCTCATTCCCGACCCGGAGAGAGCATTGCACCCTTTTCCGGCTGAGAACCATAGTCTCGGATTTGGAGGTGCTGATTCTCATCCCAGCCGCTTCACACTCGGCTGCGAATCACTCCAGTGAGAGCTGAAGGTCACGGCCTGACGACGCTAACAGAACCACATCATCTGCAAAAAGCAGAGACCCGATTCTGAGGTCGCCAAATGGGACACCCTCAACGCCCTGGCTCCGCCTAGAAATTCTGTCCATAAAAGTTAGGAACAGAATCGGTGACAAAGGGCAGCCCTGACGGAGTCCAACTCTCACCGGAAACGTATCCGACTTACTGCCGGCAATGCGGACCAAACTCTGGCACCGGTCATACAGAGACCGAACGGCCCCTATCAAGGGGTCCGGCACTCCATATTCCCGGAGCACCCCCCACAGGACTCCACGAGGGACACGATCGAACGCTTTCTCCAAGTCCACAAAACACATGTAGACTGGTTGGGCGAACTCCCATGCACCCTCCAGGATCCTGCCGAGGGTATAGAGCTGGTCCACTGTTCCACGGCCAGGACGAAAGCCACACTGCATCTCCTGAATCCGAGGCTCGATTATCCGACGGATCCTCCTCTCCAATACCCCCGAATAGACCTTACCAGGGATGCTGAGGAGTGTGATACCCCTATAGTTGGAACACACCCTCCGGTCCCCCTTTTTAAAGAGGGGGACCACCACCTTAATCTGCCAGTCCAGAGGCACTGTCCCCGATGTCAACGCGATACTGCAGAGGCGTGTCAGCCAAGACAGCCCTACAACATCCAGAGCCTTGAGAAACTCAGGACGGACCTCATCCACCCCCGGGGCCTTGCCACCGAGGAGCTTTTTAACCACCTCGGCAACCTCAGCCCCAAAAATGGGAGGCCCCGTCTCCGAGCTCTCCGACTCTGCCTCTTCCGAGCACGTGTTGGTAGGATTGAGGAGTTCCTCGAAGTACTCCCCCCACCGACTCACAACATCCCTAGTTGAGGTCAGCAAAGCCCCGTCCCCACTGTAAACAGTGTTGACTGTGAGCCGCTTCCCCCCCCTGAGCCGCGGCCCGTCTGGCCCGTCGGTACCTATCAGCTTCTTCCAGGGTCCCACTGGCCAAAAAGGCCCGATAGGACTCCTTCTTCAGCTTGACGGCTTCCCTCACCACTGGTGTCCACCAGCAGGTTCGAGGGTTGCCGCCACGACAGGCACCGACCACCTTACGGCCACAACTCCGACCAGCTGCCTCGGCAATGGAGTCACGGAACATGGCCCATTCGGACTCAATGTCCCCCACCTCAAATATGGTTGAAGCTCTGCCGGAGGTGGGAGTTAAAGCTCCTTCTGACGGGGGATTCTGACAAACGCTCCCAGCAGACCCTCACAATACGTATGGGCCTGCCAGGTCTGATCGGCATCCTCCCCCACCAGCGGAGCCAACTCACCACCAGGTGGTGATCAGTTGACAGCTCCGCCCCTCTCTTCACCCGAGTGTCCAGGACATACGGCCGCAAGTCCGATGATACAACCACAAAGTCGATCATCGAACTGCGGCCAAGGGTGTCCTGGTGCCAAGTGCACATATGGACACCCTTATGCCTGAACATGGTGTTCGTTATGGACAGTCTATGACTGGCACAGAAGTCCAACAACATACCACCACTCTGATTCAGATCGGGGGGGCCGTTCCTCCCAATCACACCCCTCCAGGTCTCACTGTCATTGCCCACGTGAGCATTGAAGTCCCCCAGCAGAATGAGGGAGTCTCCGGTAGGAGCATTCTCCAGTGCCTCCCCCAGAGACTCCAAAAAG
The DNA here is from genome assembly GCF_036924035.1 of Leuresthes tenuis. Classification (NCBI taxonomy): domain Eukaryota; kingdom Metazoa; phylum Chordata; class Actinopteri; order Atheriniformes; family Atherinopsidae; genus Leuresthes; species Leuresthes tenuis. The sequence goes on from NW_027325362.1 coordinate 25,701,762, forward strand.
GGTAGGTACTCTGAACTGCTGTTTGGCGCATAGGCACAAACAACAGTCAGGACTCGTCCCCCCACCCAAAGGCGGAGGGAGGCTACCCTCTCGTTCACTGGGGTAAACCCCAATGTACTGGCACACAGCCGGGGGGCAATAAGTATGCCCACACCTGCTCTGCGCCTCTCACCACGGGCAACTCCAGAGTGGAAGAGAGTCCAACCCCTCTCAAGAGTACTGGTTCCAGATCCCAAGCCGTGCGTCGAGGTGAGTCCGACTATATCTAACGGTCTGATGAAGTTTCAACAATAAACAACAAACTTTGTATTATGAGAAAGAACCAGACTCATTCTTCAGGAATCCGAAAATAAGCTCTATTTTACGAGTTATGCACGAATTCGGATTCTCCTATAAAACGAATTCCTTAACTCAAACCATGTTAAGACTGCTTTGTCCTTCATATTTATTCATGTCTAATCAAGTTTCAATGATAAACAACGTTGTACTTTGTAGAATGAGAAAGAACTTCTTCAGCAATAAGCATCTCTCGACAAATGACGAAATAAAGATTTTGCTATAAAATTAATTGCTATCAGCCTGACTTAAAACTGTTTGTCTTCCTTATTTATCCACTTCAAATCAAGTTTCAACAATTAAAAAAATTTTGTAGTTTGAGAAAGAACAACTTAATCTTGAGCAATCAGTATAAAAAGAGGGTAAGCAAAGGTGCGAATGTCCAACCATACATGATCAAAACAGGGAGCGGAGGTGTTTGGCTGAGACAAGGTGTGAATGTCCACCCATAATTAATGAAAAGCGGGCAACAAGTAGGTTCAAATGCCCAACCATACATCATCAAAAGCAGGAGTGGATATGTTCGGCTACAAGAAGGTTTGAACGTCTGACCATAGTTTGTAAAAAGCGGGTAAGAAAAGGTTCGAATGCCCGAACATACACCATCAAAGGAGGGAGCGGAGGTGTTCCGCTGTAAGAAGGTGTGAATGTCCGACCATAGTTGGTAAAAAACGGGTAAGAAAAGGTTAAAATACCCGACTGTACACAATCAGTAGCGGGTGCGGAGTTGTTCGGCTACTAAAAGCTGTGAAAGTCCGACCATGGTTTGTAAAAAGCGGGTAAGAAAAGGTTCGAATGCCCGAAAATGTATGATCAAAAGAGGGAGCGGAGGTGTTTGGCTGCAAGAAGGTGTGAATGTACACCCATAATTACTGAAAAATGGGTAAGAAAAGGTGCGAATGCCCAACTATACATAATCAAAAGCAGGAGTGGATGTGTTCGGCTCCAAGAAGGGTTGAATGTCTGACCATAGTTTGTAAAAAGCAGGTAAGAAAAGGTTTGACTGCCCGAACATACACCATCAAAAGAGGGAGCGGAGGTGTTCCGCTGTAAGAAGGTGTGAATGTCCGACCATAGTTGGTAAAAAGTGGGTAAGAAAAGGTTAAAATACCCGACTGTACACAATCAATAGCGGGAGCGGAGTTGTTCGGCTACTAAAAGATGTGAAAGTCCGACTATGGTTTGTAAATAGCGGGTAAGAAAAGGTGCTAATGCCCGACAATGTATGATCAAAAGAGGGAGCGGAGGTGTTCGGCTGCAAGAAGGTCTGAATGTCCAACCATAATTTGTAAAAACCGGGAAGGAAAGGCTCGAAAGCCCGACTATACACCATCAAAAGCGGGAGCAGAGTGGTTCAGCTGCAAGAAGGTCTGAATGTCCATCAATAATTGCTTTAAAACATGAAAGAAAATTTTCGAATATCATCCGCACATGATCATAAGAAGGAGAGGAGGTGTTCAGCTGCAAGAAGGTGTGAACGTCCACCCATAATTCCTGAAAATTGGGTAAAAAAAGGTGCGAATGCCCAACCATACATTATCAAAAGCAGGTGTGAATGTCAGATCATAATTTGCAAAAAGCTGATGAGAAAGGGTGAGAATGCCCGACTATACACCATCAAATGCGGGAGCGGAGGTGTTCGGCTCTGAGTAGGTGTGAATGTCCGACCATAATTGCTGAAAAATGTGTTAGAAAAGGAAAGAATACCGGACCATACATCATCAAAAGCGAGAGAGGTGGTGTTCGGCTGCAAAAAGGTGTAAATGTTCGACTAAAGTTTGTAAAAAGCGGGTAAGACATGGTGCGAATGCCTGACAAGGTATGATCAAAAGCAGGAGCGGAGGTTTTCAGCTGCAAGAAGGTCTAAATATCCATCAATAATTGCTAGAAAACATGAAAGAAAATTTTCGAAAATCAAACCGCACATGATCATAAGTGGGAGAGGAGGTGTTCAGCTGCAAGAAGGTGTGAAAGTCCACCCATTATTCCTGACAAATGGGTAAAAAAAAGGTGCGAATGCCCAACCATACATCATCAAAAGCAGGAGTGGATGTGTTCGGCTACAAGAAGGTGTGAAAGTTCAGCCATGGTTTGTAAAAAGCTGCTAAGAAAAGGTGCGGAGGTTTTCGGCTACAAGAAGGTTTGAATGTCCGACCATAGTTTGTAAAAAGCGGGTAAGAAAAGGTTCAAATGCCTGACTATATACCATCAAAAGCGGAAGCGGAGGTGTTCGGCTGCAAGAAGGTGTGAATGTCCGACCAAAGTTTGCAAAAAGCAGTTAAGAAAAGGTTCGAATGCCCGAATATATACCATCAAACGCGGGAGCAGAGCTGTTCGACTGCAAGTAGGTGTGAATGTCCAGCCATAATTACTCACAAACGGGTAAGGAAAGGTAGTATTGCCAGACCATACATGATCAAAACAGGGAGCTGAGGTGGTTCAGCTGCAAGGTGTGAATGTCTGACTATAGTTTGTAAAAAGCGGGTAAGACAAGGTGCGAATTCCCGACAATGTATGATCAAAAGAGGGAGTGGAGGTCTTCGGCTGTAAGGTCTGAATGTCCAACCATAATTTCTAAAAACCGGGTAAGAAAAGGCTCGAAAGCCCGACTATACACAATCAAAAGCGGGAGCGGGAGGTTTTCAGCTGCAAATCCTTCACTCAAACCAAGTGAAAACTGCTTTGTCCTTCATATTTATCAATGTCTAGATCGACTTCAACAAAGAACAACATTGTACTTTGCAGTAAAGAAAGAGCAAATCAAAAGTTTTAGGAATCCGAGAATAAGCTTATTTTCATGAGTTCTGCACGATTATTGATTTTACTATAAATGAATGCCTTCACTCAAACTATGTTAAAACTGCTTTGTCCTTCATATTTATCAATGTCTAGATTGACTTCAACAAAGAACAACACTGGATTTTGCAGTAGAAGAAAGAGCAACACTGAAGGATCAGTAATCCGAGAATAAGCTTATTTTCATACGTTCTTGCATGATTTGGGATTTTATGTATAAAATGAATTCCTTCACTCAAACCAAGTTAAAACTGCTTTGTCCTTCATATTTATCAATGTCTAGATCGACTTCAACAAAGAACAACATTGTATTTTGCAGTAGAAGAAAAAGCAACACTGGAGGATCAGGAATCCGAGAATAAGCTTACTTTCATGAGTCCTGCACGATTTCGGATTTTCCTATAAAATGAATTGCTTTGCTCAAACCAAGTTAAAATTGCTTTGTCCTTCATAGTTATCCATGTCTAAAATGTATCAAGCATAAAGTTCCTCATATTACCCTGAATGAGAAAGAAGCATCCCTTTGGTTGAGCAATACGTTCCTTTTGCGGAGTTATGCATGATTTCGGATTTTGCTATAAAATTCATTCCTATTGATTGTGTACAATCGGGTATTTTAACCTTTTCTTACCCGCTATTTACCAACTATGGTCAGACATTCACACCGTCTTACAGCGGAACATCTCCGCTCCTGCTTTTGATGGTGTATAGTCAGGCATTTGAACCTTTTCTTACCCGCTTTTTACAAACTATGGTCGGACATTCAAACCTTCTTGTAGCCGAAAACCTCTGCTCCCTCTTTTGATTATACATTGTCGGGCATTCGCACCTTATCTTACCCGCTTTTTACAAACTATAGTCAGACATTCACACCTTGGTGCTGAACCACCTCAGCTCCCTGTTTTGATCATGTATGGTCTGGCAATACTACCTTTTCTTACCCGTTTGTGAGTAATTATGGCTGGACATTCACACCTACTTGCAGTCGAACAGCTCTGCTCCCGCTTTTGATTATGTTTGGTTGGATATTCGAACCTTTTCTTAACTGCTTTTTACAAACTTTGGTCGGACGTTCACACCTTCTTTCAGCCGAACACTTCCGCTTCCGCTTTTGATGGTATATATTCGGGCATTCGAACCTTTTCTTACCAGCTTTTTACAAACCATGGTTGGACTATCACACCTTCTTGTAGCCGAACAACTCCGCTCCCCCTATTGATTGTATACAGTCGGGTATTTTAACCTTTTCTTACCCGCTTTTTACCAACTATGTTCGGACATTCACACCGTCTTACAGCGGAACACCTCCGCTCCCGCTTTTGATGGTGTATAGTCAGGCATTTTAACCTTTTCTTACCCGCTTTTTACAAACTATGGTCGGACATTCAAACCTTCTTGTAGCCAAAAACCTTCGCTCCCTCTTTTGATCATACATTGTCGGGCATTCGCACCTTTTCTTACCCGTTTTTTACAAACCATGGTCCGACTTTCACACATTCTTGTAGCCAAACACATCCGCTCCCGCTATAGATTGTGTACAGTCGGGTATTTTAACCTTTTCTTACCCACTTTTTACCAACTATGGTCGGACATTCACACCTTCTTACAGCGGAACACCTCCGCTCCCTCTTTTGATGGTGTATGTTTGGGCATTCGAACCTTTTCTTACCCGCTTTTTACAAACTATGCTTGGACATTCAAACCTTCTTGTAGCCGAACACATCCAATCCTTCTTTTGATGATGTATGCTTGGGCATTCAAACCTACTTTTTACCCGCTTTTCATTAATTTTGGGTGGACATTCACACCTTGTCACAGCCAAACACCTCCGCTCCCTGTTTTGATCATGTATGGTTGGACATTCGCACCTTTTCTCACCCGCTTTTTGCAAACTATGGTCGGCTGTTCACAGCTTCCTCTCCACCATACTTGTATGGTGGGATATTCACACCCACTTGCATCCGAAGACCTTTTGTTGATATTTAGTTGGTCATTCGCAGCTTACCCGCTTTTGGCAAACTATGGCCTTCTTGCAGCCAAACACCTCTGAACACGCTTTTGATAATGTAAGGTTGGGCATTCAGACCTTGCTTCACCTGCTTTTCACCAAATATAGTCGGACATTCACACCTTCTTGCAGCCGAACACTTCCGCTCCACCTTTTAGTGTTCTATCACACCTTTTTTTCACCGAATTTTATAGATTATGGTTGGAAATTCTCAACCACTCTCATCCGAAGACCTCTCCTCCCGCTTTTGTTAATATATTTGAACTTTAGTCGGACATTCACACCTTCTTGCAGCTGAACCACCTCCGCTCCCTGTTTTGATCATGTATGGTCTGGCAATACTACCTTTTCTTACCCGTTTGTGAGTAATTATGGCTGGACATTCACACCTACTTGCAGCCGAACACCACCTCTCTCGCTTTTGATGATGTATGGACCGGCATTCTTACCTTTTCTAACACATTTTTCAGATATTACGGTCGGAGATTCACACCTACTCACAGCCGAACAACTCCGCTCCCGCATTTGATGGTGTGCAGTCGGACATTCTCACCCTTTCTCATCAGCTTTTTGCAAATTATGATCTGAAATTCACACCTACTTGCAGTCGAAAAGCTATGCTCCCGCTTTTGATTATGTTTGGTTGGATATTCAAACCTTTTCTTAACTGCTTTTTACAAACTTTGGTTGGATGTTCACACCTTCTTGTAGACGAACACATCCACTCCTTCTTTTGATGATGTATGGTTTGGCATTTTCACCTTTTTTTTACCCATTTGTCAGGAATAATGGGTGGACATTCACACCTTCTTGCAGCTGAACACCTCCTCTCCCACTTATGATCATGTGCGGTTTGATTTTCGAAAATTTTCTTTCATGTTTTCTAGCAATTATTGATGGACATTTAGACCTTCTTGCAGCTGAACACCTCCGCTCCTGCTTTTGATCATACCTTGTCAGGCATTCGCACCATGTCTTACCCGCTTTTTACAAACTTTAGTCGAACATTTACACCTTTTTGCAGCCGAACACCACCTCTCTCGCTTTTGATGATGTATGGTCCGGCATTCTTTCCTTTTCTAACACATTTTTCAGCAATTATATTCGGACATTCACACCTACTCAGAGCCGAACACCTCCGCTCCCGCATTTGATGGTGTATAGTCGGGCATTCTCACCCTTTCGCATCAGCTTTTTGCAAATTATGATCTGACATTCACACCTGCTTTTGACAATGTATGGTTGGGCATTTGCACCTTTTTTTACCCATTTTTCAGGAATTATGGGTGGACATTCACACCTTCTTGCAGCTGAACACCTCCTCTCCTTCTTATGATCATGTGCGGATGATATTCGAAAATTTTCTTTCATGTTTTAAAGCAATTATTGATGGACACTCAGACCTTCTTGCAGCTGAACCACTCTGCTCCCGCTTTTGATGGTGTATAGTCGGGCTTTCGAGCCTTTCCTTCCCGGTTTTTACAAATTATGGTTGGACATTCAGACCTTCTTGCAGCCGAACACATCCGCTCCCTCTTTTGATCATACATTGTCGGGCATTCGAACCTTTTCTTACCCGCTTTTTACAAACCATGGTTGGACTTTCACACCTTCTTGTAGCCGAACAACTCCGCTCCCGCTATTGATTGTGTACAGTTGGGTATTTTAACCTTTTCTTACCCGCTTTTTACCAACTATGGTCGGACATTCACACCGTCTTACAGCGGAACACCTCCGCTCCGCGCTTTTGATGGTTTATAGTCAGGCATTTGAACCTTTTCTTACCCGCTTTTTACAAACTATGGTTGGAGTTTCACACCTTCTTGTAGCCGAACAACTTCGCTCCCGCTATTGATTGTGTACAGTCGGGTATTCGAACCTTTTCTTAACTGCTTTTTACAAACTTTGGTCGGACGTTCACACCTTCTTGCAGCCGAACACTTCCGCTTCCGCTTTTGATGGTATATATTCGGGCATTCGAACCTTTTCTTACCAGCTTTTTACAAACCATGGTTGGACTATCACACCTTCTTGTAGCCGAACAACTCCGCTCCCCCTATTGATTGTGTACAGTCGGGTATTTTAACCTTTTCTTACCCGCTTTTTACCAACTATGTTCGGACATTCACACCGTCTTACAGCGGAACACCTCCGCTCCCGCTTTTGATGGTGTATAGTCAGGCATTTTAACCTTTTCTTACCCGCTTTTTACAAACTATGGTCGGACATTCAAACCTTCTTGTAGCCAAAAACCTTCGCTCCCTCTTTTGATCATACATTGTCGGGCATTCGCACCTTTTCTTACCCGTTTTTTACAAACCATGGTCCGACTTTCACACATTCTTGTAGCCAAACACATCCGCTCCCGCTATAGATTGTGTACAGTCGGGTATTTTAACCTTTTCTTACCCACTTTTTACCAACTATGGTCGGACATTCACACCTTCTTACAGCGGAACACCTCCGCTCCCTCTTTTGATGGTGTATGTTTGGGCATTCGAACCTTTTCTTACCCGCTTTTTACAAACTATGCTTGGACATTCAAACCTTCTTGTAGCCGAACACATCCACTCCTTCTTTTGATGATGTATGCTTGGGCATTCAAACCTACTTTTTACCCGCTTTTCATTAATTTTGGGTGGACATTCACACCTTGTCACAGCCAAACACCTCCGCTCCCTGTTTTGATCATGTATGGTTGGACATTCGCACCTTTTCTCACCCGCTTTTTGCAAACTATGGTCGGCTGTTCACAGCTTCCTCTCCACCATACTTGTATGGTGGGATATTCACACCCACTTGCATCCGAAGACCTTTTGTTGATATTTAGTTGGTCATTCGCAGCTTACCCGCTTTTGGCAAACTATGGCCTTCTTGCAGCCAAACACCTCTGAACACGCTTTTGATAATGTAAGGTTGGGCATTCAGACCTTGCTTCACCTGCTTTTCACCAAATATAGTCGGACATTCACACCTTCTTGCAGCTGAACACTTCCGCTCCACCTTTTAGTGTTCTATCACACCTTTTTTTCACCGAATTTTATAGATTATGGTTGGAAATTCTCAAACCACTCTCATCCGAAGACCTCTCCTCCCGCTTTTGTTAATATATTTGAACTTTAGTCGGACATTCACACCTTCTTGCAGCTGAACCACCTCCGCTCCCTGTTTTGATCATGTATGGTCTGGCAATACTACCTTTTCTTACCCGTTTGTGAGTAATTATGGCTGGACATTCACACCTACTTGCAGCCGAACACCACCTCTCTCGCTTTTGATGATGTATGGACCGGCATTCTTACCTTTTCTAACACATTTTTCAGAAATTACGGTCGGAGATTCACACCTACTCACAGCCGAACAACTCCGCTCCCGCATTTGATGGTGTGCAGTCGGACATTCTCACCCTTTCTCATCAGCTTTTTGCAAATTATGATCTGAAATTCACACCTACTTGCAGTCGAAAAGCTATGCTCCCGCTTTTGATTATGTTTGGTTGGATATTCAAACCTTTTCTTAACTGCTTTTTACAAACTTTGGTTGGACGTTCACACCTTCTTGTAGACGAACACATCCACTCCTTCTTTTGATGATGTATGGTTTGGCATTTTCACCTTTTTTTTACCCATTTGTCAGGAATAATGGGTGGACATTCACACCTTCTTGCAGCTGAACACCTCCTCTCCCACTTATGATCATGTGCGGTTTGATTTTCGAAAATTTTCTTTCATGTTTTCTAGCAATTATTGATGGACATTTAGACCTTCTTGCAGCTGAACACCTCCGCTCCTGCTTTTGATCATACCTTGTCAGGCATTCGCACCATGTCTTACCCGCTTTTTACAAACTTTAGTCGAACATTTACACCTTTTTGCAGCCGAACACCACCTCTCTCGCTTTTGATGATGTATGGTCCGGCATTCTTTCCTTTTCTAACACATTTTTCAGCAATCATGGTCGGACATTCACACCTACTCAGAGCCGAACACCTCCGCTCCCGCATTTGATGGTGTATAGTCGGGCATTCTCACCCTTTCGCATCAGCTTTTTGCAAATTATGATCTGACATTCACACCTGCTTTTGACAATGTATGGTTGGGCATTTGCACCTTTTTTTACCCATTTTTCAGGAATTATGGGTGGACATTCACACCTTCTTGCAGCTGAACACCTCCTCTCCTTCTTATGATCATGTGCGGATGATATTCGAAAATTTTCTTTCATGTTTTAAAGCAATTATTGATGGACACTCAGACCTTCTTGCAGCTGAACCACTCTGCTCCCGCTTTTGATGGTGTATAGTCGGGCTTTCGAGCCTTTCCTTCCCGGTTTTTACAAATTATGGTTGGACATTCAGACCTTCTTGCAGCCGAACACATCCGCTCCCTCTTTTGATCATACATTGTCGGGCATTCGAACCTTTTCTTACCCGCTTTTTACAAACCATGGTTGGACTTTCACACCTTCTTGTAGCCGAACAACTCCGCTCCCGCTATTGATTGTGTACAGTTGGGTATTTTAACCTTTTCTTACCCGCTTTTTACCAACTATGGTCGGACATTCACACCGTCTTACAGCGGAACACCTCCGCTCCGCGCTTTTGATGGTTTATAGTCAGGCATTTGAACCTTTTCTTACCCGCTTTTTACAAACTATGGTTGGAGTTTCACACCTTCTTGTAGCCGAACAACTCCGCTCCCGCTATTGATTGTGTACAGTCGGGTATTCGAACCTTTTCTTAACTGCTTTTTACAAACTTTGGTCGGACGTTCACACCTTCTTGCAGCCGAACACCTCCGCTTCCGCTTTTGATGGTATATATTCGGGCATTCAAACCTTTTCTTAGCAGCTTTTTACAAACCATGGTTGGACTTTCACACCTTCTTGTAGCCGAACAACTCCGCTCCCGCTATTGATTGTGTACAGTCGGGTATTTTAACCTTTTCTTTCCCGCTTTTTACCAACTATGGTCGGACATTCACACCGTCTTACAGCGGAACACCTCCGCTCCCTCCTTTGATGGTGAATGTTCGGGCATTCGAACCTTTTCATGTCCTCATTCATGTACACATTCTTCAGGAATCCGAAAATAAGCTCTATTTTACGAGTTATGCACGAATTCGGATTCTCCTATAAAACGAATTCCTTAACTCAAACCAAGTTAAGACTGCTTTTGTCCTTCATATTAATTCATGTCTAATCAAGTTTCAATGATAAACAACGTTGTACTTTGTAGAATGAGAAAGAACTTCTTCAGCAATAAGCATCTCTCGACAAATGACGAAATACAGATTTTGCTATAAAATTAATTGCAATCAGCCTGACTTAAAACTGTTTGTCTTCCTTATTTATCCACTTCAAATCAAGTTTCAACAATTAAAAAAATTTTGTATTTTGAGAAAGAACAACTTAATCTCGAGCAATCAGTATAAAAAGAGGGTAAGCAAAGGTGCGAATGTCAAACCATACATGATCAAGACAGGGAGCGGAGGTGTTTGGCTGCGACAAGGTGTGAATGTCCACCCATAATTAATGAAAAGCGGGCAACAAGTAGGTGCGAATGCCCAACCATACATCATCAAAAGCAGGAGTGGATATGTTCGGCTACTAAAAGATGTGAAAGTCTGACTATGGTTTGTAAAAAGCGGGTAAGAAAAGGTGCTAATGCCCGACAATGTATGATTAAAAGAGGGAGTGGAGGTTTTCGGCTGTAAGAAGGTCTGAATGTCCAACTATAATTTGTAAAAACCGTGGAAGAAAAGGCTTGAAAGCCCGACTATACATCATCATAAGCGGGAGAGGAGGTGTTCAGCTGCAAGAAGGTGTGAATGTCCACCCATAATTACTGAAAAATGGGTAAGAAAAGGTGCGAATGCCCAAACATACATCATCAAAAGCAGGAGTGGATGTGTTGGGCTACAAGAAGGTTTGAAAGTCCGACCATGGTTTGTAAAAAACGGGTAAGAAAAGGTTCGAATGCCCAAACATACACCATCAAAAGAGGGAGCGGAGGTGTTCCGCTGTAAGAAGGTGTGAATGTCCGACCATAGTTGGTAAAAAGTGGGTAAGAAAAGGTTAAAATACCCGACTGTACACAATCAATAGCGGGAGCGGAGTTGTTCGGCTACAAGAAGGTGTGAAAGTCCAACCATGGTTTGTAAAAAGCTGCTAAGAAAAGGTTCGAATGCCCGAATATATACCATCAAAAGCGGAAGCGGAGGTGTTCGGCTGCAAGAAGGTGTGAACGTCCGACCAAAGTTTGTAAAAAGCAGTTAAGAAAAGGTTCGAATATCCAACCAAACATAATCAAAAGCGGGAGCAGAGCTGTTCGACTGCAAGTAGGTGTGAATGTCCAGCCATAATTACTCACAAACGGGTAAGAAAAGGTAGTATTGCCAGACCATACATGATAAAAACAGGGAGCTGAGGTGGTTCAGCACCAAGGTGTGAATGTCTGACTATAGTTTGTAAAAAGCGGGTAAGATTAGGTGCGAATGCCCGACAATGTATATAAATGTCCGACCATAGTTTGTAAAAAGCGGGTAAGAAAAGGTTCAAATGCCTGACTATACACCATCAAAAGCGCGGAGCGGAGGTGTTCCACTGTAAGACGGTGTGAATGTCCGACCATAGTTGGTAAAAAGCGGGTAAGAAAAGGTTAAAATACCCGACTGTACACAATCAATAGCGGGAGCGGAGTTGTTCGGCTATAAGAAGGTGTGAAAGTCCAACCATGGTTTGTAAAAAGCTGGTAAGAAAAGGTTCGAATGACCGACAATGTATGATCAAAAGAGGGAGCGGAGGTGTTCGGCTGCAAGAAGGTCTGAATGTCCAACCATAATTTGTAAAAACCGGGAAGGAAAGGCTCGAAAGCCCGACTATACACCATCAAAAGCGGGAGCAGAGTGGTTCAGCTGCAAGAAGGTCTGAGTGTCCATCCATAATTGCTTTAAAACATGAAAGAAAATTTTCGAACATCATCCGCACATGATCACAAGAAGGAGAGGAGGTGTTCAGCTGCAAGAAGGTGTGAATGTCCACCCATAATTCCTGAAAAATGGGTAAAAAAAGGTGCGAATGCCCAACCATACATTATCAAAAGCAGGTGTGAATGTCTGATCATAATCTGCAAAAAGCTGATGCGAAAGGGTGAGAATGCCCGACTATACACCATCAAATGCGGGAGCGGAGGTGTTCGGCTCTGAGTAGGTGTGACTGTCCGACCATAATTGCTGAAAAATGTGTTAGAAAAGGAAAGAATGCCGGACCATACATCATCAAAAGCGAGAGAGGTGGTGTTCCGCTGCAAAAAGGTGTAAATGTTCGACTAAAGTTTGTAAAAAGCGGGTAAGACATGGTGCGAATGCCTGACCAGGTATGATCAAAAGCAGGAGCGGAGGTGTTCAGCTGCAAGAAGGTCTAAATGTCCATCAATAATTGCTAGAAAACATGAAAGAAAATTTTCGAAAATCAAACCGCACATGATCATAAGTGGGAGAGGAGGTGTTCAGCTGCAAGAAGGTGTGAATGTCCACCCATTATTCCTGACAAATGGGTAAAAAAAAGGTGCGAATGCCAAACCATACATCATCAAAAGAAGGAGTGGATGTGTTTGTCTACAAGAAGGTGTGAACGTCCAACCAAAGTTTGTAAAAAGCTGTTAAGAAAAGGTTTGAATATCCAACCAAACATAATCAAAAGCGGGAGCATAGCTTTTCGACTGCAAGTAGGTGTGAATTTCAGATCATAATTTGCAAAAAGCTGATGAGAAAGGGTGAGAATGTCCGACTGCACACCATCAAATGCGGGAGCGGAGTTGTTCGGCTGTGAGTAGGTGTGAATCTCCGACCGTAATTTCTGAAAAATGTGTTAGAAAAGGTAAGAATGCCGGTCCATACATCATCAAAAGCGAGAGAGGTGGTGTTCGGCTGCAAGTAGGTGTGAATGTCCAGCCATAATTACTCACAAACGGGTAAGAAAAGGTAGTATTGCCAGACCATACATGATCAAAACAGGGAGCGGAGGTGGTATAGCTGCAAGAAGGTGTGAATGTCCGACTAAAGTTCAAATATATTAACAAAAGCGGGAGGAGAGGTCTTCGGATGAGAGTGGTTGAGAATTTCCAACCATAATCTATAAAATTCGGTGAAAAAAAGGTGTGATAGAACACTAAAAGGTGGAGCGGAAGTGTTCGGCTGCAAGAAGGTGTGAATGTCCGACAATGTATGATCAAAAGAGGGAGCGGAGGTTTTTGGCTACAAGAAGGTTTGAATGTCCAACCATAGTTTGTAAAAAGCGGGTAAGAAAAGGTTCAAATGCCTAACTATACACCATCAAAAGCGGGAGCGGAGGTGTTCCGCTGTAAGACGGTGTGAATGTCCGACCATAGTTGGTAAAAAGCGGGTAAGAAAAGGTTAAAATACCCGACTGTACACAATCAATAGGGGGAGCGGAGTTGTTCGGCTACAAGAAGGTGTGAAAGTCCAACCATGGTTTGTAAAAAGCTGGTAAGAAAAGGTTCGAATGCCCGAATATATACCATCAAAAGCGGAAGCGGAGGTGTTCGGCTGCAAGAAGGTGTGAATGTCCGACCAAAGTTTGTAAAAAGCAGTTAAGAAAAGGTTCGAATTACCAACCAAACATAATCAAAAGCGGGAGCAGAGCTGTTCGACTGCAAGTAGGTGTAAATGTCCAGCCATAATTACTCACAAACGGGTAAGAAAAGGTAGTATTGCCAGACCATACATGATCAAAACAGGGAGCTGAGGTGGTTCAGCACCAAGGTGTGAATGTCTGACTATAGTTTGTAAAAAGCAGGTAAGATAAGGTGCGAATGCCCGACAATGTATAATCAAAAGAGGGAGCAGAGGTTTTCGGCTACAAGAAGGTTTGAATGTCCGACCATAGTTTGTAAAAAGCGGGTAAGAAAAGGTTCAAATGCCTTACTATACACCATCAAAAGAGGGAGCGGAGATGTTCCGCTGTAAGACGGTTTTAATGTCCGACCATAGTTGGTAAAAAGCGGGTAAGAAAAGGTTAAAATACCCGACTGTACACAATCAATAGCGGGAGCGGAGTTGTTCGGCTACAAGAAGGTGTGAAAGTCCAACCATCGTTTGTAAAAAGCTGGTAAGAAAAGGTTCGAATGCCCGAATATATACCATCAAAAGCGGAAGCGGAGGTGTTCGGCTACAAGAAGGTTTGAACGTCCGACCAAAGTTGGCAAAAAGCAGTAAAGAAAAGGTTCGAATATCCAAACATAATTAAAAGCGAGAGAGATTGTGTTCAGCTGCAAGTAGGTGTGAATATCCAGCCATAATTACTCACAAACGGGTAAGAAAATGTAGTATTGCCAGACCATACATGATCAAAACAGGGAGCGGAGGTGGTTTAGCTGCAAAAAGGGGTGAATGTCCAACTAAAGTTCAAATATATTAACAAAAGTGGGAGGAGAGGTCTTCGGATTAGAGTGGTTGAGAATTTCCAACCATAATCTATAAAATGCGGTGAAAAAAAAAGGTGTGAAGGAATGAATTTTATAGCAAAATCCGAAATCATGCATAACTCCGAAAAAGGAACGTATTGCTCAACCAAAGGGATGCTTCTTTCTCATTCAGGGTAATATGAGGAACTTTATGCTTGATACATTTTAGACATGGATAACTATGAAGGACAAAGCAATTTTAACTTGGTTTGAGCAAAGCAATTCATTTTATAGGAAAATCCGAAATCATGCAGGACTCATGAAAGTAAGCTTATTCTCGGATTCCTGTTCCTCCAGTGTTGCTCTTTCCTATACTGCAAAATACAGCCTTGTTCTTTGTTGAAATCGATATAGACATTGATAAATATGAAGGACAAAGCAGTTTCCACTTTGTTTGAGTGAAGGAATTAATTTTATAGCAAAATCCCAAATCAAGCAGAACGTATGAAAATAAGCTTCTTTTCGGATTCCTGATCCTTCAGTGTTGCTATTTCTTCTACTGCAAAATACAATGTTGTTCTTTGTTGAAGTAAATCTAGACATTGATAAATATGAAGGACAAAGCAGTTTTCACTTGGTTTGAGTGAAGGAATTAATTTTATACATAAAATCCCAAATCATGCAGAACGTATGAAAATAAGCTTATTCTCGGATTCCTGATCCTTCAGTGTTGCTTTTTCTTCTACTGCAAAATACAATGTTGTTCTTTTTTTAAGTCGATCTAGACATTGATAAATATGAAGGACAAAGCAGTTTTAACATAGTTTGAGTGAAGGCATTCATTTATAGTAAAATCAATAATCGTGCAGAACTCATGAAAATAAGCTTATTCTCGGATTCCTAAAACTTTTGATTTGCTCTTTCTTTACTGCAAAGTACAATGTTGTTCTTTGTTGAAGTCGATCTAGACATTGATAAATATGAAGGACAAAGCAGTTTTCACTTGGTTTGAGTGAAGGATTTGCAGCTGAAAACCTCCCGCTCCCGCTTTTGATTGTGTATAGTCGGGCTTTCGAGCCTTTTCTTACCCGGTTTTTAGAAATTATGGTTGGACATTCAGACCTTGCAGCCGAAGACCTCCACTCCCTCTTTTGATCATACATTCTCGGGCATTCGCACCTTGTCTTACCCGCTTTTTACAAACTATAGTCAGACATTCACACCTTGCAGCTGAACCACCTCAGCTCCCTGTTTTGATCATGTATGGTCTGGCAATACTACCTTTCCTTACCCGTTTGTGAGTAATTATGGCTGGACATTCACACCTACTTGCAGTCGAACAGCTCTGCTCCCGCTTTTGATGGTATATATTCGGGCATTCGAACCTTTTCTTAACTGCTTTTTGCAAACTTTGGTCGGACGTTCACACCTTCTTGCAGCCGAACACCTCCGCTTCCGCTTTTGATGGTATATATTCGGGCATTCGAACCTTTTCTTAGCAGCTTTTTACAAACCATGGTTGAACTTTCACACCTTCTTGTAGCCGAACAACTCCGCTCCTGCTATTGATTGTGTACAGTCAGGTATTTTAACCTTTTCTTACCCGATTTTTACCAACTATGGTCGGACATTCACACCGTCTTACAGCGGAACACCTCCGCTCCCGTTTTTGATCATACATTGTCGGGCATTCGCACCTTTTCTTACCCGTTTTTTACAAACCATGGTCGGACTGTCACACATTCTTGTAGCCAAACACATCCGTTCCCGCTATTGATTGTGTACAGTCGGGTATTTTAACCTTTTCTTACCCGTTTTTTACCAACTATGGTCGGACATTCACACCTTCTTACAGCGGAACACCTCCGCTCCCTCTTTTGATGGTGTATGTTTGGGCATTCGAACCTTTTCTTACCCGCTTTTTACAAACTATGGTCGGACATTCAAACCTTCTTGTAGCCGAACACATCCACTCCTGCTTTTGATGATGTATGGTTGGGCATTCAAACCTACTTGTTGCCCACTTTTCATTAATTTTGGGTGGACATTCACACCTTGTCACAGCCAAACACCTCCGCTTCCTGTTTTGATCATGTATGGTTGGACATTCGCACCTTTTCTCACCCGCTTTTTTCCAACTATGGTCGGCTGTTCACAGCTTCCTCTCCACCATACTTGTATGGAGGGATATTCACACCCACTTGCATCCGAAGACCTTTTGTTGATATTTAGTCGGTCATTCGCAGCTTACCCGCTTTTGGCAAACTATGGCCTTCATGCAGCCAAACACCTCTGATCTCGCTTTTGATGATGTAAGGTTGGGCATTCAGACCTTGCTTCACCTGCTTTTCACCAAATATAGTAGGACATTCACACCTTCTTGCAGCCAAACACTTCCGCTCCACCTTTTAGTGTTCTATCACACCTTTTTTTCACCGCATTTTATAGATTATGGTTGGAAATTCTCAACCACTCTCATCCGAAGACCTCTTCTCCCGCTTTTGTTAATATATTTGAACTTTAGTCGGACATTCACACCTTCTTGCAGCTGAACCACCTCCGCTCCCTGTTTTGATCATATATGGTATGGCAATACTTCCTTTTCTTACCCGTTTGTTAGTAATTATGGCTGGACATTCACACCTACTTGCAGCCAAACACCACCTCTCCCGCTTTTGATGATGTATGGACCGGTATTCTTACCTTTTCTAACACATTTTTCAGCAATTATGGTCGGAGATTCACACTTACTCACAGCCGAACAACTCCGCTCCCGCATTTGATGGTGTATAGTCGGGCATTCTCAACCTTTCTCATCAGCTTTTTGCAAATTATGATCTGACATTCACACCTGCTTTTGATAATGTATGGTTGGGCATTCGCACCTTTTCTTACCAATTTTTCAGTAATTATGGGTGGACATTCACACCTTCTTGCAGCTGAACACCTCCTCTCCCGCTTATGATGGTGTATAGTCGGGTATTTTAACCTTTTCTTACCCGCTTTTTACCAAATATGGTCGGACATTCACACCGTCTTACAGCGGAACACCTCTGCTCCCGCTTTTGATGGTGTATAGTCAGGCGCTTGAACCTTTTCTTACCCGCTTTTTACAAACTATGGTCGGACATTCAAACCTTCTTGTAGCCGAAAACCTCCGCTCCCTCTTTTGATTATACATTGTTGGGCATTCGCACCTTATTTACAAACTATAGTCAAACATTCACACCTTGCAGCTGAGCCACCTCAGCTCCCTGTTTTGATAGTGTATGTTCGGGCATTCGAACCTATTCTTACCCCCTTTTTACAAACTATGCTCGGAGATTCACACCTACTCACAGCCGAACAACTCCGCTCCCGCATTTGATGTTGTCTTGTCCGGCATTCTATTCTCTTCTAACACATTTTTCAGCAATTATGGTTGGACATTCACACCTACTCACAGCCGAACACTTCCGCTCCCGCATTTGATGGTGTATAGCCGGGCATTCTCACCCTTTCTCATCAGCTTTTTGCAAATTATGATCTGACATTCTCACCTACTTGCAGTCGAACAGGTCTGCTCCCGCTTTTGATTATGTTTGGTTGGATATTCGAACCTTTTCTTAACTGCTTTTTACAAACTTTGGTCGGAAGTTCACACCTTCTTGCAGCCGAACACATCCACTTCCACTTTTGATGGTATATATTCGGGCATTCGAACCTTTTCTTACCCGCTTTTTACAAACCGTGGTCGGACTTTCACACCTTCTTGTAGCCAAACAACTCCGCTCCCGCCATTGATTGTGTACAGTCGGGTATTTTAACCTTTTCTTACCCGCTTTTTACCAACTATGGTCGGACATTTACACCTTCTTACAGCGGAACACCTCCGCTCCCTCTTTTGATGGTCTATGTTCGGGCATTCGAACCTTTTCTTACCCGCTTTTTACAAACTATGGTCGGACATTCAAACCTTCTTGTAGCCGAACACATCCACTCCTGCTTTTGATGATGTATGGTTGGGCATTTTCACCTTTTCTTACCCATTTTTCAGTAATTATGGGTGGACATTCACACCTTCTTGCAGCTGAACAACTCCTCTCCCGCTTATGATCATGTGCGGTTTGATATTCGAAAATTTTCTTTCATGTTTTAAAGCAATTATTGATGGACATTCAAATCTTCTTGTAGCCGAACACATCCACTCCTGCTTTTGATGATGCATGGTTTGGCATTCGCACCCTTTTTTTACCCATTTTTCAGGAATTTTGGGTGGACATTCAGACCTTCTTGCAGCCGAAAACCTCTGCTCCCTCTTTTGATCATACATTGTCGGGCATTCGCACCTTATCTTACCCGCTTTTTACAAACTATAGTCAGACATTCACACCTTGCAGCTGAACCACCTCCGCTCCCTGTTTTGATCATGTATGGTCTGGCAATACTGCCTTTTCTTACCCGTTTGTGAGTAATTATGGCTGGACATTCACACCTACTTGCAGTCGAACAGCTCTTCTCCCGCTTTTGATTATGTTTTGTTGGATATTCGAACCTTTTCTTAACTGCTTTTTACAAACTTTGGTCGGACGTTCACACCTTCTTGTAGCCGAACACCTCCGCTTCCGCTTTTGATGGTATATATTCGGGCATTAGAACCTTTTCTTAGCAGCTTTTTACAAACCATGGTTGGACTTTCTCACCTTCTTGTAGCCGAACAACTCCGCTCCCGCTATTGATTGTGTACAGTCGGGCATTTTAACCTTTTCTTACCCGCTTTTTACAAACTATGGTCGGACATTCAAACCTTCTTGTAGCCAAAAACCTCCGCTCCCTCTTTTGATCATACATTGTCGGGCATTCGCACCTTTTCTTACCCGTTTTTTACAAACCATGGTCGGACTTTCAAACCTTCTTGTAGCCCAACACATCCACTCCTGCTTTTGATGATGTATGTTTGGGCATTCGCACCTTTTCTTACCCATTTTTCAGTAATTATGGGTGGACATTCAAACCTTCTTGCAGCTGAACACCTCCTCTCCCGCTTATGATGGTGTATAGTCGGGCTTTCAAGCCTTTTCTTACCCGATTTTTACAAATTATAGTTGGACATTCAGACCTTCTTACAGCCGAAAACCTCCGCTCCCTCTTTTGATCATACATTGTCGGGCATTAGCACCTTTTCTTACCCGCTTTTTACAAACCATAGTCGGACTTTCACATCTTTTAGTAGCCGAACAACTCCGCTCCCGCTATTGATTGTGTACAGTCGGGTATTTTAACCTTTTCTTACCCGCTTTTTACCAAATATGGTCGGACATTCACACCGTCTTACAGCGGAACACCTCTGCTCCCGCTTTTGATGGTGTATAGTCAGGCATTTGAACCTTTTCTTACCCGCTTTTTACAAACTATGGTCGGACATTCAAACCTTCTTGTAGCCGAAAACCTCCGCTCCCTCTTTTGATTATACATTGTTGGGCATTCGCACCTTATTTACAAACTATAGTCAGACATTCACACCTTGCAGCTGAGCCACCTCAGCTCCCTGTTTTGATAGTGTGTGTTCGGGCATTCGAACCTATTCTTACCCCCTTTTTACAAACTATGCTCGGAGATTCACACCTACTCACAGCCGAACAACTCCGCTCCCGCATTTGATGATGTCTTGTCCGGCATTCTAGTCTCTTCTAACACATTTTTCAGCAATTATGGTCGGACATTCACACCTACTCACAGCCGAACACTTCCGCTCCCGCATTTGATGGTGTATGTTCGGGCATTCTCACCCTTTCTCATCAGCTTTTTGCAAATTATGATCTGACATTCACACCTACTTGCAGTCGAACAGCTCTGCTCCCGCTTTTGATTATGTTTGGTTGGATATTCGAACCTTTTCTTAACTGCTTTTTACAAACTTTGGTCGGACGTTCACACCTTCTTGCAGCCAAACACATCCACTTCCACTTTTGATGGTATATATTCGGGCATTCGAACCTTTTCTTGCCCGCTTTTTACAAACCGTGGTCGGACTTTCACACCTTCTTGTAGCCAAACAACTCCGCTCCCACTATTGATTGTGTACAGTCGGGTATTTTAACCTTTTCTTACCCGCTTTTTACCAACTATGGTCGGACATTTACACCTTCTTACAGCGGAACACCTCCGCTCCCTCTTTTGATGGTCTATGTTCGGGCATTCGAACCTTTTCTTACCCGCTTTTTACAAACTATGGTCGGACATTCAAACCTTCTTGTAGCCAAACACATCCACTCCTTCTTTTGATGATGTATGCTTGGGCATTCAAACCTACTTTTTGCCCGCTTTTCATTCATTTTGGGTGGACATTCACACCTTGTCACAGCCAAACACCTCCGCTCCCTGTTTTGATCATGTATGGTTGGACATTCGCACCTTGTCTCACCCGCTTTTTGCAAACTATGGTCGGCTGTTCACAGCTTCCTCTCCACCATACTTGTATGGTGGGATATTCACACCCAGTTGCATCCGAAGACCTTTTGTTGATATTTAGTCGGTCATTCGCAGCTTACCCGCTTTTGGCGAACTATGGCCTTCATGCAGCCAAACACCTCTGATCTCGCTTTTGATGATGTAAGGTTGGGCATTCAGACCTTGCTTCACCTGCTTTTCACCAAATATAGTCGGACATTCACACCTTCTTGCAGCCGAACACTTCCGCTCCACCTTTTAGTGTTCTATCACACCTTTTTTTTCACTGCATTTTATAGATTATGGTTGGAAATTCTCAACCACTCTCATCCGAAGACCTCTCCTCCCGCTTTTGTTAATATATTTCTTGTATATAAACCTTCTTGTAGCCGAACACATCCACTCCTGCTTTTGATGATGTATGGTTGGGCATTTTCACCTTTTCTTACCCATTTTTCAGTAATTATGGGTGGACATTCACACCTTCTTGCAGCTGAACAACTCCTCTCCCGCTTATGATCATGTGCGGTTTGGCCGAACAACTCCGCTCCCGCATTTGATGATGTCTTGTCCGGCATTCTAGTCTCTTCTAACACATTTTTCAGCAATTATGGTCGGACATTCACACCTACTCACAGCCGAACACTTCCGCTCCCGCATTTGATGGTGTATAGCCGGGCATTCTCACCCTTTCTCATCAGCTTTTTGCAAATTATGATCTGACATTCACACCTACTTGCAGTCGAACAGCTCTGCTCCCGCTTTTGATTATGTTTGGTTGGATATTCGAACCTTTTCTTAACTGCTTTTTACAAACTTTGGTCGGACGTTCACACCTTCTTGCAGCCAAACACATCCACTTCCACTTTTGATGGTATATATTCGGGCATTCGAACCTTTTCTTGCCCGCTTTTTACAAACCGTGGTCGGACTTTCACACCTTCTTGTAGCCAAACAACTCCGCTCCCACTATTGATTGTGTACAGTCGGGTATTTTAACCTTTTCTTACCCGCTTTTTACCAACTATGGTCGGACATTTACACCTTCTTACAGCGGAACACCTCCGCTCCCTCTTTTGATGGTCTATGTTCGGGCATTCGAACCTTTTCTTACCCGCTTTTTACAAACTATGGTCGGACATTCAAACCTTCTTGTAGCCAAACACATCCACTCCTTCTTTTGATGATGTATGCTTGGGCATTCAAACCTACTTTTTGCCCGCTTTTCATTAATTTTGGGTGGACATTCACACCTTGTCACAGCCAAACACCTCCGCTCCCTGTTTTGATCATGTATGGTTGGACATTCGCACCTTGTCTCACCCGCTTTTTGCAAACTATGGTCGGCTGTTCACAGCTTCCTCTCCACCATACTTGTATGGTGGGATATTCACACCCAGTTGCATCCGAAGACCTTTTGTTGATATTTAGTCGGTCATTCGCAGCTTACCCGCTTTTGGCAAACTATGGCCTTCATGCAGCCAAACACCTCTGATCTCGCTTTTGATGATGTAAGGTTGGGCATTCAGACCTTGCTTCACCTGCTTTTCACCAAATATAGTCGGACATTCACACCTTCTTGCAGCCGAACACTTCCGCTCCACCTTTTAGTGTTCTATCACACCTTTTTTTTCACTGCATTTTATAGATTATGGTTGGAAATTCTCAACCACTCTCATCCGAAGACCTCTCCTCCCGCTTTTGTTAATATATTTCTTGTATATAAACCTTCTTGTAGCCGAACACATCCACTCCTGCTTTTGATGATGTATGGTTGGGCATTTTCACCTTTTCTTACCCATTTTTCAGTAATTATGGGTGGACATTCACACCTTCTTGCAGCTGAACAACTCCTCTCCCGCTTATGATCATGTGCGGTTTGATATTCGAAAATTTTCTTTCATGTTTTAAAGCAATTATTGATGGACATTCAAATCTTGTTGTAGCCCAACACATCCACTCCTGCTTTTGATGATGTATGGTTGGGCATTTTCACCTTTTCTTACCCATTTTTCAGTAATTATGGGTGGACATTCACACCTTCTTGCAGCTGAACAACTCCTCTCCCGCTTATGATCATGTGCGGTTTGATATTCGAAAATTTTCTTTCATGTTTTAAAGCAATTATTGATGGACATTCAAATCTTCTTGTAGCCCAACACATCCACTCCTGCTTTTGATGATGTATGGTTTGGCATTCGCACCCTTTTTTTACCCATTTTTCAGGAATTTTGGGTGGACATTCAGACCTTCTTGCAGCCGAAAACCTCCGCTCCCTCTTTTGATCATACATTGTCGGGCATTCGCACCTTATCTTACCCGCTTTTTACAAACTATAGTCAGACATTCACACCTTGCAGCTGAACCACCTCCGCTCCCTGTTTTGATCATGTATGGTCTGGCAATACTACCTTTTCTTAACACTTAATTTTTTATCAAACGTCCCACCATTCCGACAATTTTTTCCTCCTATCGTCGGAATGGCGGTATGTTTTTTGTTTTTTTTAACATACCGCCCTTCCGACAGTTCCTTTTAATAGCCTTTATTTTACCCAAAACATTTTGCACTAATGATATGCCGGCGCAAATACGCCCTAAAGTTTGGCGCACAAGCTTTGCACATGCAGAGGCCACAGCCTCGCAAACAAACTTTAATAATCTATTATCAAAATCCCCTGAATTTCAAATATAAAAATACAGATATTAATGTAACTCTGGCGAGACTGAAACTGATTAAGCAGAAATACAGTGTCAGTGAGCTGTCACAGCAGCCAGCTGGAGCGGAGTTCTCCACAGAGCCCATGCGTCTTTTGCACGCTGTCATCATATGCAAAAGTAATAATTGCAATTACAGATATCACGGCTACTGCACAGGACACAGTTGCGAGCACTCTGCCTTGCCTTGCCAATAGGAGAAGAGAGAAATGACAGCATAGAACGTATAAAACACAACAAAATTCAGTAAAAACGTTTATTCATGTTATTCACGTGATTTATGAGTACTCACTCCAATTTTGGGAAGCGCGGATGGGCTTTGCGCATTTGGCACAAACACACAGCCGCAACGGTTGTAGCTTTATACAGCCTGTTGATATCTTAAGGACCTAACTGGTCACACCTGGGAGTAAATGTCATGTAGAGATTGTTTTTACATGACATTACAGCTGAACATATAGCTTTCATCCACAAACCAACGTGGGAGAGCCCGAAGACGCATGTGCCAGACGCACATAGGCATGCGTAAAACCAATTTTGACCACTTCATACTGTTTATTTGCTTTCTTTTAGTTAACTTTCGTTTCTTTTGGATTCTTGTGCGTGTTATGGAGCCGTTTTGGTCCATGTTTGTAAGCCTTTTTTTCCTGGATTAAATTTTCGGAAGTTGAAACAAGTGGCATTGGAGTGTGTGATTGAAAACCACCGCGGACTGCTTCTCCTCCTCCAGTTGCCGAGACTTTGTGTTTTTAATAACGCTTGTCTATAAACATGTGTTAAACATATAAATTGCATGAACAGAAAGAAGGGACTCACCTGTTGAGTAACACACATTTCCTTATACGGAAAGCCTTGACGGAATGGTGGGACATTTGAACGTCAGAATAGCGGGATGTCGGAATGGTGGGATGTCGGAATGGTGGGACGTTTGCATGTCGGAATGGTGGTATGTCGGAATGGTGGGATGTCGGAATAGCGGGATGTCGGAATGGCGGGATTTCGGAATGGGTGTTGCCACCCCCTTCATCATATACACAGTTATTTATACATCCCCTTCCACCATGAAGCGTTGTCCCTTTTTGTTTCTCTCTTTGTTCTTAAAATGCTGTTATGCATGTCTAAACCAATCCATTAAATTAGATCATTTTGGCAGTAAAGCGATCTACAATGTGCTTGGTCGCAAAGCTGCTCATCTGTGGTAAACAGCTCTTCAGAAAGGCATTCTTCAATTGATTTCACTAATTCTATGTAATAATTTTGTGATTTCCTACAAAACTACACTTCTTCTCCCATCTGTCTGAGTATTTAATATTGTCTGGGTCCCGTTAAAACATGTATTTTTCCCATCTAATTCCTTGTTTGCTTTAAAACAAGTATTCCCCATTTTCTATCCCTTCAGTAGCCAACCAGTTTGTATGGAGTACACTGGAGCAACTTGACTGATCAGTAAAACACTGCTTTTGTTGTCACCGCAAGGCTTCCCCCGTCGGTTGTTTCACTGAGACTACTGAGTAACTATAACTCAACACAGTTTATACACATAACATTCATATACATACTAACAAACAAACAAACAATTATTTATCGCAATTTTCTCATCTCTGTTTGAACGTACACCCAGGTAAATATTCCTGTAGTCTTCTCATACCGACTATGGACCCATTCATTGTTTAACTTCACTGTTTTGCAAATCCTAATTGAATATTACACATTGACATTGAACTTTACTTGATAAGCAGGTCTTCATTGCATTCAGCAGCCTATATGTGAGCATCTATGTGTAAGCTGTTCTTCTTTGCATTTATCAGCAGCAAGCAATTCTTCATTGCACATGCATATGAAAATAGTAAAACAATTCCAATGCGTTAGCGAAACCTTCTATATCAGGAGTGTCCATCATGATGCTGGGAATAGAACCTCTTTCCTAGAATAGTTCAACCTTCATTACTCAACTGATCATAACTCCGCAATGAGCACATTTCAAAGTATCATTCCTCTACATGTATTCAAAAATCTATGTGTAAATGTTTAATATTTCTTATATTTGTTGATGTCATTCTGTGTGCATGTGGCCTAAACCCAATCTCTGTGTGGCAATTTTAATTTAAACAAGTTGAACTCTGCCTCTGATCATTTAAAAAAGGTGTGTACCAATATCAACCTTTCTCAGGTAATTACAGATCCTACAAAACCAAAGAGATCCTTCAAGGTTGTCCCTGATTGGCTCAATCTTAACATATCAAAGGTAGAAAATCCGCATTATCTGAACTTGGTGTTAGTTATCACTGCTCAATAGCCTGTATCAGAATTGCAAAAATGAAAACATTAGGTCCACGCTTGGTATCCAGATCCTGAAACATCTCCATGAGCAGGCTTTTTTTTAACTGATCTGTTGAATAGTTATATGACACTGTTAAAATCCCAGATGAAGATCTAGCACTTGACCATTTTTGTAAATCTTCTAATTCCATAGTTGATAAACACGCCCCTTTTAAAAAGTATAGAACTTAGAACAGGTCTATCCCTGGCTTTCGGCAGAACTGTCTTCTTTACTTTTTTTTCCCCTCTTCCTGTTCAGCATTATGTCAGAAGAATTGTAGTCTGAATACCTTTGATGCCAAACAGATTTGTTTTGCCAAGGGAAGTTTTATAAATGTAAAGCTCCCCTTGATGCCCATTTATTTATTTCTGTTTACAATATATGACATGAACTGAACTGAACCGGACCGGGGGACAAGGAAAGAAGAAGAGGAAAGAAGAGGAAACAGAACAAAAATAGAAACAAAAACCAGACAACCAGCTGCTACACCTGTAAAAAACAAAACAGACAACAATCCATGGCCTATGAGGGGAATCCAGCCTTAGCGCCACCAGGAGCACCTGAAAGCAGACAAGCAGAGAAAAAACAAACACACAAACAAACAAAAACAAGCACAAGAAGCGGCAATCGCATACAACACAGCTGTGGATATAGATGACCTGAGACGACATGATAATACATCAACTGCTTAGTGACCATGCTACTGGACTAATGAATGTGTGTGTGTGTGTGTGAGAACATGCAACACCCATGGCACAGGACCTACATGATAACCGTGCTTAGTTATGAGTGTATAAGCGTACAGGGCCACAATCCACAGCCCCCCCCCCCGAGCAATCAGAAGCAGGCAGAGAGGGCCACAAGACCCAGGCCACCAGCAGCCCCCACAGAGCACAGAACCCAGGCAGCCCACTGCAGGGGCAACCACGCATCCACCCAGAAGACTGCAGAGGAAGCCCCCGGAAAGAGCCCCCATAAGCATAGGGCAGAGGCACTCCGGGAACCAGGGGTAACAGCCCACCGACCCCGCCAGGCCCCAGCCGCCCAGACATGGGCCGTGCACTGGACCTGGGCCCCAGGAGCCCGAGCGCCCCCAAACCCCCCGGCAGAGGCCCCACCCAATACCCAGGAGGGCCAAGCGCCCCAGACAGCCACAAAGTGGGTCAGCGCCTGCCCCAGCGCCCCTGGCCAAGTGCCCTGGGAGTCAAGACGTGCCCACAGGTGGGTGAAGTCGCGAGCAGTGGGGAGAGGCAACGCTGATGCCCCATCGGGAGAAACACAGGCAGGCCAGGCGACAGCAAGTCCCAGATCCAGGCCCAATCATTACCACACACACTTTCACGTCCCATACATCCACACATCCACACATCCTACCTCCCTCGACTCTGCTGGGGTGTAGTGCAGCGGGCACACCAGGAGGCCAGCAACCCCCCAGCCACCACAGACCCCGAACTAGCAGAACAATTAATTAATCCTCCTGGCCCCTCCTGCCCCGAGCAGACACCAGGAAGCAGGGGTGTGCGAAGAAGACCCCTCCCCTCACCCTTCTGGCTCTTCTATATTTTCTAATAGTGAGCAATTAAAATTGAGGGGCAGCCAAACTTGTAGAACTGGGAGCGCGGCACTCTGGGCAGCCTACATACCCAAAGAGCCCCGCCCACCAGATGCCACTCAGTGTAACCACCCCCCAAGACCTAATGTGTGTGTGTGAGTGTGTTTGATTAGTAGTAATGTCTAAGGTGTAATTAAAACAGGGGCAGGGAACTGCAGAGTGCAACCAAAGGGGACCACCTACGTGGCCCCATCCACTACACCCCACCGAACACACACGCCCCCAAAACCCTTCATGTGTGAGTGTGTGCTGTGTACAGGAGCCAGAAGGGAGAGGGGTATGGGGATATATACCGGGGGAGCTACTCTCCCCCAGAGAGGGCAGCCAGGGACTGGCTGCAATAGGTATCCCCGCTACCTGGGAGCCAACAATGGGCAGGAGGGCCTGATGTCCACCAGGCTCGGGGCCTGCAGCGACCATATTGCGGGAGCTACTGTACCCCCAGAAGGTACCAATCCCGCCCCACCCCACTCAACCCAACCCAACCCAGGAGGACCTCTACAAAAAACAAACAAACAACATAAAAAAACAAACAAACAAACCACCCGGTCACACCAGTCGCAGCAGCCCGGGCCTGAGACCCACCATCACCCAGCAACCCACCACCACCACTATGTGATAAAACTAATCAGAGGGGACCAGAGAGAATGAAATTCAGCCAATTGATGTTTTGAGGAGGCAGACATTGTTTCCATGCTAATATAATCTAAAAGAAAATTTCTAAACTGGTTAATACACAGATTGTTCTTCGCTTTCCAGTTCATGAGAATAGTTTTCTTTGCGATACATAACACTGTGACAACCATGTGTGCTGAGTTAATTTCCATGTTGATGTTGTCTAAGTCACCCAGTATGCACAGTGTGGGGCATGCAGGGATGCTACACTTTAGCCATGTTGATAGGTCCTCACAGACTTCAAGC
Organism: Leuresthes tenuis; assembly: GCF_036924035.1. Classification (NCBI taxonomy): domain Eukaryota; kingdom Metazoa; phylum Chordata; class Actinopteri; order Atheriniformes; family Atherinopsidae; genus Leuresthes; species Leuresthes tenuis. The sequence continues at coordinate 25,730,323 of NW_027325362.1, forward strand.
CAGAACTTCTGGACAGGCGCAGAAAACCACAAAGCGTGTGCATAATCATCAGGTGTGTTATCTGTGCAATGTGAGCAGATGTTTGAGTGTGTTAGACCCATCCTGAACATCCTTTGTCCTGTATAGTGTGTTCTATGAAGGATTTTGTATTGTATGAGCTGTAAATTAGGATTTCGAGTCTTTATGAAGGTGTTCAAACATATTTGTGGTTAGAAGCTGTGACCAGAATTGATGGATAAATCTGCCTCCCATTTTGAGGATGGAAGAGACATTGTGTCATCTATCTTAGACAATAATTTATATATTTTTGATAGTAGTTTTGGGGTACAGATGCTTAGAAATTCTGCTACCCTAGTCGGGGGTTGTAAGTCTGGTTGGTGGAGGATATATCCATCCATCCATCCATCATCTGCCGCTTATCCGGGGGTCGGGTCGCGGGGGCAGCAGCTTGAGCAGAGAAACCCAGACGTCTCTGTCCCCTCCAGCTCTTCCGGGGGGACCCCGAGGCGTTCCCAGGCCAGGCGAGAGACATAGTCTCTCCAACGTGTCCTGGGTCTCCCCCGGGGTCTCCTCCCAGTGGGACGTGCCCGGAACACCTCCCCAGGGAGGCGCCCAGGGGGCATCCTAACCAGATGCCCGAGCCACCTCATCTGACTCCTCTCAATGCGGAGGAGCAGCGGTTCTACTCTGAGCCCCTCCCGGATGACTGAGCTTTTCACCCTATCTCTAAGGGAGAGCCCAGACACCCTGCGGAGGAAACCCATTTCGGCCGCTTGTATTCGCGATCTTGTTCTTTCGGTCACTACCCACAACTCGTGACCATAGGTGAGGATGGGAACGTAGATTGACCAGTAAGTAGAGAGCTTCGCCTTCTGGCTCAGCTCCCTCTTCACAACGACGGGTCGGTGCAGAGCCTGCAACACTGCAGGCACCGCACCAATCCGCCCGTCAATCTCCCGCTCCATTCGTCCGTCACTCGTGAACAAGACCCCGAGATACTTGAACTCCTCCTCTTGGGGAAGGATCTCATTCCCGACCCGGAGAGAGCATTCCACCCTTTTCCGGCTGAGAACCATAGTCTCGGATTTGGAGGTGCTGATTCTCATCCCAGCCGCTCCACACTCGGCTGCGAATCACTCCAGTGAGAGCTGAAGGTCACGGCCTGACGACGCTAACAGAACCACATCATCTGCAAAAAGCAGAGACCCGATTCTGAGGTCGCCAAATGGGACACCCTCAACGCCCTGGCTCCGCCTAGAAATTCTGTCCATAAAAGTTAGGAACAGAATCGGTGACAAAGGGCAGCCCTGACGGAGTCCAACTCTCACCGGAAACGTATCCGACTTACTGCCGGCAATGCGGACCAAACTCTGGCACCGGTCATACAGAGACCGAACGGCCCCTATCAAGGGGTCCGGCACTCCATATTCCCGGAGCACCCCCCACAGGACTCCACGAGGGACACGGTCGAACGCTTTCTCCAAGTCCACAAAACACATGTAGACTGGTTGGGCGAACTCCCATGCACCCTCCAGGATCCTGCCGAGGGTATAGAGCTGGTCCACTGTTCCCCGGCCAGGACGAAAGCCACACTGCATCTCCTGAATCCGAGGCTCGATTATCCGACGGATCCTCCTCTCCAATACCCCCGAATAGACCTTACCAGGGAGGCTGAGGAGTGTGATACCCCTATAGTTGGAACACACCCTCCGGTCCCCCTTTTTAAAGAGGGGGACCACCACCCCAATCTGCCAGTCCAGAGGCACTGTCCCCGATGTCCACGCGATACTGCAGAGGCGTGTCAGCCAAGACAGCCCTACAACATCCAGAGCCTTGAGAAACTCAGGACGGACCTCATCCACCCCCGGGGCCTTGCCACCGAGGAGCTTTTTAACCACCTCGGCAACCTCAGCCCCAGAAATGGGAGGCCCCGTCTCCGAGCTCTCCGACTCTGCCTCTTCCGAGCACGTGTTGGTAGGATTGAGGAGTTCCTCGAAGTACTCCCCCCACGACTCACAACATCCCTAGTTGAGGTCAGCAAAGCCCGTCCCCACTGTAAACAGTGTTGACTGTGAGCCGCTTCCCCCCCCCTGAGACGCCGGATGGTGGACCAGAATCTTTTCGAGGCCGTCCGGAAATCGTTCTCCATGGTCTCACCGAACTCCTCCCAGGCCCGAGTTTTTGCCTCAGCAACCGCCGAAGCCGTGGCCCGTCCGGCCCGTCGGTACCTATCAGCTTCTTCCAGGGTCCCACTGGCCAAAAAGGCCCGATAGGACTCCTTCTTCAGCTTGACGGCTTCCCTCACCACTGGTGTCCACCAGCAGGTTCGAGGGTTGCCGCCACGACAGGCACCGACCACCTTACGGCCACAACTCCGACCAGCTGCCTCGGCAATGGAGTCACGGAACATGGCCCATTCGGACTCAATGTCCCCCACCTCAAATATGGTTGAAGCTCTGCCGGAGGTGGGAGTTAAAGCTCCTTCTGACGGGGGATTCTGACAAACGCTCCCAGCAGACCCTCACAATACGTTTGGGCCTGCCAGGTCTGATCGGCATCCTCCCCCACCAGCGGAGCCAACTCACCACCAGGTGGTGATCAGTTGACAGCTCCGCCCCTCTCTTCACCCGAGTGTCCAGGACATACGGCCGCAAGTCCGATGATACAACCACAAAGTCGATCATCGAACTGCGGCCAAGGGTGTCCTGGTGCCAAGTGCACATATGGACACCCTTGGACAAATGACGAAATACAGATTTTGCTATAAAATTAATTGCTATCAGCCTGACTTAAAACTGTTTGTCTTCCTTATTTATCCACTTCAAATCAAGTTTCAACAATTAAAAAAATTTTGTAGTTTGAGAAAGAACAACTTAATCTTGAGCAATCAGTATAAAAAGAGGGTAAGCAAAGGTGCGAATGTCAAACCATACATGATCAAAACAGGGAGCGGAGGTGTTTGGCTGAGACAAGGTGTGAATGTCCACCCATAATTAATGAAAAGCGGGCAACAAGTAGGTTCGAATGCCCAACCATACATCATCAAAAGCAGGAGTGGATATGTTCGGCTACAAGAAGGTTTGAACGTCTGACCATAGTTTGTAAAAAGCGGGTAAGAAAAGGTTCGAATGCCCGAACATACACCATCAAAGGAGGGAGCGGAGGTGTTCCGCTGTAAGAAGGTGTGAATGTCCGACCATAGTTGGTAAAAAACGGGTAAGAAAAGGTTAAAATACCCGACTGTACACAATCAGTAGCGGGTGCGGAGTTGTTCGGCTACTAAAAGGTGTGAAAGTCCGACCATGGTTTGTAAAAAGCGGGTAAGAAAAGGTGCGAATGCCCGAAAATGTATGATCAAAAGAGGGAGCGGAGGTGTTTGGCTGCAAGAAGGTGTGAATGTAAACCCATAATTACTGAAAAATGGGTAAGAAAAGGTGCGAATGCCCAACTATACATAATCAAAAGCAGGAGTGGATGTGTTCGGCTCCAAGAAGGGTTGAATGTCTGACCATAGTTTGTAAAAAGCAGGTAAGAAAAGGTTTGACTGCCCGAACATACACCATCAAAAGAGGGAGCGGAGGTGTTCCGCTGTAAGAAGGTGTGAATGTCCGACCATAGTTGGTAAAAAGCGGGTAAGAAAAGGTTAAAATACCCGACTGTACACAATCAATAGCGGGAGCGGAGTTGTTTGGCTACTAAAAGATGTGAAAGTCCGACTATGGTTTGTAAAAAGCGGGTAAGAAAAGGTGCTAATGCCCGACAATGTATGATCAAAAGAGGGAGGGGAGGTGTTCGGCTGCAAGAAGGTCTGAATGTCCAACCATAATTTGTAAAAACCGGGAAGGAAAGGCTCGAAAGCCCGACTATACACCATCAAAAGCGGGAGCAGAGTCGTTCAGCTGCAAGAAGGTCTGAGTGTCCATCAATAATTGCTTTAAAACATGAAAGAAAATTTTCGAATATCATCCGCACATGATCATAAGAAGGAGAGGAGGTGTTCAGCTGCAAGAAGGTGTGAATGTCCACCCATAATTCCTGAAAAATGGGTAAAAAAAGGTGCGAATGCCCAACCATACATTATCAAAAGCAGGTGTGAATGTCAGATCATAATTTGCAAAAAGCTGATGAGATAGGGTGAGAATAACCGACTATACACCATCAAATGCGGGAGCGGAGGTGTTCGGCTCTGAGTAGGTGTGAATGTCCGACCATAATTGCTGAAAAATGTGTTAGAAAAGGAAAGAATGCCGGACCATACATCATCAAAAGCGAGAGAGGTGGTGTTCGGCTGCAAAAAGGTGTAAATGTTCGACTAAAGTTTGTAAAAAGCGGGTAAGACATGGTGCGAATGCCTGACAAGGTATGATCAAAAGCAGGAGCGGAGGTGTTCAGCTGCAAGAAGGTCTAAATGTCCATCAATAATTGCTAGAAAACATGAAAGAAAATTTTCGAAAATCAAACCGCACATGATCATAAGTGGGAGAGGAGGTGTTCAGCTGCAAGAAGGTGTGAATGTCCACCCATTATTCCTGACAAATGGGTAAAAAAAAGGTGCGAATGCCCAACCATACATCATCAAAAGCAGGAGTGGATGTGTTCGGCTACAATAAGGTGTGAACGTCCAACCAAAGTTTGTAAAAAGCAGTTAAGAAAAGGTTTGAATATCCAACCAAACATAATCAAAAGCGGGAGCATAGCTTTTCGACTGCAAGTAGGTGTGAATGTCAGATCATAATTTGCAAAAAGCTGATGAGAAAGGGTGAGAATGTCCGACTGCACACCATCAAATGCGGGAGCGGAGTTGTTCGGCTGTGAGTAGGTGTGAATCTCCGACCGTAATTTCTGAAAAATGTGTTAGAAAAGGTAAGAATGCCGGTCCATACATCATCAAAAGCGAGAGTGGTGGTGTTCGGCTGCAAGTAGGTGTGAATGTCCAGCCATAATTACTCACAAACGGGTAAGAAAAGGTAGTATTGCCAGACCATACATGATCAAAACAGGGAGCGGAGGTGGTTCAGCTGCAAGAAGGTGTGAATGTCCGACTAAAGTTCAAATATATTAACAAAAGCGGGAGGAGAGGTCTTCGGATGAGAGTGGTTGAGAATTTCCAACCATAATCTATAAAATTCGGTGAAAAAAAGGTGTGATAGAACACTAAAAGGTGGAGCGGAAGTGTTCGGCTGCAAGAAGGTGTGAATGTCCGACTATATTTGGTGAAAAGCAGGTGAAGCAAGGTCTGAATGCCCAACCTTACATTATCAAAAGCGAGATCAGAGGTGTTTGGCTGCAAGAAGGCCATAGTTTGCCAAAAGCGGGTAAGCTGCGAATGACCAACTAAATATCAACAAAAGTGGGGGCGGAGGTCTTCGGATGCAACTGGGTGTGAAATTCCCACCATACAAGTATGGTGGAGAGGAAGCTGTGAACAGCCGACCATAGTTTGCAAAAAGCGGGTGAGACAAGGTGCGAATGTCCAACCATACATGATCAAAACAGGGAGCGGAGGTGTTTGGCTGTGACAAGGTGTGAATGTCCACCCAAAATTAATGAAAAGCGGGCAAGAAGTAGGTTTGAATGCCCAAGCATACATCATCAAAAGAAGGAGTGGATGTGTTCGGCTACAAGAAGGTTTGAATGTCCGAGCATAGTTTGTAAAAAGCGGGTAAGAAAAGGTTCGAATGCCCAAACATACACCATCAAAAGAGGGAGCGCAGGTGTTCCGCTGTAAGAAGGTGTGAATGTCCGACCATAGTTGTTAAAAGTGGGTAAGAAAAGGTTAAAATACCCGACTGTACACAATCAATAGGGGGAGCGGAGTTGTTCGGCTACAAGACGGTGTGAAAGTCCAACCATGGTTTGTAAAAAGCTGGTAAGAAAAGGTTCGAATGCCCGAATATATACCATCAAAAGCGGAAGCGGAGGTGTTCGGCTGCAAGAAGGTGTGAACGTCCGACCAAAGTTTGTAAAAAGCAGTTGAGAAAAGGTTCGAATATCCAACCAAACATAATCAAAAGCGGGAGCAGAGCTGTTCGACTGCAAGTAGGTGTGAATGTCCAGCCATAATTACTCACAAACGGGTAAGAAAAGGTAGTATTGCCAGACCATACGTGATCAAAACAGGGAGCTGAGGTGGTTCAGCACCAAGGTGTGAATGTCTGACTATAGTTTGTAAAAAGCGGGTAAGATAAGGTGCGAATGCCTGACAATGTATAATCAAAAGAGGGAGCAGAGGTTTTCGGCTACAAGAAGGTTTGAATGTCCGACCATAGTTTGTAAAAAGCGGGTAAGAAAAGGTTCAAATGCCTGACTATACACCATCAAAAGCGGGAGCGGAGATGTTCCGCTGTAAGACGGTGTGAATGTCCGACCATAGTTGGTAAAAAGCGGGTAAGAAAAGGTTAAAATACCCGACTGTACACAATCAATAGCGGGAGCGGAGTTGTTCGGCTACAAGAAGGTGTGAAAGTCCAACCAACGTTTGTAAAAAGCTGGTAAGAAAAGGTTCGAATGCCCGAATATATACCATCAAAAGCGAATGCGGAGGTGTTCGGCTGCAAGAAGGTGTGAACGTCCGACCAAAGTTGGCAAAAAGCAGTAAAGAAAAGGTTCGAATATCCAAACATAATTTTTTTTTTTTTTTTTTTTTTTTTTTTTTTCTTTTTTCCCCCTTGTCCTGTTCAGCATTATGGCAGCAGAATTGTAGTCTGAATACCTTTGATGCCAAACAGATTTGCTTTGCCAAGGGAAGTTTTATAAATGTAAAGCTCCCCTTGATGCCCATTTATTTATTTTTGTTTACAATATATAACATGTAATAGAACTGAACCGGACCGGGGGACAAGGAAAGAAGAAGAGGAAAGAAGAGGAAACAGAACAAAAATAGAAACAAAAACCAGACAACCAGCTGCTACATCTGTAAAAAACAAAACAGACAACAATCCATGGCCTCTGAGGGGAATCCAGCCTTAGCGCCACCAGGAGCACCTGAAAGCAGACAAGCAGAGAAAAAACAAACACACAAACAAACAAAAACAAGCACAAGAAGCGGTAATCGCATACAACACAGCTGTGGATAGATGACCTGAGACGACATGATAACACATCAACTGCTTAGCGAGCATGCTACTGGGCTAATGAATGTGTGTGTGTGTGTGTGTGTGTGTGAGAACATGCAACACCCATGGCACAGGATCTACATGGTAACCGTGGTTAGTTATGAGTGTATAAGTGTACAGGGCCACAATCCACAGCCCCCCCCCCCAGCAATCAGAAGCAGGCAGAGAGGGCCACAAGACCCAGGCCACCAGCAGCCCCCACGGAGCACAGAACCCAGGAAGCCCACCGCAGGGACAACCACGCATCCACCCAGAAGACGGCAGAGGAAGCCCCCGGATAGAGCCCCCATAAGCATAGGGCAGAGGCCCTCAGAGAGCCAGGGGCAACAGCCCACCGACCCCGCCAGGTCCCAGCCGCCCAGACATGGGCCGTGCACTGGACCCGGGCCCCGGGAGCCCGAGCGCCCCCAAACCCCCCGGCAGAGGCCCCACCCAATACCCAGGAGGGCCAAGTGCCCCAGACAGCCACGCAGTGGGTCAGCGCCTGCCCCAGCACCCCTGGCCAAGTGCCCTGGGAGCCAAGACGTGCCCACAGGTGGGTGAAGTCGCGAGCAGCGGAGAGAGGCAATGCCGCCCCCCCATCGGGAGAAGCACAGGCAGGCCAGGCCAGGCCAGGCGACAGCAAGTCCCAGATCCAGGCCCAATCATTACCACACACACTTTCACGTCCCATACATCCACACATCCTCCCTCCCTCGACTCTGCTGGGGTGTAGTGCAGCGGGCACACCAGGGGGCCAGCAGCCCCCCAGCCACCACAGACCCCGAACCAGCAGAACAATTAATTAATCCTCTTGGCCCCTCCCGCCTCGAGCAGCAACCAGGAAGCAGGGGTGTGGGAAGAAGACCCCTCCCCTCACCCTTCTGGCTCTTCAATATTTTCTAATAGTGAGCGATAAAATTGAGGGGCAGCCAAACTTGTAGGACTGGGAGCGCGGCCCTCTGGGCAGCCTACATACCCAAAGAGCCCCGCCCACCAGATGCCACTCAGTGTAACCACCCCCCAAGACCTAATGTGTGTGTGTGAGTGTGTGTTTGATAAGTAGTAATGTCTAAGGTGTAATTAAAACAGGGGCGGGGAACTGCAGAGTGCAACCAAAGGGGACCACCTACGTGGCCCCATCCACTACACCCCACCGAACACACACGGCCCCAAAACCCTTCATGTGTGAGTGTGTGCTGTGTACAGGAGCCAGAAGGGAGAGGGGTATGGGGATATACACCGGGGGGAGCTACTCTCCCCCGGAGAAGGCAGCCAGGGACTGGCTGCAATAGGCATCCCCGCTACCTGGGAGCCAACACAGGGCAGGAGGGGCTGATGTCCACCAGGCTCGGGGCCTGCAGCGACCATATTGCGGGAGCTACTGTACCCCCAGAAGGTACCCATCCCGCCCCACCCCACCCCACCCCGGAGGACCTCTACAAACAACAAACAAACAACAACAAAAAACAAACAGACAAACAAACAAACCACCCGGTCACACCAGTCGCAGCAGCCCGGGCCTGAGACCCACCATCACCCAGACCATCACCCAGGCCCCCCCACCCACCCCCCCAACAGGGGAAAAGCACCGCCCCCCCCCACCGCACGCCCCAACACCCTGAAAAAAAAAACAACCATCTGCGGACACCTTGGAGGTCCCAGAGCAACAAGCCCGGCACCAGGACCTGCACCAACCCACCCATACTGTGGCGCGTCCAGGACAACCCAGCCCCCCCAGGCACAGGCAGGGCCCCCCCCCCCGGGCGCAAGGCAGCGCCCAGCCACCAGGGCCCAGGCCCAGCACCACCACCCATGCCGGAGCGGCCCAGCCACCCGGCATAGAGCCAGCAGCCACCACCCCAAGGCCTCTAAGGGACCCCGCCCCACACCGCAAGACAGTCCCACCCGCAAGCCCGCAAAACTGCCCTCCAAGCCTGACACACAGTCCCCCCCAGCAATGACCAACCCGGTCCCCACGACCCGAGAGACCACCAGACGCCCGAAGCCACACAGCCCCCCCCAGCACACACCCAACCGCCCAGAGCGACGGGACAGCAACCCACCACCACCACTAAGTGATAAAGCTAATCAGAGGGGACCAGAGAGAATGAAATTCAGCCAATTGATGTTTTGAGGAGGCAGACATTGTTTCCATGCTAATATAATCTAAAAGAAAATTTCTAAACTGGTTAATACACAGATTGTTCTTCGCTTTCCAGTTCATGAGAATAGTTTTCTTTGCGATACATAACACTGTGAGAACCATGTGTGCTGAGTTAATTTCCATGTTGATGTTGTCTAAGTCACCCAGTATGCACAGTGTGGGGCATGCAGGGATGCTACACTTTAGCCATGTTGATAGGTCCGCACAGACTTCAAGCCAGAACTTCTGGACAGGCGCACAGAACCACAAAGCGTGTGCATAATCATCAGGTGTGTTATCTGTGCAATGTGAGCAGATGTTTGAGTGTGTTAGACCCATCCTGAACATCCTTTGTCCTGTATAGTGTGTTCTATGAAGGATTTTGTATTGTATGAGCTGTAAATTAGAATTCTGAGTCATTCTAAAGGTGTTCAAACATATTTGTGGCCAGAAGCTATGACTAGAACTGATGGATAAATCTGCCTCCCATTTTGAGGACGGTAGAGACATTGTGTCATCTATTTTAGACAATAATTTATATATTTTTGATAGTAGTTTTGGGGTGCAGATGCTTAGAAATTCTGCTACCCTAGTCGGGAGTTGTAAGTCTGGTTGGTGGGGGATATATTTCTTTGTTATTATAGACTTAAGTTGTTGATATTCTAGGAATTTATTGCTGCCTATCTCGTGTTGTGATATGAGCTCATCAAATGAAATAAAATTTCCATTTTGGATTATATGTTCCAGATGTTTGATTCCTTTGATCTTCCACAGAGTAAAGTTTAGCATTTTTTTGTTTTGCAGTATGTCAGGATTGTTCCAGATGGGTGTAAGCTTACATGGGACAATTGAAGACTTTGTTATTTTAAGAAATTCCCACCAGGCTGTCAGAGAGGTGCTGATGTTAATGCTTTTGAAACATTTGTGATGTTTTACGTTTTGACTAATAAGTGGCAGGTCAGAGATTTCCAGATTATCACACAATGCTTGTTCTACATTTATCCATGGTTCATCTATTGGGCTAGGTTTAAACCATTTTGATATATACTGTAACCTATTGGCTAAGGAATAGTGCTGAAAATGAGGTAAATCTAATCCACCACTGTCCTTGGTCTTGTGTAGGGTTTTTAAACTAATACGTGGTGGTTTGTTTTTCCACAGAAATTTGGAGATGCATGAATCTAGTGACTTAAACCAAGTAGCAGATGGTTTTATGGGGATCACCTTTTTTTTCACCGCATTTTATAGATTATGGTTGGAAATTCTCAACCACTCTCATCCGAAGACCTCTCCTCCCGCTTTTGTTAATATATTTGAACTTTAGTCGGACATTCACACCTTCTTGCAGCTGAACCACCTCCGCTCCCTGTTTTGATCATGTATGGTCTGGCAATACTACCTTTTCTTACCCGTTTGTTAGTAATTATGGCTGGACATTCATACCTACTTGCAGCCGAACACCACCTCTCCCGCTTTTGATGATGTATGGACCGGCATTCTTACCTTTTCTAACACATTTTTCAGCAATTATGGTCGGAGATTCACACTTACTCACAGCCGAACAACTCCGCTCCCGCATTTGATGGTGTATAGTCGGGCATTCTCACCCTTTCTCATCAGCTTTTTGCAAATTATGATCTGACATTCACACCTGCTTTTGATAATGTATGGTTGGGCATTCGCACCTTTTCTTACCCATTTTTCAGTAATTATGGGTGGACATTCACACCTTCTTGCAGCTGAACACCTCCTCTCCCGCTATTGATTGTGTACAGTCGGGTATTTTAACCTTTTCTTTCCCGCTTTTTACCAAATATGGTCGGACATTCAAACCTTCTTGTAGCCGAAAACCTCCGCTCCCTCTATTGATTATACATTGTTGGGCATTCGCACCTTATTTACAAACTATAGTCAGACATTCACACCTTGCAGCTGAGCCACCTCAGCTCCCTGTTTTGATAGTGTATGTTCGGGCATTCGAACCTATTCTTACCCCCTTTTTACAAACTATGCTCGGAGATTCACACCTACTCACAGCCGAACAACTCCGCTCCCGCATTTGATGATGTCTTGTCCGGCATTCTAGTCTCTTCTAACACATTTTTCAGCAATTATGGTCGGACATTCACACCTACTCACAGCCGAACACTTCCACTCCCGCATTTGATGGTGTATAGCCGGGCATTCTCACCCTTTCTCATCAGCTTTTTGCAAATTATGATCTGACATTCACAACTACTTGCAGTCGAACAGCTCTGCTCCCGCTTTTGATTATGTTTGGTTGGATATTCGAACCTTTTCTTAACTGCTTTTTACAAACTTTGGTCGGACGTTCACACCTTCTTGCAGCCGAACACATCCACTTCCACTTTTGATGGTATATATTCAGGCATTCTAACCTTTTCTTACCCGCTTTTTACAAACCGTGGTCGGACTTTCACACCTTCTTGTAGCCAAACAACTCCGCTCCCGCTATTGATTGTGTACAGTCGGGTATTTTAACCTTTTCTTACCCGCTTTTTACAAACTATGGTCGGACATTCAAACCTTCTTGTAGCCGAACACATCCACTCCTGCTTTTGATGATGTATGGTTGGGCATTTTCACCTTTTCTTACCCATTTTTCAGTAATTATGGGTGGACATTCAGACCTTCTTGCAGCCGAAAACCTCCGCTCCCTCTTTTGATCTTACATTGTCGGGCATTCGCACCTTATCTTACCCGCTTTTTACAAACTATAGTCAGACATTCACACCTTGCAGCTGAACCACCTCCGCTCCCTGTTTTGATCATGTATGGTCTGGCAATACTACCTTTTCTTACCCGTTTGTGAGTAATTAATCCCAAAATATTGAGCATAAAATAAGTCTTTATGCTGATGATGTATTACTTTTCCTTCAGAACTCACAGACGTCTCTCAGTCACACGATCACACTCATAAATAAATTCTCAGCACTTTCTGACTACTCTATCAACTGGTCTAAGACCACAGTTCTGCCCATTAACTGTAGGGTCCATAATATACCTGCGATCACTTTACAGTCAGGAAATATTAGATATTTAGGCATAAACATTTCCTCCAGGCTCTCAGAGCTAACAAAGCTAAATTATGTGCAATTATTAAAGACAGTAGAGGACGATCTCTCTCGTTGGAAGTCCTTACCTATATCACTTATGGGGAGAGTTACATCCATTAAAATGATGATACTACCAAAAGTTAACTATTTGTTCTCAATGATCCCCATAAAACCATCTGCTACTTGGTTTAAGTCACTAGATTCATGCATCTCCAAATTTCTGTGGAAAAACAAACCACCACGTATTAGTTTAAAAACCCTACAGAAGACCAAGGACAGTGGTGGATTAGATTTACCTCATTTTCAGCACTATTCCTTAGACAATAGGTTACAATATATATCAAAATGGTTTAAACCTTGTTGTTGTCACAGTTCCCAGAGACGTTGTAATCGTTGAGGATTCTATATTCACCCCCTCATTAGAGGCACGTAATGCAGATTGATGACACTGAATCTTCTTCTCTGTTCATTGCTGGCATCATTCCCAGCATCGTAAGTGTTCGTGGCATTTTTAGCCTCTTCTTCTGGATCTTGATATCGAGAATCCTTTTGTATTTCTGGTTTGTCAGTCCTCTGTCTTCGTTCACCGGAGTCTTTGTCTTTTTGTCCTTGAGTTTGGTGATTTTTTCTTCTTTTGATGCCTTGACACAATGTGACAGGTGATACCACGTGGGAGATCCTGTAACTTGGATTGCTGTCCCTGTGCTGCGAAATGGCTGTGCTGCTCAAATGGTCTCTCCTTCATCATGGTTACATGCTGCCATTCCGACATCTCGCCATTCCGACATGGGTCTCCAATTGTCGGAATGGCGACACTTAATTTTTTATCAAACGTCCCACCATCCCGACACTTTTTCCCTCCTATGGTCGGAATGGCGGTATGTTTTTTGTTTTTTTTAACATACCGCCATTCCGACAGTTCCTTTTAATAGCCTATTTTTTACCCAAAACATTTTGCACTAATGATATGCCGGCGCAAATATGCCCTAAAGTTTGGCGCACAAGCTTTGCACATGCAGAGGCCACAGCCTCGCAAACAAACTTTAATAATCTATTATCAAAATCCCCTGAATTTCAAATATAAAAATACAGATATTAATGTAACTCTGGCGAGACTGAAACTGATTAAGCAGAAATACAGTGTCAGTGAGGTGTCACAGCAGCCAGCTGGAGCGGAGCTCTCCACAGAGCCCATGCGTCTTTTGCACGCTGTCATCATATGCAAAAGTAATAATTGCAATTACAGATATCACGGCTACTGCACAGGACACAGTTGCGAGCACTCTGCCTTGCCTTGCCAATAGGAGAAGAGAGAAATGACAGCATAGAACGTATAAAACACAACAAAATGCAGTAAAAACGTTTATTCATGTTATTCACGTGAGTACTCACTCCAATTTTGGGTTTTGCGCATTTGGCACAAACACACAGCCGCAACGGTTGTAGCTTTATACAGCCTGTTGATATCTTAAGGACCTAACTGGTCACACCTGGGACTAAATGTCATGTAGAGATTGTTTTTACATGACATTACAGCTGAACACATAGCTTTCATCCACAAACCAACGTGGGAGAGCCCGAAGACGCATGTGCCAGACGCACATAGGCATGCGTAAAACCAATTTTGACCACTTCATACTGTTTATTTGCTTTCTTTTAGTTAACTTTCGTTTCTTTTGGATTCTTGTGCGTGTTATGGAGCCGTTTTGGTCCATGTTTGTAAGCCTTTTTTTCCTGGATTAAATTTTCGGAAGTTGAAACAAGTGGCATTGGAGTGTGTGATTGAAAACCACCGCGGACTGCTTCTCCTCCTCCAGTTGCCAAGACTTTGTGTTTTTAATAACGCTTGTCTATAAACATGTGTTAAACATATAAATTGCATGAACAGAAAGAAGGGACTCACCTGTTGAGTAACACACATTTCCTTATACGGAAAGCCTTGTCGGAATGGTGGGACATTTGAACGTCAGAATAGCGGGATGTCGCAATGGTGGGATGTCGGAATGGTGGGACGTTTGCATGTCGGAATGGTGGTATGTCGGAATGGTGGGATGTCGGAATGGTGGGATGTCGGAATGGTGGGATGTCGGAATAGCGGGATGTCGGAATGGCGGGATTTCGGAATGGGTGTTGCCACCCCCTTCATCATATACACAGTTATTTATACATCACCTTCCACCATGAAACGTTGTCCCTTTCTGTTTCTCTCTTTGTTCTTAAAATGCTGTTATGCATGTCTAAACCAATCCATTAAATTAGATCATTTTGGCAGTAAAGCGATCTACAATGTGTTTGGTCGCAAAGCTGCTCATCTGTGGTAAACATCTCTTCAGAAAGGCATTCTTCAATTGATTTCACTAATTCTATGTAATAATTTTGTGATTTCCTACAAAACTACACTTCTTCTCCCATCTGTCTGAGTATTTAATATTGTCTGGGTCCCGTTAAAACATGTATTTTTCCCATCTAATTCCTTGTTTGCTTTAAAACAAGTATTCCCCATTTTCTATCCCTTCAGTAGCCAACCAGTTTGTATGGAGTACACTGGAGCAACTTGACTGATCAGTAAAACACTGCTTTTGTTGTCACCGCAAGGCTTCCCCCGTCGGTTGTTTCACTGAGACACTACTGAGTAACTATAACTCAACACAGTTTATACACATAACATTCATATACATACTAACAAACAAACAAACAATTATTTATCGCAATTTTCTCATCTCTGTTTGAACGTACACCCAGGTAAATATTCCTGTAGTCTTCTCATACCGACTATGCACCCATTCATTGTTTAACTTCACTGTTTTGCAAATCCTAATTGAATATTACACATTGACATTGAACTTTACTTGATAAGCAGGTCTTGATTGCATTCAGCAGCCTATATGTGA
This sequence comes from Leuresthes tenuis, assembly GCF_036924035.1. Taxonomy (NCBI): domain Eukaryota; kingdom Metazoa; phylum Chordata; class Actinopteri; order Atheriniformes; family Atherinopsidae; genus Leuresthes; species Leuresthes tenuis. The sequence continues at coordinate 25,745,531 of NW_027325362.1, forward strand.
GCATCTATGTGTAAGCTGTTCTTCTTTGCATTTATCAGCAGCAAGCAATTCTTCATTGCACATGCATATGAAAATAGTGTAACAATTCCAATGCGTTATCGAAACCTTCTATATCAGGAGTGTCCATCATGATGCTGGGAATAGAACCTCTTTCCCAGAATAGTTCAACCTTCATTACTCAACTGATCATAACTCCGCAATGAGCACATTTCAAAGTATCATTCCTCTACATATATTCAAAAATCTATGTGTAAATGTTTAATATTTCTTATATTTGTTGATGTCATTCTGTGTGCATGTGGCCTAAACCCAATCTCTGTGTGGCAATTTTAATTTAAACAAGTTGAACTCTGCCTCTGATCATTTAAAAAAGGTGTGTACCAATATCAACCTTTCTCAGGTAATTACTGATCCTACAAAACCAAAGAGATCCTTCAAGGTTGTCCCTGATTGGCTCAATCTTAACAAATCAAAGGTAGAAAATCCGCAGTATCTGAACTTGGTGTTAGTTATCACTGCTCAATAGCCTGTATCAGAATTGCAAAAATGAAAACATTAGGTCCACGCTTGGTATCCAGATCCTGAAACATCTCCATGAGCAGGCTTTTTTTTAACTGATCTGTTGAATAGTTATATGACACTGTTAAAATCCCAGATGAAGATCTAGCACTTGACCATTTTTGTAAATCTTCTAATTCCATAGTTGATAAACACGCCCCTTTTAAAAAGTATAGAACTTAGAACAGGTCTATCCCTGGCTTTCAGCAGAACTGTCTTCTTTACTTTTTTTTCCCCTTGTCCTGTTCAGCATTATGTCAGAAGAATTGTAGTCTGAATACCTTTGATGCCAAACAGATTTGTTTTGCCAAGGGAAGTTTTATAAATGTAAAGCTCCCCTTGATGCCCATTTATTTATTTCTGTTTACAATATATGACATGAACTGAACTGAACCGGACCGGGGGACAACGAAAGAAGAAGAGGAAAGAAGAGGAAACAGAACAAAAATAGAAACAAAAACCAGACAACCAGCTGCTACACCTGTAAAAAACAAAACAGACAACAATCCATGGCCTATGAGGGGAATCCAGCCTTAGCGCCACCAGGAGCACCTGAAAGCAGACAAGCAGAGAAAAAACAAACACACAAACAAACAAAAACAAGCACAAGAAGCGGCAATCGCATACAAAACAGCTGTGGATATAGATGAACTGAGACGACATGATAATACATCAACTGCTTAGTGACCATGCTACTGGACTAATGAATGTGTGTGTGTGTGTGTGTGTGTGTGTGTGAGAACATGCAACACCCATGGCACAGGACCTACATGATAACCGTGCTTAGTTATGAGTGTATAAGCGTACAGGGCCACAATCCACAGCCCCCCCCCCAAGCAATCAGAAGCAGGCAGAGAGGGCCACAAGACCCAGGCCACCAGCAGCCCCCACAGAGCACAGAACCCAGGCAGCCCACCGCAGGGGCAACCACGCATCCACCCAGAAGACTGCAGAGGAAGCCCCCGGAAAGAGCCCCCATAAGCATAGGGCAGAGGCACTCCGGGAACCAGGGGCAACAGCCCACCTACCCCGCCAGGCCCCAGCCGCCCAGACATGGGCCGTGCACTGGACCTGGGCCCCAGGAGCCCGAGCGCCCCCAAACCCCCCGGCAGAGGCCCCACCCAATACCCAGGAGGGCCAAGCGCCCCAGACAGCCACAAAGTGGGTCAGCGCCTGCCCCAGCGCCCCTGGCCAAGTGCCCTGGGAGTCAAGACGTGCCCACAGGTGGGTGAAGTCGCGAGCAGTGGGGAGAGGCAACGCTGATGCCCCATCGGGAGAAACACAGGCAGGCCAGGCGACAGAAAGTCCCAGATCCAGGCCCAATCATTACCACACACACTTTCACGTCCCATACATCCACACATCCACACATCCTACCTCCCTCGACTCTGCTGGGGTGTAGTGCAGCGGGCACACCAGGAGGCCAGCAACCCCCCAGCCACCACAGACCCCGAACCAGCAGAACAATTAATTATTCCTCCTGGCCCCTCCTGCCCCGAGCAGACACCAGGAAGCAGGGGTGTGTGAAGAAGACCCCTCCCCTCACCCTTCTGGCTCTTCAATATTTTCTAATAGTGAGCAATTAAAATTGAGGGGCAGCCAAACTTGTAGAACTGGGAGCGCGGCACTCTGGGCAGCCTACATACCCAAAGAGCCCCACCCACCAGATGCCAGTCAGTGTAACCACCCCCCAAGACCTAATGTGTGTGTGTGAGTGTGTTTGATAAGTACTAATGTCTAAGGTGTAATTAAAACAGGGGCAGGGAACTGCAGAGTGCAACCAAAGGGGACCACCTACGTGGCCCCATCCACTGCACCCCACCGAACACACACGCCCCCAAAACCCTTCATGTGTGAGTGTGTGCTGTGTACAGGAGCCAGAAGGGAGAGGGGTATGGGGATATATACCGGGGGAGCTACTCTCCCCCAGAGAGGGCAGCCAGGGACTGGCTGCAATAGGTATCCCCGCTACCTGGGAGCCAACAATGGGCAGGAGGGCCTGATGTCCACCAGGCTCGGGGCCTGCAGCGACCATATTCCGGGAGCTACTGTACCCCCAGAAGGTACCCATCCCGCCCCACCCCACTCAACCCAACCGCACCCAGGAGGACCTCTACAAAAAACAAACAAACAAACCACCCGGTCACACCAGTCGCAGCAGCCCGGGCCTGAGACCCACCATCACCCAGCAACCCACCACCACCACTATGTGATAAAACTAATCAGAGGGGACCAGAGAGAATGAAATTCAGCCAATTGATGTTTTGAGGAGGCAGACATTGTTTCCATGCTCATATAATCTAAAAGAAAATTTCTAAACTGGTTAATACACAGATTGTTCTTCGCTTTCCAGTTCATGAGAATAGTTTTCTTTGCGATACATAACACTGTGACAACCATGTGTGCTGAGTTAATTTCCATGTTGATGTTGTCTAAGTCCCCCAGTATGCACAGTGTTGGGCATGCAGGGATGCTACACTTTAGCCATGTTGATTGACCAGATTGACCAGTAAGTAGAGAGCTTCGCCTTCTGGCTCAGCTCCCTCTTCACAACGACGGGTCGGTGCAGAGCCTGCAACACTGCAGGCGCCGCACCGATCCGCCCGTCAATCTCCCGCTCCATTCGTCCGTCACTCGTGAACAAGACCCCGAGATACTTGAACTCCTCCTCTTGGGGAAGGATCTCATTCCCGACCCGGAGAGAGCATTCCACCCTTTTCCGGCTGAGAACCATAGTCTCGGATTTGGAGGTGCCGATTCTCATCCCAGCCGCTTCACACTCGGCTGCGAATCACTCCAGTGAGAGCTGAAGGTCACGGCCTGACGACGCTAACAGAACCACATCATCTGCAAAAAGCAGAGACCCGATTCTGAGGTCGCCAAATGGGACACCCTCAACGCCCTGGCTCCGCCTAGAAATTCTGTCCATAAAAGTTAGGAACAGAATCGGTGACAAAGGGCAGCCCTGACGGAGTCCAACTCTCACCGGAAACGTATCCGACTTACTGCCGGCAATGCGGACCAAACTCTGGCACCGGTCATACAGAGACCGAACGGCCCCTATCAAGGGGTCCGGCACTCCATATTCCCGGAGCACCCCCCACAGGACTCCACGAGGGACACGGTCGAACGCTTTCTCCAAGTCCACAAAACACATGTAGACTGGTTGGGCGAACTCCCATGCACCTTCCAGGATCCTGCCGAGGGTATAGAGCTGGTCCACTGTTCCACGGCCAGGACGAAAGCCACACTGCATCTCCTGAATCCGAGGCACGATTATCCGACGGATCCTCCTCTCCAATACCCCCGAATAGACCTTACCAGGGAGGCTGAGGAGTGTGATACCCCTATAGTTGGAACACACCCTCCGGTCCCTCTTTTTAAAGAGGGGGACCACCACCCCAATCTGCCAGTCCAGAGGCACTGTCCCCGATGTCCACGCGATACTGCAGAGGCGTGTCAGCCAAGACAGCCCTACAACATCCAGAGCCTTGAGAAACTCAGGACGGACCTCATCCACCCCCGGGGCCTTGCCACCGAGGAGCTTTTTAACCACCTCGGCAACCTCAGCCCCAGAAATGGGAGGCCCCGTCTCCGAGCTCTCCGACTCTGCCTCTTCCGAGCACGTGTTGGTAGGATTGAGGAGTTCCTCGAAGTACTCCCCCCACCGACTCACAACATCCCTAGTTGAGGTCAGCAAAGCCCCATCCCCACTGTAAACAGTGTTGACTGTGAGCCGCTTCCCCCCCCTGAGCCGCGGCCCGTCTGGCCCGTCGGTACCTATCAGCTTCTTCCAGGGTCCCACTGGCCAAAAAGGCCCGATAGGACTCCTTCTTCAGCTTGACGGCTTCCCTCACCACTGGTGTCCACCAGCAGGTTCGAGGGTTGCCGCCACGACAGGCACCGACCACCTTACGGCCACAACTCCGACCAGCTGCCTCGGCAATGGAGTCACGGAACATGGCCCATTCAATGTCCCCCACCTCAAATATGGTTGAAGCTCTGCCGGAGGTGGGAGTTAAAGCTCCTTCTGACGGGGGATTCTGACAAACGCTCCCAGCAGACCCTCACAATACGTTTGGGCCTGCCAGGTCTGATCGGCATCCTCCCCCACCAGCGGAGCCAACTCACCACCAGGTGGTGATCAGTTGACAGCTCCGCCCCTCTCTTCACCCGAGTGTCCAGGACATACGGCCGCAAGTCCGATGATACAACCACAAAGTCGATCATCGAACTGCGGCCAAGGGTGTCCTGGTGCCAAGTGCACATATGGACACCCTTATGCCTGAACATGGTGTTCGTTATGGACAGTCTATGACTGGCACAGAAGTCCAACAACATAACACCACTCTGATTCAGATCGGGGGGGCCGTTCCTCCCAATCACACCCCTCCAGGTCTCACTGTCATTGCCCACGTGAGCATTGAAGTCCCCCAGCAGAATGAGGGAGTCTCCGGTAGGAGCATTCTCCAGTGCCTCCCCCAGAGACTCCAAAAAGGGTAGGTACTCTGAACTGCTGTTTGGCGCATAGGCACAAACAACAGTCAGGACTCGTCCCCCCACCCAAGGCGGAGGGAGGCTACCCTCTCGTTCACTGGGGTAAACCCCAATGTACTGGCACACAGCCGGGGGGCAATAAGTATGCCCACACCTGCTCTGCGCCTCTCACCACGGGCAAATCCAGAGTGGAAGAGAGTCCAACCCCTCTCAAGAGTACTGGTTCCAGATCCCAAGCCGTGCGTCGAGGTGAGTCCGACTATATCTAACGGTCTGATGAAGTTTCAACAATAAACAACAAACTTTGTATTATGAGAAAGAACCAGACTCATTCTTCAGGAATCCGAAAATAAGCTCTATTTTACGAGTTATGCACGAATTCGGATTCTCCTATAAAACGAATTCCTTAACTCAAACCAAGTTATGACTGCTTTGTCCTTCATATTTATTCATGTCTAATCAAGTTTCAATGATAAACAACGTTGTACTTTGTAGAATGAAAAAGAACTTCTTCAGCAATAAGCATCTCTCGACAAATGACGAAATACAGATTTTGCTATAAAATTAATTGCTATCAGCCTGACTTAAAACTGTTTGTCTTCCTTATTTATCCACTTCAAATCAAGTTTCAACAATTAAAAAAATTTGTAGTTTGAGAAAGAACAACTTAATCTTGAGCAATCAGTATAAAAAGAGGGTAAGCAAAGGTGCGAATGTCAAACCATACATGATCAAAACAGGGAGCGGAGGTGTTTGGCTGAGACAAGGTGTGAATGTCCACCCATAATTAATGAAAAGCGGGCAACAAGTAGGTTCGAATGCCCAACCATACATCATCAAAAGCAGGAGTGGATATGTTCGGCTACAAGAAGGTTTGAACGTCTGACCATAGTTTGTAAAAAGCGGGTAAGAAAAGGTTCGAATGCCCGAACATACACCATCAAAGGAGGGAGCGGAGGTGTTCCGCTGTAAGAAGGTGTGAATGTCCGACCATAGTTGGTAAAAAACGGGTAAAAAAAGGTTAAAATACCCGACTGTAAACAATCAGTAGCGGGTGCGGAGTTGTTCGGCTACTAAAAGGTGTGAAAGTCCAACCATGGTTTGTAAAAAGCGGGTAAGAAAAGGTGCGAATGCCCGAAAATGTATGATCAAAAGAGGGAGCGGAGGTGTTCGGCTGCAAGAAGGTGTGAATGTACACCCATAATTACTGAAAAATGGGTAAGAAAAGGTGCGAATGCCCAACTATACATAATCAAAAGCAGGAGTGGATGTGTTCGGCTCCAAGAAGGGTTGAATGTCTGACCATAGTTTGTAAAAAGCGGGTAAGAAAAGGTTTGACTGCCCGAACATACACCATCAAAAGAGGGAGCGGAGGTGTTCCGCTGTATGAAGGTGTGAATGTCCGACCATAGTTGGTAAAAAGCGGGTAAGAAAAGGTTAAAATACCCGACTGTACACAATCAATAGCGGGAGCGGAGTTGTTCGGCTACTAAAAGATGTGAAAGTCTGACTATGGTTTGTAAAAAGCGGGTAAGAAAAGGTGCTAATGCCCGACAATGTATGATCAAAAGAGGGAGTGGAGGTTTTCGGCTGTAAGAAGGTCTGAATGTCCAACTATAATTTGTAAAAACCGGGTAAGAAAAGGCTTGAAAGCCCAACTATACACCATCATAAGCGGGAGAGGAGGTGTTCAGCTGCAAGAAGGTGTGAATGTCCACCCATAATTACTGAAAAATGGGTAAGAAAAGGTGCGAATGCCCAAACATACATCATCAAAAGCAGGAGTGGATGTGTTGGGCTACAAAAAGGTTTGAAAGTCCGACCATGGTTTGTAAAAAACGGGTAAGAAAAGGTGCGAATGCCCGATAATGTATGATCAAAAGAGGGAGCGGAGGTTTTTGGCTACAAGAAGGTTTGAATGTCCGACCATAGTTTGTAAAAAGCGGGTAAGAAAAGGTTCGAATGCCTGACAATACACCATCAAAAGCGGGAGCGGAGGTGTTCCGCTGTAAGACGGTGTGAATGTCCGACCATAGTTGGTAAAAAGCGGGTAAGAAAAGGTTAAAATACCCGACTGTACACAATCAATAGCGGGAGCGGAGTTGTTCGGCTACAAGAAGGTGTGAAAGTCCAACCATGGTTTGTAAAAAGCTGCTAAGAAAAGGTTCGAATGCCCGAATATATACCATCAAAAGCGGAAGCGGAGGTGTTCGGCTGCAAGAAGGTGTGAACGTCCGACCAAAGTTTGTAAAAATCAGTTAAGAAAAGGTTCGAATATCCAACCAAACATAATCAAAAGCGGGAGCAGAGCTGTTCGACTGCAAGTAGGTGTGAATGTCCAGCCATAATAAATCACAAACGGGTAAGAAAAGGTAGTATTGCCAGACCATACATGATCAAAACAGGGAGCTGAGGTGGTTCAGCAACAAGGTGTGAATGTTTGACTATAGTTTGTAAAAAGCGGGTAAGATAAGGTGCGAATGCCCGACAATGTATGATCAAAAGAGGGAGCGGAGGTTTTTGGCTACAAGAAGGTTTGAATGTCCGGCCATAGTTTGTAAAAAGCGGGTAAGAAAAGGTTCAAATGCCTGACTATACACCATCAAAAGCGGGAGCGGAGGTGTTCCGCTGTAAGACGGTGTGAATGTCCGACCATAGTTGGTAAAAAGCGGGTAAGAAAAGGTTAAAATGCCCGACTGTACACAATCAATAGGGGGAGCGGAGTTGTTCGGCTACAAGAAGGTGTGAAAGTCGAACCATGGTTTGTAAAAAGCTGGTAAGAAAAGGTTCGAATGCCCGAATATATACCATCAAAAGCGGAAGCGGAGGTGTTCGGCTGCAAGAAGGTGTGAACGTCCAACCAAAGTTTGTAAAAAGCAGTTAAGAAAAGGTTCAAATATCCAACCAAACATAATCAAAAGCGGGAGCAGAGCTGTTCGACTGCAAGTAGGTGTGAATGTCAGATCATAATTTGCAAAAAGCTGATGAGAAAGGGTGAGAATGCCCGGCTATACACCATCAAATGCGGGAGCGGAAGTGTTCGGCTGTGAGTAGGTGTGAATGTCCGACCATAATTGCTGAAAAATGTGTTAGAAGAGACTAGAATGCCGGACAAGACATCATCAAATGCGGGAGCGGAGTTGTTTGGCTTTGAGTAGGTGTGAATCTCCGAGCATAGTTTGTAAAAAGGGGGTAAGAATAGGTTCGAATGCCCGAACATACACTATCAAAAAAGGGAGCTGAGGTGGCTCAGCTGCAAGGTGTGAATGTCTGACTATAGTTTGTAAATAAGGTGCGAATGCCCAACAATGTATAATCAAAAGAGGGAGCGGAGGTTTTCGGCTACAAGGAGGTTTGAATTTCCGACCATAGTTTGTAAAAAGCGGGTAAGAAAAGGTTCAAATGCCTGACTATACACCATCAAAAGCGGGAGCAGAGGTGTTCCGCTGTAAGACGGTGTGAATGTCCGACCATATTTGGTAAAAAGCGGGTAAGAAAAGGTTAAAATACCCGACTGTACACAATCAATAGCGGGAGAGGAGGTGTTCAGCTGGAAGAAGGTGTGAATGTCCACCCATAATTACTGAAAAATGGGTAAGAAAAGGTGCAAATGCCCAACCATACATTATCAAAAGCAGGTGTGAATGTCAGATCATAATTTGCAAAAAGCTGATGAGAAAGGGTGAGAATGCCCGACTATACACCATCAAATGCGGGAGCGGAGTTGTTCGGCTGTGAGTAAGTGTGAATCTCCGACCATAATTGCTGAAAAATGTGTTAGAAAAGGTAAGAATGCCGGTCCATACATCATCAAAAGCGGGAGAGTTGGTGTTCGGCTGCAAGTAGGTGTGAATGTCCAGCCATAATTACTAACAAACGGGTAAGAAAAGGTAGTATTGCCAGACCATACATGATCAAAACAGGGAGCGGAGGTGGTTCAGCTGCAAGAAGGTGTGAATGTCCGACTAAAGTTCAAATATATTAACAAAAGCGGGAGGAGAGGTCTTCGGATGAGAGTGGTTGAGAATTTCCAACCATAATCTATAAAATGCGGTGAAAAAAAAGGTGTGATAGAACACTAAAAGGTGGAGCGGAAGTGTTCGGCTGCAAGAAGGTGTGAATGTCCGACTATATTTGGTGAAAAGCAGGTGAAGCAAGGTCTGAATGCCCAACCTTACATCATCAAAAGCGAGATCAGAGGTGTTTGGCTGCATGAAGGCCAACGTTTGCCAAAAGCGGGTAAGCTGCGAATGACCGACTAAATATCAACAAAAGTGGGGGTGGAGGTCTTCGGATGCAACTGGGTGTGAACATCCCACCATACAAGTATGGTGGAGAGGAAGCTGTGAACAGCCGACCATAGTTTGCAAAAAGCGGGTGAGACAAGGTGCGAATGTCCAACCATACATGATCAAAACAGGGAGCGGAGGTGTTTGGCTGTGACAAGGTGTGAATGTCCACCCAAAATTAATGAAAAGCGGGCAAAAAGTAGGTTTGAATGCCCAAGCATACATCATCAAAAGAAGGAGTGGATGTGTTCGGCTACAAGAGGGTTTGAATGTCCGAGCATAGTTTGTAAAAAGCGGGTAAGAAAAGGTTCGAATGCCCAAACATACACCATCAAAAGAGGGAGCGGAGGTGTTCCGCTGTAAGAACGTGTGAATGTCCGACCATAGTTGGTAAAAAGTGGGTAAGAAAAGGTTAAAATACCCGACTGTACACAATCAATAGGGGGAGCGGAGTTGTTCGGCTACAAGAAGGTTGGAAAGTCCAACCATGGTTTGTAAAAAGCTGGTAAGAAAAGGTTCGAATTCTCAACACTTTCTGACTACTCTATCAACTGGTCTAAGACCACAGTTCTGCCCATTAACTGTAGGGTCCATAATATACCTGCGATCACTTTACAGTCAGGAAATATTAGATATTTAGGCATAAACATTTCCTCCAGGCTCTCAGAGCTAACAAAGCTAAATTATGTGCAATTATTAAAGACAGTAGAGGACGATCTCTCGTTGGAAGTCCTTACCTATATCACTTATGGGGAGAGTTACATCCATTAAAATGATGATACTACCAAAAGTTAACTATTTGTTCTCAATGATCCCCATAAAACCATCTGCTACTTGGTTTAAGTCACTAGATTCATGCATCTCCAAATTTCTGTGGAAAAACAAACCACCACGTATTAGTTTAAAAACCCTACAGAAGACCAAGGACAGTGGTGGATTAGATTTACCTCATTTTCGGCACTATTCCTTAGACAATAGGTTACAATATATATCAAAATGGTTTAAACCTTGTTGTTGTCACAGTTCCCAGAGACGTTGTAATCGTTGAGGATTCTATATTCACCCCCTCATTAGAGGCAAGTAATGCAGATTGATGACACTGAATCTTCTTCTCTGTTCATTGCTGGCATCATTCCCAGCATCGTAAGTGTTCGTGGCATTGTTAGCCTCTTCTTCTGGATCTTGATATCGAGAATCCTTTTGTATTTCTGGTTTGTCAGTCCTCTGTCTTCATTCACCGGAGTCTTTGTCTTTTTGTCCTTGAGTTTGGTGATTTTTTCTTCTTTTGATGCCTTGACACAATGTGACAGGTGATACCACGTGGGAGATCCTGTAACTTGGACTGCTGTCCCTGTGCTGCGAAATGGCTGTGCTGCTCAAATGGTCTCTCCTTCATCATGGTTACATGCTGCCATTCCGACATCTCGCCATTCCGACATGGGTCTCCAATTGTCGGAATGGCGACACTTAATTTTTTATCAAACGTCCCACCATTCCGACACTTTTTTCCTCCTATGGTCGGAATGGCGGTATGTTTTTTGTTTTTTTTAACATACCGCCATTCCGACAGTTCCTTTTAATAGCCTATTTTTTACCCAAAACATTTTGCACTAATGATATGCCGGCGCAAATACGCCCTAAAGTTTGGCGCACAAGCTTTGCACATGCAGAGGCCACAGCCTCGCAAACAAACTTTAATAATCTATTATCAAAATCCCCTGAATTTCAAATGTAAAAATACAGATATTAATGTAACTCTGGCGAGACTGAAACTGATTAAGCAGAAATACAGTGTCAGTGAGCTGTCACAGCAGCCAGCTGGAGCGGAGCTCTCCACAGAGCCCATGCGTCTTTTGCACGCTGTCATCATATGCAAAAGTAATAATTGCAATTACAGATATCACGGCTACTGCACAGGACACAGTTGCGAGCACTCTGCCTTGCCTTGCCAATAGGAGAAGAGAGAAATGACAGCATAGAACGTATAAAACACAACAAAATGCAGTAAAAACGTTTATTCATGTTATTCACGTGATTTATGAGTACTCACTCCAATTTTGGGAAGCGCGGATGGGTTTTGCGCATTTGGTACAAACACACAGCCGCAACGGTTGTAGCTTTATACAGCCTGTTGATATCTTAAGGACCTAACTGGTCACACCTGGGACTAAATGTCATGTAGAGATTGTTTTTACATGACATTACAGCTGAACATATAGCTTTCATCCACAAACCAACGTGGGAGAGCCCGAAGACGCATGTGCCAGACGCACATAGGCATGCGTAAAACCAATTTTGACCACTTCATACTGTTTATTTGCTTTCTTTTAGTTAACTTTCGTTTCTTTTGGATTCTTGTGCGTGTTATGGAGCCGTTTTGGTCCATGTTTGTAAGCCTTTTTTTCCTGGATTAAATTTTCGGAAGTTGAAACAAGTGGCATTGGAGTGTGTGATTGAAAACCACCGCGGACTGCTTCTCCTCCTCCAGTTGCCGAGACTTTTTGTTTTTAATAACGCTTGTCTATAAACATGTGTTAAACATATAAATTGCATGAACAGAAAGAAGGGACTCACCTGTTGAGTAACACACATTTCCTTATACGGAAAGCCTTGTCGGAATGGTGGGACATTTGAACGTCAGAATAGCGGGATGTCGCAATGGTGGGATGTCGGAATGGTGGGACGTTTGAATGTCGGAATGGTGGTTTGTCGAAATGGTGGTATGTCGGAATGGTGGGATGTCGGAATAGCGGGATGTCGGAATGGCGGGATTTCGGAATGGGTGTTGCCACCCCCTTCATCATATACACAGTTATTTATACATCACCTTCCACCATGAAGCGTTGTCCCTTTTTGTTTCTCTCTTTGTTCTTAAAATGCTGTTATGCATGTCTAAACCAATCCATTAAATTAGATCATTTTGGCAGTAAAGCGATCTACAATGTGCTTGGTCGCAAAGCTGCTCATCTGTGGTAAACAGCTCTTCAGAAAGGCATTCTTAAATTGATTTCACTAATTCTATGTAATAATTTTGTGATTTCCTACAAAACTACACTTCTTCTCCCATCTGTCTGAGTATTTAATATTGTCTGGGTCCCGTTAAAACATGTATTTTTCCCATCTAATTCCTTGTTTGCTTTAAAACAAGTATTCCCCATTTTCTATCCCTTCAGTAGCCAACCAGTTTGTATGGAGTACACTGGAGCAACTTGACTGATCAGTAAAACACTGCTTTTGTTGTCACCGCAAGGCTTCCCCCGTCGGTTGTTTCACTGAGACACTACTGAGTAACTATAACTCAACACAGTTTATACACATAACATTCCTATACATACTAACAAACAAACAAACAATTATTTATCGCAATTTTCTCATCTCTGTTTGAACGTACACCCAGGTAAATATTCCTGTAGTCTTCTCATACCGACTATGGACCCATTCATTGTTTAACTTCACTGTTTTGCAAATCCTAATTGAATATTACACATTGACATTGAACTTTACTTGATAAGCAGGTCTTCATTGCATTCAGCAGCCTATATGTGAGCATCTATGTGTAAGCTGTTCTTCTTTGCATTTATCAGCAGCAAGCAATTCTTCATTGCACATGCATATGAAAATAGTAAAACAATTCCAATGCGTTAGCGAAACCTTCTATATCAGGAGTGTCCATCATGATGCTGGGAATAGAACCTCTTTCCTAGAATAGTTCAACCTTCATTACTCAACTGATCATAACTCCGCAATGAGCACATTTCAAAGTATCATTCCTCTACATGTATTCAAAAATCTATGTGTAAATGTTTAATATTTCTTATATTTGTTGATGTCATTCTGTGTGCATGTGGCCTAAACCCAATCTCTGTGTGGCAATTTTAATTTAAACAAGTTGAACTCTGCCTCTGATCATTTAAAAAAGGTGTGTACCAATATCAACCTTTCTCAGGTAATTACTGATCCTACAAAACCAAAGAGATCCTTCAAGGTTGTCCCTGATTGGCTCAATCTGAACAAATCAAAGGTAGAAAATCCGCAGTATCTGAACTTGGTGTTAGTTATCACTGCTCAATAGCCTGTATCAGAATTGCAAAAATGAAAACATTAGGTCCACGCTTGGTATCCAGATCCTGCAACATCTCCATGAGCAGGCTTTTTTTTTAACTGATCTGTTGAATAGTTATATGACACTGTTAAAATCCCAGATGAAGATCTAGCACTTGACCATTTTTGTAAATCTTCTAATTCCATAGTTGATAAACACGCCCCTTTTAAAAAGTATAGAACTTAGAACAGGTCTATCCCTGGCTTTCGGCAGAACTGTCTTCTTTACTTTTTTTTCCCCTTGTCCTGTTCAGCATTATGTCAGAAGAATTGTAGTCTGAATACCTTTGATGCCAAACAGATTTGTTTTGCCAAGGGAAGTTTTATAAATGTAAAGCTCCCCTTGATGCCCATTTATTTATTTCTGTTTACAATATATGACATGAACTGAACTGAACTGAACCGGACCGGGGGACAAGGAAAGAAGAAGAGGAAAGAAGAGGAAACAGAACAAAAATAGAAACAAAAAACAGACAACCAGCTGCTACACCTGTAAAAAACAAAACAGACAACAATCCATGGCCTATGAGGGGAATCCAGCCTTAGCGCCACCAGGAGCACCTGAAAGCAGACAAGCAGAGAAAAAACAAACACACAAACAAACAAAAACAAGCACAAGAAGCGGCAATCGCATACAACACAGCTGTGGATATAGATGACCTGAGACGACATGATAATACATCAACTGCTTAGTGACCATGCTACTGGACTAATGAATGTGTGTGTGTGTGTGTGAGAACATGCAACACCCATGGCACAGGACCTACATGATAACCGTGCTTAGTTATGAGTGTATAAGTGTACAGGGCCACAATCCACAGCCCCCCCCCCCAAGCAATCAGAAGCAGGCAGAGAGGGCCACAAGACCCAGGCCACCAGCAGCCCCCACAGAGCACAGAACCCAGGCAGCCCACCGCAGGGGCAACCACGCATCCACCCAGAAGACTGCAGAGGAAGCCCCCGGAAAGAGCCCCCATAAGCATAGGGCAGAGGCACTCCGGGAACCAGGGGTAACAGCCCACCGACCCCGCCAGGCCCCAGCCGCCCAGACATGGGCCGTGCACTGGACCTGGGCCCCAGGAGCCCGAGCGCCCCCAAACCCCCCGGCAGAGGCCCCACCCAATACCCAGGAGGGCCAAGCGCCCCAGACAGCCACAAAGTGGGTCAGCGCCTGCCCCAGCGCCCCTGGCCAAGTGCCCTGGGAGTCAAGACGTGCCCACAGGTGGGTGAAGTCGCGAGCAGTGGGGAGAGGCAACGCTGATGCCCCATCGGGAGAAACACAGGCAGGCCAGGCGACAGCAAGTCCCAGATCCAGGCCCAATCATTACCACACACACTTTCACGTCCCATACATCCACACATCCACACATCCTACCTCCCTCGGCTCTGCTGGGGTGTAGTGCAGCGGGCACACCAGGAGGCCAGCAACCCCCCAGCCACCACAGACCCCGAACCAGCAGAACAATTAATTAATCCTCCTTGCCCCTCCTGTCCCGAGCAGACACCAGGAAGCAGGGGTGTGCGAAGAAGACCCCTCCCCTCACCCTTCTGGCTCTTCAATATTTTCTAATAGTGAGCAATTAAAATTGAGGGGCAGCCAAACTTGTAGAACTGGGAGCGCGGCACTCTGGGCAGCCTACATACCCAAAGAGCCCCGCCCACCAGATGCCACTCAGTGTAACCACCCCCCAAGACCTAATGTGTGTGTGTGAGTGTGTTTGATAAGTACTAATGTCTAAGGTGTAATTAAAACAGGGGCAGGGAACTGCAGAGTGCAACCAAAGGGGACCACCTACGTGGCCCCATCCACTGCACCCCACCGAACACACACGCCCCAAAAACCCTTCATGTGTGAGTGTGTGCTGTGTACAGGAGCCAGAAGGGAGAGGGGTATGGGGATATATAACGGGGGAGCTACTCTCCCCCAGAGAGGGCAGCCAGGGACTGGCTGCAATAGGCATCCCCGCTACCTGGGAGCCAACAATGGGCAGGAGGGCCTGATGTCCACCAGGCTCGGGGCCTGCAGCGACCATATTCCGGGAGCTACTGTACCCCCAGAAGGTACCCATCCCGCCCCACCCCACTCAACCCAACCCCACCCAGGAGGACCTCTACAAAAAACAAACAAACAACATAAAAAAACAAACAAACAAACCACCCGGTCACACCAGTCGCAGTAGCCCGGGCCTGAGACCCACCATCACCCAGCAACCCACCACCACCACTATGTGATAAAACTAATCAGAGGGGACCAGAGAGAATGAAATTCAGCCAATTGATGTTTTGAGGAGGCAGACATTGTTTCCATGCTAATATAATCTAAAAGAAAATTTCTAAACTGGTTAATACACAGATTGTTCTTCGCTTTCCAGTTCATGAGAATAGTTTTCTTTGCGATACATAACACTGTGACAACCATGTGTGCTGAGTTAATTTCCATGTTGATGTTGTCTAAGTCACCCAGTATGCACAGTGTGGGGCATGCAGGGATGCTACACTTTAGCCATGTTGATAGGTCCTCACAGACTTCAAGCCAGAACTTCTGGACAGGCGCAGAAAAACCACAGAGCGTGTGCAAAATCATCAGGTGTGTTATCTGTGCAATGTGAGCAGATGTTTGAGTGTGTTAGACCCATCCTGAACATCCTTTGTCCTGTATAGTGTGTTCTATGAAGGATTTTGTATTGTATGAGCTGTAAATTAGGATTTCGAGTCTTTATGAAGGTGTTCAAACATATTTGTGGTTAGAAGCTATGACCAGAACTGATGGATAAATCTGCCTCCCATTTTGAGGATGGAAGAGACATTGTGTCATCTATCTTAGACAATAATTTATATATTTTTGATAGTAGTTTTGGGGTACAGATGCTTAGAAATTCTGCTACCCTAGTCGGGGGTTGTAAGTCTGGTTGGTGGAGGATATATCCATCCATCCATCCATCATCTGCCGCTTATCCGGGGGTCGGGTCGCGGGGGCAGCAGCTTGAGCAGAGAAACCCAGACGTCTCTGTCCCCGGCCACTTCCTCCAGCTCTTCCGGGGGGACCCCGAGGCGTTCCCAGGCCAGCCGAGAGACATAGTCTCTCCAACGTGTCCTGGGTCTCCCCTGGGGTCTCCTCCCAGTGGGACGTGCCCGGAACACCTCCCCAGGGAGGCGCCCAGGGGGCATCCTAACCAGATGCCCGAGCCACCTCATCTGACTCCTCTCAATGCGGAGGAGCAGCGGTTCTACTCCGAGCCCCTCCCGGATGACTGAGCTTCTCACCCTATCTCTAAGGGAGAGCCCAGACACCCTGCGGAGGAAACCCATTTCGGCCGCTTGTATTCGCGATCTTGTTCTTTCGGTCACTACCCACAACTCGTGACCATAGGTGAGGATGGGAACGTAGATTGACCAGTAAGTAGAGAGCTTCGCCTTCTGGCTCAGCTCCCTCTTCACAACGACGGGTCGGTGCAGAGCCTGCACCAATCCGCCCGTCAATCTCCCGCTCCATTCGTCCGTCACTCGTGAACAAGACCCCGAGATACTTTAACTCCTCCTCTTGGGGAAGGATCTCATTCCCGACCCGGAGAGAGCATTCCACCCTTTTCCGGCTGAGAACCATAGTCTCGGATTTGGAGGTGCTGATTCTCATCCCAGCCGCTTCACACTCGGCTGCGAATCACTCCAGTGAGAGCTGAAGGTCACGGCCTGACGACGCTAACAGAACCACATCATCTGCAAAAAGCAGAGACCCGATTCTGAGGTCGCCAAATGGGACACCCTCAACGCCCTGGCTCCGCCTAGAAATTCTGTCCATAAAAGTTAGGAACAGAATCGGTGACAAAGGGCAGCCCTGACGGAGTCCAACTCTCACCGGAAACGTATCCGACTTACTGCCGGCAATGCGGACCAAACTCTGGCACCGGTCATACAGAGACCGAACGGCCCCTATCAAGGGGTCCGGCACTCCATATTCCCGGAGCACCCCCCACAGGACTCCACGAGGGACACGGTCGAACGCTTTCTCCAAGTCCACAAAACACATGTAGACTGGTTGGGCGAACTCCCATGCACCCTCCAGGATCCTGCCGAGGGTATAGAGCTGGTCCACTGTTCCACGGCCAGGACGAAAGCCACACTGCATCTCCTGAATCCGAGGCTCGATTATCCGACGGATCCTCCTCTCCAATACCCCCGAATAGACCTTACCAGGGAGGCTGAGGAGTGTGATACCCCTATAGTTGGAACACACCCTCCGGTCCCCCTTTTTAAAGAGGGGGACCACCACCCCAATCTGCCAGTCCAGAGGCACTGTCCCCGATGTCAACGCGATACTGCAGAGGCGTGTCAGCCAAGACAGCCCTACAACATCCAGAGCCTTGAGAAACTCAGGACGGACCTCATCCACCCCCGGGGCCTTGCCACCGAGGAGCTTTTTAACCACCTCGGCAACCTCAGCCCCAGAAATGGGAGGCCCCGTCTCCAAGCTCTCCGACTCTGCCTCTTCCGAGCACGTGTTGGTAGGATTGAGGAGTTCCTCGAAGTACTCCCCCCACCGACTCACAACATCCCTAGTTGAGGTCAGCAAAGCCCCGTCCCCACTGTAAACAGTGTTGACTGTGAGCCGCTTCCCCCCCCCTGAGACGCCGGATGGTGGACCAGAATCTTTTCGAGGCCGTCCGGAAATCGTTCTCCATGGTCTCACCGAACTCCTCCCAGGCCCGAGTTTTTGCCTCACAACCGCCGAAGCCGTGGCCCGTCTGGCCCGTCGGTACCTATCAGCTTCTTCCAGGGTCCCACTGGCCAAAAAGGCCCGATAGGACTCCTTCTTCAGCTTGACGGCTTCCCTCACCACTGGTGTCCACCAGCAGGTTCGAGGGTTGCCGCCACGACAGGCACCGACCACCTTACGGCCACAACTCCGACCAGCTGCCTCGGCAATGGAGTCACGGAACATGGCCCATTCGGACTCAATGTCCCCCACCTCAAATATGGTTGAAGCTCTGCCGGAGGTGGGAGTTAAAGCTCCTTCTGACGGGGGATTCTGACAAACGCTCCCAGCAGACCCTCACAATACGTATGGGCCTGCCAGGTCTGATCGGCATCCTCCCCCACCAGCGGAGCCAACTCACCACCAGGGGGTGATCAGTTGACAGCTCCGCCCCTCTCTTCACCCGAGTGTCCAGGACATACGGCCGCAAGTCCGATGATACAACCACAAAGTCGATCATCGAACTGCGGCCAAGGGTGTCCTGGTGCCAAGTGCACATATGGACACCCTTATGCCTGAACATGGTGTTCGTTATGGACAGTCTATGACTGGTACAGAAGTCCAACAACATAACACCACTCTGATTCAGATCGGGGGGGCCGTTCCTCCCAATCACACCCCTCCAGGTCTCACTGTCATTGCCCACGTGAGCATTGAAGTCCATATAAATATATACCATCAAAAGCGGAAGCGGAGGTGTTCGACTGCAAGTAGGTGTGAATGTCCAGCCATAATTACTCACAAACGGGTAAGAAAAGGTAGTATTGCCAGACCATACATGATCAAAACAGGGAGCTGAGGTGGTTCAGCTGCAAGGTGTGAATGTCTGACTATAGTTTGTAAAAAGCGGGTAAGACAAGGTGCGAATGCCCGACAATATATGATCAAAAGAGGGAGTGGAGGTCTTCGGCTGCAAGGTCTGAATGTCCAACCATAATTTTTAAAAACCGGGTAAGAAAAGGCTCGAAATTCCAACTATACACAATCAAAAGCGGGAGCGGGAGGTTTTCAGCTGCAAATCCTTCACTCAAACCAAGTGAAAACTGCTTTGTCCTTCATATTTATCAATGTCTAGATTGACTTCAACAAAGAACAACACTGGATTTTGCAGTAGAAGAAAGAGCAACACTGAAGGATCAGTAATCCGAGAATAAGCTTATTTTCATACGTTCTGCATGATTTGGGATTTTATGTATAAAATGAATTCCTTCACTCAAACCAAGTTAAAACTGCTTTGTCCTTCATATTTATCAATGTCTAGATCGACTTCAACAAAGAACAACATTGTATATTGCAGTAGAAGAAAAAGCAACACTGAAGGATCAGGAATCCGAGAATAAGCTTCTTTTCATACGTTCTGCATGATTTGGGATTTTATGTATAAAATGAATTCCTTCACTCAAACCAAGTGAAAACTGCTTTGTCCTTCATATTTATCAATGTCTATATCGATTTTAACAAAGAAAAAGGCTGTATTTTGCGGTATAGGAAAGAGCAACACTGGAGGATCAGGAATCCGAGAATAAGCTTACTTTCATGAGTCCTGCACGATTTCGGATTTTCCTATAAAATGAATTGCTTTGCTCAAACCAAGTTAAAATTGCTTTGTCCTTCATTGTTATCCATGTCTAAAATGTATCAAGCATAAAGTTCCTCATATTACCCTGAATAAGAAAGAAGCATCCCTTTGGTTGAGCAATACGTTCCTTATGCGGAGTTATGCATGATTTCGGATTTTGCTATAAAATTCATTCCTTCACACCTTTTTTTTTCACCGCATTATATAGATTATGGTTGGAAATTTCAACCACTCTAATCCGAAGACCTCTCCTCCCGCTTTTGTTAATATATTTGAACTTTAGTTGGACATTCACCCCTTTTTGCAGCTAAACCACCTCCGCTCCCTGTTTTGATCATGTATGGTCTGGCAATACTACATTTTCTTACCCGTTTGTGAGTAATTATGGCTGGATATTCACACCTACTTGCAGCTGAACACAATCTCTCTCGCTTTTAATTATGTTTGGATATTCGAACCTTTTCTTTACTGCTTTTTGCCAACTTTGGTCGGACGTTCACACCTTCTTGCAGCCGAACACCTCCGCTTCCGCTTTTGATGGTATATATTCGGGCATTCGAACCTTTTCTTACCAGCTTTTTACAAACGATGGTTGGACTTTCACACCTTCTTGTAGCCGAACAACTCCGCTCCCGCTATTGATTGTGTACAGTCGGGTATTTTAACCTTTTCTTACCCGCTTTTTACCAACTATGGTCGGACATTCACACCGTCTTACAGCGGAACATCTCCGCTCCCGCTTTTGATGGTGTATAGTCAGGCATTTGAACCTTTTCTTACCCGCTTTTTACAAACTATGGTCGGACATTCAAACCTTCGTGTAGCCGAAAACCTCTGCTCCCTCTTTTGATTATACATTGTCGGGCATTCGCACCTTATCTTACCCGCTTTTTACAAACTATAGTCAGACATTCACACCTCGCAGCTGAACCACCTCAGCTCCCTGTTTTGATCATGTATGGTCTGGCAATACTACCTTTTCTTACCCCTTTGTGAGTAATTATGGCTGGACATTCACACCTACTTGCAGTCGAACAGCTCTGCTCCCGCTTTTGATTATGTTTGGTTGGATATTCGAACCTTTTCTTAACTGCTTTTTTTAAACTTTGGTCGGACGTTCACACCTTCTTGCAGCCGAACACCTCCGCTCCCTCTTTTGATCATACATTTTCGGGCATTCGCACCTTTTCTTACCCGCTTTTTACAAACCATGGTCGGACTTTCACACCTTTTAGTAGCCGAACAACTCCGCACCCGCTACTGATTGTGTACAGTCGGGTATTTTAACCTTTTCTTACCCGTTTTTTACCAACTATGGTCGGACATTCACACCTTCTTACAGCAGAACACCTCCGCTCCCTCCTTTGATGGTGTATGTTCGGGCATTCGAACCTTTTCTTACCCGCTTTTTACAAACTATGGTCAGACGTTCAAACCTTCTTGTAGCCGAACATATCCACTCCTGCTTTTGATGATGTATGGTTGGGCATTCGAACCTACTTGTTGCCCGCTTTTCATTAATTATGGGTGGACATTCACACCTTGTCACAGCCAAACACCTCCGCTCCCTGTTTTGATCATGTATGGTTGGACATTCGCACCTTTTCTCACCCGCTTTTTGCCAACTATGGTCGGCTGTTCACAGCTTCCTCTCCACCATACTTGTATGGTGGGATATT
Source organism: Leuresthes tenuis (assembly GCF_036924035.1). Taxonomy (NCBI): domain Eukaryota; kingdom Metazoa; phylum Chordata; class Actinopteri; order Atheriniformes; family Atherinopsidae; genus Leuresthes; species Leuresthes tenuis. The sequence continues at coordinate 25,766,987 of NW_027325362.1, forward strand.
CACACCCACTTGCATCCGAAGACCTTTTGTTGATATTTAGTCGGTCATTCGCAGCTTACCCGCTTTTGGCAAACTATGGCCTTCATGCAGCCAAACACCTCTGATCTCGCTTTTGATGATGTAAGGTTGGGCATTCAGACCTTGCTTCACCTGCTTTTCACCAAATATAGTCCGACATTCACACCTTCTTGCAGCCAAACACTTCCGCTCCACCTTTTAGTGTTCTATCACACCTTTTTTTTCACCGCATTTTATAGATTATGGTTGGAAATTCTCAACCACTCTCATCCGAAGACCTCTCCTCCCGCTTTTGTTAATATATTTGAACTTTAGTCGGACATTCACACCTTCTTGCAGCTGAACCACCTCCGCTCCCTGTTTTGATCATGTATGGTCTGGCAATACTACCTTTTCTTACCCGTTTGTTAGTAATTATGGCTGGACATTCACACCTACTTGCAGCCGAACACCACCTCTCCCGCTTTTGATGATGTATGGACCGGCATTCTTACCTTTTCTAACATATTTTTCAGCAATTATGGTCGGAGATTCACACTTACTCACAGCCGAACAACTCCGCTCCCGCATTTGATGGTGTATAGTCGGGCATTCTCACCCTTTCTCATCAGCTTTTTGCAAATTATGATCTGACATTCACACCTGCTTTTGATAATGTATGGTTTGGCATTCGTACCTTTTCTTACCCATTTTTCAGTAATTATGGGTGGACATTCACACCTTCTTGCAGCTGAACACCTCCTCTCCCGCTATTGATTGTGTACAGTCGGGTATTTTAACCTTTTCTTACCCGTTTTTTACCAACTATGGTCGGACATTTACACCTTCTTACAGCGGAACACCTCCGCTCCCTCTTTTGATGGTCTATGTTCGGGCATTCGAACCTTTTCTTACCCGCTTTTTACAAACCGTGGTCGGACTTTCACACCTTCTTGTAGCCAAACAACTCCGCTCCCCCTATTGATTGTGTACAGTCGGGTATTTTAACCTTTTCTTACCCGTTTTTTACCAACTATGGTCGGACATTTACACCTTCTTACAGCGGAACACCTCCGCTCCCTCTTTTGATGGTCTATGTTCGGGCATTCGAACCTTTTCTTACCCGCTTTTTACAAACTATGGTCGGACATTCAAACTTTCTTGTAGCCGAACACATCCACTCCTGCTTTTGATGATGTATGGTTGGGCATTTTCACCTTTTCTTACCCATTTTTCAGTAATTCTGGGTGGACATTCACACCTTCTTGCAGCTGAACAACTCCTCTCCCGCTTATGATCATGTGCGGTTTGATATTCGAAAATTTTCTTTCATGTTTTAAAGCAATTATTGATGGACATTCAAATCTTCTTGTAGCCGAAAACATCCACTCCTGCTTTTGATGATGTATGGTAACCTTTTCTTACCCGCTTTTTACAAACTATGGTCGGATATTCAAACCTTCTTGTAGCCAAAACCCTCCGCTCCCTCTTTTGATCATACATTGTCGGGCATTCGCACCTTATCTTACCCGCTTTTTACAAACTATAGTCAGACATTCACACCTTGCAGCTGAACCACCTCCGCTCCCTGTTTTGATCATGTATGGTCTGGCAATACTACCTTTTCTTACCCGTTTGTGAGTAATTAATCCCAAAATATTAAGCAGAAAATAAGTCTTTATGCTGATGATGTATTACTTTTCCTTCAGAACTCACAGACGTCTCTCAGTCACACGATCACACTCATAAATAAATTCTCAGCACTTTCTGACTACTCTATCAACTGGTCTAAGACCACAGTTCTGCCCATTAACTGTAGGGTCCATAATATACCTGCGATCACTTTACAGTCAGGAAATATTAGATATTTAGGCATAAACATTTCCTCCAGGATCTCAGAGCTAACAAAGCTAAATTATGTGCAATTATTAAAGACAGTAGAGGACGATCTCTCGTTGGAAGTCCTTACCTATATCACTTATGGGGAGAATTACAACCATTAAAATGATGATACTACCAAAAGTTAACTATTTGTTCTCAATGATCCCCATAAAACCATCTGCTACTTGGTTTAAGTCACTAGATTCATGCATCTCCAAATTTCTGTGGAAAAACAAACCACCACGTATTAGTTTAAAAACCCTACAGAAGACCAAGGACAGTGGTGGATTAGATTTACCTCATTTTCAGCACTATTCCTTAGACAATAGGTTACAATATATATCAAAATGGTTTAAACCTTGTTGTTGTCACAGTTCCCAGAGACGTTGTAATCGTTGAGGATTCTATATTCACCCCCTCATTAGAGGCACGTAATGCAGATTGATGACACTGAATCTTCTTCTCTGTTCATTGCTGGCATCATTCCCAGCATCGTAAGTGTTCGTGGCATTGTTAGCCTCTTCTTCTGGATCTTGATATCGAGAATCCTTTTGTATTTCTGGTTTGTCAGTCCTCTGTCTTCGTTCACCGGAGTCTTTGTCTTTTTGTCCTTGAGTTTGGTGATTTTTTCTTCTTTTGATGCCTTGACACAATGTGACAGGTGATACCACGTGGGAGATCCTGTAACTTGGATTGCTGTCCCTGTGCTGCGAAATGGCTGTGCTGCTCAAATGGTCTCTCCTTCATCATGGTTACATGCTGCCATTCCGACATCTCGCCATTCCGACATGGGTCTCCAATTGTCGGAATGGCGACACTTAATTTTTTATCAAACGTCCCACCATTCCGACACTTTTTTCCTCCTATGGTCGGAATGGCGGTATGTTTTTTTTTTTTTTTTAACATACCGCCATTCCGACAGTTCCTTTTAATAGCCTATTTTTTACCCAAAACATTTTGCACTAATGATATGCCGGCGCAAATACGCCCTAAAGTTTGGCGCACAAGCTTTGCACATGCAGAGGCCACAGCCTCGCAAACAAACTTTAATAATCTATTATCAAAATCCCCTGAATTTCAAATATAAAAATACAGATATTAATGTAACTCTGGCGAGACTGAAACTGATTAAGCAGAAATACAGTGTCAGTGAGCTGTCACAGCAGCCAGCTGGAGCGGAGCTCTCCACAGAGCCCATGCGTCTTTTGCACGCTGTCATCATATGCAAAAGTAATAATTGCAATTACAGATATCACGGCTACTGCACAGGACACAGTTGCGAGCACTCTGCCTTGCCTTGCCAATAGGAGAAGAGAGAAATGACAGCATAGAACGTATAAAACACAACAAAATGCAGTAAAAACGTTTATTCATGATATTCACGTGATTTATGAGTACTCACTCCAATTTTGGGAAGCGCGGATGGGTTTTCCGCATTTGGCACAAACACACAGCCGCAACGGTTGTAGCTTTATACAGCCTGTTGATATCTTAAGGACCTAACTGGTCACACCTGGGACTAAATGTCATGTAGAGATTGTTTTTACATGACATTACAGCTGAACGAATATAGCTTTCATCCACAAACCAACGTGGGAGAGCCCGAAGACGCATGTGCCAGACGCACATAGGCATGCGTAAAACCAATTTTGACCACTTCATACTGTTTATTTGCTTTCTTTTAGTTAACTTTCGTTTCTTTTGGATTCTTGTGCGTGTTATGGAGCCGTTTTGGTCCATGTTTGTAAGCCTTTTTTTCCTGGATTAAATTTTCGGAAGTTGAAACAAGTGGCATTGGAGTGTGTGATTGAAAACCACCGCGGACTGCTTCTCCTCCTCCAGTTGCCGAGACTTTGTGTTTTTAATAACGCTTGTCTATAAACATGTTAAACATATAAATTGCATGAACAGAAAGAAGGGACTCACCTGTTGAGTAACACACATTTCCTTATACGGAAAGCCTTGTCGGAATGGTGGGACATTTGAACGTCAGAATAGCGGGATGTCGCAATGGTGGGATGTCGGAATGGTGGTATGTCGGAATGGTGGTATGTCGGAATGGTGGGATGTCGGAATAGCGGGATGTCGGAATGGCGGGATTTCGGAATGGGTGTTGCCACCCCCTTCATCATATACACAGTTATTTATACATCACCTTCCACCATGAAGCGTTGTCCCTTTTTGTTTCTCTCTTTGTTCTTAAAATGCTGTTATGCATGTCTAAACCAATCCATTAAATTAGATCATTTTGGCAGTAAAGCGATCTACAATGTGCTTGGTCGCAAAGCTGCTCATCTGTGGTAAACAGCTCTTCAGAAAGGCATTCTTCAATTGATTTCACTAATTCTATGTAATAATTTTGTGATTTCCTACAAAACTACACTTCTTCTCCCATCTGTCTGAGTATTTAATATTGTCTGGGTCCCGTTAAAACATGTATTTTTCCCATCTAATTCCTTGTTTGCTTGAAAACAAGTATTCCCCATTTTCTATCCCTTCAGTAGCCAACCAGTTTGTATGGAGTACACTGGAGCAACTTGACTGATCAGTAAAACACTGCTTTTGTTGTCACCGCAAGGCTTCCCCCGTCGGTTGTTTCACTGAGACACTACTGAGTAACTATAACGCAACACAGTTTATACACATAACATTCATATACATACTAACAAACAAACAAACAATTATTTATCGCAATTTTCTCATCTCTGTTTGAACGTACACCCAGGTAAATATTCCTGTAGTCTTCTCATACCGACTATGGACCCATTCATTGTTTAACTTCACTGTTTTGCAAATCCTAATTGAATATTACACATTGACATTGAACTTTACTTGATAAGCAGGTCTTCATTGCATTCAGCAGCCTATATGTGAGCATCTATGTGTAAGCTGTTCTTCTTTGCATTTATCAGCAGCAAGCAATTCTTCATTGCACATGCATATGAAAATAGTAAAACAATTCCAATGCGTTACCGAAACCTTCTATATCAGGAGTGTCCATCATGATGCTGGGAATAGAACCTCTTTCCCAGAATAGTTCAACCTTTATTACTCAACTGATCATAACTGATCATTTAAAAAAGGTGTGTACCAATATCAACCTTTCTCAGGTAATTACAGATCCTACAAAACCAAAGAGATCCTTCAAGGTTGTCCCTGATTGGCTCAATCTTAACAAATCAAAGGTAGAAAATCCGCAGTATCTGAACTTGGTGTTAGTTATCACTGCTCAATAGCCTGTATCAGAATTGCAAAAATGAAAACATTAGGTCCACGCTTGGTATCCAGATCCTGAAACATCTCCATGAGCAGGCTTTTTTTTAACTGATCTGTTGAATAGTTATATGACACTGTTAAAATCCCAGATGAAGATCTAGCACTTGACCATTTTTGTAAATCTTCTAATTCCATAGTTGATAAACACGCCCCTTTTAAAAAGTATAGAACTTAGAACAGGTCTATACCTGGCTTTCGGCAGAACTGTCTTCTTTACTTTTTTTTCCCCTTGTCCTGTTCAGCATTATGTCAGAAGAATTGTAGTCTGAATACCTTTGATGCCAAACAGATTTGTTTTGCCAAGGGAAGTTTTATAAATGTAAAGCTCCCCTTGATGCCCATTTATTTATTTATTTCTGTTTACAATATATGACATGAACTGAACTGAACCGGACCGGGGGACAAGGAAAGAAGAAGAGGAAAGAAGAGGAAACAGAACAAAAATAGAAACAAAAACCAGACAACCAGCTGCTACACCTGTAAAAAACAAAACAGACAACAATCCATGGCCTATGAGGGGAATCCAGCCTTAGCGCCACCAGGAGCACCTGAAAGCAGACAAGCAGAGAAAAAACAAACACACAAACAAACAAAAACAAGCACAAGAAGCGGCAATCGCATACAACACAGCTGTGGATATAGATGACCTGAGACGACATGATAATACATCAACTGCTTAGTGACCATGCTACTGGACTAATGAATGTGTGTGTGTGTGTGTGAGAACATGCAACACCCATGGCACAGGACCTACATGATAACCGTGCTTAGTTATGAGTGTATAAGCGTACAGGGCCACAATCCACAGCCCCCCCCCCCCCCCCCCCCCCCCCAAGCAATCAGAAGCAGGCAGAGAGGGCCACAAGACCCAGGCCACCAGCAGCCCCCACAGAGCACAGAACCCAGGCAGCCCACCGCAGGGGCAACCACGCATCCACCCAGAAGACTGCAGAGGAAGCCCCCGGAAAGAGCCCCCATAAGCATAGGGCAGAGGCACTCCGGGAACCAGGGGTAACAGCCCACCGACCCCGCCAGGCCCCAGCCGCCCAGACATGGGCCGTGCACTGGACCTGGGCCCCAGGAGCCCGAGCGCCCCCAAACCCCCCGGCAGAGGCCCCACCCAATACCCAGGAGGGCCAAGCGCCCCAGACAGCCACAAAGTGGGTCAGCGCCTGCCCCAGCGCCCCTGGCCAAGTGCCCTGGGAGTCAAGACGTGCCCACAGGTGGGTGAAGTCGCGAGCAGTGGGGAGAGGCAACGCTGATGCCCCATCGGGAGAAACACAGGCAGGCCAGGCGACAGCAAGTCCCAGATCCAGGCCCAATCATTACCACACACACTTTCACGTCCCATACATCCACACATCCACACATCCTACCTCCCTCGACTCTGCTGGGGTGTATTGCAGCGGGCACACCAGGAGGCCAGCAACCCCCCAGCCACCACAGACCCCGAACCAGCAGAACAATTAATTAATCCTCCTGGCCCCTCCTGCCCCGAGCAGACACCAGGAAGCAGGGGTGTGCGAAGAAGACCCCTCCCATCACCCTTCTGGCTCTTCAATATTTTCTAATAGTGAGCAATTAAAATTGAGGGGCAGCCAAACTTGTAGAACTGGGAGCGCGGCACTCTGGGCAGCCTACATACCCAAAGAGCCCCGCCCACCAGATGCCACTCAGTGTAACCACCCCCCAAGACCTAATGTGTGTGTGTGAGTGTGTTTGATAAGTAGTAATGTCTAAGGTGTAATTAAAACAGGGGCAGGGAACTGCAGAGTGCAACCAAAGGGGACCACCTACGTGGCCCCATCCACTACACCCCACCGAACACACACGCCCCCAAAACCCTTCATGTGTGAGTGTGTGCTGTGTACAGGAGCCAGAAGGGAGAGGGGTATGGGGATATATACCGGGGGAGCTACTCTCCCCCAGAGAGGGCAGCCAGGGACTGGCTGCAATAGGCATCCCCGCTACCTGGGAGCCAACAATGGGCAGGAGGGCCTGATGTCCACCAGGCTCGGGGCCTGCAGCGACCATATTCCGGGAGCTACTGTACCCCCAGAAGGTACCCATCCCGCCCCACCCCACTCAACCCAACCCCACCCAGGAAGACCTCTACAAAAAACAAACAAACAAACCACCCGGTCACACCAGTCGCAGTAGCCCGGGCCTGAGACCCACCATCACCCAGCAACCCACCACCACCACTATGTGATAAAACTAATCAGAGGGGACCAGAGAGAATGAAATTCAGCCAATTGATGTTTTGAGGAGGCAGACATTGTTTCCATGCTAATATAATCTAAAAGAAAATTTCTAAACTGCTTAATACACAGATTGTTTTTCGCTTTCCAGTTCATGAGAATAGTTTTCTTTGCGATACATAACACTGTGACAACCATGTGTGCTGAGTTAATTTCCATGTTGATGTTGTCTAAGTCACCCAGTATGCACAGTGTGGGGCATGCAGGGATGCTACACTTTAGCCATGTTGATAGGTCCTCACAGACTTCAAGCCAGAACTTCTGGACAGGCGCAGAAAACCACAAAGCGTGTGCATAATCATCAGGTGTGTTATCTGTGCAATGTGAGCAGATGTTTGAGTGTGTTAGACCCATCCTGAACATCCTTTGTAATGTATAGTGTGTTCTATGAAGGATTTTGTATTGTATGAGCTGTAAATTAGGATTTCGAGTCTTTATGAAGGTGTTCAAACATATTTGTGGTTAGAAGCTATGACCAGAACTGATGGATAAATCTGCCTCCCATTTTGAGGATGGAAGAGACATTGTGTCATCTATCTTAGACAATAATTTATATATTTTTGATAGTAGTTTTGGGGTACAGCTGCTTAGAAATTCTGCTACCCTAGTCGGGGGTTGTAAGTCTGGTTGGTGGAGGATATATCCATCCATCCATCCATCATCTGCCGCTTATCCGGGGGTCGGGTCGCGGGGGCAGCAGCTTGAGCAGAGAAACCCAGACGTCTCTGTCCCCGGCCACTTCCTCCAGCTCTTCCGGGGGGACCCCGAGGCGTTCCCAGGCCAGCCGAGAGACATAGTCTCTCCAACGTGTCCTGGGTCTCCCCCGGGGTCTCCTCCCAGTGGGACATGCCCGGAACACCTCCCCAGGGAGGCGCCCAGGGGGCATCCTAACCAGATGCCCGAGCCACTTCATCTGACTCCTCTCAATGCGGAGGAGCAGCGGTTCTACTCCGAGCCCCTCCCGGATGACTGAGCTTCTCACCCTATCTCTAAGGGAGAGCCCAGACACCCTGCGGAGGAAACCCATTTTGGCCGCTTGTATTCGCGATCTTGTTCTTTCGGTCACTACCCACAACTCGTGACCATAGGTGAGGATGGGAACGTAGATTGACCAGTAAGTAGAGAGCTTCGCCTTCTGGCTCAGCTCCCTCTTCACAACGACGGGTCGGTGCAGAGCCTGCAACACTGCAGGCGCCGCACCGATCCGCCCGTCAATCTCCCGCTCCATTCGTCCGTCACTCGTGAACAAGACCCCGAGATACTTGAACTCCTCCTCTTGGGGAAGGATCTCATTCCCGACCCGGAGAGAGCATTCCACCCTTTTCCGGCTGAGAACCATAGTCTCGGATTTGGAGGTGCTGATTCTCATCCCAGCCGCTTCACACTCGGCTGCGAATCACTCCAGTGAGAGCTGAAGGTCACGGCCTGACGACGCTAACAGAACCACATCATCTGCAAAAAGCAGAGACCCGATTCTGAGGTCGCCAAATGGGACACCCTCAACGCCCTGGCTCCGCCTAGAAATTCTGTCCATAAAAGTTAGGAACAGAATCGGTGACAAAGGGCAGCCCTGACGGAGTCCAACTCTCACCGGAAACGTATCCGACTTACTGCCGGCAATGCGGACCAAACTCTGGCACCGGTCATACAGAGACCGAACGGCCCCTATCAAGGGGTCCGGCACTCCATATTCCCGGAGCACCCCCCACAGGACTCCACGAGGGACACGGTCGAACGCTTTCTCCAAGTCCACAAAACACATGTAGACTGGTTGGGCGAACTCCCATGCACCCTCCAGGATCCTGCCGAGGGTATAGAGCTGGTCCACTGTTCCACGGCCAGGACGAAAGCCACACTGCATCTCCTGAATCCGAGGCTCGATTATCCGACGGATCCTCCTCTCCAATACCCCCGAATAGACCTTACCAGGGAGGCTGAGGAGTGTGATACCCCTATAGTTGGAACACACCCTCCGGTCCCCCTTTTTAAAGAGGGGGACCACCACCCCAATGTGCCAGTCCAGAGGCACTGTCCCCGATGTCCACGCGATACTGCAGAGGCGTGTCAGCCAAGACAGCCCTACAACATCCAGAGCCTTGAGAAACTCAAGACGGACCTCATCCACCCCCGGGGCCTTGCCACAGAGGAACTTTTTAACCACCTCGGCAACCTCAGCCCCAGAAATGGGAGGCCCCGTCTCCGAGCTCTCCGACTCTGCCTCTTCCGAGCACGTGTTGGTAGGATTGAGGAGTTCCTCGAAGTACTCCCCCCACCGACTCACAACATCCCTAGTTGAGGTCAGCAAAGCCCCGTCCGCACTGTAAACAGTGTTGACTGTGAGCCGCTTCCCCCCCCTGAGACGCCGGATGGTGGACCAGAATCTTTTCGAGGCCGTCCGGAAATCGTTCTCCATGGTCTCACCGAACTCCTCCCAGGCCCGAGTTTTTGCCTCAGCAACCGCCAAAGCCGCGGCCCGTCTGGCCCGTCGGTACCTATCAGCTTCTTCCAGGGTCCCACTGGCCAAAAAGGCCCGATAGGACTCCTTCTTCAGCTTGACGGCTTCCCTCACCACTGGTGTCCACCAGCAGGTTCGAGGGTTGCCGCCACGACAGGCACCGACCACCTTACGGCCACAACTCCGACCAGCTGCCTCGGCTGGGGCCACAATACGTTTGGGCCTGCCAGGTCTGATCGGCATCCTCCCCCACCAGCGGAGCCAACTCACCACCAGGTGGTGATCAGTTGACAGCTCCGCCCCTCTCTTCACCCGAGTGTCCAGGACATACGGCCGCAAGTCCGATGATACAACCACAAAGTCGATCATCGAACTGCGGCCAAGGGTGTCCTGGTGCCAAGTGCACATATGGACACCCTTATGCCTGAACATGGTGTTCGTTATGGACAGTCTATGACTGGCACAGAAGTCCAACAACATAACACCACTCTGATTCAGATCGGGGGGGGCCGTTCCTCCCAATCACACCCCTCCAGGTCTCACTGTCATTGCCCACGTGAGCATTGAAGTCCCCCAGCAGAATGAGGGAGTCTCCGGTAGGAGCATTCTCCAGTGCCTCCCCCAGAGACTCCAAAAAGGGTAGGTACTCGGAACTGCTGTTTGGCGCATAGGCACAAACAACAGTCAGGACTCGTCCCCCCACCCAAGGCGGAGGGAGGCTACCCTCTCGTTCACTGGGGTAAACCCCAATGTACTGGCACACAGCCGGGGGGCAATAAGTATGCCCAAACCTGCTCTGCGCCTCTCACCACGGGCAACTCCAGAGTGGAAGAGAGTCCAACCCCTCTCAAGAGTACTGGTTCCAGATCCCAAGCCGTGCGTCGAGGTGAGTCCGACTATATCTAACGGTCTGATCAAGTTTCAACAATAAACAACAAACTTTGTATTATGAGAAAGAACCAGACTCATTCTTTAGGAATCCGAAAATAAGCTCTATTTTACGAGTTATGCACGAATTCGGATTCTCCTATAAAACGAATTCCTTAACTCAAACCAAGTTAAGACTGCTTTGTCCTTCATATTTATTCATGTCTAATCAAGTTTCAATGATAAACAACGTTGTACTTTGTAGAATGAGAAAGAACTTCAGCAATAAGCATCTCTCGACAAATGACGAAATACAGATTTTGCTATAAAATTAATTGCTATCAGCCTGACTTAAAACTGTTTGTCTCCCTTATTTATCCACTTCAAATCAAGTTTCAACAATTAAAAAAATTTTGTAGTTTGAGAAGCTCTCTCCGGGTCGGGAATGAGATCCTTCCCCAAGAGGAGGAGTTCAAGTATCTCGGGGTCTTGTTCACGAGTGACGGACGAATGGAGCGGGAGATTGACGGGCGGATCGGTGCGGCGCCTGCAGTGTTGCAGGCTCTGCACCGACCCGTCGTTGTGAAGAGGGAGCTGAGCCAGAAGGCGAAGCTCTCTACTTACTGGTCAATCTACGTTCCCATCCTCACCTATGGTCACGAGTTGTGGGTAGTGACCGAAAGAACAAGATCGCGAATACAAGCGGCCGAAATGGGTTTCCTCCGCAGGGTGTCTGGGCTCTCCCTTAGAGATAGGGTGTACAAGCTCTCCCGCTTTTGATGATGTATGGACCGGCATTCTTACCTTTTCAGACCTGGCAGGCCCAAACGTATTGTGAGGGAGGGGTCTTCTTCGCACACCCCTGCTTCCTGGTGTCTGCTCGGGGAAGGAGGGGCCAGGAGGATTAATTAATTGTTCTGCTGGTTCGGGGTCTGTGGTGGCTGGGGGGTTGCTGGCCTCCTGGTGTGCCCGCTGCAATACACCCCAGCAGAGTCGAGGGAGGTAGGATGTGTGGATGTGTGGATGTATGGGACGTGAAAGTGTGTGTGGTAATGATTGGGCCTGGATCTGGGACTTGCTGTCGCCTGGCCTGCCTGTGTTTCTCCCGATGGGGCATCAGCGTTGCCTCTCCCCACTGCTCGCGACTTCACCCACCTGTGGGCACGTCTTGACTCCCAGGGCACTTGGCCAGGGGCGCTGGGGCAGGCGCTGACCCACTTTGTGGCTGTCTGGGGCGCTTGGCCCTCCTGGGTATTGGGTGGGGCCTCTGCCGGGGGGTTTGGGGGCGCTCGGGCTCCTGGGGCCCAGGTCCAGTGCACGGCCCATGTCTGGGCGGCTGGGGCCTGGCGGGGTCGGTGGGCTGTTGCCCCTGGTTCCCGGAGTGCCTCTGCCCTATGCTTATGGGGGCTCTTTCCGGGGGCTTCCTCTGCAGTCTTCTGGGTGGATGCGTGGTTGCCCCTGCGGTGGGCTGCCTGGGTTCTGTGCTCTGTGGGGGCTGCTGGTGGCCTGGGTCTTGTGGCCCTCTCTGCCTGCTTCTGATTGCTTGGGGGGGGGCTGTGGATTGTGGCCCTGTACGCTTATACACTCATAACTAAGCACGGTTATCATGTAGGTCCTGTGCCATGGGTGTTGCATGTTCTCACACACACACACACACATTCATTAGTCCAGTAGCATGGTCACTAAGCAGTTGATGTATTATCATGTCGTCTCAGGTCATCTATATCCACAGCTGTGTTGTATGCGATTGCCGCTTCTTGTGCTTGTTTTTGTTTGTTTGTGTGTTTGTTTTTTCTCTGCTTGTCTGCTTTCAGGTGCTCCTGGTGGCGCTAAGGCTGGATTCCCCTCATAGGCCATGGATTGTTGTCTGTTTTGTTTTTTACAGGTGTAGCAGCTGGTTGTCTGGTTTTTGTTTCTATTTTTGTTCTGTTTCCTCTTCTTTCCTCTTCTTCTTTCCTTGTCCCCCGGTCCGGTTCAGTTCAGTTCATGTCATATATTGTAAACAGAAATAAATAAATGGGCATCAAGGGGAGCTTTACATTTATAAAACTTCCCTTGGCAAAACAAATCTGTTTGGCATCAAAGGTATTCAGACTACAATTCTTCTGACATAATGCTGAACAGGACAAGGGGAAAAAAAAGTAAAGAAGACAGTTCTGCCGAAAGCCAGGGATAGACCTGTTCTAAGTTCTATACTTTTTAAAAGGGGCGTGTTTATCAACTATGGAATTAGAAGATTTACAAAAATGGTCAAGTGCTAGATCTTCATATGGGATTTTAACAGTGTCATATAACTATTCAACAGATCAGTTAAAAAAAAGCCTGCTCATGGAGATGTTTCAGGATCTGGATACCAAGCGTGGACCTAATGTTTTCATTTTTGCAATTCTGATACAGGCTATTGAGCAGTGATAACTAACACCAAGTTCAGATACTGCGGATTTTCTACCTTTGATTTGTTAAGATTGAGCCAATCAGGGACAACCTTGAAGGATCTCTTTGGTTTTGTAGGATCTGTAATTACCTGAGAAAGGTTGATATTGGTACACACCTTTTTTAAAAGATCAGAGGCAGAGTTCAACTTGTTTCAATTAAAATTGCCACACAGAGATTGGGTTTAGGCCACATGCACACAGAATGACATCAACAAATATAAGAAATATTAAACATTTACACATAGATTTTTGAATATATGTAGAGGAATGATACTTTGAAATGTGCTCATTGCGGAGTTATGATCAGTTGAGTAATGAAGGTTGAACTATTCTGGGAAAGAGGTTCTATTCCCAGCATCATGATGGACACTCCTGATATAGAAGGTTTCGCTAACGCATTGGAATTGTTTTACTATTTTCATATGCATGTGCAATGAAGAATTGCTTGCTGCTGATAAATGCAAAGAAGAACAGCTTACACATAGATGCTCACATATAGGCTGCTGAATGCAATGAAGACCTGCTTATCAAGTAAAGTTCAATGTCAATGTGTAATATTCAATTAGGATTTGCAAAACAGTGAAGTTAAACAATGAATGGGTCCATAGTCGGTATGAGAAGACTACAGGAATATTTACCTGGGTGTACGTTCAAACAGAGATGAGAAAATTGCGATAAATAATTGTTTGTTTGTTTGTTAGTATGTATAGGAATGTTATGTGTATAAACTGTGTTGAGTTATAGTTACTCAGTAGTGTCTCAGTGAAACAACCGACGGGGGAAGCCTTGCGGTGACAACAAAAGCAGTGTTTTACTGATCAGTCAAGTTGCTCCAGTGTACTCCATACAAACTGGTTGGCTACTGAAGGGATAGAAAATGGGGAATACTTGTTTTAAAGCAAACAAGGAATTAGATGGGAAAAATACATGTTTTAACGGGACCCAGACAATATTAAATACTCAGACAGATGGGAGAAGAAGTGTAGTTTTGTAGGAAATCACAAAATTATTACATAGAATTAGTGAAATCAATTGAAGAATGCCTTTCTGAAGAGCTGTTTACCACAGATGAGCAGCTTTGCGACCAAGCACATTGTAGATCGCTTTACTGCCAAAATGATCTAATTTAATGGATTGGTTTAGACATGCATAACAGCATTTTAAGAACAAAGAGAGAAACAAAAAGGGACAACGCTTCATGGTGGAAGGTGATGTATAAATAACTGTGTATATGATGAAGGGGGTGGCAACACCCATTCCGAAATCCCGCCATTCCGACATCCCGCTATTCCGACATCCCACCATTCCGACATACCACCATTCCGACATACCACCATTCCGACATGCAAACGTCCCACCATTCCGACATCCCACCATTGCGACATCCCGCTATTCTGACGTTCAAATGTCCCACCATTCCGACAAGGCTTTCCGTATAAGGAAATGTGTGTTACTCAACAGGTGAGTCCCTTCTTTCTGTTCATGCAATTTATATGTTTAACATGTTTATAGACAAGCGTTATTAAAAACACAAAGTCTCGGCAACTGGAGGAGGAGAAGCAGTCCGCGGTGGTTTTCAATCACACACTCCAATGCTACTTGTTTCAACTTCCGAAAATTTAATCCAGGAAAAAAAGGCTTACAAACATGGACCAAAACGGCTCCATAACACGCACAAGAATCCAAAAGAAACGAAAGTTAACTAAAAGAAAGCAAATAAACAGTATGAAGTGGTCAAAATTGGTTTTACGCATGCCTATGTGCGTCTGGCACATGCGTCTTCGGGCTCTCCCACGTTGGTTTGTGGATGAAAGCTATATGTTCAGCTGTAATGTCATGTAAAAACAATCTCTACATGACATTTACTCCCAGGTGTGACCAGTTAGGTCCTTAAGATATCAACAGGCTGTATAAAGCTACAACCGTTGCGGCTGTGTGTTTGTGCCAAATGCGCAAAACCCATCCGCGCTTCCCAAAATTGGAGTGAGTACTCATAAATCACGTGAATAACATGAATAAACGTTTTTACTGCATTTTGTTGTGTTTTATACGTTCTATGCTGTCATTTCTATCTTCTCCTATTGGCAAGGCAAGGCAGAGTGCTCGCAACTGTGTCCTGTGCAGTAGCCGTGATATCTGTAATTGCAATTATTACTTTTGCATATGATGACAGCGTGCAAAAGACGCATGGGCTCTGTGGAGAGCTCCGCTCCAGCTGGCTGCTGTGACAGCTCACTGACACTGTATTTCTGCTTAATCAGTTTCAGTCTCGCCAGAGTTACATTAATATCTGTATTTTTATATTTGAAATTCAGGGGATTTTGATAATAGATTATTAAAGTTTGTTTGCGAGGCTGTGGCCTCTGCATGTGCAAAGCTTGTGCGACAAACTTTAGGGCGTATTTGCGCCGGCATATCATTAGTGCAAATTGTTTTGGGTAAAAAATAGGCTATTAAAAGGAACTGTCGGAATGGCGGTATGTTAAAAAAAACAAAAAACATACCGCCATTCCGACCATAGGAGGAAAAAAGTGTCGGAATGGTGGGACGTTTGATAAAAAATTAAGTGTCGCCATTCCGACAATTGGAGACCCATGTCGGAATGGCGAGATGTCGGAATGGCAGCATGTAACCATGATGAAGGAGAGACCATTTGAGCAGCACAGCCATTTCGCAGCACAGGGACAGCAATCCAAGTTACAGGATCTCCCACGTGGTATCACCTGTCACATTGTGTCAAGGCATCAAAAGAAGAAAAAATCACCAAACTCAAGGACAAAAAGACAAAGACTCCGGTGAACGAAGACAGAGGACTGACAAACCAGAAATACAAAAGGATTCTCGATATCAAGATCCAGAAGAAGAGGCTAACAATGCCACGAACACTTACGATGCTGGGAATGATGCCAGCAATGAACAGAGAAGAAGATTCAGTGTCATCAATCTGCATTACGTGCCTCTAATGAGGGGGTGAATATAGAATCCTCAACGATTACAACGTCTCTGGGAACTGTGACAACAACAAGGTTTAAACCATTTTGATATATATTGTAACCTATTGTCTAAGGAATAGTGCTGAAAATGAGGTAAATCTAATCCACCACTGTCCTTGGTCTTCTGTAGGGTTTTTAAACTAATACGTGGTGGTTTGTTTTTCCACAGAAATTTGGAGATGCATGAATCTAGTGACTTAAACCAAGTAGCAGATGGTTTTATGGGGATCATTGAGAACAAATAGTTAACTTTTGGTAGTATCATCATTTTAATGGATGTAACTCTCCCCATAAGTGATATAGGTAAGGACTTCCAACGAGAGATCGTCCTCTACTGTCTTTAATAATTGCACATAATTTAGCTTTGTTAGCTCTGAGAGCCTGGAGGAAATGTTTATGCCTAAATATCTAATATTTCCTGACTGTAAAGTGATCGCAGGTATATTATGGACCCTACAGTTAATGGGCAGAACTGTGGTCTTAGACCAGTTGATAGAGTAGTCAGAAAGTGCTGAGAATTTATTTATGAGTGTGATCGTGTGACTGAGAGACGTCTGTGAGTTCTGAAGGAAAAGTAATACATCATCAGCATAAAGACTTATTTTATGCTCAATATTTTGGGATTAATTACTCACAAACGGGTAAGAAAAGGTAGTATTGCCAGACCATACATGATCAAAACAGGGAGCGGAGGTGGTTCAGCTGCAAGGTGTGAATGTCTGACTATAGTTTGTAAAAAGCGGGTAAGATAAGGTGCGAATGCCCGACAATGTATGATCAAAAGAGGGAGCGGAGTGTTTTGGCTACAAGAAGGTTTGAATATCCGACCATAGTTTGTAAAAAGCGGGTAAGAAAAGGTTACCATACATCATCAAAAGCAGGAGTGGATGTGTTCGGCTACAAGAAGATTTGAATGTCCATCAATAATTGCTTTAAAACATGAAAGAAAATTTTCGAATATCAAACCGCACATGATCATAAGCGGGAGAGGAGTTGTTCAGCTGCAAGAAGGTGTGAATGTCCACCCATAATTACTGAAAAATGGGTAAGAAAAGGTGAAAATGCCCAACCATACATCATCAAAAGCAGGAGTGGATGTGTTCGGCTACAAGAAAGTTTGAATGTCCGACCATAGTTTGTAAAAAGCGGGTAAGAAAAGGTTCGAATGCCCGAACATAGACATTCAAAAGAGGGAGCGGAGGTGTTCCGCTGTAAGAAGGTGTAAATGTCCGACCATAGTTGTTAAAAAACGGGTAAGAAAAGGTTAAAATACCCGACTGTACACGATCAATAGGGGGAGCGGAGTTGTTTGGCTACAAGAAGGTGTGAAAGTCCGACCACGGTTTGTAAAAAGCGGGTAAGAAAAGGTTCGAATGCCCGAATATATACCATCAAAAGTGGAAGTGGATGTGTTCGGCTGCAAGAAGGTGTGAACGTCCGACCAAAGTTTGTAAAAAGCAGTTAAGAAAAGGTTCGAATATCCAACCAAACATAATCAAAAGCGGGAGCAGAGCTGTTCGACTGCAAGTAGGTGTGAATGTCAGATCATAATTTGCAAAAAGCTGATGAGAAAGGGTGAGAATGCCCGGCTATACACCATCAAATGCGGGAGCGGAAGTGTTCGGCTGTGAGTAGGTGTGAATGTCCAACCATAATTGCTGAAAAATGTGTTAGAAGAGACTAGAATGCCGGACAAGACATCATCAAATGCGGGAGCGGAGTTGTTCGGCTGTGAGTAGGTGTGAATCTCCGAGCATAGTTTGTAAAAAGGGGGTAAGAATAGGTTCGAATGCCCGAACATACACTATAAAAACAGGGAGCTGAGGTGGCTCAGCTGCAAGGTGTGAATGTCTGACTATAGTTTGTAAATAAGGTGCGAATGCCCAACCATACATTATCAAAAGCAGGTGTGAATGTCAGATCATAATTTGCAAAAAGCTGATGAGAAAGGGTGAGAATGCCCGACTATACACCATCAAATGCGGGAGCGGAGTTGTTCGGCTGTGAGTAAGTGTGAATCTCCGACCATAATTGCTGAAAAATGTGTTAGAAAAGGTAAGAATGCCGGTCCATACATCATCAAAAGCGGGAGAGGTGGTGTTCGGCTGCAAGTAGGTGTGAATGTCCAGCCATAATTACTAACAAACGGGTAAGAAAAGGTAGTATTGCCAGACCATACATGATCAAAACAGGGAGCGGAGGTGGTTCAGCTGCAAGAAGGTGTGAATGTCCGACTAAAGTTCAAATATATTAACAAAAGCGGGAGGAGAGGTCTTCGGATGAGAGTGGTTGAGAATTTCCAACCATAATCTATAAAATGCGGTGAAAAAAAAGGTGTGATAGAACACTAAAAGGTGGAGCGGAAGTGTTCGGCTGCAAGAAGGTGTGAATGTCCGACTATATTTGGTGAAAAGCAGGTGAAGCAAGGTCTGAATGCCCAACCTTACATCATCAAAAGCGAGATCAGAGGTGTTTGGCTGCATGAAGGCCATAGTTTGCCAAAAGCGGGTAAGCTGCGAATGACCGACTAAATATCAACAAAAGGTCTTCGGATGCAAGTGGGTGTGAATATCCCACCATACAAGTATGGTGGAGAGGAAGCTGTGAACAGCCGACCATAGTTGGCAAAAAGCGGGTGAGAAAAGGTGCGAATGTCCAACCATACATGATCAAAACAGGGAGCGGAGGTGTTTGGCTGTGACAAGGTGTGAATGTCCACCCAAAATTAATGAAAAGCGGGCAACAAGTAGGTTTGAATGCCCAACCATACATCATCAAAAGCAGGAGTGGATGTGTTCGGCTACAAGAAGGTTTGAATGTCCGAGCATAGTTTGTAAAAAGCGGGTAAGAAAAGGTTCGAATGCCCAAACATACACCATCAAAAGAGGGAGCGGAGGTGTTCCGCTGTAAGAAGGTGTGAATGTCCGACCATAGTTGGTAAAAAACGTGTAAGAAAAGGTTAAAATACCCGACTGTACACAATCAATAGGGGGAGCGGAGTTGTTCGGCTACAAGAAGGTGTGAAAGTCCAACCATGGTTTGTAAAAAGCTGGTAAGAAAATGTTCGAATGCCCGAATATATACCATCAAAAGCGGAAGCGGAGGTGTTCGACTGCAAGTAGGTGTGAATGTCCAGCCATAATTACTCACAAACGGGTAAGAAAAGGTAGTATTGCCAGACCATACATGATCAAAACAGGGAGCTGAGGTGGTTCAGCTGCAAGGTGTGAATGTCTGACTATAGTTTGTAAAAAGCGGGTAAGACAAGGTGCGAATGCCCGACAATATATGATCAAAAGAGGGAGTTGAGGTCTTCGGCTGCAAGGTCTGAATGTCCAACCATAATTTCTAAAAACCGGGTAAGAAAAGGCTCGAAATTCCGACTATACACAATCAAAAGCGGGAGCGGGAGGTTTTCAGCTGCAAATCCTTCACTCAAACCAAGTGATAACTGCTTTGTCCTTCATATTTATCAATGTCTAGATCGACTTCAACAAAGAACAACATTGTACTTTGCAGTAAAGAAAGAGCAAATCAAAAGTTTTAGGAATCCGAGAATAAGCTTATTTTCATGAGTTCTGCACGATTATTGATTTTACTATAAATGAATGCCTTCACCCAAACTATGTTAAAACTGCTTTGTCCTTCATATTTATCAATGTCTAGATTGACTTCAACAAAGAACAACACTGGATTTTGCAGCAGAAGAAAGAGCAACACTGAAGGATTAGTAATCCGAGAATAAGCTTATTTTCATACGTTCTGCATGATTTGGGATTTTATGTATAAAATGAATTCCTTCACTCAAACCAAGTTAAAACTGATTTGTCCTTCATATTTATCAATGTCTAGATCGACTTCAACAAAGAACAACATTGTATTTTGCAGTAGAAGAAAAAGCAACACTGAAGGATCAGGAATCCGAGAATAAGCTTCTTTTCATACGTTCTGCATGCACGTTTCTTACCCGTTTGTGAGTAATTATGGCTGGATATTGACACCTACTTGCAGCTGAACACAATCTCTCTCGCTTTTAATTATGTTTGGATATTCGAACCTTTTCTTTACTGCTTTTTGCCAACTTTGGTCGGACGTTCACACCTTCTTGCAGCCGAACACCTCCGCTTCCGCTTTTGATGGTATATATTCGGGCATTCGAAACTTTTCTTACCAGCTTTTTACAAACGATGGTTGGACTTTCACACCTTCTTGTAGCCGAACAACTCCGCTCCCGCTATTGATTGTGTACAGTCGGGTATTTTAACCTTTTCTTACCCGCTTTTTACCAACTATGGTCGGACATTTACACCTTCTTACAGCGGAACACCTCCGCTCCCTCTTTTGATGGTCTATGTTCGGGCATTCAAACCTTTTCTTACCCGCTTATTACAAACTATGGTCAGACATTCAAACCTTCTTGTAGCCGAACACATCCACTCCTGCTTTTGATGATGTATGGTTGGGCATTTTCACCTTTTCTTACCCATTTTTCAGTAATTATGGGTGGACATTCACACCTTCTTGCAGCTGAACAACTCCTCTCCCGCTTATGATCATGTGCGGTTTGATATTCGAAAATTTTCTTTCATGTTTTAAAGCAATTATTGATGGACATTCAAATCTTCTTGTAGCCGAACACATCCACTCCTGCTTTTGATGATGTATGGTTTGGCATTCGCACCTATCTTTTACCCATTTCTCAGGAATTTTGGGTGGACATTCAGACCTTCTTGCAGCCGAAAACCTCTGCTCCCTCTTTTGATCATACATTGTCGGGCATTCGCACCTTATCTTACCCGCTTTTTACAAACTATAGTCAGACATTCACACCTTGGTGCTGAACCACCTCAGCTCCCTGTTATGATCATGTATGGTCTGGCAATACTACCTTTTCTTACCCGTTTGTGAGTAATTATGGCTGGACATTCACACCTACTTGCAGTCGAACAGCTCTGCTCCCGCTTTTGATTATGTTTGGTTGGATATTCGAACCTTTTCTTAACTGCTTCTTACAAACTTTGGTCGGACGTTCACACCTTCTTGCAGCCGAACACTTCCACTCCACCTTTTAGTGTTCTATCACACCTTTTTTTTCACCGCATTTTATAGATTATGGTTGGAAATTCTCAACCACTCTCATCCGAAGACCTCTCCTCCCGCTTTTGTTAATATATTTGAACTTTAGTCGGACATTCACACCTTCTTGCAGCTGAACCACCTCCGCTCCCTGTTTTGATCATGTATGGTATGGCAATACTACCTTTTCTTACCCGTTTGTTAGTAATTATGGCTGGACATTCACACCTACTTGCAGCCGAACACCACCTCTCCCGCTTTTGATGATGTATGGACCGGCATTCTTACCTTTTCTAACACATTTTTCAGCAATTATGGTCGGACATTCACACTTACTCACAGCCGAACAACTCCGCTCCCGCATTTGATGGTGTATAGTCGGGCATTCTCACCCTTTCTCATCAGCTTTTTGCAAATTATGATCTGACATTCACACCTGCTTTTGATAATGTATGGTTGGGCATTCGCACCTTTTCTTACCCATTTTTCAGTAATTATGGGTGGACATTCACACCTTCTTGCAGCTGAACACCTCCTCTCCCGCTATTGATTGTGTACAGTCGGGTATTTTAACCTTTTCTTACCCGCTTTTTACCAAATATGGTCGGATATTCACACCGTCTTACAGCGGAACACCTCTGCTCCCGCTTTTGATGGTGTATAGTCAGGCGCTTGAACCTTTTCTTACCCGCTTTTTACAAACTATGGTCGGACATTCAAACCTTCTTGTAGCCGAAAACCTCCGCTCCCTCTTTTGATTATACATTGTTGGGCATTCGCACCTTATTTACAAACTATAGTCAGACATTCACACCTTGCAGCTGAGCCACCTCAGCTCCCTGTTTTGATAGTGTATGTTCGGGCATTCGAACCTATTCTTACCCCCTTTTTACAAACTATGCTCGGAGATTCACACCTACTCACAGCCGAACAACTCCGCTCCCATATTTGATGATGTCTTGTCCGGCATTCTAGTCTCTTCTAACACATTTTTCAGCAATTATGGTCGGACATTCACACCTACTCACAGCCGAACACTTCCACTCCCGCATTTGATGGTGTATAGCCGGGCATTCTCACCCTTTCTCATCAGCTTTTTGCAAATTATGATCTGACATTCACACCTACTTGCAGTCGAAAAGCTCTGCTCCCGCTTTTGATTATGTTTGGTTGGATATTCGAACCTTTTCTTAACTGCTTTTTACAAACTTTGGTCGGACGTTCACACCTTCTTGCAGCCGAACACATCCACTTCCACTTTTGATGGTATATATTCGGGCATTCGAACCTTTTCTTACCCGCTTTTTACAAACCGTGGTCGGACTTTCACACCTTCTTGTAGCCAAACAACTCCGCTCCCGCTATTGATTGTGTACAGTCGGGTATTTTAACCTTTTCTTACCCGCTTTTTACCAACTATGGTCGGACATTTACACCTTCTTACAGCGGAACACCTCCGCTCCCTCTTTTGATGGTCTATGTTCGGGCATTCGAACCTTTTCTTACCCGCTTATTACAAACTATGGTCAGACATTCAAACCTTCTTGTAGCCGAACACATCCACTCCTGCTTTTGATGATGTATGGTTGGGCATTTTCACCTTTTCTTACCCATTTTTCAGTAATTATGGGTGGACATTCACACCTTCTTGCAGCTGAACAACTCCTCTCCCGCTTATGATCATGTGCGGTTTGATATTCGAAAATTTTCTTTCATGTTTTAAAGCAATTATTGATGGACATTCAAATCTTCTTGTAGCCGAACACATCCACTCCTGCTTTTGATGATGTATGGTTTGGCATTCGCACCTATTTTTTACCCATTTCTCAGGAATTTTGGATGGACATTCAGACCTTCTTGCAGCCGAAAACCTCTGCTCCCTCTTTTGATCATACATTGTCGGGCATTCGCACCTTATCTTACCCGCTTTTTACAAACTATAGTCAGACATTCACACCTTGGTGCTGAACCACCTCAGCTCCCTGTTTTGATCATGTATGGTCTGGCAATACTACCTTTTCTTACCCGTTTGTGAGTAATTATGGCTGGACATTCACACCTACTTGCAGTCGAACAGCTCTGCTCCCGCTTTTGATTATGTTTGGTTGGATATTCGAACCTTTTCTTAACTGCTTTTTACAAACTTTGGTCGGACGTTCACACCTTCTTGCAGCCAAAAACCTCCGCTCCCTCTTTTGATCATACATTGTCGGGCATTCGCACCTTTTCTTACCCGTTTTTTACAAACCATGGTGGGACTTTCAAACCTTCTTGTAGTCCAACACATCCACTCCTGCTTTTGATGATGTATGGTTGGATATTCGAACCTTTTCTTAACTGCTTTTTACAAACTTTGGTCGGACGTTCACACCTTCTTGCAGCCGAACACATCCACTTCCACTTTTGATGGTATATATTCGGGCATTCGAACCTTTTCTTACCCGCTTTTTACAAACCGTGGTCGGACTTTCACACCTTCTTGTAGCCAAACAACTCCGCTCCCGCTATTGATTGTGTACAGTCGGGTATTTTAACCTTTTCTTACCCGCTTTTTACCAACTATGGTCGGACATTTACACCTTCTTACAGCGGAACACCTCCGCTCCCTCTTTTGATGGTCTATGTTCGGGCATTCGAACCTTTTCTTACCCGCTTTTTACAAACTATGGTCAGACATTCAAACCTTCTTGTAGCCGAACACATCCACTCCTGCTTTTGATGATGTATGGTTGGGCATTTTCACCTTTTCTTACCCATTTTTCAGTAATTATGGGTGGACATTCACACCTTCTTGCAGCTGAACAACTCCTCTCCCGCTTATGATCATGTGCGGTTTGATATTCGAAAATTTTCTTTCATGTTTTAAAGCAATTATTGATGGACATTCAAATCTTCTTGTAGCCGAACACATCCACTCCTGCTTTTGATGATGTATGGTTTGGCATTCGCACCTATTTTTTACCCATTTCTCAGGAATTTTGGATGGACATTCAGACCTTCTTGCAGCCGAAAACCTCTGCTCCCTCTTTTGATCATACATTGTCGGGCATTCGCACCTTATCTTACCCGCTTTTTACAAACTATAGTCAGACATTCACACCTTGGTGCTGAACCACCTCAGCTCCCTGTTTTGATCATGTATGGTCTGGCAATACTACCTTTTCTTACCCGTTTGTGAGTAATTATGGCTGGACATTCACACCTACTTGCAGTCGAACAGCTCTGCTCCCGCTTTTGATTATGTACAGTCGGGTATTTTAACCTTTTCTTACCCGCTTTTTACCAAATATGGTCGGATATTCACACCGTCTTACAGCGGAACACCTCTGCTCCCGCTTTTGATGGTGTATAGTCAGGCGCTTGAACCTTTTCTTACCCGCTTTTTACAAACTATGGTCGGACATTCAAACCTTCTTGTAGCCGAAAACCTCCGCTCCCTCTTTTGATTATACATTGTTGGGCATTCGCACCTTATTTACAAACTATAGTCAGACATTCACACCTTGCAGCTGAGCCACCTCAGCTCCCTGTTTTGATAGTGTATGTTCGGGCATTCGAACCTATTCTTACCCCCTTTTTATAAACTATGCTCGGAGATTCACACCTACTCACAGCCGAACAACTCCGCTCCCATATTTGATGATGTCTTGTCCGGCATTCTAGTCTCTTCTAACACATTTTTCAGCAATTATGGTCGGACATTCACACCTACACACAGCCGAACACTTCCACTCCCGCATTTGATGGTGTATAGCCGGGCATTCTCACCCTTTCTCATCAGCTTTTTGCAAATTATGATCTGACATTCACACCTACTTGCAGTCGAACAGCTCTGCTCCCGCTTTTGATTATGTTTGGTTGGATATTCGAACCTTTTCTTAACTGCTTTTTACAAACTTTGGTCGGACGTTCACACCTTCTTGCAGCCGAACACATCCACTTCCACTTTTGATGGTATATATTCGGGCATTCGAACCTTTTCTTACCCGCTTTTTACAAACCGTGGTCGGACTTTCACACCTTCTTGTAGCCAAACAACTCCGCTCCCGCTATTGATTGTGTACAGTCGGGTATTTTAACCTTTTCTTACCCGCTTTTTACCAACTATGGTCGGACATTTACACCTTCTTACAGCGGAACACCTCCGCTCCCTCTTTTGATGGTCTATGTTCGGGCATTCGAACCTTTTCTTACCCGCTTATTACAAACTATGGTCAGACATTCAAACCTTCTTGTAGCCGAACACATCCACTCCTGCTTTTGATGATGTATGGTTGGGCATTTTCACCTTTTCTTACCCATTTTTCAGTAATTATGGGTGGACATTCACACCTTCTTGCAGCTGAACAACTCGTCTCCCGCTTATGATCATGTGCGGTTTGATATTCGAAAATTTTCTTTCATGTTTTAAAGCAATTATTGATGGACATTCAAATCTTCTTGTAGCCGAACACATCCACTCCTGCTTTTGATGATGTATGGTTTGGCATTCGCACCTATTTTTTACCCATTTCTCAGGAATTTTGGATGGACATTCAGACCTTCTTGCAGCCGAAAACCTCTGCTCCCTCTTTTGATCATACATTGTCGGGCATTCGCACCTTATCTTACCCGCTTTTTACAAACTATAGTCAGACATTCACACCTTGGTGCTGAACCACCTCAGCTCCCTGTTTTGATCATGTATGGTCTGGCAATACTACCTTTTCTTACCCGTTTGTGAGTAATTATGGCTGGACATTCACACCTACTTGCAGTCGAACAGCTCTGCTCCCGCTTTTGATTATGTTTGGTTGGATATTCGAACCTTTTCTTAACTGCTTTTTACAAACTTTGGTCGGACGTTCACACCTTCTTGCAGCCGAACACATCCACTTCCACTTTTGATGGTATATATTCGGGCATTCGAACCTTTTCTTACCCGCTTTTTACAAACCGTGGTCGGACTTTCACACCTTCTTGTAGCCAAACAACTCCGCTCCCGCTATTGATTGTGTACAGTCGGGTATTTTAACCTTTTCTTACCCGCTTTTTACCAACTATGGTCGGACATTTACACCTTCTTACAGCGGAACACCTCCGCTCCCTCTTTTGATGGTCTATGTTCGGGCATTCGAACCTTTTCTTACCCGCTTATTACAAACTATGGTCAGACATTCAAACCTTCTTGTAGCCGAACACATCCACTCCTGCTTTTGATGATGTATGGTTGGGCATTTTCACCTTTTCTTACCCATTTTTCAGTAATTATGGGTGGACATTCACACCTTCTTGCAGCTGAACAACTCCTCTCCCGCTTATGATCATGTGCGGTTTGATATTCGAAAATTTTCTTTCATGTTTTAAAGCAATTATTGATGGACATTCAAATCTTCTTGTAGCCGAACACATCCACTCCTGCTTTTGATGATGTATGGTTTGGCATTCGCACCTATTTTTTACCCATTTCTCAGGAATTTTGGATGGACATTCAGACCTTCTTGCAGCCGAAAACCTCTGCTCCCTCTTTTGATCATACATTGTCGGGCATTCGCACCTTATCTTACCCGCTTTTTACAAACTATAGTCAGACATTCACACCTTGGTGCTGAACCACCTCAGCTCCCTGTTTTGATCATGTATGGTCTGGCAATACTACCTTTTCTTACCCGTTTGTGAGTAATTATGGCTGGACATTCACACCTACTTGCAGTCGAACAGCTCTGCTCCCGCTTTTGATTATGTTTGGTTGGATATTCGAACCTTTTCTTAACTGCTTTTTACAAACTTTGGTCGGACGTTCACACCTTCTTGCAGCCGAACACCTCCGCTTCCGCTTTTGATGGTATATATTCGGGCATTCGAAGCCTTTCTTAGCAGCTTTTTACAAACCATGGTTGGACTTTCACACCTTCTTGTAGCCGAAAAACTCCGCTCCCGCTATTGATTGTGTACAGTCGGGTATTTTAACCTTTTCTTACCCGCTTTTTACCAACTATGGTCGGACATTCACACCGTCTTACAGCGGAACATCTCCGCTCCCGCTTTTGATGGTGTATTGTCAGGCATTTGAACCTTTTCTTACCTGCTTTTTACCAACTATGGTCGGACATTCACACCGTCTTACAGCGGAACATCTCCGCTCCCGCTTTTGATGGTGTATTGTCAGGCATTTGAACCTTTTCTTACCCGCTTTTTACAAACTATGGTCGGACATTCAAACCTTCTTGTAGCCAAAAACCTCCGCTCCCTCTTTTGATCATACATTGTCGGGCATTCGCACCTTTTCTTACCCGTTTTTTACAAACCATGGTGGGACTTTCAAACCTTCTTGTAGTCCAACACATCCACTCCTGCTTTTGATGATGTATGTTTGGGCATTCGCACCTTTTCATACCCATTTTTCAGTAATTATGGGTGGCCATTCACACCTTCTTGCAGCTGAACACCTCCTCTCCCGCTTATGATGGTGTATAGTCAGGCTTTCAAGCCTTTTCTTACCCGGATTTTACAAAATATAGTTGGACATTCAGACCTTCTTACAGCCGAAAACCTCCACTCCCTCTTTTGATCATACATTGTCGGGCATTAGCACCTTTTCTTACCCGCTTTTTACAAACCATAGTCGGACTTTCACATCTTTTAGTAGCCGAACAACTCCGCTCCCGCTTTTGATTGTGTACAGTCGGGTATTTTAACCTTTTCTTACCCGCTTTTTACCAACTATGGTCGGACATTCACACCTTCTTACAGCGGAACACCTCCGCTCCCTCTTTTGATGGTGTATGTTCGGGCAGTCAAACCTTTTCTTACCTGCTTTTTACAAACTATGGTCAGACATTCAACCCTTCTTGGAGCCGAACACATCCACTCCTGCTTTTGATTATGTATAGTTGGGCATTCGCACCTTTTCTTACCCATTTTTCAGTAATTATGGGTGTACATTCACACCTTCTTGCAGCCGACCACCTCCGCTCCCTCTTTTGATCATACATTTTCGGGCATTCGCACCTTTTCTTACCCGCTTTTTACAAACCATGGTCGGACTTTCACACCTTTTAGTAGCCGAACAACTCCGCACCCGCTACTGATTGTGTACAGTCGGGTATTTTAACCTTTTCTTACCCGTTTTTTACCAACTATGGTCGGACATTAACACCTTCTTACAGCGGAACACCTCCGCTCCCTCCTTTGATGGTGTATGTTCGGGCATTCGAACCTTTTCTTACCCGCTTTTTACAAACTATGGTCAGACGTTCAAACCTTCTTGTAGCCGAACATATCCACTCCTGCTTTTGATGATGTATGGTTGGGCATTCGAACCTACTTGTTGCCCGCTTTTCATTAATTATGGGTGGACATTCACACCTTGTCTCAGCCAAACACCTCCGCTCCCTGTTTTGATCATGTATGGTTTGACATTCGCACCTTTGCTTACCTTCTTTTTATACTGATTGCTCAAGATTAAGTTGTTCTTTCTCAAACTACAAAATTTTTTTAATTGTTGAAACTTGATTTGAAGTGGATAAATAAGGAAGACAAACAGTTTTAAGTCAGGCTGATGGCAATTAATTTTATAGCAAAATCTGTATTTCGTCATTTGTCGAGAGATGCTTATTGCTGAAGAAGTTCTTTCTCATTCTAAAAAGTACAACTTTGTTTATCATTGAAACTTGATTAGACATGAATAAATATGAAGGACAAAGCAGTCTTAACTTGGTTTGAGTTAAGGAATTCGTTTTATAGAAGAATCCGAATTCGTGCATAACTCGTAAAATAGAGCTTATTTTCGGAATTCTAAAGAATGAGTCTGGTTCTTTCTCATAATACAAAGTTTGTTGTTTATTGTTGAAACTTCATCAGACCGTTAGATATAGTCGGACTCACCTCGACGCACGGCTTGGGATCTGGAACCAGTACTCTTGAGAGGGGTTGGACTCTCTTCCACTCTGGAGTTGCCCGTGGTGAGAGGCGCAGAGCAGGTGTGGGCATACTTATTGCCCCCCGGCTGTGTGCCAGTACATTGGGGTTTACCCCAGTGAACGAGAGGGTAGCCTCCCTCCGCCTTTGGGTGGGGGGACGAGTCCTGACTGTTGTTTGTGCCTATGCGCCAAACAGCAGTTCAGAGTACCTACCCTTTTTGGAGTCTCTGGGGAGGCACTGGAGAATGCTCCTACCGGAGACTCCCTCATTCTGCTGGGGGACTTCAATGCTCACGTGGGCAATGAGAGTGAGACCTGGAGGGGTGTGATTGGGAGGAACGGCCCCCCCGATCTGAATCAGAGTGGTGTTATGTTGTTGGACTTCTGTGCCAGTCATAGACTGTCCATAACGAACACCATGTTCAGGCATAAGGGTGTCCATATGTGCACTTGGCACCAGGACACCCTTGGCCGCAGTTCGATGATCGACTTTGTGGTTGTATCATCGGACTTGCGGCCGTATGTCCTGGACACTCGGGTGAAGAGAGGGGCGGAGCTGTCAACTGATCACCACCTGGTGGTGAGTTGGCTCCGCTGGTGGGGGAGGATGCCGATCAGACCTGGCAGGCCCAAACGTATTGTGAGGGTCTGCTGGGAGCGTTTGTCAGAATCCCCCGTCAGAAGGAGCTTTAACTCCCACCTCCGGCAGAGCTTCAACCATATTTGAGGTGGGGGACATTGAGTCCGAATGGGCCATGTTCCGTGACTCCATTGCCGAGGCAGCTGGTCGGAGTTGTGGCCGTAAGGTGGTCGGTGCCTGTCGTGGTGGCAACCCTCGAACCTGCTGGTGGACACCAGTGGTGAGGGAAGCCGTCAAGCTGAAGAAGGAGTCCTATCGGGCCTTTTTGGCCAGTGGGACCCTGGAAGAAGCTGATAGGTACCGACGGGACAGACGGGCCACGGCTTCGGCGGTTGCTGAGGCAAAAACTCGGGCCTGGGAGGAGTTCGGTGAGACCATGGAGAACGATTTCCGGACGGCCTCGAAAAGATTCTGGTCCACCATCCGGCGTCTCAGGGGGGGGGAAGCGGCTCACAGTCAACACTGTTTACAGTGGGGACGGGGCTTTGCTGACCTCAACTAGGGATGTTGTGAGTCGGTGGGGGGAGTACTTCGAGGAACTCCACAATCCTACCAACACGTGCTCGGAAGAGGCAGAGTCGGAGAGCTCGGAGACGGGGCCTCCCATTTCTGGGGCTGAGGTTGCCGAGGTGGTTAAAAAGCTCCTCGGTGGCAAGGCCCCGGGGGTGGATGAGGTCCGTCCTGAGTTTCTCAAGGCTCTGGATGTTGTAGGGCTGTCTTGGCTGACACGCCTCTGCAGTATCGCGTGGACATCGGGGACAGTGCCTCTGGACTGGCAGATTGGGGTGGTGGTCCCCCTCTTTAAAAAGGGGGACCGGAGGGTGTGTTCCAACTATAGGGGTATCACACTCCTCAGCCTCCCTGGTAAGGTCTATTCGGGGGTATTGGAGAGGAGGATCCGTCGGATAATCGAGCCTCGGATTCAGGAGATGCAGTGTGGCTTTCGTCCTGGCCGTGGAACAGTGGACCAGCTCTATACCCTCGGCAGGATCCTGGAGGGTGCATGGGAGTTCGCCCAACCAGTCTACATGTGTTTTGTGGACTTGGAAAAAGCGTTCGACCGTGTCCCTCGTGGAGTCCTGTGGGGGGTGCTCCGGGAATATGGAGTGCCGGACCCCTTGATAGGGGCCGTTCGGTCTCTGTATGACCGGTGCCAGAGTTTGGTCCGCATTGCCGGCAGTAAGTCGGATACGTTTCCGGTGAGAGTTGGACTCCGTCAGGGCTGCCCTTTGTCACCGATTCTGTTCCTAACTTTTATGGACAGAATTTCTAGGCGGAGCCAGGGCGTTGAGAGTGTCCCATTTGGCGACCTCAGAATCGGGTCTCTGCTTTTTGTAGATGATGTGGTTCTGTTAGCGTCGTCAGGCCGTGACCTTCAGCTCTCACTGGAGTGATTCGCAGCCGAGTGTGAAGCGGCTGGGATGAGAATCAGCACCTCCAAATCCGAGACTATGGTTCTCAGCCGGAAAAGGGTGGAATGCTCTCTCCGGGTCGGGAATGAGATCCTTCCCCAAGAGGAGGAGTTCCAGTATCTCGGGGTCTTGTTCACGAGTGACGGACGAATGGAGCGGGAGATTGACGGGCGGATCGGTGCGGCGCCTGCAGTGTTGCAGGCTCTGCACCGACCCGTCGTTGTGAAGAGGGAGCTGAGCCAGAAGGCGAAGCTCTCTACTTACTGGTCAATCTACGTTCCCATCCTCACCTATGGTCACGAGTTGTGGGTAGTGACCGAAAGAACAAGATCGCGAATACAAGCGGCCGAAATGGGTTTCCTCCGCAGGGTGTCTGGGCTCTCCCTTAGAGATAGGGTGAGAAGCTCAGTCATCCGGGAGGGGCTCGGAGTAGAACCGCTGCTCCTCCGCATTGAGAGGAGTCAGATGAGGTGGCTCGGGCATCTGGTTAGGATGCCCCCTGGGCGCCTCCCTGGGGAGGTGTTCCGGGCACGTCGCACTGGGAGGAGACCCCGGGGGAGACCCAGGACACGTTGGAGAGACTATGTCTCTCGGCTGGCCTGGGAACGCCCCGGGGTCCCCCCGGAAGAGCTGGAGGAAGTGGCCGGGGACAGAGACGTCTGGGTTTCTCTGCTCAAGCTGCTGCCCCCGCGACCCGACCCCCGGATAAGCGGCAGATGATGGATGGATGGATGGATATATCCTCCACCAACCAGACTTACAACCCCCGACTAGGGTAGCAGAATTTCTAAGCATCTGTACCCCAAAACTACTATCAAAAATATATAAATTATTGTCTAAGATAGATGACACAATGTCTCTTCCATCCTCAAAATGGGAGGCAGATTTATCCATCAGTTCTGGTCATAGCTTCTAACCACAAATATGTTTGAACACCTTCATAAAGACTTGAAATCCTAATTTACAGCACATACAATACAAAATCCTTCATAGAACACACTATACAGGACAAAGGATGTTCAGGATGGGTCTAACACACTCAAACATCTGCTCACATTGCACAGATAACACACCTGATGATTATGCACACGCTTTGTGGTTTTCTGCGCCTGTCCAGAAGTTCTGGCTTGAAGTCTGTGAGGACCTATCAACATGGCTAAAGTGTAGCATCCCTGCATGCCCCACACTGTGCATACTGGGTGACTTAGACAACATCAACATGGAAATTAACTCAGCACACATGGTTGTCACAGTGTTATGTATCGCAAAGAAAACTATTCTCATGAACTGGAAAGCGAAGAACAATCTGTGTATTAACCAGTTTAGAAATTTTCTTTTAGATTATATTAGCATGGAAACAATGTCTGCCTCCTCAAAACATCAATTGACTGAATTTCATTCTCTCTGGTCCCCTCTGATTAGTTTTATCACATAGTGGTGGTGGTGGGTTGCTGGGTGATGGTGGGTCTCAGGCCCGGGCTGCTGCGACTGGTGTGACCGGGTGGTTTGTTTGTTTGTTTTTTTATGTTGTTTGTTTGTTTTTTGTAGAGGTCCTCCTGGGTGGGGTTGGGTTGAGTGGGGTGGGGCGGGATGGGTACCTTCTGGGGGTACAGTAGCTCCCGGAATATGGTCGCTGCAGGCCCCGAGCCTGGTGGACATCAGGCCCTCCTGCCCATTGTTGGCTCCCAGGTAGCGGGGATGCCTATTGCAGCCAGTCCCTGGCTGCCCTCTCTGGGGGAGAGTAGCTCCCCCGGTATATATCCCCATACCCCTCTCCCTTCTGGCTCCTGTACACAGCACACACTCACACATGAAGGGTTTTGGGGGCGTGTGTGTTCGGTGGGGTGTAGTGGATGGGGCCACGTAGGTGGTCCCCTTTGGTTGCACTCTGCAGTTCCCTGCCCCTGTTTTAATTACACCTTAGACATTAGTACTTATCAAACACACTCACACACACACATTAGGTCTTGGGGGGTGGTTACACTGAGTGGCATCTGGTGGGCGGGGCTCTTTGGGGGGGGGGGGGGGGGGGGGGGGCTGTGGATTGTGGCCCTGTACGCTTATACACTCATAACTAAGCATGGTTATCATGTAGGTCCTGTGCCATGGGTGTTGCATGTTCTCACACACACACACACACATTCATTAGTCCAGTAGCATGGTCACTAAGCAGTTGATGTATTATCATGTCGTCTCAGGTCATCTATATCCACAGCTGTGTTGTATGCGATTGCCGCTTCTTGTGCTTGTTTTTGTTTGTTTGTGTGTTTGTTTTTTCTCTGCTTGTCTGCTTTCAGGTGCTCCTGGTGGCGCTAAGGCTGGATTCCCCTCATAGGCCATGGATTGTTGTCTGTTTTGTTTTTTACAGGTGTAGCAGCTGGTTGTCTGGTTTTTGTTTCTATTTTTGTTCTGTTTCCTCTTCTTTCCTCTTCTTCTTTCCTTGTCCCCCGGGTCCGGTTCAGTTCAGTTCATGTCATATATTGTAAACAGAAATAAATAAATGGGCATCAAGGGGAGCTTTACATTTATAAAACTTCCCTTGGCAAAACAAATCTGTTTGGCATCAAAGGTATTCAGACTACAATTCTTCTGACATAATGCTGAACAGGACAAGGGGAAAAAAAAGTAAAGAAGACAGTTCTGCCGAAAGCCAGGGATAGACCTGTTCTAAGTTCTATACTTTTTAAAAGGGGCGTGTTTATCAACTATGGAATTAGAAGATTTACAAAAATGGTCAAGTGCTAGATCTTCATCTGGGATTTTAACAGTGTCATATAACTATTCAACAGATCAGTTAAAAAAAAGCCTGCTCATGGAGATGTTTCAGGATCTGGATACCAAGCGTGGACCTAATGTTTTCATTTTTGCAATTCTGATACAGGCTATTGAGCAGTGATAACTAACACCAAGTTCAGATACTGCGGATTTTCTACCTTTGATTTGTTAAGATTGAGCCAATCAGGGACAAACTTGAAGGATCTCTTTGGTTTTGTAGGATCAGTAATTACCTGAGAAAGGTTGATATTGGTACACACCTTTTTTAAAAGATCAGAGGCAGAGTTCAACTTGTTTAAATTAAAATTGCCACACAGAGATTGGGTTTAGGCCACATGCACACAAAATGACATCAACAAATATAAGAAATATTAAACATTTACACATAGATTTTTGAATATATGTAGAGGAATGATACTTTGAAATGTGCTCATTGCGGAGTTATGATCAGTTGAGTAATGAAGGTTGAACTATTCTGGGAAAGAGGTTCTATTCCCAGCATCATGATGGACACTCCTGATATAGAAGGTTTCGCTAACGCATTGGAATTGTTTTACTATTTTCATATGCATGTGCAATGAAGAATTGCTTGCTGCTGATAAATGCAAAGAAGAACAGCTTACACATAGATGCTCACATATAGGCTGCTGAATGCAATGAAGACCTGCTTATCAAGTAAAGTTCAATGTCAATGTGTAATATTCAATTAGGATTTGCAAAACAGTGAAGTTAAACAATGAATGGGTCCATAGTCGGTATGAGAAGACTACAGGAATATTTACCTGGGTGTACGTTCAAACAGAGATGAGAAAATTGCGATAAATAATTGTTTGTTTGTTTGTTAGTATGTATATGAATGTTATGTGTATAAACTGTGTTGAGTTATAGTTACTCAGTAGTGTCTCAGTGAAACAACCGACGGGGGAAGCCTTGCGGTGACAACAAAAGCAGTGTTTTACTGATCAGTCAAGTTGCTCCAGTGTACTCCATACAAACCGGTTGGCTACTGAAGGGATAGAAAATGGGGAATACTTGTTTTAAAGCAAACAAGGAATTAGATGGGAAAAATACATGTTTTAACGGGACCCAGACAATATTAAATACTCAGACAGATGGGAGAAGAAGTGTAGTTTTGTAGGAAATCACAAAATTATTACATAGAATTAGTGAAATCAATTGAAGAATGCCTTTCTGAAGAGCTGTTTACCACAGATGAGCAGCTTTGCGACCAAGCACATAGTAGATCGCTTTACTGCCAAAATGATCTAATTTAATGGATTGGTTTAGACATGCATAACAGCATTTTAAGAACAAAGAGAGAAACAAAAAGGGACAACGCTTCATGGTGGAAGGTGATGTATAAATAACTGTGTATATGATGAAGGGGGTGGCAACACCCATTCCGACATCCCGCTATTCCGACATCCCACCATTCCGACATACCACCATTCCGACATACCACCATTCCGACATGCAAACGTCCCACCATTCCGACATCCCGCTATTCTGACGTTCAAATGTCCCACCATTCCGACAAGGCTTTCCGTATAAGGAAATGTGTGTTACTCAACAGGTGAGTCCCTTCTTTCTGTTCATGCAATTTATATGTTTAACACATGTTTATAGACAAGCATTATTAAAAACACAAAGTCTCGGCAACTGGAGGAGGAGAAGCAGTCCGCGGTGGTTTTCAAAAGACGCATGGGCTCTGTGGAGAGCTCCGCTCCAGCTGGCTGCTGTGACAGCTCACTGACACTGTATTTCTGCTTAATCAGTTTCAGTCTCGCCAGAGTTACATTAATATCTGTATTTTTATATTTGAAATTCAGGGGATTTTGATAATAGATTATTAAAGTTTGTTTGCGAGGCTGTGGCCTCTGCATGTGCAAAGCTTGTGCGCCAAACTTTAGGGCGTATTTGCGCCGGCATATCATTAGTGCAAAATGTTTTGGGTAAAAAATAGGCTATTAAAAGGAACTGTCGGAATGGCGGTATGTTAAAAAAAACAAAAAACATACCGCCAATCCGACCATAGGAGGAAAAAAGTGTCGGAATGGTGGGACGTTTGATAAAAAATTAAGTGTCGCCATTCCGACAATTGGAGACCCATGTCGGAATGGCGAGATGTCGGAATGGCAGCATGTAACCATGATGAAGGAGAGACCATTTGAGCAGCACAGCCATTTCGCAGCACAGGGACAGCAATCCAAGTTACAGGATCTCCCACGTGGTATCACCTGTCACATTGTGTCAAGGCATCAAAAGAAGAAAAAATCACCAAACTCAAGGACAAAAAGACAAAGACTCCGGTGAACGAAGACAGAGGACTGACAAACCAGAAATATAAAAGGATTCTCGATATCAAGATCCAGAAGAAGAGGCTAACAATGCCACGAACACTTACGATGCTGGGAATGATGCCAACAATGAACAGAGAAGAAGATTCAGTGTCATCAATCTGCATTACGTGCCTCTAATGAGGGGGTGAATATAGAATCCTCAACGATTACAACGTCTCTGGAAACTGTGACAACAACAAGGTTTAAACCATTTTGATATATATTGTAACCTATTGTCTAAGGAATAGTGCTGAAAATGAGGTAAATCTAATCCACCACTGTCCTTGGTCTTCTGTAGGGTTTTTAAACTAATACGTGGTGGTTTGTTTTTCCACAGAAATTTGGAGATGCATGAATCTAGTGACTTAAACCAAGTAGCAGATGGTTTTATGGGGATCATTGAGAACAAATAGTTAACTTTTGGTAGTATCATCATTTTAATGGATGTAACTCTCCCCATAAGTGATATAGGTAAGGACTTCCAACGAGAGATCGTCCTCTACTGTCTTTAATAATTGCACATAATTTAGCTTTGTTAGCTCTGAGAGCCTGGAGGAAATGTTTATGCCTAAATATCTAATATTTCCTGACTGTAAAGTGATCGCAGGTATATTATGGACCCTACAGTTAATGGGCAGAACTGTGGTCTTAGACCAGTTGATAGAGTAGTCAGAAAGTGCTGAGAATTTATTTATGAGTGTGATCGTGTGACTGAGAGACGTCTGTGAGTTCTGAAGGAAAAGTAATGCATCATCAGCATAAAGACTTATTTTATGCTCAATATTTTGGGATAAATTACTCACAAACGGGTAAGAAAAGGTAGTATTGCCAGACCATATATGATCAAAACAGGGAGCGGAGGTGGTTCAGCTGCAAGGTGTGAATGTCTGACTATAGTTTGTAAAAAGCGGGTAAGATAAGGTGCGAATGCCCGACAATGTATGATCAAAAGAGGGAGCGGAGGTTTTCGGCTGCAAGAAGGTCTGAATGTCCACCCAAAATTCCTGAAAAATGGGTAAAAAAAGGGTGCGAATGCCAAACCATACATCATCAAAAGCAGGAGTGGATGTGTTCGGCTACAAGAAGATTTGAATGTCCATCAATAATTGCTTTAAAACATGAAAGAAAATTTTCGAATATCAAACCGCACATGATCATAAGCGGGAGAGGAGTTGTTCAGCTGCAAGAAGGTGTGAATGTCCACCCATAATTACTGAAAAATAGGTAAGAAAAGATGAAAATGCCCAACCATACATCATCAAAAGTAGGAGTGGATGTGTTCGGCTACAAGAAGGTTTGAATATCCGACCATAGTTTGTAAAAAGCGGGTAAGAAAAGGTTTGAATGCCCGAACATAGACCATCAAAAGAGGGAGCGGAGGTGTTCCGCTGTAAGAAGGTGTAAATGTCCGACCATAGTTGGTAAAAAGCGGCTAAGAAAAGGTTGAAATACCCGACTGTACACAATCAATAGCGGGAGCGGAGTTGTTTGGCTACAAGAAGGTGTGAAAGTCCGACCACGGTTTGTAAAAAGCGGGTAAGAAAAGGTTCGAATGCCGGAATATATACCATCAAAAGTGGAAGTGGATGTGTTCGGCTGCAAGAAGGTGTGAACGTCCGACCAAAGTTTGTAAAAAGCAGTTAAGAAAAGGTTCGAATATCCAACCAAACATAATCAAAAGCGGGAGCAGAGCTGTTCGACTGCAAGTAGGTGTGAATGTCAGATCATAATTTGCAAAAAGCTGATGAGAAAGGGTGAGAATGCCCGGCTATACACCATCAAATGCGGGAGCGGAAGTGTTCGGCTGTGAGTAGGTGTGAATGTCCGACCATAATTGCTGAAAAACGTGTTAGAAGAGACTAGAATGCCGGACAAGACATCATCAAATGCGGGAGCGGAGTTGTTCGGCTGTGAGTAGGTGTGAATCTCCTAGCATAGTTTGTAAAAAGGGGGTAAGAATAGGTTCGAATGCCCGAACATACACTATCAAAACAGGGAGCTGAGGTGGCTCAGCTGCAAGGTGTGAATGTCTGACTATAGTTTGTAAATAAGGTGCGAATGCCCAACAATGTATAATCAAAAGAGGGAGCGGAGGTTTTCGGCTACAAGAAGGTTTGAATGTCCGACCATAGTTTGTAAAAAGCGGGTAAGAAAAGGTTCAAATGCCTGACTATACACCATCAAAAGCGGGAGCAGAGGTGTTCCGCTGTAAGACGGTGTGAATGTCCAACAATATTTGGTAAAAAGCGGGTAAGAAAAGGTTAAAATACCCGACTGTACACAATCAATAGCGGGAGAGGAGGTGCTCAGCTGCAAGAAGGTGTGAATGTCCACCCATAATTACTGAAAAAAGGGTAAGAAAAGGTGCGAATGCCCAACCATACATTATCAAAAGCAGGTGTGAATGTCAGATCATAATTTGCAAAAAGCTGATGAGAGAGGGTGAGAATTCCCGACTATACAC
Organism: Leuresthes tenuis; assembly: GCF_036924035.1. Classification (NCBI taxonomy): domain Eukaryota; kingdom Metazoa; phylum Chordata; class Actinopteri; order Atheriniformes; family Atherinopsidae; genus Leuresthes; species Leuresthes tenuis. The sequence continues at coordinate 25,805,759 of NW_027325362.1, forward strand.
CATCAAATGCGGGAGCGGAGTTGTTCGGCTGTGAGTAAGTGTGAATCTCCGACCATAATTGCTGAAAAATGTGTTAGAAAAGGTAAGAATGCCGGTCCATACATCATCAAAAGCGGGAGAGGTGGTGTTCGGCTGCAAGTAGGTGTGAATGTCCAGCCATAATTACTAACAAACGGGTAAGAAAAGGTAGTATTGCCAGACCATACATGATCAAAACAGGGAGCGGAGGTGGTTCAGCTGCAAGAAGGTGTGAATGTCCGACTAAAGTTCAAATATATTAACAAAAGCGGGAGGAGAGGTCTTCGGATGAGAGTGGTTTAGAATTTCCAACCATAATCTATAAAATGCGGTGAAAAAACAGGTGTGATAGAACACTAAAAGGTGGAGCGGAAGTGTTCGGCTGCAAGAAGGTGTGAATGTCCGACTATATTTGGTGAAAAGCAGGTGAAGCAAGGTCTGAATGCCCAACCTTACATCATCAAAAGCGAGATCAGAGGTGTTTGGCTGCATGAAGGCCATAGTTTGCCAAAAGCGGGTAAGCTGCGAATGACCGACTAAATATCAACAAAAGGTCGTCGGATGCAAGTGGGTGTGAATATCCCACCATACAAGTATGGTGGAGAGGAAGCTGTGAACAGCCGACCATAGTTGGCAAAAAGCGGGTGAGAAAAGGTGCGAATGTCCAACCATACATGATCAAAACAGGGAGCGGAGGTGTTTGGCTGTGACAAGGTGTGAATGTCCACCCAAAATTAATGAAAAGCGGGCAACAAGTAGGTTTGAATGCCCAACCATACATCATCAAAAGCAAGAGTGGATGTGTTCGGCTACAAGAAGGTTTGAATGTCCGAGCATAGTTTGTAAAAAGCGGGTAAGAAAAGGTTCGAATGCCCAAACATACACCATCAAAAGAGGGAGCGGAGGTGTTCCGCTGTAAGAAGGTGTGAATGTCCGACCATAGTTGGTAAAAAACGGGTAAGAAAAGGTTAAAATACCCGACTGTACACAATCAATAGCGGGAGCGGATGTGTTTGGCTACAAGAATGTGTGACAGTCCGACCATGGTTTGTAAAAAACGGGTAAGAAAAGGTGCGAATGCCCGACAATGTATGATCAAAAGAGGGAGCGGAGGTTTTCGGCTACAAGAAGGTTTGAATGTCCGACCATAGTTTGTAAAAAGCGGGTAAGAAAAGGTTCAAATGCCTGAATATACACCATCAAAAGCGGGAGCGGAGGTGTTCGGCTACAAGAAGGTGTGAAAGTTCAACCATGGTTTGTAAAAAGCTGCTAAGAAAAGGTTCGAATGCCCGAATATATACCATCAAAAGCGGGAGCAGAGCTGTTCGACTGCAAGTAGGTGTGAATGTCCAGCCATAATTACTCACAAACGGGTAAGAAAAGGTAGTATTGCCAGACCATACATGATCAAAACAGGGAGCTGAGGTGTTTCAGCTGCAAGGTGTGAATGTCTGACTATAGTTTGTCAAAAGCGGGTAAGACAAGGTGCGAATGCCCGACAATGTATGATCAAAAGAGGGAGTGGATGTCTTCGGCTGCAAGGTCTGAATGTCCAACCATAATTTCTAAAAACCGGGTAAGAAAAGGCTCGAAAGCCCGACTATACACAATCAAAAGCGGGAGCGGGAGGTTTTCAGCTGCAAATCCTTCACTCAAACCAAGTGAAAACTGCTTTGTCCTTCATATTTATCAATGTCTAGATCGACTTCAACAAAGAACAACATTGTATTTTGCAGTAGTAGAAAGAGCAACACTTGAAGGAACAGGAATCCGAGAATAAGCTTATTTTCATACGTTCTGCATGATTTGGGATTTTATGTATAAAATGAATTCCTTTACTCAAACTATGTTAAAACTGCTTTGTCCTTCATATTTATCAATGTCTAGATTGACTTCAACAAAGAACAACATTGTATTTTTCAGTAGAAGAAATAGTAACACTGAAGGATCAGGAATCCGAAAACAAGCTTTTTTTCATACGTTCTGCTTGATTTTGGATTTAGCTATAAAATTAATTCCTTCACTCAAACAAAGTGGAAACTGCTTTGTCCTTCATATTTATCAATGTCTAGATTTACTTCAACAAAGAACAACATTGTATTTTGCAGTAGTAGAAAGAGCAACACTTGAAGGAACAGGAATCCGAGAATAAGCTTATTTTCATACGTTCTGCATGATTTGGGATTTTATGTATAAAATGAATTCCTTTACTCAAACTATGTTAAAACTGCTTTGTCCTTCATATTTATCAATGTCTAGATTGACTTCAACAAAGAACAACATTGTATTTTTCAGTAGAAGAAATAGCAACACTGAAGGATCAGGAATCCGAAAACAAGCTTTTTTTCATACGTTCTGCTTGATTTGGGATTTTGCTATAAAATTAATTCCTTCACTCAAAAAAAGTGGAAACTGCTTTTGTCCTTCATATTTATCAATGTCTATATCGATTTCAACAAAGAACAAGGCTTTATTTTGCAGTATAGGAAAGAGCAACACTGGAGGATCAGGAATCCGAGAATAAGCTTACTTTCATGAGTCCTGCACGATTTCGGATTTTCCTATAAAATGAATTGCTTTGCTCAAACCAAGTTAAAATTGCTTTGTCCTTCATAGTTATCCATGTCTAAAATGTATCAAGCATAAAGTTCCTCATATTACACTGAATGAGAAAGAAGCATCCCTTTGGTTGAGCAATACGTTCCTTTTGCGGAGTTATGCATGATTTCGGATTTTGCTATAAAATTCATTCCTTCACACCTTTTTTTTTCACCGCATTTTATAGATTATGGTTGGAAATTTCAACCACTCTAATCCGAAGACCTCTCCTCCCGCTTTTGTTAATATATTTGAACTTTAGTTGGACATTCACCCCTTTTTGCAGCTAAACCACCTCCGCTCCCTGTTTTGATCATGTATGGTCTGGCAATACTACATTTTCTTACCCGTTTGTGAGTAATTATGGCTGGATATTCACACCTACTTGCAGCTGAACACAATCTCTCTCGCTTTTAATTATGTTTGGATATTCGAACCTTTTCTTTACTGCTTTTTGCCAACTTTGGTCGGACGTTCACACCTTCTTCCAGCCGAACACCTCCGCATCCGCTTTTGATGGTATATATTCGGGCATTCGAACCTTTTCTTACCAGCTTTTTACAAACGATGGTTGGAATTTCACACCTTCTTGTAGCCGAACAACTCCACTCCCGCTATTGATTGTGTACAGTTGGGTATTTTAACCTTTTCTTACCCGCTTTTTACCAACTATGGTTGGACATTCACACCGTCTTACAGCGGAACATCTCCGCTCCCGCTTTTGATGGTGTATAGTCAGGCATTTGAACCTTTTCTCATCAGCTTTTTGCAAATTATGATCTGACATTCAAACCTACTTGCAGTCGAACAGCTCTGCTCCCGCTTTTGATTATGTTTGGTTGGATATTCGAACCTTTTCTTAACTGCTTTTTACAAACTTTGGTCGGACTTTCACACCTTCTTGTAGCCAAACAACTCCGCTCCCGCTATTGATTGTGTACAGTCGGGTATTTTAACCTTTTCTTACCCGCTTTTTACCAACTATGGTCGGACATTTACACCTTCTTACAGCGGAACACCTCCGCTCCCTCTTTTGATGGTCTATGTTCGGGCATTCGAACCTTTTCTTACCCGCTTTTTACAAACTATAGTCAGACATTCACACCTTGCAGCTGAACCACCTCCGCTCCCTGTTTTGATCATGTATGGTCTGGCAATACTACCTTTTCTTACCCGTTTGTGAGTAATTAATCCCAAAATATTGAGCATAAAATAAGTCTTTATGCTGATGATGTATTACTTTTCCTTCAGAACTCACAGACGTCTCTCAGTCACACGATCACACTCATAAATAAATTCTCAGCACTTTCTGACTACTCTATCAACTGGTCTAAGACCACAGTTCTGCCCATTAACTGTAGGGTCCATAATATACCTGCGATCACTTTACAGTCAGGAAATATTAGATATTTAGGCATAAACATTTCCTCCAGGCTCTCAGAGCTAACAAAGCTAAATTATGTGCAATTATTAAAGACAGTAGAGGACGATCTCTCGTTGGAAGTCCTTACCTATATCACTTATGGGGAGAGTTACATCCATTAAAATGATGATACTACCAAAAGTTAACTATTTGTTCTCAATGATCCCCATAAAACCATCTGCTACTTGGTTTAAGTCACTAGATTCATGCATCTCCAAATTTCTGTGGAAAAACAAACCACCACGTATTAGTTTAAAAACCCTACAGAAGACCAAGGACAGTGGTGGATTAGATTTACCTCATTTTCAGCACTATTCCTTAGACAATAGGTTACAATATATATCAAAATGGTTTAAACCTTGTTGTTGTCACAGTTCCCAGAGACGTTGTAATCGTTGAGGATTCTATATTCACCCCCTCATTAGAGGCACGTAATGCAGATTGATGACACTGAATCTTCTTCTCTGTTCATTGCTGGCATCATTCCCAGCATCGTAAGTGTTCGTGGCATTGTTAGCCTCTTCTTCTGGATCTTGATATCGAGAATCCTTTTGTATTTCTGGTTTGTCAGTCCTCTGTCTTCGTTCACCGGAGTCTTTGTCTTTTTGTCCTTGAGTTTGGTGATTTTTTCTTCTTTTGATGCCTTGACACAATGTGACAGGTGATACCACGTGGGAGATCCTGTAACTTGGATTGCTGTCCCTGTGCTGCGAAATGGCTGTGCTGCTCAAATGGTCTCTCCTTCATCATGGTTACATGCTGCCATTCCGACATCTCGCCATTCCGACATGGGTCTCCAATTGTCGGAATGGCGACACTTAATTTTTTATCAAACGTCCCACCATTCCGACACTTTTTTCCTCCTATGGTCGGAATGGCGGTATGTTTTTTTTTTTTTTTTAACATTCCGACAGTTCCTTTTAATAGCCTATTTTTTACCCAAAACATTTTGCACTAATGATATGCCAGCGCAAATACGCCCTAAAGTTTGGCGCACAAGCTTTGCACATGCAGAGGCCACATCCTCGCAAACAAACTTTAATAATCTATTATCAAAATCCCCTGAATTTCAAATATAAAAATACAGATATTAATGTAACTCTGGCGAGACTGAAACTGATTAAGCAGAAATACAGTGTCAGTGAGCTGTCACAGCAGCCAGCTGGAGCGGAGCTCTCCACAGAGCCCATGCGTCTTTTGCACGCTGTCATCATATGCAAAAGTAATAATTGCAATTACAGATATCACGGCTACTGCACAGGACACAGTTGCGAGCACTCTGCCTTGCCTTGCCAATAGGAGAAGAGAGAAATGACAGCATAGAACGTATAAAACACAACAAAATGCAGTAAAAACGTTTATTCATGTTATTCACGTGATTTATGAGTACTCACTCCAATTTTGGGAAGCGCGGATGGGTTTTGCGCATTTGGCACAAACACACAGCCGCAACGGTTGTAGCTTTATACAGCCTGTTGATATCTTAAGGACCTAACTGGTCACACCTGGGAGTAAATGTCATGTAGAGATTGTTTTTACATGACATTACAGCTGAACATATAGCTTTCATCCACAAACCAACGTGGGAGAGCCCGAAGACGCATGTGCCAGACGCACATAGGCATGCGTAAAACCAATTTTGACCACTTCATACTGTTTATTTGCTTTCTTTTAGTTAACTTTCGTTTCTTTTGGATTCTTGTGCGTGTTATGGAGCCGTTTTGGTCCATGTTTGTAAGCCTTTTTTTCCTGGATTAAATTTTCGGAAGTTGAAACAAGTGGCATTGGAGTGTGTGATTAAAAACCACCGCGGACTGCTTCTCCTCCTCCAGTTGCCGAGACTTTGTGTTTTTAATAACGCTTGTCTATAAACATGTGTTAAACATATAAATTGCATGAACAGAAAGAAGGGACTCACCTGTTGAGTAACACACATTTCCTTATACGGAAAGCCTTGTCGGAAATGTGGGACATTTGAACGTCAGAATAGCGGGATGTCGCAATGGTGGGATGTCGGAATGGTGGGACGTTTGCATGTCGGAATGGTGGTATGTCGGAATTGTGGTATGTCGGAATGGTGGGATGTCGGAATAGCGGGATGTCGGAATGGCTGGATTTCGGAATGGGTGTTGCCACCCCCTTCATCATATACACAGTTATTTATACATCACCTTCCACCATGAAGCGTTGTCCCTTTTTGTTTCTCTCTTTGTTCTTAAAATGCTGTTATGCATGTCTAAACCAATCCATTAAATTAGATCATTTTGGCAGTAAAGCGATCTACAATGTGCTTGGTCGCAAAGCTGCTCATCTATGGTAAACAGCTCTTCAGAAAGGCATTCTTCAATTGATTTCACTAATTCTATGTAATAATTTTGTGATTTCCTACAAAACTACACTTCTTCTCCCATCTGTCTGAGTATTTAATATTGTCTGGGTCCCGTTAAAACATGTATTTTTCCCATCTAATTCCTTGTTTGCTTTAAAACAAGTATTCCCCATTTTCTATCCCTTCAGTAGCCAACCAGTTTGTATGGAGTACACTGGAGCAACTTGACTGATCAGTAAAACACTGCTTTTGTTGTCACCGCAAGGCTTCCCCCGTCGGTTGTTTCACTGAGACACTACTGAGTAACTATAACTCAACACAGTTTATACACATAACATTCATATACATACTAACAAACAAACAAACAATTATTTATCGCAATTTTCTCATCTCTGTTTGAACGTACACCCAGGTAAATATTCCTGTAGTCTTCTCATACCGACTATGGACCCATTCATTGTTTAACTTCACTGTTTTGCAAATCCTAATTGAATATTACACATTGACATTGAACTTTACTTGATAAGCAGGTCTTCATTGCATTCAGCAGCCTATATGTGAGCATCTATGTGTAAGCTGTTCTTCTTTGCATTTATCAGCAGCAAGCAATTCTTCATTGCACATGCATATGAAAATAGTAAAACAATTCCAATGCGTTAGCGAAACCTTCTATATCAGGAGTGTCCATCATGATGCTGGGAATAGAACCTCTTTCCCAGAATAGTTCAACCTTCATTACTCAACTGATCATAACTCCGCAATGAGCACATTTCAAAGTATCATTCCTCTACATATATTCAAAAATCTATGTGTAAATGTTTAATATTTCTTATATTTGTTGATGTCATTCTGTGTGCATGTGGCCTAAACCCAATCTCTCTGTGGCAATTTTGATTTAAACAAGTTGAACTCTGCCTCTGATTATTTAAAAAAGGTGTGTACCAATATCAACCTTTCTCAGGTAATTACTGATCCTACAAAACCAAAGAGATCCTTCAAGGTTGTCCCTGATTGGCTCAATCTTAACAAATCAAAGGTAGAAAATCCGCAGTATCTGAACTTGGTGTTAGTTATCACTGCTCAATAGCCTGTATCAGAATTGCAAAAATGAAAACATTAGGTCCACGCTTGGTATCCAGATCCTGAAACATCTCCATGAGCAGGCTTTTTTTTAACTGATCTGTTGAATAGTTATATGACACTGTTAAAATCCCAGATGAAGATCTAGCACTTGACCATTTTTGTAAATCTTCTAATTCCATAGTTGATAAACACGCCCCTTTTAAAAAGTATAGAACTTAGAACAGGTCTATCCCTGGCTTTCGGCAGAACTGTCTTCTTTACTTTTTTTTCCCCTTGTCCTGTTCAGCATTATGTCAGAAGAATTGTAGTCTGAATACCTTTGATGCCAAACAGATTTGTTTTGCCAAGGGAAGTTTTATAAATGTAAAGCTCCCCTTGATGCCCATTTATTTATTTCTGTTTACAATATATGACATGAACTGAACTGAACCGGACCGGGGGACAAGGAAAGAAGAAGAGGAAAGAAGAGGAAACAGAACAAAAATAGAAACAAAAACCAGACAACCAGCTGCTACACCTGTAAAAAACAAAACAGACAACAATCCATGGCCTATGAGGGGAATCCAGCCTTAGCGCCACCAGGAGCACCTGAAAGCAGACAAGCAGAGAAAAAACAAACAGACAAACAAACAAAAAAGAGCACAAGAAGCGGCAATCGCATACAACACAGCTGTGGATATAGATGACCTGAGACGACATGATAATACATCAACTGCTTAGTGACCATGCTACTGGACTAATGAATGTGTGTGTGTGTGTGTGAGAACATGCAACACCCATGGCACAGGACCTACATGATAACCGTGCTTAGTTATGAGTGTATAAGCGTACAGGGCCACAATCCACAGCCCCCCCCCCCAAGCAATCAGAAGCAGGCAGAGAGGGCCACAAGACCCAGGCCACCAGCAGCCCCCACAGAGCACAGAACCCAGGCAGCCCACCGCAGGGGCAACCACGCATCCACCCAGAAGACTGCAGAGGAAGCCCCCGGAAAGAGCCCCCATAAGCATAGGGCAGAGGCACTCCGGGACCTGGGCCCCAGGAGTCCGAGCGCCCCCAGGGGCCCCACCCAATACCCAGGAGGGCCAAGCTCCCCAGACAGCCACAAAGTGAGACAAAAGCCAGACACCAGGAAGCAGGGGTGTGCGAAGAAGACCCCTCCCCTCACCCTTCTGGCTCTTCAATATTTTCTAATAGTGAGCAATTAAAATTGAGGGGCAGCCTACATACCCAAAGAGCCCCGCCCACCAGATGCCACTCAGTGTAACCACACCCCAAGACCTAATGTGTGTGTGTGAGTGTGTTTGATAAGTAGTAATGTCTAAGGTGTAATTAAAACAGGGGCAGGAAACTGCAGAGTGCAACCAAAGGGGACCACCTACGTGGCCCCATCCACTACATCACTACATCACCACTATCTTAGACAATAATTTATATATTTCTGATAGTAGTTTTGGGGTACAGATGCTTAGAAATTCTGCTACCCTAGTCGGGGGTTGTAAGTCTGGTTGGTGGAGGATATATCCATCCATCCATCCATCATCTGCCGCTTATCCGGGGGTCGGGTCGCGGGGGCAGCAGCTTGAGCAGAGAAACCCAGACGTCTCTGTCCCCGGCCACTTCCTCCAGCTCTTCCGGGGGGACCCCGAGGCGTTCCCAGGCCAGCCAAGAGACATAGTCTCTCCAACGTGTCCTGGGTCTCCCCCGGGGTCTCCTCCCAGTGGGACGTGCCCGGAACACCTCCCCAGGGAGGCGCCCAGGGGGCATCCTAACCAGATGCCCGAGCCACCTCATCTGACTCCTCTCAATGCGGAGGAGCAGCAGTTCTACTCCGAGCCCCTCCCGGATGACTGAGCTTCTCACCCTATCTCTAAGGGAGAGCCCAGACACCCTGCGGAGGAAACCCATTTCGGCCGCTTGTATTCGCGATCTTGTTCTTTCGGTCACTACCCACAACTCGTGACCATAGGTGAGGATGGGAACGTAGATTGACCAGTAAGTAGAGAGCTTCGCCTTCTGGCTCAGCTCCCTCTTCACAGCGACGGGTCGGTGCAGAGCCTGCAACACTGCAGGCGCCGCACCGATCCGCCCGTCAATCTCCCGCTCCATTCGTCCGTCACTCGTGAACAAGACCCCGAGATACTTGAACTCCTCCTCTTGGGGAAGGATCTCATTCCCGACCCGGAGAGAGCATTCCACCCTTTTCCGGCTGAGAACCATAGTCTCGGATTTGGAGGTGCTGATTCTCATCCCAGCCGCTTCACACTCGGCTGCGAATCACTCCAGTGAGAGCTGAAGGTCACGGCCTGACGACGCTAACAGAACCACATCATCTGCAAAAAGCAGAGACCCGATTCTGAGGTCGCCAAATGGGACACCCTCAACGCCCTGGCTCCGCCTAGAAATTCTGTCCATAAAAGTTAGGAACAGAATCGGTGACAAAGGGCAGCCCTGACGGAGTCCAACTCTCACCGGAAACGTATCCGACTTACTGCCGGCAATGCGGACCAAACTCTGGCACCGGTCATACAGAGACCGAACGGCCCCTATCAAGGGGTCGGGCACTCCATATTCCCGGAGCACCCCCCAATGGACTCCACGAGGGACACGGTCGAACGCTTTCTCCAAGTCCACAAAACACATGTCGACTGGTTGGGGCGAACTCCCATGCACCCTCCAGGATCCTGCCGAGGGTATAGAGCTGGTCCACTGTTCCACGGCCAGGACGAAAGCCACACTGCATCTCCTGAATCCGAGGCTCGATTATCCGACGGATCCTCCTCTCCAATACCCCCGAATAGACCTTACCAGGGAGGCTGAGGAGTGTGATACCCCTATAGTTGGAACACACCCTCCGGTCCCCCTTTTTAAAGAGGGGGACCACCACCCCAATCTGCCAGTCCAGAGGCACTGTCCCTGATGTCCACGCGATACTGCAGAGGCGTGTCAGCCAAGACAGCCCTACAACATCCAGAGCCTTGAGAAACTCAGGACGGACCTCATCCACCCTTGCCTTGCCACCGAGGAGCTTTTTAACCACCTCGACAACCTCAGCCCCAGAAATGGGAGGCCCCGTCTCCGAGCTCTCCGACTCTGCCTCTTCCGAGCACGTGTTGGTAGGATTGAGGAGTTCCTCGAAGTACTCCCCCCACCGACTCACAACATCCCGAGTTGAGGTCAGCAAAGCCCCGTCCCCACTGTAAACAGTGTTGACTGTGAGCCGCTTCCCCCCCCCTGAGACGCCGGATGGTGGACCAGAATCTTTTCGAGGCCGTCCGGAAATCGTTCTCCATGGTCTCACCGAACTCCTCCCAGGCCCGAGTTTTTGCCTCAGCAACCGCCGAAGCCGCGGCCCGTCTGGCCCGTCGGTACCTATCAGCTTCTTCCAGGGTCCCACTGGCCAAAAAGGCCCGATAGGACTCCTTCTTCAGCTTGACGGCTTCCCTCACCACTGGTGTCCACCAGCAGGTTCGAGGGTTGCCGCCACGACAGGCACCGACCACCTTACGGCCACAACTCCGACCAGCTGCCTCGGCAATGGAGTCACGGAACATGGCCCATTCAATGTCCCCCACCTCAAATATGGTTGAAGCTCTGCCGGAGGTGGGAGTTAAAGCTCCTTCTGATGGGGGATTCTGACAAACGCTCCCAGCAGACCCTCACAATACGTTTGGGCCTGCCAGGTCTGATCGGTAACCTCCCCCACCAGCGGAGCCACCTCACCACCAGGTGGTGATCAGTTGACAGCTCCGCCCCTCTCTTCACCCGAGTGTCCAGGACATACGGCCGCAAGTCCGATGATACAACCACAAAGTCGATCATCGAACTGCGGCCAAGGGTGTCCTGGTGCCAAGTGCACATATGGACACCCTTATGCCTAAACATGGTGTTCGTTATGGACAGTCTATGACTGGCACAGAAGTCCAACAACATAACACCACTCTGATTCAGATCGGGGGGGCCGTTCCTCCCAATCACACCCCTCCAGGTCTCACTGTCATTGCCCACGTGAGCATTGAAGTCCCCCAGCAGAATGAGGGAGTCTCCGGTAGGAGCATTCTCCAGTGCCTCCCCCAGAGACTCCAAAAAGGGTAGGTACTCTGAACTGCTGTTTGGCGCATAGGCACAAACAACAGTCAGGACTCGTCCCCCCACCCAAGGCGGAGGGAGGCTACCCTCTCGTTCACTGGGGTAAACCCCAATGTACTGGCACACAGCCGGGGGGCAATAAGTATGCCCACACCTGCTCTGCGCCTCTCACCACGGGCAACTCCAGAGTGGAAGAGAGTCCAACCCCTCTCAAGAGTACTGGTTCCAGATCCCAAGCCATGCGTCGAGATGAGTCCGACTATATCTAACGGTCTGATGAAGTTTCAACAATAAACCACAAACTTTGTATTATGAGAAAGAACCAGACTCATTCTTCAGGAATCCGAAAATAAGCTCTATTTTACGAGTTATGCACGAATTCGGATTCTCCTATAAAACGAATTCCTTAACTCAAACCAAGTTAAGACTGCTTTGTCCTTCATAATGTATGATCAAAAGAGGGAGTGGAGGTTTTCGGCTGTAAGAAGGTCTGAATGTCCAACTATAATTTGTAAAAACCGGGTAAGAAAAGGCTTGAAAGCCCGACTATACACCATCATAAGTGGGAGAGGAGGTGTTCAGCTGCAAGAAGGTGTGAATGTCCACCCATAATTACTGAAAAATGGGTAAGAAAAGGTGCGAATGCCCAAACATACATCATCAAAAGCAGGAGTGGATGTGTTGGGCTACAAGAAGGTTTGAAAGTCCGACCATGGTTTGTAAAAAACGGGTAAGAAAAGGTGCGAATGCCCGACAATGTATGATCAAAAGAGGGAGCGGAGGTTTTTGGCTACAAGAAGGTTTGACTGTCCGACCATAGTTTGTAAAAAGCGGGTAAGAAAAGGTTCAAATGCCTGACAATACACCATCAAAAGCGGGAGCGGAGGTGTTCCGCTGTAAGACGGTGTGAATGTCCGACCATAGTTGGTAAAAAGCGGGTAAGAAAAGGTTAAAATACCTGACTGTACACAATCAATAGCGGGAGCGGAGTTGTTCGGCTACAAGAAGGTGTGAAAGTCCAACCATGGTTTGTAAAAAGCTGCTAAGAAAAGGTTCGAATGCCCGAATATATACCATCAAAAGCGGAAGCGGAGGCGTTCGGCTGCAAGAAGGTGTGAACGTCCGACCAAAGTTTGTAAAAAGCAGTTAAGAAAAGGTTCGAATATCCAACCAAACATAATCAAAAGCGGGAGCAGAGCTGTTCGACTGCAAGTAGGTGTGAATGTCCAGCCATGCTTACTCACAAACGGGTAAGAAAAGCTAGTATTGCCAGACCATACATGATCAAAACAGGGAGCTGAGGTGGTTCAGCACCAAGGTGTGAATGTCTGAATATAGTTTGTAAAAAGCGGGTAAGATAAGGTGCGAATGCCCGACAATGTATAATCAAAAGAGGGAGCAGAGGTTTTCGGCTACAAGAAGGTTTGAATGTCCGACCGTAGTTTGTAAAAAGCGGGTAAGAAAAGGTTCAAATGCCTGACTATACACCATCAAAAGCGGGAGCGGAGATGTTCCGCTGTAAGACGGTGTGAATGTCCAACCATAGTTGGTAAAAAGCGGGTAAGAAAAGGTTAAAATACCCAACTGTACACAATCAATAGCGGGAGTGGAGTTGTTCGGCTACAAGAAGGTGTGAAATTCCAACCATCGTTTGTAAAAAGCTGGTAAGAAAAGGTTCGAATGCCCGAATATATACCATCAAAAGCGGATGCGGAGGTGTTCGGCTGCAAGAAGGTGTGAACGTCCGACCAAAGTTTGCAAAAAGCAGTAAAGAAAAGGTTCGAATATCCAAACATAATTAAAAGCGAGAGAGATTGTGTTCAACTGCAAGTAGGTGTGAATATCCAGCCATAATTACTCACAAACGGGTAAGAAAATGTAGTATTGCCAGACCATACATGATCAAAACAGGGAGCGGAGGTGGTTTAGCTGCAAAAAGGGGTGAATGTCCAACTAAAGTTCAAATATATTAACAAAAGCGGGAGGAGAGGTCTTCTGATTAGAGTGGTTGAAATTTCCAACCATAATCTATAAAATGCGGTGAAAAAAAAGGTGTGAAGGAATGAATTTTATAGCAAAATCCGAAATCATGCATAACTCCGCAAAAGGAACGTATTGCTCAACCAAAGGGATGCTTCTTTCTCATTCAGCGTAATATGAGGAACTATATGCTTGATACATTTTAGACATGGATAACTATGAAGGACAAAGCAATTTTAACTTGGTTTGAGCAAAGCAATTCATTTTATAGGAAAATCCGAAATCGTGCAGGACTCATGAAAGTAAGCTTATTCTCGGATTCCTGATCCTCCAGTGTTGCTCTTTCCTATACTGCAAAATAAAGCCTTGTTCTTTGTTGAAATCGATATAGACATTGATAAATATGAAGGACAAAGCAGTTTCCACTTTGTTTGAGTGAAGGAATTAATTTTATAGCAAAATCCCAAATCAAGCAGAACGTATGAAAAAAAGCTTGTTTTCGGATTCCTGATCCTTCAGTGTTGCTATTTCTTCTACTGAAAAATACAATGTTGTTCTATGTTGAAGTCAATCTAGACATTGATAAATATGAAGGACAAAGCAGTTTTAACATAGTTTGAGTAAAGGAATTCATTTTATACATAAAATCCCAAATCATGCAGAACGTATGAAAATAAGCTTATTCTCGGATTCCTGTTCCTTCAAGTGTTGCTCTTTCTACTACTGCAAAATACAATGTTGTTCTTTGTTGAAGTAAATCTAGACATTGATAAATATGAAGGACAAAGCAGTTTCCACTTTGTTTGAGTGAAGGAATTAATTTTATAGCAAAATCCAAAATCAAGCAGAACGTATGAAAAAAAGCTTGTTTTCGGATTCCTGATCCTTCAGTGTTGCTATTTCTTCTACTGAAAAATACAATGTTGTTCTTTGTTGAAGTCAATCTAGACATTGATAAATATGAAGGACAAAGCAGTTTTAACATAGTTTGAGTAAAGGAATTCATTTTATACATAAAATCCCAAATCATGCAGAACGTATGAAAATAAGCTTATTCTCGGATTCCTGTTCCTTCAAGTGTTGCTCTTTCTACTACTGCAAAATACAATGTTGTTCTTTGTTGAAGTCGATCTAGACATTGATAAATATGAAGGACAAAGCATTTTTCACTTGGTTTGAGTGAAGGATTTGCAGCTGAAAACCTCCCGCTCCCGCTTTTGATTGTGTATAGTCGGGCTTTCGAGCCTTTTCTTACCCGGTTTTTAGAAATTATGGTTGGACATTCAGACCTTGCAGCCGAAGACATCCACTCCCTCTTTTGATCATACATTGTCGGGCATTCGCACCTTGTCTTACCCGCTTTTGACAAACTATAGTCAGACATTCACACCTTGCAGCTGAACCACCTCAGCTCCCTGTTTTGATCATGTATGGTCTGGCAATACTACCTTTTCTTACCCGTTTGTGAGTAATTATGGCTGGACATTCACACCTACTTGCAGTCGAACAGCTCTGCTCCCGCTTGTGATGGTATATATTCGGGCATTCGAACCTTTTCTTAGCAGCTTTTTACAAACCATGGTTGAACTTTCACACCTTCTTGTAGCCGAACACCTCCACTCCCGCTTTTGATGGTGTATATTCAGGCATTTGAACCTTTTCTTACCCGCTTTTTACAAACTATGGTCGGACATTCAAACCTTCTTGTAGCCGAAAACCTCCGCTCCCTCTTTTGATCATACATTGTCGGGCATTCGCACCTTTTCTTACCCGTTTTTTACAAACCATGGTCGGACTGTCACACATTCTTGTAGCCAAACACATCCGCTCCCGCTATTGATTGTGTACAGTCGGGTATTTTAACCTTTTCTTACCCGTTTTTTACCAACTATGGTCGGACATTCACACCTTCTTACAGCGGAACACCTCCGCTCCCTCTTTTGATGGTGTATGTTTGGGCATTCGAACCTTTTCTTACCCGCTTTTTACAAACTATGCTCGGACATTCAAACCTTCTTGTAGCCGAACACATCCACTCTTGCTTTTGATGATGTATGGTTGGGCATTCAAACCTACTTGTTGCCCGCTTTTCATTAATTTTGGGTGGACATTCACACCTTGTCACAGCCAAACACCTCCGCTCCCTGTTTTGATCATGTATGGTTGGACATTCGCACCTTTTCTCACCCGCTTTTTGCCAACTATGGTCGGCTGTTCACAGCTTCCTCTCCACCATACTTGTATGGTGGGATATTCACACCCACTTGCATCCGACGACCTTTTGTTGATATTTAGTCGGTCATTCGCAGCTTACCCGCTTTTGGCAAACTATGGCCTTCATGCAGCCAAATACCTCTGATCTCGCTTTTGATGATGTAAGGTTGGGCATTCAGACCTTGCTTCACCTGCTTTTCACCAAATATAGTCGGACATTCACACCTTCTTGCAGCCGAACACTTCCGCTCCACCTTTTAGTGTTCTATCACACCTTTTTTTTCACCGCATTTTATAGATTATGGTTGGAAATTCTCAACCACTCTCATCCGAAGACCTCTCCTCCCGCTTTTGTTAATATATTTGAACTTTAGTCGGACATTCACACCTTCTTGCAGCTGAACCACCTCCGCTCCCTGTTTTGATCATGTATGGTCTGGCAATACTACCTTTTCTTACCCGTTTGTGAGTAATTATGGCTGGACATTCACACCTACTTGCATTCGAACACCACCTCTCCCGCTTTTTATGATGTATGGACCGGCATTTTTACCTTTTCTAACACATTTTTCAGCAATTATGGTCGGAGATTCACACTTACTCACAGCCGAACAACTCCGCTCCCGCATTTGATTGTGTATAGTCGGGAATTCTCACCCTTTCTCATCAGCTTTTTGCAAATTATGATCTGACATTCACA
This sequence comes from Leuresthes tenuis, assembly GCF_036924035.1. Classification (NCBI taxonomy): domain Eukaryota; kingdom Metazoa; phylum Chordata; class Actinopteri; order Atheriniformes; family Atherinopsidae; genus Leuresthes; species Leuresthes tenuis. The sequence goes on from NW_027325362.1 coordinate 25,822,193, forward strand.
CCTGCTTTTGATAATGTATGGTTGGACATTCGCACCTTTTCTTACCCATTTTTCAGTAATTATGGGTGGACATTCACACCTTCTTGCAGCTGAGCACCTCCTCTCCCGCTATTGATTGTGTACAGTCGGGTATTTTAACCTTTTCTTACCCGCTTTTTACCAAATATTGTTGGACATTCACACCGTCTTACAGCGGAACACCTCTGCTCCCGCTTTTGATGGTGTATAGTCAGGCATTTGAACCTTTTCTTACCCGCTTTTTACAAACTATGGTCGGACATTCAAACCTTCTTGTAGCCGAAAACCTCCGCTCCCTCTTTTGATTATACATTGTTGGGCATTTGCACCTTATTTACAAACTATAGTCAGACATTCACACCTTGCAGCTGAGCCACCTCAGCTCCCTGTTTTGATAGTGTATGTTCGGGCATTCGAACCTATTCTTACCCCCTTTTTACAAACTATGCTCGGAGATTCACACCTACTCACAGCCGAACAACTCCGCTCCCGCATTTGATGATGTCTTGTCCGGCATTCTAGTCTCTTCTAACACATTTTTCAGCAATTATGGTCGGACATTCACACCTACTCACAGCCGAACACTTCCGCTCCCGCATTTGATGGTGTATAGCCGGGCATTCTCACCCTTTCTCATCAGCTTTTTGCAAATTATGATCTGACATTCACACCTACTTGCAGTCGAACAGCTCTGCTCCCGCTTTTGATTATGTTTGGTTGGATATTCGAACCTTTTCTTAACTGCTTTTTACAAACTTTGGTCGGACGTTCACACCTTCTTGCAGCCGAACACATCCACTTCCACTTTTGATGGTATATATTCCGGCATTCGAACCTTTTCTTACCCGCTTTTTACAAACCGTGGTCGGACATTCACACCTTCTTGTAGCCAAACAACTCCGCTCCCGCTATTGATTGTGTACAGTCGGGTATTTCAACCTTTTCTTAGCCGCTTTTTACCAACTATGGTCGGACATTTACACCTTCTTACAGCGGAACACCTCCGCTCCCTCTTTTGATGGTCTATGTTCGGGCATTCAAACCTTTTCTTACCCGCTTTTTACAAACTATGGTCGGATATTCAAACCTTCTTGTAGCCGAACACATCCACTCCTGCTTTTGATGATGTATGGTTGGGCATTTTCATCTTTTCTTACCTATTTTTCAGTAATTATGGGTGGACATTCACACCTTCTTGCAGCTGAACAACTCCTCTCCCGCTTATGATCATGTGTGGTTTGATATTCGAAAATTTTCTTTCATGTTTTAAAGCAATTATTGATGGACATTCAAATCTTCTTGTAGCCGAACACATCCACTCCTGCTTTTGATGATGTATGGTTTGGCATTCGCACCCTTTTTTTACCCATTTTTCAGGAATTTTGGGTGGACATTCAGACCTTCTTGCAGCCGAAAACCTCCGCTCCCTCTTTTGATCATACATTGTCGGGCATTCGCACCTTATCTTACCCGCTTTTTACAAACTATAGTCAGACATTCACACCTTGCAGCTGAACCACCTCCGCTCCCTGTTTTGATCATATATGGTCTGGCAATACTACCTTTTCTTACCCGTTTGTGAGTAATTAATCCCAAAATATTGAGCATAAAATAAGTCTTTATGCTGATGATGTATTACTTTTCCTTCAGAACTCACAGACGTCTCTCAGTCACACGATCACACTCATAAATAAATTCTCAGCACTTTCTGACTACTCTATCAACTGGTCTAAGACCACAGTTCTGCCCATTAACTGTAGGGTCCATAATATACCTGCGATCACTTTACAGTCAGGAAATATTAGATATTTAGGCATAAACATTTCCTCCAGGCTCTCAGAGCTAACAAAGCTAAATTATGTGCAATTATTAAAGACAGTAGAGGACGATCTCTCGTTGGAAGTCCTTACCTATATCACTTATGGGGAGAGTTACATCCATTAAAATGATGATACTACCAAAAGTTAACTATTTGTTCTCAATGATCCCCATAAAACCATCTGCTACTTGGTTTAAGTCACTAGATTCATGCATCTCCAAATTTCTGTGGAAAAACAAACCACCACGTATTAGTTTAAAAACCCTACAGAAGACCAAGGACAGTGGTGGATTAGATTTACCTCATTTTCAGCACTATTCCTTAGACAATAGGTTACAATATATATCAAAATGGTTTAAACCTTGTTGTTGTCACAGTTCCCAGAGACGTTGTAATCGTTGAGGATTCTATATTCACCCCCTCATTAGAGGCACGTAATGCAGATTGATGACACTGAATCTTCTTCTCTGTTCATTGCTGGCATCATTCCCAGCATCGTAAGTGTTCGTGGCATTGTTAGCCTCTTCTTCTGGATCTTGATATCGAGAATCCTTTTATATTTCTGGTTTGTCAGTCCTCTGTCTTCGTTCACCGGAGTCTTTGTCTTTTTGTCCTTGAGTTTGGTGATTTTTTCTTCTTTTGATGCCTTGACACAATGTGACAGGTGATACCACGTGGGAGATCCTGTAACTTGGATTGCTGTCCCTGTGCTGCGAAATGGCTGTGCTGCTCAAATGGTCTCTCCTTCATCATGGTTACATGCTGCCATTCCGACATCTCGCCATTCCGACATGGGTCTCCAATTGTCGGAATGGCGACACTTAATTTTTTATCAAACGTCCCACCATTCCGACACTTTTTTCCTCCTATGGTCGGAATGGCGGTATGTTTTTTGTTTTTTTTAACATACCGCCATTCCGACAATTCCTTTTAATAGCCTATTTTTTACCCAAAACATTTTGCACTAATGATATGCCGGCGCAAATACGCCCTAAAGTTTGGCGCACAAGCTTTGCACATAAAGAGGCCACAGCCTCGCAAACAAACTTTAATAATCTATTATCAAAATCCCCTGAATTTCAAATATAAAAATACAGATATTAATGTAACTCTGGCGAGACTGAAACTGATTAAGCAGAAATACAGTGTCAGTGAGCTGTCACAGCAGCCAGCTGGAGCGGAGCTCTCCACAGAGCCCATGCGTCTTTTGAAAACCACCGCGGACTGCTTCTCCTCCTCCAGTTGCCGAGACTTTGTGTTTTTAATAATGCTTGTCTATAAACATGTGTTAAACATATAAATTGCATGAACAGAAAGAAGGGACTCACCTGTTGAGTAACACACATTTCCTTATACGGAAAGCCTTGTCGGAATGGTGGGACATTTGAACGTCAGAATAGCGGGATGTCGGAATGGTGGGACGTTTGCATGTCGGAATGGTGGTTTGTCGGAATGGTGGTATGTCGGAATGGTGGGATGTCGGAATAGCGGGATGTCGGAATGGCGGGATTTCGGAATGGGTGTTGCCACCCCCTTCATCATATACACAGTTATTTATACATCACCTTCCACCATGAAGCGTTGTCCCTTTTTGTTTCTCTCTTTGTTCTTAAAATGCTGTTATGCATGTCTAAACCAATCCATTAAATTAGATCATTTTGGCAGTAAAGCGATCTACTATGTGCTTGGTCGCAAAGCTGCTCATCTGTGGTAAACAGCTCTTCAGAAAGGCATTCTTCAATTGATTTCACTAATTCTATGTAATAATTTTGTGATTTCCTACAAAACTACACTTCTTCTCCCATCTGTCTGAGTATTTAATATTGTCTGGGTCCCGTTAAAACATGTATTTTTCCCATCTAATTCCTTGTTTGCTTTAAAACAAGTATTCCCCATTTTCTATCCCTTCAGTAGCCAACCGGTTTGTATGGAGTACACTGGAGCAACTTGACTGATCAGTAAAACACTGCTTTTGTTGTCACCGCAAGGCTTCCCCCGTCGGTTGTTTCACTGAGACACTACTGAGTAACTATAACTCAACACAGTTTATACACATAACATTCATATACATACTAACAAACAAACAAACAATTATTTATCGCAATTTTCTCATCTCTGTTTGAACGTACACCCAGGTAAATATTCCTGTAGTCTTCTCATACCGACTATGGACCCATTCATTGTTTAACTTCACTGTTTTGCAAATCCTAATTGAATATTACACATTGACATTGAACTTTACTTGATAAGCAGGTCTTCATTGCATTCAGCAGCCTATATGTGAGCATCTATGTGTAAGCTGTTCTTCTTTGCATTTATTAGCAGCAAGCAATTCTTCATTGCACATGCATATGAAAATAGTAAAACAATTCCAATGCGTTAGCGAAACCTTCTATATCAGGAGTGTCCATCATGATGCTGGGAATAGAACCTCTTTCCCAGAATAGTTCAACCTTCATTACTCAACTGATCATAACTCCGCAATGAGCACATTTCAAAGTATCATTCCTCTACATATATTCAAAAATCTATGTGTAAATGTTTAATATTTCTTATATTTGTTGATGTCATTCTGTGTGCATGTGGCCTAAACCCAATCTCTGTGTGGCAATTTTAATTTAAACAAGTTGAACTCTGCCTCTGATCTTTTAAAAAAGGTGTGTACCAATATCAACCTTTCTCAGGTAATTACTGATCCTACAAAACCAAAGAGATCCTTCAAGGTTGTCCCTGATTGGCTCAATCTTAACAAATCAAAGGTAGAAAATCCGCAGTATCTGAACTTGGTGTTAGTTATCACTGCTCAATAGCCTGTATCAGAATTGCAAAAATGAAAACATTAGGTCCACGCTTGGTATCCAGATCCTGAAACATCTCCATGAGCAGGCTTTTTTTTAACTGATCTGTTGAATAGTTATATGACACTGTTAAAATCCCAGATGAAGATCTAGCACTTGACCATTTTTGTAAATCTTCTAATTCCATAGTTGATAAACACGCCCCTTTTAAAAAGTATAGAACTTAGAACAGGTCTATCCCTGGCTTTCGGCAGAACTGTCTTCTTTACTTTTTTTTCCCCTTGTCCTGTTCAGCATTATGTCAGAAGAATTGTAGTCTGAATACCTTTGATGCCAAACAGATTTGTTTTGCCAAGGGAAGTTTTATAAATGTAAAGCTCCCCTTGATGCCCATTTATTTATTTCTGTTTACAATATATGACATGAACTGAACTGAACCGGACCGGGGGACAAGGAAAGAAGAAGAGGAAAGAAGAGGAAACAGAACAAAAATAGAAACAAAAACCAGACAACCAGCTGCTACACCTGTAAAAAACAAAACAGACAACAATCCATGGCCTATGAGGGGAATCCAGCCTTAGCGCCACCAGGAGCACCTGAAAGCAGACAAGCAGAGAAAAAACAAACACACAAACAAACAAAAACAAGCACAAGAAGCGGCAATCGCATACAACACAGCTGTGGATATAGATGACCTGAGACGACATGATAATACATCAACTGCTTAGTGAACCCCCCCCCCATACCCAAAGAGCCCCGCCCACCAGATGCCACTCAGTGTAACCACCCCCCAAGACCTAATGTGTGTGTGTGAGTGTGTTTGATAAGTACTAATGTCTAAGGTGTAATTAAAACAGGGGCAGGGAACTGCAGAGTGCAACCAAAGGGGACCACCTACGTGGCCCCATCCACTACACCCCACCGAACACACACGCCCCCAAAACCCTTCATGTGTGAGTGTGTGCTGTGTACAGGAGCCAGAAGGGAGAGGGGTATGGGGATATATACCGGGGGAGCTACTCTCCCCCAGAGAGGGCAGCCAGGGACTGGCTGCAATAGGCATCCCCGCTACCTGGGAGCCAACAATGGGCAGGAGGGCCTGATGTCCACCAGGCTCGGGGCCTGCAGCGACCATATTCCGGGAGCTACTGTACCCCCAGAAGGTACCCATCCCGCCCCACCCCACTCAACCCAACCCCACCCAGGAGGACCACTACAAAAAACAAACAAACAACATCAAAAAACAAACAAACAAACAACCCGGTCACACCAGTCGCAGCAGCCTGGGCCTGAGACCCACCATCACCCAGCAACCCACCACCACCACTATGTGATAAAACTAATCAGAGGGGACCAGAGAGAATGAAATTCAGCCAATTGATGTTTTGAGGAGGCAGACATTGTTTCCATGCTAATATAATCTAAAAGAAAATTTCTAAACTGGTTAATACACAGATTGTTCTTCGCTTTCCAGTTCATGAGAATAGTTTTCTTTGCGATACATAACACTGTGACAACCATGTGTGCTGAGTTAATTTCCATGTTGATGTTGTCTAAGTCACCCAGTATGCACAGTGTGGGGCATGCAGGGATGCTACACTTTAGCCATGTTGATAGGTCCTCACAGACTTCAAGCCAGAACTTCTGGACAGGCGCAGAAAACCACAAAGCGTGTGCATAATCATCAGGTGTGTTATCTGTGCAATGTGAGCAGATGTTTGAGTGTGTTAGACCCATCCTGAACATCCTTTGTCCTGTATAGTGTGTTCTATGAAGGATTTTGTATTGTATGTGCTGTAAATTAGGATTTCAAGTCTTTAAGAAGGTGTTCAAACATATTTGTGGTTAGAAGCTATGACCAGAACTGATGGATAAATCTGCCTCCCATTTTGAGGATGGAAGAGACATTGTGTCATCTATCTTAGACAATAATTTATATATTTTTGATAGTAGTTTTGGGGTACAGATGCTTAGAAATTCTGCTACCCTAGTCGGGGGTTGTAAGTCTGGTTGGTGGAGGATATATCCATCCATCCATCCATCATCTGCCGCTTATCCGGGGGTCGGGTCGCGGGGGCAGCAGCTTGAGCAGAGAAACCCAGACGTCTCTGTCCCCGGCCACTTCCTCCAGCTCTTCCGGGGGGACCCCGGGGCGTTCCCAGGCCAGCCGAGAGACATAGTCTCTCCAACGTGTCCTGGGTCTCCCCCGGGGTCTCCTCCCAGTGCGACGTGCCCGGAACACCTCCCCAGGGAGGCGCCCAGGGGGCATCCTAACCAGATGCCCGAGCCACCTCATCTGACTCCTCTCAATGCGGAGGAGCAGCGGTTCTACTCCGAGCCCCTCCCGGATGACTGAGCTTCTCACCCTATCTCTAAGGGAGAGCCCAGACACCCTGCGGAGGAAACCCATTTCGGCCGCTTGTATTCGCGATCTTGTTCTTTCGGTCACTACCCACAACTCGTGACCATAGGTGAGGATGGGAACGTAGATTGACCAGTAAGTAGAGAGCTTCGCCTTCTGGCTCAGCTCCCTCTTCACAACGACGGGTCGGTGCAGAGCCTGCAACACTGCAGGCGCCGCACCGATCCGCCCGTCAATCTCCCGCTCCATTCGTCCGTCACTCGTGAACAAGACCCCGAGATACTGGAACTCCTCCTCTTGGGGAAGGATCTCATTCCCGACCCGGAGAGAGCATTCCACCCTTTTCCGGCTGAGAACCATAGTCTCGGATTTGGAGGTGCTGATTCTCATCCCAGCCGCTTCACACTCGGCTGCGAATCACTCCAGTGAGAGCTGAAGGTCACGGCCTGACGACGCTAACAGAACCACATCATCTGCAAAAAGCAGAGACCCGATTCTGAGGTCGCCAAATGGGACACTCTCAACGCCCTGGCTCCGCCTAGAAATTCTGTCCATAAAAGTTAGGAACAGAATCGGTGACAAAGGGCAGCCCTGACGGAGTCCAACTCTCACCGGAAACGTATCCGACTTACTGCCGGCAATGCGGACCAAACTCTGGCACCGGTCATACAGAGACCGAACGGCCCCTATCAAGGGGTCCGGCACTCCATATTCCCGGAGCACCCCCCACAGGACTCCACGAGGGACACGGTCGAACGCTTTTTCCAAGTCCACAAAACACATGTAGACTGGTTGGGCGAACTCCCATGCACCCTCCAGGATCCTGCCGAGGGTATAGAGCTGGTCCACTGTTCCACGGCCAGGACGAAAGCCACACTGCATCTCCTGAATCCGAGGCTCGATTATCCGACGGATCCTCCTCTCCAATACCCCCGAATAGACCTTACCAGGGAGGCTGAGGAGTGTGATACCCCTATAGTTGGAACACACCCTCCGGTCCCCCTTTTTAAAGAGGGGGACCACCACCCCAATCTGCCAGTCCAGAGGCACTGTCCCCGATGTCCACGCGATACTGCAGAGGCGTGTCAGCCAAGACAGCCCTACAACATCCAGAGCCTTGAGAAACTCAGGACGGACCTCATCCACCCCCGGGGCCTTGCCACCGAGGAGCTTTTTAACCACCTCGGCAACCTCAGCCCCAGAAATGGGAGGCCCCGTCTCCGAGCTCTCCGACTCTGCCTCTTCCGAGCACGTGTTGGTAGGATTGTGGAGTTCCTCGAAGTACTCCCCCCACCGACTCACAACATCCCTAGTTGAGGTCAGCAAAGCCCCGTCCCCACTGTAAACAGTGTTGACTGTGAGCCGCTTCCCCCCCCCTGAGACGCCGGATGGTGGACCAGAATCTTTTCGAGGCCGTCCGGAAATCGTTCTCCATGGTCTCACCGAACTCCTCCCAGGCCCGAGTTTTTGCCTCAGCAACCGCCGAAGCCGTGGCCCGTCTGGCCCGTCGGTACCTATCAGCTTCTTCCAGGGTCCCACTGGCCAAAAAGGCCCGATAGGACTCCTTCTTCAGCTTGACGGCTTCCCTCACCACTGGTGTCCACCAGCAGGTTCGAGGGTTGCCGCCACGACAGGCACCGACCACCTTACGGCCACAACTCCGACCAGCTGCCTCGGCAATGGAGTCACGGAACATGGCCCATTCGGACTCAATGTCCCCCACCTCAAATATGGTTGAAGCTCTGCCGGAGGTGGGAGTTAAAGCTCCTTCTGACGGGGGATTCTGACAAACGCTCCCAGCAGACCCTCACAATACGTTTGGGCCTGCCAGGTCTGATCGGCATCCTCCCCCACCAGCGGAGCCAACTCACCACCAGGTGGTGATCAGTTGACAGCTCCGCCCCTCTCTTCACCCGAGTGTCCAGGACATACGGCCGCAAGTCCGATGATACAACCACAAAGTCGATCATCGAACTGCGGCCAAGGGTGTCCTGGTGCCAAGTGCACATATGGACACCCTTATGCCTGAACATGGTGTTCGTTATGGACAGTCTATGACTGGCACAGAAGTCCAACAACATAACACCCCTCTGATTCAGATCGGGGGGGCCGTTCCTCCCAATCACACCCCTCCAGGTCTCACTCTCATTGCCCACGTGAGCATTGAAGTCCCCCAGCAGAATGAGGGAGTCTCCGGTAGGAGCATTCTCCAGTGCCTCCCCCAGAGACTCCAAAAAGGGTAGGTACTCTGAACTGCTGTTTGGCGCATAGGCACAAACAACAGTCAGGACTCGTCCCCCCACCCAAAGGCGGAGGGAGGCTACCCTCTCGTTCACTGGGGTAAACCCCAATGTACTGGCACACAGCCGGGGGGCAATAAGTATGCCCACACCTGCTCTGCGCCTCTCACCACGGGCAACTCCAGAGTGGAAGAGAGTCCAACCCCTCTCAAGAGTACTGGTTCCAGATCCCAAGCCGTGCGTCGAGGTGAGTCCGACTATATCTAACGGTCTGATGAAGTTTCAACAATAAACAACAAACTTTGTATTATGAGAAAGAACCAGACTCATTCTTTAGAATTCCGAAAATAAGCTCTATTTTACGAGTTATGCACGAATTCGGATTCTCCTATAAAACGAATTCCTTAACTCAAACCAAGTTAAGACTGCTTTGTCCTTCATATTTATTCATGTCTAATCAAGTTTCAATGATAAACAAAGTTGTACTTTTTAGAATGAGAAAGAACTTCTTCAGCAATAAGCATCTCTCGACAAATGACGAAATACAGATTTTGCTATAAAATTAATTGCTATCAGCCTGACTTAAAACTGTTTGTCTTCCTTATTTATCCACTTCAAATCAAGTTTCAACAATTAAAAAAATTTTGTAGTTTGAGAAAGAACAACTTAATCTTGAGCAATCAGTATAAAAAGAAGGTAAGCAAAGGTGCGAATGTCAAACCATACATGATCAAAACAGGGAGCGGAGGTGTTTGGCTGAGACAAGGTGTGAATGTCCACCCATAATTAATGAAAAGCGGGCAACAAGTAGGTTCGAATGCCCAAGCATACATCATCAAAAGCAGGAGTGGATATGTTCGGCTACAAGAAGGTTTGAACGTCTGACCATAGTTTGTAAAAAGCGGGTAAGAAAAGGTTCGAATGCCCGAACATACACCATCAAAGGAGGGAGCGGAGGTGTTCCGCTGTAAGAAGGTGTTAATGTCCGACCATAGTTGGTAAAAAACGGGTAAGAAAAGGTTAAAATACCCGACTGTACACAATCAGTAACGGGTGCGGAGTTGTTCGGCTACTAAAAGGTGTGAAAGTCCGACCATGGTTTGTAAAAAGCGGGTAAGAAAAGGTGCGAATGCCCGAAAATGTATGATCAAAAGAGGGAGCGGAGGTGTTCGGCTGCAAGAAGGTGTGAATGTACACCCATAATTACTGAAAAATGGGTAAGAAAAGGTGCGAATGCCCAACTATACATAATCAAAAGCAGGAGTGGGTGTGTTCGGCTCCAAGAAGGGTTGAATGTCTGACCATAGTTTGTAAAAAGCAGGTAAGAAAAGGTTTGACTGCCCGAACATACACCATCAAAAGAGGGAGCGGAGGTGTTCCGCTGTAAGAAGGTGTGAATGTCCGACCATAGTTGGTAAAAAGCGGGTAAGAAAAGGTTAAAATACCCGACTGTACACAATCAAAAGCGGGAGCGGAGTTGTTCGGCTACTAAAAGATTTGAAAGTCCGACTATGGTTTGTAAAAAACGGGTAAGAAAAGGTTCAAATGCCTGACAATACACCATCAAAAGCGGGAGCGGAGATGTTCCGCTGTAAGACGGTGTGAATGTCCGACCATAGTTGGTAAAAAGCGGGTAAGAAAAGGTTCGAATGCCCGAACATACACCATCAAAGGAGGGAGCGGAGGTGTTCCGCTATAAGAAGGTGTTAATGTCCGACCATAGTTGGTAAAAAACGGGTAAGAAAAGGTTAAAATACCCGACTGTACACAATCAGTAACGGGTGCGGAGTTGTTCGGCTACTAAAAGGTGTGAAAGTCCGACCATGGTTTGTAAAAAGCGGGTAAGAAAAGGTCCGAATGCCCGAAAATGTATGATCAAAAGAGGGAGCGGAGGTGTTCGGCTGCAAGAAGGTGTGAATGTACACCCATAATTACTGAAAAATGGGTAAGAAAAGGTGCGAATGCCCAACTATACATAATCAAAAGCAGGAGTGGATGTGTTCGGCTCCAAGAAGGGTTGAATGTCTGACCATAGTTTGTAAAAAGCAGGTAAGAAAAGGTTTGACTGCCCGAACATACACCATCAAAAGAGGGAGCGGAGGTGTTCCGCTGTAAGAAGGTGTGAATGTCCGACCATAGTTGGTAAAAAGCGGGTAAGAAAAGGTTAAAATACCCGACTGTACAAAATCAAAAGCGGGAGCGGAGTTGTTCGGCTACTAAAAGATGTGAAAGTCCGACTATGGTTTGTAAAAAGCGGGTAAGAAAAGGTGCTAATGCCCGACAATGTATGATCAAAAGAGGGAGTGGAGGTTTTCGGCTGTAAGAAGGTCTGAATGTCCAACTATATTTTGTAAAATCCGGGTAAGAAAAGGCTTGAAAGCCCGACTATACACCATCATAAGCGGGAGAGGAGGTGTTCGGCTGCAAGAAGGTGTGAATGGCCACCCATAATTACTGAAAAATGGGTATGAAAAGGTGCGAATGCCCAAACATACATCATCAAAAGCAGGAGTGGATGTGTTGGACTACAAGAAGGTTTGAAAGTCCCACCATGGTTTGTAAAAAACGGGTAAGAAAAGGTGCGAATGCCCGACAATGTATGATCAAAAGAGGGAGCGGAGGTTTTTGGCTACAAGAAGGTTTGAATGTCCGACCATAGTTTGTAAAAAGCGGGTAAGAAAAGGTTCAAATGCCTGACAATACACCATCAAAAGCGGGAGCGGAGATGTTCCGCTGTAAGACGGTGTGAATGTCCGACCATAGTTGGTAAAAAGCGGGTAAGAAAAGGTTCAAATGCCTGACAATACACCATCAAAAGCGGGAGCGGAGATGTTCCGCTGTAAGACGGTGTGAATGTCCGACCATAGTTGGTAAAAAGCGGGTAAGAAAAGGTTAAAATACCCGACTGTACACAATCAATAGCGGGAGCGGAGTTGTTCGGCTACAAGAAGGTGTGAAAGTCCAACCATGGTTTGTAAAAAGCTGCTAAGAAAGGCTTCGAATGCCCGAATATATACCATCAAAAGCGGAAGCGGAGGTGTTCGGCTGCAAGAATGTGTGAACGTCCGACCAAAGTTTGTAAAAAGCAGTTAAGAAAAGGTTCGAATATCCAACCAAACATAATCAAAAGCGGGAGCAGAGCTGTTCGACTGCAAGTAGGTGTGAATGTCCAGCCATAATTACTCACAAACGGGTAAGAAAAGGTAGTATTGCCAGACCATACATGATCAAAACAGGGAGCTGAGGTGGTTCAGCACCAAGGTGTGAATGTCTGACTATAGTTTGTAAAAAGCGGGTAAGATAAGGTGCGAATGCCCGACAATGTATGATCAAAAGAGGGAGCAGAGGTTTTCGGCTGCAAGAAGGTCTGAATGTCCATCCAAAATTCCTGAGAAATGGGTAAAAAATAGGTGCGAATGCCAAACCATACATCATCAAAAGCAGGAGTGGATGTGTTCGGCTACAAGAAGATTTGAATGTCCATCAATAATTGCTTTAAAACATGAAAGAAAATTTTCGAATATCAAACCGCACATGATCATAAGCGGGAGAGGAGTTGTTCAGCTGCAAGAAGGTGTGAATGTCCACCCATAATTACTGAAAAATGGGTAAGAAAAGGTGAAAATGCCCAACCATACATCATCAAAAGCAGGAGTGGATGTGTTCGGCTACAAGAAGGTTTGAATGTCTGACCATAGTTTGTAATAAGCGGGTAAGAAAAGGTTCGAATGCCCGAACATAGACCATCAAAAGAGGGAGCGGAGGTGTTCCGCTGTAAGAAGGTGTAAATGTCCGACCATAGTTGGTAAAAAGCGGGTAAGAAAAGGTTAAAATACCCGACTGTACACAATCAATAGCGGGAGCGGAGTTGTTTGGCTACAAGAAGGTGTGAAAGTCCGACCACGGTTTGTAAAAAGCGGGTAAGAAAAGGTTCGAATGCCGGAATATATACCATCAAAAGTGGAAGTGGATGTGTTCGGCTGCAAGAAGGTGTGAACGTCCGACCAAAGTTTGTAAAAAGCAGTTAAGAAAAGGTTCGAATATCCAACCAAACATAATCAAAAGCGGGAGCAGAGCTGTTCGACTGCAAGTAGGTGTGAATGTCAGATCATAATTTGCAAAAAGCTGATGAGAAAGGGTGAGAATGCCCGGCTATACACCATCAAATGCGGGAGTGGAAGTGTTCGGCTGTGAGTAGGTGTGAATGTCCGACCATAATTGCTGAAAAATGTGTTAGAAGAGACTAGAATGCCGGACAAGACATCATCAAATATGGGAGCGGAGTTGTTCGGCTGTGAGTAAGGTTGAATCTCCGAGCATAGTTTGTAAAAAGGGGGTAAGAATAGGTTCGAATGCCCGAACATACACTATCAAAACAGGGAGCTGAGGTGGCTCAGCTGCAAGGTGTGAATGTCTGACTATAGTTTGTAAATAAGGTGCGAATGCCCAACAATGTATAATCAAAAGAGGGAGCGGAGGTTTTCGGCTACAAGAAGGTTTGAATGTCCGACCATAGTTTGTAAAAAGCGGGTAAGAAAAGGTTCAAGCGCCTGACTATACACCATCAAAAGCGGGAGCAGAGGTGTTCCGCTGTAAGACGGTGTGAATGTCCGACCATATTTGGTAAAAAGCGGGTAAGAAAAGTTTAAAATACCCGACTGTACACAATCAATAGCGGGAGAGGAGGTGTTCAGCTGCAAGAAGGTGTGAATGTCCACCCATAATTACTGAAAAATGGGTAAAAAAAGGTGCGAATGCCCAACCATACATTATCAAAAGCAGGTGTGAATGTCAGATCATAATTTGCAAAAAGCTGATGAGAAAGGGTGAGAATGCCCGACTATACACCATCAAATGCGGGAGCGGAGTTGTTCGGCTGTGAGTAAGTGTGAATGTCCGACCATAATTGCTGAAAAATGTGTTAGAAAAGGTAAGAATGCCGGTCCATACATCATCAAAAGCGGGAGAGGTGGTGTTCGGCTGCAAGTAGGTGTGAATGTCCAGCCATAATTACTAGCAAACGTGTAAGAAAAGGTAGTATTTCCATACCATACATGATCAAAACAGGGAGCGGAGGTGGTTCAGCTGCAAGAAGGTGTGAATGTCCGACTAAAGTTCAAATATATTAACAAAAGCGGGAGGAGAGGTCTTCGGATGAGAGTGGTTGAGAATTTCCAAAAATAATCTATAAAATTCGGTGAAAAAAAAGGTGTGATAGAACACTAAAAGGTGGAGCGGAAGTGTTCGGCTGCAAGAAGGTGTGAACGTCCGACCAAAGTTTGTAAGAAGCAGTTAAGAAAAGGTTCGAATATCCAACCAAACATAATCAAAAGCGGGAGCAGAGCTGTTCGACTGCAAGTAGGTGTGAATGTCCAGCCATAATTACTCACAAATGGGTAAGAAAAGGTAGTATTGCCAGACCATACATGATCAAAACAGGGAGCTGAGGTGGTTCAGCACCAAGGTGTGAATGTCTGACTATAGTTTGTAAAAAGCGCGTAAGATAAGGTGCGAATGCCCGACAATGTATGATCAAAAGAGGGAGCAGAGGTTTTCGGCTGCAAGAAGGTCTGAATGTCCACCCAAAATTCCTGAGAAATGGGTAAAAGATAGGTGCGAATGCCAAACCATACATCATCAAAAGCAGGAGTGGATGTGTTCGGCTACAAGAAGATTTGAATGTCCATCAATAATTGCTTTAAAACATGAAACAAAATTTTCGAATATCAAACCGCACATGATCATAAGCGGGAGAGGAGTTGTTCAGCTGCAAGAAGGTGTGAATGTCCACCCATAATTACTGAAAAATGGGTAAGAAAAGGTGAAAATGCCCAACCATACATCATCAAAAGCAGGAGTGGATGTGTTCGGCTACAAGAAAGTTTGAATGTCTGACCATAGTTTGTAATAAGCGGGTAAGAAAAGGTTTGAATGCCCGAACATAGACCATCAAAAGAGGGAGCGGAGGTGTTCCGCTGTAAGAAGGTGTAAATGTCCGACCATAGTTGGTAAAAAGCGGGTAAGAAAAGGTTAAAATACCCGACTGTACACAATCAATAGCGGGAGCGGAGTTGTTCGGCTACAAGAAGGTGTGAAAGTCCAACCATCGTTTGTAAAAAGCTGGTAAGAAAAGTTTCGAATGCCCGAATATATACCATCAGAAGCGGAAGCGGAGGTGTTCGGCTGCAAGAAGGTGTGAACGTCCGACCAAAGTTGGCAAAAAGCAGTAAAGAAAAGGTTCGAATATCCAAACATAATTAAAAGCGAGAGAGATTGTGTTCAGCTGCAAGTAGGTGTCAATATCCAGCCATAATTACTCACAAACGGGTAAGAAACGTGCATGCAGAACGTATGAAAAGAAGCTTATTCTCGGATTCCTGATCCTTCAGTGTTGCTTTTTCTTCTACTGCAAAATACAATGTTGTTCTTTGTTGAAGTCGATCTAGACATTGATAAATATGAAGGACAAATCAGTTTTAACTTGGTTTGAGTGAAGGAATTCATTTTATATATAAAATCCCAAATCATGCAGAACGTATGAAAATAAGCTTATTCTCGGATTACTGATCCTTCAGTGTTGCTCTTTCTTCTGCTGCAAAATCCAGTGTTGTTCTTTGTTGAAGTCAATCTAGACATTGAGAAATATGAAGGACAAAGCAGTTTTAACATAGTTTGAGTGAAGGCATTCATTTATAGTAAAATCAATAATCGTGCAGAACTCATGAAAATAAGCTTATTCTCGGATTCCTAAAACTTTTGATTTGCTCTTTCTTTACTGCAAAGTACAATGTTGTTCTTTGTTGAAGTCGATCTAGACATTGATAAATATGAAGGACAAAGCAGTTTTCACTTGGTTTGAGTGAAGGATTTGCAGCTGAAAACCTCCCGCTCCCGCTTTTGATTGTGTATAGTCGGAATTTCGAGCCTTTTCTTACCCGGTTTTTAGAAATTATGGTTGGACATTCAGACCTTGCAGCCGAAGACCTCCACTCCCTCTTTTGATCATATATTGTCGGGCATTCGCACCTTGTCTTACCCGCTTTTTACAAACTATAGTCAGACATTCACACCTTGCAGCTGAACCACCTCAGCTCCCTGTTTTGATCATGTATGGTCTGGCAATACTACCTTTTCTTACCCGTTTGTGAGTAATTATGGCTGGACATTCACACCTACTTGCAGTCGAACACCTCCGCTTCCGCTTTTGATGGTATATATTCGGGCATTCGAACATTTTCTTACCAGCTTTTTACAAACCATGGTTGGACTTTCACACCTTCTTGTAGCCGAACAACTCCGCTCCCCCTATTGATTGTGTACAGTCGGGTATTTTAACCTTTTCTTACACGTTTTTTACCAACTATGGTCGGACATTCACACCTTCTTACAGCGGAACACCTCCGCTCCCTCTTTTGATGGTGTATGTTTGGGCATTCGAACCTTTTCTTACCCGCTTTTTACAAACTATGCTCGGACATTCAAACCTTCTTGTAGCCGAACACATCCACTCCTGCTTTTGATGATGTATGGTTGGGCATTCAAACCTACTTGTTGCCCGCTTTTCATTAATTTTGGGTGGACATTCACACCTTGTCACAGCCAAACACCTCCGCTCCCTGTTTTGATCATGTATGGTTGGACATTCGCACCTTTTCTCACCCGCTTTTTGCCAACTATGGTCGGCTGTTCACAGCTTCCTCTCCACCATACTTGTATGGTGGGATATTCACACCCACTTGCATCCGAAGACCTTTTGTTGATATTTAGTCGGTCATTCGCAGCTTACCCGCTTTTGGCAAACTATGGCCTTCATGCAGCCAAACACCTCTGATCTCGCTTTTGATGATGTAAGGTTGGGCATTCAGACCTTGCTTCACCTGCTTTTCACCAAATATAGTCGGACATTCACACCTTCTTGCAGCCGAACACTTCCGCTCCACCTTTTAGTGTTCTATCACACCTTTTTTTTCACCGCATTTTATAGATTATGGTTGGAAATTCTCAACCACTCTCATCCGAAGACCTCTCCTCCCGCTTTTGTTAATATATTTGAACTTTAGTCGGACATTCACACCTTCTTGCAGCTGAACCACCTCCGCTCCCTGTTTTGATCATGTATGGTCTGGCAATACTACCTTTTCTTACCCGTTTGTTAGTAATTATGGCTGGACATTCAAACCTACTTGCAGCCGAACACCACCTCTCCCGCTTTTGATGATGTATGGACCGGCATTCTTACCTTTTCTAACACATTTTTCAGCAATTATGGTCGGAGATTCACACTTACTCACAGCCGAACAACTCCGCTCCCGCATTTGATGGTGTATAGTCGGGCATTCTCACCCTTTCTCATCAGCTTTTTGCAAATTATGATCTGACATTCACACCTGCTTTTGATAATGTATGGTTGGGCATTCGCACCTTATTTACAAACTATAGTCAGACATTCACACCTTGCAGCTGAGCCACCTCAGCTCCCTGTTTTGATAGTGTATGTTCGGGCATTCGAACCTATTCTTACCCCCTTTTTACAAACTATGCTCGGAGATTCACACCTACTCACAGCCGAACAACTCCGCTCCCGTATTTGATGATGTCTTGTCCGGCATTCTAGTCTCTTCTAACACATTTTTCAGCAATTATGGTTGGACATTCACACCTACTCACAGCCGAACACTTCCGCTCCCGCATTTGATGGTGTATAGCCGGGCATTCTCACCCTTTCTCATCAGCTTTTTGCAAATTATGATCTGACATTCACACCTACTTGCAGTCGAACAGCTCTGCTCCCGCTTTTGATTATGTTTGGTTGGATATTCGAACCTTTTCTTAACTGCTTTTTACAAACTTTGGTCGGACGTTCACACCTTCTTGCAGCCGAACACATCCACTTCCACTTTTGATGGTATATATTCGGGCATTCGAACCTTTTCTTACCCGCTTTTTACAAACCGTGGTCGGACTTTCACACCTTCTTGTAGCCAAACAACTCCGCTCCCCCTATTGATTGTGTACAGTCGGGTATTTTAACCTTTTCTTACCCGTTTTTTACCAACTATGGTCGGACATTTACACCTTCTTACAGCGGAACACCTCCGCTCCCTCTTTTGAATGTCTATGTTCGGGCATTCAAACCTTTTCTTACCCGCTTTTTACAAACTATGGTCGGACATTCAAACTTTCTTGTAGCCGAACACATCCACTCCTGCTTTTGATGATGTATGGTTGGGCATTTTCACCTTTTCTTACCCATTTTTCAGTAATTATGGGTGGACATTCACACCTTGCAGCTGAACAACTCCTCTCCCGCTTATGATCATGTGCGGTTTGATATTCGAAAATTTTCTTTCATGTTTTAAAGCAATTATTGATGGACATTCAAATCTTCTTTTAGCCGAACACATCCACTCCTGCTTTTGATGATGTATGGTAACCTTTTCTTACCCGCTTTTTACAAACTATGGTCGGATATTCAAACCTTCTTGTAGCCAAAACACTCCGCTCCCTCTTTTGATCATACATTGTCGGGCATTCGCACCTTATCTTACCCGCTTTTTACAAACTATAGTCAGACATTCACACCTTGCAGCTGAACCACCTCCGCTCACTGTTTTGATCATGTATGGTCTGGCAATACTACCTTTTCTTACCCGTTTGTGAGTAATTAATCCCAAAATATTGAGCATAAAATAAGTCTTTATGCTGATGATGTATTACTTTTCCTTCAGAACTCACAGACGTCTCTCAGTCACACGATCACACTCATAAATAAATTCTCAGCACTTTCTGACTACTCTATCAACTGGTCTAAGACCACAGTTCTGCCCATTAACTGTAGGGTCCATAATATACCTGCGATCACTTTACAGTCAGGAAATATTAGATATTTAGGCATAAACATTTCCTCCAGGCTCTCAGAGCTAACAAAGCTAAATTATGTGCAATTATTAAAGACAGTAGAGGACGATCTCTCGTTGGAAGTCCTTACCTATATCACTTATGGGGAGAGTTACATCCATTAAAATGATGATACTACCAAAAGTTAACTATTTGTTCTCAATGATCCCCATAAAACCATCTGCTACTTGGTTTAAGTCACTAGATTCATGCATCTCCAAATTTCTGTGGAAAAACAAACCACCACGTATTAGTTTAAAAACCCTACAGAAGACCAAGGACAGTGGTGGATTAGATTTACCTCATTTTCAGCACTATTCCTTAGACAATAGGTTACAATATATATCAAAATGGTTTAAACCTTGTTGTTGTCACAGTTCCCAGAGACGTTGTAATCGTTGAGGATTCTATATTCACCCCCTCATTAGAGGCACGTAATGCAGATTGATGACACTGAATCTTCTTCTCTGTTCATTGCTGGCATCATTCCCAGCATCGTAAGTGTTCGTGGCATTGTTAGCCTCTTCTTCTGGATCTTGATATCGAGAATCCTTTTGTATTTCTGGTTTGTCAGTCCTCTGTCTTCGTTCACCGGAGTCTTTGTCTTTTTGTCCTTGAGTTTGGTGATTTTTTCTTCTTTTGATGCCTTGACACAATGTGACAGGTGATACCACGTGGGAGATCCTGTAACTTGGATTGCTGTCCCTGTGCTGCGAAATGGCTGTGCTGCTCAAATGGTCTCTCCTTCATCATGGTTACATGCTGCCATTCCGACATCTCGCCATTCCGACATGGGTCTCCAATTGTCGGAATGGCGACACTTAATCTTTTATCAAACGTCCCACCATTCCGACACTTTTTTCCTCCTATGGTCGGAATGGCGGTATGTTTTTTGTTTTTTTTAACATACCGCCATTCCGACAGTTCCTTTTAATAGTCTATTTTTTACCCAAAACATTTTGCACTAATGATATGCCAGGCCCCAGCCGCCCAGACATGGGCCGTGCACTGGACCTGGGCCCCAGGAGCCCGAGCGCCCCCAAACCCCCCGGCAGAGGCCCCACCCAATACCCAGGAGGGCCAAGCGCCCCAGACAGCCACAAAGTGGGTCAGCGCCTGCCCCAGCGCCCCTGGCCAAGTGCCCTGGGAGTCAAGACGTGCCCACAGGTGGGTGAAGTCGCGAGCAGTGGGGAGAGGCAACGCTGATGCCCCATCGGGAGAAACACAGGCAGGCCAGGCGACAGCAAGTCCCAGATCCAGGCCCAATCATTACCACACACACTTTCACGTCCCATACATCCACACATCCACACATCCTACCTCCCTCGACTCTGCTGGGGTGTAGTGCAGCGGGCACACCAGGAGGCCAGCAACCCCCCAGCCACCACAGACCCCGAACCAGCAGAACAATTAATTAATCCTCCTGGCCCCTCCTGCCCCGAGCAGACACCAGGAAGCAGGGGTGTGCGAAGAAGACCCCTCCCCTCACCCTTCTGGCTCTTCAATATTTTCTAATAGTGAGCAATTAAAATTGAGGGGCAGCCAAACTTGTAGAACTGGGAGCGCGGCACTCTGGGCAGCCTACATACCCAAAGAGCCCCGCCCACCAGATGCCACTCAGTGTAACCACCCCCCAAGACCTAATGTGTGTGTGTGAGTGTGTTTGATAAGTAGTAATGTCTAAGGTGTAATTAAAACAGGGGCAGGGAACTGCAGAGTGCAACCAAAGGGGACCACCTACGTGGCCCCATCCACTACACCCCACCGAACACACACGCCCCCAAAACCCTTCATGTGTGAGTGTGTGCTGTGTACAGGAGCCAGAAGGGAGAGGGGTATGGGGATATATACCGGGGGAGCTACTCTCCCCCAGAGAGGGCAGCCAGGGACTGGCTGCAATAGGCATCCCCGCTACCTGGGAGCCAACAATGGGCAGGAGGGCCTGATGTCCACCAGGCTCTGGGCCTGCAGCGACCATATTCCGGGAGCTACTGTACCCCCAGAAGGTACCCATCCCGCCCCACCCCACTCAACCCAACCCCACCCAGGAGGACCACTACAAAAAACAAACAAACAACATCAAAAAACAAACAAACAAACAACCCGGTCACACCAGTCGCAGCAGCCCGGGCCTGAGACCCACCATCACCCAGCAACCCACCACCACCACTATGTGATAAAACTAATCAGAGGGGACCAGAGAGAATGAAATTCAGCCAATTGATGTTTTGAGGAGGCAGACATTGTTTCCATGCTAATATAATCTAAAAGAAAATTTCTAAACTGGTTAATACACAGATTGTTCTTCGCTTTCCAGTTCATGAGAATAGTTTTCTTTGCGATACATAACACTGTGACAACCATGTGTGCTGAGTTAATTTCCATGTTGATGTTGTCTAAGTCACCCAGTATGCACAGTGTGGGGCATGCAGGGATGCTACACTTTAGCCATGTTGATAGGTCCTCACAGACTTCAAGCCAGAACTTCTGGACAGGCGCAGAAAACCACAAAGCGTGTGCATAATCATCAGGTGTGTTATCTGTGCAATGTGAGCAGATGTTTGAGTGTGTTAGACCCATCCTGAACATCCTTTGTCCTGTATAGTGTGTTCTATGAAGGATTTTGTATTGTATGTGCTGTAAATTAGGATTTCAAGTCTTTATGAAGGTGTTCAAACATATTTGTGGTTAGAAGCTATGACCAGAACTGATGGATAAATCTGCCTCCCATTTTGAGGATGGAAGAGACATTGTGTCATCTATCTTAGACAATAATTTATATATTTTTGATAGTAGTTTTGGGGTAACGGCCCCTATCAAGGGGTCCGGCACTCCATATTCCCGGAGCACCCCCCACAGGACTCCACGAGGGACACGGTCGAACGCTTTTTCCAAGTCCACAAAACACATGTAGACTGGTTGGGCGAACTCCCATGCACCCTCCAGGATCCTGCCGAGGGTATAGAGCTGGTCCACTGTTCCACGGCCAGGACGAAAGCCACACTGCATCTCCTGAATCCGAGGCTCGATTATCCGACGGATCCTCCTCTCCAATACCCCCGAATAGACCTTACCAGGGAGGCTGAGGAGTGTGATACCCCTATAGTTGGAACACACCCTCCGGTCCCCCTTTTTAAAGAGGGGGACCACCACCCCAATCTGCCAGTCCAGAGGCACTGTCCCCGATGTCCATGCGATACTGCAGAGGCGTGTCAGCCAAGACAGCCCTACAACATCCAGAGCCTTGAGAAACTCAGGACGGACCTCATCCACCCCCGGGGCCTTGCCACCGAGGAGCTTTTTAACCACCTCGGCAACCTCAGCCCCAGAAATGGGAGGCCCCGTCTCCGAGCTCTCCGACTCTGCCTCTTCCGAGCACGTGTTGGTAGGATTGTGGAGTTCCTCGAAGTACTCCCCCCACCGACTCACAACATCCCTAGTTGAGGTCAGCAAAGCCCTGTCCCCACTGTAAACAGTGTTGACTGTGAGCCGCTTCCCCCCCCCTGAGACGCCGGATGGTGGACCAGAATCTTTTCGAGGCCGTCCGGAAATCGTTCTCCATGGTCTCACCGAACTCCTCCCAGGCCCGAGTTTTTGCCTCAGCAACCGCCGAAGCCGTGGCCCGTCTGGCCCGTCGGTACCTATCAGCTTCTTCCAGGGTCCCACTGGCCAAAAAGGCCCGATAGGACTCCTTCTTCAGCTTGACGGCTTCCCTCACCACTGGTGTCCACCAGCAGGTTCGAGGGTTGCCGCCACGACAGGCAAAGACCACCTTACGGCCACAACTCCGACCAGCTGCCTCGGCAATGGAGTCACGGAACATGGCCCATTCGGACTCAATGTCCCCCACCTCAAATATGGTTGAAGCTCTGCCGGAGGTGGGAGTTAAAGCTCCTTCTGACGGGGGATTCTGACAAACGCTCCCAGCAGACCCTCACAATACGTTTGGGCCTGCCAGGTCTGATCGGCATCCTCCCCCACCAGCGGAGCCAACTCACCACCAGGTGGTGATCAGTTGACAGCTCCGCCCCTCTCTTCACCCGAGTGTCCAGGACATACGGCCGCAAGTCCGATGATACAACCACAAAGTCGATCATCGAACTGCGGCCAAGGGTGTCCTGGTGCCAAGTGCACATATGGACACCCTTATGCCTGAACATGGTGTTCGTTATGGACAGTCTATGACTGGCACAGAAGTCCAACAACATAACACCACTCTGATTCAGATCGGGGGGGCCGTTCCTCCCAATCACACCCCTCCAGGTCTCACTCTCATTGCCCACGTGAGCATTGAAGTCCCCCAGCAGAATGAGGGAGTCTCCGGTAGGAGCATTCTCCAGTGCCTCCCCCAGAGACTCCAAAAAGGGTAGGTACTCTGAACTGCTGTTTGGCGCATAGGCACAAACAACAGTCAGGACTCGTCCCCCCACCCAAAGGCGGAGGGAGGCTACCCTCTCGTTCACTGGGGTAAACCCCAATGTACTGGCACACAGCCGGGGGGCAATAAGTATGCCCACACCTGCTCTGCGCCTCTCACCACGGGCAACTCCAGAGTGGAAGAGAGTCCAACCCCTCTCAAGAGTACTGGTTCCAGATCCCAAGCCGTGCGTCGAGGTGAGTCCGACTATATCTAACGGTCTGATGAAGTTTCAACAATAAACAACAAACTTTGTATTATGAGAAAGAACCAGACTCATTCTTTAGAATTCCGAAAATAAGCTCTATTTTACGAGTTATGCACGAATTCGGATTCTCCTATAAAACGAATTCCTTAACTCAAACCAAGTTAAGACTGCTTTGTCCTTCATATTTATTCATGTCTAATCAAGTTTCAATGATAAACAAAGTTGTACTTTTTAGAATGAGAAAGAACTTCTTCAGCAATAAGCATCTCTCGACAAATGACGAAATACAGATTTTGCTATAAAATTAATTGCTATCAGCCTGACTTAAAACTGTTTGTCTTCCTTATTTATCCACTTCAAATCAAGTTTCAACAATTAAAAAAATTTTGTAGTTTGAGAAAGAACAACTTAATCTTGAGCAATCAGTATAAAAAGAAGGTAAGCAAAGGTGCGAATGTCAAACCATACATGATCAAAACAGGGAGCGGAGGTGTTTGGCTGAGACAAGGTGTGAATGTCCACCCATAATTAATGAAAAGCGGGCAACAAGTAGGTTCGAATGCCCAAGCATACATCATCAAAAGCAGGAGTGGATATGTTCGGCTACAAGAAGGTTTGAACGTCTGACCATAGTTTGTAAAAAGCGGGTAAGAAAAGGTTCGAATGCCCGAACATACACCATCAAAGGAGGGAGCGGAGGTGTTCCGCTGTAAGAAGGTGTTAATGTCCGACCATAGTTGGTAAAAAACGGGTAAGAAAAGGTTAAAATACCCGACTGTACACAATCAGTAGCGGGTGCGGAGTTGTTCGGCTACTAAAAGGTGTGAAAGTCCGACCATGGTTTGTAAAAAGCGGGTAAGAAAAGGTGCGAATGTCCGAAAATGTATGATCAAAAGAGGGAGCGGAGGTGTTCGGCTGCAAGAAGGTGTGAATGTACACCCATAATTACTGAAAAATGGGTAAGAAAAGGTGCGAATGCCCAACTATACATAATCAAAAGCAGGAGTGGATGTGTTTGGCTCCAAGAAGGGTTGAATGTCTGACCATAGTTTGTAAAAAGCAGGTAAGAAAAGGTTTGACTGCCCGAAAATACACCATCAAAAGAGGGAGCGGAGGTGTTCCGCTGTAAGAAGGTGTGAATGTCCGACCATAGTTGGTAAAAAGCGGGTAAGAAAAGGTTAAAATACCCGACTGTACACAATCAAAAGCGGGAGCGGAGTTGTTCGGCTACTAAAAGATGTGAAAGTCCGACTATGGTTTGTAAAAAGCGGGTAAGAAAAGGTGCTAATGCCCGACAATGTATGATCAAAAGAGGGAGTGGAGGTTTTCGGCTGTAAGAAGGTCTGAATGTCCAACTATATTTTGTAAAAACCGGGTAAGAAAAGGCTTGAAAGCCCGACTATACACCATCATAAGCGGGAGAGGAGGTGTTCAGCTGCAAGAAGGTGTGAATGTCCACCCATAATTACTGAAAAATGGGTATGAAAAGGTGCGAATGCCCAAACATACATCATCAAAAGCAGGAGTGGATGTGTTGGGCTACAAGAAGGTTTGAAAGTCCCACCATGGTTTGTAAAAAACGGGTAAGAAAAGGTGCGAATGCCCGACAATGTATGATCAAAAGAGAGAGCGGAGGTTTTTGGCTACAAGAAGGTTTGAATGTCCGACCATAGTTTGTAAAAAGCGGGTAAGAAAAGGTTCAAATGCCTGACAATACACCATCAAAAGCGGGAGCGGAGTTGTTCCGCTGTAAGACGGTGTGAATGTCCGACCATAGTTGGTAAAAAGCGGGTAAGAAAAGGTTCAAATGCCTGACAATACACCATCAAAATCGGGAGCGGAGATGTTCCGCTGTAAGACGGTGTGAAAGTCCGACCATAGTTGGTAAAAAGCGGGTAAGAAAAGGTTAAAATACCCGACTGTACACAATCAATAGGGGGAGCGGAGTTGTTCGGCTACAAGAAGGTGTGAAAGTCCAACCATGGTTTGTAAAAAGCTGCTAAGAAAAGCTTCGAATGCCCGAATATATACCATCAAAAGCGGAAGCGGAGGTGTTCGGCTGCAAGAAGGTGTGAACGTCCGACCAAAGTTTGTAAAAAGTAGTTAAGAAAAGGTTCGAATATCCAACCAAACATAATCAAAAGCGGGAGCAGAGCTGTTCGACTGCAAGTAGGTGTGAATGTCCAGCCATAATTACTCACAAACGGGTAAGAAAAGGTAGTATTGCCAGACCATACATGATCAAAACAGGGAGCTGAGGTGGTTCAGCACCAAGGTGTGAATGTCTGACTATAGTTTGTAAAAAGCGGGTAAGCTGCGAATGACCGACTAAATATCAACAAAAGGTCTTCGGATGCAAGTGGTTGTGAATATCCCACCATACAAGTATGGTGGAGAGGAAGCTGTGAACAGCCGACCATAGTTTGCAAAAAGCGGGTGAGACAAGGTGCGAATGTCCAACCATACATGATCAAAACAGGGAGCGGAGGTGTGAATGTCCACCCAAAATTAATGAAAAGCGGGCAAAAAGTAGGTTTGAATGCCCAAGCATACATCATCAAAAGAAGGAGTGGATGTGTTCGGCTTCAAGAAGGTTTGAATGTCCGAGCATAGTTTGTAAAAAGCGGGTAAGAAAAGGTTCGAATGCCCAAACATACACCATCAAAAGAGGGAGCGGAGGTGTTCCGCTGTAAGAAGGTGTGAATGTCCGACTATAGTTGGTAAAAAGTGGGTAAGAAAAAGTTAAAATACCCGACTGTACACAATCAATAGGGGGAGCGGAGTTGTTCGGCTACAAGAAGGTGTGAAAGTCCAACCATGGTTTGTAAAAAGCTGGTAAGAAAAGGTTCGAATGCCCGAATATATACCATTAAAAGCGGAAGCGGAGGTGTTCGGCTGCAAGAAGGTGTGAACGTCCGACCAAAGTTTGTAAAAAGCAGTTAAGAAAAGGTTCGAATATCCAACCAAACATAATCAAAAGCGGGAGCAGAGCTGTTCGACTGCAAGTAGGTGTGAATGTCCTGCAATAATTACTCACAAACGGGTAAGAAAAGGTAGTATTGCCAGACCATACATGATCAAAACAGGGAGCTGAGGTGGTTCAGCACCAAGGTGTGAATGTCTGACTATAGTTTGTAAAAAGCGGGTACGATAAGGTGCGAATGCCCGACAATGTATAATCAAAAGAGGGAGAAGAGGTTTTCGGCTACAAGACGGTGTGAATGTCCGACCATAGTTGGTAAAAAGCGGGAAAGAAAAGGTTAAAATACCCGACTGTACACAATCAATAGCGGGAGCGGAGTTGTTCGGCTACAAGAAGGTGTGAAAGTCCAACCATCGTTTGTAAAAAGCTGGTAAGAAAAGGTTCGAATGCCCGAATATATACCATCAAAAACGGAAGCGGAGGTGTTCGGCTGCAAGAAGGTGTGAACGTCCGACCAAAGTTGGCAAAAAGCAGTAAAGAAAAGGTTCGAATATCCAAACATAATCAAAAGCGAGAGAGATTGTGTTCAGCTGCAAGTAGGTGTGAATATCTAGCCATAATTACTCACAAACGGGTAAGAAAATGTAGTATTGCCAGACCATACATGATCAAAACAGGGAGCGGAGGTGGTTTAGCTGCAAAAAGGGGTGAATGTCCAACTAAAGTTCAAATATATTAACAAAAGCGGGAGGAGAGGTCTTCGAATTAGAGTGGTTGAAATTTCCAACCATAATCTATAAAATGTGGTGAAAAAAAAAGGTGTGAAGGAATTAATTTTATAGCAAAATCCGAAATCATGCATAACTCCGCAAAAGGAACGTATTGCTCAACCAAAGGGATGCTTCTTTCTCATTCAGGGTAATATGAGGAACTTTATGCTTGATACATTTTAGACATGGATAACTATGAAGGACAAAGCAATTTTAACTTGGTTTGAGCAAAGCAATTCATTTTATAGGAAAATCCGAAATCGTGCAGGACTCATGAAAGTAAGCTTATTCTCGGATTCCTGATCCTCCAGTGTTGCTCTTTCCTATACTGCAAAATACAGCCTTGTTCTTTGTTGAAATCGATATAGACATTGATAAATATGAAGGACAAAGCAGTTTCCACTTTGTTTGAGTGAAGGAATTAATTTTATAGCAAAATCCCAAATCAAGCAGAACGTATGAAAATAAGCGTGTTTTCGGATTCCTGATCCTTCAGTGTTGCTATTTCTTCTACTGCAAAATACAATGTTGTTCTTTGTTGAAGTCAATCTAGACATTGATAAATATGAAGGACAAAGCAGTTTTAACATAGTTTGAGTAAAGGAATTCATTTTATACATAAAATCCCAAATCATGCAGAACGTATGAAAAGAAGCTTATTCTCGGATTCCTGATCCTTCAGTGTTGCTTTTTCTTCTACTGCAAAATACAATGTTGTTCTTTGTTGAAGTCGATCTAGACATTGATAAATATGAAGGACAAAGCAGTTTTAACTTGGTTTGAGTGAAGGAATTCATTTTATACATAAAATCCCAAATCATGCAGAACGTATGAAAATAAGCTTATTCTCGGATTACTGATCCTTCAGTGTTGCTCTTTCTTCTACCGCAAAATCCAGTGTTGTTCTTTGTTGAAGTCAATCTAGACATTGATAAATATGAAGGACAAAGCAGTTTTAACATAGTTTGAGTGAAAGCATTCATTTATAGTAAAATCAATAATCGTGCAGAACTCATGAAAATAAGCTTATTCTCGGATTCCTAAACCTTTTGATTTGCTCTTTCTTTACTGCAAAGTACAATGTTGTTCTTTGTTGAAGTCGATCTAGACATTGATAAATATGAAGGACAAAGCAGTTTTCACTTGGTTTGAGTGAAGGATTTGCAGCTGAAAACCTCCCGCTCCCGCTTTTGATTGTGTATAGTCGGGCTTTCGAGCCTTTTCTTACCCGGTTTTTAGAAATTATGGTTGGACATTCAGACCTTGCAGCCGAAGACCTCCACTCCCTCTTTTGATCATACATTGTCGGGCATTCGCACCTTGTCTTACCCGCTTTTTACAAACTATAGTCAGACATTCACACCTTGCAGCTGAACCACCTCAGCTCCCTGTTTTGATCATGTATGGTCTGGCAATACTACCTTTTCTTACCCGTTTGTGAGTAATTATGGCTGGACATTCACACCTACTTGCAGTCGAACAGCTCTGCTCCCGCTTTTGATGGTATATATTCGGGCATTCGAACCTTTTCTTAACTGCTTTTTGCAAACTTTGGTCGGACGTTCACACCTTCTTGCAGCCGAACACCTCCGCTTCCACTTTTGATGGTATATATTCGGGCATTCGAACCTTTTCTTAGCAGCTTTTTACAAACCATGGTTGAACTTTCACACCTTCTTGTAGCCGAACACCTCCGCTCCCGCTTTTGATGGTGTATAGTCAGGCATTTGAACCTTTTCTTACCCGCTTTTTACAAACTATGGTCGGACATTCAAACCTTCTTGTAGCCGAAAACCTCCGCTCCCTCTTTTGATCATACATTGTCGGGCATTCGCACCTTTAATTACCCGTTTTTTACAAACCATGGTCGGACTGTCACACATTCTTGTAGCCAAACACATCCGCTCCCGCTATTGATTGTGTACAGTCGGGTATTTTAACCTTTTCTTACCCGCTTTTTACCAACTATGGTCAGACATTCACAACGTCTTACAGCGGAACACCTCCTCTCCCGCTTTTGATGGTGTATAGTCAGGCATTTGAACCTTTTCTTACCCGCTTTTTACAAACTATGGTCGGACATTCAAACCTTCTTGTAGCCGAAAACCTCCGCTCCCTCTTTTGATCATACATTGTCGGGCATTCGCACCTTTTCTTACCCATTTTTTACAAACCATGGTCGGACTGTCACACATTCTTGTAGCCAAACACATCCGCTCCCGCTATTGATTGTGTACAGTCGGGTATTTTAACCTTTTCTTACCCGTTTTTTACCAACTATGGTCGGACATTCACACCTTCTTACAGCGGAACACCTCCGCTCCCTCTTTTGATGGTGTATGTTTGGGCATTCGAACCTTTTCTTACCCGCTTTTTACAAACTATGCTCGGACATTCAAACCTTCTTGTAGCCGAACACATCCACTCCTGCTTTTGATGATGTATGGTTGGGCATTCAAACCTACTTGTTGCCCGCTTTTCATTAATTTTGGGTGGACATTCACACCTTGTCACAGCCAAACACCTCCGCTCCCTGTTTTGATCATGTATGGTTGGACATTCGCACCTTTTCTCACCCGCTTTTTGCCAACTATGGTCGTCTGTTCACAGCTTCCTCTCCACCATACTTGTATGGTGGGATATTCACACCCACTTGCATCCGAAGACCTTTTGTTGATATTTAGTCGGTCATTCGCAGCTTACCCGCTTTTGGCAAACTATGGCCTTCATGCAGCCAAACACCTCTGATCTCGCTTTTGATGATGTAAGGTTGGGCATTCAGACCTTGCTTCACCTGCTTTTCACCAAATATAGTCGGACATTCACACCTTCTTGCAGCCGAACACTTCCGCTCCACCTTTTAGTGTTCTATCACACCTTTTTTTTCACCGCATTTTATAGATTATGGTTGGAAATTCTCAACCACTCTCATCCGAAGACCTCTCCTCCCGCTTTTGTTAATATATTTGAACTTTAGTCGGACATTCACCCCTTCTTGCAGCTGAACCACCTCCGCTCCCTGTTTTGATCATGTATGGTCTGGCAATACTACCTTTTCTTACCCGTTTGTTAGTAATTATGGCTGGACATTCACACCTACTTGCAGCCGAACACCACCTCTCCCGCTTTTGATGATGTATGGACCGGCATTCTTACCTTTTCTAACACATTTTTCAGCAATTATGGTCGGAGATTCACACTTACTCACAGCCGAACAACTCCGCTCCCGCATTTGATGGTGTATAGTCGGGCATTCTCACCCTTTCTCATCAGCTTTTTGCAAATTATGATCTGACATTCACACCTGCTTTTGATAATGTATGGTTTGGCATTCGCACCTTTTCTTACCCATTTTTCAGTAATTATGGGTGGACATTCACACCTTCTTGCAGCTGAACACTCTCCCGCTATTGATTGTGTACAGTCGGGTATTTTAACCTTTTCTTACCCGCTTTTTACCAAATATGGTCGGACATTCACACCGTCTTACAGCGGAACACCTCTGCTCCCGCTTTTGATGGTGTATAGTCAGGCATTTGAACCTTTTCTTACCCGCTTTTTACAAACTATGGTCGGACATTCAAACCTTCTTGTAGCCGAAAACCTCCGCTCCCTCTTTTGATTATACATTGTTGGGCATTCGCACCTTATTTACAAACTATAGTCAGACATTCACACCTTGCAGCTGAGCCACCTCTGCTCCCTGTTTTGGTAGTGTATGTTCGGGCATTCGAACCTATTCTTACCCCCTTTTTACAAACTATGCTCGGAGATTCACACCTACTCACAGCCGAACAACTCCGCTCCCGCATTTGATGATGTCTTGGCCGGCATTCTAGTCTCTTCTAACACATTTTTCAGCAATTATGGTTGGACATTCACACCTACTCACAGCCGAACACTTCCGCTCCCGCATTTGATGGTGTATAGTCAGGCATTTGAACCTTTTCTTACCCGCTTTTTACAAACTATGGTCGGACATTCAAACCTTCTTGTAGCCAAAAACCTCCGCTCCCTCTTTTGATCATACATTGTCGGGCATTCGCACCTTATCTTACCCGCTTTTTACAAACTATAGTCAGACAATCACACCTTGCAGCTGAACCACCTCCGCTCCCTGTTTTGATCATGTATGGTCTGGCAATACTACCTTTTCTTACCCGTTTGTGAGTAATTAATCCCAAAATATTGAGCATAAAATAAGTCTTTATGCTGATGATGTATTACTTTTCCTTCAGAACTCACAGACGTCTCTCAGTCACACGATCACACTCATAAATAAATTCTCAGCACTTTCTGACTACTCTATCAACTGGTCTAAGACCACAGTTCTGTCCATTAACTGTAGGGTCCATAATATACCTGCGATCACTTTACAGTCAGGAAATATTAGATATTTAGGCATAAACATTTCCTCCAGGCTCTCAGAGCTAACAAAGCTAAATTATGTGCAATTATTAAAGACAGTAGAGGACGATCTCTCGTTGGAAGTCCTTACCTATATCACTTATGGGGAGAGTTACATCCATTAAAATGATGATACTACCAAAAGTTAACTATTTGTTCTCAATGATCTGGTTTAAGTCACTAGATTCATGCATCTCCAAATTTCTGTGGAAAAACAAACCACCACGTCTTAGTTTAAAAACCCTACAGAAGACCAAGGACAGTGGTGGATTAGATTTACCTCATTTTCAGCACTATTCCTTAGACAATAGGTTACAATATATATCAAAATGGTTTAAACCTTGTTGTTGTCACAGTTCCCAGAGACGTTGTAATCGTTGAGGATTCTATATTCACCCCCTCATTAGAGGCACGTAATGCAGATTGATGACACTGAATCTTCTTCTCTGTTCATTGCTGGCATCATTCCCAGCATCGTAAGTGTTCGTGGCATTGTTAGCCTCTTCTTCTGGATCTTGATATCGAGAATCCTTTTGTATTTCTGGTTTGTCAGTCCTCTGTCTTCGTTCACCGGAGTCTTTGTCTTTTTGTCCTTGAGTTTGGTGATTTTTTCTTCTTTTGATGCCTTGACACAATGTGACAGGTGATACCACGTGGGAGATCCTGTAACTTGGATTGCTGTCCCTGTGCTGCGAAATGGCTGTGCTGCTCAAATGGTCTCTCCTTCATCATGGTTACATGCTGCCATTCCGACATCTCGCCATTCCGACATGGGTCTCCAATTGTCGGAATGGCGACACTTAATCTTTTATCAAACGTCCCACCATTCCGACACTTTTTTCCTCCTATGGTCGGAATGGCGGTATGTTTTTTGTTTTTTTTAACATACCGCCATTCCGACAGTTCCTTTTAATAGCCTATTTTTTACCCAAAACATTTTGCACTAATGATATGCCGGCGCAAATACGCCCTAAAGTTTGGCGCACAAGCTTTGCACATGCAGAGGCCACAGCCTCGCAAACAAACTTTAATAATCTATTATCAAAATCCCTTGAATTTCAAATATAAAAATACAGATATTAATGTAACTCTGGCGAGACTGAAACTGATTAAGCAGAAATACAGTGTCAGTGAGCTGTCACAGCAGCCAGCTGGAGCGGAGCTCTCCACAGAGCCCATGCGTCTTTTGCACGCTGTCATCATATGCAAAAGTAATAATTGCAATTACAGATATCACGGCTACTGCACAGGATACAGTTGAGAGCACTCTGCCTTGCCTTGCCAATAGGAGAAGAGAGAAATGACAGCATAGAACGTATAAAACACAACAAAATGCAGTAAAAACGTTTATTCATGTTATTCACGTGATTTATGAGTACTCACTCCAATTTTGGGAAGCGCGGATGGGTTTTGCGCATTTGGCACAAACACACAGCCGCAACGGTTGTAGCTTTATACAGCCTGTTGATATCTTAAGGACCTAACTGGTCACACCTGGGACTAAATGTCATGTAGAGATTGTTTTTACATGACATTACAGCTGAACATATAGCTTTCATCCACAAACCAACGTGGGAGAGCCCGAAGACGCATGTGCCAGACGCACATAGGCATGCGTAAAACCAATTTTGACCACTTCATACTGTTTATTTGCTTTCTTTTAGTTAACTTTCGTTTCTTTTGGATTCTTGTGCGTGTTATGGAGCCGTTTTGGTCCATGTTTGTAAGCCTTTTTTTCCTGGATTAAATTTTCGGAAGTTGAAACAAGTGGCATTGGAGTGTGTGATTGAAAACCACCGCGGACTGCTTCTCCTCCTCCAGTTGCCGAGACTTTGTGTTTTTAATAACGCTTGTCTATAAACATGTGTTAAACATATAAATTGCATGAACAGAAAGAAGGGACTCACCTGTTGAGTAACACACATTTCCTTATACGGAAAGCCTTGTCGGAATGGTGGGACATTTGAACGTCAGAATAGCGGGATGTCGCAATAGTGGGATGTCGGAATGGTGGGACGTTTGCATGTCGGAATGGTGGTATGTCGGAATGGTGGTATGTCGGAATGGTGGGATGTCGGAATAGCGGGATGTCGGAATGGCGGGATTTCGGAATGGGTGTTGCCACCCCCTTCATCATATACACAGTTATTTATACATCACCTTCCACCATGAAGCGTTGTCCCTTTTTGTTTCTCTCTTTGTTCTTAAAATGCTGTTATGCATGTCTAAACCAATCCATTAAATTAGATCATTTTGGCAGTAAAGCGATCTACAATGTGCTTGGTCACAAAGCTGCTCATCTGTGGTAAACAGCTCTTCAGAAAGGCATTCTTCAATTGATTTCACTAATTCTATGTAATAATTTTGTGATTTCCTACAAAACTACACTTCTTCTCCCATCTGGGTATTTAATATTGTCTGGGTCCCGTTAAAACATGTATTTTTCCCATCTAATTCCTTGTTTGCTTTAAAACAAGTATTCCCCATTTTCTATCCCTTCAGTAGCCAACCAGTTTGTATGGAGTACACTGGAGCAACTTGACTGATCAGTAAAACACTGCTTTTGTTGTCACCGCAAGGCTTCCCCCGTCGGTTGTTTCACTGAGACACTACTGAGTAACTATAACTCAACACAGTTTATACACATAACATTCATATACATAATAACAAACAAACAAACAATTATTTATCGTAATTTTCTCATCTCTGTTTGAACGTACACCCAGGTAAATATTCCTGTAGTCTTCTCATACCGACAATGGACCCATTCATTGTTTAACTTCACTGTTTTGCAAATCCTAATTGAATATTACACATTGACATTGAACTTTACTTGATAAGCAGGTCTTCATTGCATTCAGCAGCCTATATGTGAGCATCTATGTGTAAGCTGTTCTTCTTTGCATTTATCAGCAGCAAGCAATTCTTCATTGCACATGCATATGAAAATAGTAAAACAATTCCAATGCGTTAGCGAAACCTTCTATATCAGGAGTGTCCATCATGATGCTGGGAATAGAACCTCTTTCCCAGAATAGTTCAACCTTCATTACTCAACTGATCATAACTCCGCAATGAGCACATTTCAAAGTATCATTCCTCTACATATATTCAAAAATCTATGTGTAAATGTTTAATATTTCTTATATTTGTTGATGTCATTCTGTGTGCATGTGGCCTAAACCCAATCTCTGTGTGGCAATTTTAATTTAAACAAGTTGAACTCTGCCTCTGATCATTTAAAAAAGGTGTGTACCAATATCAACCTTTCTCAGGTAATTACAGATCCTACAAAACCAAAGAGATCCTTCAAGGTTGTCCCTGATTGGCTCAATCTTAACAAATCAAAGGTAGAAAATCCGCAGTATCTGAACTTGGTGTTAGTTATCACTGCTCAATAGCCTGTATCAGAATTGCCAAAAATGAAAACATTAGGTCCACGCTTGGTATCCAGATCCTGAAACATCTCCATGAGCAGGCTTTTTTTTAACTGATCTGTTGAATAGTTATATGACACTGTTAAAATCCCAGATGAAGATCTAGCACTTGACCATTTTTGTAAATCTTCTAATTCCATAGTTGATTAACATGCCCCTTTTAAAAAGTATAGAACTTAGAACAGGTCTATCCCTGGCTTTCGGCAGAACTGTCTTCTTTACTTTTTTTTCCCCTTGTCCTGTTCAGCATTATGTCAGAAGAATTGTAGTCTGAATACCTTTGATGCCAAACAGATTTGTTTTGCCAAGGGAAGTTTTATAAATGTAAAGCTCCCCTTGATGCCAATTTATTTATTTCTGTTTACAATATATGACATGAACTGAACTGAACCGGACCGGGGGACAAGGAAAGAAGAAGAGGAAAGAAGAGGAAACAGAACAAAAATAGAAACAAAAACCAGACAACCAGCTGCTACACCTGTAAAAAACAAAACAGACAACAATCCATGGCCTATGAGGGGAATCCAGCCTTAGCGCCACCAGGAGCACCTGAAAGCAGACAAGCAGAGAAAAAACAAACACACAAACAAACAAAAACAAGCACAAGAAGCGGCAATCGCATACAACACAGCTGTGGATATAGATGACCTGAGACGACATGATAATACATCAACTGCTTAGTGACCATGCTACTGGACTAATGAATGTGTGTGTGTGTGTGTGAGAACATGCAACACCCATGGCACAGGACCTACATGATAACCGTGCTTAGTTATGAGTGTATAAGCGTACAGGGCCACAATCCACAGCCCCCCCCCCAAGCAATCAGAAGCAGGCAGAGAGGGCCACAAGACCCAGGCCACCAGCAGCCCCCACAGAGCACAGAACCCAGGCAGCCCACCGCAGGGGCAACCACGCATCCACCCAGAAGACTGCAGAGGAAGCCCCCGGAAAGAGCCCCCATAAGCATAGGGCAGAGGCACTCCGGGAACCAGGGGCAACAGCCCACCGACCCCGCCAGGCCCCAGCCGCCCAGACATGGGCCGTGCACTGGACCTGGGCCCCAGGAGCCCGAGCGCCCCCAAACCCCCCGGCAGAGGCCCCACCCAATACCCAGGAGGGCCAAGCGCCCCAGACAGCCACAAAGTGGGTCAGCGCCTGCCCCAGCGCCCCTGGCCAAGTGCCCTGGGAGTCAAGACGTGCCCACAGGTGGGTGAAGTCGCGAGCAGTGGGGAGAGGCAACGCTGATGCCCCATCGGGAGAAACACAGGCAGGCCAGGCGACAGCAAGTCCCAGATCCAGGCCCAATCATTACCACACACACTTTCACGTCCCATACATCCACACATCCACACATCCTACCTCCCTCGACTCTGCTGGGGTGTAGTGCAGCGGGCACACCAGGAGGCCAGCAACCCCCCAGCCACCACAGACCCCGAACCAGCAGAACAATTAATTAATCCTCCTCGCCCCTCCTGCCCCGAGCAGACACCAGGAAGCAGGGGTGTGCGAAGAAGACCCCTCCCCTCACCCTTCTGGCTCTTCAATATTTTCTAATAGTGAGCAATTAAAATTGAGGGGCAGCCAAACTTGTAGAACTGGGAGCGCGGCACTCTGGGCAGCCTACATACCCAAAGAGCCCCGCCCACCAGATGCCACTCAGTGTAACCACCCCCCAAGACCTAATGTGTGTGTGTGAGTGTGTTTGATAAGTAGTAATGTCTAAGGTGTAATTAAAACAGGGGCAGGGAACTGCAGAGTGCAACCAAAGGGGACCACCTACGTGGCCCCATCCACTACACCCCACCGAACACACACGCCCCCAAAACCCTTCATGTGTGAGTGTGTGCTATGTACAGGAGCCAGAAGGGAGAGGGGTATGGGGATATATACCGGGGGAGCTACTCTCCCCGAGAGAGGGCAGCCAGGGACTGGCTGCAATAGGCATCCCCGCTACCTGGGAGCCAACAATGGGCAGGAGGGCCTGATGTCCACCAGGCTGGGGGCCTGCAGCGACCATATTCCGGGAGCTACTGTACCCCCAGAAGGTACCCATCCCGCCCCACCCCACTCAACCCAACCCCACCCAGGAGGACCTCTACAAAAAACAAACAAACAAACCACCCGGTCACACCAGTTGCAGCAGCCCGGGCCTGAGACCCACCATCACCCAGCAACCCACCACCACCACTATGTGATAAAACTAATCAGAGGGGACCAGAGAGAATGAAATTCAGCCAATTGATGTTTTGAGGAGGCAGACATTGTTTCCATGCTAATATAATCTAAAAGAAAATTTCTAAACTGGTTAATACACAGATTGTTCTTCGCTTTCCAGTTCATGAGAATAGTTTTCTTTGCGATACATAACACTGTGACAACCATGTGTGCTGAGTTAATTTCCATGTTGATGTTGTCTAAGTCACCCAGTATGCACAGTGTGGGGCATGCAGGGATGCTACACTTTAGCCATGTTGATAGGTCCTCACAGACTTCAAGCCAGAACTTCTGGACAGGCGCAGAAAACCACAAAGCGTGTGCATAATCATCAGGTGTGTTATCTGTGCAATGTGAGCAGATGTTTGAGTGTGTTAGACCCATCCTGAACATCCTTTGTCCTGTATAGTGTGTTCTATGAAGGATTTTGTATTGTATGAGCTGTAAATTAGGATTTCGAGTCTTTATGAAGGTGTTCAAACATATTTGTGGTTAGAAGCTATGACCAGAACTGATGGATAAATCTGCCTCCCATTTTGAGGATGGAAGAGACATTGTGTCATCTATCTTAGACAATAATTTATATATTTTTGATAGTAGTTTTGGGGTACAGCTGCTAAGAAATTCTGCTACCCTAGTCGGGGGTTGTAAGTCTGGTTGGTGGAGGATATATCCATCCATCCATCCATCATCTGCCGCTTATCCGGGGGTCGGGTCGCGGGGGCAGCAGCTTGAGCAGAGAAACCCAGACGTCTCTGTCCCCGGCCACTTCCTCCAGCTCTTCCGGGGGGACCCCGAGGCGTTCCCAGGCCAGCCGAGAGACATAGTCTCTCCAACGTGTCCTGGGTCTCCCCCGGGGTCTCCTCCCAGTGGGACGTGCCCGGAACACCTCCCCAGGGAGGCGCCCAGGGGGCATCCTAACCAGATGCCCAAGCCACCTCATCTGACTCCTCTCAATGCGGAGGAGCAGCGGTTCTACTCCGAGCCCCTCCCGGATGACTGAGCTTCTCACCCTATCTCTAAGGGAGAGCCCAGACACCCTGCGGAGGAAATCCATTTCGGCTGCTTGTATTCGCGATCTTGTTCTTTCGGTCACTACCCACAACTCGTGACCATAGGTGAGGATGGGAACGTAGATTGACCAGTAAGTAGAGAGCTTCGCCTTCTGGCTCAGCTCCCTCTTCACAACGACGGGTCGGTGCAGAGCCTGCAACACTGCAGGCGCCGCACCGATCCGCCCGTCAATCTCCCGCTCCATTCGTCCGTCACTCGTGAACAAGACCCCGAGATACTGGAACTCCTCCTCTTGGGGAAGGATCTCATTCCCGACCCGGAGAGAGCATTCCACCCTTTTCCGGCTGAGAACCATAGTCTCGGATTTGGAGGTGCTGATTCTCATCCCAGCCGCTTCACACTCGGCTGCGAATCACTCCAGTGAGAGCTGAAGGTCACGGCCTGACGACGCTAACAGAACCACATCATCTGCAAAAAGCAGAGACCCGATTCTGAGGTCGCCAAATGGGACACCCTCAACGCCCTGGCTCCGCCTAGAAATTCTGTCCATAAAAGTTAGGAACAGAATCGGTGACAAAGGGCAGCCCTGACAGAGTCCAACTCTCACCGGAAACGTATCCGACTTACTGCCGGCAATGCGGACCAAACTCTGGCACCGGTCATACAGAGACCGAACGGCCCCTATCAAGGGGTCCGGCACTCCATATTCCCGGAGCACCCCCCACAGGACTCCACGAGGGACACGGTCAAACGCTTTCTCCAAGTCCACAAAACACATGTAGACTGGTTGGGCGAACTCCCATGCACCCTCCAGGATCCTGCCGAGGGTATAGAGCTGGTCCACTGTTCCACGGCCAGGACGAAAGCCACACTGCATCTCCTGAATCCGAGGCTCGATTATCCGACGGATCCTCCTCTCCAATACCCCCGAATAGACCTTACCAGGGAGGCTGAGGAGTGTGATACCCCTATAGTTGGAACACACCCTCCGGTCCCCCTTTTTAAAGAGGGGGACCACCACCCCAATCTGCCAGTCCAGAGGCACTGTCCCCGATGTCCACGCGATACTGCAGAGGCGTGTCAGCCAAGACAGCCCTACAACATCCAGAGCCTTGAGAAACTCAGGACGGACCTCATCCACCCCCGGGGCCTTGCCACCGAGGAACTTTTTAACCACCTCGGCAACCTCAGCCCCAGAAAAGGGAGGCCCCGTCTCCGAGCTCTCCGACTCTGCCTCTTCCGAGCACGTGTTGGTAGGATTGAGGAGTTCCTCGAAGTACTCCCCCCACCGACTCACAACATCCCTAGTTGAGGTCAGCAAAGCCCCGTCCGCACTGTAAACAGTGTTGACTGTGAGCCGCTTCCCCCCCCTGAGACGCCGGATGGTGGACCAGAATCTTTTCGAGGCCGTCCGGAAATCGTTCTCCATGGTCTCACCGAACTCCTCCCAGGCCCGAGTTTTTGCCTCAGCAACCGCCGAAGCCGCGGCCCGTCTGGCCCGTCGGTACCTATCAGCTTCTTCCAGGGTCCCACTGGCCAAAAAGGCCCGATAGGACTCCTTCTTCAGCTTGACGGCTTCCCTCACCACTGGTGTCCACCAGCAGGTTCGAGGGTTGCCGCCATGACAGGCACCGACCACCTTACGGCCACAACTCCGACCAGCTGCCTCGGCAATGGAGTCACGGAACATGGCCCATTCAATGTCCCCCACCTCAAATATGGTTGAAGCTCTGCCGGAGGTGGGAGTTAAAGCTCCTTCTGACGGGGGATTCTGACAAACGCTCCCAGCAGACCCTCACAATACGTTTGGGCCTGCCAGGTCTGATCGGCATCCTCCCCCACCAGCGGAGCCAACTCACCACCAGGT
This sequence comes from Leuresthes tenuis, assembly GCF_036924035.1. NCBI lineage: Eukaryota > Metazoa > Chordata > Actinopteri > Atheriniformes > Atherinopsidae > Leuresthes > Leuresthes tenuis. The sequence continues at coordinate 25,862,587 of NW_027325362.1, forward strand.
GGTGATCAGTTGACAGCTCCGCCCCTCTCTTCACCCGAGTGTCCAGGACATACGGCCGCAAGTCTGATGATATAACCACAAAGTCGATCATTGAACTGCGGCCAAGGGTGTCCTGGTGCCAAGTGCACATATGGAGACCCTTATGCCTGAACATGGTGTTCGTTATGGACAGTCTATGACTGGCACAGAAGTCCAACACCATAACACCACTCTGATTCAGATCGGGGGGGCCGTTCCTCCCAATCACACCCCTCCAGGTCTCACTGTCATTGCCCACGTGAGCATTGAAGTCCCCTAGCAGAATGAGGGAGTCTCCGGTAGGAGCATTCTCCAGTGCCTCCCCCAGAGACTCCAAAAAGGGTAGGTACTCTGAACTGCTGTTTGGCGCATAGGCACAAACAACAGTCAGGACTCGTCCCCCCACCCAAGGCGGAGGGAGGCTACCCTCTCGTTCACTGGGGTAAACCCCAATGTACTGGCACACAGCCGGGGGGCAATAAGTATGCCCACACCTGCTCTGCGCCTCTCACCACGGGCAACTCCAGAGTGGAAGAGAGTCCAACCCCTCTCAAGTTTACTGGTTCCAGATCCCAAGCCGTGCGTCGAGGTGAGTCCGACTATATCTAACGGTCTGATGAAGTTTCAACAATAAACCACAAACTTTGTATTATGAGAAAGAACCAGACTCATTCTTCAGGAATCCGAAAATAAGCTCTATTTTACGAGTTATGCACGAATTCGGATTCTCCTATAAAACGAATTCCTTAACTCAAACCAAGTTAAGACTGCTTTGTACTTCATATTTATTCATGTCTAATCAAGTTTCAATGATAAACAACGTTGTACTTTGTAGAATGAGAAAGAACTTCTTCAGCAATAAGCATCTCTCGACAAATGACGAAATACAGATTTTGCTTTAAAATGAATTGCTATCAGCCTGACTTAAAACTGTTTGTCTTCCTTATTTATCCACTTCAAATCAAGTTTCAACAATTAAAAAAATTTTGTAGTTTGAGAAAGAACAACTTAATCTTGAGCAATCAGTATAAAAAGAAGGTAAGCAAAGGTGCGAATGTCAAACCATACATGATCAAAACAGGGAGCGGAGGTGTTTGGCTGAGACAAGGTGTGAATGTCCACCCATAATTAATGAAAAGCGGGCAACAAGTAGGTTCGAATGCCCAACCATACATCAACAAAAGCAGGAGTGGATATGTTCGGCTACAAGAAGGTTTGAACGTCTGACCATAGTTTGTAAAAAGCGGGTAAGAAAAGGTTCAAATGCCCGAACATACACCATCAAAGGAGGGAGCGGAGGTGTTCCGCTGTAAGAAGGTGTGAATGTCCGACCATAGTTGGTAAAAAACGGGTAAGAAAAGGTTAAAATACCCGACTGTACACAATCAGTAGCGGGTGCGGAGTTGTTCGGCTACTAAAAGGTGTGAAAGTACGACCATGGTTTGTAAAAAGCGGGTAAGAGAAGGTGCGAATGCCCGAAAATGTATGATCAAAAGAGGGAGCGGAGGTGTTCGGCTGCAAGAAGGTGTCAATGTACACCCATAATTACTGAAAAATGGGTAAGAAAAGGTGCGAATGCCTAACTATACATAATCAAAAGCAGGAGTGGATGTGTTCGGCTCCAAGAAGGGTTGAATGTCTGACCATAGTTTGTAAAAAGCAGGTAAGAAAAGGTTTGACTGCCCGAACATACACCATCAAAAGAGGGAGCGGAGGTGTTCCGCTGTAAGAAGGTGTGAATGTCCGACCATAGTTGGTAAAAAGCGGGTAAGAAAAGGTTAAAATACCCGACTGTACACAATCAATAGCAGGAGCGGAGTTGTTCGGCTACTAAAAGATGTGAAAGTCCGACCATGGTTTGTAAAACGCGGGTAAGAAAAGGTGCTAATGCCCGACAATGTATGATCAAAAGAGGGAGTGGAGGTTTTCGGCTGAAAGAAGGTCTGAATGTCCAACTATAATTTGTAAAAACCGGGTAAGAAAAGGCTTGAAAGCCCGACTATACACCATCATAAGCGGGAGAGGAGGTGTTCAGCTGCAAGAAGGTGTGAATGTCCACCCATAATTACTGAAAAATGGGTAAGAAAAGATGCGAATGCTCAAACATACATCATCAAAAGCAGGAGTGGATGTGTTGGGCTACAAGAAGGTTTGAAAGTCCGACCATAGTTTGTAAAAAACGGGTAAGAAAAGGTGCGAATGCCCGACAATGTATGATCAAAAGAGGGAGCGGAGGTTTTTGGCTACAAGAAGGTTTGAATGTCCGACCATAGTTTGTAAAAAGCAGGTAAGAAAAGGTTCAAATGCCTGACAATACACCATCAAAAGCGGGAGCGGAGGTGTTCCGCTGTAAGACGGTGTGAATGTCCGACCATAGTTGGTAAAAAGCGGGTAAGAAAAGGTTAAAATACCCGACTGTACACAATCAATAGCGGGAGCGGAGTTGTTCAGCAACAAGAAGGTGTGAAAGTCCAACCATGGTTTGTAAAAATCTGCTAAGAAAAGGTTCGAATGCCCGAATATATACCATCAAAAGCGGAAGCGGAGGTGTTCGGCTGCAAGAAGGTGTGAACGTCCGACCAAAGTTTGTAAAAAGCAGTTAAGAAAAGGTTCGAATATCCAACCAAACATAATCAAAAGCGGGAGCAGAGCTGTTCGACTGCAAGTAGGTGTGAATGTCCAGCCATAATTACTCACAAACGGGTAAGAAAAGGTAGTATTGCCAGACCATACATGATCAAAACAGGGAGCTGAGGTGGTTAAGCACCAAGGTGTGAATGTCTGACTATAGTTTGTAAAAAGCGGGTAAGATAAGGTGCGAATGCCCGACAATGTATGATCAAAAGAGGGAGCAGAGGTTTTCGGCTGCAAGAAGGTCTGAATGTCCATCCAAAATTCCTGAGAAATGGGTAAAAAATAGGTGCGAATGCCAAACCATACATCATCAAAAGCAGGAGTGGATGTGTTCGGCTACAAGAAGATTTGAATGTCCATCAATAATTGCTTTAAAACATGAAAGAAAATTTTCGAATATCAAACCGCACATGATCATAAGCGGGAGAGGAGTTGTTCAGCTGCAAGAAGGTGTGAATGTCCACCCATAATTACTGAAAAATGGGTAAGAAAAGGTGAAAATGCCCAACCATACATCATCAAAAGCAGGAGTGGATGTGTTCGGCTACAAGAAGGTTTGAATGTCTGACCATAGTTTGTAATAAGCGGGTAAGAAAAGGTTTGAATGCCCCGAACATAGACCATCAAAAGAGGGAGCGGAGGTGTTCCGCTGTAAGAAGGTGTAAATGTCCGACCATAGTTGGTAAAAAGCGGGTAAGAAAAGGTTAAAATACCCGACTGTACACAATCAATAGCGGGAGCGGAGTTGTTTGGCTACAAGAAGGTGTGAAAGTCCGACCACGGTTTGTAAAAAGCGGGTAAGAAAAGGTTCGAATGCCCGAATATATACCATCAAAAGTGGAAGTGGATGTGTTCGGCTGCAAGAAGGTGTGAACGTCCGACCAAAGTTTGTAAAAAGCAGTTAAGAAAAGGTTCGAATATCCAACCAAACATAATCAAAAGCGGGAGCAGAGCTGTTCGACTGCAAGTAGGTGTGAATGTCCAGCCATAATTACTCACAAACGGGTAAGAAAAGGTAGTATTGCCAGACCATACATGATCAAAACAGGGAGCTGAGGTGGTTCAGCACCAAGGTGTGAATGTCTGACTATAGTTTGTAAAAAGCGGGTAAGATAAGGTGCGAATGCCCGACAATTTATGATCAAAAGAGGGAGCAGAGGTTTTCGGCTGCAAGATGGTCTGAATGTCCATCCAAAATTCCTGAGAAATGGGTAAAAAATAGGTGCGAATGCCAAACCATACATCATCAAAAGCAGGAGTGGATGTGTTCGGCTACAAGAAGATTTGAATGTCCATCAATAATTGCTTTAAAACATGAAAGAAAATTTTCGAATATCAAACCGCACATGATCATAAGCGGGAGAGGAGTTGTTCAGCTGCAAGAAGGTGTGAATGTCCACCCATAATTACTGAAAAATGGGTAAGAAAAGGTGAAAATACCCAACCATACATCATCAAAAGCAGGAGCGGAGGTGTTCCGCTGTAAGAAGGTGTAAATGTCCGACCATAGTTGGTAAAAAGCGGGTAAGAAAAGGTTAAAATACCCGACTGTACACAATCAATAGCGGGAGCGGAGTTGTTTGGCTACAAGAAGGTGTGAAAGTCCGACCACGGTTTGTAAAAAGCGGGTAAGAAAAGGTTCGAATGCCCGAATATATACCATCAAAAGTGGAAGTGGATGTGTTCGGCTGCAAGAAGGTGTGAACATCCGACCAAAGTTTGTAAAAAGCAGTTAAGAAAAGGTTCGAATATCCAACCAAACATAATCAAAAGCGGGAGCAGAGCTGTTCGACTGCAAGTAGGTGTGAATGTCAGATCATAATTTGTAAAAAGCTGATGAGAAAGGGTGAGAATGCCCGGCTATACACCATCAAATGCGGGAGTGGAAGTGTTCGGCTGTGAGTAGGTGTGAATGTCCGACCATAATTGCTGAAAAATGTGTTAGAAGAGACTAGAATGCCGGACAAGACATCATCAAATGCGGGAGCGGAGTTGTTCGGCTGTGAGTAGGTGTGAATCTCCGAGCATAGTTTGTAAAAAGGGGGTAAGAATAGGTTCGAATGCCCGAACAGACACTATCAAAACAGGGAGCTGAGGTGGCTCAGCTGCAAGGTGTGAATGTCTGACTATAGTTTGTAAATAAGGTGCGAATGCCCAACAATGTATAATCAAAAGAGGGAGCGGAGGTTTTCGGCTACAAGAAGGTTTGAATGTCCGACCATAGTTTGTAAAAAGCGGGTAAGAAAAGGTTCACGCGCCTGACTATACACCATCAAAAGCGGGAGCAGAGGTGTTCCGCTGTAAGACGGTGTGAATGTCCGACCATATTTGGTAAAAAGCGGGTAAGAAAAGGTTAAAATACCCGACTGTACACAATCAATAGCGGGAGAGGAGGTGTTCAGCTGCAAGAAGGTGTGAATGTCCACCCATAATTACTGAAAAATGGGTAAGAAAAGGTGCGAATGCCCAACCATACATTATCAAAAGCAGGTGTGAATGTCAGATCATAATTTGCAAAAAGCTGATGAGAAAGGGTGAGAATGCCCGACTATACACCATCAAATGCGGGAGCGGAGTTGTTCGGCTGTGAGTAAGTGTGAATGTCCGACCATAATTGCTGAAAAATGTGTTAGAAAAGGTAAGAATGCCGGTCCATACATCATCAAAAGCGGGAGAGGTGGTGTTCGGCTGCAAGTAGGTGTGAATGTCCAGCCATAATTACTAACAAACGGGTAAGAAAAGGTAGTATTGCCATACCATACATGATCAAAACAGGGAGCGGAGGTGGTTCAGCTGCAAGAAGGTGTGAATGTCCGACTAAAGTTCAAATATATTAACAAAAGCGGGAGGAGAGGTCTTCGGATGAGAGTGGTTGAGAATTTCCAAAAATAATCTATAAAATGCGGTGAAAAAAAAGGTGTGATAGAACACTAAAAGGTGGAGCGGAAGTGTTCGGCTGCAAGAAGGTGTGAACGTCCGACCAAAGTTTGTAAGAAGCAGTTAAGACAAGGTTCGAATATCCAACCAAACATAATCAAAAGCGGGAGCAGAGGTGTTCGACTGCAAGTAGGTGTGAATGTCCAGCCATAATTACTCACAAACGGGTAAGAAAAGGTAGTATTGCCAGACCATACATGATCAAAACAGGGAGCTGAGGTGGTTCAGCACCAAGGTGTGAATGTCTGACTATAGTTTGTAAAAAGCGGGTAAGATAAGGTGCGAATTCCCGACAATGTATGATCAAAAGAGGGAGCAGAGGTTTTCGGCTGCAAGAAGGTCTGAATGTCCACCCAAAATTCCTGAGAAATGGGTAAAAAATAGGTGCGAATGCCAAACCATACATCATCAAAAGCAGGAGTGGATGTGTTCGGCTACAAGAAGATTTGAATGTCCATCAATAATTGCTTTAAAACATGAAAGAAAATTTTCGAATATCAAACCGCACATGATCATAAGCGGGAGAGGAGTTGTTCAGCTGCAAGAAGGTGTGAATGTCCACCCATAATTACTGAAAAATGGGTAAGAAAAGGTGAAAATGCCCAACCATACATCATCAAAAGCAGGAGTGGATGTGTTCGGCTACAAGAAGGTTTGAATGTCTGATCATAGTTTGTAAAAAGCTGGTAAGAAAAGGTTCGAATGCCCGAACATAGACCATCAAAAGAGGGAGCGGAGGTGTTCCGCTGTAAGAAGGTGTAAATGTCCGACCATAGTTGGTAAAAAGCGGGTAAGAAAAGGTTAAAATACCCGACTGTACACAATCAATAGCGGGAGCGGAGTTGTTCGGCTACAAGAAGGTGTGAAAGTCCGACCAAAGTTGGCAAAAAGCAGTAAAGAAAAGGTTCGAATATCCAAACATAATTAAAAGCGATAGAGATTGTGTTCAGCTGCAAGTAGGTGTCAATATCCAGCCATAATTACTCACAAACTGGTAAGAAAATGTAGTATTGCCAGACCATACATGATCAAAACAGGGAGCGGAGGTGGTTTAGCTGCAAAAAGGGGTGAATGTCCAACTAAAGTTCAAATATATTAACAAAAGCGGGAGGAGAGGTCTTCGGATTAGAGTGGTTGAAATTTCCAACCATAATCTATAAAATGCGGTGAAAAAAAAAGGTGTGAAGGAATGAATTTTATAGCAAAATCCGAAATCATGCATAACTCTGCATAAGGAACGTATTGCTCAACCAAAGGGATGCTTCTTTCTCATTCAGGGTAATATGAGGAACTTTATGCTTGATACATTTTAGACATGGATAACTATGAAGGACAAAGCAATTTTAACTTGGTTTGAGCAAAGCAATTCATTTTATAGGAAAATCCGAAATCGTGCAGGACTCATGAAAGTAAGCTTATTCTCGGATTCCTGATCCTCCAGTGTTGCTCTTTCCTATACTGCAAAATACAGCCTTGTTCTTTGTTGAAATCGATATAGACATTGATAAATATGAAGGACAAAGCAGTTTCCACTTTGTTTGAGTGAAGGAATTAATTTTATAGCAAAATCCCAAATCAAGCAGAACGTATGAAAATAAAGCGTGTTTTCGGATTCCTGATCCTTCAGTGTTGCTATTTCTTCTACTGCAAAATACAATGTTGTTCTTTGTTGAAGTCAATCTAGACATTGATAAATATGAAGGACAAAGCAGTTTTAACATAGTTTGAGTAAAGGAATTCATTTTATACATAAAATCCCAAATCATGCAGAACGTATGAAAATAAGCTTATTCTCGGATTACTGATCCTTCAGTGTTGCTATTTCTTCTACTGCAAAATCCAGTGTTGTTCTTTGTTGAAGTCAATCTAGACATTGATAAATATGAAGGACAAAGCAGTTTTAACATAGTTTGAGTGAAGGCATTCATTTATAGTAAAATCAATAATCGTGCAGAACTCATGAAAATAAGCTTATTCTCGGATTCCTAAAACTTTTGATTTGCTCTTTCTGTACTGCAAAGTACAATGTTGTTCTTTGTTGAAGTCGATCTAGACATTGATAAATATGAAGGACAAAGCAGTTTTCACTTGGTTTGAGTGAAGGATTTGCAGCTGAAAACCTCCCGCTCCCGCTTTTGATTGTGTATAGTCGGAATTTCGAGCCTTTTCTTACCCGGTTTTTAGAAATTATGGTTGGACATTCAGACCTTGCAGCCGAAGACCTCTACTCCCTCTTTTGATCATATATTGTCGGGCATTCGCACCTTGTCTTACCCGCTTTTTACAAACTATAGTCAGACATTCACACCTTGCAGCTGAACCACCTCAGCTCCCTGTTTTGATCATGTATGGTCTGGCAATACTACCATTTCTTACCCGTTTGTGAGTAATTATGGCTGGACATTCACACCTACTTGCAGTCGAACACCTCCGCTTCCGCTTTTGATGGTATAAATTCGGGCATTCGAACATTTTTTTACCAGCTTTTTACAAACCATGGTTGGACTTTCACACCTTCTTGTAGCCGAACAACTTCGCTCCCCCTATTGATTGTGTACAGTCGGGTATTTTAACCTTTTCTTACCCGTTTTTTACCAACTATGGTCGGACATTCACACCTTCTTACAGCGGAACACCTCCGCTCCCTTTTTTGATGGTGTATGTTTGGGCATTCGAACCTTTTCTTACCCGCTTTTTACAAACTATGCTCGGACATTCAAACCTTCTTGTAGCCGAACACATCCACTCCTGCTTTTGATGATGTATGGTTGGGCATTCAAACCTACTTGTTGCCTGCTTTTCATTAATTTTGGGTGGACATTCACACCTTGTCACAGCCAAACACTTCCGCTCCCTGTTTTGATCATGTATGGTTGGACATTCGCACCTTTTCTCACCCGCTTTTTGCCAACTATGGTCGGCTGTTCACAGCTTCCTCTCCACCATACTTGTATGGTGGGATATTCACACCCACTTGCATCCGAAGACCTTTTGTTGATATTTAGTCGGTCATTCGCAGCTTACCCGCTTTTGGCAAACTATGGCCTTCATGCAGCCAAACACCTCTGATCTCACTTTTGATGATGTAAGGTTGGGCATTCAGACCTTGCTTCACCTGCTTTTCACCAAATATAGTCGGACATTCACACCTTCTTGCAGCCGAACACTTCCGCTCCACCTTTTAGTGTTCTATCACACCTTTTTTTTCACCGCATTTTATAGATTATGGTTGGAAATTCTCAACCACTCTCATCCGAAGACCTCTCCTCCCGCTTTTGTTAATATATTTGAACTTTAGTCGGACATTCACACCTTCTTGCAGCTGAACCACCTCCGCTCCCTGTTTTGATCATGTATGGTCTGGCAATACTACCTTTTCTTACCCGTTTGTTAGTAATTATGGCTGGACATTCACACCTACTTGCAGCCGAACACCACCTCTCCCGCTTTTGATGATGTATGGACTGGCATTCTTACCTTTTCAAACACATTTTTCAGCAATTATGGTCGGAGATTCACACTTACTCACAGCCGAACAACTCCGCTCCCGCATTTGATGGTGTATAGTCGGGCATTCTCACCCTTTCTCATCAGCTTTTTGCAAATTATGATCTGACATTCACACCTGCTTTTGATAATGTATGGTTTGGCATTCGCACCTTTTCTTACCCATTTTTCAGTAATTATGGGTGGACATTCACACCTTCTTTCAGCTGAACACCTCCTCTCCCGCTATTGATTGTGTACAGTCGGGTATTTTAGCCTTTTCTTACCCGCTTTTTACCAAATATGGTCGGACATTCATACCGTCTTACAGCGGAACACCTCTGCTCCCGCTTTTGATGGTGTATAGTCAGGCATTTGAACCTTTTCTTACCCGCTTTTTACAAACTATGGTCGGACATTCAAACCTTCTTGTAGCCGAAAACCTCCGCTCCCTCTTTTGATTATACATTGTTGGGCATTCGCACCTTATTTACAAACTATAGTCAGACATTCACACCTTGCAGCTGAGCCACCTCAGCTCCCTGTTTTGATAGTGTATGTTCGGGCATTCGAACCTATTCTTACCCCCTTTTTACAAACTATGCTCGGAGATTCACACCTACTCACAGCCGAACAACTCCGCTCCCGCATTTGATGATGTCTTGTCCGGCATTCTAGTCTCTTCTAACACATTTTTCAACAATTATGGTTGGACATTCACACCTACTCACAGCCGAACAGTTCCACTCCCGCATTTGATGGTGTATAGCCGGGCATTCTCACCCTTTCTCATCAGCTTTTTGCAAATTATGATCTGACATTCACACCTACTTGCAGTCGAACAGCTCTGCTCCCGCTTTTGATTATGTTTGGTTGGATATTCGAACCTTTTCTTAACTGCTTTTTACAAACTTTGGTCGGACGTTCACACCTTCTTGCAGCCGAACACATCCACTTCCACTTTTGATGGTATATATTCGGGCATTCGAACCTTTTCTTACCCGCTTTTTACAAACCGTGGTCGGACTTTCACACCTTCTTGTAGCCAAACAACTCCGCTCCCGCTATTGATTGTGTACAGTCGGGTATTTTAACCTTTTCTTACCCGCTTTTTACCAACTATGGTCGGACATTTACACCTTCTTACAGCGGAACACCTCCGCTCCCGCTTTTGATGGTGTATAGTCAGGCATTTGAACCTTTTCTTACCCGCTTTTTACAAACTATGGTCGGACATTCAAACTTTCTTGTAGCCGAACACATCCACTCCTGCTTTTGATGATGTATGGTTGGGCATTTTCACCTTTTCTTACCCATTTTTCAGTAATTATGGGTGGACATTCACACCTTCTTGCAGCTGAACAACTCCTCTCCCGCTTATGATCATGTGCGGTTTGATATTCGAAAATTTTCTTTCATGTTTTAAAGCAATTATTGATGGACATTCAAATCTTCTTGTAGCCGAACACATCCACTCCTGCTTTTGATGATGTATGGTAACCTTTTCTTACCCGCTTTTTACAAACTATGGTCGGATATTCAAACCTTCTTGTAGCCAAAACACTCCGCTCCCTCTTTTGATCATACATTGTCGGGCATTCGCACCTTATCTTACCCGCTTTTTACAAACTATAGTCAGACATTCACACCTTGCAGCTGAACCACCTCCGCTCCCTGTTTTGATCATGTATGGTCTGGCAATACTACCTTTTCTTACCCGTTTGTGAGTAATTAATCCCAAAATATTGAGCATAAAATAAGTCTTTATGCTGATGATGTATTACTTTTCCTTCAGAACTCACAGACGTCTCTCAGTCACACGATCACACTCATAAATAAATTCTCAGCACTTTCTGACTACTCTATCAACTGGTCTAAGACCACAGTTCTGCCCATTAACTGTAGGGTCCATAATATACCTGCGATCACTTTACAGTCAGGAAATATTAGATATTTAGGCATAAACATTTCCTCCAGGCTCTCAGAGCTAACAAAGCTAAATTATGTGCAATTATTAAAGACAGTAGAGGACGATCTCTCGTTGGAAGTCCTTACCTATATCACTTATGGGGAGAGTTACATCCATTAAAATGATGATACTACCAAAAGTTAACTATTTGTTCTCAATGATCTGGTTTAAGTCACTAGATTCATGCATCTCCAAATTTCTGTGGAAAAACAAACCACCACGTCTTAGTTTAAAAACCCTACAGAAGACCAAGGACAGTGGTGGATTAGATTTACCTCATTTTCGGCACTATTCCTTAGACAATAGGTTACAATATATATCAAAATGGTTTAAACCTTGTTGTTGTCACAGTTCCCAGAGACGTTGTAATCGTTGAGGATTCTATATTCACCCCCTCATTAGAGGCACGTAATGCAGATTGATGACACTGAATCTTCTTCTCTGTTCATTGCTGGCATCATTCCCAGCATCGTAAGTGTTCGTGGCATTGTTAGCCTCTTCTTCTGGATCTTGATATCGAGAATCCTTTTGTATTTCTGGTTTGTCAGTCCTCTGTCTTCGTTCACCGGAGTCTTTGTCTTTTTGTCCTTGAGTTTGGTGATTTTTTCTTCTTTTGATGCCTTGACACAATGTGACAGGTGATACCACGTGGGAGATCCTGTAACTTGGATTGCTGTCCCTGTGCTGCGAAATGGCTGTGCTGCTCAAATGGTCTCTCCTTCATCATGGTTACATGCTGCCATTCCGACATCTCGCCATTCCGACATGGGTCTCCAATTGTCGGAATGGCGACACTTAATTTTTTATCAAACGTCCCACCATTCCGACACTTTTTTCCTCCTATGGTCGGAATGGCGGTATGTTTTTTGTTTTTTTTAACCTACCGCCATTCCGACAGTTCCTTTTAATAGCCTATTTTTTACCCAAAACAATTTGCACTAATGATATGCCGGCGCAAATACGCCCTAAAGTTTGTCGCACAAGCTTTGCACATGCAGAGGCCACAGCCTCGCAAACAAACTTTAATAATCTATTATCAAAATCCCCTGAATTTCAAATATAAAAATACAGATATTAATGTAACTCTGGCGAGACTGAAACTGATTAAGCAGAAATACAGTGTCAGTGAGCTGTCACAGCAGCCAGCTGGAGCGGAGCTCTCCACAGAGCCCATGCGTCTTTTCCACGCTGTCATCATATGCAAAAGTAATAATTGCAATTAGAGATATCACGGCTACTGCACAGGACACAGTTGCGAGCACTCTGCCTTGCCTTGCCAATAGGAGAAGATAGAAATGACAGCATAGAACGTATAAAACACAACAAAATGCAGTAAAAATGTTTATTCATGTTATTCACGTGATTTATGAGTACTCACTCCAATTTTGGGAAGCGCGGATGGGTTTTGCGCATTTGGCACAAACACACAGCCGCAACGGTTGTAGCTTTATACAGCCTGTTGATATCTTAAGGACCTAACTGGTCACACCTGGGACTAAATGTCATGTAGAGATTGTTTTTACATGACATTACAGCTGAACATATAGCTTTCATCCACAAACCAACGTGGGAGAGCCCGAAGACGCATGTGCCAGACGCACATAGGCATGCGTAAAACCAATTTTGACCACTTCATACTGTTTATTTGCTTTCTTTTAGTTAACTTTCGTTTCTTTTGGATTCTTGTGCGTGTTATGGAGCCGTTTTGGTCCATGTTTGTAAGCCTTTTTTTCCTGGATTAAATTTTCGGAAGTTGAAACAAGTGGCATTGGAGTGTGTGATTGAAAACCACCGCGGACTGCTTCTCCTCCTCCAGTTGCCGAGACTTTGTGTTTTTCATAACGCTTGTCTATAAACATGTTAAACATATAAATTGCATGAACAGAAAGAAGGGACTCACCTGTTGAGTAACACACATTTCCTTATACGGAAAGCCTTGTCGGAATGGTGGGACATTTGAACGTCAGAATAGCGGGATGTCGCAATGGTGGGATGTCGGAATGGTGGGACGTTTGCATGTCGGAATGGTGGTATGTCGGAATGGTGGTATGTCGGAATGGTGGGATGTCGGAATAGCGGGATGTCGGAATGGCGGGATTTCGGAATGGGTGTTGCCACCCCCTTCATCATATACACAGTTATTTATACATCACCTTCCACCATGAAGCGTTGTCCCTTTTTGTTTCTCTCTTTGTTCTTAAAATGCTGTTATGCATGTCTAAACCAATCCATTAAATTAGATCATTTTGGCAGTAAAGCGATCTACAATGTGCTTGGTCGCAAAGCTGCTCATCTGTGGTAAACAGCTCTTCAGAAAGGCATTCTTCAATTGATTTCACTAATTCTATGTAATAATTTTGTGATTTCCTACAAAACTACACTTCTTCTCCCATCTGTCTGAGTATTTAATATTGTCTGGGTCCCGTTAAAACATGTATTTTTCCCATCTAATTCCTTGTTTGCTTTAAAACAAGTATTCCCCATTTTCTATCCCTTCAGTAGCCAACCAGTTTGTATGGAGTACACTGGAGCAACTTGACTGATCAGTAAAACACTGCTTTTGTTGTCACCGCAAGGCTTCCCCCGTCGGTTGTTTCACTGAGACACTACTGAGTAACTATAACTCAACACAGTTTATACACATAACATTCCTATACATACTAACAAACAAACAAACAATTATTTATCGCAATTTTCTCATCTCTGTTTGAACGTACACCCAGGTAAATATTCCTGTAGTCTTCTCATACCGACTATGGACCCATTCATTGTTTAACTTCACTGTTTTGCAAATCCTAATTGAATATTACACATTGACATTGAACTTTACTTGATAAGCAGGTCTTCATTGCATTCAGCAGCCTATATGTGAGCATCTATGTGTAAGCTGTTCTTCTTTGCATTTATCAGCAGCAAGCAATTCTTCATTGCACATGCATATGAAAATAGTAAAACAATTCCAATGCGTTAGCGAAACCTTCTATATCAGGAGTGTCCATCATGATGCTGGGAATAGAACCTCTTTCCCAGAATAGTTCAACCTTCATTACTCAACTGATCATAACTCCGCAATGAGCACATTTCAAAGTATCATTCCTCTACATATATTCAAAAATCTATGTGTAAATGTTTAATATTTCTTATATTTGTTGATGTCATTCTGTGTGCATGTGGCCTAAACCCAATCTCTGTGTGGCAATTTTAATTTAAACAAGTTGAACTCTGCCTCTGATCATTTAAAAAAGATGTGTACCAATATCAACCTTTCTCAGGTAATTACAGATCCTACAAAACCAAAGAGATCCTTCAAGGTTGTCCCTGATTGGCTCAATCTTAACAAATCAAAGGTAGAAAATCCGCAGTATCTGAACTTGGTGTTAGTTATCACTGCTCAATAGCCTGTATCAGAATTGCAAAAATGAAAACATTAGGTCCACGCTTGGTATCCAGATCCTGAAACATCTCCATGAGCAGGCTTTTTTTTAACTGATCTGTTGAATAGTTATATGACACTGTTAAAATCCCAGATGAAGATCTAGCACTTGACCATTTTTGTAAATCTTCTAATTCCATAGTTGATAAACACGCCCCTTTTAAAAAGTATAGAACTTAGAACAGGTCTATCCCTGGCTTTCGGCAGAACTGTCTTCTTTACTTTTTTTTCCCCTTGTCCTGTTCAGCATTATGTCAGAAGAATTGTAGTCTGAATACCTTTGATGCCAAACAGATTTGTTTTGCCAAGGGAAGTTTTATAAATGTAAAGCTCCCCTTGATGCCCATTTATTTATTTCTGTTTACAATATATGACATGAACTGAACTGAACCGGACCGGGGGACAAGGAAAGAAGAAGAGGAAAGAAGAGGAAACAGAACAAAAATAGAAACAAAAACCAGACAACCAGCTGCTACACCTGTAAAAAACAAAACAGACAACAATCCATGGCCTATGAGGGGAATCCAGCCTTAGCGCCACCAGGAGCACCTGAAAGCAGACAAGCAGAGAAAAAACAAACACACAAACAAACAAAAACAAGCACAAGAAGCGGCAATCGCATACAACACAGCTGTGGATATAGATGACCTGAGACGACATGATAATACATCAACTGCTTAGTGACCATGCTACTGGACTAATGAATGTGTGTGTGTGTGTGTGAGAACATGCAACACCCATGGCACAGGACCTACATGATAACCGTGCTTAGTTATGAGTGTATAAGCGTACAGGGCCACAATCCACAGCCCCCCCCCCCAAGCAATCAGAAGCAGGCAGAGAGGGCCACAAGACCCAGGCCACCAGCAGCCCCCACAGAGCACAGAACCCAGGCAGCCCACCGCAGGGGCAACTACGCATCCACCCAGAAGACTGCAGAGGAAGCCCCCGGAAAGAGCCCCCATAAGCATAGGGCAGAGGCACTCCGGGAACCAGGGGTAACAGCCCACCGACCCCGCCAGGCCCCAGCCGCCCAGACATGGGCCGTGCACTGGACCTGGGCCCCAGGAGCCCGAGCGCCCCCAAACCCCCCGGCAGAGGCCCCACCCAATACCCAGGAGGGCCAAGCGCCCCAGACAGCCACAAAGTGGGTCAGCGCCTGCCCCAGCGCCCCTGGCCAAGTTCCCTGGGAGTCAAGACGTGCCCACAGGTGGGTGAAGTCGCGAGCAGTGGGGAGAGGCAACGCTGATGCCCCATCGGGAGAAACACAGGCAGGCCAGGCGACAGCAAGTCCCAGATCCAGGCCCAATCATTACCACACACACTTTCACGTCCCATACATCCACACATCCACACATCCTACCTCCCTCGACTCTGCTGGGGTGTAGTGCAGCGGGCACACCAGGAGGCCAGCAACCCCCCAGCCACCACAGACCCCGAACCAGCAGAACAATTAATTAATCCTCCTGGCCCCTCCTGCCCCGAGCAGACACCAGGAAGCAGGGGTGTGCGAAGAAGACCCCTCCCCTCACCCTTCTGGCTCTTCAATATTTTCTAATAGTGAGCAATTAAAATTGAGGGGCAGCCAAACTTGTAGAACTGGGAGCGCGGCACTCTGGGCAGCCTACATACCCAAAGAGCCCCGCCCACCAGATGCCACTCAGTGTAACCACCCCCCAAGACCTAATGTGTGTGTGTGAGTGTGTTTGATAAGTACTAATGTCTAAGGTGTAATTAAAACAGGGGCAGGGAACTGCAGAGTGCAACCAAAGGGGACCACCTACGTGGCCCCATCCACTGCACCCCACCGAACACACACGCCCCCAAAACCCTTCATGTGTGAGTGTGTGCTGTGTACAGGAGCCAGAAGGGAGAGGGGTATGGGGATATATAACGGGGGAGCTACTCTCCCCCAGAGAGGGCAGCCAGGGACTGGCTGCAATAGGCATCCCCGCTACCTGGGAGCCAACAATGGGCAGGAGGGCCTGATGTCCACCAGGCTCGGGGCCTGCAGCGACCATATTCCGGGAGCTACTGTACCCCCAGAAGGTACCCATCCCGCCCCACCCCACTCAACCCAACCCCACCTAGGAGGACCACTACAAAAAACAAACAAACAACATCAAAAAACAAACAAACAAACAACCCGGTCACACCAGTCGCAGCAGCCCGGGCCTGAGACCCACCATCACCCAGCAACCCACCACCACCACTATGTGATAAAACTAATCAGAGGGGACCAGAGAGAATGAAATTCAGCCAATTGATGTTTTGAGGAGGCAGACATTGTTTCCATGCTAATATAATCTAAAAGAAAATTTCTAAACTGGTTAATACACAGATTGTTCTTCGCTTTCCAGTTCATGAGAATAGTTTTCTTTGCGATACATAACACTGTGACAACCATGTGTGCTGAGTTAATTTCCATGTTGATGTTGTCTAAGTCACCCAGTATGCACAGTGTGGGGCATGCAGGGATGCTACACTTTAGCCATGTTGATAGGTCCTCACAGACTTCAAGCCAGAACTTCTGGACAGGCGCAGAAAACCACAAAGCGTGTGCATAATCATCAGGTGTGTTATCTGTGCAATGTGAGCAGATGTTTGAGTGTGTTAGACCCATCCTGAACATCCTTTGTCCTGTATAGTGTGTTCTATGAAGGATTTTGTATTGTATGTGCTGTAAATTAGGATTTCAAGTCTTTATGAAGGTGTTCAAACATATTTGTGGTTAGAAGCTATGACCAGAACTGATGGATAAATCTGCCTCCCATTTTGAGGATGGAAGAGACATTGTGTCATCTATCTTAGACAATAATTTATATATTTTTGATAGTAGTTTTGGGGTACAGATGCTTAGAAATTCTGCTACCCTAGTCGGGGGTTGTAAGTCTGGTTGGTGGAGGATATATCCATCCATCCATCCATCATCTGCCGCTTATCCGGGGGTCGGGTCGCGGGGGCAGCAGCTTGAGCAGAGAAACCCAGACGTCTCTGTCCCCAGCCACTTCCTCCAGCTCTTCCGGGGGGACCCCGGGGCGTTCCCAGAACAGCCGAGAGACATAGTCTCTCCAACGTGTCCTGGGTCTCCCCCGGGGTCTCCTCCCAGTGCGACGTGCCCAGAACACCTCCCCAGGGAGGCGCCCAGGGGGCATCCTAACCAGATGCCCGAGCCACCTCATCTGACTCCTCTCAATGCGGAGGAGCAGCGGTTCTACTCCGAGCCCCTCCCGGATGACTGAGCTTCTCACCCTATCTCTAAGGGAGAGCCCAGACACCCTGCGGAGGAAACCCATTTCGGCCGCTTGTATTCGCGATCTTGTTCTTTCGGTCACTACCCACAACTCGTGACCATAGGTGAGGATGGGAACGTAGATTGACCAGTAAGTAGAGAGCTTCGCCTTCTGGCTCAGCTCCCTCTTCACAACGACGGGTCGGTGCAGAGCCTGCAACACTGCAGGCGCCGCACCGATCCGCCCGTCAATCTCCCGCTCCATTCGTCCGTCACACGTGAACAAGACCCCGAGATACTGGAACTCCTCCTCTTGGGGAAGGATCTCATTCCCGACCCGGAGAGAGCATTCCACCCTTTTCCGGCTGAGAACCATAGTCTCGGATTTGGAGGTGCTGATTCTCATCCCAGCCGCTTCACACTCGGCTGCGAATCACTCCAGTGAGAGCTGAAGGTCACGGCCTGACGACGCTAACAGAACCACATCATCTGCAAAAAGCAGAGACCCGATTCTGAGGTCGCCAAATGGGACACCCTCAACGCCCTGGCTCCGCCTAGAAATTCTGTCCATAAAAGTTAGGAACAGAATCGGTGACAAAGGGCAGCCCTGACGGAGTCCAACTCTCACCGGAAACGTATCCGACTTACTGCCGGCAATGCGGACCAAACTCTGGCACCGGTCATACAGAGACCGAACGGCCCCTATCAAGGGGTCCGGCACTCCATATTCCCGGAGCACCCCCCACAGGACTCCACGAGGGACACGGTCGAACGCTTTTTCCAAGTCCACAAAACACATGTAGACTGGTTGGGCGAACTCCCATGCACCCTCCAGGATCCTGCCGAGGGTATAGAGCTGGTCCACTGTTCCACGGCCAGGACGAAAGCCACACTGCATCTCCAGAATCCGAGGCTCGATTATCCGACGGATCCTCCTCTCCAATACCCCCGAATAGACCTTACCAGGGAGGCTGAGGAGTGTGATACCCCTATAGTTGGAACACACCCTCCGGTCCCCCTTTTTAAAGAGGGGGACCACCACCCCAATCTGCCAGTCCAGAGGCACTGTCCCCGATGT
Source organism: Leuresthes tenuis (assembly GCF_036924035.1). Lineage (NCBI taxonomy): Eukaryota > Metazoa > Chordata > Actinopteri > Atheriniformes > Atherinopsidae > Leuresthes > Leuresthes tenuis. The sequence continues at coordinate 25,881,374 of NW_027325362.1, forward strand.
CCATGCGATACTGCAGAGGCGTGTCAGCCAAGACAGCCCTACAACATCCAGAGCCTTGAGAAACTCAGGACGGACCTCATCCACCCCCGGGGCCTTGCCACCGAGGAGCTTTTTAACCACCTCGGCAACCTCAGCCCCAGAAATGGGAGGCCCCGTCTCCGAGCTCTCCGACTCTGCCTCTTCCGAGCACGTGTTGGTAGGATTGTGGAGTTCCTCGAAGTACTCCCCCCACCGACTCACAACATCCCTAGTTGAGGTCAGCAAAGCCCTGTCCCCACTGTAAACAGTGTTGACTGTGAGCCGCTTCCCCCCCCCTGAGACGCCGGATGGTGGACCAGAATCTTTTCGAGGCCGTCCGGAAATCGTTCTCCATGGTCTCACCGAACTCCTCCCAGGCCCGAGTTTTTGCCTCAGCAACCGCCGAAGCCGTGGCCCGTCTGGCCCGTCGGTACCTATCAGCTTCTTCCAGGGTCCCACTGGCCAAAAAGGCGCGATAGGACTCCTTCTTCAGCTTGACGGCTTCCCTCACCACTGGTGTCCACCAGCAGGTTCGAGGGTTGCCGCCACGACAGGCACCGACCACCTTACGGCCACAACTCCGACCAGCTGCCTCGGCAATGGAGTCACGGAACATGGCCCATTCGGACTCAATGTCCCCCACCTCAAATATGGTTGAAGCTCTGCCGGAGGTGGGAGTTAAAGCTCCTTCTGACGGGGGATTCTGACAAACGCTCCCAGCAGACCCTCACAATACGTTTGGGCCTGCCAGGTCTGATCGGCATCCTCCCCCACCAGCGGAGCCAACTCACCACCAGGTGGTGATCAGTTGACAGCTCCGCCCCTCTCTTCACCCGAGTGTCCAGGACATACGGCCGCAAGTCCGATGATACAACCACAAAGTCGATCATCGAACTGCGGCCAAGGGTGTCCTGGTGCCAAGTGCACATATGGACACCCTTATGCCTGAACATGGTGTTCGTTATGGACAGTCTATGACTGGCACAGAAGTCCAACAACATAACACCACTCTGATTCAGATCGGGGGGGCCGTTCCTCCCAATCACACCCCTCCAGGTCTCACTCTCATTGCCCACGTGAGCATTGAAGTCCCCCAGCAGAATGAGGGAGTCTCCGGTAGGAGCATTCTCCAGTGCCTCCCCCAGAGACTCCAAAAAGGGTAGGTACTCTGAACTGCTGTTTGGCGCATAGGCACAAACAACAGTCAGGACTCGTCCCCCCACCCAAAGGCGGAGGGAGGCTACCCTCTCGTTCACTGGGGTAAACCCCAATGTACTGGCACACAGCCGGGGGGCAATAAGTATGCCCACACCTGCTCTGCGCCTCTCACCACGGGCAACTCCAGAGTGGAAGAGAGTCCAACCCCTCTCAAGAGTACTGGTTCCAGATCCCAAGCCGTGCGTCGAGGTGAGTCCGACTATATCTAACGGTCTGATGAAGTTTCAACAATAAACAACAAACTTTGTATTATGAGAAAGAACCAGACTCATTCTTTAGGAATCCGAAAATAAGCTCTATTTTACGAGTTATGCACGAATTCGGATTCTCCTATAAAACGAATTCCTTAACTCAAACCAAGTTAAGACTGCTTTGTCCTTCATATTTATTCATGTCTAATCAAGTTTCAATGATAAACAAAGTTGTACTTTTTAGAATGAGAAAGAACTTCTTCAGCAATAAGCATCTCTCGACAAATGACGAAATACAGATTTTGCTATAAAATTAATTGCTATCAGCCTGACTTAAAACTGTTTGTCTTCCTTATTTATCCACTTCAAATCAAGTTTCAACAATTAAAAAAATTTTGTAGTTTGAGAAAGAACAACTTAATCTTGAGCAATCAGTGTAAAAAGAAGGTAAGCAAAGGTGCGAATGTCAAACCATACATGATCAAAACAGGGAGCGGAGGTGTTTGGCTGAGACAAGGTGTGAATGTCCACCCATAATTAATGAAAAGCGGGCAACAAGTAGGTTCGAATGCCCAAGCATACATCATCAAAAGCAGGAGTGGATATGTTCGGCTACAAGAAGGTTTGAACGTCTGACCATAGTTTGTAAAAAGCGGGTAAGAAAAGGTTCGAATGCCCGAACATACACCATCAAAGGAGGGAGCGGAGGTGTTCCGCTGTAAGAAGGTGTTAATGTCCGACCATAGTTGGTAAAAAACGGGTAAGAAAAGGTTAAAATACCCGACTGTACACAATCAGTAGCGAGTGCGGAGTTGTTCGGCTACTAAAAGGTGTGAAAGTCCGACCATGGTTTGTAAAAAGCGGGTAAGAAAAGGTGCGAATGTCCGAAAATGTATGATCAAAAGAGGGAGCGGAGGTGTTCGGCTGCAAGAAGGTGTGAATGTACACCCATAATTACTGAAAAATGGGTAAGAAAAGGTGCGAATGCCCAACTATACATAATCAAAAGCAGGAGTGGATGTGTTTGGCTCCAAGAAGGGTTGAATGTCTGACCATAGTTTGTAAAAAGCAGGTAAGAAAAGGTTTGACTGCCCGAACATACACCATCAAAAGAGGGAGCGGAGGTGTTCCGCTGTAAGAAGGTGTGAATGTCCGACCATAGTTGGTAAAAAGCGGGTAAGAAAAGGTTAAAATACCCGACTGTACACAATCAAAAGCGGGAGCGGAGTTGTTCGGCTACTAAAAGATGTGAAAGTCCGACTATGGTTTGTAAAAAGCGGGTAAGAAAAGGTGCTAATGCCCGACAATGTATGATCAAAAGAGGGAGTGGATGTGTTCGGCTGTAAGAAGGTCTGAATGTCCAACTATATTTTGTAAAAACCGGGTAAGAAAAGGCTTGAAAGCCCGACTATACACCATCATAAGCGGGAGAGGAGGTGTTCAGCTGCAAGAAGGTGTGAATGTCCACCCATAATTACTGAAAAATGGGTATGAAAAGGTGCGAATGCCCAAACATACATTATCAAAAGCAGGAGTGGATGTGTTGGGCTACAAGAAGGTTTGAAAGTCCCACCATGGTTTGTAAAAAACGGGTAAGAAAAGGTGCGAATGCCCGACAATGTATGATCAAAAGAGAGAGCGGAGGTTTTTGGCTACAAGAAGGTTTGAATGTCCGACCATAGTTTGTAAAAAGCGGGTAAGAAAAGGTTCAAATGCCTGACAATACACCATCAAAAGCGGGAGCGGAGTTGTTCCGCTGTAAGACGGTGTGAATGTCCGACCATAGTTGGTAAAAAGCGGGTAAGAAAAGGTTCAAATGCCTGACAATACACCATCAAAAGCGGGAGCGGAGATGTTCCGCTGTAAGACGGTGTGAAAGTCCGACCATAGTTGGTAAAAAGCGGGTAAGAAAAGGTTAAAATACCCGACTGTACACAATCAATAGGGGGAGCGGAGTTGTTCGGCTACAAGAAGGTGTGAAAGTCCAACCGTGGTTTGTAAAAAGCTGCTAAGAAAAGCTTCGAATGCCCGAATATATACCATCAAAAGCGGAAGCGGAGGTGTTCGGCTGCAAGAAGGTGTGAACGTCCGACCAAAGTTTGTAAAAAGTAGTTAAGAAAAGGTTCGAATATCCAACCAAACATAATCAAAAGCGGGAGCAGAGCTGTTCGACTGCAAGTAGGTGTGAATGTCCAGCCATAATTACTCACAAACGGGTAAGAAAAGGTAGTATTGCCAGACCATACATGATCAAAACAGGGAGCTGAGGTGGTTCAGCACCAAGGTGTGAATGTCTGACTATAGTTTGTAAAAAGCGGGTAAGCTGCGAATGACCGACTAAATATCAACAAAAGGTCTTCGGATGCAAGTGGTTGTGAATATCCCACCATACAAGTATGGTGGAGAGGAAGCTGTGAACAGCCGACCATAGTTTGCAAAAAGCGGGTGAGACAAGGTGCGAATGTCCAACCATACATGATCAAAACAGGGAGCGGGGTGTGAATGTCCACCCCAAAATTAATGAAAAGCGGGCAACAAGTAGGTTTGAATGCCCAAGCATACATCATCAAAAGAAGGAGTGGATGTGTTCGGCTACAAGAAGGTTTGAATGTCCGAGCATAGTTTGTAAAAAGCGGGTAAGAAAAGGTTCGAATGCCCAAACATACACCATCAAAAGAGGGAGCGGAGGTGTTCCGCTGTAAGAAGGTGTGAATGTCCGACCATAGTTGGTAAAAAGTGGGTAAGAAAAAGTTAAAATACCCGACTGTACACAATCAATAGGGGGAGCGGAGTTGTTCGGCTACAAGAAGGTGTGAAAGTCCAACCATGGTTTGTAAAAAGCTGGTAAGAAAAGGTTCGAATGCCCGAATATATACCATTAAAAGCGGAAGCGGAGGTGTTCGGCTGCAAGAAGGTGTGAACGTCCGACCAAAGTTTGTAAAAAGCAGTTAAGAAAAGGTTCGAATATCCAATCAAACATAATCAAAAGCGGGAGCAGAGCTGTTCGACTGCAAGTAGGTGTGAATGTCCTGCAATAATTACTCACAAACGGGTAAGAAAAGGTAGTATTGCCAGACCATACATGATCAAAACAGGGAGCTGAGGTGGTTCAGCACCAAGGTGTGAATGTCTGACTATAGTTTGTAAAAAGCGGGTACGATAAGGTGCGAATGCCCGACAATGTATAATCAAAAGAGGGAGAAGAGGTTTTCGGCTACAAGACGGTGTGAATGTCCGACCATAGTTGGTAAAAAGCGGGAAAGAAAAGGTTAAAATACCCGACTGTACACAATCAATAGCGGGAGCGGAGTTGTTCGGCTACAAGAAGGTGTGAAAGTCCAACCATTGTTTGTAAAAAGCTGGTAAGAAAAGGTTCGAATGCCCGAATATATACCATCAAAAGCGGAAGCGGAGGTGTTCGGCTGCAAGAAGGTGTGAACGTCCGACCAAAGTTGGCAAAAAGCAGTAAAGAAAAGGTTCGAATATCCAAACATAATCAAAAGCGAGAGAGATTGTGTTCAGCTGCAAGTAGGTGTGAATATCTAGCCATAATTACTCACAAACGGGTAAGAAAATGTAGTATTGCCAGACCATACATGATCAAAACAGGGAGCGGAGGTGGTTTAGCTGCAAAAAGGGGTGAATGTCCAACTAAAGTTCAAATATATTAACAAAAGCGGGAGGAGAGGTCTTCGGATTAGAGTGGTTGAAATTTCCAACCATAATCTATAAAATGTGGTGAAAAAAAAAGGTGTGAAGGAATTAATTTTATAGCAAAATCCGAAATCATGCATAACTCCGCAAAAGGAACGTATTGCTCAACCAAAGGGATGCTTCTTTCTCATTCAGGGTAATATGAGGAACTTTATGCTTGATACATTTTAGACATGGATAACTATGAAGGACAAAGCAATTTTAACTTGGTTTGAGCAAAGCAATTCATTTTATAGGAAAATCCGAAATCGTGCAGGACTCATGAAAGTAAGCTTATTCTCGGATTCCTGATCCTCCAGTGTTGCTCTTTCCTATACTGCAAAATACAGCCTTGTTCTTTGTTGAAATCGATATAGACATTGATAAATATGAAGGACAAAGCAGTTTCCACTTTGTTTGAGTGAAGGAATTAATTTTATAGCAAAATCCCAAATCAAGCAGAACGTATGAAAATAAGCGTGTTTTCGGATTCCTGATCCTTCAGTGTTGCTATTTCTTCTACTGCAAAATACAATGTTGTTCTTTGTTGAAGTCAATCTAGACATTGATAAATATGAAGGACAAAGCAGTTTTAACATAGTTTGAGTAAAGGAATTCATTTTATACATAAAATCCCAAATCATGCAGAACGTATGAAAAGAAGCTTATTCTCGGATTCCTGATCCTTCAGTGTTGCTTTTTCTTCTACTGCAAAATACAATGTTGTTCTTTGTTGAAGTCGATCTAGACATTGATAAATATGAAGGACAAAGCAGTTTTAACTTGGTTTGAGTGAAGGAATTCATTTTATACATAAAATCCCAAATCATGCAGAACGTATGAAAATAAGCTTATTCTCGGATTACTGATCCTTCAGTGTTGCTCTTTCTTCTACTGCAAAATCCAGTGTTGTTCTTTGTTGAAGTCAATCTAGACATTGATAAATATGAAGGACAAAGCAGTTTTAACATAGTTTGAGTGAAAGCATTCATTTATAGTAAAATCAATAATCGTGCAGAACTCATGAAAATAAGCTTATTCTCGGATTCCTAAACCTTTTGATTTGCTCTTTCTTTACTGCAAAGTACAATGTTGTTCTTTGTTGAAGTCGATCTAGACATTGATAAATATGAAGGACAAAGCAGTTTTCACTTGGTTTGAGTGAAGGATTTGCAGCTGAAAATCTCCCGCTCCCCCTTTTGATTGTGTATAGTCGGGCTTTCGAGCCTTTTCTTACCCGGTTTTTAGAAATTATGGTTGGACATTCAGACCTTGCAGCCGAAGACCTCCACTCCCTCTTTTGATCATACATTGTCGGGCATTCGCACCTTGTCTTACCCGCTTTTTACAAACTATAGTCAGACATTCACACCTTGCAGCTGAACCACCTCAGCTCCCTGTTTTGATCATGTATGGTCTGGCAATACTACCTTTTCTTACCCGTTTGTGAGTAATTATGGCTGGACATTCACACCTACTTGCAGTCGAACAGCTCTGCTCCCGCTTTTGATGGTATATATTCGGGCATTCGAACCTTTTCTTAACTGCTTTTTGCAAACTTTGGTCGGACGTTCACACCTTCTTGCAGCCGAACACCTCCGCTTCCACTTTTGATGGTATATATTCGGGCATTCGAACCTTTTCTTAGCAGCTTTTTACAAACCATGGTTGAACTTTCACACCTTCTTGTAGCCGAACACCTCCGCTCCCGCTTTTGATGGTGTATAGTCAGGCATTTGAACCTTTTCTTACCCGCTTTTTACAAACTATGGTCGGACATTCAAACCTTCTTGTAGCCGAAAACCTCCGCTCCCTCTTTTGATCATACATTGTCGGGCATTCGCACCTTTAATTACCCGTTTTTTACAAACCATGGTCGGACTGTCACACATTCTTGTAGCCAAACACATCCGCTCCCGCTATTGATTGTGTACAGTCGGGAATTTTAACCTTTTCTTACCCGCTTTTTACCAACTATGGTCAGACATTCACAACGTCTTACAGCGGAACACCTCCTCTCCCGCTTTTGATGGTGTATAGTCAGGCATTTGAACCTTTTCTTACCCGCTTTTTACAAACTATGGTCGGACATTCAAACCTTCTTGTAGCCGAAAACCTCCGCTCCCTCTTTTGATCATACATTGTCGGGCATTCGCACCTTTTCTTACCCATTTTTTACAAACCATGGTCGGACTGTCACACATTCTTGTAGCCAAACAAATCCGCTCCCGCTATTGATTGTGTACAGTCGGGTATTTTAACCTTTTCTTACCCGTTTTTTACCAACTATGGTCGGACATTCACACCTTCTTACAGCGGAACACCTCCGCTCCCTCTTTTGATGGTGTATGTTTGGGCATTCGAACCTTTTCTTACCCGCTTTTTACAAACTATGCTCGGACATTCAAACCTTCTTGTAGCCGAACACATCCACTCCTGCTTTTGATGATGTATGGTTGGGCATTCAAACCTACTTGTTGCCCGCTTTTCATTAATTTTGGGTGGACATTCACACCTTGTCACAGCCAAACACCTCCGCTCCCTGTTTTGATCATGTATGGTTGGACATTCGCACCTTTTCTCACCCGCTTTTTGCCAACTATGGTCGTCTGTTCACAGCTTCCTCTCCACCATACTTGTATGGTGGAATATTCACACCCACTTGCATCCGAAGACCTTTTGTTGATATTTAGTCGGTCATTCGCAGCTTACCCGCTTTTGGCAAACTATGGCCTTCATGCAGCCAAACACCTCTGATCTCGCTTTTGATGATGTAAGGTTGGGCATTCAGACCTTGCTTCACCTGCTTTTCACCAAATATAGTCGGACATTCACACCTTCTTGCAGCCGAACACTTCCGCTCCACCTTTTAGTGTTCTATCACACCTTTTTTTTCACCGCATTTTATAGATTATGGTTGGAAATTCTAAACCACTCTCATCCGAAGACCTCTCCTCCCGCTTTTGTTAATATATTTGAACTTTAGTCGGACATTCACCCCTTCTTGCAGCTGAACCACCTCCGCTCCCTGTTTTGATCATGTATGGTCTGGCAATACTACCTTTTCTTACCCGTTTGTTAGTAATTATGGCTGGACATTCACACCTACTTGCAGCCGAACACCACCTCTCCCGCTTTTGATGATGTATGGACCGGCATTCTTACCTTTTCTAACACATTTTTCAGCAATTATGGTCGGAGATTCACACTTACTCACAGCCGAACAACTCCGCTCCCGCATTTGATGGTGTATAGTCGGGCATTCTCACCCTTTCTCATCAGCTTTTTGCAAATTATGATCTGACATTCACACCTGCTTTTGATAATGTATGGTTTGGCATTCGCACCTTTTCTTACCCATTTTTCAGTAATTATGGGTGGACATTCACACCTTCTTGCAGCTGAACACTCTCCCGCTATTGATTGTGTACAGTCGGGTATTTTAACCTTTTCTTACCCGCTTTTTACCAAATATGGTCGGACATTCACACCGTCTTACAGCGGAACACCTCTGCTCCCGCTTTTGATGGTGTATAGTCAGGCATTTGAACCTTTTCTTACCCGCTTTTTACAAACTATGGTCGGACATTCAAACCTTCTTGTAGCCGAAAACCTCCGCTCCCTCTTTTGATTATACATTGTTGGGCATTCGCACCTTATTTACAAACTATAGTCAGACATTCACACCTTGCAGCTGAGCCACCTCTGCTCCCTGTTTTGGTAGTGTATGTTCGGGCATTCGAACCTATTCTTACCCCCTTTTTACAAACTATGCTCGGAGATTCACACCTACTCACAGCCGAACAACTCCGCTCCCGCATTTGATGATGTCTTGGCCGGCATTCTACTCTCTTCTAACACATTTTTCAGCAATTATGGTTGGACATTCACACCTACTCACAGCCGAACACTTCCGCTCCCGCATTTGATGGTGTATAGTCAGGCATTTGAACCTTTTCTTACCCGCTTTTTACAAACTATGGTCGGATATTCAAACCTTCTTGTAGCCAAAAACCTCCGCTCCCTCTTTTGATCATACATTGTCGGGCATTCGCACCTTATCTTACCCGCTTTTTACAAACTATAGTCAGACATTCACACCTTGCAGCTGAACCACCTCCGCTCCCTGTTTTGATCATGTATGGTCTGGCAATACTACCTTTTCTTACCCGTTTGTGAGTAATTAATCCCAAAATATTTAGCATAAAATAAGTCTTTATGCTGATGATGTATTACTTTTCCTTCAGAACTCACAGACGTCTCTCAGTCACACGATCACACTCATAAATAAATTCTCAGCACTTTCTGACTACTCTATCAACTGGTCTAAGACCACAGTTCTGTCCATTAACTGTAGGGTCCATAATATACCTGCGATCACTTTACAGTCAGGAAATATTAGATATTTAGGCATAAACATTTCCTCCAGGCTCTCAGAGCTAACAAAGCTAAATTATGTGCAATTATTAAAGACAGTAGAGGACGATCTCTCGTTGGAAGTCCTTACCTATATCACTTATGGGGAGAGTTACATCCATTAAAATGATGATACTACCAAAAGTTAACTATTTGTTCTCAATGATCTGGTTTAAGTCACTAGATTCATGCATCTCCAAATTTCTGTGGAAAAACAAACCACCACGTCTTAGTTTAAAAACCCTACAGAAGACCAAGGACAGTGGTGGATTAGATTTACCTCATTTTCAGCACTATTCCTTAGACAATAGGTTACAATATATATCAAAATGGTTTAAACCTTGTTGTTGTCACAGTTCCCAGAGACGTTGTAATCGTTGAGGATTCTATATTCACCCCCTCATTAGAGGCACGTAATGCAGATTGATGACACTGAATCTTCTTCTCTGTTCATTGGTGGCATCATTCCCAGCATCGTAAGTGTTCGTGGCATTGTTAGCCTCTTCTTCTGGATCTTGATATCGAGAATCCTTTTGTATTTCTGGTTTGTCAGTCCTCTGTCTTCGTTCACCGGAGTCTTTGTCTTTTTGTCCTTGAGTTTGGTGATTTTTTCTTCTTTTGATGCCTTGACACAATGTGACAGGTGATACCACGTGGGAGATCCTGTAACTTGGATTGCTGTCCCTGTGCTGCGAAATGGCTGTGCTGCTCAAATGGTCTCTCCTTCATCATGGTTACATGCTGCCATTCCGACATCTCGCCATTCCGACATGGGTCTCCAATTGTCGGAATGGCGACACTTAATTTTTTATCAAACGTCCCACCATTCCGACACTTTTTTCCTCCTATGGTCGGAATGGCGGTATGTTTTTTGTTTTTTTTAACATACCGCCATTCCGACAGTTCCTTTTAATAGCCTATTTTTTACCCAAAACATTTTGCACTAATGATATGCCGGCGCAAATACGCCCTAAAGTTTGGCGCACAAGCTTTGCACATGCAGAGGCCACAGCCTCGCAAACAAACTTTAATAATCTATTATCAAAATCCCCTGAATTTCAAATATAAAAACACAGATATTAATGTAACTCTGGCGAGACTGAAACTGATTAAGCAGAAATACAGTGTCAGTGAGCTGTCACAGCAGCCAGCTGGAGCGGAGCTCTCCACAGAGCCCATGCGTCTTTTGCACGCTGTCATCATATGCAAAAGTAATAATTGCAATTACAGATATCACGGCTACTGCACAGGATACAGTTGAGAGCACTCTGCCTTGCCTTGCCAATAGGAGAAGAGAGAAATGACAGCATAGAACGTATAAAACACAACAAAATGCAGTAAAAACGTTTATTCATGTTATTCACGTGATTTATGAGTACTCACTCCAATTTTGGGAAGCGCGGATGGGTTTTGCGCATTTGGCACAAACACACAGCCGCAACGGTTGTAGCTTTATACAGCCTGTTGATATCTTAAGGACCTAACTGGTCACACCTGGGAGTAAATGTCATGTAGAGATTGTTTTTACATGACATTACAGCTGAACATATAGCTTTCATCCACAAACCAACGTGGGAGAGCCCGAAGACGCATGTGCCAGACGCACATAGGCATGCGTAAAACCAATTTTGACCACTTCATACTGTTTATTTGCTTTCTTTTAGTTAACTTTCGTTTCTTTTGGATTCTTGTGCGTGTTATGGAGCCGTTTTGGTCCATGTTTGTAAGCCTTTTTTTCCTGGATTAAATTTTCGGAAGTTGAAACAAGTGGCATTGGAGTGTGTGATTGAAAACCACCGCGGACTGCTTCTCCTCCTCCAGTTGCCGAGACTTTGTGTTTTTAATAACGCTTGTCTATAAACATGTGTTAAACATATAAATTGCATGAACAGAAAGAAGGGACTCACCTGTTGAGTAACACACATTTCCTTATACGGAAAGCCTTGTCGGAATGGTGGGACATTTGAACGTCAGAATAGCGGGATGTCGCAATGGTGGGATGTCGGAATGGTGGGACGTTTGCATGTCGGAATGGTGGTATGTCGGAATGGTGGTATGTCGGAATGGTGGGATGTCGGAATAGCGGGATGTCGGAATGGCGGGATTTCGGAATGGGTGTTGCCACCCCCTTCATCATATACACAGTTATTTATACATCACCTTCCACCATGAAGCGTTGTCCCTTTTTGTTTCTCTCTTTGTTCTTAAAATGCTGTTATGCATGTCTAAACCAATCCATTAAATTAGATCATTTTGGCAGTAAAGCGATCTACAATGTGCTTGGTCACAAAGCTGCTCATCTGTGGTAAACAGCTCTTCAGAAAGGCATTCTTCAATTGATTTCACTAATTCTATGTAATAATTTTGTGATTTCCTACAAAACTACACTTCTTCTCCCATCTGAGTATTTAATATTGTCTGGGTCCCGTTAAAACATGTATTTTTCCCATCTAATTCCTTGTTTGCTTTAAAACAAGTATTCCCCATTTTCTATCCCTTCAGTAGCCAACCAGTTTGTATGGAGTACACTGGAGCAACTTGACTGATCAGTAAAACACTGCTTTTGTTGTCACCGCAAGGCTTCCCCCGTCGGTTGTTTCACTGAGACACTACTGAGTAACTATAACTCAACACAGTTTATACACATAACATTCATATACATACTAACAAACAAACAAACAATTATTTATCGTAATTTTCTCATCTCTGTTTGAACGTACACCCAGGTAAATATTCCTGTAGTCTTCTCATACCGACTATGGACCCATTCATTGTTTAACTTCACTGTTTTGCAAATCCTAATTGAATATTACACATTGACATTGAACTTTACTTGATAAGCAGGTCTTCATTGCATTCAGCAGCCTATATGTGAGCATCTATGTGTAAGCTGTTCTTCTTTGCATTTATCAGCAGCAAGCAATTCTTCATTGCACATGCATATGAAAATAGTAAAACAATTCCAATGCGTTAGCGAAACCTTCTATATCAGGAGTGTCCATCATGATGCTGGGAATAGAACCTCTTTCCCAGAATAGTTCAACCTTCATTACTCAACTGATCATAACTCCGCAATGAGCACATTTCAAAGTATCATTCCTCTACATATATTCAAAAATCTATGTGTAAATGTTTAATATTTCTTATATTTGTTGATGTCATTCTGTGTGCATGTGGCCTAAACCCAATCTCTGTGTGGCAATTTTAATTTAAACAAGTTGAACTCTGCCTCTGATCATTTAAAAAAGGTGTGTACCAATATCAACCTTTCTCAGGTAATTACAGATCCTACAAAACCAAAGAGATCCTTCAAGGTTGTCCCTGATTGGCTCAATCTTAACAAATCAAAGGTAGAAAATCCGCAGTATCTGAACTTGGTGTTAGTTATCACTGCTCAATAGCCTGTATCAGAATTGCCAAAAATGAAAACATTAGGTCCACGCTTGGTATCCAGATCCTGAAACATCTCCATGAGCAGGCTTTTTTTTAACTGATCTGTTGAATAGTTATATGACACTGTTAAAATCCCAGATGAAGATCTAGCACTTGACCATTTTTGTAAATCTTCTAATTCCATAGTTGATAAACATGCCCCTTTTAAAAAGTATAGAACTTAGAACAGGTCTATCCCTGGCTTTCGGCAGAACTGTCTTCTTTACTTTTTTTTCCCCTTGTCCTGTTCAGCATTATGTCAGAAGAATTGTAGTCTGAATACCTTTGATGCCAAACAGATTTGTTTTGCCAAGGGAAGTTTTATAAATGTAAAGCTCCCCTTGATGCCAATTTATTTATTTCTGTTTACAATATATGACATGAACTGAACTGAACCGGACCGGGGGACAAGGAAAGAAGAAGAGGAAAGAAGAGGAAACAGAACAAAAATAGAAACAAAAACCAGACAACCAGCTGCTACACCTGTAAAAAACAAAACAGACAACAATCCATGGCCTATGAGGGGAATCCAGCCTTAGCGCCACCAGGAGCACCTGAAAGCAGACAAGCAGAGAAAAAACAAACACACAAACAAACAAAAACAAGCACAAGAAGCGGCAATCGCATACAACACAGCTGTGGATATAGATGACCTGAGACGACATGATAATACATCAACTGCTTAGTGACCATGCTACTGGACTAATGAATGTGTGTGTGTGTGTGTGAGAACATGCAACACCCATGGCACAGGACCTACATGATAACCGTGCTTAGTTATGAGTGTATAAGCGTACAGGGCCACAATCCACAGCCCCCCCCCCAAGCAATCAGAAGCAGGCAGAGAGGGCCACAAGACCCAGGCCACCAGCAGCCCCCACAGAGCACAGAACCCAGGCAGCCCACCGCAGGGGCAACCACGCATCCACCCAGAAGACTGCAGAGGAAGCCCCCGGAAAGAGCCCCCATAAGCATAGGGCAGAGGCACTCCGGGAACCAGGGGCAACAGCCCACCGACCCCGCCAGGCCCCAGCCGCCCAGACATGGGCCGTGCACTGGACCTGGGCCCCAGGAGCCCGAGCGCCCCCAAACCCCCCGGCAGAGGCCCCACCCAATACCCAGGAGGGCCAAGCGCCCCAGACAGCCACAAAGTGGGTCAGCGCCTGCCCCAGCGCCCCTGGCCAAGTGCCCTGGGAGTCAAGACGTGCCCACAGGTGGGTGAAGTCGCGAGCAGTGGGGAGAGGCAACGCTGATGCCCCATCGGGAGAAACACAGGCAGGCCAGGCGACAGCAAGTCCCAGATCCAGGCCCAATCATTACCACACACACTTTCACGTCCCATACATCCACACATCCACACATCCTACCTCCCTCGACTCTGCTGGGGTGTAGTGCAGCGGGCAACCCCCCAGCCACCACAGACCCCGAACCAGCAGAACAATTAATTAATCCTCCTGGCCCCTCCTGCCCCGAGCAGACACCAGGAAGCAGCGGTGTGCGAAGAAGACCCCTCCCCTCACCCTTCTGGCTCTTCAATATTTTCTAATAGTGAGCAATTAAAATTGAGGGGCAGCCAAACTTGTAGAACTGGGAGCGCGGCACTCTGGGCAGCCTACATACCCAAAGAGCCCCGCCCACCAGATGCCACTCAGTGTAACCACCCCCCAAGACCTAATGTGTGTGTGTGAGTGTGTTTGATAAGTAGTAATGTCTAAGGTGTAATTAAAACAGGGGCAGGGAACTGCAGAGTGCAACCAAAGGGGACCACCTACGTGGCCCCATCCACTACACCCCACCGAACACACACGCCCCCAAAACCCTTCATGTGTGAGTGTGTGCTATGTACAGGAGCCAGAAGGGAGAGGGGTATGGGGATATATACCGGGGGAGCTACTCTCCCCGAGAGAGGGCAGCCAGGGACTGGCTGCAATAGGCATCCCCGCTACCTGGGAGCCAACAATGGGCAGGAGGGCCTGATGTCCACCAGGCTGGGGGCCTGCAGCGACCATATTCCGGGAGCTACTGTACCCCCAGAAGGTACCCATCCCGCCCCACCCCACTCAACCCAACCCCACCCAGGAGGACCTCTACAAAAAACAAACAAACAACATCAAAAAACAAACAAACAAACCACCCGGTCACACCAGTCGCAGCAGCCCGGGCCTGAGACCCACCATCACCCAGCAACCCACCACCACCACTATGTGATAAAACTAATCAGAGGGGACCAGAGAGAATGAAATTCAGTCAATTGATGTTTTGAGGAGGCAGACATTGTTTCCATGCTAATATAATCTAAAAGAAAATTTCTAAACTGGTTAATACACAGATTGTTCTTCGCTTTCCAGTTCATGAGAATAGTTTTCTTTGCGATACATAACACTGTGACAACCATGTGTGCTGAGTTAATTTCCATGTTGATGTTGTCTAAGTCACCCAGTATGCACAGTGTGGGGCATGCAGGGATGCTACACTTTAGCCATGTTGATAGGTCCTCACAGACTTCAAGCCAGAACTTCTGGACAGGCGCAGAAAACCACAAAGCGTGTGCATAATCATCAGGTGTGTTATCTGTGCAATGTGAGCAGATGTTTGAGTGTGTTAGACCCATCCTGAACATCCTTTGTCCTGTATAGTGTGTTCTATGAAGGATTTTGTATTGTATGAGCTGTAAATTAGGATTTCGAGTCTTTATGAAGGTGTTCAAACATATTTGTGGTTAGAAGCTATGACCAGAACTGATGGATAAATCTGCCTCCCATTTTGAGGATGGAAGAGACATTGTGTCATCTATCTTAGACAATAATTTATATATTTTTGATAGTAGTTTTGGGGTACAGCTGCTAAGAAATTCTGCTACCCTAGTCGGGGGTTGTAAGTCTGGTTGGTGGAGGATATATCCATCCATCCATCCATCATCTGCCGCTTATCCGGGGGTCGGGTCGCGGGGGCAGCAGCTTGAGCAGAGAAACCCAGACGTCTCTGTCCCCGGCCACTTCCTCCAGCTCTTCCGGGGGGACCCCGAGGCGTTCCCAGGCCAGCCGAGAGACATAGTCTCTCCAACGTGTCCTGGGTCTCCCCCGGGGTCTCCTCCCAGTGGGACGTGCCCGGAACACCTCCCCAGGGAGGCGCCCAGGGGGCATCCTAACCAGATGCCCAAGCCACCTCATCTGACTCCTCTCAATGCGGAGGAGCAGCGGTTCTACTCCGAGCCCCTCCCGGATGACTGAGCTTCTCACCCTATCTCTAAGGGAGAGCCCAGACACCCTGCGGAGGAAATCCATTTCGGCTGCTTGTATTCGCGATCTTGTTCTTTCGGTCACTACCCACAACTCGTGACCATAGGTGAGGATGGGAACGTAGATTGACCAGTAAGTAGAGAGCTTCGCCTTCTGGCTCAGCTCCCTCTTCACAACGACGGGTCGGTGCAGAGCCTGCAACACTGCAGGCGCCGCACCGATCCGCCCGTCAATCTCCCGCTCCATTCGTCCGTCACTCGTGAACAAGACCCCGAGATACTTGAACTCCTCCTCTTGGGGAAGGATCTCATTCCCGACCCGGAGAGAGCATTCCACCCTTTTCCGGCTGAGAACCATAGTCTCGGATTTGGAGGTGCTGATTCTCATCCCAGCCGCTTCACACTCGGCTGCGAATCACTCCAGTGAGAGCTGAAGGTCACGGCCTGACGACGCTAACAGAACCACATCATCTGCAAAAAGCAGAGACCCGATTCTGAGGTCGCCAAATGGGACACCCTCAACGCCCTGGCTCCGCCTAGAAATTCTGTCCATAAAAGTTAGGAACAGAATCGGTGACAAAGGGCAGCCCTGACAGAGTCCAACTCTCACCGGAAACGTATCCGACTTACTGCCGGCAATGCGGACCAAACTCTGGCACCGGTCATACAGAGACCGAACGGCCCCTATCAAGGGGTCCGGCACTCCATATTCCCGGAGCACCCCCCACAGGACTCCACGAGGGACACGGTCAAACGCTTTCTCCAAGTCCACAAAACACATGTAGACTGGTTGGGCGAACTCCCATGCACCCTCCAGGATCCTGCCGAGGGTATAGAGCTGGTCCACTGTTCCACGGCCAGGACGAAAGCCACACTGCATCTCCTGAATCCGAGGCTCGATTATCCGACGGATCCTCCTCTCCAATACCCCCGAATAGACCTTACCAGGGAGGCTGAGGAGTGTGATACCCCTATAGTTGGAACACACCCTCCGGTCCCCCTTTTTAAAGAGGGGGACCACCACCCCAATCTGCCAGTCCAGAGGCACTGTCCCCGATGTCCACGCGATACTGCAGAGGCGTGTCAGCCAAGACAGCCCTACAACATCCAGAGCCTTGAGAAACTCAGGACGGACCTCATCCACCCCCGGGGCCTTGCCACCGAGGAACTTTTTAACCACCTCGGCAACCTCAGCCCCAGAAATGGGAGGCCCCGTCTCCGAGCTCTCCGACTCTGCCTCTTCCGAGCACGTGTTGGTAGGATTGAGGAGTTCCTCGAAGTACTCCCCCCACCGACTCACAACATCCCTAGTTGAGGTCAGCAAAGCCCCGTCCGCACTGTAAACAGTGTTGACTGTGAGCCGCTTCCCCCCCCTGAGACGCCGGATGGTGGACCAGAATCTTTTCGAGGCCGTCCGGAAATCGTTCTCCATGGTCTCACCGAACTCCTCCCAGGCCCGAGTTTTTGCCTCAGCAACCGCCGAAGCCGCGGCCCGTCTGGCCCGTCGGTACCTATCAGCTTCTTCCAGGGTCCCACTGGCCAAAAAGGCCCGATAGGACTCCTTCTTCAGCTTGACGGCTTCCCTCACCACTGGTGTCCACCAGCAGGTTCGAGGGTTGCCGCCATGACAGGCACCGACCACCTTACGGCCACAACTCCGACCAGCTGCCTCGGCAATGGAGTCACGGAACATGGCCCATTCAATGTCCCCCACCTCAAATATGGTTGAAGCTCTGCCGGAGGTGGGAGTTAAAGCTCCTTCTGACGGGGGATTCTGACAAACGCTCCCAGCAGACCCTCACAATACGTTTGGGCCTGCCAGGTCTGATCGGCATCCTCCCCCACCAGCGGAGCCAACTCACCACCAGGTGGTGATCAGTTGACAGCTCCGCCCCTCTCTTCACCCGAGTGTCCAGGACATACGGCCGCAAGTCTGATGATATAACCACAAAGTCGATCATCGAACTGCGGCCAAGGGTGTCCTGGTGCCAAGTGCACATATGGAGACCCTTATGCCTGAACATGGTGTTCGTTATGGACAGTCTATGACTGGCACAGAAGTCCAACAACATAACACCACTCTGATTCAGATCGGGGGGGCCGTTCCTCCCAATCACACCCCTCCAGGTCTCACTGTCATTGCCCACGTGAGCATTGAAGTCCCCTAGCAGAATGAGGGAGTCTCCGGTAGGAGCATTCTCCAGTGCCTCCCCCAGAGACTCCAAAAAGGGTAGGTTCGGCTACTAAAAGGTGTGAAAGTACGACCATGGTTTGTAAAAAGCGGGTAAGAGAAGGTGCGAATGCCCGAAAATGTATGATCAAAAGAGGGAGCGGAGGTGTTCGGCTGCAAGAAGGTGTGAATGTACACCCATAATTACTGAAAAATGGGTAAGAAAAGGTGCGAATGCCTAACTATACATAATCAAAAGCAGGAGTGGATGTGTTCGGCTCCAAGAAGGGTTGAATGTCTGATCATAGTTTGTAAAAAGCAGGTAAGAAAAGGTTTGACTGCCCGAACATACACCATCAAAAGAGGGAGCGGAGGTGTTCCGCTGTAAGAAGGTGTGAATGTCCGACCATAGTTGGTAAAAAGCGGGTAAGAAAAGGTTAAAATACCCGACTGTACACAATCAATAGCAGGAGCGGAGTTGTTCGGCTACTAAAAGATGTGAAAGTCCGACCATGGTTTGTAAAACGCGGGTAAGAAAAGGTGCTAATGCCCGACAATGTATGATCAAAAGAGGGAGTGGAGGTTTTCGGCTGAAAGAAGGTCTGAATGTCCAACTATAATTTGTAAAAACCGGGTAAGAAAAGGCTTGAAAGCCCGACTATACACCATCATAAGCGGGAGAGGAGGTGTTCAGCTGCAAGAAGGTGTGAATGTCCACCCATAATTACTGAAAAATGGGTAAGAAAAGATGCGAATGCCCAAACATACATCATCAAAAGCAGGAGTGGATGTGTTGGGCTACAAGAAGGTTTGAAAGTCCGACCATAGTTTGTAAAAAACGGGTAAGAAAAGGTGCGAATGCCCGACAATGTATGATCAAAAGAGGGAGCGGAGGTTTTTGGCTACAAGAAGGTTTGAATGTCCGACCATAGTTTGTAAAAAGCAGGTAAGAAAAGGTTCAAATGCCTGACAATACACCATCAAAAGCGGGAGCGGAGGTGTTCCCCTGTAAGACGGTGTGAATGTCCGACCATAGTTGGTAAAAAGCGGGTAAGAAAAGGTTAAAATACCCGACTGTACACAATCAATAGCGGGAGCGGAGTTGTTCAGCAACAAGAAGGTGTGAAAGTCCAACCATGGTTTGTAAAAAGCTGCTAAGAAAAGGTTCGAATGCCCGAATATATACCATCAAAAGCGGGAGCGGAGGTGTTCGGCTGCAAGAAGGTGTGAACGTCCGACCAAAGTTTGTAAAAAGCAGTTAAGAAAAGGTTCGAATATCCAACCAAACATAATCAAAAGCGGGAGCAGAGCTGTTCGACTGCAAGTAGGTGTGAATGTCCAGCCATAATTACTCACAAACGGGTAAGAAAAGGTAGTATTGCCAGACCATACATGATCAAAACAGGGAGCTGAGGTGGTTCAGCACCAAGGTGTGAATGTCTGACTATAGTTTGTAAAAAGCGGGTAAGATAAGGTGCGAATGCCCGACAATGTATGATCAAAAGAGGGAGCAGAGGTTTTCGGCTGCAAGAAGGTCTGAATGTCCATCCAAAATTCCTGAGAAATGGGTAAAAAATAGGTGCGAATGCCAAACCATACATCATCAAAAGCAGGAGTGGATGTGTTCGGCTACAAGAAGATTTGAATGTCCATCAATAATTGCTTTAAAACATGAAAGAAAATTTTCGAATATCAAACCGCACATGATCATAAGCGGGAGAGGAGTTGTTCAGCTGCAAGAAGGTGTGAATGTCCACCCATAATTACTGAAAAATGGGTAAGAAAAGGTGAAAATGCCCAACCATACATCATCAAAAGCAGGAGTGGATGTGTTCGGCTACAAGAAGGTTTGAATGTCTGACCATAGTTTGTAATAAGCGGGTAAGAAAAGGTTTGAATGCCCCGAACATAGACCATCAAAAGAGGGAGCGGAGGTGTTCCGCTGTAAGAAGGTGTAAATGTCCGACCATAGTTGGTAAAAAGCGGGTAAGAAAAGGTTAAAATACCCGACTGTACACAATCAATAGCGGGAGCGGAGTTGTTTGGCTACAAGAAGGTGTGAAAGTCCGACCACGGTTTGTAAAAAGCGGGTAAGAAAAGGTTCGAATGCCCGAATATATACCATCAAAAGTGGAAGTGGATGTGTTCGGCTGCAAGAAGGTGTGAACGTCCGACCAAAGTTTGTAAAAAGCAGTTAAGAAAAGGTTCGAATATCCAACCAAACATAATCAAAAGCGGGAGCAGAGCTGTTCGACTGCAAGTAGGTGTGAATGTCCAGCCATAATTACTCACAAACGGGTAAGAAAAGGTAGTATTGCCAGACCATACATGATCAAAACAGGGAGCTGAGGTGGTTCAGCACCAAGGTGTGAATGTCTGACTATAGTTTGTAAAAAGCGGGTAAGATAAGGTGCGAATGCCCGACAATTTATGATCAAAAGAGGGAGCAGAGGTTTTCGGCTGCAAGATGGTCTGAATGTCCATCCAAAATTCCTGAGAAATGGGTAAAAAATAGGTGCGAATGCCAAACCATACATCATCAAAAGCAGGAGTGGATGTGTTCGGCTACAAGAAGATTTGAATGTCCATCAATAATTGCTTTAAAACATGAAAGAAAATTTTCGAATATCAAACCGCACATGATCATAAGCGGGAGAGGAGTTGTTCAGCTGCAAGAAGGTGTGAATGTCCACCCATAATTACTGAAAAATGGGTAAGAAAAGGTGAAAATGCCCAACCATACATCATCAAAAGCAGGAGCGGAGGTGTTCCGCTGTAAGAAGGTGTAAATGTCCGACCATAGTTGGTAAAAAGCGGGTAAGAAAAGGTTAAAATACCCGACTGTACACAATCAATAGCGGGAGCGGAGTTGTTTGGCTACAAGAAGGTGTGAAAGTCCGACCACGGTTTGTAAAAAGCGGGTAAGAAAAGGTTCGAATGCCCGAATATATACCATCAAAAGTGGAAGTGGATGTGTTCGGCTGCAAGAAGGTGTGAACGTCCGACCAAAGTTTGTAAAAAGCAGTTAAGAAAAGGTTCGAATATCCAACCAAACATAATCAAAAGCGGGAGCAGAGCTGTTCGACTGCAAGTAGGTGTGAATGTCAGATCATAATTTGTAAAAAGTTGATGAGAAAGGGTGAGAATGCCCGGCTATACACCATCAAATGCGGGAGTGGAAGTGTTCGGCTGTGAGTAGGTGTGAATGTCCGACCATAATTGCTGAAAAATGTGTTAGAAGAGACTAGAATGCCGGACAAGACATCATCAAATGCGGGAGCGGAGTTGTTCGGCTGTGAGTAGGTGTGAATCTCCGAGTATAGTTTGTAAAAAGGGGGTAAGAATAGGTTCGAATGCCCGAACAGACACTATCAAAACAGGGAGCTGAGGTGGCTCAGCTGCAAGGTGTGAATGTCTGACTATAGTTTGTAAATAAGGTGCGAATGCCCAACAATGTATAATCAAAAGAGGGAGCGGAGGTTTTCGGCTACAAGAAGGTTTGAATGTCCGACCATAGTTTGTAAAAAGCGGGTAAGAAAAGGTTCACGCGCCTGACTATACACCATCAAAAGCGGGAGCAGAGGTGTTCCGCTGTAAGACGGTGTGAATGTCCGACCATATTTGGTAAAAAGCGGGTAAGAAAAGGTTAAAATACCCGACTGTACACAATCAATAGCGGGAGAGGAGGTGTTCAGCTGCAAGAAGGTGTGAATGTCCACCCATAATTACTGAAAAATGGGTAAGAAAAGGTGCGAATGCCCAACCATACATTATCAAAAGCAGGTGTGAATGTCAGATCATAATTTGCAAAAAGCTGATGAGAAAGGGTGAGAATGCCCGACTATACACCATCAAATGCGGGAGCGGAGTTGTTCGGCTGTGAGTAAGTGTGAATGTCCGACCATAATTGCTGAAAAATGTGTTAGAAAAGGTAAGAATGCCGGTCCATACATCATCAAAAGCGGGAGAGGTGGTGTTCGGCTGCAAGTAGGTGTGAATGTCCAGCCATAATTACTAACAAACGGGTAAGAAAAGGTAGTATTGCCATACCATACATGATCAAAACAGGGAGCGGAGGTGGTTCAGCTGCAAGAAGGTGTGAATGTCCGACTAAAGTTCAAATATATTAACAAAAGCGGGAGGAGAGGTCTTCGGATGAGAGTGGTTGAGAATTTCCAAAAATAATCTATAAAATGCGGTGAAAAAAAAGGTGTGATAGAACACTAAAAGGTGGAGCGGAAGTGTTCGGCTGCAAGAAGGTGTGAACGTCCGACCAAAGTTTGTAAGAAGCAGTTAAGACAAGGTTCGAATATCCAACCAAACATAATCAAAAGCGGGAGCAGAGGTGTTCGACTGCAAGTAGGTGTGAATGTCCAGCCATAATTACTCACAAACGGGTAAGAAAAGGTAGTATTGCCAGACCATACATGATCAAAACAGGGAGCTGAGGTGGTTCAGCACCAAGGTGTGAATGTCTGACTATAGTTTGTAAAAAGCGGGTAAGATAAGGTGCGAATTCCCGACAATGTATGATCAAAAGAGGGAGCAGAGGTTTTCGGCTGCAAGAAGGTCTGAATGTCCACCCAAAATTCCTGAGAAATGGGTAAAAAATAGGTGCGAATGCCAAACCATACATCATCAAAAGCAGGAGTGGATGTGTTCGGCTACAAGAAGATTTGAATGTCCATCAATAATTGCTTTAAAACATGAAAGAAAATTTTCGAATATCAAACCGCACATGATCATAAGCGGGAGAGGAGTTGTTCAGCTGCAAGAAGGTGTGAATGTCCACCCATAATTACTGAAAAATGGGTAAGAAAAGGTGAAAATGCCCAACCATACATCATCAAAAGCAGGAGTGGATGTGTTCGGCTACAAGAAGGTTTGAATGTCTGATCATAGTTTGTAAAAAGCTGGTAAGAAAAGGTTCGAATGCCCGAACATAGACCATCAAAAGAGGGAGCGGAGGTGTTCCGCTGTAAGAAGGTGTAAATGTCCGACCATAGTTGGTAAAAAGCGGGTAAGAAAAGGTTAAAATACCCGACTGTACACAATCAATAGCGGGAGCGGAGTTGTTCGGCTACAAGAAGGTGTGAAAGTCCGACCAAAGTTGGCAAAAAGCAGTAAAGAAAAGGTTCGAATATCCAAACATAATTAAAAGCGATAGAGATTGTGTTCAGCTGCAAGTAGGTGTCAATATCCAGCCATAATTACTCACAAACTGGTAAGAAAATGTAGTATTGCCAGACCATACATGATCAAAACAGGGAGCGGAGGTGGTTTAGCTGCAAAAAGGGGTGAATGTCCAACTAAAGTTCAAATATATTAACAAAAGCGGGAGGAGAGGTCTTCGGATTAGAGTGGTTGAAATTTCCAACCATAATCTATAAAATGCGGTGAAAAAAAAAGGTGTGAAGGAATGAATTTTATAGCAAAATCCGAAATCATGCATAACTCTGCATAAGGAACGTATTGCTCAACCAAAGGGATGCTTCTTTCTCATTCAGGGTAATATGAGGAACTTTATGCTTGATACATTTTAGACATGGATAACTATGAAGGACAAAGCAATTTTAACTTGGTTTGAGCAAAGCAATTCATTTTATAGGAAAATCCGAAATCGTGCAGGACTCATGAAAGTAAGCTTATTCTCGGATTCCTGATCCTCCAGTGTTGCTCTTTCCTATACTGCAAAATACAGCCTTGTTCTTTGTTGAAATCGATATAGACATTGATAAATATGAAGGACAAAGCAGTTTCCACTTTGTTTGAGTGAAGGAATTAATTTTATAGCAAAATCCCAAATCAAGCAGAACGTATGAAAATAAAGCGTGTTTTCGGATTCCTGATCCTTCAGTGTTGCTATTTCTTCTACTGCAAAATACAATGTTGTTCTTTGTTGAAGTCAATCTAGACATTGATAAATATGAAGGACAAAGCAGTTTTAACATAGTTTGAGTAAAGGAATTCATTTTATACATAAAATCCCAAATCATGCAGAACGTATGAAAATAAGCTTATTCTCGGATTACTGATCCTTCAGTGTTGCTATTTCTTCTACTGCAAAATCCAGTGTTGTTCTTTGTTGAAGTCAATCTAGACATTGATAAATATGAAGGACAAAGCAGTTTTAACATAGTTTGAGTGAAGGCATTCATTTATAGTAAAATCAATAATCGTGCAGAACTCATGAAAATAAGCTTATTCTCGGATTCCTAAAACTTTTGATTTGCTCTTTCTTTACTGCAAAGTACAATGTTGTTCTTTGTTGAAGTCGATCTAGACATTGATAAATATGAAGGACAAAGCAGTTTTCACTTGGTTTGAGTGAAGGATTTGCAGCTGAAAACCTCCCGCTCCCGCTTTTGATTGTGTATAGTCGGAATTTCGAGCCTTTTCTTACCCGGTTTTTAGAAATTATGGTTGGACATTCAGACCTTGCAGCCGAAGACCTCTACTCCCTCTTTTGATCATATATTGTCGGGCATTCGCACCTTGTCTTACCCGCTTTTTACAAACTATAGTCAGACATTCACACCTTGCAGCTGAACCACCTCAGCTCCCTGTTTTGATCATGTATGGTCTGGCAATACTACCATTTCTTACCCGTTTGTGAGTAATTATGGCTGGACATTCACACCTACTTGCAGTCGAACACCTCCGCTTCCGCTTTTGATGGTATAAATTCGGGCATTCGAACATTTTTTTACCAGCTTTTTACAAACCATGGTTGGACTTTCACACCTTCTTGTAGCCGAACAACTCCGCTCCCCCTATTGATTGTGTACAGTCGGGTATTTTAACCTTTTCTTACCCGTTTTTTACCAACTATGGTCGGACATTCACACCTTCTTACAGCGGAACACCTCCGCTCCCTTTTTTGATGGTGTATGTTTGGGCATTCGAACCTTTTCTTACCCGCTTTTTACAAACTATGCTCGGACATTCAAACCTTCTTGTAGCCGAACACATCCACTCCTGCTTTTGATGATGTATGGTTGGGCATTCAAACCTACTTGTTGCCTGCTTTTCATTAATTTTGGGTGGACATTCACACCTTGTCACAGCCAAACACTTCCGCTCCCTGTTTTGATCATGTATGGTTGGACATTCGCACCTTTTCTCACCCGCTTTTTGCCAACTATGGTCGGCTGTTCACAGCTTCCTCTCCACCATACTTGTATGGTGGGATATTCACACCCACTTGCATCCGAAGACCTTTTGTTGATATTTAGTCGGTCATTCGCAGCTTACCCGCTTTTGGCAAACTATGGCCTTCATGCAGCCAAACACCTCTGATCTCACTTTTGATGATGTAAGGTTGGGCATTCAGACCTTGCTTCACCTGCTTTTCACCAAATATAGTCGGACATTCACACCTTCTTGCAGCCAAACACTTCCGCTCCACCTTTTAGTGTTCTATCACACCTTTTTTTTCACCGCATTTTATAGATTATGGTTGGAAATTCTCAACCACTCTCATCCGAAGACCTCTCCTCCCGCTTTTGTTAATATATTTGAACTTTAGTCGGACATTCACACCTTCTTGCAGCTGAACCACCTCCGCTCCCTGTTTTGATCATGTATGGTCTGGCAATACTACCTTTTCTTACCCGTTTGTTAGTAATTATGGCTGGACATTCACACCTACTTGCAGCCGAACACCACCTCTCCCGCTTTTGATGATGTATGGACTGGCATTCTTACCTTTTCAAACACATTTTTCAGCAATTATGGTCGGAGATTCACACTTACTCACAGCCGAACAACTCCGCTCCCGCATTTGATGGTGTATAGTCGGGCATTCTCACCCTTTCTCATCAGCTTTTTGCAAATTATGATCTGACATTCACACCTGCTTTTGATAATGTATGGTTTGGCATTCGCACCTTTTCTTACCCATTTTTCAGTAATTATGGGTGGACATTCACACCTTCTTTCAGCTGAACACCTCCTCTCCCGCTATTGATTGTGTACAGTCGGGTATTTTAGCCTTTTCTTACCCGCTTTTTACCAAATATGGTCGGACATTCACACCGTCTTACAGCGGAACACCTCTGCTCCCGCTTTTGATGGTGTATAGTCAGGCATTTGAACCTTTTCTTACCCGCTTTTTACAAACTATGGTCGGACATTCAAACCTTCTTGTAGCCGAAAACCTCCGCTCCCTCTTTTGATTATACATTGTTGGGCATTCGCACCTTATTTACAAACTATAGTCAGACATTCACACCTTGCAGCTGAGCCACCTCAGCTCCCTGTTTTGATAGTGTATGTTCGGGCATTCGAACCTATTCTTACCCCCTTTTTACAAACTATGCTCGGAGATTCACACCTACTCACAGCCGAACAACTCCGCTCCCGCATTTGATGATGTCTTGTCCGGCATTCTAGTCTCTTCTAACACATTTTTCAACAATTATGGTTGGACATTCACACCTACTCACAGCCGAACAGTTCCGCTCCCGCATTTGATGGTGTATAGCCGGGCATTCTCACCCTTTCTCATCAGCTTTTTGCAAATTATGATCTGACATTCACACCTACTTGCAGTCGAACAGCTCTGCTCCCGCTTTTGATTATGTTTGGTTGGATATTCGAACCTTTTCTTAACTGCTTTTTACAAACTTTGGTCGGACGTTCACACCTTCTTGCAGCCGAACACATCCACTTCCACTTTTGATGGTATATATTCGGGCATTCGAACCTTTTCTTACCCGCTTTTTACAAACCGTGGTCGGACTTTCACACCTTCTTGTAGCCAAACAACTCCGCTCCCGCTATTGATTGTGTACAGTCGGGTATTTTAACCTTTTCTTACCCGCTTTTTACCAACTATGGTCGGACATTTACACCTTCTTACAGCGGAACACCTCCGCTCCCGCTTTTGATGGTGTATAGTCAGGCATTTGAACCTTTTCTTACCCGCTTTTTACAAACTATGGTCGGACATTCAAACTTTCTTGTAGCCGAACACATCCACTCCTGCTTTTGATGATGTATGGTTGGGCATTTTCACCTTTTCTTACCCATTTTTCAGTAATTATGGGTGGACATTCACACCTTCTTGCAGCTGAACAACTCCTCTCCCGCTTATGATCATGTGCGGTTTGATATTCGAAAATTTTCTTTCATGTTTTAAAGCAATTATTGATGGACATTCAAATCTTCTTGTAGCCGAACACATCCACTCCTGCTTTTGATGATGTATGGTAACCTTTTCTTACCCGCTTTTTACAAACTATGGTCGGATATTCAAACCTTCTTGTAGCCAAAACACTCCGCTCCCTCTTTTGATCATACATTGTCGGGCATTCGCACCTTATCTTACCCGCTTTTTACAAACTATAGTCAGACATTCACACCTTGCAGCTGAACCACCTCCGCTCCCTGTTTTGATCATGTATGGTCTGGCAATACTACCTTTTCTTACCCGTTTGTGAGTAATTAATCCCAAAATATTGAGCATAAAATAAGTCTTTATGCTGATGATGTATTACTTTTCCTTCAGAACTCACAGACGTCTCTCAGTCACACGATCACACTCATAAATAAATTCTCAGCACTTTCTGACTACTCTATCAACTGGTCTAAGACCACAGTTCTGCCCATTAACTGTAGGGTCCATAATATACCTGCGATCACTTTACAGTCAGGAAATATTAGATATTTAGGCATAAACATTTCCTCCAGGCTCTCAGAGCTAACAAAGCTAAATTATGTGCAATTATTAAAGACAGTAGAGGACGATCTCTCGTTGGAAGTCCTTACCTATATCACTTATGGGGAGAGTTACATCCATTAAAATGATGATACTACCAAAAGTTAACTATTTGTTCTCAATGATCTGGTTTAAGTCACTAGATTCATGCATCTCCAAATTTCTGTGGAAAAACAAACCACCACGTCTTAGTTTAAAAACCCTACAGAAGACCAAGGACAGTGGTGGATTAGATTTACCTCATTTTCGGCACTATTCCTTAGACAATAGGTTACAATATATATCAAAATGGTTTAAACCTTGTTGTTGTCACAGTTCCCAGAGACGTTGTAATCGTTGAGGATTCTATATTCACCCCCTCATTAGAGGCACGTAATGCAGATTGATGACACTGAATCTTCTTCTCTGTTCATTGGTGGCATCATTCCCAGCATCGTAAGTGTTCGTGGCATTGTTAGCCTCTTCTTCTGGATCTTGATATCGAGAATCCTTTTGTATTTCTGGTTTGTCAGTCCTCTGTCTTCGTTCACCGGAGTCTTTGTCTTTTTGTCCTTGAGTTTGGTGATTTTTTCTTCTTTTGATGCCTTGACACAATGTGACAGGTGATACCACGTGGGAGATCCTGTAACTTGGATTGCTGTCCCTGTGCTGCGAAATGGCTGTGCTGCTCAAATGGTCTCTCCTTCATCATGGTTACATGCTGCCATTCCGACATCTCGCCATTCCGACATGGGTCTCCAATTGTCGGAATGGCGACACTTAATTTTTTATCAAACGTCCCACCATTCCGACACTTTTTTCCTCCTATGGTCGGAATGGCGGTATGTTTTTTGTTTTTTTTAACCTACCGCCATTCCGACAGTTCCTTTTAATAGCCTATTTTTTACCCAAAACAATTTGCACTAATGATATGCCGGCGCAAATACGCCCTAAAGTTTGTCGCACAAGCTTTGCACATGCAGAGGCCACAGCCTCGCAAACAAACTTTAATAATCTATTATCAAAATCCCCTGAATTTCAAATATAAAAATACAGATATTAATGTAACTCTGGCGAGACTGAAACTGATTAAGCAGAAATACAGTGTCAGTGAGCTGTCACAGCAGCCAGCTGGAGCGGAGCTCTCCACAGAGCCCATGCGTCTTTTGCACGCTGTCATCATATGCAAAAGTAATAATTGCAATTACAGATATCACGGCTACTGCACAGGACACAGTTGCGAGCACTCTGCCTTGCCTTGCCAATAGGAGAAGATAGAAATGACAGCATAGAACGTATAAAACACAACAAAATGCAGTAAAAACGTTTATTCATGTTATTCACGTGATTTATGAGTACTCACTCCAATTTTGGGAAGCGCGGATGGGTTTTGCGCATTTGGCACAAACACACAGCCGCAACGGTTGTAGCTTTATACAGCCTGTTGATATCTTAAGGACCTAACTGGTCACACCTGGGACTAAATGTCATGTAGAGATTGTTTTTACATGACATTACAGCTGAACATATAGCTTTCATCCACAAACCAAGGTGGGAGAGCCCGAAGACGCATGTGCCAGACGCACATAGGCATGCGTAAAACCAATTTTGACCACTTCATACTGTTTATTTGCTTTCTTTTAGTTAACTTTCGTTTCTTTTGGATTCTTGTGCGTGTTATGGAGCCGTTTTGGTCCATGTTTGTAAGCCTTTTTTTCCTGGATTAAATTTTCGGAAGTTGAAACAAGTGGCATTGGAGTGTGTGATTGAAAACCACCGCGGACTGCTTCTCCTCCTCCAGTTGCCGAGACTTTGTGTTTTTCATAACGCTTGTCTATAAACATGTTAAACATATAAATTGCATGAACAGAAAGAAGGGACTCACCTGTTGAGTAACACACATTTCCTTATACGGAAAGCCTTGTCGGAATGGTGGGACATTTGAACGTCAGAATAGCGGGATGTCGCAATGGTGGGATGTCGGAATGGTGGGACGTTTGCATGTCGGAATGGTGGTATGTCGGAATGGTGGTATGTCGGAATGGTGGGATGTCGGAATAGCGGGATGTCGGAATGGCGGGATTTCGGAATGGGTGTTGCCACCCCCTTCATCATATACACAGTTATTTATACATCACCTTCCACCATGAAGCGTTGTCCCTTTTTGTTTCTCTCTTTGTTCTTAAAATGCTGTTATGCATGTCTAAACCAATCCATTAAATTAGATCATTTTGGCAGTAAAGCGATCTACAATGTGCTTGGTCGCAAAGCTGCTCATCTGTGGTAAACAGCTCTTCAGAAAGGCATTCTTCAATTGATTTCACTAATTCTATGTAATAATTTTGTGATTTCCTACAAAACTACACTTCTTCTCCCATCTGTCTGAGTATTTAATATTGTCTGGGTCCCGTTAAAACATGTATTTTTCCCATCTAATTCCTTGTTTGCTTTAAAACAAGTATTCCCCATTTTCTATCCCTTCAGTAGCCAACCAGTTTGTATGGAGTACACTGGAGCAACATGACTGATCAGTAAAACACTGCTTTTGTTGTCACCGCAAGGCTTCCCCCGTCGGTTGTTTCACTGAGACACTACTGAGTAACTATAACTCAACACAGTTTATACACATAACATTCCTATACATACTAACAAACAAACAAACAATTATTTATCGCAATTTTCTCATCTCTGTTTGAACGTACACCCAGGTAAATATTCCTGTAGTCTTCTCATACCGACTATGGACCCATTCATTGTTTAACTTCACTGTTTTGCAAATCCTAATTGAATATTACACATTGACATTGAACTTTACTTGATAAGCAGGTCTTCATTGCATTCAGCAGCCTATATGTGAGCATCTATGTGTAAGCTGTTCTTCTTTGCATTTATCAGCAGCAAGCAATTCTTCATTGCACATGCATATGAAAATAGTAAAACAATTCCAATGCGTTAGCGAAACCTTCTATATCAGGAGTGTCCATCATGATGCTGGGAATAGAACCTCTTTCCCAGAATAGTTCAACCTTCATTACTCAACTGATCATAACTCCGCAATGAGCACATTTCAAAGTATCATTCCTCTACATATATTCAAAAATCTATGTGTAAATGTTTAATATTTCTTATATTTGTTGATGTCATTCTGTGTGCATGTGGCCTAAACCCAATCTCTGTGTGGCAATTTTAATTTAAACAAGTTGAACTCTGCCTCTGATCATTTAAAAAAGATGTGTACCAATATCAACCTTTCTCAGGTAATTACAGATCCTACAAAACCAAAGAGATCCTTCAAGGTTGTCCCTGATTGGCTCAATCTTAACAAATCAAAGGTAGAAAATCCGCAGTATCTGAACTTGGTGTTAGTTATCACTGCTCAATAGCCTGTATCAGAATTGCAAAAATGAAAACATTAGGTCCACGCTTGGTATCCAGATCCTGAAACATCTCCATGAGCAGGCTTTTTTTTAACTGATCTGTTGAATAGTTATATGACACTGTTAAAATCCCAGATGAAGATCTAGCACTTGACCATTTTTGTAAATCTTCTAATTCCATAGTTGATAAACACGCCCCTTTTAAAAAGTATAGAACTTAGAACAGGTCTATCCCTGGCTTTCGGCAGAACTGTCTTCTTTACTTTTTTTTCCCCTTGTCCTGTTCAGCATTATGTCAGAAGAATTGTAGTCTGAATACCTTTGATGCCAAACAGATTTGTTTTGCCAAGGGAAGTTTTATAAATGTAAAGCTCCCCTTGATGCCCATTTATTTATTTCTGTTTACAATATATGACATGAACTGAACTGAACCGGACCGGGGGACAAGGAAAGAAGAAGAGGAAAGAAGAGGAAACAGAACAAAAATAGAAACAAAAACCAGACAACCAGCTGCTACACCTGTAAAAAACAAAACAGACAACAATCCATGGCCTATGAGGGGAATCCAGCCTTAGCGCCACCAGGAGCACCTAAAAGCAGACAAGCAGAGAAAAAACAAACACACAAACAAACAAAAACAAGCACAAGAAGCGGCAATCGCATACAACACAGCTGTGGATATAGATGACCTGAGACGACATGATAATACATCAACTGCTTAGTGACCATGCTACTGGACTAATGAATGTGTGTGTGTGTGTGTGAGAACATGCAACACCCATGGCACAGGACCTACATGATAACCGTGCTTAGTTATGAGTGTATAAGCGTACAGGGCCACAATCCACAGCCCCCCCCCCCAAGCAATCAGAAGCAGGCAGAGAGGGCCACAAGACCCAGGCCACCAGCAGCCCCCACAGAGCACAGAACGCAGGCAGCCCACCGCAGGGGCAACCACGCATCCACCCAGAAGACTGCAGAGGAAGCCCCCGGAAAGAGCCCCCATAAGCATAGGGCAGAGGCACTCCGGGAACCAGGGGTAACAGCCCACCGACCCCGCCAGGCCCCAGCCGCCCAGACATGGGCCGTGCACTGGACCTGGGCCCCAGGAGCCCGAGCGCCCCCAAACCCCCCGGCAGAGGCCCCACCCAATACCCAGGAGGGCCAAGCGCCCCAGACAGCCACAAAGTGGGTCAGCGCCTGCCCCAGCGCCCCTGGCCAAGTTCCCTGGGAGTCAAGACGTGCCCACAGGTGGGTGAAGTCGCGAGCAGTGGGGAGAGGCAACGCTGATGCCCCATCGGGAGAAACACAGGCAGGCCAGGCGACAGCAAGTCCCAGATCCAGGCCCAATCATTACCACACACACTTTCACGTCCCATACATCCACACATCCACACATCCTACCTCCCTCGACTCTGCTGGGGTGTAGTGCAGCGGGCACACCAGGAGGCCAGCAACCCCCCAGCCACCACAGACCCCGAACCAGCAGAACAATTAATTAATCCTCCTGGCCCCTCCTGCCCCGAGCAGACACCAGGAAGCAGGGGTGTGCGAAGAAGACCCCTCCCCTCACCCTTCTGGCTCTTCAATATTTTCTAATAGTGAGCAATTAAAATTGAGGGGCAGCCAAACTTGTAGAACTGGGAGCGCGGCACTCTGGGCAGCCTACATACCCAAAGAGCCCCGCCCACCAGATGCCACTCAGTGTAACCACCCCCCAAGACCTAATGTGTGTGTGTGAGTGTGTTTGATAAGTACTAATGTCTAAGGTGTAATTAAAACAGGGGCAGGGAACTGCAGAGTGCAACCAAAGGGGACCACCTACGTGGCCCCATCCACTG
Organism: Leuresthes tenuis; assembly: GCF_036924035.1. Lineage (NCBI taxonomy): Eukaryota > Metazoa > Chordata > Actinopteri > Atheriniformes > Atherinopsidae > Leuresthes > Leuresthes tenuis. Next base: position 25,914,668 of record NW_027325362.1, read on the forward strand.
CACCCCACCGAACACACACGCCCCCAAAACCCTTCATGTGTGAGTGTGTGCTGTGTACAGGAGCCAGAAGGGAGAGGGGTATGGGGATATATAACGGGGGAGCTACTCTCCCCCAGAGAGGGCAGCCAGGGACTGGCTGCAATAGGCATCCCCGCTACCTGGGAGCCAACAATGGGCAGGAGGGCCTGATGTCCACCAGGCTCGGGGCCTGCAGCGACCATATTCCGGGAGCTACTGTACCCCCAGAAGGTACCCATCCCGCCCCACCCCACTCAACCCAACCCCACCCAGGAGGACCTCTACAAAAAACAAACAAACAACATCAAAAAACAAACAAACAAACCACCCGGTCACACCAGTCGCAGCAGCCCGGGCCTGAGACCCACCATCACCCAGCAACCCACCACCACCACTATGTGATAAAACTAATCAGAGGGGACCAGAGAGAATGAAATTCAGTCAATTGATGTTTTGAGGAGGCAGACATTGTTTCCATGCTAATATAATCTAAAAGAAAATTTCTAAACTGGTTAATACACAGATTGTTCTTCGCTTTCCAGTTCATGAGAATAGTTTTCTTTGCGATACATAACACTGTGACAACCATGTGTGCTGAGTTAATTTCCATGTTGATGTTGTCTAAGTCACCCAGTATGCACAGTGTGGGGCATGCAGGGATGCTACACTTTAGCCATGTTGATAGGTCCTCACAGACTTCAAGCCAGAACTTCTGGACAGGCGCAGAAAAACCACAAAGCGTGTGCATAATCATCAGGTGTGTTATCTGTGCAATGTGAGCAGATGTTTGAGTGTGTTAGACCCATCCTGAACATCCTTTGTCCTGTATAGTGTGTTCTATGAAGGATTTTGTATTGTATGAGCTGTAAATTAGGATTTCGAGTCTTTATGAAGGTGTTCAAACATATTTGTGGTTAGAAGCTATGACCAGAACTGATGGATAAATCTGCCTCCCATTTTGAGGATGGAAGAGACATTGTGTCATCTATCTTAGACAATAATTTATATATTTTTGATAGTAGTTTTGGGGTACAGATGCTTAGAAATTCTGCTACCCTAGTCGGGGGTTGTAAGTCTGGTTGGTGGAGGATATATCCATCCATCCATCCATCATCTGTCGCTTATCCGGGGGTCGGGTCGCGGGGGCAGCAGCTTGAGCAGAGAAACCCAGACGTCTCTGTCCCCGGCCACTTCCTCCAGCTCTTCCGGGGGGACCCCGAGGCGTTCCCAGGCCAGCCGAGAGACATAGTCTCTCCAACGTGTCCTGGGTCTCCCCCGGGGTCTCCTCCCAGTGGGACGTGCCCGGAACACCTCCCCAGGGAGGCGCCCAGGGTGCATCCTAACCAGATGCCCGAGCCACCTCATCTGACTCCTCTCAATGCGGAGGAGCAGCGGTTCTACTCCGAGCCCCTCCCGGATGACTGAGCTTCTCACCCCATCTCTAAGGGAGAGCCCAGACACCCTGCGGAGGAAACCCATTTCGGCCGCTTGTATTCGCGATCTTGTTCTTTCGGTCACTACCCACAACTCGTGACCATAGGTGAGTTGGGAACGTAGATTGACCAGTAAGTACGCAGAGCCTGCAACACTGCAGGCGCCGCACCGATCCGCCCGTCAATCTCCCGCTCCATTCGTCCGTCACTCGTGAACAAGACCCCGAGATACTTGAACTCCTCCTCTTGGGGAAGGATCTCATTCCCGACCCGGAGAGAGCATTCCACCCTTTTCCGGCTGAGAACCATAGTCTCGGATTTGGAGGTGCTGATTCTCATCCCAGCCGCTTCACACTCGGCTGCGAATCACTCCAGTGAGAGCTGAAGGTCACGGCCTGACGACGCTAATAGAACCACATCATCTGCAAAAAGCAGAGACCCGATTCTGAGGTCGCCAAATGGGACACCCTCAACGCCCTGGCTCCGCCTAGAAATTCTGTCCATAAAAGTTAGGAACAGAATCGGTGACAAAGGGCAGCCCTGACGGAGTCCAACTCTCACCGGAAACGTATCCGACTTACTGCCGGCAATGCGGACCAAACTCTGGCACCGGTCATACAGAGACCGAACGGCCCCTATCAAGGGGTCCGGCACTCCATATTCCCGGAGCACCCCCCACAGGACTCCACGAGGGACACGGTCGAACGCTTTCTCCAAGTCCACAAAACACATGTAGACTGGTTGGGCGAACTCCCATGCACCCTCCAGGATCCTGCCGAGGGTATAGAGCTGGTCCACTGTTCCACGGCCAGGACGAAAGCCACACTGCATCTCCTGAATCCGAGGCTCGATTATCCGACGGATCCTCCTCTCCGATACCCCCGAATAGACCTTACCAGGGAGACTGAGGAGTGTGATACCCCTATAGTTGGAACACACCCTCCGGTCCCCCTTTTTAAAGAGGGGGACCACCACCCCAATCTGCCAGTCCAGAGGCACTGTCCCCGATGTCCACGCGATACTGCAGAGGCGTGTCAGCCAAGACAGCCCTACAACATCCAGAGCCTTGAGAAACTCAGGACGGACCTCATCCACCCCCGGGGCCTTGCCACCGAGGAGCTTTTTAACCACCTCGGCAACCTCAGCCCCAGAAATGGGTGGCCCCGTCTCCGAGCTCTCCGACTCTGCCTCTTCCGAGCACGTGTTGGTAGGATTGAGGAGTTCCTCGAAGTACTCCCCCCACCGACTCACAACATCCCTAGTTGAGGTCAGCAAAGCCCCGTCCCCACTGTAAACAGTGTTGACTGTGAGCCGCTTCCCCCCCCCTGAGACGCCGGATGGTGAACCAGAATCTTTTCGAGGCCGTCCGGAAATCGTTCTCCATGGTCTTGCCGAACTCCTCCCAGGCCCGAGTTTTTGCCTCACAACCGCCGAAGCCGTGGCCCGTCTGGCCCGTCGGTACCTATCAGCTTCTTCCAGGGTCCCACTGGCCAAAAAGGCCCGATAGGACTCCTTCTTCAGCTTGACGGCTTCCCTCACCACTGGTGTCCACCAGCAGGTTCGAGGGTTGCCGCCACGACAGGCACCGACCACCTTACGGCCACAACTCCGACCAGCTGCCTCGGCAATGGAGTCACGGAACATGGCCCATTCGGACTCAATGTCCCCCACCTCAAATATGGTTGAAGCTCTGCCAGAGGTGGGAGTTAAAGCTCCTTCTGACGGGGGATTCTGACAAACGCTCCCAGCAGACCCTCACAATACGTATGGGCCTGCCAGGTCTGATCGGCATCCTCCCCCACCAGCGGAGCCAACTCACCACCAGGTGGTGATCAGTTGACAGCTCCGCCCCTCTCTTCACCCGAGTGTCCAGGACATACGGCCGCAAGTCCGATGATACAACCACAAAGTCGATCATCGAACTGCGGCCAAGGGTGTCCTGGTGCCAAGTGCACATATGGACACCCTTATGCCTGAACATGGTGTTCGTTATGGACAGTCTATGACTGGCACAGAAGTCCAACAACATAACACCACTCTGATTCAGATCGGGGGGGCCGTTCCTCCCAATCACACCCCTCCAGGTCTCACTGTCATTGCCCACGTGAGCATTGAAGTCCCCCAGCAGAATGAGGGAGTCTCCGGTAGGAGCATTCTCCAGTGCCTCCCCCAGAGACTCCAAAAAGGGTAGGTACTCTGAACTGCTGTTTGGCGCATAGGCACAAACAACAGTCAGGACTCGTCCCCCCACCCAAAGGCGGAGGGAGGCTACCCTCTCGTTCACTGGGGTAAACCCCAATGTACTGGCACACAGCCGGGGGGCAATAAGTATGCCCACACCTGCTCTGCGCCTCTCACCACGGGCAACTCCAGAGTGGAAGAGAGTCCAACCCCTCTCAAGAGTACTGGTTCCAGATCCCAAGCCGTGCGTCGAGGTGAGTCCGACTATATCTAACGGTCTGATGAAGTTTCAACAATAAACAACAAACTTTGTATTATGAGAAAGAACCAGACTCATTCTTCAGGAATCCGAAAATAAGCTCTATTTTACGAGTTATGCACGAATTCGGATTCTCCTATAAAACGAATTCCTTAACTCAAACCATGTTAAGACTGCTTTGTCCTTCATATTTATTCATGTCTAATCAAGTTTCAATGATAAACAACGTTGTACTTTGTAGAATGAGAAAGAACTTCTTCAGCAATAAGCATCTCTCGACAAATGACGAAATACAGATTTTGCTATAAAATTAATTGCTATCAGCCTGACTTAAAACTGTTTGTCTTCCTTATTTATCCACTTCAAATCAAGTTTCAACAACTAAAAAAAATTTGTAGTTTGAGAAAGAACAACTTAATCTTGAGCAATCAGTATAAAAAGAGGGTAAGCAAAGGTGCGAATGTCAAACCATACATGATCAAAACAGGGAGCGGAGGTGTTTGGCTGAGACAAGGTGTGAATGTCCACCCATAATTAATGAAAAGCGGGCAACAAGTAGGTTCGAATGCCCAACCATACATCATCAAAAGCAGGAGTGGATATGTTCGGCTACAAGAAGGTTTGAACGTCTGACCATAGTTTGTAAAAAGCGGGTAAGAAAAGGTTCGAATGCCCGAACATACACCATCAAAGGAGGGAGCGGAGGTGTTCCGCTGTAAGAAGGTGTGAATGTCCGACCATAGTTGGTAAAAAACGGGTAAGAAAAGGTTAAAATACCCGACTGTACACAATCAGTAGCGGGTACGGAGTTGTTCGGCTACTAAAAGGTGTGAAAGTCCGACCATGGTTTGTAAAAAGCGGATAAGAAAAGGTGATAATGCCCGACAATGTATGATCAAAAGAGGGAGTTGAGGTTTTCGGCTGTAAGAAGGTCTGAATGTCCAACTATAATTTGTAAAAACCGGGTAAGAAAAGGCTTGAAAGCCCGACTATACACCATCATAAGCGGGAGAGGAGGTGTTCAGCTGTAAGAAGGTGTGAATGTCCACCCATAATTACTGAAAAATGGGTAAGAAAAGGTGCGAATGCCCAAACATACATCATCAAAAGCAGGAGTGGATGTGTTGGGCTACAAGAAGGTTTGAAAGTCCGACCATGGTTTGTAAAAAACGGGTAAGAAAAGGTGCGAATGCCCGACAATATATGATCAAAAGAGGGAGCGGAGGTTTTTGGCTACAAGAAGGTTTGAATGTCCGACCATAGTTTGTAAAAAGCGGGTAAGAAAAGGTTCAAATGCCTGACAATACACCATCAAAAGCGGGAGCGGAGGTGTTCCGCTGTAAGACGGTGTGAATGTCCGACCATAGTTGGTAAAAAGCGGGTAAGAAAAGGTTAAAATACCCGACTGTACACAATCAATAGCGGGAGCGGAGTTGTTCGGCTACAAGAAGGTGTGAAAGTCCAACCATGGTTTGTAAAAAGCTGCTAAGAAAAGGTTCTCCCACGTTGGTTTGTGGATGAAAGCTATATGTTCAGCTGTAATGTCATGTAAAAACAATCTCTACATGACATTTAGTCCCAGGTGTGACCAGTTAGGTCCTTAAGATATCAACAGGCTGTATAAAGCTACAACCGTTGAGGCTGTGTGTTTGTGCCAAATGCGCAAAACCCATCCGCGCTTCCCAAAATTGGAGTGAGTACTCATAAATCACGTGAATAACATGAATAAACGTTTTTACTGCATTTTGTTGTGTTTTATACGTTCTATGCTGTCATTTCTATCTTCTCCTATTGGCAAGGCAAGGCAGAGTGCTCGCAACTGTGTCCTGTGCAGTAGCCGTGATATCTGTAATTGCAATTATTACTTTTGCATATGATGACAGCGTGCAAAAGACGCATGGGCTCTGTGGAGAGCTCCGCTCCAGCTGGCTGCTGTGACAGCTCACTGACACTGTATTTCTGCTTAATCAGTTTCAGTCTCGCCAGAGTTACATTAATATCTGTATTTTTATATTTGAAATTCAGGGGATTTTGATAATAGATTATTAAAGTTTGTTTGCGAGGCTGTGGCCTCTGCATGTGCAAAGCTTGTGCGACAAACTTTAGGGCGTATTTGCGCCGGCATATCATTAGTGCAAATTGTTTTGGGTAAAAAATAGGCTATTAAAAGGAACTGTCGGAATGGCGGTAGGTTAAAAAAAACAAAAAACATACCGCCATTCCGACCATAGGAGGAAAAAAGTGTCGGAATGGTGGGACGTTTGATAAAAAATTAAGTGTCGCCATTCCGACAATTGGAGACCCATGTCGGAATGGCGAGATGTCGGAATGGCAGCATGTAACCATGATGAAGGAGAGACCATTTGAGCAGCACAGCCATTTCGCAGCACAGGGACAGCTATCCAAGTTACAGGATCTCCCACGTGGTATCACCTGTCACATTGTGTCAAGGCATCAAAAGAAGAAAAAATCACCAAACTCAAGGACAAAAAGACAAAGACTCCGGTGAACGAAGACAGAGGACTGACAAACCAGAAATACAAAAGGATTCTCGATATCAAGATCCAGAAGAAGAGGCTAACAATGCCACGAACACTTACGATGCTGGGAATGATGCCAGCAATGAACAGAGAAGAAGATTCAGTGTCATCAATCTGCATTACGTGCCTCTAATGAGGGGGTGAATATAGAATCCTCAACGATTACAACGTCTCTGGGAACTGTGACAACAACAAGGTTTAAACCATTTTGATATATATTGTAACCTATTGTCTAAGGAATAGTGCCGAAAATGAGGTAAATCTAATCCACCACTGTCCTTGGTCTTCTGTAGGGTTTTTAAACTAAGACGTGGTGGTTTGTTTTTCCACAGAAATTTGGAGATGCATGAATCTAGTGACTTAAACCAAGTAGCAGATGGTTTTATGGGGATCATTGAGAACAAATAGTTAACTTTTGGTAGTATCATCATTTTAATGGATGTAACTCTCCCCATAAGTGATATAGGTAAGGACTTCCAACGAGAGATCGTCCTCTACTGTCTTTAATAATAGCACATAATTTAGCTTTGTTAGCTCTGAGAGCCTGGAGGAAATGTTTATGCCTAAATATCTAATATTTCCTGACTGTAAAGTGATCGCAGGTATATTATGGACCCTACAGTTAATGGGCAGAACTGTGGTCTTAGACCAGTTGATAGAGTAGTCAGAAAGTGCTGAGAATTTATTTATGACTGTGATCGTGTGACTGAGAGACGTCTGTGAGTTCTGAAGGAAAAGTAATACATCATCAGCATAAAGACTTATTTTATGCTCAATATTTTGGGATTAATTACTCACAAACGGGTAAGAAAAGGTAGTATTGCCAGACCATACATGATCAAAACAGGGAGCGGAGGTGGTTCAGCTGCAAGGTGTGAATGTCTGACTATAGTTTGTAAAAAGCGGGTAAGATAAGGTGCGAATGCCCGACAATGTATGATCAAAAGAGGGAGCGGAGTGTTTTGGCTACAAGAAGGTTTGAATATCCGACCATAGTTTGTAAAAAGCGGGTAAGAAAAGGTTACCATACATCATCAAAAGCAGGAGTGGATGTGTTCGGCTACAAGAAGATTTGAATGTCCATCAATAATTGCTTTAAAACATGAAAGAAAATTTTCGAATATCAAACCGCACATGATCATAAGCGGGAGAGGAGTTGTTCAGCTGCAAGAAGGTGTGAATGTCCACCCATAATTACTGAAAAATGGGTAAGAAAAGGTGAAAATGCCCAACCATACATCATCAAAAGCAGGAGTGGATGTGTTCGGCTACAAGAAAGTTTGAATGTCCGACCATAGTTTGTAAAAAGCGGGTAAGAAAAGGTTCGAATGCCCGAACATAGACATTCAAAAGAGGGAGCGGAGGTGTTCCGCTGTAAGAAGGTGTAAATGTCCGACCATAGTTGGTAAAAAACGGGTAAGAAAAGGTTAAAATACCCGACTGTACACAATCAATAGGGGGAGCGGAGTTGTTTGGCTACAAGAAGGTGTGAAAGTCCGACCACGGTTTGTAAAAAGCGGGTAAGAAAAGGTTCGAATGCCCGAATATATACCATCAAAAGTGGAAGTGGATGTGTTCGGCTGCAAGAAGGTGTGAACGTCCGACCAAAGTTAGTAAAAAGCAGTTAAGAAAAGGTTCGAATATCCAACCAAACATAATCAAAAGCGGGAGCAGAGCTGTTCGACTGCAAGTAGGTGTGAATGTCAGATCATAATTTGCAAAAAGCTGATGAGAAAGGGTGAGAATGCCCGGCTATACACCATCAAATGCGGGAGCGGAACTGTTCGGCTGTGAGTAGGTGTGAATGTCCAACCATAATTGTTGAAAAATGTGTTAGAAGAGACTAGAATGCCGGACAAGACATCATCAAATGCGGGAGCGGAGTTGTTCGGCTGTGAGTAGGTGTGAATCTCCGAGCATAGTTTGTAAAAAGGGGGTAAGAATAGGTTCGAATGCCCGAACATACACTATCAAAACAGGGAGCTGAGGTGGCTCAGCTGCAAGGTGTGAATGTCTGACTATAGTTTGTAAATAAGGTGCGAATGCCCAACAATGTATAATCAAAAGAGGGAGCGGAGGTTTTCGGCTACAAGAAGGTTTGAATGTCCGACCATAGTTTGTAAAAAGCGGGTAAGAAAAGGTTCAAATGCCTGACTATACACCATCAAAAGCGGGAGCAGAGGTGTTCCGCTGTAAGACGGTGTGAATGTCCGACCATATTTGGTAAAAAGCGGGTAAGAAAAGGTTAAAATACCCGACTGTACACAATCAATAGCGGGAGAGGAGGTGTTCAGCTGAAAGAAGGTGTGAATGTCCACCCATAATTACTGAAAAATGGGTAAGAAAAGGTGCGAATGCCAAACCATACATTATCAAAAGCAGGTGTGAATGTCAGATCATAATTTGCAAAAAGCTGATGAGAAAGGGTGAGAATGCCCGACTATACACCATCAAATGCGGGAGCGGAGTTGTTCGGCTGTGAGTAAGTGTGAATCTCCGACCATAATTAATGAAAAATGTGTTAGAAAAGGTAAGAATGCCAGTCCATACATCATCAGAAGCGGGAGAGGTGGTGTTCGGCTGCAAGTAGGTGTGAATGTCCAGCCATAATTACTAACAAACGGGTAAGAAAAGGTAGTATTGCCAGACCATACATGATCAAAACAGGGAGCGGAGGTGGTTCAGCTGCAAGAAGGTGTGAATGTCCGACTAAAGTTCAAATATATTAACAAAAGCGGGAGGAGAGGTCTTCGGATGAGAGTGGTTGAGAATTTCCAACCATAATCTATAAAATGCGGTGAAAAAAAAGGTGTGATAGAACACTAAAAGGTGGAGCGGAAGTGTTCGGCTGCAAGAAGGTGTGAATGTCCGACTATATTTGGTGAAAAGCAGGTGAAGCAAGGTCTGAATGCCCAACATTACATCATCAAAAGTGAGATCAGAGGTGTTTGGCTGCATGAAGGCCATAGTTTGCCAAAAGCGGGTAAGCTGCGAATGACCGACTAAATATCAACAAAAGGTCTTCGGATGCAAGTGGGTGTGAATATCCCACCATACAAGTATGGTGGAGAGGAAGCTGTGAACAGCCGACCATAGTTGGCAAAAAGCGGGTGAGAAAAGGTGCGAATGTCCAACCATACATGATCAAAACAGGGAGCGGAGGTGTTTGGCTGTGACAAGGTGTGAATGTCCACCCAAAATTAATGAAAAGCGGGCAACAAGTAGGTTTGAATGCCCAACCATACATCATCAAAAGCAGGAGTGGATGTGTTCGGCTACAAGAAGGTTTGAATGTCCGAGCATAGTTTGTAAAAAGCGGGTAAGAAAAGGTTCGAATGCCCAAACATACACCATCAAAAGAGGGAGCGGAGGTGTTCCGCTGTAAGAAGGTGTGAATGTCCGACCATAGTTGGTAAAAAAAGTGTAAGAAAAGGTTAAAATACCCGACTGTACACAATCAATAGGGGGAGCGGAGTTGTTCGGCTACAAGAAGGTGTGAAAGTCCAACCATGGTTTGTAAAAAGCTGGTAAGAAAATGTTCGAATGCCCGAATATATACCATCAAAAGCGGAAGCGGAGGTGTTCGACTGCAAGTAGGTGTGAATGTCCAGCCATAATTACTCACAAACGGGTAAGAAAAGGTAGTATTGCCAGACCATACATGATCAAAACAGGGAGCTGAGGTGGTTCAGCTGCAAGGTGTGAATGTCTGACTATAGTTTGTAAAAAGCGGGTAAGACAAGGTGCGAATGCCCGACAATATATGATCAAAAGAGGGAGTGGAGGTCTTCGGCTGCAAGGTCTGAATGTCCAACCATAATTTCTAAAAACCGGGTAAGAAAAGGCTCGAAATTCCGACTATACACAATCAAAAGCTGGAGCGGGAGGTTTTCAGCTGCAAATCCTTCACTCAAACCAAGTGAAAACTGCTTTGTCATTCATATTTATCAATGTCTAGATCGACTTCAACAAAGAACAACATTGTACTTTGCAGTAAAGAAAGAGCAAATCAAAAGTTTTAGGAATCCGAGAATAAGCTTATTTTCATGAGTTCTGCACGATTATTGATTTTACTATAAATGAATGCCTTCACTCAAACTATGTTAAAACTGCTTTGTCCTTCATATTTATCAATGTCTAGATTGACTTCAACAAAGAACAACACTGGATTTTGCAGTAGAAGAAAGAGCAACACTGAAGGATCAGTAATCCGAGAATAAGCTTATTTTCATACGTTCTGCATGATTTGGGATTTTATGTATAAAATGAATTCCTTCACTCAAACCAAGTTAAAACTGATTTGTCCTTCATATTTATCAATGTCTAGATCGACTTCAACAAAGAACAACATTGTATTTTGCAGTAGAAGAAAAAGCAACACTGAAGGATCAGGAATCCGAGAATAAGCTTCTTTTCATACGTTCTGCATGATTTGGGATTTTATGTATAAAATGAATTCCTTCACTCAAACCAAGTGAAAACTGCTTTGTCCTTCATATTTATCAATGTCTAGATTTACTTCAACAAAGAACAACATTGTATTTTGCAATAGAAGAAAAAGCAACACTGAAGGATCAGGAATCCGAGAATAAGCTTATTTTCATACGTTCTGCATGATTTGGGATTTTATGTATAAAATGAATTCCTTCACTCAAACTATGTTAAAACTGCTTTGTCCTTCATATTTATCAATGTCTAGATTGACTTCAACAAAGAACAACATTGTATTTTGCAGTAGAAGAAATAGCAACACTGAAGGATCAGGAATCCGAAAACACGCTTTATTTTCATACGTTCTGCTTGATTTGGGATTTTGCTATAAAATTAATTCCTTCACTCAAACAAAGTGGAAACTGCTTTGTCCTTCATATTTATCAATGTCTATATCGATTTCAACAAAGAACAAGGCTGTATTTTGCAGTATAGGAAAGAGCAACACTGGAGGATCAGGAATCCGAGAATAAGCTTACTTTCATGAGTCCTGCACGATTTCGGATTTTCCTATAAAATGAATTGCTTTGCTCAAACCAAGTTAAAATTGCTTTGTCCTTCATAGTTATCCATGTCTAAAATGTATCAAGCATAAAGTTCCTCATATTACCCTGAATGAGAAAGAAGCATCCCTTTGGTTGAGCAATACGTTCCTTATGCAGAGTTATGCATGATTTCGGATTTTGCTATAAAATTCATTCCTTCACACCTTTTTTTTTCACCGCATTTTATAGATTATGGTTGGGAATTTAAACCACTAATCCGAAGACCTCTCCTCCCGCTTTTGTTAATATATTTGAACTTTAGTAGGACATTCACCCCTTTTTGCAGCTAAACCACCTCCGCTCCCTGTTTTGATCATGTATGGTCTGGCAATACTACATTTTCTTACCCGTTTGTGAGTAATTATGGCTGGATATTGACACCTACTTGCAGCTGAACACAATCTCTATTGCTTTTAATTATGTTTGGATATTCGAACCTTTTCTTTACTGCTTTTTGCCAACTTTGGTCGGACGTTCACACCTTCTTGCAGCCGAACAACTCCGCTCCCGCTATTGATTGTGTACAGTCGGGTATTTTAACCTTTTCTTACCCGCTTTTTACCAACTATGGTCGGACATTTACACCTTCTTACAGCGGAAAACCTCCGCTCCCTCTTTTGATGGTCTATGTTCGGGCATTCAAACCTTCTTGTAGCCGAACACATCCACTCCTGCTTTTGATGATGTATGGTTGGGCATTTTCACCTTTTCTTACCCATTTTTCAGTAATTATGGGTGGACATTCACACCTTCTTGCAGCTGAACAACTCCTCTCCCGCTTATGATCATGTGCGGTTTGATATTCGAAAATTTTCTTTCATGTTTTAAAGCAATTATTGATGGACATTCAAATCTTCTTGTAGCCGAACACATCCACTCCTGCTTTTGATGATGTATGGTTTGGCATTCGCACCTATTTTTTACCCATTTCTCAGGAATTTTGGGTGGACATTCAGACCTTCTGGCAGCCGAAAACCTCTGCTCCCTCTTTTGATCATACATTGTCGGGCATTCGCACCTTATCTTACCCGCTTTTTACAAACTATAGTCAGACATTCACACCTTGGTGCTGAACCACCTCAGCTCCCTGTTTTGATCATGTATGGTCTGGCAATACTACCTTTTCTTACCCGTTTGTGAGTAATTATGGCTGGACATTCACACCTACTTGCAGTCGAACAGCTCTGCTACCGCTTTTGATTATGTTTGGTTGGATATTCGAACCTTGTCTTAACTGCTTCTTACAAACTTTGGTCGGACGTTCACACCTTCTTGCAGCCGAACACTTCCGCTCCACCTTTGAGTGTTCTATCACACCTTTTTTTTCACCGCATTTTATAGATTATTTTTGGAAATTCTCAACCACTCTCATCCGAAGACCTCTCCTCCCGCTTTTTTTAATATATTTGAACTTTAGTCGGACATTCACACCTTCTTGCAGCTGAACCACCTCCGCTCCCTGTTTTGATCATGTATGGTATGGCAATACTACCTTTTCTTACCCGTTTGTTAGTAATTATGGCTGGACATTCACACCTACTTGCAGCCGAACACCACCTCTCCCGCTTTTGATGATGTATGGACCGGCATTCTTACCTTTTCTAACACATTTTTCAGCAAATATGGTCGGACATTCACACTTACTCACAGCCGAACAACTCCGCTCCCGCATTTGATGGTGTATAGTCGGGCATTCTCACCCTTTCTCATCAGCTTTTTGCAAATTATGATCTGACATTCACACCTGCTTTTGATAATGTATGGTTGGGCATTCGCACCTTTTCTTACCCATTTTTCAGTAATTATGGGTGGACATTCACACCTTCTTGCAGCTGAACACCTCCTCTCCCGCTATTGATTGTGTACAGTCGGGTATTTTAACCTTTTCTTACCCGCTTTTTACAAATCGTGGTCGGACTTTCACACCTTCTTGTAGCCAAACAACTCCGCTCCCGCTATTGATTGTGTACAGTCGGGTATTTTAACCTTTTCTTACCCGCTTTTTACCAACTATGGTCGGACATTTACACCTTCTTACAGCGGAACACCTCCGCTCCTGCTTTTGATGATGTATGGTTGGGCATTTTCACCTTTTCTTACCCATTTTTCAGTAATTATGAGTGGACATTCACACCTTCTTGCAGCTGAACAACTCCTCTCCCGCTTATGATCATGTGCGGTTTGATATTCGAAAATTTTCTTTCATGTTTTAAAGCAATTATTGATGGACATTCAAATCTTCGTGTAGCCGAACACATCCACTCCTGCTTTTGATGATGTATGGTTTGGCATTCGCACCTATTTTTTACCCATTTCTCAGGAATTTTGGATGGACATTCAGACCTTCTTGCAGCCGAAAACCTCTGCTCCCTCTTTTGATCATACATTGTCGGGCATTCGCACCTTATCTTACCCGCTTTTTACAAACTATAGTCAGACATTCACACCTTGGTGCTGAACCACCTCAGCTCCCTGTTTTGATCATGTATGGTCTGGCAATACTACCTTTTCTTACCCGTTTGTGAGTAATTATGGCTGGACATTCACACCTACTTGCAGTCGAACAGCTCTGCTCCCGCTTTTGATTATGTTTGGTTGGATATTCGAACCTTTTCTTAACTGCTTTTTACAAACTTTGGTCGGACGTTCACACGTTCTTGCAGCCGAACACATCCACTTCCACTTTTGATGGTATATATTCGGGCATTCGAACCTTTTCTTACCCGCTTTTTACAATTCGTAGTCGGACTTTCACACCTTCTTGTAGCCAAACAACTCCGCTCCCGCTATTGATTGTGTACAGTCGGGTATTTTAACCTTTTCTTACCCGCTTTTTACCAACTATGGTCGGACATTTACACCTTCTTACAGCGGAACACCTCCGCTCCCTCTTTTGATGGTCTATGTTCGGGGCGTTCGAACCTTTTCTTACCCGCTTATTACAAACTATGGTCAGACATTCAAACCTTCTTGTAACCGAACACATCCACTCCTGCTTTTGATGATGTATGGTTGGGCATTTTCACCTTTTCTTACCCATTTTTCAGTAATTATGGGTGGACATTCACACCTTCTTGCAGCTGAACAACTCCTCTCCCGCTTATGATCATGTGCGGTTTGATATTCGAAAATTTTCTTTCATGTTTTAAAGCAATTATTGATGGACATTCAAATCTTCTTGTAGCCGAACACATCCACTCCTGCTTTTGATGATGTATGGTTTGGCATTCGCACCTATTTTTTACCCATTTCTCAGGAATTTTGGATGGACATTCAGACCTTCTTGCAGCCGAAAACCTCTGCTCCCTCTTTTGATCATACATTGTCGGGCATTCGCACCTTATCTTACCCGCTTTTTACAAACTATAGTCAGACATTCACACCTTGGTGCTGAACCACCTCAGCTCCCTGTTTTGATCATGTATGGTCTGGCAATACTACCTTTTCTTACCCGTTTGTGAGTAATTATGGCTGGACATTCACACCTACTTGCAGTCGAACAGCTCTGCTCCCGCTTTTGATTATGTTTGGTTGGATATTTGAACCTTTTCTTAACTGCTTTTTACAAACTTTGGTCGGACGTTCACACCTTCTTGCAGCCGAACACCTCCGCTTCCGCTTTTGATGGTATATATTCGGGCATTCGAACCTTTTCTTAGCAGCTTTTTACAAACCATGGTTGGACTTTCACACCTTCTTGTAGCTGAACAACTCCGCTCCCGCTATTGATTGTGTACAGTCGGGTATTTTAACCTTTTCTTACCCGCTTTTTACCAACTATGGTCGGACATTCACACCGTCTTACAGCGGAACACCTCCGCTCCCGCTTTTGATGGTGTATTGTCAGGCATTTGAACCTTTTCTTACCTGCTTTTTACAAACTATGGTCGGACATTCAAACCTTCTTGTAGCCAAAAACCTCCGCTCCCTCTTTTGATCATACATTGTCGGGCATTCGCACCTTTTCTTACCCGTTTTTTACAAACTATGGTCGGACTTTCAAACCTTCTTGTAGCCCAACACATCCACTCCTGCTTTTGATGATGTATGTTTGGGCATTCGCATCTTTTCTTACCCATTTTTCAGTAATTATGGGTGGACATTCACACCTTCTTGCAGCTGAACACCTCCTCTCCCGCTTATGATGGTGTATAGTCGGGCTTTCAAGCCTTTTCTTACCCGGTTTTTACAAATTATAGTCGGACTTTCACATCTTTTAGTAGCCGAACAACTCCGCGCCCGCTATTGATTGTGTACAGTCGGGTATTTTAACCTTTTCTTACCCGCTTTTTACCAACTATGGTCGGACATTCACACCTTCTTACAGCGGAACACCTCCGCTCCCTCTTTTGATGGTGTATGTTCGGGCAGTCAAACCTTTTCTTACCTGCTTTTTACAAACTATGGTCAGACATTCAACCCTTCTTGGAGCCGAACACATCCACTCCTGCTTTTGATTATGTATAGTTAGGCATTCGCACCTTTTCTTACCCATTTTTCAGTAATCATGGGTGTACATTCACACCTTCTTGCAGCCGAACACCTCCGCTCCCTCTTTTGATCATACATTTTCGGGCATTCGCACCTTCTCTTACCCGCTTTTTACAAACCATGGTCGTACTTTCACACCTTTTAGTAGCCGAAAAACTCCGCACCCGCTACTGATTGTGTACAGTCGGGTATTTTAACCTTTTCTTACCCGTTTTTTACCAACTATGGTCGGACATTCACACCTTCTTACAGCGGAACACCTCCGCTCCCTCCTTTGATGGTGTATGTTCGGGCATTTGAACCTTTTCTTACCCGTTTTTTACAAACTATGGTCGGACTTTCAAACCTTCTTGTAGCCCAACACATCCACTCCTGCTTTTGATGATGTATGTTTGGGCATTCGCATCTTTTCTTACCCATTTTTCAGTAATTATGGGTGGACATTCACACCTTCTTGCAGCTGAACACCTCCTCTCCCGCTTATGATGGTGTATAGTCGGGCTTTCAAGCCTTTTCTTACCCGGTTTTTACAAATTATAGTCGGACTTTCACATCTTTTAGTAGCCGAACAACTCCGCGCCCGCTATTGATTGTGTACAGTCGGGTATTTTAACCTTTTCTTACCCGCTTTTTACCAACTATGGTCGGACATTCACACCTTCTTACAGCGGAACACCTCCGCTCCCTCTTTTGATGGTGTATGTTCGGGCAGTCAAACCTTTTCTTACCTGCTTTTTACAAACTATGGTCAGACATTCAACCCTTCTTGGAGCCGAACACATCCACTCCTGCTTTTGATTATGTATAGTCAGGCATTCGCACCTTTTCTTACCCATTTTTCAGTAATTATGGGTGTACATTCACACCTTCTTGCAGCCGAACACCTCCGCTCCCTCTTTTGATCATACATTTTCGGGCATTCGCACCTTCTCTTACCCGCTTTTTACAAACCATGGTCGTACTTTCACACCTTTTAGTAGCCGAACAACTCCGCACCCGCTACTGATTGTGTACAGTCGGGTATTTTAACCTTTTCTTACCCGTTTTTTACCAACTATGGTCGGACATTCACACCTTCTTACAGCGGAACACCTCCGCTCCCTCCTTTGATGGTGTATGTTCGGGCATTTGAACCTTTTCTTACCCGCTTTTTACAAACTATGGTCAGACGTTCAAACCTTCTTGTAGCCGAACATATCCACTCCTGCTTTTGATGATGTATGGTTGGGCATTCGAACCTACTTGTTGCCCGCTTTTCATTAATTATGGGTGGACATTCACACCTTGTCTCAGCCAAACACCTCCGCTCCCTGTTTTGATCATGTATGGTTTGACATTCGCACCTTTGCTTACCTTCTTTTTATACTGATTGCTCAAGATTAAGTTGTTCTTTCTCAAACTACAAAATTTTTTTAATTGTTGAAACTTGATTTGAAGTGGATAAATAAGGAAGACAAACAGTTTTAAGTCAGGCTGATAGCAATTCATTTTATAGCAAAATCTGTATTTCGTCATTTGTCGAGAGATGCTTATTGCTGAAGAAGTTCTTTCTCATTCTACAAAGTACAACGTTGTTTATCATTGAAACTTGATTAGACATGAATAAATATGAAGGACAAAGCAGTCTTAACTTGGTTTGAGTTAAGGAATTCGTTTTATAGGAGAATCCGAATTCGTGCATAACTCGTAAAATAGAGCTTATTTTCGGATTCCTGAAGAATGAGTCTGGTTCTTTCTCATAATACAAAGTTTGTTGTTTATTGTTGAAACTTCATCAGACCGTTAGATATAGTCGGACTCACCTCGACGCACGGCTTGGGATCTGGAACCAGTACTCTTGAGAGGGGTTGGACTCTCTTCCACTCTGGAGTTGCCCGTGGTGAGAGGCGCAGAGCAGGTGTGGGCATACTTATTGCCCCCCGGCTGTGTGCCAGTACATTGGGGTTTACCCCAGTGAACGAGAGGGTAGCCTCCCTCCGCCTTGGGTGGGGGGACGAGTCCTGACTGTTGTTTGTGCCTATGCGCCAAACAGCAGTTCAGAGTACCTACCCTTTTTGGAGTCTCTGGGGGAGGCACTGGAGAATGCTCCTACCGGAGACTCCCTCATTCTGCTGAGGAACGGCCCCCCCGATCTGAATCAGAGTGGTGTTATGTTGTTGGACTTCTGTGCCAGTCATAGACTGTCCATAACGAACACCATGTTCAGGCATAAGGGTCTCCATATGTGCACTTGGCACCAGGACACCCTTGGCCGCAGTTCGATGATCGACTTTGTGGTTATATCATCAGACTTGCGGCCGTATGTCCTGGACACTCGGGTGAAGAGAGGGGCGGAGCTGTCAACTGATCACCACCTGGTGGTGAGTTGGCTCCGCTGGTGGGGGAGGATGCCGATCAGACCTGGCAGGCCCAAACGTATTGTGAGGGTCTGCTGGGAGCGTTTGTCAGAATCCCCCGTCAGAAGGAGCTTTAACTCCCACCTCCGGCAGAGCTTCAACCATATTTGAGGTGGGGGACATTGAATGGGCCATGTTCCGTGACTCCATTGCCGAGGCAGCTGGTCGGAGTTGTGGCCGTAAGGTGGTCGGTGCCTGTCATGGCGGCAACCCTCGAACCTGCTGGTGGACACCAGTGGTGAGGGAAGCCGTCAAGCTGAAGAAGGAGTCCTATCGGGCCTTTTTGGCCAGTGGGACCCTGGAAGAAGCTGATAGGTACCGACGGGCCAGACGGGCCGCGGCTTCGGCGGTTGCTGAGGCAAAAACTCGGGCCTGGGAGGAGTTCGGTGAGACCATGGAGAACGATTTCCGGACGGCCTCGAAAAGATTCTGGTCCACCATCCGGCGTCTCAGGGGGGGGAAGCGGCTCACAGTCAACACTGTTTACAGTGCGGACGGGGCTTTGCTGACCTCAACTAGGGATGTTGTGAGTCGGTGGGGGGAGTACTTCGAGGAACTCCTCAATCCTACCAACACGTGCTCGGAAGAGGCAGAGTCGGAGAGCTCGGAGACGGGGCCTCCCATTTCTGGGGCTGAGGTTGCCGAGGTGGTGAAAAAGTTCCTCGGTGGCAAGGCCCCGGGGGTGGATGAGGTCCGTCCTGAGTTTCTCAAGGCTCTGGATGTTGTAGGGCTGTCTTGGCTGACACGCCTCTGCAGTATCGCGTGGACATCGGGGACAGTGCCTCTGGACTGGCAGATTGGGGTGGTGGTCCCCCTCTTTAAAAAGGGGGACCGGAGGGTGTGTTCCAACTATAGGGGTATCACACTCCTCAGCCTCCCTGGTAAGGTCTATTCGGGGGTATTGGAGAGGAGGATCCGTCGGATAATCGAGCCTCGGATTCAGGAGATGCAGTGTGGCTTTCGTCCTGGCCGTGGAACAGTGGACCAGCTCGATACCCTCGGCAGGATCCTGGAGGGTGCATGGGAGTTCGCCCAACCAGTCTACATGTGTTTTGTGGACTTGGAGAAAGCGTTCGACCGTGTCCCTCGTGGAGTCCTGTGGGGGGTGCTCCGGGAATATGACCGTATGACCGGTGCCAGAGTTTGGTCCGCATTGCCGGCAGTAAGTCGGATACGTTTCCGGTGAGAGTTGGACTCTGTCAGGGCTGCCCTTTGTCACCGATTCTGTTCCTAACTTTTATGGACAGAATTTCTAGGCGGAGCCAGGGCGTTGAGGGTGTCCCATTTGGCGACCTCAGAATCGGGTCTCTGCTTTTTGCAGATGATGTGGTTCTGTTAGCGTCGTCAGGCCGTGACCTTCAGCTCTCACTGGAGTGATTCGCAGCCGAGTGTGAAGCGGCTGGGATGAGAATCAGCACCTCCAAATCCGAGACTATGGTTCTCAGCCGGAAAAGGGTGGAATGCTCTCTCCGGGTCGGGAATGAGATCCTTCCCCAAGAGGAGGAGTTCAAGTATCTCGGGGTCTTGTTCACGAGTGACGGACGAATGGAGCGGGAGATTGACGGGCGGATCGGTGCGGCGCCTGCAGTGTTGCAGGCTCTGCACCGACCCGTCGTTGTGAAGAGGGAGCTGAGCCAGAAGGCGAAGCTCTCTACTTACTGGTCAATCTACGTTCCCATCCTCACCTATGGTCACGAGTTGTGGGTAGTGACCGAGAGAACAAGATCGCGAATACAAGCGGCCGAAATGGATTTCCTCCGCAGGGTGTCTGGGCTCTCCCTTAGAGATAGGGTGAGAAGCTCAGTCATCCGGGAGGGGCTCGGAGTAGAACCGCTGCTCCTCCGCATTGAGAGGAGTCAGATGAGGTGGCTCGGGCATCTGGTTAGCATGCCCCCTGGGCGCCTCCCTGGGGAGGTGTTCCGGGCACGTCCCACTGGGAGGAGACCCCGGGGGAGACCCAGGACACGTTGGAGAGACTATGTCTCTCGGCTGGCCTGGGAACGCCTCGGGGTCCCCCCGGAAGAGCTGGAGGAAGTGGCCGGGGACAGAGACGTCTGGGTTTCTCTGCTCAAGCTGCTGCCCCCGCGACCCGACCCCCGGATAAGCGGCAGATGATGGATGGATGGATGGATATATCCTCCACCAACCAGACTTACAACCCCCGACTAGGGTAGCAGAATTTCTAAGCAGCTGTACCCCAAAACTACTATCAAAAATATATAAATCATTGTCTAAGATAGATGACACAATGTCTCTTCCATCCTCAAAATGGGAGGCAGATTTATCCATCAGTTCTGGTCATAGCTTCTAACCACAAATATGTTTGAACACCTTCATAAAGACTCGAAATCCTAATTTACAGCTCATACAATACAAAATCCTTCATAGAACACACTATACAGGACAAAGGATGTTCAGGATGGGTCTAACACACTCAAACATCTGCTCACATTGCACAGATAACACACCTGATGATTATGCACACGCTTTGTGGTTTTCTGCGCCTGTCCAGAAGTTCTGGCTTGAAGTCTGTGAGGACCTATCAACATGGCTAAAGTGTAGCATCCCTGCATGCCCCACACTGTGCATACTGGGTGACTTAGACAACATCAACATGGAAATTAACTCAGCACACATGGTTGTCACAGTGTTATGTATCGCAAAGAAAACTATTCTCATGAACTGGAAAGCGAAGAACAATCTGTGTATTAACCAGTTTAGAAATTTTCTTTTAGATTATATTAGCATGGAAACAATGTCTGCCTCCTCAAAACATCAATTGGCTGAATTTCATTCTCTCTGGTCCCCTCTGATTAGTTTTATCACATAGTGGTGGTGGTGGGTTGCTGGGTGATGGTGGGTCTCAGGCCCGGGCTGCTGCAACTGGTGTGACCGGGTGGTTTGTTTGTTTGTTTTTTGTAGAGGTCCTCCTGGGTGGGGTTGGGTTGAGTGGGGTGGGGCGGGATGGGTACCTTCTGGGGGTACAGTAGCTCCCGGAATATGGTCGCTGCAGGCCCCCAGCCTGGTGGACATCAGGCCCTCCTGCCCATTGTTGGCTCCCAGGTAGCGGGGATGCCTATTGCAGCCAGTCCCTGGCTGCCCTCTCTCGGGGAGAGTAGCTCCCCCGGTATATATCCCCATACCCCTCTCCTTTCTGGCTCCTGTACACAGCACACACTCACACATGAAGGGTTTTGGGGGCGTGTGTGTTCGGTGGGGTGTAGTGGATGGGGCCACGTAGGTGGTCCCCTTTGGTTGCACTCTGCAGTTCCCTGCCCCTGTTTTAATTACACCTTAGACATTACTACTTATCAAACACACTCACACACACACATTAGGTCTTGGGGGATGGTTACACTGAGTGGCATCTGGTGGGCGGGGCTCTTTGGGTATGTAGGCTGCCCAGAGTGCCGCGCTCCCAGTTCTACAAGTTTGGCTGCCCCTCAATTTTAATTGCTCACTATTAGAAAATATTGAAGAGCCAGAAGGGTGAGGGGAGGGGTCTTCTTCGCACACCCCTGCTTCCTGGTGTCTGCTCGGGGCAGGAGGGGCCAGGAGGATTAATTAATTGTTCTGCTGGTTCGGGGTCTGTGGTGGCTGGGGGGTTGCTGGCCTCCTGGTGTGCCCGCTGCACTACACCCCAGCAGAGTCGAGGGAGGTAGGATGTGTGGATTTGTGGATGTATGGGACGTGAAAGTGTGTGTGGTAATGATTGGGCCTGGATCTGGGACTTGCTGTCGCCTGGCCTGCCTGTGTTTCTCCCGATGGGGCATCAGCGTTGCCTCTCCCCACTGCTCGCGACTTCACCCACCTGTGGGCACGTCTTGACTCCCAGGGCACTTGGCCAGGGGCGCTGGGGCAGGCGCTGACCCACTTTGTGGCTGTCTGGGGCGCTTGGCCCTCCTGGGTATTGGGTGGGGCCTCTGCCGGGGGGTTTGGGGGCGCTCGGGCTCCTGGGGCCCAGGTCCAGTGCACGGCCCATGTCTGGGCGGCTGGGGCCTGGCGGGGTCGGTGGGCTGTTGCCCCTGGTTCCCGGAGTGCCTCTGCCCTATGCTTATGGGGGCTCTTTCCGGGGGCTTCCTCTGCAGTCTTCTGGGTGGATGCGTGGTTGCCCCTGCGGTGGGCTGCCTGGGTTCTGTGCTCTGTGGGGGCTGCTGGTGGCCTGGGTCTTGTGGCCCTCTCTGCCTGCTTCTGATTGCTTGGGGGGGGGGCTGTGGATTGTGGCCCTGTACACTTATACACTCATAACTAAGCACGGTTATCATGTAGGTCCTGTGCCATGGGTGTTGCATGTTCTCACACACACACACACACATTCATTAGTCCAGTAGCATGGTCACTAAGCAGTTGATGTATTATCATGTCGTCTCAGGTCATCTATATCCACAGCTGTGTTGTATGCGATTGCCGCTTCTTGTGCTTGTTTTTGTTTGTTTGTGTGTTTGTTTTTTCTCTGCTTGTCTGCTTTCAGGTGCTCCTGGTGGCGCTAAGGCTGGATTCCCCTCATAGGCCATGGATTGTTGTCTGTTTTGTTTTTTACAGGTGTAGCAGCTGGTTGTCTGGTTTTTGTTTCTATTTTTGTTCTGTTTCCTCTTCTTTCCTCTTCTTCTTTCCTTGTCCCCCGGTCCGGTTCAGTTCAGTTCATGTCATATATTGTAAACAGAAATAAATAAATTGGCATCAAGGGGAGCTTTACATTTATAAAACTTCCCTTGGCAAAACAAATCTGTTTGGCATCAAAGGTATTCAGACTACAATTCTTCTGACATAATGCTGAACAGGACAAGGGGAAAAAAAAGTAAAGAAGACAGTTCTGCCGAAAGCCAGGGATAGACCTGTTCTAAGTTCTATACTTTTTAAAAGGGGCATGTTTATCAACTATGGAATTAGAAGATTTACAAAAATGGTCAAGTGCTAGATCTTCATCTGGGATTTTAACAGTGTCATATAACTATTCAACAGATCAGTTAAAAAAAAGCCTGCTCATGGAGATGTTTCAGGATCTGGATACCAAGCGTGGACCTAATGTTTTCATTTTTGGCAATTCTGATACAGGCTATTGAGCAGTGATAACTAACACCAAGTTCAGATACTGCGGATTTTCTACCTTTGATTTGTTAAGATTGAGCCAATCAGGGACAACCTTGAAGGATCTCTTTGGTTTTGTAGGATCTGTAATTACCTGAGAAAGGTTGATATTGGTACACACCTTTTTTAAATGATCAGAGGCAGAGTTCAACTTGTTTAAATTAAAATTGCCACACAGAGATTGGGTTTAGGCCACATGCACACAGAATGACATCAACAAATATAAGAAATATTAAACATTTACACATAGATTTTTGAATATATGTAGAGGAATGATACTTTGAAATGTGCTCATTGCGGAGTTATGATCAGTTGAGTAATGAAGGTTGAACTATTCTGGGAAAGAGGTTCTATTCCCAGCATCATGATGGACACTCCTGATATAGAAGGTTTCGCTAACGCATTGGAATTGTTTTACTATTTTCATATGCATGTGCAATGAAGAATTGCTTGCTGCTGATAAATGCAAAGAAGAACAGCTTACACATAGATGCTCACATATAGGCTGCTGAATGCAATGAAGACCTGCTTATCAAGTAAAGTTCAATGTCAATGTGTAATATTCAATTAGGATTTGCAAAACAGTGAAGTTAAACAATGAATGGGTCCATAGTCGGTATGAGAAGACTACAGGAATATTTACCTGGGTGTACGTTCAAACAGAGATGAGAAAATTACGATAAATAATTGTTTGTTTGTTTGTTAGTATGTATATGAATGTTATGTGTATAAACTGTGTTGAGTTATAGTTACTCAGTAGTGTCTCAGTGAAACAACCGACGGGGGAAGCCTTGCGGTGACAACAAAAGCAGTGTTTTACTGATCAGTCAAGTTGCTCCAGTGTACTCCATACAAACTGGTTGGCTACTGAAGGGATAGAAAATGGGGAATACTTGTTTTAAAGCAAACAAGGAATTAGATGGGAAAAATACATGTTTTAACGGGACCCAGACAATATTAAATACTCAGACAGATGGGAGAAGAAGTGTAGTTTTGTAGGAAATCACAAAATTATTACATAGAATTAGTGAAATCAATTGAAGAATGCCTTTCTGAAGAGCTGTTTACCACAGATGAGCAGCTTTGTGACCAAGCACATTGTAGATCGCTTTACTGCCAAAATGATCTAATTTAATGGATTGGTTTAGACATGCATAACAGCATTTTAAGAACAAAGAGAGAAACAAAAAGGGACAACGCTTCATGGTGGAAGGTGATGTATAAATAACTGTGTATATGATGAAGGGGGTGGCAACACCCATTCCGAAATCCCGCCATTCCGACATCCCGCTATTCCGACATCCCACCATTCCGACATACCACCATTCCGACATACCACCATTCCGACATGCAAACGTCCCACCATTCCGACATCCCACCATTGCGACATCCCACTATTCTGACGTTCAAATGTCCCACCATTCCGACAAGGCTTTCCGTATAAGGAAATGTGTGTTACTCAACAGGTGAGTCCCTTCTTTCTGTTCATGCAATTTATATGTTTAACACATGTTTATAGACAAGCGTTATTAAAAACACAAAGTCTCGGCAACTGGAGGAGGAGAAGCAGTCCGCGGTGGTTTTCAATCACACACTCCAATGCCACTTGTTTCAACTTCCGAAAATTTAATCCAGGAAAAAAAGGCTTACAAACATGGACCAAAACGGCTCCATAACACGCACAAGAATCCAAAAGAAACGAAAGTTAACTAAAAGAAAGCAAATAAACATTATGAAGTGGTCAAAATTGGTTTTACGCATGCCTATGTGCGTCTGGCACATGCGTCTTCGGGCTCTCCCACGTTGGTTTGTGGATGAAAGCTATATGTTCAGCTGTAATGTCATGTAAAAACAATCTCTACATGACATTTACTCCCAGGTGTGACCAGTTAGGTCCTTAAGATATCAACAGGCTGTATAAAGCTACAACCGTTGCGGCTGTGTGTTTGTGCCAAATGCGCAAAACCCATCCGCGCTTCCCAAAATTGGAGTGAGTACTCATAAATCACGTGAATAACATGAATAAACGTTTTTACTGCATTTTGTTGTGTTTTATACGTTCTATGCTGTCATTTCTCTCTTCTCCTATTGGCAAGGCAAGGCAGAGTGCTCTCAACTGTGTCCTGTGCAGTAGCCGTGATATCTGTAATTGCAATTATTACTTTTGCATATGATGACAGCGTGCAAAAGACGCATGGGCTCTGTGGAGAGCTCCGCTCCAGCTGGCTGCTGTGACAGCTCACTGACACTGTATTTCTGCTTAATCAGTTTCAGTCTCGCCAGAGTTACATTAATATCTGTATTTTTATATTTGAAATTCAGGGGATTTTGATAATAGATTATTAAAGTTTGTTTGCGAGGCTGTGGCCTCTGCATGTGCAAAGCTTGTGCGCCAAACTTTAGGGCGTATTTGCGCCGGCATATCATTAGTGCAAAATGTTTTGGGTAAAAAATAGGCTATTAAAAGGAACTGTCGGAATGGCGGTATGTTAAAAAAAACAAAAAACATACCGCCATTCCGACCATAGGAGGAAAAAAGTGTCGGAATGGTGGGACGTTTGATAAAAAATTAAGTGTCGCCATTCCGACAATTGGAGACCCATGTCGGAATGGCGAGATGTCGGAATGGCAGCATGTAACCATGATGAAGGAGAGACCATTTGAGCAGCACAGCCATTTCGCAGCACAGGGACAGCAATCCAAGTTACAGGATCTCCCACGTGGTATCACCTGTCACATTGTGTCAAGGCATCAAAAGAAGAAAAAATCACCAAACTCAAGGACAAAAAGACAAAGACTCCGGTGAACGAAGACAGATGACTGACAAACCAGAAATACAAAAGGATTCTCGATATCAAGATCCAGAAGAAGAGGCTAACAATGCCACGAACACTTACGATGCTGGGAATGATGCCACCAATGAACAGAGAAGAAGATTCAGTGTCATCAATCTGCATTACGTGCCTCTAATGAGGGGGTGAATATAGAATCCTCAACGATTACAACGTCTCTGGGAACTGTGACAACAACAAGGTTTAAACCATTTTGATATATATTGTAACCTATTGTCTAAGGAATAGTGCTGAAAATGAGGTAAATCTAATCCACCACTGTCCTTGGTCTTCTGTAGGGTTTTTAAACTAAGACGTGGTGGTTTGTTTTTCCACAGAAATTTGGAGATGCATGAATCTAGTGACTTAAACCAGATCATTGAGAACAAATAGTTAACTTTTGGTAGTATCATCATTTTAATGGATGTAACTCTCCCCATAAGTGATATAGGTAAGGACTTCCAACGAGAGATCGTCCTCTACTGTCTTTAATAATTGCACATAATTTAGCTTTGTTAGCTCTGAGAGCCTGGAGGAAATGTTTATGCCTAAATATCTAATATTTCCTGACTGTAAAGTGATCGCAGGTATATTATGGACCCTACAGTTAATGGACAGAACTGTGGTCTTAGACCAGTTGATAGAGTAGTCAGAAAGTGCTGAGAATTTATTTATGAGTGTGATCGTGTGACTGAGAGACGTCTGTGAGTTCTGAAGGAAAAGTAATACATCATCAGCATAAAGACTTATTTTATGCTCAATATTTTGGGATTAATTACTCACAAACGGGTAAGAAAAGGTAGTATTGCCAGACCATACATGATCAAAACAGGGAGCGGAGGTGGTTCAGCTGCAAGGTGTGAATGTCTGACTATAGTTTGTAAAAAGCGGGTAAGATAAGGTGCGAATGCCCGACAATGTATGATCAAAAGAGGGAGCGGAGGTTTTTGGCTACAAGAAGGTTTGAATGTCCGACCATAGTTTGTAAAAAGCGGGTAAGAAAAGGTTCAAATGCCTGACTATACACCATCAAAAGCGGGAGCGGAGGTGTTCGGCTACAAGAAGGTGTGAAAGTTCGACTGCAAGTAGGTGTGAATGTCAGATCATAATTTGTAAAAAGCTGATGAGAAAGGGTGAGAATGCCCGGCTATACACCATCAAATGCGGGAGCGGAAGTGTTCGGCTGTGAGTAGGTGTGAATGTCCAACCATAATTGCTGAAAAATGTGTTAGAAGAGACTAGAATGCCGGCCAAGACATCATCAAATGCGGGAGCGGAGTTGTTCGGCTGTGAGTAGGTGTGAATCTCCGAGCATAGTTTGTAAAAAGGGGGTAAGAATAGGTTCGAATGCCCGAACATACACTACCAAAACAGGGAGCTGAGGTGGCTCAGCTCCAAGGTGTGAATGTCTGACTATAGTTTGTAAATAAGGTGCGAATGCCCAACAATGTATAATCAAAAGAGGGAGCGGAGGTTTTCGGCTACAAGAAGGTTTGAATGTCCGACCATAGTTTGTAAAAAGCGGGTAAGAAAAGGTTCAAATGCCTGACTATACACCATCAAAAGCGGGAGCAGAGGTGTTCCGCTGTAAGACGGTGTGAATGTCCGACCATATTTGGTAAAAAGCGGGTAAGAAAAGGTTAAAATACCCGACTGTACACAATCAATAGCGGGAGAGTGTTCAGCTGCAAGAAGGTGTGAATGTCCACCCATAATTACTGAAAAATGGGTAAGAAAAGGTGCGAATGCCAAACCATACATTATCAAAAGCAGGTGTGAATGTCAGATCATAATTTGCAAAAAGCTGATGAGAAAGGGTGAGAATGCCCGACTATACACCATCAAATGCGGGAGCGGAGTTGTTCGGCTGTGAGTAAGTGTGAATCTCCGACCATAATTGCTGAAAAATGTGTTAGAAAAGGTAAGAATGCCGGTCCATACATCATCAAAAGCGGGAGAGGTGGTGTTCGGCTGCAAGTAGGTGTGAATGTCCAGCCATAATTACTAACAAACGGGTAAGAAAAGGTAGTATTGCCAGACCATACATGATCAAAACAGGGAGCGGAGGTGGTTCAGCTGCAAGAAGGTGTGAATGTCCGACTAAATTTCAAATATATTAACAAAAGCGGGAGGAGAGGTCTTCGGATGAGAGTGGTTGAGAATTTCCAACCATAATCTATAAAATGCGGTGAAAAAAAAGGTGTGATAGAACACTAAAAGGTGGAGCGGAAGTGTTCGGCTGCAAGAAGGTGTGAATGTCCGACTATATTTGGTGAAAAGCAGGTGAAGCAAGGTCTGAATGCCCAACCTTACATCATCAAAAGCGAGATCAGAGGTGTTTGGCTGCATGAAGGCCATAGTTTGCCAAAAGCGGGTAAGCTGCGAATGACCGACTAAATATCAACAAAAGGTCTTCGGATGCAAGTGGGTGTGAATATCCCACCATACAAGTATGGTGGAGAGGAAGCTGTGAACAGCCGACCATAGTTGGCAAAAAGCGGGTGAGAAAAGGTGCGAATGTCCAACCATACATGATCAAAACAGGGAGCGGAGGTGTTTGGCTGTGACAAGGTGTGAATGTCCACCCAAAATTAATGAAAAGCGGGCAACAAGTAGGTTTGAATGCCCAACCATACATCATCAAAAGCAGGAGTGGATGTGTTCGGCTACAAGAAGGTTTGAATGTCCGAGCATAGTTTGTAAAAAGCGGGTAAGAAAAGGTTCGAATGCCCAAACATACACCATCAAAAGAGGGAGCGGAGGTGTTCCGCTGTAAGAAGGTGTGAATGTCCGACCATAGTTGGTAAAAAACGGGTAAGAAAAGGTTAAAATACCCGACTGTACACAATCAATAGCGGGAGCGGATGTGTTTGGCTACAAGAATGTGTGACAGTCCGACCAAGGTTTGTAAAAAATGGGTAAGAAAAGGTGCGAATGCCCGACAATGTATGATCAAAAGAGGGAGCGGAGGTTTTCGGCTACAAGAAGGTTTGAATGTCCGATCATAGTTTGTAAAAAGCGGGTAAGAAAAGGTTCAAATGCCTGACTATACACCATCAAAAGCGGGAGCGGAGGTGTTCCGCTGTAAGACGGTGTGAATGTCCGACCATAGTTGGTAAAAAGCGGGTAAGAAAAGGTTAAAATACCCGACTGTACACAATCAATAGCGGGAGCGGATGTGTTTGGCTACAAGAATGTGTGACAGTCCGACCATGGTTTGTAAAAAACGGGTAATTAAAGGTGCGAATGCCCGACAATGTATGATCAAAAGAGGGAGTGGAGGTTTTCGGCTACAAGAAGGTTTGAATGTCCGACCATAGTTTGTAAAAAGCGGGTAAGAAAAGGTTCAAATGCCTGACTATACACCATCAAAAGCGGGAGCGGAGGTGTTCGGCAACAAGAAGGTGTGAAAGTTCAACCATGGTTTGTAAAAAGCTGCTAAGAAAAGGTTCGAATGCCCGAATATATACCATCAAAAGTGGAAGCGGAGGTGTTCGGCTGCAAGAAGGTGTGAACGTCCGACCAAAGTTTGCAAAAAGCAGTTAAGAAAAGGTTAGAATGCCCGAATATATACCATCAAAAGCGGGAGCAGAGCTGTTCGACTGCAAGTAGGTGTGAATGTCCAGCCATAATTACTCACAAACGGGTAAGAAAAGGTAGTATTGCCAGACCATACATGATCAAAACAGGGAGCTGAGGTGGTTCAGCTGCAAGGTCTGAATGTCCAACCATAATTTCTAAAAACCGGGTAAGAAAAGGCTCGAAAGCCCGACTATACACAATCAAAAGCGGGAGCGGGAGGTTTTCAGCTGCAAATCCTTCACTCAAACCAAGTGAAAACTGCTTTGTCCTTCATATTTATCAATGTCTAGATCGACTTCAACAAAGAACAACATTGTACTTTGCAGTAAAGAAAGAGCAAATCAAAAGGTTTAGGAATCCGAGAATAAGCTTATTTTCATGAGTTCTGCACGATTATTGATTTTACTATAAATGAATGCTTTCACTCAAACTATGTTAAAACGGCTTTGTCCTTCATATTTATCAATGTCTAGATTGACTTCAACAAAGAACAACACTGGATTTTGCAGTAGAAGAAAGAGCAACACTGAAGGATCAGTAATCCGAGAATAAGCTTATTTTCATACGTTCTGCATGATTTGGGATTTTATGTATAAAATGAATTCCTTCACTCAAACCAAGTTAAAACTGCTTTGTCCTTCATATTTATCAATGTCTAGATCGACTTCAACAAAGAACAACATTGTATTTTGCAGTAGAAGAAAAAGCAACACTGAAGGATCAGGAATCCGAGAATAAGCTTCTTTTCATACGTTCTGCATGATTTGGGATTTTATGTATAAAATGAATTCCTTTACTCAAACTATGTTAAAACTGCTTTGTCCTTCATATTTATCAATGTCTAGATTGACTTCAACAAAGAACAACATTGTATTTTGCAGTAGAAGAAATAGCAACACTGAAGGATCAGGAATCCGAAAACACGCTTATTTTCATACGTTCTGCTTGATTTGGGATTTTGCAATAAAATTAATTCATTCACTCAAACAAAGTGGAAACTGCTTTGTCCTTCATATTTATCAATGTCTATATCGATTTCAACAAAGAACAAGGCTGTATTTTGCAGTATAGGAAAGAGCAACACTGGAGGATCAGGAATCCGAGAATAAGCTTACTTTCATGAGTCCTGCACGATTTCGGATTTTCCTATAAAATGAATTGCTTTGCTCAAACCAAGTTAAAATTGCTTTGTCCTTCATAGTTATCCATGTCTAAAATGTATCAAGCATAAAGTTCCTCATATTACCCTGAATGAGAAAGAAGCATCCCTTTGGTCGAGCAATACGTTCCTTTTGCGGAGTTATGCATGATTTCGGATTTTGCTATAAAATTAATTCCTTCACACCTTTTTTTTTCACCACATTTTATAGATTATGGTTGGAAATTTCAACCACTCTAATCCGAAGACCTCTCCTCCCGCTTTTGTTAATATATTTGAACTTTAGTTGGACATTCACCCCTTTTTGCAGCTAAACCACCTCCGCTCCCTGTTTTGATCATGTATGGTCTGGCAATACTACATTTTCTTACCCGTTTGTGAGTAATTATGGCTGGATATTCACACCTACTTTCAGCTGAACACAATCTCTCTCGCTTTTGATTATGTTTGGATATTCGAACCTTTTCTTTACTGCTTTTTGCCAACTTTAGTCGGACGTTCACACCTTCTTGCAGCCGAACACCTCCGCTTCCGCTTTTGATGGTATATATTCGGGCATTCGAACCTTTTCTTACCAGCTTTTTACAAACGATGGTTGGACTTTCACACCTTCTTGTAGCCGAACAACTCCGCTCCCGCTATTGATTGTGTACAGTCGGGTATTTTAACCTTTTCTTACCCGCTTTTTACCAACTATGGTCGGACATTCACACCGTCTTGTAGCCGAAAACCTCTTCTCCCTCTTTTGATTATACATTGTTGGGCATTCGCACCTTATCATACCCGCTTTTTACAAACTATAGTCAGACATTCACACCT
This sequence comes from Leuresthes tenuis, assembly GCF_036924035.1. Taxonomy (NCBI): domain Eukaryota; kingdom Metazoa; phylum Chordata; class Actinopteri; order Atheriniformes; family Atherinopsidae; genus Leuresthes; species Leuresthes tenuis. The sequence continues at coordinate 25,946,501 of NW_027325362.1, forward strand.
TGGTGCTGAACCACCTCAGCTCCCTGTTTTGATCATGTATGGTCTGGCAATACTACCTTTTCTTACCCGTTTGTGAGTAATTATGGCAGGACATTCACACCTACTTGCAGTCGAACAGCTCTGCTCCCGCTTTTGATTATGTTTGGTTGGATATTCGAACCTTTTCTTAACTGCTTTTTACAAACTTTGGTCGGACGTTCACACCTTCTTGCAGCCGAACACCTCCGCTTCCGCTTTTAATGGTATATATTCGGGCATTCGAACCTTTTCTTACCAGCTTTTTACAAACCATGGTTGGACTTTCACACCTTCTTGTAGCCGAACAACTCCGCTCCCCCTATTGATTGTGTACAGTCGGGTATTTTAACCTTTTCTTACCCACTTTTTACCAACTATGGTCGGACATTCACACCTTCTTACAGCGGAACACCTCCGCTCCCTCTTTTGATGGTGTATGTTTGGGCATTCGAACCTTTTCTTACCCGCTTTTTACAAACTATGCTCGGACATTCAAACCTTCTTGTAGCCGAACACATCCACTCCTTCTTTTGATGATGTATGCTTGGGCATTCAAACCTACTTTTTGCCCGCTTTTCATTAATTTTGGGTGGACATTCACACCTCCGCTCCCTGTTTTGATCATGTATGGTTGGACATTCGCACCTTGTCTCACCCGCTTTTTGCAAACTATGGTCGGCTGTTCACAGCTTCCTCTCCACCATACTTGTATGGTGGGATATTCACAACCACTTGCATCCGAAGACCTTTTGTTGATATTTAGTCGGTCATTCGCAGCTTACCCGCTTTTTACAAACTATAGTCAGACATTCACACCTTGGTGCTGAACCACCTCAGCTCCCTGTTTTGATCATGTATGGTCTGGCAATACTACCTTTTCTTACCCGTTTGTGAGTAATTATGGCTGGACATTCACACCTACTTGCAGTCGAACAGCTCTGCTCCCGCTTTTGATTATGTTTGGTTGGATATTCGAACCTTTTCTTAACTGCTTTTTACAAACTTTGGTCGGACGTTCACACCTTCTTGCAGCCGAACACCTCCGCTTCCGCTTTTGATGGTATATATTCGGGCATTCGAAGCTTTTCTTACCAGCTTTTTACAAACCATGGTTGGACTTTCACACCTTCTTGTAGCCGAACAACTCCGCTCCCCCTATTGATTGTGTACAGTCGGGTATTTTAACCTTTTCTTATCCGCTTTTTACCAACTATGGTCGGACATTCACACCGTCTTACAGCGGAACATCTCCGCTCCCGCTTTTGATGGTGTATTGTCAGGCATTTGAACCTTTTCTTACCCGCTTTTTACCAACTATGGTCGGACATTCACACCGTCTTACAGCGGAACAACTCCGCTCCCGCTTTTGATGGTGTATTGTCAGGCATTTGAACCTTTTCTTACCCGCTTTTTACAAACTATGGTCGGACATTCAAACCTTCTTGTAGCCAAAAACCTCCGCTCCCTCTTTTGATCATACATTGTCGGGCATTCGCACCTTTTCTTACCCGTTTTTTACAAACCATGGTGGGACTTTCAAACCTTCTTGTAGCCCAACACATCCACTCCTGCTTTTGGTGATGTATGTTTGGGCATTCGCACCTTTTCATACCCATTTTTCAGTAATTATGGGTGGACATTCACACCTTCTTGCAGCTGAACACCTCCTCTCCCGCTTATGATGGTGTATAGTCGGGCTTTCAAGCCTTTTCTTACCCGGTTTTTACAAAATATAGTTGGACATTCAGACCTTCTTACAGCCGAAAACCTCCACTCCCTCTTTTGATCATACATTGTCGGGCATTAGCACCTTTTCTTACCCGCTTTTTACAAACCATAGTCGGACTTTCACATCTTTTAGTAGCCGAACAACTCCGCTCCTGCTTTTGATTGTGTACAGTCGGGTATTTTAACCTTTTCTTACCCGCTTTTTACCAACTATGGTCGGACATTCACACCTTCTTACAGCGGAACACCTCCGCTCCCTCTTTTGATGGTGTATGTTCGGGCAGTCAAACCTTTTCTTACCTGCTTTTTACAAACTATGGTCAGACATTCAACCCTTCTTGGAGCCGAACACATCCACTCCTGCTTTTGATTATGTATAGTTGGGCATTCGCACCTTTTCTTACCCATTTTTCAGTAATTATGGGTGTACATTCACACCTTCTTGCAGCCGAACACCTCCGCTCCCTCTTTTGATCATACATTTTCGGGCATTCGCACCTTTTCTTACCCGCTTTTTACAAACCATGGTCGGACTTTCACACCTTTTAGTAGCCGAACAACTCCGCACCCGCTACTGATTGTGTACAGTCGGGTATTTTAACCTTTTCTTACCCGTTTTTTACCAACTATGGTCGGACATTAACACCTTCTTACAGCGGAACACCTCCGCTCCCTCCTTTGATGGTGTATGTTCGGGCATTCGAACCTTTTCTTACTCGCTTTTTACAAACTATGGTCAGACGTTCAAACCTTCTTGTAGCCGAACATATCCACTCCTGCTTTTGATGATGTATGGTTGGGCATTCGAACCTACTTGTTGCCCGCTTTTCATTAATTATGGGTGGACATTCACACCTTGTCCCAGCCAAACACCTCCGCTCCCTGTTTTGATCATGTATGGTTTGACATTCGCACCTTTGCTTACCTTCTTTTTATACTGATTGCTCAAGATTAAGTTGTTCTTTCTCAAACTACAAAATTTTTTTAATTGTTGAAACTTGATTTGAAGTGGATAAATAAGGAAGACAAACAGTTTTAAGTCAGGCTGATAGCAATTAATTTTATAGCAAAATCTGTATTTCGTCATTTGTCGAGAGATGCTTATTGCTGAAGAAGTTCTTTCTCATTCTAAAAAGTACAACTTTGTTTATCATTGAAACTTGATTAGACATGAATAAATATGAAGGACAAAGCAGTCTTAACTTGGTTTGAGTTAAGGAATTCGTTTTATAGGAGAATCCGAATTCGTGCATAACTCGTAAAATAGAGCTTATTTTCGGAATTCTAAAGAATGAGTCTGGTTCTTTCTCATAATACAAAGTTTGTTGTTTATTGTTGAAACTTCATCAGACCGTTAGATATAGTCGGACTCACCTCGACGCACGGCTTGGGATCTGGAACCAGTACTCTTGAGAGGGGTTGGACTCTCTTCCACTCTGGAGTTGCCCGTGGTGAGAGGCGCAGAGCAGGTGTGGGCATACTTATTGCCCCCCGGCTGTGTGCCAGTACATTGGGGTTTACCCCAGTGAACGAGAGGGTAGCCTCCCTCCGCCTTTGGGTGGGGGGACGAGTCCTGACTGTTGTTTGTGCCTATGCGCCAAACAGCAGTTCAGAGTACCTACCCTTTTTGGAGTCTCTGGGGGAGGCACTGGAGAATGCTCCTACCGGAGACTCCCTCATTCTGCTGGGGGACTTCAATGCTCACGTGGGCAATGAGAGTGAGACCTGGAGGGGTGTGATTGGGAGGAACGGCCCCCCCGATCTGAATCAGAGTGGTGTTATGTTGTTGGACTTCTGTGCCAGTCATAGACTGTCCATAACGAACACCATGTTCAGGCATAAGGGTGTCCATATGTGCACTTGGCACCAGGACACCCTTGGCCGCAGTTCGATGATCGACTTTGTGGTTGTATCATTGGACTTGCGGCCGTATGTCCTGGACACTCGGGTGAAGAGAGGGGCGGAGCTGTCAACTGATCACCACCTGGTGGTGAGTTGGCTCCGCTGGTGGGGGAGGATGCCGATCAGACCTGGCAGGCCCAAACGTATTGTGAGGGTCTGCTGGGAGCGTTTGTCAGAATCCCCCGTCAGAAGGAGCTTTAACTCCCACCTCCGGCAGAGCTTCAACCATATTTGAGGTGGGGGACATTGAATGGGCCATGTTCCGTGACTCCATTGCCGAGGCAGCTGGTCGGAGTTGTGGCCGTAAGGTGGTCGGTGCCTGTCGTGGCGGCAACCCTCGAACCTGCTGGTGGACACCAGTGGTGAGGGAAGCCGTCAAGCTGAAGAAGGAGTCCTATCGGGCCTTTTTGGCCAGTGGGACCCTGGAAGAAGCTGATAGGTACCAACGGGCCAGACGGGCCGCGGCTTCGGCGGTTGCTGAGGCAAAAACTCGGGCCTGGGAGGAGTTCGGTGAGACCATGGAGAACGATTTCTGGACGGCCTCGAAAAGATTCTGGTCCACCATCCGGCGTCTCAGGGGGGGGAAGCGGCTCACAGTCAACACTGTTTACAGTGGGGACGGGGCTTTGCTGACCTCAACTCGGGATGTTGTGAGTCGGTGGGGGGAGTACTTCGAGGAACTCCTCAATCCTACCAACACGTGCTCGGAAGAGGCAGAGTCGGAGAGCTCGGAGACGGGGCCTCCCATTTCTGGGGCTGAGGTTGCCGAGGTGGTTAAAAAGCTCCTCGGTGGCAAGGCAAGGGTGGATGAGGTCCGTCCTGAGTTTCTCAAGGCTCTGGATGTTGTAGGGCTGTCTTGGCTGACACGCCTCTGCAGTATCGCGTGGACATCGGGGACAGTGCCTCTGGACTGGCAGATTGGGGTGGTGGTCCCCCTCTTTAAAAAGGGGGACCGGAGGGTGTGTTCCAACTATAGGGGTATCACACTCCTCAGCCTCCCTGGTAAGGTCTATTCGGGGGTATTGGAGAGGAGGATCCGTCGGATAATCGAGCCTCGGATTCAGGAGATGCAGTGTGGCTTTCGTCCTGGCCGTGGAACAGTGGACCAGCTCTATACCCTCGGCAGGATCCTGGAGGGTGCATGGGAGTTCGCCCAACCAGTCTACATGTGTTTTGTGGACTTGGAGAAAGCGTTCGACCGTGTCCCTCGTGGAGTCCTGTGGGGGGTGCTCCGGGAATATGGAGTGCCGGACCCCTTGATAGGGGCCGTTCGGTCTCTGTATGACCGGTGCCAGAGTTTGGTCCGCATTGCCGGCAGTAAGTCGGATACGTTTCCGGTGAGAGTTGGACTCCGTCAGGGCTGCCCTTTGTCACCGATTCTGTTCCTAACTTTTATGGACAGAATTTCTAGGCGGAGCCAGGGCGTTGAGGGTGTCCCATTTGGCGACCTCAGAATCGGGTCTCTGCTTTTTGCAGATGATGTGGTTCTGTTAGCGTCGTCAGGCCGTGACCTTCAGCTCTCACTGGAGTGATTCGCAGCCGAGTGTGAAGCGGCTGGGATGAGAATCAGCACCTCCAAATCCGAGACTATGGTTCTCAGCCGGAAAAGGGTGGAATGCTCTCTCCGGGTCGGGAATGAGATCCTTCCCCAAGACTCACCTATGGTCACGAGTTGTGGGTAGTGACCGAAAGAACAAGATCGCGAATACAAGCGGCCGAAATGGGTTTCCTCCGCAGGGTGTCTGGGCTCTCCCTTAGAGATAGGGTGAGAAGCTCAGTCATCCGGGAGGGGCTCGGAGTAGAACCGCTGCTCCTCCGCATTGAGAGGAGTCAGATGAGGTGGCTCGGGCATCTGGTTAGGATGCCCCCTGGGCGCCTCCCTGGGAAGGTGTTCCGGGCACGTCCCACTGGGAGGAGACCCCGGGGGAGACCCAGGACACGTTGGAGAGACTATGTCTCTTGGCTGGCCTGGGAACGCCTCGGGGTCCCCCCGGAAGAGCTGGAGGAAGTGGCCGGGGACAGAGACGTCTGGGTTTCTCTGCTCAAGCTGCTGCCCCCGCGACCCGACCCCCGGATAAGCGGCAGATGATGGATGGATGGATGGATATATCCTCCACCAACCAGACTTACAACCCCCGACTAGGGTAGCAGAATTTCTAAGCATCTGTACCCCAAAACTACTATCAAAAATATATAAATTATTGTCTAAGATAGATGACACAATGTCTCTTCCATCCTCAAAATGGGAGGCAGATTTATCCATCAGTTCTGGTCATAGCTTCTAACCACAAATATGTTTGAACACCTTCATAAAGACTCGAAATCCTAATTTACAGCTCATACAATACAAAATCCTTCATAGAACACACTATACAGGACAAAGGATGTTCAGGATGGGTCTAACACACTCAAACATCTGCTCACATTGCACAGATAACACACCTGATGATTATGCACACGCTTTGTGGTTTTTCTGCGCCTGTCCAGAAGTTCTGGCTTGAAGTCTGTGAGGACCTATCAACATGGCTAAAGTGTAGCATCCCTGCATGCCCCACACTGTGCATACTGGGTGACTTAGACAACATCAACATGGAAATTAACTCAGCACACATGGTTGTCACAGTGTTATGTATCGCAAAGAAAACTATTCTCATGAACTGGAAAGCGAAGAACAATCTGTGTATTAACCAGTTTAGAAATTTTCTTTTAGATTATATTAGCATGGAAACAATGTCTGCCTCCTCAAAACATCAATTGGCTGAATTTCATTCTCTCTGGTCCCCTCTGATTAGTTTTATCACATAGTGGTGGTGGTGGGTTGCTGGGTGATGGTGGGTCTCAGGCCCGGGCTGCTGCGACTGGTGTGACCGGGTGGTTTGTTTGTTTGTTTTTTGATGTTGTTTGTTTGTTTTTTGTAGAGGTCCTCCTGGGTGGGGTTGGGTTGAGTGGGGTGGGGCGGGATGGGATGGGTACCTTCTGGGGGTACAGTAGCTCCCGGAATATGGTCACTGCAGGCCCCGAGCCTGGTGGACATCAGGCCCTCCTGCCCATTGTTGGCTCCCAGGTAGCGGGGATGCCTATTGCAGCCAGTCCCTGGCTGCCCTCTCTGGGGGAGAGTAGCTCACACATGAAGGGTTTTGGGGGCGTGTGTGTTCGGTGGGGTGTAGTGGATGGGGCCACGTAGGTGGTCCCCTTTGGTTGCACTCTGCAGTTCCCTGCCCCTGTTTTAATTACACCTTAGACATTACTACTTATCAAACACACTCACACACACACATTAGGTCTTGGGGGGTGGTTACACTGAGTGGCATCTGGTGGGCGGGGCTCTTTGGGTATGTAGGCTGCCCAGACTGCCGCGCTCCCAGTTCTACAAGTTTGGCTGCCCCTCAATTTTAATTGCTCACTATTAGAAAATATTGAAGAGCCAGAAGGGTGAGGGGAGGGGTCTTCTTCGCACACCCCTGCTTCCTGGTGTCTGCTCGGGGCAGGAGGGGCCAGGAGGATTAATTAATTGTTCTGCTGGTTCGGGGTCTGTAGTGGCTGGGGGGTTGCTGGCCTCCTGGTGTGCCCGCTGCACTACACCCCAGCAGAGTCGAGGGAGGTAGGATGTGTGGATGTGTGGATGTATGGGACGTGAAAGTGTGTGTGGTAATGATTGGGCCTGGATCTGGGACTTGCTGTCGCCTGGCCTGCCTGTGTTTCTCCCGATGGGGCATCAGCGTTGCCTCTCCCCACTGCTCGCGACTTCACCCACCTGTGGGCACGTCTTGACTCCCAGGGCACTTGGCCAGGGGCGCTGGGGCAGGCGCTGACCCACTTTGTGGCTGTCTGGGGCGCTTGGCCCTCCTGGGTATTGGGTGGGGCCTCTGCCGGGGGGTTTGGGGGCGCTCGGGCTCCTGGGGCCCAGGTCCAGTGCACGGCCCATGTCTGGGCGGCTGGGGCCTGGCGGGGTCGGTGGGCTGTTGCCCCTGGTTCCCGGAGTGCCTCTGCCCTATGCTTATGGGGGCTCTTTCCGGAGGCTTCCTCTGCAGTCTTCTGGGTGGATGCGTGGTTGCCCCTGCGGTGGGCTGCCTGGGTTCTGTGCTCTGTGGGGGCTGCTGGTGGCCTGGGTCTTGTGGCCCTCTCTGCCTGCTTCTGATTGCTTGGGGGGGGGCTGTGGATTGTGGCCCTGTACGCTTATACACTCATAACTAAGCACGGTTATCATGTAGGTCCTGTGCCATGGGTGTTGCATGTTCTCACACACACACACACACATTCATTAGTCCAGTAGCATGGTCACTAAGCAGTTGATGTATTATCATGTCGTCTCAGGTCATCTATATCCACAGCTGTGTTGTATGCGATTGCCGCTTCTTGTGCTTGTTTTTGTTTGTTTGTGTGTTTGTTTTTTCTCTGCTTGTCTGCTTTCAGGTGCTCCTGGTGGCGCTAAGGCTGGATTCCCCTCATAGGCCATGGATTGTTGTCTGTTTTGTTTTTTACAGGTGTAGCAGCTGGTTGTCTGGTTTTTGTTTCTATTTTTGTTCTGTTTCCTCTTCTTTCCTCTTCTTCTTTCCTTGTCCCCCGGTCCGGTTCAGTTCAGTTCATGTCATATATTGTAAACAGAAATAAATAAATGGGCATCAAGGGGAGCTTTACATTTATAAAACTTCCCTTGGCAAAACAAATCTGTTTGGCATCAAAGGTATTCAGACTACAATTCTTCTGACATAATGCTGAACAGGACAAGGGGAAAAAAAAGTAAAGAAGACAGTTCTGCCGAAAGCCAGGGATAGACCTGTTCTAAGTTCTATACTTTTTAAAAGGGGCGTGTTTATCAACTATGGAATTAGAAGATTTACAAAAATGGTCAAGTGCTAGATCTTCATCTGGGATTTTAACAGTGTCATATAACTATTCAACAGATCAGTTAAAAAAAAGCCTGCTCATGGAGATGTTTCAGGATCTGGATACCAAGCGTGGACCTAATGTTTTCATTTTTGCAATTCTGATACAGGCTATTGAGCAGTGATAACTAACACCAAGTTCAGATACTGCGGATTTTCTACCTTTGATTTGTTAAGATTGAGCCAATCAGGGACAACCTTGAAGGATCTCTTTGGTTTTGTAGGATCAGTAATTACCTGAGAAAGGTTGATATTGGTACACACCTTTTTTAAATGATCAGAGGCAGAGTTCAACTTGTTTAAATTAAAATTGCCACACAGAGATTGGGTTTAGGCCACATGCACACAGAATGACATCAACAAATATAAGAAATATTAAACATTTACACATAGATTTTTGAATATATGTAGAGGAATGATACTTTGAAATGTGCTCATTGCGGAGTTATGATCAGTTGAGTAATGAAGGTTGAACTATTCTGGGAAAGAGGTTCTATTCCCAGCATCATGATGGACACTCCTGATATAGAAGGTTTCGCTAACGCATTGGAATTGTTTTACTATTTTCATATGCATGTGCAATGAAGAATTGCTTGCTGCTGATAAATGCAAAGAAGAACAGCTTACACATAGATGCTCACATATAGGCTGCTGAATGCAATGAAGACCTGCTTATCAAGTAAAGTTCAATGTCAATGTGTAATATTCAAATAGGATTTGCAAAACAGTGAAGTTAAACAATGAATGGGTCCATAGTCGGTATGAGAAGACTACAGGAATATTTATCTGGGTGTACGTTCAAACAGAGATGAGAAAATTGCGATAAATAATTGTTTGTTTGTTTGTTAGTATGTATATGAATGTTATGTGTATAAACTGTGTTGAGTTATAGTTACTCAGTAGTGTCTCAGTGAAACAACCGACGGGGGAAGCCTTGCGGTGACAACAAAAGCAGTGTTTTACTGATCAGTCAAGTTGCTCCAGTGTACTCCATACAAACTGGTTGGCTACTGAAGGGATAGAAAATGGGGAATACTTGTTTTAAAGCAAACAAGGAATTAGATGGGAAAAATACATGTTTTAACGGGACCCAGACAATATTAAATACTCAGACAGATGGGAGAAGAAGTGTAGTTTTGTAGGAAATCACAAAATTATTACATAGAATTAGTGAAATCAATTGAAGAATGCCTTTCTGAAGAGCTGTTTACCATAGATGAGCAGCTTTGCGACCAAGCACATTGTAGATCGCTTTACTGCCAAAATGATCTAATTTAATGGATTGGTTTAGACATGCATAACAGCATTTTAAGAACAAAGAGAGAAACAAAAAGGGACAACGCTTCATGGTGGAAGGTGATGTATAAATAACTGTGTATATGATGAAGGGGGTGGCAACACCCATTCCGAAATCCAGCCATTCCGACATCCCGCTATTCCGACATCCCACCATTCCGACATACCACCATTCCGACATACCACCATTCCGACATGCAAACGTCCCACCATTCCGACATCCCACCATTGCGACATCCCGCTATTCTGACGTTCAAATGTCCCACCATTCCGACAAGGCTTTCCGTATAAGGAAATGTGTGTTACTCAACAGGTGAGTCCCTTCTTTCTGTTCATGCAATTTATATGTTTAACACATGTTTATAGACAAGCGTTATTAAAAACACAAAGTCTCGGCAACTGGAGGAGGAGAAGCAGTCCGCGGTGGTTTTTAATCACACACTCCAATGCCACTTGTTTCAACTTCCGAAAATTTAATCCAGGAAAAAAAGGCTTACAAACATGGACCAAAACGGCTCCATAACACGCACAAGAATCCAAAAGAAACGAAAGTTAACTAAAAGAAAGCAAATAAACAGTATGAAGTGGTCAAAATTGGTTTTACGCATGCCTATGTGCGTCTGGCACATGCGTCTTCGGGCTCTCCCACGTTGGTTTGTGGATGAAAGCTATATGTTCAGCTGTAATGTCATGTAAAAACAATCTCTACATGACATTTACTCCCAGGTGTGACCAGTTAGGTCCTTAAGATATCAACAGGCTGTATAAAGCTACAACCGTTGCGGCTGTGTGTTTGTGCCAAATGCGCAAAACCCATCCGCGCTTCCCAAAATTGGAGTGAGTACTCATAAATCACGTGAATAACATGAATAAACGTTTTTACTGCATTTTGTTGTGTTTTATACGTTCTATGCTGTCATTTCTCTCTTCTCCTATTGGCAAGGCAAGGCAGAGTGCTCGCAACTGTGTCCTGTGCAGTAGCCGTGATATCTGTAATTGCAATTATTACTTTTGCATATGATGACAGCGTGCAAAAGACGCATGGGCTCTGTGGAGAGCTCCGCTCCAGCTGGCTGCTGTGACAGCTCACTGACACTGTATTTCTGCTTAATCAGTTTCAGTCTCGCCAGAGTTACATTAATATCTGTATTTTTATATTTGAAATTCAGGGGATTTTGATAATAGATTATTAAAGTTTGTTTGCGAGGCTGTGGCCTCTGCATGTGCAAAGCTTGTGCGCCAAACTTTAGGGCGTATTTGCGCCGGCATATCATTAGTGCAAAATGTTTTGGGTAAAAAATAGGCTATTAAAAGGAACTGTCGGAATGTTAAAAAAAAACAAAAAACATACCGCCATTCCGACCATAGGAGGAAAAAAGTGTCGGAATGGTGGGACGTTTGATAAAAAATTAAGTGTCGCCATTCCGACAATTGGAGACCCATGTCGGAATGGCGAGATGTCGGAATGGCAGCATGTAACCATGATGAAGGAGAGACCATTTGAGCAGCACAGCCATTTCGCAGCACAGGGACAGCAATCCAAGTTACAGGATCTCCCACGTGGTATCACCTGTCACATTGTGTCAAGGCATCAAAAGAAGAAAAAATCACCAAACTCAAGGACAAAAAGACAAAGACTCCGGTGAACGAAGACAGAGGACTGACAAACCAGAAATACAAAAGGATTCTCGATATCAAGATCCAGAAGAAGAGGCTAACAATGCCACGAACACTTACGATGCTGGGAATGATGCCAGCAATGAACAGAGAAGAAGATTCAGTGTCATCAATCTACATTACGTGCCTCTAATGAGGGGGTGAATATAGAATCCTCAACGATTACAACTTCTCTGGGAACTGTGACAACAACAAGGTTTAAACCATTTTGATATATATTGTAACCTATTGTCTAAGGAATAGTGCTGAAAATGAGGTAAATCTAATCCACCACTGTCCTTGGTCTTCTGTAGGGTTTTTAAACTAATACGTGGTGGTTTGTTTTTCCACAGAAATTTGGAGATGCATGAATCTAGTGACTTAAACCAAGTAGCAGATGGTTTTATGGGGATCATTGAGTCAAACCATCAAATGCGGGAGCGGAAGTGTTCGGCTGTGAGTAGGTGTGAATGTCCGACCATAATTGCTGAAAAATGTATTAGAAGAGACTAGAATGCCGGACAAGACATCATCAAATGCGGGAGCGGAGTTGTTCGGCTGTGAGTAGGTGTGAATCTCCGAGCATAGTTTGTAAAAAGGGGGTAAGAATAGGTTCAAATGCCCGAACATACACTATCAAAACAGGGAGCTGAGGTGGCTCAGCTGCAAGGTGTGAATGTGTGACTATAGTTTGTAAATAAGGTGCGAATGCCCAACAATGTATAATCAAAAGAGGGAGCGGAGGTTTTCGGCTACAAGAAGGTTTGATTGTCCGACCATAGTTTGTAAAAAGCGGGTAAGAAAAGGTTCAAATGCCTGACTGTACACAATCAATAGCGGGAGAGGAGGTGTTCAGCTGCAAGAAGGTGTGAATGTCCACCCATAATTACTGAAAAATGGGTAAGAAAAGGTGCGAATGCCCAACCATACATTATCAAAAGCAGGTGTGAATGTCAGATCATAATTTGCAAAAAGCTGATGAGAAAGGGTGAGAATGCCCGACTATACACCATCAAATGCGGGAGCGGAGTTGTTCGGCTGTGAGTAAGTGTGAATCTCCGACCATAATTGCTGAAAAATGTGTTAGAAAAGGTAAGAATGCCGGTCCATACATCATCAAAAGCGGGAGAGGTGGTGTTCGGCTGCAAGTAGGTGTGAATGTCCAGCCATAATTACTAACAAACGGGTAAGAAAAGGTAGTATTGCAAGACCATACATGATCAAAACAGGGAGCGGAGGTGGTTCAGCTGCAAGAAGGTGTGAATGTCCGACTAAAGTTCAAATATATTAACAAAAGCGGGAGGAGAGGTCTTCGGATGAGAGTGGTTGAGAATTTCCAACCATAATCTATAAAATGCGGTGAAAAAAAAGGTGTGATAGAACACTAAAAGGTGGAGCGGAAGTGTTCGGCTGCAAGAAGGTGTGAATGTGCTCCTATATTTGGTGAAAAGCAGGTGAATCAAGGTCTGAATGCCCAACCTTACATCATCAAAAGCGAGATAAGAGGTGTTTGGCTGCATGAAGGCCATAGTTTGCCAAAAGCGGGTAAGCTGCGAATGACCGACTAAATATCAACAAAAGGTCTTCGGATGCAAGTGGGTGTGAATATCCCACCATACAAGTATGGTGGAGAGGAAGCTGTGAACAGCCGACCATAGTTGGCAAAAAGCGGGTGAGAAAAGGTGCGAATGTCCAACCATACATGATCAAAACAGGGAGCGGATGTGTTTGGCTGTGACAAGGTGTGAATGTCCACCCAAAATTAATGAAAAGCAGGCAACAAGTAGGTTTGAATGCCCAACCATACATCATCAAAAGCAGGAGTGGATATGTTCGGCTACAAGAAGGTTTGAATGTCCGAGCATAGTTTGTAAAAAGCGGGTAAGAAAAGGTTCGAATGCCCAAACATACACCATCAAAAGAGGGAGCGGAGGTGTTCCGCTGTAAGAAGGTGTGAATGTCCGACCATAGTTGGTAAAACACGGGTAAGAAAAGGTTAAAATACCCGACTGTACACAATCAATAGCGGGAGAGGAGGTGTTTGGCTACAAGAATGTGTGACAGTCCAACCATGGTTTGTAAAAAACGGGTAAGAAAAGGTGCGAATGCCCGACAATGTATGATCAAAAGAGGGAGCGGAGGTTTTCGGCTAGAAGAAGGTTTGAATGTCCGACCATAGTTGGTAAAACACGGGTAAGAAAAGGTTAAAATACCCGACTGTACACAATCAATAGCGGGAGAGGAGGTGTTTGGCTACAAGAATGTGTGACAGTCCGACCATGGTTTGTAAAAAACGGGTAAGAAAAGGTGCGAATGCCCGACAATGTATGATCAAAAGAGGGAGCGGAGGTTTTCGGCTAGAAGAAGGTTTGAATGTCCGACCATAGTTTGTAAAAAGCTGCTAAGAAAAGGTTCGAATGCCCGAATATATACCATCAAAAGCGGAAGCGGAGGTGTTCAGCTGCAAGAAGGTGTGAACGTCCGACCAAAGTTTGTAAAAAGCAGTTAAGAAAAGGTTCGAATGCCCGAATATATACCATCAAAAGTGGGAGCAGAGCTGTTCGACTGCAAGTAGGTGTGAATGTCCAGCCATATTTACTCACAAACGGGTAAGAAAAGGTAGTATTGCCAGACCATACATGATCAAAACAGAGAGCTGAGGTGGTTCAGCTGCAAGGTGTGAATGTCTGACTATAGTTTGTAAAAAGCGGGTAAGACAAGGTGCGAATGCCCGACAATGTATGATCAAAAGAGGGAGTGGAGGTCTTCGGCTGTAAGGTCTGAATGTCCAACCATAATTTCTAAAAACCGGGTAAGAAAAGGCTCGAAAGCCCGACTATACACAATCAAAAGCGGGAGCGGGAGGTTTTCAGCTGCAAATCCTTCACTCAAACCAAGTGAAAACTGCTTTGTCCTTCATATTTATCAATGTCTAGATCGACTTCAACAAAGAACAACATTGTACTTTGCAGTAAAGAAAGAGCAAATCAAAAGTTTTAGGAATCCGAGAATAAGCTTATTTTCATGAGTTCTGCACGATTATTGATTTTACTATAAATGAATGCCTTCACTCAAACTATGTTAAAACTGCTTTGTCCTTCATATTTATCAATGTCTAGATTGACTTCAACAAAGAACAACACTGGATTTTGCTGTAGAAGAAAGAGCAACACTGAAGGATCAGTAATCCGAGAATAAGCTTATTTTCATACGTTCTGCATGATTTGGGATTTTATGTATAAAATGAATTCCTTCACTCAAACCAAGTTAAAACTGCTTTGTCCTTCATATTTATCAATGTCTAGATCGACTTCAACAAAGAACAACATTGTATTTTGCAGTAGAAGAAAGAGCAACACTGAAGGATCAGGAATCCGAGAATAAGCTTATTTTCATACGTTCTGCATGATTTGGGATTTTATGTATAAAATGAATTCCTTTACTCAAACTATGTTAAAACTACTTTGTCCCTCATATTTATCAATGTCTAGATTGACTTCAACAAAGAACAACATTGTATTTTGTAGTAGAAGAAATAGCAACACTGAAGGATCAGGAATCCGAAAACAAGCTTATTTTCATACGTTCTGCATGATTTGGGATTTTGCTATAAAATTAATTCCTTCACTCAAACAAAGTGGAAACTGCTTTGTCCTTCATATTTATCAATGTCTATATCGATTTCAACAAAGAACAAGGCTGTATTTTGCAGTATAGGAAAGAGCAACACTGGAGGATCAGGAATCCGAGAATAAGCTTACTTTCATGAGTCCTGCACGATTTCGGATTTTCCTATAAAATGAATTGCTTTGCTCAAACCAAGTTAAAATTGCTTTGTCCTTCATAGTTATCCATGTCTAAAATGTATCAAGCATAAAGTTCCTCATATTACCCTGAATGAGAAAGAAGCATCCCTTTGGTTGAGCAATACGTTCCTTTTGCGGAGTTATGCATGATTTCGGATTTTGCTATAAAATTCATTCCTTCACACCTTTTTTTTTCACCGCATTTTATAGATTATGGTTGGAAATTTCAACCACTCTAATCCGAAGACCTCTCCTCCCGCTTTTGTTAATATATTTGAACTTTAGTTGGACATTCACCCCTTTTTGCAGCTAAACCACCTCCGCTCCCTGTTTTGAACATGTATGGTCTGGCAATACTACATTTTCTTACCCGTTTGTGAGTAATTATGGCTGGATATTCACACCTACTTGCAGCTGGACACAATCTCTCTCGCTTTTAATTATGTTTGGATATTCGAACCTTTTCTTTACTGCTTTTTGCCAACTTTGGTCGGACGTTCACACCTTCTTGCAGCCGAACACCTCCGCTTCCGCTTTTGATGGTATATAGTCAGGCATTTGAACCTTTTCTTACCCGCTTTTTACAAACTATGGTCGGACATTCAAACCTTCTTGTAGCAAAAAACCTCTGCTCCCTCTTTTGATTATACATTGTCGGGCATTCGCACCTTATCTTACCCGCTTTTTACAAACTATAGTCAGACATTCACACCTTGGTGCTGAACCACCTCAGCTCCCTGTTTTGATCATGTATGGTCTGGCAATACTACCTTTTCTTACCCGTTTGTGAGTAATTATGGCTGGACATTCACACCTACTTGCAGTCGAACAGCTCTGCTCCCGCTTTTGATTATGTTTGGTTGGATATTCGAACCTTTTCTTAACTGCTTTTTACAAACTTTGGTCGGACGTTCACACCTTCTTACAGCCGAACACCTCCACTTCCGCTTTTGATGGTATATATTCGGGCATTCGAACCTTTTCTTACCAGCTTTTTACAAACCATGGTTGGACTTTCACACCTTCTTGTAGCCGAACAACTCCGCTACCCCTATTGATTGTGTACAGTCGGGTATTTTAACCTTTTCTTACCCGTTTTTTACCAACTATGGTCGGACATTCACACCTTCTTACAGCGGAACACCTCCGCTCCCTCTTTTGATGGTGTATGTTTGGGCATTCGAACCTTTTCTTACCCGCTTTTTACAAACTATGCTCGGACATTCAAACCTTCTTGTAGCCGAACACATCCACTCCTGCTTTTGATGATGTATGGTTGGGCATTCAAACCTACTTGTTGCCCACTTTTCATTAATTTTGGGTGGACATTCACACCTTGTCACAGCCAAACACCTCCGCTCCCTGTTTTGATCGTGTATGGTTGGACATTCGAACCTTTTCTCACCCGCTTTTTGCCAACTATGGTCGGCTGTTCACAGCTTCCTCTCCACCATACTTGTATGGTGGGATATTCACACCCACTTGCATCCGAAGACCTTTTGTTGATATTTAGTCGGTCATTCGCAGCTTACCCGCTTTTGGCAAACTATGGCCTTCATGCAGCCAAACACCTCTGATCTCGCTTTTGATGATGTAAGGTTGGGCATTCAGACCTTGCTTCACCTGCTTTTCACCAAATATAGGAGGACATTCACACCTTCTTGCAGCCGAACACTTCCGCTCCACCTTTTAGTGTTCTATCACACCTTTTTTTCACCGCATTTTATAGATTATGGTTGGAAATTCTCAACCACTCTCATCCGAAGACCTCTCCTCCCGCTTTTGTTAATATATTTGAACTTTAGTCGGACATTCACACCTTCTTGCAGCTGAACCACCTCCGCTCCCTGTTTTGATCATATATGGTATGGCAATACTACCTTTTCTTACCCGTTTGTTAGTAATTATGGCTGGACATTCACACCTACTTGCAGCCGAACACCACCTCTCCCGCTTTTGATGATGTATGGACCAGCATTCTTACCTTTTCTAACACATTTTTCAGCAATTATGGTCGGAGATTCACACTTACTCACAGCCGAACAACTCCGCTCCCGCATTTGATGGTGTATAGTCGGGCATTCTCACCCTTTCTCATCAGCTTTTTGCAAATTATGATCTGACATTCACACCTGCTTTTGATAATGTATGGTTGGGCATTCACACCTTTTCTTACCCATTTTTCAGTAATTATGGGTGGACATTCACACCTTCTTGCAGCTGAACACCTCCTCTCCCGCTATTGATTGTGTACAATCGGGTATTTTAACCTTTTCTTACCCGCTTTTTACCAAATATGGTCGGACATTCACACCGTCTTACAGCGGAACACCTCAGCTCCCTGTTTTGATAGTGTATGTTTGGGCATTCGAACCTATTCTTACCCCCTTTTTACAAACTATGGTCGGAGATTCACACCTACTCACAGCCGAACAACTCCGCTCCCGCATTTGATGATGTCTTGTCCGGCATTCTAGTCTCTTCTAACACATTTTTCAGTAATTATGGTTGGACATTCACACCTACTCACAGCCGAACACTTCCGCTCCCGCATTTGATGGTGTATAGCCGGGCATTCTCACCCTTTCTCATCAGCTTTTTGCAAATTATGATCTGACATTCACACCTACTTGCAGTCGAACAGCTCTGCTCCCGCTTTTGATTATGTTTGGTTGGATATTCGAACCTTTTCTTAACTGCTTTTTACAAACTATGGTCGGACGTTCACACCTTCTTGCAGCCGAACACCTCCGCTTCCGCTTTTGATGGTATATATTCGGGCATTCGAACCTTTTCTTACCCGCTTTTTACAAACCATGGTTGGACATTCAAACCTTCTTGTAGCCGAAAACCTCCGCTCCCTCTTTTGATTATACATTGTTGGGCATTCGCACCTTATTTACAAACTATAGTCACACATTCACACCTTGCAGCTGAGCCACCTCAGCTCCCTGTTTTGATAGTGTATGTTCAGGCATTCGAACCTATTCTTACCCCCTTTTTACAAACTATGGTCGGAGATTCACACCTACTCACAGCCGAACAACTCCGCTCCCGCATTTGATGATGTCTTGTCCGGCATTCTAGTCTCTTCTAACACATTTTTCAGTAATTATGGTTGGACATTCACACCTACTCACAGCCGAACACTTCCGCTCCCGCATTTGATGGTGTATAGCCGGGCATTCTCACCCTTTCTCATCAGCTTTTTGCAAATTATGATCTGACATTCACACCTACTTGCAGTCGAACAGCTCTGCTCCCGCTTTTGATTATGTTTGGTTGGATATTCGAACCTTTTCTTAACTGCTTTTTACAAACTTTGGTCGGACGTTCACACCTACTCACAGCCGAACAACTCCGCTCCCGCATTTGATGATGTCTTGTCCGGCATTCTAGTCTCTTCTAACACATTTTTCAGTAATTATGGTTGGACATTCACACCTACTCACAGCCGAACACTTCCGCTCCCGCATTTGATGGTGTATAGCCGGGCATTCTCACCCTTTCTCATCAGCTTTTTGCAAATTATGATCTGACATTCACACCTACTTGCAGTCGAACAGCTCTGCTCCCGCTTTTGATTATGTTTGGTTGGATATTCGAACCTTTTCTTAACTGCTTTTTACAAACTATGGTCGGACGTTCACACCTTCTTGCAGCCGAACACCTCCGCTTCCGCTTTTGATGGTATATATTCGGGCATTCGAACCTTTTCTTACCAGCTTTTTACAAACCATGGTTGGACTTTCACACCTTCTTGTAGCCGAACAACTCCGCTCCCCCTATTGATTGTGTACAGTCGGGTATTTTAACCTTTTCTTACCCGCTTTTTACCAACTATGGTCGGACATTCACACCGTCTTACAGCGGAACACCTCCGCTCCCGCTTTTGATGGTGTATAGTCAGGCATTTGAACCTTTTCTTACCCGCTTTTTACAAACTATGGTCGGACATTCAAACCTTCTTGTAGCCAAAAACCTCCGCTCCCTCTTTTGATCATACATTGTCGGGCATTCGCACCTTATCTTACCCGCGTTTTACAAACTATAGTCAGACATTCACACCTTGGTGCTGAACCACCTCAGCTCCCTGTTTTGATCATGTATGGTCTGGCAATACTACCTTTTCTTACCCGTTTGTGAGTAATTATGGCTGGACATTCACACCTACTTGCAGTCGAACAGCTCTGCTCCCGCTTTTGATTATGTTTGGTTGGGTATTCGAACCTTTTCTTAACTGCTTTTTACAAACTTTGGTCGGACGTTCACACCTTCTTGCAGCCGAACACCTCCGCTTCCGCTTTTGATGGTATATATTCGGGCATTTGAACCTTTTCTTAGCAGCTTTTTACAAACCATGGTTGGACTTTCACACCTTCTTGTAGCCGAACAACTCCGCTCCCGCTATTGATTGTGTACAGTCAGGTATTTTAACCTTTTCTTACCCGCTTTTTACCAACTATGGTCGGACATTCACACCGTCTTACAGCGGAACACCTCCGCTCCCGCTTTTGATGGTGTATTGTCAGGCAGTTGAACCTTTTCTTACCCGCTTTTTACAAACTATGGTCGGACATTCAAACCTTGTAGCCAAAAATCTCCGCTCCCTCTTTTGATCATACATTGTCGGGCATTCGCACCTTTTCTTACCCGTTTTTTACAAACCATGGTCGGACTTTCAAACCTTCTTGTAGCCCAACACATCCACTCCTTCTTTTGATGATGTATGTTTGGGCATTCGCACCTTTTCTTACCCATTTTTCAGTAATTATGGGTGGACATTCACACCTTCTTGCAGCTGAACACCTCCTCTCCCGCTTATGATGGTGTATAGTCGGGCTTTCAAGCCTTTTCTTACCCGGTTTTTACAAATTATAGTTGGACATTCAGACCTTCTTACAGCCGAAAACCTCCACTCCCTCTTTTGATCATACATTGTCGGGCATTAACACCTTTTCTTACCCGCTTTTTACAAACCATAGTCGGACTTTCACATCTTTTAGTAGCCGAACAACTCCGCTCCCGCTATTGATTGTGTACAGTCGGGTATTTTAACCTTTTCTTACCTGCTTTTTACCAACTATGGTCGGACATTCACACCGTCTTACAGCGGAACATCTCCGCTCCCGCTTTTGATGGTGTATAGTCAGGCATTCAAACCTTTTCTTACCCGCTTTTTACAAACTATGGTCGGACATTCAAACCTTCTTGTAGCAAAAAACCTCTGCTCCCTCTTTTGATTATACATTGTCGGGCATTCGCACCTCATCTTAACCGCTTTTTACAAACTATAGTCAGACATTCACACCTTGGTGCTGAACCACCTCAGCTCCCTGTTTTGATCATGTATGGTCTGGCAATACTACCTTTTCTTACCCGTTTGTGAGTAATTATGGCAGGACATTCACACCTACTTGCAGTCGAACAGCTCTGCTCCCGCTTTTGATTATGTTTGGTTGGATATTCGAACCTTTTCTTAACTGCTTTTTACAAACTTTGGTCGGACGTTCACACCTTCTTGCAGCCGAACACCTCCACTTCCGCTTTTGATGGTATATATTTGGGCATTCGAACCTTTTCTTACCAGCTTTTTACAAACCATGGTTGGACTTTCACACCTTCTTGTAGCCGAACAACTCCGCTCCCCCTATTGATTGTGTACAGTCGGGTATTTTAACCTTTTCTTACCCGTTTTTTACGAACTATGGTCGGACATTCACACCTTCTTACAGCGGAACACCTCCGCTCCCTCTTTTGATGGTGTATGTTTGGGCATTCGAACCTTTTCTTACCCGCTTTTTACAAACTATGCTCGGACATTCAAACCTTCTTGTAGCCGAACACATCCACTCCTGCTTTTGATGATGTATGGTTGGGCATTCAAACCTACTTGTTGCCCACTTTTCATTAATTTTGGGTGGACATTCACACCTTGTCACAGCCAAACACCTCCGCTCCCTGTTTTGATCGTGTATGGTTGGACATTCGCACCTTTTCTCACCCGCTTTTTGCCAACTATGGTCGGCTGTTCACAGCTTCCTCTCCACCATACTTGTATGGTGGGATATTCACACCCACTTGCATCCGAAGACCTTTTGTTGATATTTAGTCGGTCATTCGCAGCTTACCCGCTTTTGGCAAACTATGGCCTTCATGCAGCCAAACACCTCTGATCTCGCTTTTGATGATGTAAGGTTGGGCATTCAGACCTTGCTTCACCTGCTTTTCACCAAATATAGGAGGACATTCACACCTTCTTGCAGCCGAACACTTCCGCTCCACCTTTTAGTGTTCTATCACACCTTTTTTTCACCGCATTTTATAGATTATGGTTGGAAATTCTCAACCACTCTCATCCGAAGACCTCTCCTCCCGCTTTTGTTAATATATTTGAACTTTAGTCGGACATTCACACCTTCTTGCAGCTGAACCACCTCCGCTCCCTGTTTTGATCATATATGGTATGGCAATACTACCTTTTCTTACCCGTTTGTTAGTAATTATGGCTGGACATTCACACCTACTTGCAGCCGAACACCACCTCTCCCGCTTTTGATGATGTATGGACCGGCATTCTTACCTTTTCTAACACATTTTTCAGCAATTATGGTCGGAGATTCACACTTACTCACAGCCGAACAACTCCGCTCCCGCATTTGATGGTGTATAGTCGGGCATTCTCACCCTTTCTCATCAGCTTTTTGCAAATTATGATCTGACATTCACACCTGCTTTTGATAATGTATGGTTGGGCATTCACACCTTTTCTTACCCATTTTTCAGTAATTATGGGTGGACATTCACACCTTCTTGCAGCTGAACACCTCCTCTCCCGCTATTGATTGTGTACAGTCGGGTATTTTAACCTTTTCTTACCCGCTTTTTACCAAATATGGTCGGACATTCACACCGTCTTACAGCGGAACACCTCTGCTCCCGCTTTTGATGGTGTATAGTCAGGCGCTTGAACCTTTTCTTACCCGCATTTTACAAACTATGGTCGGACATTCAAACCTTCTTGTAGCCGAAAACCTCCGCTCCCTCTTTTGATTATACATTGTTGGGCATTCGCACCTTATTTACAAACTATAGTCACACATTCACACCTTGCAGCTGAGCCACCTCAGCTCCCTGTTTTGATAGTGTATGTTCGGGCATTCGAACCTATTCTTACCCCCTTTTTACAAACTATGGTCGGAGATTCACACCTACTCACAGCCGAACAACTCCGCTCCCGCATTTGATGATGTCTTGTCCGGCATTCTAGTCTCTTCTAACACATTTTTCAGTAATTATGGTTGGACATTCACACCTACTCACAGCCGAACACTTCCGCTCCCGCATTTGATGGTGTATAGCCGGGCATTCTCACCCTTTCTCATCAGCTTTTTGCAAATTATGATCTGACATTCACACCTACTTGCAGTCGAACAGCTCTGCTCCCGCTTTTGATTATGTTTGGTTGGATATTCGAACCTTTTCTTAACTGCTTTTTACAAACTTTGGTCGGACGTTCACACCTTCTTGCAGCCGAACACCTCCGCTTCCGCTTTTGATGGTATATATTCGGGCATTCGAACCTTTTCTTACCAGCTTTTTACAAACCATGGTTGGACTTTCACACCTTCTTGTAGCCGAACAACTCCGCTCCCCCTATTGATTGTGTACAGTCGGGTATTTTAACCTTTTCTTACCCGCTTTTTACAAACTATGGTCGGACATTCAAACCTTCTTGTAGCCAAAAACCTCCGCTCCCTCTTTTGATCATATATTGTCGGGCATTCGCACCTTATCTTACCCGCTTTTTACAAACTATAGTCAGACATTCACACCTTGGTGCTGAACCACCTCAGCTCCCTGTTTTGATCATGTATGGTCTGGCAATACTACCTTTTCTTACCCGTTTGTGAGTAATTATGGCTGGACATTCACACCTACTTGCAGTCGAACAGCTCTGCTCCCGCTTTTGATTATGTTTGGTTGGGTATTCGAACCTTTTCTTAACTGCTTTTTACAAACTTTGGTCGGACGTTCACACCTTCTTGCAGCCGAACACCTCCGCTTCCGCTTTTGATGGTATATATTCGGGCATTCGAACCTTTTCTTAGCAGCTTTTTACAAACCATGGTTGGACTTTCACACCTTCTGGTAGCCGAACAACTCCGCTCCCGCTATTGATTGTGTACAGTCAGGTATTTTAACCTTTTCTTACCCGCTTTTTACCAACTATGGTCGGACATTCACACCGTCTTACAGCGGAACACCTCCGCTCCCGCTTTTGATCATACATTGTCGGGCATTCGCACCTTTTCTTACCCGTTTTTTACAAACCATGGTCGGACTTTCAAACCTTCTTGTAGCCCAACACATCCACTCCTTCTTTTGATGATGTATGTTTGGGCATTCGCACCTTTTCTTACCCATTTTTCAGTAATTATGGGTGGACATTCACACCTTCTTACAGCCGAAAACCTCCACTCCCTCTTTTGATCATACATTGTCGGGCATTAGCACCTTTTCTTACCCGCTTTTTACAAACAATAGTCTGACTTTCACATCTTTTAGTAGCCGAACAACTCCGCTCCCGCTATTGATTGTGTACAGTCGGGTATTTTAACCTTTTCTTACCCGCTTTTTACCAACTATGGTCGGACATTCACACCTTCTCACAGCGGAACACCTCCGCTCCCTCTTTTGATGGTGTATGTTCGGGCAGTCAAACCTTTTCTTACCTGCTTTTTACAAACTATGGTCAGACATTCAACCCTTCTTGGAGCCGAACACATCCACTCCTGCTTTTGATGATGTATGGTTGGGCATTCGCACCTTTTCTTACCCATTTTTCAGTAATTATGGGTGTACATTCACACCTTCTTGCAGCCGAACACCTCCGCTCCCTCTTTTGATCATACATTTTCGGGCATTCGCACCTTTTCTTACCCGCTTTTTACAAACCATGGTCGGACTTTCACACCTTTTAGTAGCCGAACAACTCCGCACCCGCTACTGATTGTGTACAGTCGGGTATTTTAACCTTTTCTTACCCGTTTTTTACCAACTACGGGCGCACATTCACACCTTCTTACAGCGGAACACCTCCGCTCCCTCCTTTGATGGTGTATGTTCGGGCATTCGAACCTTTTCTTACCCGCTTTTTACAAACTATGGTCAGACGTTCAAACCTTCTTGTAGCCGAACATATCCACTCCTGCTTTTGATGATGTATGGTTGGGCATTCGAACCTACTTGTTGCCCGCTTTTCATTAATTATGGGTGGACATTCACACCTTGTCTCAGCCAAACACCTCCGCTCCCTGTTTTGATCATGTATGGTTTGACATTCGCACCTTTGCTTACCCTCTTTTTATACTGATTGCTCAAGATTAAGTTGTTCTTTCTCAAACTACAAAATTTTTTTAATTGTTGAAACTTGATTTGAAGTGGATAAATAAGGAAGACAAACAGTTTTAAGTCAGGCTGATAGCAATTAATTTTATAGCAAAATCTGTATTTCGTCATTTGTCGAGAGATGCTTATTGCTGAAGAAGTTCTTTCTCATTCTACAAAGTACAACGTTGTTTATCATTGAAACTTGATTAGACATGAATAAATATGAAGGACAAAGCAGTCTTAACTTGGTTTGAGTTAAGGAATTCGTTTTATAGGAGAATCCGAATTCGTGCATAACTCGTAAAATAGAGCTTATTTTCGGATTCCTGAAGAATGAGTCTGGTTCTTTCTCATAATACAAAGTTTGTGGTTTATTGTTGAAACTTCGTCAGACCGTTAGATATAGTCGGACTCATCTCGACGCACGGCTTGGGATCTGGAACCAGTACTCTTGAGAGGGGTTGGACTCTCTTCCACTCTGGAGTTGCCCGTGGTGAGAGGCGCAGAGCAGGTGTGGGCATACTTATTGCCCCCCGGCTGTGTGCCAGTACATTGGGGTTTACCCCAGTGAACGAGAGGGTAGCCTCCCTCCGCCTTGGGTGGGGGGACGAGTCCTGACTGTTGTTTGTGCCTATGCGCCAAACAGCAGTTCAGAGTACCTACCCTTTTTGGAGTCTCTGGGGGAGGCACTGGAGAATGCTCCTACCGGAGACTCCCTCATTCTGCTGGGGGACTTCAATGCTCACGTGGGCAATGACAGTGAGACCTGGAGGGGTGTGATTGGGAGGAACGGCCCCCCCGATCTGAATCAGAGTGGTGTTATGTTGTTGGACTTCTGTGCCAGTCATAGACTGTCCATAACGAACACCATGTTCAGGCATAAGGGTGTCCATATGTGCACTTGGCACCAGGACACCCTTGGCCGCAGTTCGATGATCGACTTTGTGGTTGTATCATCGGACTTGCGGCCGTATGTCCTGGACACTCGGGTGAAGAGAGGGGCGGAGCTGTCAACTGATCACCACCTGGTGGTGAGTTGGCTCCGCTGGTGGGGGAGGATGCCGATCAGACCTGGCAGGCCCAAACGTATTGTGAGGGTCTGCTGGGAGCGTTTGTCAGAATCCCCCGTCAGAAGGAGCTTTAACTCCCACCTCCGGCAGAGCTTCAACCATATTTGAGGTGGGGGACATTGAATGGGCCATGTTCCGTGACTCCATTGCCGAGGCAGCTGGTCGGAGTTGTGGCCGTAAGGTGGTCGGTGCCTGTCGTGGCGGCAACCCTCGAACCTGCTGGTGGACACCAGTGGTGAGGGAAGCCGTCAAGCTGAAGAAGGAGTCCTATCGGGCCTTTTTGGTCAGTGGGACCCTGGAAGAAGCTGATAGGTACCGACGGGCCAGACGGGCCGCGGCTTCGGCGGTTGCTGAGGCAAAAACTCGGGCCTGGGAGGAGTTCGGTGAGACCATGGAGAACGATTTCCGGACGGCCTCGAAAAGATTCTGGTCCACCATCCGGCGTCTCAGGGGGGGGAAGCGGCTCACAGTCAACACTGTTTACAGTGCGGACGGGGCTTTCTGACCTCAACTAGGGATGTTGTGAGTCGGTGGGGGGAGTACTTCGAGGAACTCCTCAATCCTACCAACACGTGCTCGGAAGAGGCAGAGTCGGAGAGCTCGGAGACGGGGCCTCCCATTTCTGGGGCTGAGGTTGCCGAGGTGGTTAAAAAGTTCCTCGGTGGCAAGGCCCCGGGGGTGGATGAGGTCCGTCCTGAGTTTCTCAAGGCTCTGGATGTTGTAGGGCTGTCTTGGCTGACACGCCTCTGCAGTATCGTGTGGACATCGGGGACAGTGCCTCTGGACTGGCAGATTGGGGTGGTGGTCCCCCTCTTTAAAAAGGGGGACCGGAGGGTGTGTTCCAACTATAGGGGTATCACACTCCTCAGCCTCCCTGGTAAGGTCTATTCGGGGGTATTGGAGAGGAGGATCCGTCGGATAATCGAGCCTCGGATTCAGGAGATGCAGTGTGGCTTTCGTCCTGGCCGTGGAACAGTGGACCAGCTCTATACCCTCGGCAGGATCCTGGAGGGTGCATGGGAGTTCGCCCAACCAGTCTACATGTGTTTTGTGGACTTGGAGAAAGCGTTCGACCGTGTCCCTCGTGGAGTCCTGTGGGTGGTGCTCCGGGAATATGGAGTGCCGGACCCCTTGATAGGGGCCGTTCGGTCTCTGTATGACCGGTGCCAGAGTTTGGTCCGCATTGCCGGCAGTAAGTCGGATACGTTTCCGGTGAGAGTTGGACTCCGTCAGGGCTGCCCTTTGTCACCGATTCTGTTCCTAACTTTTATGGACAGAATTTCTAGGCGGAGCCAGGGCGTTGAGGGTGTCCCATTTGGCGACCTCAGAATCGGGTCTCTGCTTTTTGCAGATGATGTGGTTCTGTTAGCGTCGTCAGGCCGTGACCTTCAGCTCTCACTGGAGTGATTCGCAGCCGAGTGTGAAGCAGCTGGGATGAGAATCAGCACCTCCAAATCCTGGACTATGGTTCTCAGCCGGAAAAGGGTGGAATGCTCTCTCCGGGTCGGGAATGAGATCCTTCCCCAAGAGGAGGAGTTCAAGTATCTCGGGGTCTTGTTCACGAGTGACGAACGAATGGAGCGGGAGATTGACGGGCGGGTCGGTGCAGAGCCTGCAACACTGCTGTGAAGAGGGAGCTGAGCCAGAAGGCGAAGCTCTCTACTTACTGGTCAATCTACGTTCCCATCCTCACCTATGGTCACGAGTTGTGGGTAGTGACCGAAAGAACAAGGTCGCGAATACAAGCGGCCGAAATGGGTTTCCTCCGCAGGGTGTCTGGAATCTCCCTTAGAGATAGGGTGAGAAGCTCAGTCATCCGGGAGGGGCTCGGAGTAGAACCGCTGCTCCTCCGCATTGAGAGGAGTCAGATGAGGTGGCTCGGGCATCTGGTTAGGATGCCCCCTGGGCGCCTCCCTGGGGAGGTGTTCCGGGCACGTCCCACTGGGAGGAGACCCCGGGGGAGACCCAGGACACGTTGGAGAGACTATGTCTCTCGGCTGGCCTGGGAACGCCTCGGGGTCCCCCCGGAAGAGCTGGAGGAAGTGGCCGGGGACAGAGACGTCTGGGTTTCTCTGCTCAAGCTGCTGCCCCCGCGACCCGACCCCCGGATAAGCGGCAGATGATGGATGGATGGATGGATATATCCTCCACCAACCAGACTTACAACCCCCGACTAGGGTAGCAGAATTTCTAAGCATCTGTACCCCAAAACTACTATCAAAAATATATAAATTATTGTCTAAGATAGATGACGTGATGTAGTGGATGGGGCCACGTAGGTGGTCCCCTTTGGTTGCACTCTGCAGTTCCCTGCCCCTGTTTTAATTACACCTTAGACATTACTACTTAAACACACTCACACACACACATTAGGTCTTGGGGGGTGGTTACACTGAGTGGCATCTGGTGGGCGGGGCTCTTTGGGTATGTAGGCTGCCCAGAGTGCCGCGCTCCCAGTTCTACAAGTTTGGCTGCCCCTCAATTTTAATTGCTCACTATTAGAAAATATTGAAGAGCCAGAAGGGTGAGGGGAGGGGTCTTCTTCGCACACCCCTGCTTCCTGGTGTCTGCTCGGGGCAGGAGGGGCCAGGAGGATTAATTAATTTTTCTGCTGGTTCGGGGTCTGTGGTGGCTGGGGGGTTGCTGGCCTCCTGGTGTGCCCGCTGCACTACACCCCAGCAGAGT
Source organism: Leuresthes tenuis (assembly GCF_036924035.1). Lineage (NCBI taxonomy): Eukaryota > Metazoa > Chordata > Actinopteri > Atheriniformes > Atherinopsidae > Leuresthes > Leuresthes tenuis. The sequence continues at coordinate 25,974,941 of NW_027325362.1, forward strand.
CGAGGGAGGTAGGATGTGTGGATGTGTGGATGTATGGGACGTGAAAGTGTGTGTGGTAATGATTGGGCCTGGATCTGGGACTTGCTGTGGCCTGGCCTGCCTGTGTTTCTCCCGATGGGGCATCAGCGTTGCCTCTCCCCACTGCTCGCGACTTCACCCACCTGTGGGCACGTCTTGACTCCCAGGGCACTTGGCCAGGGGCGCTGGGGCAGGCGCTGACCCACTTTGTGGCTGTCTGGGGCGCTTGGCCCTCCTGGGTATTGGGTGGGGCCTCTGCCGGGGGGGCCTCATCAGCTTTTTGCAAATTATGATCTGACATTCACACCTGCTTTTGATAATGTATGGTTGGGCATTCGCACCTTTTCTTACCCATTTTTCAGTAATTATGGGTGGACATTCACACCTTCTTGCAGCTGAACACCTCCTCTCCCGCTATTGATTGTGTACAGTCGGGTATTTTAACCTTTTCTTACCCGCTTTTTACCAAATATGGTCGGACATTCACACCGTCTTACAGCGGAACACCTCTGCTCCCGCTTTTGATGGTGTATAGTCAGGCATTTGAACCTTTTCTTACCCTCTTTTTACAAACTATGGTCGGACATTCAAACCTTCTTGTAGCCGAAAACCTCCGCTCCCTCTTTTGATTATACATTGTTGGGCATTCGCACCTTATTTACAAACTATAGTCAGACATTCACACCTTGCAGCTGAGCCACCTCAGCTCCCTGTTTTGATAGTGTATGTTCCGGCATTCGAACCTATTCTTACCCCCTTTTTACAAACTATGCTCGGAGATTCACACCTACTCACAGCCGAACAACTCCGCTCCCGCATTTGATTATGTATTGTCCGGCATTCTAGTCTCTTCTAACACATTTTTCAGTATTATGGTCGGACATTCACACCTACTCACAGCCGAACACTTCCGCTCCCGCATTTGATGGTGTATAGCTGGGCATTCTCACCCTTTCTCATCAGCTTTTTGCAAATTATGATCTGACATTCACACCTACTTGCAGTCGAACAGCTCTGCTCCCGCTTTTGATTATGTTTGGTTGGATATTCGAACCTTTTCTTAACTGCTTTTTACAAACTTTGGTCGGACGTTCACACCTTCTTGCAGCCGAACACATCCACTTCCACTTTTGATGGTATATATTCGGGCATTCGAACCTTTTCTTACCCGCTTTTTACAAACCGTGGTCGGACTTTCACACCTTCTTGTAGCCAAACAACTCCGCTCCCGCTATTGATTGTGTACAGTCGGGTATTTTAACCTTTTCTTACCCGCTTTTTACCAACTATGGTCGGACATTTACACCTTCTTACAGCGGAACACCTCCGCTCCCTCTTTTGATGGTCTATGTTTGGGCATTCGAACCTTTTCTTACCCGCTTTTTACAAACTATGGTCGGACATTCAAACCTTCTTGTAGCCGAACACATCCACTCCTGCTTTTGATGATGTATGGTTGGGCATTTTCACCTTTTCTTACCCATTTTTCAGTAATTATGGGTGGACATTCACACCTTCTTGCAGCTGAACAACTCCCCTCCCGCTTATGATCATGTGCGGTTTGATATTCGAAAATTTTCTTTCATGTTTTAAAGCAATTATTGATGGACATTCAAATCTTCTTGTAGCCGAACACATCCACTCCTGCTTTTGATGATGTATGGTTTGGCATTCGCACCCTTTTTTTACCCATTTTTCAGGAATTTTGGGTGGACATTCAGACCTTCTTGCAGCCGAAAACCTCCGCTCCCTCTTTTGATGTGTGGTCTGGCAATACTACCTTTTCTTACCCGTTTGTGAGTAATTAATCCCAAAATATTGAGCATAAAATAAGTCTTTATGCTGATGATGTATTACTTTTCCTTCAGAACTCACAGACGTCTCTCAGTCACACGATCACACTCATAAATAAATTCTCAGCACTTTCTGACTACTCTATCAACTGGTCTAAGACCACAGTTCTGCCCATTAACTGTAGGGTCCATAATATACCTGCGATCACTTTACAGTCAGGAAATATTAGATATTTAGGCATAAACATTTCCTCCAGGCTCTCAGAGCTAACAAAGCTAAATTATGTGCAATTATTAAAGACAGTAGAGGACGATCTCTCGTTGGAAGTCCTTACCTATATCACTTATGGGGAGAGTTACATCCATTAAAATGATGATACTACCAAAAGTTAACTATTTGTTCTCAATGATCCCCATAAAACCATCTGCTACTTGGTTTAAGTCACTAGATTCATGCATCTCCAAATTTCTGTGGAAAAACAAACCACCACGTCTTAGTTTAAAAACCCTACAGAAGACCAAGGACAGTGGTGGATTAGATTTACCTCATTTTCGGCACTATTCCTTAGACAATAGGTTACAATATATATCAAAATGGTTTAAACCTTGTTGTTGTCACAGTTCCCAGAGACGTTGTAATCGTTGAGGATTCTATATTCACCCCCTCATTAGAGGCACGTAATGCAGATTGATGACACTGAATCTTCTTCTCTGTTCATTGCTGGCATCATTCCCAGCATCGTAAGTGTTCGTGGCATTGTTAGCCTCTTCTTCTGGATCTTGATATCGAGAATCCTTTTGTATTTCTGGTTTGTCAGTCCTCTGTCTTCGTTCACCGGAGTCTTTGTCTTTTTGTCCTTGAGTTTGGTGATTTTTTCTTCTTTTGATGCCTTGACACAATGTGACAGGTGATACCACGTGGGAGATCCTGTAACTTGGATTGCTGTCCCTGTGCTGCGAAATGGCTGTGCTGCTCAAATGGTCTCTCCTTCATCATGGTTACATGCTGCCATTCCGACATCTCGCCATTCCGACATGGGTCTCCAATTGTCGGAATGGCGACACTTAATTTTTTATCAAACGTCCCACCATTCCGACACTTTTTTCCTCCTATGGTCGGAATGGCGGTATGTTTTTTGTTTTTTTTTAACATTCCGACAGTTCCTTTTAATAGCCTATTTTTTACCCAAAACATTTTGCACTAATGATATGCCGGCGCAAATACGCCCTAAAGTTTGGCGCACAAGCTTTGCACATGCAGAGGCCACAGCCTCGCAAACAAACTTTAATAATCTATGATCAAAATCCCCTGAATTTCAAATATAAAAATACAGATATTAATGTAACTCTGGCGAGACTGAAACTGATTAAGCAGAAATACAGTGTCAGTGAGCTGTCACAGCAGCCAGCTGGAGCGGAGCTCTCCACAGAGCCCATGCGTCTTTTGCACGCTGTCATCATATGCAAAAGTAATAATTGCAATTACAGATATCACGGCTACTGCACAGGACACAGTTGCGAGCACTCTGCCTTGCCTTGCCAATAGGAGAAGAGAGAAATGACAGCATAGAACGTATAAAACACAACAAAATTCAGTAAAAACGTTTATTCATGTTATTCACGTGATTTATGAGTACTCACTCCAATTTTGGGAAGCGCGGATGGGCTTTGCGCATTTGGCACAAACACACAGCCGCAACGGTTGTAGCTTTATACAGCCTGTTGATATCTTAAGGACCTAACTGGTCACACCTGGGAGTAAATGTCATGTAGAGATTGTTTTTACATGACATTACAGCTGAACATATAGCTTTCATCCACAAACCAACGTGGGAGAGCCCGAAGACGCATGTGCCAGACCCACATAGGCATGCGTAAAACCAATTTTGACCACTTCATACTGTTTATTTGCTTTCTTTTAGTTAACTTTCGTTTCTTTTGGATTCTTGTGCGTGTTATGGAGCCGTTTTGGTCCATGTTTGTAAGCCTTTTTTTCCTGGATTAAATTTTCGGAAGTTGAAACAAGTGGCATTGGAGTGTGTGATTGAAAACCACCGCGGACTGCTTCTCCTCCTCCAGTTGCCGAGACTTTGTGTTTTTAATAACGCTTGTCTATAAACATGTGTTAAACATATAAATTGCATGAACAGAAAGAAGGGACTCACCTGTTGAGTAACACACATTTCCTTATACGGAAAGCCTTGTCGGAATGGTGGGACATTTGAACGTCAGAATAGCGGGATGTCGCAATGGTGGGATGTCGGAATGGTGGGACGTTTGCATGTCGGAATGGTGGTATGTCGGAATGGTGGTATGTCGGAATGGTGGGATGTCGGAATAGCGGGATGTCGGAATGGCGGGATTTCGGAATGGGTGTTGCCACCCCCTTCATCATATACACAGTTATTTATACATCCCCTTCCACCATGAAGCGTTGTCCCTTTTTGTTTCTCTCTTTGTTCTTAAAATGCTGTTATGCATGTCTAAACCAATCCATTAAATTAGATCATTTTGGCAGTAAAGCGATCTACAATGTGCTTGGTCGAAAAGCTGCTCATCTGTGGTAAACAGCTCTTCAGAAAGGCATTCTTCAATTGATTTCACTAATTCTATGTAATAATTTTGTGATTTCCTACAAAACTACACTTCTTCTCCCATCTGTCTGAGTATTTAATATTGTCTGGGTCCCGTTAAAACATGTATTTTTCCCATCTAATTCCTTGTTTGCTTTAAAACAAGTATTCCCCATTTTCTATCCCTTCAGTAGCCAACCAGTTTGTATGGAGTACACTGGAGCAACTTGACTGATCAGTAAAACACTGCTTTTGTTGTCACCGCAAGGCTTCCCCCGTCGGTTGTTTCACTGAGACACTACTGAGTAACTATAACTCAACACAGTTTATACACATAACATTCCCATACATACTAACAAACAAACAAACAATTATTTATCGCAATTTTCTCATCTCTGTTTGAACGTACACCCAGGTAAATATTCCTGTAGTCTTCTCATACCGACTATGGACCCATTCATTGTTTAACTTCACTGTTTTGCAAATCCTAATTGAATATTACACATTGACATTGAACTTTACTTGATAAGCAGGTCTTCATTGCATTCAGCAGCCTATATGTGAGCATCTATGTGTAAGCTGTTCTTCTTTGCATTTATCAGCAGCAAGCAATTCTTCATTGCACATGCATATGAAAATAGTAAAACAATTCCAATGCGTTAGCGAAACCTTCTATATCAGGAGTGTCCATCATGATGCTGGGAATAGAACCTCTTTCCTAGAATAGTTCAACCTTCATTACTCAACTGATCATAACTCTGCAATGAGCACATTTCAAAGTATCATTCCTCTACATGTATTAAAAAATCTATGTGTAAATGTTTAATATTTCTTATATTTGTTGATGTCATTCTGTGTGCATGTGGCCTAAACCCAATCTCTGTGTGGCAATTTTAATTTAAACAAGTTGAACTCTGCCTCTGATCATTTAAAAAAGGTGTGTACCAATATCAACCTTTCTCAGGTAATTACTGATCCTACAAAACCAAAGAGATCCTTCAAGGTTGTCCCTGATTGGCTCAATCTTGACATATCAAAGGTAGAAAATCCGCAGTATCTGAACTTGGTGTTAGTTATCACTGCTCAATAGCCTGTATCAGAATTGCAAAAATGAAAACATTAGGTCCACGCTTGGTATCCAGATCCTGAAACATCTCCATGAGCAGGCTTTTTTTTAACTGATCTGTTGAATAGTTATATGACACTGTTAAAATCCCAGATGAAGATCTAGCACTTGACCATTTTTGTAAATCTACTAATTCCATAGTTGATAAACACGCCCCATTTAAAAAGTATAGAACTTAGAACAGGTCTATCCCTGGCTTTCGGCAGAACTGTCTTCTTTACTTTTTTTTCCCCTTGTCCTGTTCAGCATTATGTCAGAAGAATTGTAGTCTGAATACCTTTGATGCCAAACAGATTGGTTTTGCCAAGGGAAGTTTTATAAATGTAAAGCTCCCCTTGATGCCCATTTATTTATTTCTGTTTACAATATATGACATGAACTGAACTGAACCGGACCGGGGGACAAGGAAAGAAGAAGAGGAAAGAAGAGGAAACAGAACAAAAATAGAAACAAAAACCAGACAACCAGCTGCTACACCTGTAAAAAACAAAACAGACAACAATCCATGGCCTATGAGGGGAATCCAGCCTTAGCGCCACCAGGAGCACCTGAAAGCAGACAAGCAGAGAAAAAACAAACAGACAAACAAACAAAAACAAGCACAAGAAGCGGCAATCGCATACAACACAGCTGTGGATATAGATGACCTGAGACGACATGATAATACATCAACTGCTTAGTGACCATGCTACTGGACTAATGAATGTGTGTGTGTGTGTGTGAGAACATGCAACACCCATGGCACAGGACCTACATGATAACCGTGCTTAGTTATGAGTGTATAAGCGTACAGGGCCACAATCCACAGCCCCCCCCCCAAGCAATCAGAAGCAGGCAGAGAGGGCCACAAGACCCAGGCCACCAGCAGCCCCCACAGAGCACAGAACCCAGGCAGCCCACTGCAGGGGCAACCACGCATCCACCCAGAAGACTGCAGAGGAAGCCCCCGGAAAGAGCCCCCATAAGCATAGGGCAGAGGCACTCCGGGAACCAGGGGTAACAGCCCACCGACCCCGCCAGGCCCCAGCCGCCCAGACATGGGCCGTGCACTGGACCTGGGCCCCAGGAGCCCGAGCGCCCCCAAACCCCCCCGGCAGAGGCCCCACCCAATACCCAGGAGGGCCAAGCGCCCCAGACAGCCACAAAGTGGGTCAGCGCCTGCCCCAGCACCCCTGGCCAAGTGCCCTGGGAGTCAAGACGTGCCCACAGGTGGGTGAAGTCGCGAGCAGTGGGGAGAGGCAACGCTGATGCCCCATCGGGAGAAACACAGGCAGGCCAGGCGACAGCAAGTCCCAGATCCAGGCCCAATCATTACCACACACACTTTCACGTCCCATACATCCACACATCCACACATCCTACCTCCCTCGACTCTGCTGGGGTGTAGTGCAGCGGGCACACCAGGAGGCCAGCAACCCCCAAGCCACCACAGACCCCGAACCAGCAGAACAATTAATTAATCCTCCTGGCCCCTCCTGCCCCGAGCAGACACCAGGAAGCAGGGGTGTGCGAAGAAGACCCCTCCCCTCACCCTTCTGGCTCTACAATATTTTCTAATAGTGAGCAATTAAAATTGAGGGGCAGCCAAACTTGTAGAACTGGGAGCGCGGCACTCTGGGCAGCCTACATACCCAAAGAGCCCCGCCCACCAGATGCCACTCAGTGTAACCACCCGCCAAGACCTAATGTGTGTGTGTGAGTGTGTTTGATAAGTAGTAATGTCTAAGGTGTAATTAAAACAGGGGCAGGGAACTGCAGAGTGCAACCAAAGGGGACCACCTACGTGGCCCCATCCACTACACCCCACCGAACACACACGCCCCCAAAACCCTTCATGTGTGAGTGTGTGCTGTGTACAGGAGCCAGAAGGGAGAGGGGTATGGGGATATATACCGGGGGAGCTACTCTCCCCCAGAGAGGGCAGCCAGGGACTGGGAGCCAACAATGGGCAGGAGGGCCTGATGTCCACCAGGCTCGGGGCCTGCAGCGACCATATTCCGGGAGCTACTGTACCCCCAGAAGGTACCCATCCCGCCCCACCCCACTCAACCCAACCCCACCCAGGAGGACCTCTACAAAAAACAAACAAACAACATCAAAAAACAAACAAAAAAACCACCTGGTCACACCAGTCGCAGCAGCCCGGGCCTGAGACCCACCATCACCCAGCAACCCACCACCACCACTATGTGATAAAACTAATCAGAGGGGACCAGAGAGAATGAAATTCAGCCAATTGATGTTTTGAGGAGGCAGACATTGTTTCCATGCTAATATAATCTAAAAGAAAATTTCTAAACTGGTTTATACACAGATTGTTCTTCGCTTTCCAGTTCATGAGAATAGTTTTCTTTGCGATACATAACACTGTGACAACCATGTGTGCTGAGTTAATTTCCATGTTGATGTTGTCTAAGTCACCCAGTATGCACAGTGTGGGGCATGCAGGGATGCTACACTTTAGCCATGTTGATAGGTCCTCACAGACTTCAAGCCACAACTTCTGGACAGGCGCAGAAAACCACAAAGCGTGTGCATAATCATCAGGTGTGTTATCTGTGCAATGTGAGCAGATGTTTGAGTGTGTTAGACCCATCCTGAACATCCTTTGTCCTCTATAGTGTGTTCTATGAAGGATTTTGTATTGTATGAGCTGTAAATTAGGATTTCGAGTCTTTATGAAGGTGTTCAAACATATTTGTGGTTAGAAGCTATGACCAGAACTGATGGATAAATCTGCCTCCCATTTTGAGGATGGAAGAGACATTGTGTCATCTATCTTAGACAATAATTTATATATTTTTGATAGTAGTTTTGGGGTACAGATGCTTAGAAATTCTGCTACCCTAGTCGGGGGTTGTAAGTCTGGTTGGTGGAGGATATATCCATCCATCCATCCATCATCTGCCGCTTATCCGGGGGTCGGGTCGCGGGGGCAGCAGCTTGAGCAGAGAAACCCAGACGTCTCTGTCCCCGGCCACTTCCTCCAGCTCTTCCGGGGGGACCCCGAGGCGTTCCCAGGCCAGCCGAGAGACATAGTCTCTCCAACGTGTCCTGGGTCTCCCCCGGGGTCTCCTCCCAGTGCGACGTGCCCGGAACACCTCCCCAGGGAGGCGCCCAGGGGGCATCCTAACCAGATGCCCGAGCCACCTCATCTGACTCCTCTCAATGCGGAGGAGCAGCGGTTCTACTCCGAGCCCCTCCCGGATGACTGAGCTTCTCACCCTATCTCTAAGGGAGAGCCCAGACACCCTGCGGAGGAAACCCATTTCGGCCGCTTGTATTCGCGATCTTGTTCTTTCGGTCACTACCCACAACTCGTGACCATAGGTGAGGATTGGAACGTAGATTGACCAGTAAGTAGAGAGCTTCGCCTTCTGGCTCAGCTCCCTCTTCACAACGACGGGTCGGTGCAGAGCCTGCAACACTGCAGGCGCCGCACCGATCCGCCCGTCAATCTCCCGCTCCATTCGTCCGTCACTCGTGAACAAGACCCCGAGATACTTGAACTCCTCCTCTTGGGGAAGGATCTCATTCCCGACCCGGAGAGAGCATTCCACCCTTTTCCGGCTGAGAACCATAGTCTCGGATTTGGAGGTGCTGATTCTCATCCCAGCCGCTTCACACTCGGCTGCGAATCACTCCAGTGAGAGCTGAAGGTCACGGCCTGACGACGCTAACAGAACCACATCATCTGCAAAAAGCAGAGACCCGATTCTGAGGTCGCCAAATGGGACACCCTCAACGCCCTGGCTCCGCCTAGAAATTCTGTCCATAAAAGTTAGGAACAGAATCGGTGACAAAGGGCAGCCCTGACGGAGTCCAACTCTCACCGGAAACGTATCCGACTTACTGCCGGCAATGCGGACCAAACTCTGGCACCGGTCATACAGAGACCGAACGGCCCCTATCAAGGGGTCCGGCACTCCATATTCCCGGAGCACCCCCCACAGGACTCCACGAGGGACACGGTCGAACGCTTTCTCCAAGTCCACAAAACACATGTAGACTGGTTGGGCGAACTCCCATGCACCCTCCAGGATCCTGCCGAGGGTATAGAGCTGGTCCACTGTTCCACGGCCAGGACGAAAGCCACACTGCATCTCCTGAATCCGAGGCTCGATTATCCGACGGATCCTCCTCTCCAATACCCCCGAATAGACCTTACCAGGGAGGCTGAGGAGTGTGATACCCCTATAGTTGGAACACACCCTCCGGTCCCCCTTTTTAAAGAGGGGGACCACCACCCCAATCTGCCTGTCCAGAGGCACTGTCCCCGATGTCCACGCGATACTGCAGAGGCGTGTCAGCCAAGACAGCCCTACAACATCCAGAGCCTTGAGAAACTCAGGACGGACCTCATCCACCCCCGGGGCCTTGCCACCGAGGAGCTTTTTAACCACCTCGGCAACCTCAGCCCCAGAAATGGGAGGCCCCGTCTCCGAGCTCTCCGACTCTGCCTCTTCCGAGCACGTGTTGGTAGGATTGAGGAGTTCCTCGAAGTACTCCCCCCACCGAAACTCACAACATCCCTAGTTGAGGTCAGCAAAGCCCCGTCCCCACTGTAAACAGTGTTGACTGTGAGCCACCCCCCCCCCCCCTGAGACGCCGGATGGTGGACCAGAATCTTTTCGAGGCCGTCCGGAAATCGTTCTCCATGGTCTCACCGAACTCCTCCCAGGCCCGAGTTTTTGCCTCAGCAACCGCCGAAGCCGTGGCCCATCTGGCCCGTCGGTACCTATCAGCTTCTTCCAGGGTCCCACTGGCCAAAAAGGCCCGATAGGACTCCTTCTTCAGCTTGACGGCTTCCCTCACCACTGGTGTCCACCAGCAGGTTCGAGGGTTGCCGCCACGACAGGCACCGACCACCTTACGGCCACAACTCCGACCAGCTGCCTCGGCAATGGAGTCACGGAACATGGCCCATTCAATGTCCCCCACCTCAAATATGGTTGAAGCTCTGCCGGAGGTGGAAGTTAAAGCTCCTTCTGACGGGGGATTCTGACAAACGCGCCCAGCAGACCCTCACAATACGTTTGGGCCTGCCAGGTCTGATCGGCATCCTCCCCCACCAGCGGAGCCAACTCACCACCAGGTGGTGATCAGTTGACAGCTCCGCCCCTCTCTTCACCCGAGTGTCCAGGACATACGGCCGCAAGTCCGATGATACAACCACAAAGTCGATCATCGAACTGCGGCCAAGGGTGTCCTGGTGCCAAGTGCACATATGGACACCCTTATGCCTGAACATGGTGTTCGTTATGGACAGTCTATGACTGGCACAGAAGTCCAACAACATAACACCACTCTGATTCAGATCGGGGGGGCCGTTCCTCCCAATCACACCCCTCCAGGTCTCACTGTCATTGCCCACGTGAGCATTGAAGTCCCCCAGCAGAATGAGGGAGTCTCCGGTAGGAGCATTCTCCAGTGCCTCCCCCAGAGACTCCAAAAAGGGTACTGGGGTAAACCCCAATGTACTGGCACACAGCCGGGGGGCAATAAGTATGCCCACACCTGCTCTGCGCCTCTCACCACGGGCAACTCCAGAGTGGAAGAGAGTCCAACCCCTCTCAAGAGTACTGGTTCCAGATCCCAAGCCGTGCGTCGAGGTGAGTCCGACTATATCTAACGGTCTGATGAAGTTTCAACAATAAACAACAAACTTTGTATTATGAGAAAGAACCAGACTCATTCTTCAGGAATCCCAAAATAAGCTCTATTTTACGAGTTATGCACGAATTCGGATTCTCCTATAAAACGAATTCCTAAACTCAAACCAAGTTAAGACTGCTTTGTCCTTCATATTTATTCATGTCTAATCAAGTTTCAATGATAAACAACGTTGTACTTTGTAGAATGAGAAAGAACTTCTTCAGCAATAAGCATCTCTCGACAAATGACGAAATACAGATTTTGCTATAAAATTAATTGCTATCAGCCTGACTTAAAACTGTTTGTCTTCCTTATTTATCCACTTCAAATCAAGTTTCAACAATTAAAAAAATTTTGTAGTTTGAGAAAGAACAGCTTAATCTTGAGCAATCAGTATAAAAAGAGGGTAAGCAAAGGTGCGAATGTCAAACCATACATGATCAAAACAGGGAGCGGAGGTGTTTGGCTGAGACAAGGTGTGAATGTCCACCCATAATTAATGAAAAGCGGGCAACAAGTAGGTTCGAATGCCTACGACAGGCACCGTCGTGGTTGAGAATTTCCAACCATAATCTATAAAATTCGGTGAAAAAAAGGTGTGATAGAACACTAAAAGGTGGAGCGGAAGTGTTCGGCTGCAAGAAGGTGTGAATGTCCGACTATATTTGGTGAAAAGCAGGTGAAGCAAGGTCTGAATGCCCAACCTTACATTATCAAAAGCGAGATCAGAGGTGTTTGGCTGCAAGAAGGCCATAGTTTGCCAAAAGCGGGTAAGCTGCGAATGACCAACTAAATATCAACAAAAGTGGGGGCGGAGGTCTTCGGATGCAACTGGGTGTGAACATCCCACCATACAAGTATGGTGGAGAGGAAGCTGTGAACAGCCGACCATAGTTTGCAAAAAGCGGGTGAGACAAGGTGCGAATGTCCAACCATACATGATCAAAAAAAGCGGGAGCAGAGGTGTTCCGCTGTAAGACGGTGTGAATGTCCGACCATATTTGGTAAAAAGCGGGTAAGAAAAGGTTAAAATACCCGACTGTACACAATCAATAGCGGGAGAGTGTTCAGCTGCAAGAAGGTGTGAATGTCCACCCATAATTACTGAAAAATGGGTAAGAAAAGGTGCGAATGCCAAACCATACATTATCAAAAGCAGGTGTGAATGTCAGATCATAATTTGCAAAAAGCTGATGAGAAAGGGTGAGAATGCCCGACTATACACCATCAAATGCGGGAGCGGAGTTGTTCGGCTGTGAGTAAGTGTGAATCTCCGAACATAATTGCTGAAAAATGTGTTAGAAAAGGTAAGAATGCCGGTCCATACATCATCAAAAGCGGGAGAGGTGGTGTTCGGCTGCAAGTAGGTGTGAATGTCCAGCCATAATTACTAACAAACGGGTAAGAAAAGGTAGTATTGCCAGACCATACATGATCAAAACAGGGAGCGGAGGTGGTTCAGCTGCAAGAAGGTGTGAATGTCCGACTAAAGTTCAAATATATTAACAAAAGCGGGAGGAGAGGTCTTCGGATGAGAGTGGTTGAGAATTTCCAACCATAATCTATAAAATGCGGTGAAAAAAAAGGTGTGATAGAACACTAAAAGGTGGAGCGGAAGTGTTCGGCTGCAAGAAGGTGTGAATGTCCGACTATATTTGGTGAAAAGCAGGTGAAGCAAGGTCTGAATGCCCAACCTTACATCATCAAAAGCGAGATCAGAGGTGTTTGGCTGCATGAAGGCCATAGTTTGCCAAAAGCGGGTAAGCTGCGAATGACCAACTAAATATCAACAAAAGGTCTTCGGATGCAAGTGGGTGTGAATATCCCACCATACAAGTATGGTGGAGAGGAAGCTGTGAACAGCCGACCATAGTTGGCAAAAAGCGGGTGAGAAAAGGTGCGAATGTCCAACCATACATGATCAAAACAAGGAGCGGAGGTGTTTGGCTGTGACAAGGTGTGAATGTCCACCCAAAATTAATGAAAAGCGGGCAACAAGTAGGTTTGAATGCCCAACCATACACCATCAAAAGCAGGAGTGGATGTGTTCGGCTGCAAGAAGGTGTGAACGTCCGACCAAAGTTTGCAAAAAGCAGTTAAGAAAAGGTTCGAATGCCCGAATATATACCATCAAAAGCGGGAGCAGAGCTGTTCGACTGCAAGTAGGTGTGAATGTCCAGCCATAATTACTCACAAACGGGTAAGAAAAGGTAGTATTGCCAGACCATACATGATCAAAACAGGGAGCTGAGGTGGTTCAGCTGCAAGGTCTGAATGTCCAACCATAATTTCTAAAAACCGGGTAAGAAAAGGCTCGAAAGCCCGACTATACACAATCAAAAGCGGGAGCGGGAGGTTTTCAGCTGCAAATCCTTCACTCAAACCAAGTTAAAACTGCTTTGTCCTTCATATTTATCAATGTCTAGATCGACTTCAACAAAGAACAACATTGTACTTTGCAGTAAAGAAAGAGCAAATCAAACGTTTTAGGAATCCGAGAATAAGCTTATTTTCATGAGTTCTGCACGATTATTGATTTTACTATAAATGAATGCCTTCACTCAAACTATGTTAAAACTGCTTTGTCCTTCATATTTATCAATGTCTAGATTGACTTCAACAAAGAACAACACTGGATTTTGCAGTAGAAGAAAGAGCAACACTGAAGGATCAGTAATCCGAGAATAAGCTTATTTTCATACGTTCTGCATGATTTGGGATTTTATGTATAAAATGAATTCCTTCACTCAAACCAAGTTAAAACTGCTTTGTCCTTCATATTTATCAATGTCTAGATCGACTTCAACAAAGAACAACATTGTATTTTGCAGTAGAAGAAAAAACAACACTGAAGGATCAGTAATCCGAGAATAAGCTTATTTTCATACGTTCTGCATGATTTGGGATTTTATGTATAAAATGAATTCCTTCACTCAAACCAAGTTAAAACTGCTTTGTCCTTCATATTTATCAATGTCTAGATCGACTTCAACAAAGAACAACATTGTATTTTGCAGTAGAAGAAAAAGCAACACTGAAGGATCAGGAATCCGAGAATAAGCTTCTTTTCATACGTTCTGCATGATTTGGGATTTTATGTATAAAATGAATTCCTTTACTCAAACTATGTTAAAACTGCTTTGTCCTTCATATTTATCAATGTCTAGATTGACTTCAACAAAGAACAACATTGTATTTTGCAGTAGAAGAAATAGCAACACTGAAGGATCAGGAATCCGAAAACACGCTTATTTTCATACGTTCTGCTTGATTTGGGATTTTGCTATAAAATTAATTCCTTCACTCAAACAAAGTGGAAACTGCTTTGTCCTTCATATTTATCAATGTCTATATCGATTTCAACAAAGAACAAGGCTGTATTTTGCAGTATAGGAAAGAGCAACACTGGAGGATCAGGAATCCGAGAATAAGCTTACTTTCATGAGTCCTGCACGATTTCGGATTTTCCTATAAAATGAATTGCTTTGCTCAAACCAAGTTAAAATTGCTTTGTCCTTCATAGTTATCCATGTCTAAAATGTATCAAGCATAAAGTTCCTCATATTACCCTGAATGAGAAAGAAGCATCCCTTTGGTCGAGCAATACGTTCCTTTTGCGGAGTTATGCATGATTTCGGATTTTGCTATAAAATTAATTCCTTCACACCTTTTTTTTTCACCACATTTTATAGATTATGGTTGGAAATTTCAACCACTCTAATCCGAAGACCTCTCCTCCCGCTTTTGTTAATATATTTGAACTTTAGTTGGACATTCACCCCTTTTTGCAGCTAAACCACCTCCGCTCCCTGTTTTGATCATGTATGGTCTGGCAATACTACATTTTCTTACCCGTTTGTGAGTAATTATGGCTGGATATTCACACCTACTTGCAGCTGAACACAATCTCTCTCGCTTTTGATTATGTTTGGATATTCGAACCTTTTCTTTACTGCTTTTTGCCAACTTTGGTCGGACGTTCACACCTTCTTGCAGCCGAACACCTCCGCTTCCGCTTTTGATGGTATATATTCGGGCATTCGAACCTTTTCTTACCAGCTTTTTACAAACGATGGTTGGACTTTCACACCTTCTTGTAGCCGAACAACTCCGCTCCCGCTATTGATTGTGTACAGTCGGGTATTTTAACCTTTTCTTACCCGCTTTTTACCAACTATGGTCGGACATTCACACCGTCTTGTAGCCGAAAACCTCTTCTCCCTCTTTTGATTATACATTGTCGGGCATTCGCACCTTATCGTACCCACTTTTTACAAACTATAGTCAGACATTCACACCTTGGTGCTGAACCACCTCAGCTCCCTGTTTTGATCATGTATGGTCTGGCAATACTACCTTTTCTTACCCGTTTGTGAGTAATTATGGCAGGACATTCACACCTACTTGCAGTCGAACAGCTCTGCTCCCGCTTTTGATTATGTTTGGTTGGATATTCGAACCTTTTCTTAACTGCTTTTTACAAACTTTGGTCGGACGTTCACACCTTCTTGCAGCCGAACACCTCCGCTTCCGCTTTTAATGGTATATATTCGGGCATTCGAACCTTTTCTTACCAGCTTTTTACAAACCATGGTTGGACTTTCACACCTTCTTGTAGCCGAACAACTCCGCTCCCCCTATTGATTGTGTACAGTCGGGTATTTTAACCTTTTCTTACCCACTTTTTACCAACTATGGTCGGACATTCACACCTTCTTACAGCGGAACACCTCCGCTCCCTCTTTTGATGGTGTATGTTTGGGCATTTGAACCTTTTCTTACCCGCTTTTTACAAACTATGCTCGGACATTCAAACCTTCTTGTAGCCGAACACATCCACTCCTTCTTTTGATGATGTATGCTTGGGCATTCAAACCTACTTTTTGCCCGCTATTCATTAATTTTGGGTGGACATTCACACCTCCGCTCCCTGTTTTGATCATGTATGGTTGGACATTCGCACCTTGTCTCACCCGCTTTTTGCAAACTATGGTCGGCTGTTCACAGCTTCCTCTCCACCATAATTGTATGGTGGGATATTCACAACCACTTGCATCCGAAGACCTTTTGTTGATATTAAGTCGGTCATTCGCAGCTTACCCGCTTTTTACAAACTATAGTCAGACATTCACACCTTGGTGCTGAACCACCTCAGCTCCCTGTTTTGATCATGTATGGTCTGGCAATACTACCTTTTCTTACCCGTTTGTGAGTAATTATGGCTGGACATTCACACCTACTTGCAGTCGAACAGCTCTGCTCCCGCTTTTGATTATGTTTGGTTGGATATTCGAACCTTTTCTTAACTGCTTTTTACAAACTTTGGTCGGACGTTCACACCTTCTTGCAGCCGAACACCTCCGCTTCCGCTTTTGATGGTATATATTCGGGCATTCGAAGCTTTTCTTAGCAGCTTTTTACAAACCATGGTTGGACTTTCACACCTTCTTGTAGCCGAAAACCTCCGCTCCCCCTATTGATTGTGTACAGTCGGGTATTTTAACCTTTTCTTATCCGCTTTTTACCAACTATGGTCGGACATTCACACCGTCTTACAGCGGAACATCTCCGCTCCCGCTTTTGATGGTGTATTGTCAGGCATTTGAACCTTTTCTTACCCGCTTTTTACCAACTATGGTCGGACATTCACACCGTCTTACAGCGGAACAACTCCGCTCCCGCTTTTGATGGTGTATTGTCAGGCATTTGAACCTTTTCTTACCCATTTTTTACAAACCATGGTGGGACTTTCAAACCTTCTTGTAGCCCAACACATCCACTCCTGCTTTTGATGATGTATGTTTGGGCATTCGCACCTTTTCATACCCATTTTTCAGTAATTATGGGTGGACATTCACACCTTCTTGCAGCTGAACACCTCCTCTCCCGCTTATGATGGTGTATAGTCGGGCTTTCAAGCCTTTTCTTACCCGGTTTTTACAAAATATAGTTGGACATTCAGACCTTCTTACAGCCGAAAACCTCCACTCCCTCTTTTGATCATACATTGTCGGGCATTAGCACCTTTTCTTACCCGCTTTTTACAAACCATAGTCGGACTTTCACATCTTTTAGTAGCCGAACAACTCCGCTCCCGCTTTTGATTGTGTACAGTCGGGTATTTTAACCTTTTCTTACCCGCTTTTTACCAACTATGGTCGGACATTCACACCTTCTTACAGCGGAACACCTCCGCTCCCTCTTTTGATGGTGTATGTTTGGGCAGTCAAACCTTTTCTTACCTGCTTTTTACAAACTATGGTCAGACATTCAACCCTTCTTGGAGCCGAACACATCCACTCCTGCTTTTGATTATGTATAGTTGGGCATTCGCACCTTTTCTTACCCATTTTTCAGTAATTATGGGTGTACATTCACACCTTCTTGCAGCCGAACACCTCCGCTCCCTCTTTTGATCATACATTTTCAGGCATTCGCACCTTTTCTTACCCGCTTTTTACAAACCATGGTCGGACTTTCACACCTTTTAGTAGCCGAACAACTCCGCACCCGCTACTGATTGTGTACAGTCGGGTATTTTAACCTTTTCTTACCCGTTTTTTACCAACTATGGTCGGACATTAACACCTTCTTACAGCGGAACACCTCCGCTCCCTCCTTTGATGGTGTATGTTCGGGCATTCGAACCTTTTCTTACCCGCTTTTTACAAACTATGGTCAGACGTTCAAACCTTCTTGTAGCCGAACATATCCACTCCTGCTTTTGATGATGTATGGTTGGGCATTCGAACCTACTTGTTGCCCGCTTTTCATTAATTATGGGTGGACATTCACACCTTGTCCCAGCCAAACACCTCCGCTCCCTGTTTTGATCATGTATGGTTTGACATTCGCACCTTTGCTTACCTTCTTTTTATACTGATTGCTCAAGATTAAGTTGTTCTTTCTCAAACTACAAATTTTTTTTAATTGTTGAAACTTGATTTGAAGTGGATAAATAAGGAAGACAAACAGTTTTAAGTCAGGCTGATAGCAATTAATTTTATAGCAAAATCTGTATTTCGTCATTTGTCGAGAGATGCTTATTGCTGAAGAAGTTCTTTCTCATTCTAAAAAGTACAACTTTGTTTATCATTGAAACTTGATTAGACATGAATAAATATGAAGGACAAAGCAGTCTTAACTTGGTTTGAGTTAAGGAATTCGTTTTATAGGAGAATCCGAATTCGTGCATAACTCGTAAAATAGAGCTTATTTTCGGAATTCTAAAGAATGAGTCTGGTTCTTTCTCATAATACAAAGTTTGTTGTTTATTGTTGAAACTTCATCAGACCGTTAGATATAGTCGGACTCACCTCGACGCACGGCTTGGGATCTGGAACCAGTACTCTTGAGAGGGGTTGGACTCTCTTCCACTCTGGAGTTGCCCGTGGTGAGAGGCGCAGAGCAGGTGTGGGCATACTTATTGCCCCCCGGCTGTGTGCCAGTACATTGGGGTTTACCCCAGTGAACGAGAGGGTAGCCTCCCTCCGCCTTTGGGTGGGGGGACGAGTCCTGACTGTTGTTTGTGCCTATGCGCCAAACAGCAGTTCAGAGTACCTACCCTTTTTGGAGTCTCTGGGGGAGGCACTGGAGAATGCTCCTACCGGAGACTCCCTCATTCTGCTGGGGGACTTCAATGCTCACGTGGGCAATGAGAGTGAGACCTGGAGGGGTGTGATTGGGAGGAACGGCCCCCCCGATCTGAATCAGAGTGGTGTTATGTTGTTGGACTTCTGTGCCAGTCATAGACTGTCCATAACGAACACCATGTTCAGGCATAAGGGTGTCCATATGTGCACTTGGCACCAGGACACCCTTGGCCGCAGTTCGATGATCGACTTTGTGGTTGTATCATCGGACTTGCGGCCGTATGTCCTGGACACTCGGGTGAAGAGAGGGGCGGAGCTGTCAACTGATCACCACCTGGTGGTGAGTTGGCTCCGCTGGTGGGGGAGGATGCCGATCAGACCTGGCAGGCCCAAACGTATTGTGAGGGTCTGCTGGGAGCGTTTGTCAGAATCCCCCGTCAGAAGGAGCTTTAACTCCCACCTCCGGCAGAGCTTCAACCATATTTGAGGTGGGGGACATTGAGTCCGAATGGGCCATGTTCCGTGACTCCATTGCCGAGGCAGCTGGTCGGAGTTGTGGCCGTAAGGTGGTCGGTGCCTGTCGTGGCGGCAACCCTCGAACCTGCTGGTGGACACCAGTGGTGAGGGAAGCCGTCAAGCTGAAGAAGGAGTCCTATCGGGCCTTTTTGGCCAGTGGGACCCTGGAAGAAGCTGATAGGTACCGACGGGCCAGACGGGCCACGGCTTCGGCGGTTGCTGAGGCAAAAACTCGGGCCTGGGAGGAGTTCGGTGAGACCATGGAGAACGATTTCCGGACGGCCTCGAAAAGATTCTGGTCCACCATCTGGCGTCTCAGGGGGGGGGAAGCGGCTCACAGTCAACACTGTTTACAGTGGGGACAGGGCTTTGCTGACCTCAACTAGGGATGTTGTGAGTCGGTGGGGGGAGTACTTCGAGGAACTCCACAATCCTACCAACACGTGCTCGGAAGAGGCAGAGTCGGAGAGCTCGGAGACGGGGCCTCCCATTTCTGGGGTTGAGGTTGCCGAGGTGGTTAAAAAGCTCCTCGGTGGCAAGGCCCCGGGGGTGGATGAGGTCCGTCCTGAGTTTCTCAAGGCTCTGGATGTTGTAGGGCTGTCTTGGCTGACACGCCTCTGCAGTATCGCGTGGACATCGGGGACAGTGCCTCTGGACTGGCAGATTGGGGTGGTGGTCCCCCTCTTTAAAAAGGGGGACCGGAGGGTGTGTTCCAACTATAGGGGTATCACACTCCTCAGCCTCCCTGGTAAGGTCTATTCGGGGGTATTGGAGAGGAGGATCCGTCGGATAATCGAGCCTCGGATTCAGGAGATGCAGTGTGGCTTTCGTCCTGGCCGTGGAACAGTGGACCAGCTCTATACCCTCGGCAGGATCCTGGAGGGTGCATGGGAGTTCGCCCAACCAGTCTACATGTGTTTTGTGGACTTGGAAAAAGCGTTCGACCGTGTCCCTCATGGAGTCCTGTGGGGGGTGCTCCGGGAATATGGAGTGCCGGACCCCTTGATAGGGGCCGTTCGGTCTCTGTATGACCGGTGCCAGAGTTTGGTCCGCATTGCCGGCAGTAAGTCGGATACGTTTCCGGTGAGAGTTGGACTCCGTCAGGGCTGCCCTTTGTCACCGATTCTGTTCCTAACTTTTATGGACAGAATTTCTAGGCGGAGCCAGGGCGTTGAGAGTGTCCCATTTGGCGACCTCAGAATCGGGTCTCTGCTTTTTGCAGATGATGTGGTTCTGTTAGCGTCGTCAGGCCGTGACCTTCAGCTCTCACTGGAGTGATTCGCAGCCGAGTGTGAAGCGGCTGGGATGAGAATCAGCACCTCCAAATCCGAGACTATGGTTCTCAGCCGGAAAAGGGTGGAATGCTCTCTCCGGGTCGGGAATGAGATCCTTCCCCAAGAGGAGGAGTTCCAGTATCTCGGGGTCTTGTTCACGAGTGACGGACGAATGGAGCGGGAGATTGACGGGCGGATCGGTGCGGCGCCTGCAGTGTTGCAGGCTCTGCACCGACCCGTCGTTGTGAAGAGGGAGCTGAGCCAGAAGGCGAAGCTCTCTACTTACTGGTCAATCTACGTTCCCATCCTCACCTATGGTCACGAGTTGTGGGTAGTGACCGAAAGAACAAGATCGCGAATACAAGCGGCCGAAATGGGTTTCCTCCGCAGGGTGTCTGGGCTCTCCCTTAGAGATAGGGTGAGAAGCTCAGTCATCCGGGAGGGGCTCGGAGTAGAACCGCTGCTCCTCCCCATTGAGAGGAGTCAGATGAGGTGGCTCGGGCATCTGGTTAGGATGCCCCCTGGGCGCCTCCCTGGGGAGGTGTTCCAGGCACGTCGCACTGGGAGGAGACCCCGGGGGAGACCCAGGACACGTTGGAGAGACTATGTCTCTCGGCTGTTCTGGGAACGCCCCGGGGTCCCCCCGGAAGAGCTGGAGGAAGTGGCTGGGGACAGAGACGTCTGGGTTTCTCTGCTCAAGCTGCTGCCCCCGCGACCCGACCCCCGGATAAGCGGCAGATGATGGATGGATGGATGGATATATCCTCCACCAACCAGACTTACAACCCCCGACTAGGGTAGCAGAATTTCTAAGCATCTGTACCCCAAAACTACTATCAAAAATATATAAATTATTGTCTAAGATAGATGACACAATGTCTCTTCCATCCTCAAAATGGGAGGCAGATTTATCCATCAGTTCTGGTCATAGCTTCTAACCACAAATATGTTTGAACACCTTCATAAAGACTTGAAATCCTAATTTACAGCACATACAATACAAAATCCTTCATAGAACACACTATACAGGACAAAGGATGTTCAGGATGGGTCTAACACACTCAAACATCTGCTCACATTGCACAGATAACACACCTGATGATTATGCACACGCTTTGTGGTTTTCTGCGCCTGTCCAGAAGTTCTGGCTTGAAGTCTGTGAGGACCTATCAACATGGCTAAAGTGTAGCATCCCTGCATGCCCCACACTGTGCATACTGGGTGACTTAGACAACATCAACATGGAAATTAACTCAGCACACATGGTTGTCACAGTGTTATGTATCGCAAAGAAAACTATTCTCATGAACTGGAAAGCGAAGAACAATCTGTGTATTAACCAGTTTAGAAATTTTCTTTTAGATTATATTAGCATGGAAACAATGTCTGCCTCCTCAAAACATCAATTGGCTGAATTTCATTCTCTCTGGTCCCCTCTGATTAGTTTTATCACATAGTGGTGGTGGTGGGTTGCTGGGTGATGGTGGGTCTCAGGCCCGGGCTGCTGCGACTGGTGTGACCGGGTTGTTTGTTTGTTTGTTTTTTGATGTTGTTTGTTTGTTTTTTGTAGTGGTCCTCCTGGGTGGGGTTGGGTTGAGTGGGGTGGGGCGGGATGGGTACCTTCTGGGGGTACAGTAGCTCCCGGAATATGGTCGCTGCAGGCCCCGAGCCTGGTGGACATCAGGCCCTCCTGCCCATTGTTGGCTCCCAGGTAGCGGGGATGCCTATTGCAGCCAGTCCCTGGCTGCCCTCTCTGGGGGAGAGTAGCTCCCCCGGTATATATCCCCATACCCCTCTCCCTTCTGGCTCCTGTACACAGCACACACTCACACATGAAGGGTTTTGGGGGCGTGTGTGTTCGGTGGGGTGTAGTGGATGGGGCCACGTAGGTGGTCCCCTTTGGTTGCACTCTGCAGTTCCCTGCCCCTGTTTTAATTACACCTTAGACATTACTACTTATCAAACACACTCACACACACACATTAGGTCTTGGGGGGTGGTTACACTGAGTGGCATCTGGTGGGCGGGGCTCTTTGGGTATGTAGGCTGCCCAGAGTGCCGCGCTCCCAGTTCTACAAGTTTGGCTGCCCCTCAATTTTAATTGCTCACTATTAGAAAATATTGAAGAGCCAGAAGGGTGAGGGGAGGGGTCTTCTTCGCACACCCCTGCTTCCTGGTGTCTGCTCGGGGCAGGAGGGGCCAGGAGGATTAATTAATTGTTCTGCTGGTTCGGGGTCTGTGGTGGCTGGGGGGTTGCTGCACTACACCCCGTTTGATAAAAAATTAAGTGTCGCCATTCCGACAATTGGAGACCCATGTCGGAATGGCGAGATGTCGGAATGGCAGCATGTAACCATGATGAAGGAGAGACCATTTGAGCAGCACAGCCATTTCGCAGCACAGGGACAGCAATCCAAGTTACAGGATCTCCCACGTGGTATCACCTGTCACATTGTGTCAAGGCATCAAAAGAAGAAAAAATCACCAAACTCAAGGACAAAAAGACAAAGACTCCGGTGAACGAAGACAGAGGACTGACAAACCAGAAATACAAAAGGATTCTCGATATCAAGATCCAGAAGAAGAGGCTAACAATGCCACGAACACTTACGATGCTGGGAATGATGCCAGCAATGAACAGAGAAGAAGATTCAGTGTCATCAATCTGCATTACGTGCCTCTAATGAGGGGGTGAATATAGAATCCTCAACGATTACAACGTCTCTGGGAACTGTGACAACAACAAGGTTTAAACCATTTTGATATATATTGTAACCTATTGTCTAAGGAATAGTGCTGAAAATGAGGTAAATCTAATCCACCACTGTCCTTGGTCTTCTGTAGGGTTATTAAACTAATACGTGGTGGTTTGTTTTTCCACAGAAATTTGGAGATGCATGAATCTAGTGACTTAAACCAAGTAGCAGATGGTTTTATGGGGATCATTGAGAACAAATATTTAACTTTTGGTAGTATCATCATTTTAATGGATGTAACTCTCCCCATAAGTGATATAGGTAAGGACTTCCAACGAGAGATCGTCCTCTACTGTCTTTAATAATTGCACATAATTTAGCTTTGTTAGCTCTGAGAGCCTGGAGGAAATGTTTATGCCTAAATATCTAATATTTCCTGACTGTAAAGTGATCGCAGGTATATTATGGACCCTACAGTTAATGGGCAGAACTGTGGTCTTAGAACAGTTGATAGAGTAGTCAGAAAGTGCTGAGAATTTATTTATGAGTGTGATCGTGTGACTGAGAGACGTCTGTGAGTTCTGAAGGAAAAGTAATACATCATCAGCATAAAGACTTATTTTATGCTCAATATTTTGGGATTAATTACTCACAAACGGGTAAGAAAAGGTAGTATTGCCAGACCATACATGATCAAAACAGGGAGCGGAGGTGGTTCAGCTGCAAGGTGTGAATGTCTGACTATAGTTTGTAAAAAGCGGGTAAGATAAGGTGCGAATGCCCGACAATGTATGATCAAAAGAGGAAGCGGAGGTTTTCGGCTGCAAGAAGGTCTGAATGTCCACCCAAAATTCCTGAAAAATGGGTAAAAAAAGGGTGCGAATGCCAAACCATACATCATCAAAAGCAGGAGTGGATGTGTTCGGCTACAAGAAGGTTTGAATGTCCGACCATAGTTTGTAAAAAGCGGGTAAGAAAAGGTTCGAATGCCCGAACATAGACCATCAAAAGAGGGAGCGGAGGTGTTCCGCTGTAAGAAGGTGTAAATGTCCGACCATAGTTGGTAAAAAGCGGGTAAGAAAAGGTTAAAATACCCGACTGTACACAATCAATAGCGGGAGCGGAGTTGTTTGGCTACAAGAAGGTGTGAAAGTCCGACCACGGTTTGTAAAAAGCGGGTAAGAAAAGGTTCGAATGCCCGAATATATACCATCAAAAGCGGAAGTGGATGTGTTCGGCTGCAAGAAGGTGTGAACGTCCGACCAAAGTTTGTAAAAAGCAGTTAAGAAAAGGTTCGAATATCCAACCAAACATAATCAAAAGCGGGAGCAGAGCTGTTCGACTGCAAGTAGGTGTGAATGTCAGATCATAATTTGCAAAAAGCTGATGAGAAAGGGTGAGAATGCCCAGCTATACACCATCAAATGCGGGAGCGGAAGTGTTCGGCTGTGAGTAGGTGTGAATGTCCGACCATAATTGCTGAAAAATGTTTTAGAAGAGACTAGAATGCCGGACAATACATAATCAAATGCGGGAGCGGAGTTGTTCGGCTGTGAGTAGGTGTGAATCTCCGAGCATAGTTTGTAAAAAGGGGGTAAGAATAGGTTCGAATGCCCGAACATACACTATCAAAACAGGGAGCTGAGGTGGCTCAGCTGCAAGGTGTGAATGTCTGACTATAGTTTGTAAATAAGGTGCGAATGCCCAACAATGTATAATCAAAAGAGGGAGCGGAGGTTTTCGGCTACAAGAAGGTTTGAATGTCCGACCATAGTTTGTAAAAAGCGGGTAAGAAAAGGTTAAAATACCCGACTGTACACAATCAATAGCGGGAGAGGAGGTGTTCAGCTGCAAGAAGGTGTGAATGTCCACCCATAATTACTGAAAAATGGGTAAGAAAAGGTGCGAATGCCCAACCATACATTATCAAAAGCAGATGTGAATGTCAGATCATAATTTGCAAAAAGCTGATGAGAAAGGGTGAGAATGCCCGACTATACACCATCAAATGCGGGAGCGGAGTTGTTCGGCTGTGAGTAAGTGTGAATCTCCGACCATAATTGATGAAAAATGTGTTAGAAAAGGTAAGAATGCCGGTCCATACATCATCTAAAGCGGGAGAGGTGGTGTTCGGCTGCAAGTAGGTGTGAATGTCCAGCCATAATTACTAACAAACGGGTAAGAAAAGGTAGGATTGCCAGACCATACATGATCAAAACAGGGAGCGGAGGTGGTTCAGCTGCAAGAAGGTGTGAATGTCCGACTAAAGTTCAAATATATTAACAAAAGCGGGAGGAGAGGTCTTCGGATGAGAGTGGTTGAGAATTTCCGACCATAATCTATAAAATGCGGTGAAAAAAAAGGTGTGATAGAACACTAAAAGGTGGAGCGGAAGTGTTCGGCTGCAAGAAGGTGTGAATGTCCGACTATATTTGGTGAAAAGCAGGTGAAGCAAGGTCTGAATGCCCAACCTTACATCATCAAAAGCGAGATCAGAGGTGTTTGGCTGCATGAAGGCCATAGTTTGCCAAAAGCGGGTAAGCTGCGAATGACCGACTAAATATCAACAAAAGGTCTTCGGATGCAAGTGGGTGTGAATATCTCACCATACAAGTATGGTGGAGAGGAAGCTGTGAACAGCCGACCATAGTTTGCAAAAAGCGGGTGAGACAAGGTGCGAATGTCCAACCATACATGATCAAAACAGGGAGCGGAGGTGTTTGGCTGTGACAAGGTGTGAATGTCCACCCAAAATTAATGAAAATCGGGCAAAAAGTAGGTTTGAATGCCCAAGCATACATCATCAAAAGAAGGAGTGGATGTGTTCGGCTACAAGAAGGTTTGAATGTCCGACCATAGTTTGTAAAAAGCGGGTAAGAAAAGGTTCGAATGCCCAAACATACACCATCAAAAGAGGGAGCGGAGGTGTTCCGCTGTAAGAAGGTGTGAATGTCCGACCATAGTTGGTAAAAAGTGGGTAAGAAAAGGTTAAAATACCCGACTGTACACAATCAATAGCGGGAGTGGATGTGTTCGGATACAAGAAGGTTTGAATGTCCGAGCATAGTTTGTAAAAAGCGGGTAAGAAAAGGTTCGAATGCCCAAACATACACCATCAAAAGAGGGAGCGGAGATGTTCCGCTGTAAGAAGGTGTGAATGTCCGACCATAGTTGGTAAAAAGTGGGTAAGAAAAGGTTAAAATACCCGACTGTACACAATCAATAGGGGGAGCGGAGTTGTTCGGCTACAAGAAGGTGTGAAAGTCCAACCATGGTTTGTAAAAAGCTGATAAGAAAAGGTTCGAATGCCCGAATATATACCATCAAAAGCGGAAGTGGAGGTGTTCGGCTGCAAGAAGGTGTGAACGTCCGACCAAAGTTTGTAAAAAGCAGTTAAGAAAAGGTTCGAATATCCAACCAAACATAATCAAAAGCGGGAGCAGAGCTGTTCGACTGCAAGTAGGTGTGAATGTCCAGCCATAATTACTCACAAACGGGTAAGAAAAGGTAGTATTGTCAGACCATACATGATCAAAACAGGGAGCTGAGGTGGTTCAGCACCAAGGTGTGAATGTCTGACTATAGTTTGTAAAAAGCGGGTAAGATAAGGTGCGAATGCCCGACAATGTATAATCAAAAGAGGGAGCAGAGGTTTTCAGCTACAAGAAGGTTTGAATGTCCGACCATAGTTTGTAAAAAGCGGGTAAGAAAAGGTTCAAATGCCTGACTATACACCATCAAAAGCGGGAGCGGAGATGTTCCGCTGTAAGACGGTGTGAATGTCCGACCATAGTTGGTAAAAAGCGGGTAAGAAAAGGTTAAAATACCCGACTGTACACAATCAATAGCGGGAGCGGAGTTGTTCGGCTACAAGAAGGTGTGAAAGTCCAACCATCGTTTGTAAAAAGCTGGTAAGAAAAGGTTCGAATGCCCGAATATATACCATCAAAAGCGGAAGCGGAGGTGTTCGGCTGCAAGAAGGTGTGAACGTCCGACCAAAGTTGTCAAAAAGCAGTAAAGAAAAGGTTCGAATTTCCAAACATAATTAAAAGCGAGAGAGATTGTGTTCAGCTGCAAGTAGGTGTGAATATCCAGCCATAATTACTCACAAACGGGTAAGAAAATGTAATATTGCCAGACCATACATGATCAAAACAGGGAGCGGAGGTGGTTTAGCTGCAAAAAGGGGTGAATGTCCAACTAAAGTTCAAATATATTAACAAAAGCGGGAGGAGAGGTCTTCGGATTAGAGTGGTTGAAATTTCCAACCATAATCTATAAAATGCGGTGAAAAAAAAGGTGTGAAGGAATGAATTTTATAGCAAAATCCGAAATCATGCATAACTCCGCAAAAGGAACGTATTGCTCAACCAAAGGGATGCTTCTTTCTCATTCAGGGTAATATGAGGAACTTTATGCTTGATACATTTTAGACATGGATAACTATGAAGGACAAAGCAATTTTAACTTGGTTTGAGCAAAGCAATTCATTTTATAGGAAAATCCGAAATCGTGCAGGACTCATGAAAGTAAGCTTATTCTCGGATTCCTGATCCTCCAGTGTTGCTCTTTCCTATACTGCAAAATACAGCCTTGTTCTTTGTTGAAATCGATATAGACATTGATAAATATGAAGGACAAAGCAGTTTCCACTTTGTTTGAGTGAAGGAATTAATTTTATAGCAAAATCCCAAATCATGCAGAACGTATGAAAATAAGCTTGTTTTCGGATTCCTGATCCTTCAGTGTTGCTATTTCTTCTACTACAAAATACAATGTTGTTCTTTGTTGAAGTCAATCTAGACATTGATAAATATGAACGACAAAGCAGTTTTCACTTGGTTTGAGTGAAGGAATTAATTTTATACATAAAATCCCAAATCATGCAGAACGTATGAAAAGAAGCTTATTCTCGGATTCCTGATCCTTCAGTGTTGTTTTTTCTTCTACTGCAAAATACAATGTTGTTCTTTGTTGAAGTCGATCTAGACATTGATAAATATGAAGGACAAAGCAGTTTTAACTTGGTTTGAGTGAAGGAATTCATTTTATACATAAAATCCCAAATCATGCAGAACGTATGAAAATAAGCTTATTCTCGGATTACTGATCCTTCAGTGTTGCTCTTTCTTCTACTGCAAAATCCAGTGTTGTTCTTTGTTGAAGTCAATCTAGACATTGATAAATATGAAGGACAAAGCAGTTTTAACATAGTTTGAGTGAAGGCATTCATTTATAGTAAAATCAATAATCGTGCAGAACTCATGAAAATAAGCTTATTCTCGGATTCCTAAAACGTTTGATTTGCTCTTTCTTTACTGCAAAGTACAATGTTGTTCTTTGTTGAAGTCGATCTAGACATTGATAAATATGAAGGACAAAGCAGTTTTCACTTGGTTTGAGTGAAGGATTTGCAGCTGAAAACCTCCCGCTCCCGCTTTTGATTGTGTATAGTCGGAATTTCGAGCCTTTTCTTACCCGGTTTTTAGAAATTATGGTTGGACATTCAGACCTTGCAGCCGAAGACCTCTACTCCCTCTTTTGATCATATATTGTTTGGCATTCGCACCTTGTCTTACCCGCTTTTTACAAACTATAGTCAGACATTCACACCTTGCAGCTGAACCACCTCAGCTCCCTGTTTTGATCATGTATGGTCTGGCAATACTACCTTTTCTTACCCGTTTGTGAGTAAATATGGCTGGACATTCACACCTACTTGCAGTCGAACAGCTCTGCTCCCGCTTTTGATGGTATATATTCGGGCATTCGAACCTTTTCTTAGCAGCTTTTTACAAACCATGGTTGAACTTTCACACCTTCTTGCAGCTGAACACCTCCGCTCCCGCTTTTGATGGTGTATAGTCAGGCATTTGAACCTTTTCTTACCCGCTTTTTACAAACTATGGTCGGACATTCAAACCTTCTTGTAGCCGAAAACCTCCGCTCCCTCTTTTGATCATACATTGTCGGGCATTCGCACCTTTTCTTACCCGTTTTTTACAAACCATGGTCGGACTGTCACACATTCTTGTAGCCAAACACCTCCTCTCCCGCTATTGATTGTGTACGTCGGGTATTTTAACATTTTCTTACCCGTGTTTTACCAACTATGGTCGGACATTCACACCTTCTTACAGCGGAACACCTCCGCTCCCTCTTTTGATGGTGTATGTTTGGGCATTCGAACCTTTTCTTACCCGCTTTTTACAAACTATGCTCGGACATTCAAACCTTCTTGTAGCCGAACACATCCACTCCTGCTTTTGATGATGTATGGTTGGGCATTCAAACCTACTTGTTGCCTGCTTTTCATTAATTTTGGGTGGACATTCACTCCTTGTCACAGCCAAACACCTCCGCTCCCTGTTTTGATCATGTATGGTTGGACATTCGCACCTTTTCTCACCCGCTTTTTGCCAACTATGGTCGGCTGTTCACAGCTTCCTCTCCACCATACTTGTATGGTGGGATATTCACACCCACTTGTATCCGAAGACCTTTTGTTGATATTTAGTCGGTCATTCGCAGCTTACCCGCTTTTGGCAAACTATGGCCTTCATGCAGCCAAACACCTCTGATCTCGCTTTTGATGATGTAAGGTTGGGCGTTCAGACCTTGCTTCACCTGCTTTTCACCAAATATAGTCGGACATTCACACCTTCTTGCAGCCGAACACTTCCGCTCCACCTTTTAGTGTTCTATCACACCTTTTTTTTCACCGCATTTTATAGATTATGGTTGGAAATTCTCAACCACTCTCATCCGAAGACCTCTCCTCCCGCTTTTGTTAATATATTTGAACTTTAGTCGGACATTCACACCTTCTTGCAGCTGAACCACCTCCGCTCCCTGTTTTGATCATGTATGGTCTGGCAATACTACCTTTTCTTACCCGTTTGTTAGTAATTATGGCTGGACATTCACACCTACTTGCAGCCGAACACCACCTCTCCTGCTTTTGATGATGTATGGACCGGCATTCTTACCTTTTCTAACACATTTTTCAGCAATTATGGTCGGAGATTCACACTTACTCACAGCCGAACAACTCCGCTCCCGCATTTGATGGTGTATAGTCGGGCATTCTCACCCTTTCTCATCAGCTTTTTGCAAATTATGATCTGACATTCACATCTGCTTTTGATAATGTATGGTTGGGCATTCGCACCTTTTCTTACCCATTTTTCAGTAATTATGGGTGGACATTCACACCTTCTTGCAGCTGAACACCTCCTCTCCCGCTATTGATTGTGTACAGTCGGGTATTTTAACCTTTTCTTACCCGCTTTTTACCAAATATGGTCGGACATTCACACCGTCTTACAGCGGAACACCTCTGCTCCCGCTTTTGATGGTGTATAGTCAGGCATTTGAACCTTTTCTTACCCGCTTTTTACAAACTATGGTCGGACAATCAAACCTTCTTGTAGCCGAAAACCTCCGCTTCCTCCTTTGATTATACATTGTTGGGCATTCGCACCTTATTTACAAACTATAGTCAGACATTCACACCTTGCAGCTGAGCCACCTCAGCTCCCTGTTTTGATAGTGTATGTTCGGGCATTCGAACCTATTCTTACCCCCTTTTTACAAACTATGCTCGGAGATTCACACCTACTCACAGCCGAACAACTCTGCTCCCGCATTTGATGATGTCTTGTCCGGCATTCTAGTCTCTTCTAACACATTTTTCAGCAATTATGGTCGGACATTCACAACTACTCACAGCCGAACACTTCCGCTCCCGCATTTGATGGTGTATAGCCAGGCATTCTCACCCTTTCTCATCAGCTTTTTGCAAATTATGATCTGACATTCAAACCTACTTGCAGTCGAACAGCTCTGCTCCCGCTTTTGATTATGTTTGGTTGGATATTCGAACCTTTTCTTAACTGCTTTTTACAAACTTTGGTCGGACTTTCACACCTTCTTGTAGCCAAACAACTCCGCTCCCGCTATTGATTGTGTACAGTCGGGTATTTTAACCTTTTCTTACCCGCTTTTTACCAACTATGGTCGGACATTTACACCTTCTTACAGCGGAACACCTCCGCTCCCTCTTTTGATGGTCTATGTTCGGGCATTCGAACCTTTTCTTACCCGCTTTTTACAAACTATGGTCGGACATTCAAACCTTCTTGTAGCCGAACACATCCACTCCTGCTTTTGATGATGTATGGTTGGGCATTTTCACCTTTTCTTACCCATTTTTCAGTAATTATGGGTGGACATTCACACCTTCTTGCAGCTGAACAACTCCCCTCCCGCTTATGATCATGTGCGGTTTGATATTCGAAAATTTTCTTTCATGTTTTAAAGCAATTATTGATGGACATTCAAATCTTCTTGTAGCCGAACACATCCACTCCTGCTTTTGATGATGTATGGTTTGGCATTCGCACCCTTTTTTTACCCATTTTTCAGGAATTTTGGGTGGACATTCAGACCTTCTTGCAGCCGAAAACCTCCGCTTCCTCTTTTGATCATACATTGTCGGGCATTCGCACCTTATCTTACCCGCTTTTTACAAACTATAGTCAGACATTCACACCTTGCAGCTGAACCACCTCCGCTCCCTGTTTTGATCATGTATGGTCTGGCAACACTACCTTTTCTTACCCGTTTGTGAGTAATTAATCCCAAAATATTGAGCATAAAATAAGTCTTTATGCTGATGATGTATTACTTTTCCTTCAGAACTCACAGACGTCTCTCAGTCACACGATCACACTCATAAATAAATTCTCAGCACTTTCTGACTACTCTATCAACTGGTCTAAGACCACAGTTCTGCCCATTAACTGTAGGGTCCATAATATACCTGCGATCACTTTACAGTCAGGAAATATTAGATATTTAGGCATAAACATTTCCTCCAGGCTCTCAGAGCTAACAAAGCTAAATTATGTGCAATTATTAAAGACAGTAGAGGACGATCTCTCGTTGGAAGTCCTTACCTATATCACTTATGGGGAGAGTTACATCCATTAAAATGATGATACTACCAAAAGTTAACTATTTGTTCTCAATGATCCCCATAAAACCATCTGCTACTTGGTTGAAGTCACTAGATTCATGCATCTCCAAATTTCTGTGGAAAAAACAAACCACAAACAAATTAGTTTAAAAACCCTACAGAAGACCAAGGACAGTGGTGGATTAGATTTACCTCATTTTCAGCACTATTCCTTAGACAATAGGTTACAATATATATCAAAATGGTTTAAACCTTGTTGTTGTCACAGTTCCCAGAGACGTTGTAATCGTTGAGGATTCTATATTCACCCCCTCATTAGAGGCACGTAATGCAGATTGATGACACTGAATCTTCTTCTCTGTTCATTGCTGGCATCATTCCCAGCATCGTAAGTGTTCGTGGCATTGTTAGCCTCTTCTTCTGGATCTTGATATCGAGAATCCTTTTGTATTTCTGGTTTGTCAGTCATCTGTCTTCGTTCACCGGAGTCTTTGTCTTTTTGTCCTTGAGTTTGGTGATTTTTTCTTCTTTTGATGCCTTGACACAATGTGACAGGTGATACCACGTGGGAGATCCTGTAACTTGGATTGCTGTCCCTGTGCTGCGAAATGGCTGTGCTGCTCAAATGGTCTCTCCTTCATCATGGTTACATGCTGCCATTCCGACATCTCGCCATTCCGACATGGGTCTCCAATTGTCGGAATGGCGACACTTAATTTTTTATCAAACGTCCCACCATTCCGACACTTTTTTCCTCCTATGGTCGGAATGGCGGTATGTTTTTTGTTTTTTTTTAACATTCCGACAGTTCCTTTTAATAGCCTATTTTTTACCCAAAACATTTTGCACTAATGATATGCCGGCGCAAATACGCCCTAAAGTTTGGCGCACAAGCTTTGCACATGCAGAGGCCACATCCTCGCAAACAAACTTTAATAATCTATTATCAAAATCCCCTGAATTTCAAATATAAAAATACAGATATTAATGTAACTCTGGCGAGACTGAAACTGATTAAGCAGAAATACAGTGTCAGTGAGCTGTCACAGCAGCCAGCTGGAGCGGAGCTCTCCACAGAGCCCATGCGTCTTTTGCACGCTGTCATCATATGCAAAAGTAATAATTGCAATTACAGATATCACGGCTACTGCACAGGACACAGTTGCGAGCACTCTGCCTTGCCTTGCCAATAGGAGAATAGAGAAATGACAGCATAGAACGTATAAAACATAACAAAATGCAGTAAAAACGTTTATTCATGTTATTCACGTGATTTATGAGTACTCACTCCAATTTTGGGAAGCGCGGATGGGCTTTGCGCATTTGGCACAAACACACAGCCGCAACGGTTGTAGCTTTATACAGCCTGTTGATATCTTAAGGACCTAACTGGTCACACCTGGGAGTAAATGTCATGTAGAGATTGTTTTTACATGACATTACAGCTGAACATATAGCTTTCATCCACAAACCAACGTGGGAGAGCCCGAAGACGCATGTGCCAGACGCACATAGGCATGCGTAAAACCAATTTTGACCACTTCATACTGTTTATTTGCTTTCTTTTAGTTAACTTTCGTTTCTTTTGGATTCTTGTGCGTGTTATGGAGCCGTTTTGGTCCATGTTTGTAAGCCTTTTTTTCCTGGATTAAATTTTCGGAAGTTGAAACAAGTGGCATTGGAGTGTGTGATTAAAAACCACCGCGGACTGCTTCTCCTCCTCCAGTTGCCGAGACTTTGTGTTTTTAATAACGCTTGTCTATAAACATGTGTTAAACATATAAATTGCATGAACAGAAAGAAGGGACTCACCTGTTGAGTAACACACATTTCCTTATACGGAAAGCCTTGTCGGAAATGTGGGACATTTGAACGTCAGAATAGCGGGATGTCGCAATGGTGGGATGTCGGAATGGTGGGACGTTTGCATGTCGGAATGGTGGTATGTCGGAATGGTGGGATGTCGGAATAGCGGGATGTCGGAATGGCTGGATTTCGGAATGGGTGTTGCCACCCCCTTCATCATATACACAGTTATTTATACATCACCTTCCACCATGAAGCGTTGTCCCTTTTTGTTTCTCTCTTTGTTCTTAAAATGCTGTTATGCATGTCTAAACCAATCCATTAAATTAGATCATTTTGGCAGTAAAGCGATCTACAATGTGCTTGGTCGCAAAGCTGCTCATCTATGGTAAACAGCTCTTCAGAAAGGCATTCTTCAATTGATTTCACTAATTCTATGTAATAATTTTGTGATTTCCTACAAAACTACACTTCTTCTCCCATCTGTCTGAGTATTTAATATTGTCTGGGTCCCGTTAAAACATGTATCTTTCCCATCTAATTCCTTGTTTGCTTTAAAACAAGTATTCCCCATTTTCTATCCCTTCAGTAGCCAACCAGTTTGTATGGAGTACACTGGAGCAACTTGACTGATCAGTAAAACACTGATTTTGTTGTCACCGCAAGGCTTCCCCCGTCGGTTGTTTCACTGAGACACTACTGAGTAACTATAACTCAACACAGTTTATACACATAACATTCATATACATACTAACAAACAAACAAACAATTATTTATCGCAATTTTCTCATCTCTGTTTGAACGTACACCCAGGTAAATATTCCTGTAGTCTTCTCATACCGACTATGGACCCATTCATTGTTTAACTTCACTGTTTTGCAAATCCTAATTGAATATTACACATTGACATTGAACTTTAGTTGATAAGCAGGTCTTCATTGCATTCAGCAGCCTATATGTGAGCATCTATGTGTAAGCTGTTCTTCTTTGCATTTATCAGCAGCAAGCAATTCTTCATTGCACATGCATATGAAAATAGTAAAACAATTCCAATGCATTAGCGAAACCTTCTATATCAGGAGTGTCCATCATGATGCTGGGAATAGAACCTCTTTCCCAGAATAGTTCAACCTTCATTACTCAACTGATCATAACTCCGCAATGAGCACATTTCAAAGTATCATTCCTCTACATATATTCAAAAATCTATGTGTAAATGTTTAATATTTCTTATATTTGTTGATGTCATTCTGTGTGCATGTGGCCTAAACCCATGGCAATTTTAATTTAAACAAGTTGAACTCTGCCTATGATCATTTAAAAAAAGTGTGTACCAATATCAACCTTTCTCAGGTAATTACTGATCCTACAAAACCAAAGAGATCCTTCAAGGTTGTCCCTGATTGGCTCAATCTTAACATATCAAAGGTAGAAAATCCGCAGTATCTGAACTTGGTGTTAGTTATCACTGCTCAATAGCCTGTATCAGAATTGCAAAAATGAAAACATTAGGTCCACGCTTGGTATCCAGATCCTGAAACATCTCCATGAGCAGGCTTTTTTTTAACTGATCTGTTGAATAGTTATATGACACTGTTAAAATCCCAGATGAAGATCTAGCACTTGACCATTTTTGTAAATCTTCTAATTCCATAGTTGATAAACACGCCCCTTTTAAAAAGTATAGAACTTAGAACAGGTCTATCCCTGGCTTTCGGCAGAACTGTCTTCTTTACTTTTTTTTCCCCTTGTCCTGTTCAGCATTATGTCAGAAGAATTGTAGTCTGAATACCTTTGATGCCAAACAGATTTGTTTTGCCAAGGGAAGTTTTATAAATGTAAAGCTCCCCTTGATGCCCATTTATTTATTTCTGTTTACAATATATGACATGAACTGAACTGAACCGGACCGGGGGACAAGGAAAGAAGAAGAGGAAAGAAGAGGAAACAGAACAAAAATAGAAACAAAAACCAGACAACCAGCTGCTACACCTGTAAAAAACAAAACAGACAACAATCCATGGCCTATGAGGGGAATCCAGCCTTAGCGCCACCAGGAGCACCTGAAAGCAGACAAGCAGAGAAAAAACAAACACACAAACAAACAAAAACAAGCACAAGAAGCGGCAATCGCATACAACACAGCTGTGGATATAGATGACCTGAGACGACATGATAATACATCAACTGCTTAGTGACCATGCTACTGGACTAATGAATGTGTGTGTGTGTGTGTGTGTGTGTGAGAACATGCAACACCCATGGCACAGGACCTACATGATAACCGTGCTTAGTTATGAGTGTATAAGCGTACAGGGCCACAATCCACAGCCCCCCCCCAAGCAATCAGAAGCAGGCAGAGAGGGCCACAAGACCCAGGCCACCAGCAGCCCCCACAGAGCACAGGACCCAGGCAGCCCACCGCAGGGGCAACCACGCATCCACCCAGAAGACTGCAGAGGAAGCCCCCGGAAAGAGCCCCCATAAGCATAGGGCAGAGGCACTCCGGGACCTGGGCCCCAGGAGCCCGAGCGCCCCCAAACCCCCCGGCAGAGGCCCCACCCAATACCCAGGAGGGCCAAGCGCCCCAGACAGCCACAAAGTGGGTCAGCGCCTGCCCCAGCGCCCCTGGCCAAGTGCCCTGGGAGTCAAGACGTGCCCACAGGTGGGTGAAGTCGCGAGCAGTGGGGAGAGGCAACGCTGATGCCCCATCGGGAGAAACACAGGCAGGCCAGGCGACAGCAAGTCCCAGATCCAGGCCCAATCATTACCACACACACTTTCACGTCCCATACATCCACACATCCACACATCCTACCTCCCTCGACTCTGCTGGGGTGTAGTGCAGCGGGCACACCAGGAGGCCAGCAACCCCCCAGCCACCACAGACCCCGAACCAGCAGAAAAATTAATTAATCCTCCTGGCCCCTCCTGCCCCGAGCAGACACCAGGAAGCAGGGGTGTGCGAAGAAGACCCCTCCCCTCACCCTTCTGGCTCTTCAATATTTTCTAATAGTGAGCAATTAAAATTGAGGGGCAGCCAAACTTGTAGAACTGGGAGCGCGGCACTCTGGGCAGCCTACATACCCAAAGAGCCCCGCCCACCAGATGCCACTCAGTGTAACCACCCCCCAAGACCTAATGTGTGTGTGTGAGTGTGTTTGATAAGTAGTAATGTCTAAGGTGTAATTAAAACAGGGGCAGGGAACTGCAGAGTGCAACCAAAGGGGACCACCTACGTGGCCCCATCCACTACATCACGTCATCTATCTTAGACAATAATTTATATATTTTTGATAGTAGTTTTGGGGTACAGATGCTTAGAAATTCTGCTACCCTAGTCGGGGGTTGTAAGTCTGGTTGGTGGAGGATATATCCATCCATCCATCCATCATCTGCCGCTTATCCGGGGGTCGGGTCGCGGGGGCAGCAGCTTGAGCAGAGAAACCCAGACGTCTCTGTCCCCGGCCACTTCCTCCAGCTCTTCCGGGGGGACCCCGAGGCGTTCCCAGGCCAGCCGAGAGACATAGTCTCTCCAACGTGTCCTGGGTCTCCCCCGGGGTCTCCTCCCAGTGGGACGTGCCCGGAACACCTCCCCAGGGAGGCGCCCAGGGGGCATCCTAACCAGATGCCCGAGCCACCTCATCTGACTCCTCTCAATGCGGAGGAGCAGCGGTTCTACTCCGAGCCCCTCCCGGATGACTGAGCTTCTCACCCTATCTCTAAGGGAGAGCCCAGACACCCTGCGGAGGAAACCCATTTCGGCCGCTTGTATTCGCGATCTTGTTCTTTCGGTCACTACCCACAACTCGTGACCATAGGTGAGGATGGGAACGTAGATTGACCAGTAAGTAGAGAGCTTCGCCTTCTGGCTCAGCTCCCTCTTCACAGCAGTGTTGCAGGCTCTGCACCGACCCGTCCGTCAATCTCCCGCTCCATTCGTTCGTCACTCGTGAACAAGACCCCGAGATACTTGAACTCCTCCTCTTGGGGAAGGATCTCATTCCCGACCCGGAGAGAGCATTCCACCCTTTTCCGGCTGAGAACCATAGTCTCGGATTTGGAGGTGCTGATTCTCATCCCAGCCGCTTCACACTCGGCTGCAAATCACTCCAGTGAGAGCTGAAGGTCACGGCCTGACGACGCTAACAGAACCACATCATCTGCAAAAAGCAGAGACCCGATTCTGAGGTCGCCAAATGGGACACCCTCAACGCCCTGGCTCCGCCTAGAAATTCTGTCCATAAAAGTTAGGAACAGAATCGGTGACAAAGGGCAGCCCTGACGGAGTCCAACTCTCACCGGAAACGTATCCGACTTACTGCCGGCAATGCGGACCAAACTCTGGCACCGGTCATACAGAGACCGAACGGCCCCTATCAAGGGGTCCGGCACTCCATATTCCCGGAGCACCACCCACAGGACTCCACGAGGGACACGGTCGAACGCTTTCTCCAAGTCCACAAAACACATGTAGACTGGTTGGGCGAACTCCCATGCACCCTCCAGGATCCTGCCGAGGGTATAGAGCTGGTCCACTGTTCCACGGCCAGGACGAAAGCCACACTGCATCTCCTGAATCCGAGGCTCGATTATCCGACGGATCCTCCTCTCCAATACCCCCGAATAGACCTTACCAGGGAGGCTGAGGAGTGTGATACCCCTATAGTTGGAACACACCCTCCGGTCCCCCTTTTTAAAGAGGGGGACCACCACCCCAATCTGTCAGTCCAGAGGCACTGTCCCCGATGTCCACGCGATGCTGCAGAGGCGTGTCAGCCAAGACAGCCCTACAACATCCAGAGCCTTGAGAAACTCAGGACGGACCTCATCCACCCCCGGGGCCTTGCTACCGAGGAGCTTTTTGACCACCTCGGCAACCTCAGCCCCAGAAATGGGAGGCCCCGTCTCCGAGCTCTCCGACTCTGCCTCTTCCGAGCACGTGTTGGTAGGATTGAGGAGTTCCTCGAAGTACTCCCCCCACCGACTCACAACATCCCTAGTTGAGGTCAGCAAAGCCCCGTCCCCACTGTAAACAGTGTTGACTGTGAGCCGCTTCCCCCCCCTGAGACGCCGGATGGTGGACCAGAATCTTTTCGAGGCCGTCCGGAAATCGTTCTCCATGGTCTCACTGAACTCCTCCCAGGCCCGAGTTTTTGCCTCAGCAACCGCCGAAGCCGCGGCCCGTCTGGCCCGTCGGTACCTATCAGCTTCTTCCAGGGTCCCACTGACCAAAAAGGCCCGATAGGACTCCTTCTTCAGCTTGACGGCTTCCCTCACCACTGGTGTCCACCAGCAGGTTCGAGGGTTGCCGCCACGACAGGCACCGACCACCTTACGGCCACAACTCCGACCAGCTGCCTCGGCAATGGAGTCACGGAACATGGCCCATTCAATGTCCCCCACCTCAAATATGGTTGAAGCTCTGCCGGAGGTGGGAGTTAAAGCTCCTTCTGACGGGGGATTCTGACAAACGCTCCCAGCAGACCCTCACAATACGTTTGGGCCTGCCAGGTCTGATCGGCATCCTCCCCCACCAGCGGAGCCAACTCACCACCAGGTGGTGATCAGTTGACAGCTCCGCCCCTCTCTTCACCCGAGTGTCCAGGACATACGGCCGCAAGTCCGATGATACAACCACAAAGTCGATCATCGAACTGCGGCCAAGGGTGTCCTGGTGCCAAGTGCACATATGGACACCCTTATGCCTGAACATGGTGTTCGTTATGGACAGTCTATGACTGGCACAGAAGTCCAACAACATAACACCACTCTGATTCAGATCGGGGGGGCCGTTCCTCCCAATCACACCCCTCCAGGTCTCACTGTCATTGCCCACGTGAGCATTGAAGTCCCCCAGCAGAATGAGGGAGTCTCCGGTAGGAGCATTCTCCAGTGCCTCCCCCAGAGACTCCAAAAAGGGTAGGTACTCTGAACTGCTGTTTGGCGCATAGGCACAAACAACAGTCAGGACTCGTCCCCCCACCCAAGGCGGAGGGAGGCTACCCTCTCGTTCACTGGGGTAAACCCCAATGTACTGGCACACAGCCGGGGGGCAATAAGTATGCCCACACCTGCTCTGCGCCTCTCACCACGGGCAACTCCAGAGTGGAAGAGAGTCCAACCCCTCTCAAGAGTACTGGTTCCAGATCCCAAGCCGTGCGTCGAGGTGAGTCCGACTATATCTAACGGTCTGATGAAGTTTCAACAATAAACAACAAACTTTGTATTATGAGAAAGAACCAGACTCATTCTTCAGGAATCCGAAAATAAGCTCTATTTTACGAGTTATGCACGAATTCGGATTCTCCTATAAAACGAATTCCTTAACTCAAACCAAGTTAAGACTGCTTTGTCCTTCATATTTATTCATGTCTAATCAAGTTTCAATGATAAACAACGTTGTACTTTGTAGAATGAGAAAGAACTTCTTCAGCAATAAGCATCTCTCGACAAATGACGAAATACAGATTTTGCTATAAAATTAATTGCTATCAGCCTGACTTAAAACTGTTTGTCTTCCTTATTTATCCACTTCAAATCAAGTTTCAACAATTAAAAAAATTTTGTAGTTTGAGAAAGAACAACTTAATCTTGAGCAATCAGTATAAAAAGAGGGTAAGAAAAGGTGCGAATGCCCAACCATACATCATCAAAAGCAGGAGTGGATGTGTTCGGCTCCAAGAAGGTTTGAATGTCCAACCATAGTTTGTAAAAAGCGGGTAAGAAAAGGTTCGAATGCCCGAACATAGACCATCAAAAGAGGGACCGGAGGTATTCCGCTGTAAGAAGGTGTAAATGTCCGACCATAGTTGGTAAAAAGCAGGTAAGAAAAGGTTTGACTGCCCGAACATACACCATCAAAAGAGGGAGCGGAGGTGTTCCGCTGTGAGAAGGTGTGAATGTCCGACCATAGTTGGTAAAAAGCGGGTAAGAAAAGGTTAAAATACCCGACTGTACACAATCAATAGCGGGAGCGGAGTTGTCCGGCTACTAAAAGATGTGAAAGTCAGACTATTGTTTGTAAAAAGCGGGTAAGAAAAGGTGCTAATGCCCGACAATGTATGATCAAAAGAGGGAGTGGAGGTTTTCGGCTGTAAGAAGGTGTGAATGTCCACCCATAATTACTGAAAAATGGGTAAGAAAAGGTGCGAATGCCCAAACATACATCATCAAAAGAAGGAGTGGATGTGTTGGGCTACAAGAAGGTTTGAAAGTCCGACCATGGTTTGTAAAAAACGGGTAAGAAAAGGTGCGAATGCCCGACAATGTATGATCAAAAGCGGGAGCGGAGGTGTTCCGCTGTAAGACGGTGTGAATGTCCGACCATAGTTGGTAAAAAGCGGGTAAGAAAAGGTTAAAATACCTGACTGTACACAATCAATAGCGGGAGCGGAGTTGTTCGGCTACCAGAAGGTGTGAAAGTCCAACCATGGTTTGTAAAAAGCTGCTAAGAAAAGGTTCGAATGCCCGAATATATACCATCAAAAGCGGAAGCGGAGGTGTTCGGCTGCAAGAAGGTGTGAACGTCCGACCAAAGTTTGTAAAAAGCAGTTAAGAAAAGGTTCGAATACCCAACCAAACATAATCAAAAGCGGGAGCAGAGCTGTTCGACTGCAAGTAGGTGTGAATGTCCAGCCATAATTACTCACAAACGGGTAAGAAAAGGTAGTATTGCCAGACCATACATGATCAAAACAGGGAGCTGAGGTGGTTCAGCACCAAGGTGTGAATGTCTGACTATAGTTTGTAAAAAGCGGGTAAGATAAGGTGCGAATGCCCGACAATATATGATCAAAAGAGGGAGCGGAGGTTTTTGGCTACAAGAAGGTTTGAATGTCCGACCATAGTTTGTAAAAAGCGGGTAAGAAAAGGTTCAAATGCCTGACTATACACCATCAAAAGCGGGAGCGGAGATGTTCCGCTGTAAGACGGTGTGATTGTCCGACCATAGTTGGTAAAAAGCGGGTAAGAAAAGGTTAAAATACCCGACTGTACACAATCAATAGGGGGAGCGGAGTTGTTCGGCTACAAGAAGGTGTGAAAGTCCAACCATGGTTTGTAAAAAGCTGGTAAGAAAAGGTTCGAATGCCCGAATATATACCATCAAAAGCGGAAGCGGAGGTGTTCGGCTGCAAGAAGGTGTGAATCTCCGACCAAAGTTTGTAAAAAGCAGTTAAGAAAAGGTTCGAATATCCAACCAAACATAATCAAAAGCGGGAGCAGAGCTGTTCGACTGCAAGTAGGTGTGAATGTCAGATCATAATTTGCAAAAAGCTGATGAGAAAGGGTGAGAATGCCCGGCTATACACCATCAAATGCGGGAGCGGAAGTGTTCGGCTGTGAGTAGGTGTGAATGTCCAACCATAATTACTGAAAAATGTGTTAGAAGAGACTAGAATGCCGGACAAGACATCATCAAATGCGGGAGCGGAGTTGTTCGGCTGTGAGTAGGTGTGAATCTCCGACCATAGTTTGTAAAAAGGGGGTAAGAATAGGTTCGAATGCCCGAACATACACTATCAAAACAGGGAGCTGAGGTGGCTCAGCTGCAAGGTGTGAATGTGTGACTATAGTTTGTAAATAAGGTGCGAATGCCCAACAATGTATAATCAAAAGAGGGAGCGGAGGTTTTCGGCTACAAGAAGGTTTGAATGTCCGACCATAGTTTGTAAAATGCGGGTAAGAAAAGGTTCAAGCGCCTGACTATACACCATCAAAAGCGGGAGCAGAGGTGTTCCGCTGTAAGACGGTGTGAATGTCCGACCATATTTGGTAAAAAGCGGGTAAGAAAAGGTTAAAATACCCGACTGTACACAATCAATAGCGGGAGAGGAGG
The DNA here is from genome assembly GCF_036924035.1 of Leuresthes tenuis. Classification (NCBI taxonomy): domain Eukaryota; kingdom Metazoa; phylum Chordata; class Actinopteri; order Atheriniformes; family Atherinopsidae; genus Leuresthes; species Leuresthes tenuis. Next base: position 26,017,809 of record NW_027325362.1, read on the forward strand.
TGTTCAGCTGCAAGAAGTTGTGAATGTCCACCCATAATTACTGAAAAATGGGTAAGAAAAGGTGTGAATGCCCAACCATACATTATCAAAAGCAGGTGTGAATGTCAGATCATAATTTGCAAAAAGCTGATGAGAAAGGGTGAGAATGCCCGACTATACACCATCAAATGCGGGAGCGGAGTTGTTCGGCTGTGAGTAAGTGTGAATCTCCGACCATAATTGCTGAAAAATGTGTTAGAAAAGGTAAGAATGCCGGTCCATACATCATCAAAAGCGGGAGAGGTGGTGTTCGGCTGCAAGTAGGTGTGAATGTCCAGCCATAATTACTAACAAACGGGTAAGAAAAGGTAGTATTGCCATACCATATATGATCAAAACAGGGAGCGGAGGTGGTTCAGCTGCAAGAAGGTGTGAATGTCCGACTAAAGTTCAAATATATTAACAAAAGCGGGAGGAGAGGTCTTCGGATGAGAGTGGTTGAGAATTTCCAACCATAATCTATAAAATGCGGTGAAAAAAAGGTGTGATAGAACACTAAAAGGTGGAGCGGAAGTGTTCGGCTGCAAGAAGGTGTGAATGTCCTCCTATATTTGGTGAAAAGCAGGTGAAGCAAGGTCTGAATGCCCAACCTTACATCATCAAAAGCGAGATCAGAGGTGTTTGGCTGCATGAAGGCCATAGTTTGCCAAAAGCGGGTAAGCTGCGAATGACCGACTAAATATCAACAAAAGGTCTTCGGATGCAAGTGGGTGTGAATATCCCACCATACAAGTATGGTGGAGAGGAAGCTGTGAACAGCCGACCATAGTTGGCAAAAAGCGGGTGAGAAAAGGTGCGAATGTCCAACCATACACGATCAAAACAGGGAGCGGAGGTGTTTGGCTGTGACAAGGTGTGAATGTCCACCCAAAATTAATGAAAAGTGGGCAACAAGTAGGTTTGAATGCCCAACCATACATCATCAAAAGCAGGAGTGGATGTGTTCGGCTACAAGAAGGTTTGAATGTCCGAGCATAGTTTGTAAAAAGCGGGTAAGAAAAGGTGCGAATGCCCAAACATACACCATCAAAAGAGGGAGCGGAGGTGTTCCGCTGTAAGAAGGTGTGAATGTCCGACCATAGTTCGTAAAAAACGGGTAAGAAAAGGTTAAAATACCCGACTGTACACAATCAATAGGGGGAGCGGAGTTGTTCGGCCACAAGAAGGTGAGAAAGTCCAACCATGGTTTGTAAAAAGCTGGTAAGAAAAGGTTCGAATGCCGAAATATATACCATCAAAAGCGGAAGTGGAGGTGTTCGGCTGCAAGAAGGTGTGAACGTCCGACCAAAGTTTGTAAAAAGCAGTTAAGAAAAGGTTCGAATATCCAACCAAACATAATCAAAAGCGGGAGCAGAGCTGTTCGACTGCAAGTAGGTGTGAATGTCCTGCCATAATTACTCACAAACGGGTAAGAAAAGGTAGTATTGCCAGACCATACATGATCAAAACAGGGAGCTGAGGTGGTTCAGCACCAAGGTGTGAATGTCTGACTATAGTTTGTAAAAAGCGGGTAAGATAAGGTGCGAATGCCCGACAATGTATAATCAAAAGAGGGAGCAGAGATTTTTTGCTACAAGAAGGTTTGAATGTCCGAGCATAGTTTGTAAAAAGCGGGTAAGAAAAGGTTCAAATGCCTGACTATACACCATCAAAAGCGGGAGCGGAGATGTTCCGCTGTAAGACGGTGTGAATGTCCGACCATAGTTGGTAAAAAGCGGGTAAGAAAAGGTTAAAATACCCGACTGTACACAATCAATAGCGGGAGCGGAGTTGTTCGGCTACTGAAAGATGTGAAAGTCCGACTATGGTTTGTAAAAAGCGGGTAAGAAAACGTGTTAATGCCCGACAATGTATGATCAAAAGAGGGAGTGGAGGTTTTCGGCTGTAAGAAGGTCTGAATGTCCAACTATAATTTGTAAAAACCGGGTAAGAAAAGGCTTGAAAGCCCGACTATACACCATCATAAGCGGGAGAGGAGGTGTTCAGCTGCAAGAAGGTGTGAATGTCCACCCATAATTACTGAAAAATGGGTAAGAAAAGGTGCGAATGCCCAAACATACATCATCAAAAGAAGGAGTGGATGTGTTGGGCTACAAGAAGGTTTGAAAGTCCGACCATGGTTTGTAAAAAACGGGTAAGAAAAGGTGCGAATGCCCGACAATGTATGATCAAAAGAGGGAGCGGAGATTTTTGGCTACAAGAAGGTTTGAATGTCCGACCATAGTTTGTAAAAAGCGGGTAAGAAAAGGTTCAACTGCCTGACAATACACCATCAAAAGCGGGAGCGGAGGTGTTCCGCTGTAAGACGGTGTGAATGTCCGACCATAGTTGGTAAAAAGCGGGTAAGAAAAGGTTAAAATACCTGACTGTACACAATCAATAGCGGGAGCGGAGTTGTTCGGCTACAAGAAGGTGTGAAAGTCCAACCATGGTTTGTAAAAAGCTGCTAAGAAAAGGTTCAAATGCCCGAATATATACCATCAAAAGCGGAAGCGGAGGTGTTCGGCTGCAAGAAGGTGTGAACGTCCGACCAAAGTTTGTAAAAAGCAGTTAAGAAAAGGTTCGAATATCCAACCAAACATAATCAAAAGCGGGAGCAGAGCTGTTCGACTGCAAGTAGGTGTGAATGTCCAGCCATAATTACTCACAAACGGGTAAGAAAAGGTAGTATTGCCAGACCATACATGATCAAAACAGGGAGCTGAGGTGGTTCAGCACCAAGGTGTGAATGTCTGACTATAGTTTGTAAAAAGCGGGTAAGATAAGGTGCGAATGCCCGACAATGTATGATCAAAAGAGGGAGCGGAGGTTTTTGGCTACAAGAAGGTTTGAATGTCCGACCATAGTTTGTAAAAAGCGGGTAAGAAAAGGTTCAAATGCCTGACTATACACCATCAAAAGCGGGAGCGGAGGTGTTCCGCTGTAAGACGGTGTGAATGTCCGACCATAGTTGGTAAAAAGCGGGTAAGAAAAGGTTAAAATACCCGACTGTACACAATCAATAGGGGGAGCGGAGTTGTTCGGCTACAAGAAGGTGTGAAAGTCCAACCATGGTTTGTAAAAAGCTGGTAAGAAAAGGTTCGAATGCCCGAATATATACCATCAAAAGCGGAAGCGGAGGTGTTCGGCTGCAAGAAGGTGTGAACGTCCGACCATAGTTTGTAAAAAGCAGTTAAGAAAAGGTTCGAATATCCAACCAAACATAATCAAAAGCGGGAGCAGAGCTGTTCGACTGCAAGTAGGTGTGAATGTCAGATCATAATTTGCAAAAAGCTGATGAGAAAGGGTGAGAATGCCCGGCTATACACCATCAAATGCGGGAGCGGAAGTGTTCGGCTGTGAGTAGGTGTGAATGTCCAACCATAATTACTGAAAAATGTGTTAGAAGAGACTAGAATGCCGGACAAGACATCATCAAATGCGGGAGCGGAGTTGTTCGGCTGTGAGTAGGTGTGAATCTCCGACCATAGTTTGTAAAAAGGGGGTAAGAATAGGTTCGAATGCCCGAACATACACTATCAAAACAGGGAGCTGAGGTGGCTCAGCTGCAAGGTGTGAATGTGTGACTATAGTTTGTAAATAAGGTGCGAATGCCCAACAATGTATAATCAAAAGAGGGAGCGGAGGTTTTCGGCTACAAGAAGGTTTGAATGTCCGACCATGGTTTGTAAAAAGCTGGTAAGAAAAGGTTTGAATGCCCGAATATATACCATCAAAAGCGGAAGCGGAGGTGTTCGGCTGCAAGAAGGTGTGAACGTCCGACCATAGTTTGTAAAAAGCAGTTAAGAAAAGGTTCGAATCTCCAACCAAACATAATCAAAAGCGGGAGCAGAGCTGTTCGACTGCAAGTAGGTGTGAATGTCAGATCATAATTTGCAAAAAGCTGATGAGAAAGGTTGAGAATGCCCGGCTATACACCATCAAATGCGGGAGCGGAAGTGTTCGGCTGTGAGTAGGTGTGAATGTCCAACCATAATTACTGAAAAATGTGTTAGAAGAGACTAGAATGCCGGACAAGACATCATCAAATGCGGGAGCGGAGTTGTTCGGCTGTGAGTAGGTGTGAATCTCCGACCATAGTTTGTAAAAAGGGGGTAAGAATAGCTTCGAATGCCCGAACATACACTATCAAAACAGGGAGCTGAGGTGTTCCGCTGTAAGACGGTGTGAATGTCCGACCATATTTGGTAAAAAGCGGGTAAGAAAAGGTTAAAATACCCGATTGTACACAATCAATAGCGGGAGAGGAGGTGTCCAGCTGCAAGAAGGTGTGAATGTCCACCCATAATTACTGAAAAATGGGTAAGAAAAGGTGTGAATGCCCAACCATACATTATCAAAAGCAGGTGTGAATGTCAGATCATAATTTGCAAAAAGCTGATGAGAAAGGGTGAGAATGCCCGACTATACACCATCAAATGCGGGAGCGGAGTTGTTCGGCTGTGAGTAAGTGTGAATCTCCGACCATAATTGCTGAAAAATGTGTTAGAAAAGGTAAGAATGCTGGTCCATACATCATCAAAAGCGGGAGAGGTGGTTTTCGGCTGCAAGTAGGTGTGATTGTCCAGCCATAATTACTAACAAACGGGTAAGAAAAGGTAGTATTGCCATACCATATATGATCAAAACAGGGAGCGGAGGTGGTTCAGCTGCAAGAAGGTGTGAATGTCCGACTAAAGTTCAAATATATTAACAAAAGCGGGAGGAGAGGTCTTCGGATGAGAGTGGTTGAGAATTTCCAACCATAATCTATAAAATGCGGTGAAAAAAAGGTGTGATAGAACACTAAAAGGTGGAGCGGAAGTGTTCGGCTGCAAGAAGGTGTGAATGTCCTCCTATATTTGGTGAAAAGCAGGTGAAGCAAGGTCTGAATGCCCAACCGTACATCATCAAAAGCGAGATCAGAGGTGTTTGGCTGCATGAAGGCCATAGTTTGCCAAAAGCGGGTAAGCTGCGAATGACCGACTAAATATCAACAAAAGGTCTTCGGATGCAAGTGGGTGTGAATATCCCACCATACAAGTATGGTGGAGAGGAAGCTGTGAACAGCCGACCATAGTTGGCAAAAAGCGGGTGAGAAAAGGTGCGAATGTCCAACCATACACGATCAAAACAGGGAGCGGAGGTGTTTGGCTGTGACAAGGTGTGAATGTCCACCCAAAATTAATGAAAAGTGGGCAACAAGTAGGTTTGAATGCCCAACCATACATCATCAAAAGCAGGAGTGGATGTGTTCGGCTACAAGAAGGTTTGAATGTCCGAGCATAGTTTGTAAAAAGCGGGTAAGAAAAGGTTCGAATGCCCAAACATACACCATCAAAAGAGGGAGCGGAGGTGTTCCGCTGTAAGAAGGTGTGAATGTCCGACCATAGTTGGTAAAAAACGGGTAAGAAAAGGTTAAAATACCCGACTGTACACAATCAATAGGGGGAGCGGAGTTGTTCGGCTACAAGAAGGTGTGAAAGTCCAACCATGGTTTGTAAAAAGCTGGTAAGAAAAGGTTCGAATGCCCGAATATATACCATCAAAAGCGGAAGTGGAGGTGTTCGGCTGCAAGAAGGTGTGAACGTCCGACCAAAGTTTGTAAAAAGCAGTTAAGAAAAGGTTCGAATATCCAACCAAACATAATCAAAAGCGGGAGCAGAGCTGTTCGACTGCAAGTAGGTGTGAATGTCCAGCCATAATTACTCACAAACGGGTAAGAAAAGGTAGTATTTCCAGACCATACATGATCAAAAAAGGGAGCTGAGGTGGTTCAGCACCAAGGTGTGAATGTCTGAATATAGTTTGTAAAAAGCGGGTAAGATAAGGTGCGAATGCCCGACAATGTATAATCAAAAGAGGGAGCAGAGGTTTTTTGCTACAAGAAGGTTTGAATGTCCGACCATAGTTTGTAAAAAGCGGGTAAGAAAAGGTTCAAATGCCTGACTATATACCATCAAAAGCGGAAGCGGAGGTGTTCGGCTACAAGAAGGTGTGAACGTCCGACCAAAGTTGGCAAAAAGCAGTAAAGAAAAGGTTCGAATATCCAAACATAATTAAAAGCGAGAGAGATTGTGTTCAGCTGCAAGTAGGTGTGAATATCCAGCCATAATTACTCACAAACGGGTAAGAAAATGTAGTATTGCCAGACCATACATGATCAAAACAGGGAGCGGAGGTGGTTTAGCTGCAAAAAGGGGTGAATGTCCAACTAAAGTTCAAATATATTAACAAAAGCGGGAGGAGAGGTCTTCGGATTAGAGTGGTTGAAATTTCCAACCATAATCTATAAAATGCGGTGAAAAAAAAAGGTGTGAAGGAATGAATTTTATAGCAAAATCCGTAATCATGCATAACTCCGCAAAAGGAACGTATTGCTCAACCAAAGGGATGCTTCTTTCTCATTCAGGGTAATATGAGGAACTTTATGCTTGATACATTTTAGACATGGATAACTATGAAGGACAAAGCAATTTTAACTTGGTTTGAGCAAAGCAATTCATTTTATAGGAAAATCCGAAATCGTGCAGGACTCATGAAAGTAAGCTTATTCTCGGATTCCTGATCCTCCAGTGTTGCTCTTTCCTATACTGCAAAATACAGCCTTGTTATTTGTTGAAATCGATATAGACATTGATAAATATGAAGGACAAAGCAGTTTCCACTTTGTTTGAGTGAAGGAATTAATTCTATAGCAAAATCCCAAATCATGCAGAACGTATGAAAATAAGCTTGTTTTCGGATTACTGATCCTTCAGTGTTGCTATTTCTTCTACTACAAAATACAATGTTGCTCTTTGTTGAAGTCAATCTAGACATTGATAAATATGAGGGACAAAGCAGTTTTAACATAGTTTGAGTAAAGGAATTCATTTTATACATAAAATCCCAAATCATGCAGAACGTATGAAAATAAGCTTATTCTCGGATTACTGATCCTTCAGTGTTGCTCTTTCTTCTACAGCAAAATCCAGTGTTGTTCTTTGTTCAAGTCAATCTAGACATTGATAAATATGAAGGACAAAGCAGTTTTAACATAGTTTGAGTGAAGGCATTCATTTATAGTAAAATCAATAATCGTGCAGAACTCATGAAAATAAGCTTATTCTCGGATTCCTAAAACTTTTGATTTGCTCTTTCTTTACTGCAAAGTACAATGTTGTTCTTTGTTGAAGTCGATCTAGACATTGATAAATATGAAGGACAAAGCAGTTTTCACTTGGTTTGAGTGAAGGATTTGCAGCTGAAAACCTCCCGCTCCCGCTTTTGATTGTGTATAGTCGGGCTTTCGAGCCTTTTCTTACCCGGTTTTTAGAAATTATGGTTGGACATTCAGACCTTGCAGCCGAAGACCTCCACTCCCTCTTTTGATCATACATTGTCGGGCATTCGCACCTTGTCTTACCCGCTTTTTACAAACTATAGTCAGACATTCACACCTTGCAGCTGAACCACCTCAGCTCCCTGTTTTGATCATGTATGGTCTGGCAATACTACCTTTTCTACCCGTTTGTGAGTAAATATGGCTGGACATTCACACCTACTTGCAGTCGAACAGCTCTGCTCCCGCTTTTGATGGTATATATTCGGGCATTCGAACCTTTTCTTAACTGCTTTTTACAAACTTTGGTCGGACGTTCACACCTTCTTGCAGCTGAACACCTCCGCTTCCGCTTTTGATGGTATATATTCGGGCATTCGAACCTTTTCTTAGCAGCTTTTTACAAACCATGGTTGAACTTTCACACCTTCTTGTAGCCAAACACCTCCGCTCCCGCTTTTGATGGTGTATAGTCAGGCATTTGAACCTTTTCTTACCCGCTTTTTACAAACTATGGTCGGACATTCAAACCTTCTTCTAGCCGAAAACCTGCGCTCCCTCTTTTGATCATACATTGTTGGGCATTCGCACCTTTTCTTACCCGTTTTTTACAAACCATGGTCGGACTGTCACACATTCTTGTAGCCAAACACCTCCTCTCCCGCTATTGATTGTGTACAGTCGGGTATTTTAACCTTTTCTTACCCGTGTTATACCAACTATGGTCGGACATTCAAACCTTCTTCTAGCCGAAAACCTCCGCTCCCTCTTTTGATCATACATTGTCGGGCATTCGCACCTTTTCTTACCCGTTTTTTACAAACCATGGTCGGACTGTCACACATTCTTGTAGCCAAACACCTCCTCTCCCGCTATTGATTGTGTACAGTCGGGTATTTTAACCTTTTCTTACCCGTGTTTTACCAACTATGGTCGGACATTCACACCTTCTTACAGCGGAACACCTCCGCTCCCTCTTTTGATGGTGTATGTTTGGGCATTCGAACCTTTTCTTACCCGCTTTTTACAAACTATGCTCGGACATTCAAACCTTCTTGTAGCCGAACATATCCACTCCTGCTTTTGATGATGTATGGTTGGGCATTCAAACCTACTTGTTGCCTGCTTTTCATTAATTTTGGGTGGACATTCACACCTTGTCCCAGCCAAACACCTCCGCTCCCTGTTTTGATCATGTATGGTTGGACATTCGCACCTTTTCTCACCCGCTTTTTGCCAACTATGGTCGGCTTATCACAGCTTCCTCTCCACCATACTTGTATGGTGGGATATTCACACCCACTTGCATCCGAAGACCTTTTGTTGATATTTAGTCGGTCATTCGCAGCTTACCCGCTTTTGGCAAACTATGGCCTTCATGCAGCCAAACACCTCTTATCTCGCTTTTGATGATGTAAGGTTGGGCATTCAGACCTTGATTCACCTGCTTTTCACCAAATATAGGAGGACATTCACACCTTCTTGCAGCCGAACACTTCCGCTCCACCTTTTAGTGTTCTATCACACCTTTTTTTTCACCGCATTTTATAGATTATGGTTGGAAATTCTCAACCACTCTCATCCGAAGACCTCTCCTCCCGCTTTTGTTAATATATTTGAACTTTAGTCGGACATTCACACCTTCTTGCAGCTGAACCACCTCCGCTCCCTGTTTTGATCATGTATGGTCTTGCAATACTACCTTTTCTTACCCGTTTGTTAGTAATTATGGCTGGACATTCACACCTACTTGCAGCCGAACACCACCTCTCCCGCTTTTGATGATGTATGGACCGGCATTCTTACCTTTTCTAACACATTTTTCAGCAATTATGGTCGGAGATTCACACTTACTCACAGCCGAACAACTCCGCTCCCGCATTTGATGGTGTATAGTCGGGCATTCTCACCCTTTCTCATCAGCTTTTTGCAAATTATGATCTGACATTCACACCTGCTTTTGATAATGTATGGTTGGGCATTCGCACCTTTTCTTACCCATTTTTCAGTAATTATGGGTGGACATTCACACCTTCTTGCAGCTGAACACCTCCTCTCCCGCTATTGATTGTGTACAGTCGGGTATTTTAACCTTTTCTTACCCGCTTTTTACCAAATATGGTCGGACATTCACACCATCTTACAGCGGAACACCTCTGCTCCCGCTTTTGATGGTGTATAGTCAGGCATTTGAACCTTTTCTTACCCGCTTTTTACAAACTATGGTCGGACATTCAAACCTTCTTCTAGCCGAAAACCTCCGCTCCCTCTTTTGATCATACATTGTCGGGCATTCGCACCTTTTCTTACCCGTTTTTTACAAACCATGGTCGGACTGTCACACATTCTTGTAGCCAAACACCTCCTCTCCCGCTATTGATTGTGTACAGTCGGGTATTTTAACCTTTTCTTACCCGTGTTTTACCAACTATGGTCGGACATTCAAACCTTCTTCTAGCCGAAAACCTCCGCTCCCTCTTTTGATCATACATTGTCGGGCATTCGCACCTTTTCTTACCCGTTTTTTACAAACCATGGTCGGACTGTCACACATTCTTGTAGCCAAACACCTCCTCTCCCGCTATTGATTGTGTACAGTCGGGTATTTTAACCTTTTCTTACCCGTGTTTTACCAACTATGGTCGGACATTCACACCTTCTTACAGCGGAACACCTCCGCTCCCTCTTTTGATGGTGTATGTTTGGGCATTCGAACCTTTTCTTACCCGCTTTTTACAAACTATGCTCGGACATTCAAACCTTCTTGTAGCCGAACATATCCACTCCTGCTTTTGATGATGTATGGTTGGGCATTCAAACCTACTTGTTGCCTGCTTTTCATTAATTTTGGGTGGACATTCACACCTTGTCACAGCCAAACACCTCCGCTCCCTGTTTTGATCATGTATGGTTGGACATTCGCACCTTTTCTCACCCGCTTTTTGCCAACTATGGTCGGCTGTTCACAGCTTCCTCTCCACCATACTTGTATGGTGGGATATTCACACCCACTTGCATCCGAAGACCTTTTGTTGATATTTAGTCGGTCATTCGCAGCTTACCCGCTTTTGGCAAACTATGGCCTTCATGCAGCCAAACACCTCTTATCTCGCTTTTGATGATGTAAGGTTGGGCATTCAGACCTTGATTCACCTGCTTTTCACCAAATATAGGAGGACATTCACACCTTCTTGCAGCCGAACACTTCCGCTCCACCTTTTAGTGTTCTATCACACCTTTTTTTTCACCGCATTTTATAGATTATGGTTGGAAATTCTCAACCACTCTCATCCGAAGACCTCTCCTCCCGCTTTTGTTAATATATTTGAACTTTAGTCGGACATTCACACCTTCTTGCAGCTGAACCACCTCCGCTCCCTGTTTTGATCATGTATGGTCTTGCAATACTACCTTTTCTTACCCGTTTGTTAGTAATTATGGCTGGACATTCACACCTACTTGCAGCCGAACACCACCTCTCCCGCTTTTGATGATGTATGGACCGGCATTCTTACCTTTTCTAACACATTTTTCAGCAATTATGGTCGGAGATTCACACTTACTCACAGCCGAACAACTCCGCTCCCGCATTTGATGGTGTATAGTCGGGCATTCTCACCCTTTCTCATCAGCTTTTTGCAAATTATGATCTGACATTCACACCTGCTTTTGATAATGTATGGTTGGGCATTCGCACCTTTTCTTACCCATTTTTCAGTAATTATGGGTGGACATTCACACCTTCTTGCAGCTGAACACCTCCTCTCCCGCTATTGATTGTGTACAGTCGGGTATTTTAACCTTTTCTTACCCGCTTTTTACCAAATATGGTCGGACATTCACACCGTCTTACAGCGGAACACCTCTGCTCCCGCTTTTGATGGTGTATAGTCAGGCATTTGAACCTTTTCTTACCCGCTTTTTACAAACTATGGTCGGACAATCAAACCTTCTTGTAGCCGAAAACCTCCGCTCCCTCTTTTGATTATACATTGTTGGGCATTCGCACCTTATTTACAAACTATAGTCAGACATTCACACCTTGCAGCTGAGCCACCTCAGCTCCTTGTTTTGATAGTGTATGTTCGGGCATTCGAACCTATTCTTACCCCCTTTTTACAAACTATGCTCGGAGATTCACACCTACTCACAGCCGAACAACTCCGCTCCCGCATTTGATGATGTCTTGTCCGGCATTCTAGTCTCTTCTAATACATTTTTCAGCAATTATGGTCGGACATTCACACCTACTCACAGCCGAACACTTCCGCTCCCGCATTTGATGGTTTGACTCAATGATCCCCATAAAACCATCTGCTACTTGGTTTAAGTCACTAGATTCATGCATCTCCAAATTTCTGTGGAAAAACAAACCACCACGTATTAGTTTAAAAACCCTACAGAAGACCAAGGACAGTGGTGGATTAGATTTACCTCATTTTCAGCACTATTCCTTAGACAATAGGTTACAATATATATCAAAATGGTTTAAACCTTGTTGTTGTCACAGTTCCCAGAGACGTTGTAATCGTTGAGGATTCTATATTCACCCCCTCATTAGAGGCACGTAATGCAGATTGATGACACTGAATCTTCTTCTCTGTTCATTGCTGGCATCATTCCCAGCATCGTAAGTGTTCGTGGCATTGTTAGCCTCTTCTTCTGGATCTTGATATCGAGAATCCTTTTGTATTTCTGGTTTGTCAGTCCTCTGTCTTCGTTCACCGGAGTCTTTGTCTTTTTGTCCTTGAGTTTGGTGATTTTTTCTTCTTTTGATGCCTTGACACAATGTGACAGGTGATACCACGTGGGAGATCCTGTAACTTGGATTGCTGTCCCTGTGCTGCGAAATGGCTGTGCTGCTCAAATGGTCTCTCCTTCATCATGGTTACATGCTGCCATTCCGACATCTCGCCATTCCGACATGGGTCTCCAATTGTCGGAATGGCGACACTTAATTTTTTATCAAACGTCCCACCATTCCGACACTTTTTTCCTCCTATGGTCGGAATGGCGGTATGTTTTTTTTTTTTTTTTAACATTCCGACAGTTCCTTTTAATAGCCTATTTTTTACCCAAAACATTTTGCACTAATGATATGCCGGCGCAAATACGCCCTAAAGTTTGGCGCACAAGCTTTGCACATGCAGAGGCCACAGCCTCGCAAACAAACTTTAATAATCTATTATCAAAATCCCCTGAATTTCAAATATAAAAATACAGATATTAATGTAACTCTGGCGAGACTGAAACTGATTAAGCAGAAATACAGTGTCAGTGAGCTGTCACAGCAGCCAGCTGGAGCGGAGCTCTCCACAGAGCCCATGCGTCTTTTGCACGCTGTCATCATATGCAAAAGTAATAATTGCAATTACAGATATCACGGCTACTGCACAGGACACAGTTGCGAGCACTCTGCCTTGCCTTGCCAATAGGAGAAGAGAGAAATGACAGCATAGAACGTATAAAACACAACAAAATTCAGTAAAAACGTTTATTCATGTTATTCACGTGATTTATGAGTACTCACTCCAATTTTGGGAAGCGCGGATGGGTTTTGCGCATTTGGCACAAACACACAGCCGCAACGGTTGTAGCTTTATACAGCCTGTTGATATCTTAAGGACCTAACTGGTCACACCTGGGAGTAAATGTCATGTAGAGATTGTTTTTACATGACATTACAGCTGAACATATAGCTTTCATCCACAAACCAACGTGGGAGAGCCCGAAGACGCATGTGCCAGACGCACATAGGCATGCGTAAAACCAATTTTGACCACTTCATACTGTTTATTTGCTTTCTTTTAGTTAACTTTCGTTTCTTTTGGATTCTTGTGCGTGTTATGGAGCCGTTTTGGTCCATGTTTGTAAGCCTTTTTTTCCTGGATTAAATTTTCGGAAGTTGAAACAAGTGGCATTGGAGTGTGTGATTAAAAACCACCGCGGACTGCTTCTCCTCCTCCAGTTGCCGAGACTTTGTGTTTTTAATAACGCTTGTCTATAAACATGTGTTAAACATATAAATTGCATGAACAGAAAGAAGGGACTCACCTGTTGAGTAACACACATTTCCTTATACGGAAAGCCTTGTCGGAATGGTGGGACATTTGAACGTCAGAATAGCGGGATGTCGCAATGGTGGGATGTCGGAATGGTGGGACGTTTGCATGTCGGAATGGTGGTTTGTCGGAATGGTGGTATGTCGGAATGGTGGGATGTCGGAATAGCAGGATGTCGGAATGGCGGGATTTCGGAATGGGTGTTGCCACCCCCTTCATCATATACACAGTTATTTATACATCACCTTCCACCATGAAGCGTTGTCCCTTTTTGTTTCTCTCTTTGTTCTTAAAATGCTGTTATGCATGTCTAAACCAATCCATTAAATTAGATCATTTTGGCAGTAAAGCGATCTACAATGTGCTTGGTCGCAAAGCTGCTCATCTATGGTAAACAGCTCTTCAGAAAGGCATTCTTCAATTGATTTCACTAATTCTATGTAATAATTTTGTGATTTCCTACAAAACTACACTTCTTCTCCCATCTGTCTGAGTATTTAATATTGTCTGGGTCCCGTTAAAACATGTATTTTTCCCATCTAATTCCTTGTTTGCTTTAAAACAAGTATTCCCCATTTTCTATCCCTTCAGTAGCCAACCAGTTTGTATGGAGTACACTGGAGCAACTTGACTGATCAGTAAAACACTGCTTTTGTTGTCACCGCAAGGCTTCCCCCGTCGGTTGTTTCACTGAGACACTACTGAGTAACTATAACTCAACACAGTTTATACACATAACATTCATATACATACTAACAAACAAACAAACAATTATTTATCGCAATTTTCTCATCTCTGTTTGAACGTACACCCAGGTAAATATTCCTGTAGTCTTCTCATACCGACTATGGACCCATTCATTGTTTAACTTCACTGTTTTGCAAATCCTAATTGAATATTACACATTGACATTGAACTTTACTTGATAAGCAGGTCTTCATTGCATTCAGCAGCCTATATGTGAGCATCTATGTGTAAGCTGTTCTTCTTTGCATTTATCAGCAGCAAGCAATTCTTCATTGCACATGCATATGAAAATAGTAAAACAATTCCAATGCGTTAGCGAAACCTTCTATATCAGGAGTGTCCATCATGATGCTGGGAATAGAACCTCTTTCCCAGAATAGTTCAACCTTCATTACTCAACTGATCATAACTCCGCAATGAGCACATTTCAAAGTATCATTCCTCTACATATATTCAAAAATCTATGTGTAAATGTTTAATATTTCTTATATTTGTTGATGTCATTCTGTGTGCATGTGGCCTAAACCCAATCTCTGTGTGGCAATTTTAATTTAAACAAGTTGAACTCTGATCATTTAAAAAAGGTGTGTACCAATATCAACCTTTCTCAGGTAATTACTGATCCTACAAAACCAAAGAGATCCTTCAAGGTTGTCCCTGATTGGCTCAATCTTAACAAATCAAAGGTAGAAAATCCGCAGTATCTGAACTTGGTGTTAGTTATCACTGCTCAATAGCCTGTATCAGAATTGCAAAAATGAAAACATTAGGTCCACGCTTGGTATCCAGATCCTGAAACATCTCCATGAGCAGGCTTTTTTTTAACTGATCTGTTGAATAGTTATATGACACTGTTAAAATCCCAGATGAAGATCTAGCACTTGACCATTTTTGTAAATCTTCTAATTCCATAGTTGATAAACACGCCCCTTTTAAAAAGTATAGAACTTAGAACAGGTCTATCCCTGGCTTTCGGCAGAACTGTCTTCTTTACTTTTTTTTCCCCTTGTCCTGTTCAGCATTATGTCAGAAGAATTGTAGTCTGAATACCTTTGATGCCAAACAGATTTGTTTTGCCAAGGGAAGTTTTATAAATGTAAAGCTCCCCTTGATGCCCATTTATTTATTTCTGTTTACAATATATGACATGAACTGAACTGAACCGGACCGGGGGACAAGGAAAGAAGAAGAGGAAAGAAGAGGAAACAGAACAAAAATAGAAACAAAAACCAGACAACCAGCTGCTACACCTGTAAAAAACAAAACAGACAACAATCCATGGCCTATGAGGGGAATCCAGCCTTAGCGCCACCAGGAGCACCTGAAAGCAGACAAGCAGAGAAAAAACAAACACACAAACAAACAAAAACAAGCACAAGAAGCGGCAATCGCATACAACACAGCTGTGGATATAGATGACCTGAGACGACATGATAATACATCAACTGCTTAGTGACCATGCTACTGGACTAATGAATGTGTGTGTGTGTGTGTGAGAACATGCAACACCCATGGCACAGGACCTACATGATAACCGTGCTTAGTTATGAGTGTATAAGCGTACAGGGCCACAATCCACAGCCCCCCCCCAAGCAATCAGAAGCAGGCAGAGAGGGCCACAAGACCCAGGCCACCAGCAGCCCCCACAGAGCACAGAACCCAGGCAGCCCACCGCAGGGGCAACCACGCATCCACCCAGAAGACTGCAGAGGAAGCCCCCGGAAAGAGCCCCCATAAGCATAGGGCAGAGGCACTCCGGGAACCAGGGGCAACAGCCCACCGACCCCGAGCAGTGGGGAGAGGCAACGCTGATGCCCCATCGGGAGAAACACAGGCAGGCCAGGCGACAGCAAGTCCCAGATCCAGGCCCAATCATTACCACACACACTTTCACGTCCCATACATCCACACATCCACACATCCTACCTCCCTCGACTCTGCTGGGGTGTAGTGCAGCGGGCACACCAGGAGGCCAGCAACCCCCCAGCCACTACAGACCCCGAACCAGCAGAACAATTAATTAATCCTCCTGGCCCCTCCTGCCCCGAGCAGACACCAGGAAGCAGGGGTGTGCGAAGAAGACCCCTCCCCTCACCCTTCTGGCTCTTCAATATTTTCTAATAGTGAGCAATTAAAATTGAGGGGCAGCCAAACTTGTAGAACTGGGAGCGCGGCAGTCTGGGCAGCCTACATACCCAAAGAGCCCCGCCCACCAGATGCCACTCAGTGTAACCACCCCCCAAGACCTAATGTGTGTGTGTGAGTGTGTTTGATAAGTAGTAATGTCTAAGGTGTAATTAAAACAGGGGCAGGGAACTGCAGAGTGCAACCAAAGGGGACCACCTACGTGGCCCCATCCACTACACCCCACCGAACACACACGCCCCCAAAACCCTTCATGTGTGAGTGTGTGCTGTGTACAGGAGCCAGAAGGGAGAGGGGTATGGGGATATATAACGGGGGAGCTACTCTCCCCCAGAGAGGGCAGCCAGGGACTGGCTGCAATAGGCATCCCCGCTACCTGGGAGCCAACAATGGGCAGGAGGGCCTGATGTCCACCAGGCTCGGGGCCTGCAGTGACCATATTCCGGGAGCTACTGTACCCCCAGAAGGTACCCATCCCATCCCGCCCCACCCCACTCAACCCAACCCCACCCAGGAGGACCTCTACAAAAAACAAACAAACAACATCAAAAAACAAACAAACAAACCACCCGGTCACACCAGTCGCAGCAGCCCGGGCCTGAGACCCACCATCACCCAGCAACCCACCACCACCACTATGTGATAAAACTAATCAGAGGGGACCAGAGAGAATGAAATTCAGCCAATTGATGTTTTGAGGAGGCAGACATTGTTTCCATGCTAATATAATCTAAAAGAAAATTTCTAAACTGGTTAATACACAGATTGTTCTTCGCTTTCCAGTTCATGAGAATAGTTTTCTTTGCGATACATAACACTGTGACAACCATGTGTTTTGAGTTAATTTCCATGTTGATGTTGTCTAAGTCACCCAGTATGCACAGTGTGGGGCATGCAGGGATGCTACACTTTAGCCATGTTGATAGGTCCTCACAGACTTCAAGCCAGAACTTCTGGACAGGCGCAGAAAACCACAAAGCGTGTGCATAATCATCAGGTGTGTTATCTGTGCAATGTGAGCAGATGTTTGAGTGTGTTAGACCCATCCTGAACATCCTTTGTCCTGTATAGTGTGTTCTATGAAGGATTTTGTATTGTATGAGCTGTAAATTAGGATTTCGAGTCTTTATGAAGGTGTTGAAACATATTTGTGGTTAGAAGCTATGACCAGAACTGATGGATAAATCTGCCTCCCATTTTGAGGATGGAAGAGACATTGTGTCATCTATTTTAGACAATAATTTATATATTTTTGATAGTAGTTTTGGGGTACAGATGCTTAGAAATTCTGCTACCCTAGTCGGGGGTTGTAAGTCTGGTTGGTGGAGGATATATCTATCCATCCATCCATCATCTGCCGCTTATCTGGGGGTCGGGTCGCGGGGGCAGCAGCTTGAGCAGAGAAACCCAGACGTCTCTGTCCCCGGCCACTTCCTCCAGCTCTTCCGGGGGGACCCCGAGGCGTTCCCAGGCCAGCCAAGAGACATAGTCTCTCCAACGTGTCCTGGGTCTCCCCCGGGGTCTCCTCCCAGTGGGACGTGCCCGGAACACCTTCCCAGGGAGGCGCCCAGGGGGCATCCTAACCAGATGCCCGAGCCACCTCATCTGACTCCTCTCAATGCGGAGGAGCAGCGGTTCTACTCCGAGCCCCTCCCGGATGACTGAGCTTCTCACCCTATCTCTAAGGGAGAGCCCAGACACCCTGCGGAGGAAACCCATTTCGGCCGCTTGTATTCGCGATCTTGTTCTTTCGGTCACTACCCACAACTCGTGACCATAGGTGAGGATTGGAACGTAGATTGACCAGTAAGTAGAGAGCTTCGCCTTCTGGCTCAGCTCCCTCTTCACAACGACGGGTTGTGACAACAACTGCAGGCGCCGCACCGATCCGCCCGTCAATCTCCCGCTCCATTCGTCCGTCACTCGTGAACAAGACCCCGAGATACTTGAACTCCTCCTCTTGGGGAAGGATCTCATTCCCGACCCGGAGAGAGCATTCCACCCTTTTCCGGCTGAGAACCATAGTCTCGGATTTGGAGGTGCTGATTCTCATCCCAGCCGCTTCACACTCGGCTGCGAATCACTCCAGTGAGAGCTGAAGGTCACGGCCTGACGACGCTAACAGAACCACATCATCTGCAAAAAGCAGAGACCCGATTCTGAGGTCGCCAAATGGGACACCCTCAACGCCCTGGCTCCGCCTAGAAATTCTGTCCATAAAAGTTAGGAACAGAATCGGTGACAAAGGGCAGCCCTGACGGAGTCCAACTCTCACCGGAAACGCATCCGACTTACTGCCGGCAATGCGGACCAAACTCTGGCACCGGTCATACAGAGACCGAACGGCCCCTATCAAGGGGTCCGGCACTCCATATTCCCGGAGCACCACCCACAGGACTCCACGAGGGACACGGTCGAACGCTTTCTCCAAGTCCACAAAACACATGTAGACTGGTTGGGCGAACTCCCATGCACCCTCCAGGATCCTGCCGAGGGTATAGAGCTGGTCCACTGTTCCACGGCCAGGACGAAAGCCACACTGCATCTCCTGAATCCGAGGCTCGATTATCCGACGGATCCTCCTCTCCAATACCCCCGAATAGACCTTACCAGGGAGGCTGAGGAGTGTGATACCCCTATAGTTGGAACACACCCTCCGGTCCCCCTTTTTAAAGAGGGGGACCACCACCCCAATCTGCCAGTCCAGAGGCACTGTCCCCGATGTCCACGCGATACTGCAGAGGCGTGTCAGCCAAGACAGCCCTACAACATCCAGAGCCTTGAGAAACTCAGGACGGACCTCATCCACCCTTGCCTTGCCACCGAGGAGCTTTTTAACCACCTCGGCAACCTCAGCCCCAGAAATGGGAGGCCCCGTCTCCGAGCTCTCCGACTCTGCCTCTTCCGAGCACGTGTTGGTAGGATTGAGGAGTTCCTCGAAGTACTCCCCCCACCGACTCACAACATCCCGAGTTGAGGTCAGCAAAGCCCCGTCCCCACTGTAAACAGTGTTGACTGTGAGCCGCTTCCCCCCCCTGAGACGCCGGATGGTGGACCAGAATCTTTTCGAGGCCGTCCGGAAATCGTTCTCCATGGTCTCACCGAACTCCTCCCAGGCCCGAGTTTTTGCCTCAGCAACCGCCGAAGCCGCGGCCCGTCTGGCCCGTTGGTACCTATCAGCTTCTTCCAGGGTCCCACTGGCCAAAAAGGCCCGATAGGACTCCTTCTTCAGCTTGACGGCTTCCCTCACCACTGGTGTCCACCAGCAGGTTCGAGGGTTGCCGCCACGACAGGCACCGACCACCTTACGGCCACAACTCCGACCAGCTGCCTCGGCAATGGAGTCACGGAACATGACCCATTCAATGTCCCCCACCTCAAATATGGTTGAAGCTCTGCCGGAGGTGGGAGTTAAAGCTCCTTCTGACGGGGGATTCTGACAAACGCTCCCAGCAGACCCTCACAATACGTTTGGGCCTGCCAGGTCTGATCGGCATCCTCCCCCACCAGCGGAGCCACCTCACCACCAGGTGGTGATCAGTTGACAGCTCCGCCCCTCTCTTCACCCGAGTGTCCAGGACATACGGCCGCAAGTCCGATGATACAACCACAAAGTCGATCATCGAACTGCGGCCAAGGGTGTCCTGGTGCCAAGTGCACATATGGACACCCTTATGCCTAAACATGGTGTTCGTTATGGACAGTCTATGACTGGCACAGAAGTCCAACAACATAACACCACTCTGATTCAGATCGGGGGGGCCGTTCCTCCCAATCACACCCCTCCAGGTCTCACTGTCATTGCCCACGTGAGCATTGAAGTCCCCCAGCAGAATGAGGGAGTCTCCGGTAGGAGCATTCTCCAGTGCCTCCCCCAGAGACTCCAAAAAGGGTAGGTACTCTGAACTGCTGTTTGGCGCATAGGCACAAACAACAGTCAGGACTCGTCCCCCCACCCAAGGCGGAGGGAGGCTACCCTCTCGTTCACTGGGGTAAACCCCAATGTACTGGCACACAGCCGGGGGGCAATAAGTATGCCCACACCTGCTCTGCGCCTCTCACCACGGGCAACTCCAGAGTGGAAGAGAGTCCAACCCCTCTCAAGAGTACTGGTTCGAGATCCCAAGCCATGCGTCGAGATGAGTCCGACTATATCTAACGGTCTGATGAAGTTTCAACAATAAACCACAAACTTTGTATTATGAGAAAGAACCAGACTCATTCTTCAGGAATCCGAAAATAAGCTCTATTTTACGAGTTATGCACGAATTCGGATTCTCCTATAAAACGAATTCCTTAACTCAAACCAAGTTAAGACTGCTTTGTCCTTCATATTTATTCATGTCTAATCAAGTTTCAATGATAAACAACGTTGTACTTTGTAGAATGAGAAATAACTTCTTCAGCAATAAGCATCTCTCGACAAATGACGAAATACAGATTTTGCTATAAAATTAATTGCTATCAGCCTGACTTAAAACTGTTTGTCTTCCTTATTTATCCACTTCAAATCAAGTTTCAACAATTAAAAAAATTTTGTAGTTTGAGAAAGAACAACTTAATCTTGAGCAATCAGTATAAAAAGAGGGTAAGCAAAGGTGCGAATGTCAAACCATACATGATCAAAACAGGGAGCGGAGGTGTTTGGCTGAGACAAGGTGTGAATGTCCACCCATAATTAATGAAAAGCGGGCAACAAGTAGGTTCGAATGCCCAACCATACATCATCAAAAGCAGGAGTGGATATGTTCGGCTACAAGAAGGTTTGAACGTCTGACCATAGTTTGTAAAAAGCGGGTAAGAAAAGGTTCGAATGCCCGAACATACACCATCAAAGGAGGGAGCGGAGGTGTTCCGCTGTAAGAAGGTGTGAACGTCCGCCCGTAGTTGGTAAAAAACGGGTAAGAAAAGGTCAAAATACCCAACTGTACACAATCAGTAGCGGGTGCGGAGTTGTTCGGCTACTAAAAGGTGTGAAAGTCCGACCATGGTTTGTAAAAAGCGGGTAAGAAAAGGTGCGAATGCCCGAAAATGTATGATCAAAAGAGGGAGCGGAGGTGTTCGGCTGCAAGAAGGTGTGAATGTACACCCATAATTACTGAAAAATGGGTAAGAAAAGGTGAAAATGCCCAACTATACATAATCAAAAGCAGGAGTGGATGTGTTCGGCTCCAAGAAGGGTTGAATGTCTGACCATAGTTTGTAAAAAGCAGGTAAGAAAAGGTTTGACTGCCCGAAAATACACCATCAAAAGAGGGAGCGGAGGTGTTCCGCTGTGAGAAGGTGTGAATGTCCGACCATAGTTGGTAAAAAGCGGGTAAGAAAAGGTTAAAATACCCGACTGTACACAATCAATAGCGGGAGCGGAGTTGTTCGGCTACTAAAAGATGTGAAAGTCCGACTATGGTTTGTAAAAAGCGGGTAAGAAAAGGTGCTAATGCCCGACAATGTATGATCAAAAGAGGGAGTGGAGGTTTTCGGCTGTAAGAAGGTCTGAATGTCCAACTATAATTTGTAAAAACCGGGTAAGAAAAGGCTTGAAAGCCCAAACATACACCATCATAAGCGGGAGAGGAGGTGTTCAGCTGCAAGAAGGTGTGAATGTCCACCCATAATTACTGAAAAATGGGTAAGAAAAGGTGCGAATGCCCAAACATACATCATCAAAAGCAGGAGTGGATGTGTTGGGCTACAAGAAGGTTTGAAAGTCCGACCATGGTTTGTAAAAAACGGGTAAGAAAAGGTGCGAATGCCCGACAATGTATGATCAAAAGAGGGAGCGGAGGTTTTTGGCTACAAGAAGGTTTGAATGTCCGACCATAGTTTGTAAAAAGCGGGTAAGAAAAGGTTCAAATGCCTGACAATACACCATCAAAAGCGGGAGTGGAGGTGTTCCGCTGTAAGACGGTGTGAATGTCCGACCATAGTTGGTAAAAAGCGGGTAAGAAAAGGTTAAAATACCTGACTGTACACAATCAATAGCGGGAGCGGAGTTGTTCGGCTACAAGAAGGTGTGAAAGTCCAACCATGGTTTGTAAAAAGCTGCTAAGAAAAGGTTCGAATGCCCGAATATATACCATCAAAAGCGGAAGCGGAGGTGTTCGGCTTTAAGAAGGTGTGAACGTCCGACCAAAGTTTGTAAAAAGCAGTTAAGAAAAGGTTCGAATATCCAACCAAACATAATCAAAAGCGGGAGCAGAGCTGTTCGACTGCAAGTAGGTGTGAATGTCCAGCCATGCTTACTCACAAACGGGTAAGAAAAGCTAGTATTGCCAGACCATACATGATCAAAACAGGGAGCTGAGGTGGTTCAGCACCAAGGTGTGAATGTCTGACTATAGTTTGTAAAAAGCGGGTAAGATAAGGTGCGAATGCCCGACAATGTATAATCAAAAGAGGGAGCAGAGGTTTTCGGCTACAAGAAGGTTTGAATGTCCGACCATAGTTTGTAAAAAGCGGGTAAGAAAAGGTTCAAATGCCTGACTATACACCATCAAAAGCGGGAGCGGAGATGTTCCGCTGTAAGACGGTGTGAATGTCCGACCATAGTTCGTAACAAGTGGGTAAGAAAAGGTTAAAATACCCGACTGTACACAATCAATAGTGGGAGCGGATGTGTTTGGCTACAAGAATGTGTGAAAGTCCGACCATGGTTTGTAAAAAACGGGTAAGAAAAGGTGCGAATGCCCGACAATGTATGATCAAAAGAGGGAGCGGAGGTTTTTGGCTACAAGAAGGTTTGAATGTCCGACCATAGTTTGTAAAAAGCGGGTAAGAAAAGGTTCAAATGCCTGACTATACACCATCAAAAGCGGGAGCGGAGGTGTTCCGCTGTAAGACGGTGTGAATGTCCGACCATAGTTGGTAAAAAGCGGGAAAGAAAAGGTTAAAATACCCGACTGTACACAATCAATAGGGGGAGCGGAGTTGTTCGGCTACAAGAAGGTGTGAAAGTCCAACCATGGTTTGTAAAAAGCTGGTAAGAAAAGGTTAAAATGCCCGAATATATACCATCAAAAGCGGAAGCGGAGGTGTTCGGCTGCAAGAAGGTGTGAATGTCCGACCAAAGTTTGTAAAAAGCAGTTAAGAAAAGGTTCGAATATCCAACCAAACATAATCAAAAGCGGGAGCAGAGCTGTTCGACTGCAAGTAGGTGTGAATGTCCAGCCATAATTACTCACAAACGGGTAAGAAAAGGTAGTATTGCCAGACCATACATGATCAAAATGGGAGCTGAGGTGGTTCAGCACCAAGGTGTGAATGTCTGACTATAGTTTGTAAAAAGCGGGTAAGATAAGGTGCGAATGCCCGACAATGTATAATCAAAAGAGGGAGCAGAGGTTTTCGGCTACAAGAAGGTTTGAATGTCCGACCATAGTTTGTAAAAAGCGGGTAAGAAAAGGTTCAAATGCCTGACTATACACCATCAAAAGCGGGAGCGGAGATGTTCCGCTGTAAGACGGTGTGAATGTCCGACCATAGTTGGTAAAAAGCGGGTAAGAAAAGGTTAAAATACCTGACTGTACACAATCAATAGCGGGAGCGGAGTTGTTCGGCTACAAGAAGGTGTGAAAGTCCAACCATGGTTTGTAAAAAGCTGCTAAGAAAAGGTTCGAATGCCCGAATATATACCATCAAAAGCGGAAGCGGAGGTGTTCGGCTGCAAGAAGGTGTGAACGTCCGACCAAAGTTTGTAAAAAGCAGTTAAGAAAAGGTTCGAATATCCAACCAAACATAATCAAAAGCGGGAGCAGAGCTGTTCGACTGCAAGTAGGTGTGAATGTCCAGCCATGCTTACTCACAAACGGGTAAGAAAAGCTAGTATTGCCAGACCATACACCATCAAAAGCGGGAGCTGAGATGTTCCGCTGTAAGACGGTGTGAATGTCCGACCATAGTTCGTAAAAAGTGGGTAAGAAAAGGTTAAAATACCCGACTGTACACAATCAATAGTGGGAGCGGATGTGTTTGGCTACAAGAATGTGTGAAAGTCCGACCATGGTTTGTAAAAAACGGGTAAGAAAAGGTGCGAATGCCCGACAATGTATGATCAAAAGAGGGAGCGGAGGTTTTTGGCTACAAGAAGGTTTGAATGTCCGACCATAGTTTGTAAAAAGCGGGTAAGAAAAGGTTCAAATGCCTGACTATACACCATCAAAAGCGGGAGCGGAGATGTTCCGCTGTAAGACGGTGTGAATGTCCGACCATAGTTGGTAAAAAGCGGGTAAGAAAAGGTTAAAATACCTGACTGTACACAATCAATAGCGGGAGCGGAGTTGTTCGGCTACAAGAAGGTGTGAAAGTCCAACCATGGTTTGTAAAAAGCTGCTAAGAAAAGGTTCGAATGCCCGAATATATACCATCAAAAGCGGAAGCGGAGGTGTTCGGCTGCAAGAAGGTGTGAACGTCCGACCAAAGTTTTTAAAAAGCAGTTAAGAAAAGGTTCGAATATCCAACCAAACATAATCAAAAGCGGGAGCAGAGCTGTTCGACTGCAAGTAGGTGTGAATGTCCAGCCATGCTTACTCACAAACGGGTAAGAAAAGCTAGTATTGCCAGACCATACACCATCAAAAGCGGGAGCTGAGATGTTCCGCTGTAAGACGGTGTGAATGTCCGACCATAGTTCGTAAAAAGTGGGTAAGAAAAGGTTAAAATACCCGACTGTACACAATCAATAGTGGGAGCGGATGTGTTTGGCTACAAGAATGTGTGAAAGTCCGACCATGGTTTGTAAAAAACGGGTAAGAAATGGTGCGAATGCCCGACAATGTATGATCAAAAGAGGGAGCGGAGGTTTTTGGCTACAAGAAGGTTTGAATGTCCGACCATAGTTTGTAAAAAGCGGGTAAGAAAAGGTTCAAATGCCTGACTATACACCAATCAATAGGAATGAATTTTATAGCAAAATCCGAAATCATGCATAACTCCGCAAAAGGAACGTATTGCTCAACCAAAGGGATGCTTCTTTCTCATTCAGGGTAATATGAGGAACTTTATGCTTGATACATTTTAGACATGGATAACTATGAAGGACAAAGCAATTTTAACTTGGTTTGAGCAAAGCAATTCATTTTATAGGAAAATCCGAAATCGTGCAGGACTCATGAAAGTAAGCTTATTCTCGGATTCCTGATCCTCCAGTGTTGCTCTTTCCTATACAGCAAAATACAGCCTTGTTCTTTGTTGAAATCGATATAGACATTGATAAATATGAAGGACAAAGCAGTTTCCACTTTGTTTGAGTGAAGTAATTAATTTTATAGCAAAATCCCAAATCAAGCAGAACGTATGAAAATAAGCTTGTTTTCGGATTCCTGATCCTTCAGTGTTGCTATTTCTTCTACTGCAAAATACAATGTTGTTCTTTGTTGAAGTAAATCTAGACATTGATAAATATGAAGGACAAAGACGTTTTCACTTGGTTTGAGTGAAGGAATTCATTTTATACATAAAATCCCAAATCATGCAGAACGTATGAAAAGAAGCTTATTCTCGGATTCCTGATCCTTCAGTGTTGCTTTTTCTTCTACTGCAAAATACAATGTTGTTCTTTGTTGAAGTCGATCTAGACATTGATAAATATGAAGGACAAAGCAGTTTTAACTTGGTTTGAGTGAAGGAATTCATTTTATACATAAAATCCCAAATCATGCAGAACGTATGAAAATAAGCTTATTCTCGGATTACTGATCCTTCAGTGTTGCTCTTTCTTCTACTGCAAAATCCAGTGTTGTTCTTTGTTGAAGTCAATCTAGACATTGATAAATATGAAGGACAAAGCAGTTTTAACATAGTTTGAGTGAAGGCATTCATTTATAGTAAAATCAATAATCGTGCAGAACTCATGAAAATAAGCTTATTCTCGGATTCCTAAAACTTTTGATTTGCTCTTTCTTTACTGCAAAGTACAATGTTGTTCTTTGTTGAAGTCGATCTAGACATTGATAAATATGAAGGACAAAGCAGTTTTCACTTGGTTTGAGTGAAGGATTTGCAGCTGAAAACCTCCCGCTCCCGCTTTTGATTGTGTATAGTCGGGCTTTCGAGCCTTTTCTTACCCGGTTTTTAGAAATTATGGTTGGACATTCAGACCTTGCAGCCGAAGACCTCCACTCCCTCTTTTGATCATACATTGTTGGGCATTCGCACCTTGTCTTACCCGCTTTTTACAAACTATAGTCAGACATTCACACCTTGCAGCTGAACCACCTCAGCTCCCTGTTTTGATCATGTATGGTCTGGCAATACTACCTTTCCTTACCCGTTTGTGAGTAATTATGGCTGGACATTCACACCTACTTGCAGTCGAAAAAGCTCTGCTCCCGCTTTTGATGGTATATATTCGGGCATTCGAACCTTTTCTTAACTGCTTTTTGCAAACTTTGGTCGGTCGTTCACACCTTCTTGCAGCCGAACACCTCCGCTTCCGCTTTTGATGGTATATATTCGGGCATTCGAACCTTTTCTTAGCAGCTTCTTACAAACCATGGTTGAACTTTCACACCTTCTTGTAGCCGAACAACTCCGCTCCCGCTATTGATTATGTACAGTCAGGTATTTTAACCTTTTCTTACCCACTTTTTACCAACTATGGTTGGACATTCACACCGTCTTACAGCGGAACACCTCCGCTCCCGCTTTTGATGGTGTATAGTCAGGCATTTGAACCTTTTCTTACCCGCTTTTTACAAACTATGGTCGGACTTTCAAACCTTCTTGTAGCCGAAAACCTCCGCTCCCTCTTTTGATCATACATTGTCGGGCATTCGCACCTTCTCTTACCCGTTTTTTACAAACCATGGTCGGACTGTCACACATTCTTGTAGCCAAACACATCCGCTCCCGCTATTGATTGTGTACAGTCGGGTATTTTAACCTTTTCTTACCAGTTTTTTACCAACTATGATCGGACATTCACACCTTCTTACAGCGGAACACCTCCTCTCCCTCTTTTGATGGTGTATGTTTGGGCATTCGAACCTTTTCTTACCCGCTTTTTACAAACTATGCTCGGACATTCAAACCTTCTTGTAGCCGAACACATCCACTCCTGCTTTTGATGATGTATGGTTGGGCATTTTCACCTTTTCTTACCCATTTTTCAGTAATTATGGGTGGACATTCACACCTTCTTGCAGCTGAACAACTCCTCTCCCGCTTATGATCATGTGCGGTTTGATATTCGAAAATTTTCTTTCATGTTTTAAAGCAATTATTGATGGACATTCAAATCTTCTTGTAGCCGAACACATCCACTCCTGCTTTTCATGATGTATGGTTTGGCATTCGCACCTATTTTTTACCCATTTCTCAGGAATTTTGGGTGGACATTCAGACCTTCTTGCAGCTGAAAACCTCTGCTCCCTCTTTTGATCATACATTGTCGGGCATTCGCACCTTATCTTACCCGCTTTTTACAAACTATAGTCAGACATTCACACCTTGGTGCTGAACCACCTCAGCTCCCTGTTTTGATCATGTATGGTCAGGCAATACTACCTTTTCTTACCCGTTTGTGAGTAATTATGGCTGGACATTCACACCTACTTGCAGTCGAACAGCTCTGCTCCCGCTTTTGATTATGTTTGGTTGGATATTCGAACCTTTTCTTAACTGCTTTTTACAAACTTTGGTCGGACGTTCACACCTTCTTGCAGCCGAACACCTCCGCTTCCGCTTTTGATGGTATATATTCGGGCATTCGAACCTTTTCTTACCAGCTTTTTACAAACCATGGTTGGACTTTCACACCTTCTTGTAGCCGAACAACTCCGCTCCCGCTATTGATTGTGTACAGTCGGGTATTTTAACCTTTTCTTACCCGCTTTTTACCAACTATGGTCGGACATTCAAACCTTCTTGTAGCCGAAAACCTCCGCTCCCTCTTTTGATCATACATTGTTGGGCATTCGCACCTTTTCTTACCCGTTTTTTTACAAACCATGGTCGGACTGTCACACATTCTTGTAGCCAAACACATCCGCTCCCGCTATTGATTGTGTACAGTCGGGTATTTTAACCTTTTCTTACCCGTTTTTTACCAACTATGGTCGGACATTCACACCTTCTTACAGCGGAACACCTCCGCTCCCTCTTTTGATGGTGTATGTTTGGGCATTCGAACCTTTTCTTACCCGCTTTTTACAAACTATGCTCGGACATTCAAACCTTGTAGCCGAACACATCCACTCCTGCTTTTGATGATGTATGGTTGGGCATTCAAACCTACTTGTTGCCTGCTTTTCATTAATTTTGGGTGGACATTCACACCTTGTCACAGCCAAACACCTCCGCTCCCTGTTTTGATCATGTATGGTTGGACATTCGACCCTTGTCTCACCCGCTTTTTGCAAACTATGGTCGGCTGTTCACAGCTTCCTCTCCACCATACTTGTATGGTGGGATATTCACACCCACTTGCATCCGAAGACCTTTTGTTGATATTTAGTCGGTCATTCGCAGCTTACCCGCTTTTGGCAAACTATGGCCTTCATGCAGCCAAACACCTCTGATCTCGCTTTTGATGATGTAAGGTTGGGCATTCAGACCTTGCTTCACCTGCTTTTCACCAAATATAGTCGGACATTCACACCTTCTTGCAGCCGAACACTTCCGCTCCACCTTTTAGTGTTCTATCACACCTTTTTTTTCACCGCATTTTATAGATTATGGTTGGAAATTCTCAACCACTCTCATCCGAAGACCTCTCCTCCCGCTTTTGTTAATATATTTGAACTTTAGTCGGACATTCACACCTTCTTGCAGCTGAACCACCTCCGCTCCCTGTTTTGATCATGTATGGTCTGGCAATACTACCTTTTCTTACCCGTTTGTGAGTAATTAATCCCAAAATATTGAGCCTAAAATAAGTCTTTATGCTGATGATGTATTACTTTTCCTTCAGAACTCACAGACGTCTCTCAGTCACACGATCACACTCATAAATAAATTCTCAGCACTTTCTGACTACTCTATCAACTGGTCTAAGACCACAGTTCTGCCCATTAACTGTAGGGTCCATAATATACCTGCGATCACTTTACAGTCAGGAAATATTAGATATTTAGGCATAAACATTTCCTCCAGGCTCTCAGAGCTAACAAAGCTAAATTATGTGCAATTATTAAAGACAGTAGAGGACGATCTCTCGTTGGAAGTCCTTACCTATATCACTTATGGTGAGAGTTACATCCATTAAAATGATGATTCTACCAAAAGTTAACTATTTGTTCTCAATGATCCCCATAAAACCATCTGCTACTTGGTTTAAGTCACTAGATTCATGCATCTCCAAATTTCTGTGGAAAAACAAACCACCACGTATTAGTTTAAAAACCCTACAGAAGACCAAGGACAGTGGTGGATTAGATTTACCTCATTTTCGGCACTATTCCTTAGACAATAGGTTACAATATATATCAAAATGGTTTAAACCTTGTTGTTGTCACAGTTCCCAGAGACGTTGTAATCGTTGAGGATTCTATATTCACCCCCTCATTAGAGGCAAGTAATGCAGATTGATGACACTGAATCTTCTTCTCTGTTCATTGCTGGCATCATTCCCAGCATCGTAAGTGTTCGTGGCATTGTTAGCCTCTTCTTCTGGATCTTGATATCGAGAATCCTTTTGTATTTCTGGTTTGTCAGTCCTCTGTCTTCGTTCACCGGAGTCTTTGTCTTTTTGTCCTTGAGTTTGGTGATTTTTTCTTCTTTTGATGCCTTGACACAATGTGACAGGTGATACCAGGTGGGAGATCCTGTAACTTGGACTGCTGTCCCTGTGCTGCGAAATGGCTGTGCTGCTCAAATGGTCTCTCCTTCATCATGGTTACATGCTGCCATTCCGACATCTCGCCATTCCGACATGGGTCTCCAATTGTCGGAATGGCGACACTTAATTTTTTATCAAACGTCCCACCATTCCGACACTTTTTTCCTCCTATGGTCGGAATGGCGGTATGTTTTTTGTTTTTTTTAACATACCGCCATTCCGACAGTTCCTTTTAATAGCCTATTTTTTACCCAAAACATTTTGCACTAATGATATGCCGGCGCAAATACGCCCTAAAGTTTGGCGCACAAGCTTTGCACATGCAGAGGCCACAGCCTCGCAAACAAACTTTAATAATCTATTATCAAAATCCCCTGAATTTCAAATATAAAAATACAGATATTAATGTAACTCTGGCGAGACTGAAACTGATTAAGCAGAAATACAGTGTCAGTGAGCTGTCACAGCAGCGAGCTGGAGCGGAGCTCTCCACAGAGCCCATGCGTCTTTTGCACGCTGTCATCATATGCAAAAGTAATAATTGCAATTACAGATATCACGGCTACTGCACAGGACACACTTGCGAGCACTCTGCCTTGCCTTGCCAATAGGAGAAGAGAGAAATGACAGCATAGAACGTATAAAACACAACAAAATTCAGTAAAAACGTTTATTCATGTTATTCACGTGATTTATGAGTACTCACTCCAATTTTGGGAAGCGCGGATGGGCTTTGCGCATTTGGCACAAACACACAGCCGCAACGGTTGTAGCTTTATACAGCCTGTTGATATCTTAAGGACCTAACTGGTCACACCTGGGAGTAAATGTCATGTAGAGATTTTTTTTACATGACATTACAGCTGAACATATAGCTTTCATCCACAAACCAACGTGGGAGAGCCCGAAGACGCATGTGCCAGACGCACATAGGCATGCGTAAAACCAATTTTGACCACTTCATACTGTTTATTTGCTTTCTTTTAGTTAACTTTCGTTTCTTTTGGATTCTTGTGCGTGTTATGGAGCCGTTTTGGTCCATGTTTGTAAGCCTTTTTTTCCTGGATTAAATTTTCGGAAGTTAAAACAAGTGGCATTGGAGTGTGTGATTGAAAACCACCGCGGACTGCTTCTCCTCCTCCAGTTGCCGAGACTTTGTGTTTTTAATAACGCTTGTCTATAAACATGTGTTAAACATATAAATTGCATGAACAGAAAGAAGGGACTCACCTGTTGAGTAACACACATTTCCTTATACGGAAAGCCTTGTCGGAATGGTGGGACATTTGAACGTCAGAATGGCGGGATGTCGCAATGGTGGGATGTCGGAATGGTGGGACGTTTGCATGTCGGAATGGTGGTTTGTCGGAATGGTGGTATGTCGGAATGGTGGTATGTCGGAATGGTGGGATGTCGGAATAGCGGGATGTCGGAATGGCGAAATTTCGGAATGGGTGTTGCCACCCCCTTCATCATATACACAGTTATTTATACATCACCTTCCACCATGAAGCGTTGTCCCTTTTTGTTTCTCTCTTTGTTCTTAAAATGCTGTTATGCATGTCTAAACCAATCCATTAAATTAGATCATTTTGGCAGTAAAGCGATCTACAATGTGCTTGGTCGCAAAGCTGCTCATCTGTGGTAAACAGCTCTTCAGAAAGGCATTCTTCAATTGATTTCACTAATTCTATGTAATAATTTTGTGATTTCCTACAAAACTACACTTCTTCTCCCATCTGTCTGAGTATTTAATATTGTCTGGGTCCCGTTAAAACGTGTATTTTTCCCATCTAATTCCTTGTTTTCTTTAAAACAAGTATTCCCCATTTTCTATCCCTTCAGCAGCCAACCAGTTTGTATGGAGTACACTGGAGCAACTTGACTGATCAGTAAAACACTGCTTTTGTTGTCACCGCAAGGCTTCCCCCGTCGGTTGTTTCACTGAGACACTACTGAGTAACTATAACTCAACACAGTTTATACACATAACATTCCTATACATACTAACAAACAAACAAACAATTATTTATCGCAATTTTCTCATCTCTGTTTGAACGTACACCCAGGTCAATATTCCTGTAGTCTTCTCATACCGACTATGGACCCATTCATTGTTTAACTTCACTGTTTTGCAAATCCTAATTGAATATTACACATTGACATTGAACTTTACTTGATAAGCAGGTCTTCATTGCATTCAGCAGCCTATATGTGAGCATCTATGTGTAAGCTGTTCTTCTTTGCATTTATCAGCAGCAAGCAATTCTTCATTGCACATGCATATGAAAATAGTAAAACAATTCCAATGCGTTAGCGAAACCTTCTATATCAGGAGTGTCCATCATGATGCTGGGAATAGAACCTCTTTCCCAGAATAGTTCAACCTTCATTACTCAACTGATCATAACTCCGCAATGAGCACATTTCAAAGTATCATTCCTCTACATATATTCAAAAATCTATGTGTAAATGTTTAATATTTCTTATATTTGTTGATGTCATTCTGTGTGCATGTGGCCTAAACCCAATCTCTGTGTGGCAATTTTAATTTAAACAAGTTGAACTCTGCCTCTGATCATTTAAAAAAGGTGTGTACCAATATCAACCTTTCTCAGGTAATTACTGATCCTACAAAACCAAAGAGATCCTTCAAGGTTGTCCCTGATTGGCTCAATCTTGACAAATCAAAGGTAGAAAATCCGCAGTATCTGAACTTGGTGTTAGTTATCACTGCTCAATAGCCTGTATCAGAATTGCAAAAATGAAAACATTAGGTCCACGCTTGGTATCCAGATCCTGAAACATCTCCATGAGCAGGCTTTTTTTTAACTGATCTGTTGAATAGTTATATGACACTGTTAAAATCCCAGATGAAGATCTAGCACTTGACCATTTTTGTAAATCTTCTAATTCCATAGTTGATAAACACGCCCCTTTTAAAAAGTATAGAACTTAGAACAGGTCTATCCCTGGCTTTCGGCAGAACTGTCTTCTTTACTTTTTTTTCCCCTTGTCCTGTTCAGCATTATGTCAGAAGAATTGTAGTCTGAATACCTTTGATGCCAAACAGATTTGTTTTGCCAAGGGAAGTTTTATAAATGTAAAGCTCCCCTTGATGCCCATTTATTTATTTCTGTTTACAATATATGACATGAACTGAACTGAACCGGACCGGGGGACAAGGAAAGAAGAAGAGGAAAGAAGAGGAAACAGAACAAAAATAGAAACAAAAACCAGACAACCAGCTGCTACACCTGTAAAAAACAAAACAGACAACAATCCATGGCCTATGAGGGGAATCCAGCCTTAGCGCCACCAGGAGCACCTGAAAGCAGACAAGCAGAGAAAAAACAAACACACAAACAAACAAAAACAAGCACAAGAAGCGGCAATCGCATACAACACAGCTGTGGATATAGATGACCTGAGACGACATGATAATACATCAACTGCTTAGTGACCATGCTACTGGACTAATGAATGTGTGTGTGTGTGTGTGAGAACATGCAACACCCATGGCACAGGACCTACATGATAACCGTGCTTAGTTATGAGTGTATAAGCGTACAGGGCCACAATCCACAGCCCCCCCCCAAGCAATCAGAAGCAGGCAGAGAGGGCCACAAGACCCAGGCCACCAGCAGCCCCCACAGAGCACAGAACCCAGGCAGCCCACTGCAGTGGCAACCACGCATCCACCCAGAAGACTGCAGAGGAAGCACCCGGAAAGAGCCCCCATAAGCATAGGGCAGAGGCACTCCGGGAACCAGGGGTAACAGCCCACCGACCCCGCCAGGCCCCAGCCGCCCAGACATGGGCCGTGCACTGGACCTGGGCCCCAGGAGCCCGAGCGCCCCCAAACCCCCCGGCAGAGGCCCCACCCAATACCCAGGAGGGCCAAGCGCCCCAGACAGCCACAAAGTGGGTCAGCGCCTGCCCCAGCGCCCCTGGCCAAGTGCCCTGGGAGTCAAGACGTGCCCACAGGTGGGTGAAGTCGCGAGCAGTGGGGAGAGGCAACGCTGATGCCCCATCGGGAGAAACACAGGCAGGCCAGGCGACAGCAAGTCCCAGATCCAGGCCCAATCATTACCACACACACTTTCACGTCCCATACATCCACACATCCACACATCCTACCTCCCTCGACTCTGCTGGGGTGTAGTGCAGCGGGCACACCAGGAGGCCAGCAACCCCCCAGCCACCACAGACCGCGAACCAGCAGAACAATTAATTAATCCTCCTGGCCCCTCCTGCCCCGAGCAGACACCAGGAAGCAGGGGTGTGCGAAGAAGACCCCTCCCCTCACCCTTCTGGCTCTTCAATATTTTCTAATAGTGAGCAATTAAAATTGAGGGGCAGCCAAACTTGTAGAACTGGGAGCGCGGCACTCTGGGCAGCCTACATACCCAAAGAGCCCCGCCCACCAGATGCCACTCAGTGTAACCACCCCCCAAGACCTAATGTGTGTGTGTGAGTGTGTTTGATAAGTACTAATGTCTAAGGTGTAATTAAAACAGGGGCAGGGAACTGCAGAGTGCAACCAAAGGGGACCACCTACGTGGCCCCATCCACTGCACCCCACCGAACACACACGCCCCCAAAACCCTTCATGTGTGAGTGTGTGCTGTGTACAGGAGCCAGAAGGGAGAGGGGTATGGGGATATATAACGGGGGAGCTACTCTCCCCCAGAGAGGGCAGCCAGGGACTGGCTGCAATAGGCATCCCCGCTACCTGGGAGCCAACAATGGGCAGGAGGGCCTGATGTCCACCAGGCTCGGGGCCTGCAGTGACCATATTCCGGGAGCTACTGTACCCCCAGAAGGTACCCATCCCATCCCGCCCCACCCCACTCAACCCAACCCCACCCAGGAGGACCTCTACAAAAAACAAACAAACAACATCAAAAAACAAACAAACAAACCACCCGGTCACACCAGTCGCAGCAGCCCGGGCCTGAGACCCACCATCACCCAGCAACCCACCACCACCACTATGTGATAAAACTAATCAGAGGGGACCAGAGAGAATGAAATTCAGCCAATTGATGTTTTGAGGAGGCAGACATTGTTTCCATGCTAATATAATCTAAAAGAAAATTTCTAAACTGGTTAATACACAGATTGTTCTTCGCTTTCCAGTTCATGAGAATAGTTTTCTTTGCGATACATAACACTGTGACAACCATGTGTGCTGAGTTAATTTCCATGTTGATGTTGTCTAAGTCACCCAGTATGCACAGTGTGGGGCATGCAGGGATGCTACACTTTAGCCATGTTGATAGGTCCTCACAGACTTCAAGCCAGAACTTCTGGACAGGCGCAGAAAAACCACAAAGCGTGTGCATAATCATCAGGTGTGTTATCTGTGCAATGTGAGCAGATGTTTGAGTGTGTTAGACCCATCCTGAACATCCTTTGTCCTGTATAGTGTGTTCTATGAAGGATTTTGTATTGTATGAGCTGTAAATTAGGATTTCGAGTCTTTATGAAGGTGTTCAAACATATTTGTGGTTAGAAGCTATGACCAGAACTGATGGATAAATCTGCCTC
Organism: Leuresthes tenuis; assembly: GCF_036924035.1. Taxonomy (NCBI): domain Eukaryota; kingdom Metazoa; phylum Chordata; class Actinopteri; order Atheriniformes; family Atherinopsidae; genus Leuresthes; species Leuresthes tenuis. Next base: position 26,053,432 of record NW_027325362.1, read on the forward strand.
CCATTTTGAGGATGGAAGAGACATTGTGTCATCTATCTTAGACAATAATTTATATATTTTTGATAGTAGTTTTGGGGTACAGATGCTTAGAAATTCTGCTACCCTAGTCGGGGGTTGTAAGTCTGGTTGGTGGAGGATATATCCATCCATCCATCCATCATCTGCCGCTTATCCGGGGGTCGGGTCGCGGGGGCAGCAGCTTGAGCAGAGAAACCCAGACGTCTCTGTCCCCGGCCACTTCCTCCAGCTCTTCCGGGGGGACCCCGAGGAGTTCCCAGGCCAGCCAAGAGACATAGTCTCTCCAACGTGTCCTGGGTCTCCCCCGGGGTCTCCTCCCAGTGGGACGTGCCCGGAACACCTCCCCAGGGAGGCGCCCAGGGGGCATCCTAACCAGATGCCCGAGCCACCTCATCTGACTCCTCTCAATGCGGAGGAGCAGCGGTTCTACTCCGAGCCCCTCCCGGATGGCTGAGCTTCTCACCCTATCTCTAAGGGAGAGCTCAGACACCCTGCGGAGGAAACCCATTTCGGCCGCTTGTATTCGCGATCTTGTTCTTTCGGTCACTACCCACAACTCGTGACCATAGGTGAGTCTTGGGGAAGGATCTCATTCCCGACCCGGAGAGAGCATTCCACCCTTTTCCGGCTGAGAACCATAGTCTCGGATTTGGAGGTGCTGATTCTCATCCCAGCCGCTTCACACTCGGCTGCGAATCACTCCAGTGAGAGCTGAAGGTCACGGCCTGACGACGCTAACAGAACCACATCATCTGCAAAAAGCAGAGACCCGATTCTGAGGTCGCCAAATGGGACACCCTCAACGCCCTGGCTCCGCCTAGAAATTCTGTCCATAAAAGTTAGGAACAGAATCGGTGACAAAGGGCAGCCCTGACGGAGTCCAACTCTCACCGGAAACGTATCCGACTTACTGCCGGCAATGCGGACCAAACTCTGGCACCGGTCATACAGTGACCGAACGGCCCCTATCAAGGGGTCCGGCACTCCATATTCCCGGAGCACCCCCCACAGGACTCCACGAGGGACACGGTCGAACGCTTTCTCCAAGTCCACAAAACACATGTAGACTGGTTGGGCGAACTCCCATGCACACTCCAGGATCCTGCCGAGGGTATAGAGCTGGTCCACTGTTCCACGGCCAGGACGAAAGCCACACTGCATCTCCTGAATCCGAGGCTCGATTATCCGACGGATCCTCCTCTCCAATACCCCCGAATAGACCTTACCAGGGAGGCTGAGGAGTGTGATACCCCTATAGTTGGAACACACCCTCCGGTCCCCCTTTTTAAAGAGGGGGACCACCACCCCAATCTGCCAGTTCAGAGGCACTGTCCCCGATGTCCACGCGATACTGCAGAGGCGTGTCAGCCAAGACAGCCCTACAACATCCAGAGCCTTGAGAAACTCAGGACGGACCTCATCCACCCCCGGGGCCTTGCCACCGAGGAGCTTTTTAACCACCTCGGCAACCTCAGCCCCAGAAATGGGAGGCCCCGTCTCCGAGCTCTCCGACTCTGCCTCTTCCGAGCACGTGTTGGTAGGATTGAGGAGTTCCTCGAAGTACTCCCCCCACCGACTCACAACATCCCTAGTTGAGGTCAGCAAAGCCCCGTCCCCACTGTAAACAGTGTTGACTGTGAGCCGCTTCCCCCCCACTGAGACGCCGGATGGTGGACCAGAATCTTTTCGAGGCCGTCCGGAAATCGTTCTCCATGGTCTCACCGAACTCCTCCAAGGCCCGAGTTTTTGCCTCACAACCGCCGAAGCCGTGGCCCGTCTGGCCCGTCGGTACCTATCAGCTTCTTCCAGGGTCCCACTGGCCAAAAAGACCCGATAGGACTCCTTCTTCAGCTTGACGGCTTCCCTCACCACTGGTGTCCACCAGCAGGTTCGAGGGTTGCCGCCACGACAGGCACCGACCACCTTACGGCCACAACTCCGACCAGCTGCCTCGGCAATGGAGTCACGGAACATGGCCCATTCGGACTCAATGTCCCCCACCTCAAATATGGTTGAAGCTCTGCTGGAGGTGGGAGTTAAAGCTCCTTCTGACGGGGGATTCTGACAAACGCTCCCAGCAGACCCTCACAATACGTATGGGCCTGCCAGGTCTGATCGGCATCCTCCCCCACCAGCGGAGCCAACTCACCACCAGGTGGTGATCAGTTGACAGCTCCGCCCCTCTCTTCACCCGAGTGTCCAGGACATACGGCCGCAAGTCCGATGATACAACCACAAAGTCGATCATCGAACTGCGGCCAAGGGTGTCCTGGTGCCAAGTGCACATATGGACACCCTTATGCCTGAACATGGTGTTCGTTATGGACAGTCTATGACTGGCACAGAAGTCCAACAACATACCACCACTCTGATTCAGATCGGGGGGGCCGTTCCTCCCAATCACACCCCTCCAGGTCTCACTGTCATTGCCCACGTGAGCATTGAAGTCCCCCAGCAGAATGAGGGAGTCTCCGGTAGGAGCATTCTCCAGTGCCTCCCCCAGAGACTCCAAAAAGGGTAGGTACTCTGAACTGCTGTTTGGCGCATAGGCACAAACAACAGTCAGGACTCGTCCCCCCACCCAAAGGCGGAGGGAGGCTACCCTCTCGTTCACTGGGGTAAACCCCAATGTACTGGCACACAGCCGGGGGGCAATAAGTATGCCCACACGTGCTCTGCGCCTCTCACCACGGGCAACTCCAGAGTGGAAGAGAGTCCAACCCCTCTCAAGAGTACTGGTTCCAGATCCCAAGCCGTGCGTCGAGGTGAGTCCGACTATATCTAACGGTCTGATGAAGTTTCAACAATAAACCACAAACTTTGTATTATGAGAAAGAACCAGACTCATTCTTCAGGAATCCGAAAATAAGCTCTATTTTACGAGTTATGCACGAATTCGGATTCTCCTATAAAACGAATTCCTTAACTCAAACCATGTTAAGACTGCTTTGTCCTTCATATTTATTCATGTCTAATCAAGTTTAAATGATAAACAACGTTGTACTTTGTAGAATGAGAAAGAACTTCTTCAGCAATAAGCATCTCTCGACAAATGACGAAATAAAGATTTTGCTATAAAATTAATTGCTATCAGCCTGACTTAAAACTGTTTGTCTTCCTTATTTATCCACTTCAAATCAAGTTTCAACAATTAAAAAAAATTTGTAGTTTGAGAAAGAACAACTTAATCTTGAGCAATCAGTATAAAAAGAGGGTAAGCAAAGTTACGAATGTCAAACCATACATGATCAAAACAGGGAGCGGAGGTGTTTGGCTGAGACAAGGTTTGAATGTCCACCCATAATTAATGAAAAGCGGGCAACAAGTAGGTTCAAATGCCCAACCATACATCATCAAAAGCAGGAGTGGATATGTTCGGCTACAAGAAGGTTTGAACGTCTGACCATAGTTTGTAAAAAGCGGGTAAGAAAAGGTTCGAATGCCCGAACATACACCATCAAAGGAGGGAGCGGAGGTGTTCCGCTGTAAGAAGGTGTGAATGTCCGACCATAGTTGGTAAAAAACGGGTAAGAAAAGGTTAAAATACCTGACTGTACACAATCAGTAGCGGGTGCGGAGTTGTTCGGCTACTAAAAGGTGTGAAAGTCCGACCATGGTTTGTAAAAAGCGGGTAAGAAAAGGTGCGAATGCCCGAAAATGTATGATCAAAAGAGGGAGCGGAGGTGTTTGGCTGCAAGAAGGTGTGAATGTACACCCATAATTACTGAAAAATGGGTAAGAAAAGGTGCGAATGCCCAACTATACATAATCAAAAGCAGGAGTGGATGTGTTCGGCTCCAAGAAGGGTTGAATGTCTGACCATAGTTTGTAAAAAGCAGGTAAGAAAAGGTTTGACTGCCCGAACATACACCATCAAAAGAGGGAGCGGAGGTGTTCCGCTGTAAGAAGGTGTGAATGTCCGACCATAGTTGGTAAAAAGCGGGTAAGAAAAGGTTAAAATACCCGACTGTACACAATCAATAGCGGGAGCGGAGTTGTTCGGCTACTAAAAGATGTGAAAGTCCGACTATGGTTTGTAAAAAGCGGGTAAGAAAAGGTGCTAATGCCCGACAATGTATGATCAAAAGAGGGAGCGGAGGTGTTCGGCTGCAAGAAGGTCTGAATGTCCAACCATAATTTGTAAAAACCGGGAAGGAAAGGCTCGAAAGCCCGACTATACACCATCAAAAGCGGGAGCAGAGTGGTTCAGCTGCAAGAAGGTCTGAATGTCCATCAATAATTGCTTTAAAACATGAAAGAAAATTTTCGAATATCATCCGCACATGATCATAAGAAGGAGAGGAGGTGTTCAGCTGCAAGAAGGTGTGAATGTCCACCCATAATTCCTGAAAAATGGGTAAAAAAAGGTGCGAATGCCCAACCATACATTATCAAAAGCAGGTGTGAATGTCAGATCATAATTTGCAAAAAGCTGATGAGAAAGGGTGAGAATGCCCGACTATACACCATCAAATGTGGGAGCGGAGGTGTTCGGCTCTGAGTAGGTGTGAATGTCCGACCATAATTGCTGAAAAATGTGTTAGAAAAGGAAAGAATGCCGGACCATACATCATCAAAAGCGAGAGAGGTGGTGTTCGGCTGCAAAAAGGTGTAAATGGTCGACTAAAGTTTGTAAAAAGCGGGTAAGACATGGTGCGAATGCCTGACAAGGTATGATCAAAAGCAGGAGCGGAGGTTTTCAGCTGCAAGAAGGTCTAAATATCCATCAATAATTGCTAGAAAACATGAAAGAAAATTTTCGAAAATCAAACCGCACATGATCATAAGTGGGAGAGGAGGTGTTCAGCTGCAAGAAGGTGTGAATGTCCACCCATTATTCCTGACAAATGGGTAAAAAAAAGGTGCGAATGCCCAACCATACATCATCAAAAGCAGGAGTGGATGTGTTCGGGTACAAGAAGGTGTGAACGTCCAACAAAAATTTGTAAAAAGCAGTTAAGAAAAGGTTTGAATATCCAACCAAACATAATCAAAAGCGGGAGCATAGCTTTTCGACTGCAAGTAGGTGTGAATGTCAGATCATAATTTGCAAAAAGCTGATGAGAAAGGGTGAGAATGTCCAACTGCACACCATCAAATGCGGGAGCGGAGTTGTTCGGCTGTGAGTAGGTGTGAATCTCCGACCGTAATTTCTGAAAAATGTGTTAGAAAAGGTAAGAATGCCGGTCCATACATCATCAAAAGCGAGAGAGGTGGTGTTCGGCTGCAAGTAGGTGTGAATGTCCAGCCATAATTACTCACAAACGGGTAAGAAAAGGTAGTATTGCCAGACCATACATGATCAAAACAGGGAGCGGAGGTGGTTCAGCTGCAAGAAGGTGTGAATGTCTCACTAAAGTTCAAATATATTAACAAAAGCGGGAGGAGAGGTCTTCGGATGAGAGTGGTTGAGAATTTCCAACCATAATCTATAAAATTCGGTGAAAAAAAGGTGTGATAGAACACTAAAAGGTGGAGCGGAAGTGTTCGGCTGCAAGAAGGTGTGAATGTCCGACTATATTTGGTGAAAAGCAGGTGAAGCAAGGTCTGAATGCCCAACCTTACATTATCAAAAGCGAGATCAGAGGTGTTTGGCTGCAAGAAGGCCATAGTTTGCCAAAAGCGGGTAAGCTGCGAATGACCAACTAAATATCAACAAAAGTGGGAGCGGAGGTCTTCGGATGCAACTGGGTGTGAACATCCCACCATACAAGTATGGTGGAGAGGAAGCTGTGAACAGCCGACCATAGTTTGCAAAAAGCGGGTGAGACAAGGTGCGAATGTCCAACCATACATGATCAAAACAGGGAGCAGAGGTGTTTGGCTGTGACAAGGTGTGAATGTCCACCCAAAATTAATGAAAAGCGGGCAAAAAGTAGGTTTGAATGCCCAAGCATACATCATCAAAAGAAGGAGTGGATGTGTTCGGCTACAAGAAGGTTTCAATGTCCGAGCATAGTTTGTAAAAAGCGGGTAAGAAAAGGTTCGAATGCCCAAACATACACCATCAAAAGAGGGAGCGGAGGTGTTCCGCTGTAAGAAGGTGTGAATGTCCGACCATAGTTGGTAAAAAGTGGGTAAGAAAAGGTTAAAATACCCGACTGTACACAATCAATAGGGGGAGCGGAGTTGTTCGGCTACAAGAAGATGTGAAAGTCCAACCATGGTTTGTAAAAAGCTGGTAAGAAAAGGTTCGAATGCCCGAATATATACCATCAAAAGCGGAAGCGGAGGTGTTCGGCTGCAAGAAGGTGTGAACGTCCGACTAAAGTTTGTAAAAAGTAGTTAAGAAAAGGTTCGAATATCCAACCAAACATAATCAAAAGCGGGAGCAGAGCTGTTCGACTGCAAGTAGGTGTGAATGTCCAGCCATAATTACTCAAAAAGGGGTAAGAAAAGGTAGTATTGCCAGACCATACATGATCAAAACAGGGAGCTGAGGTGGTTCAGCTGCAAGGTGTGAATGTCTGACTATAGTTTGTAAAAAGCGGGTAAGATAAGGTGCGAATGCCCGACAATGTATAATCAAAAGAGGGAGCAGAGGTTTTCGGCTACACGAAGGTTTGAATGTCCGACCATAGTTTGTAAAAAGCGGGTAAGAAAAGGTTCAAATGCCTGACTATACACCATCAAAAGCGGGGAGCGGAGATGTTCCGCTGTAAGACGGTGTGAATGTCCGACCATAGTTGGTAAAAAGCAGGTAAGAAAAGGTTCAAATACCCGACTGTACACAATCAATAGCGGGAGCGGAGTTGTTCGGCTACAAGGTTAAAATTTGCAGCCAAACACCTCCGCTCCCTGTTTTGATCATGTATGGTTGGACATTCGCACCTTTTCTCACCCGCTTTTTGCCAACTATGGTCGGCTGTTCACAGCTTCCTCTCCACCATACTTGTATGGTGGGATATTCACACCCACTTGCATCCGAAGACCTTTTGTTGATATTTAGTCGGTCATTCGCAGATTACCCGCTTTTGGCAAACTATGGCCTTCATGCAGCCAAACACCTCTGATCTCGCTTTTGATGATGTAAGGTTGGGCATTCAGACCTTGCTTCACCTGCTTTTCACCAAATATAGTCGGACATTCACACCTTCTTGCAGCCGAACACTTCCGCTCCACCTTTTAGTGTTCTATCACACCTTTTTTTTCACCGCATTTTATAGATTATGGTTGGAAATTCTCAACCACTCTCATCCGAAGACCTCTCCTCCCGCTTTTGTTAATATATTTGAACTTTAGTCGGACATTCACACCTTGTTGCAGCTGAACCACCTCCGCTCCCTGTTTTGATCATGTATGGTCTGGCAATACTACCTTTTCTTACCCGTTTGTTAGTAATTATGGCTGGACATTCACACCTACTTGCAGCCGAACACCACCTCTCCCGCTTTTGATGATGTATGGACCGGCATTCTTACCTTTTCTAACACATTTTTCAGCAATTATGGTCGGAGATTCACACTTACTCACAGCCGAACAACTCCGCTCCCGCATTTGATGGTGTATAGTCGGGCATTCTCACCCTTTCTCATCAGCTTTTTGCAAATTATGATCTGACATTCACACCTGCTTTTGATAATGTATGGTTGGGCATTCGCAGCTTTTCTTACCCATTTTTCAGTAATTATGGGTGGACATTCACACCTTCTTGCAGCTGAACACCTCCTCTCCCGCTATTGATTGTGTACAGTCGGGTATTTTAACCTTTTCTTACCCGCTTTTTACCAAATATGGTCGGACATTCACACCGTCTTACAGCGGAACACCTCTGCTCCCGCTTTTGATGGTGTATAGTCAGGCATTTGAACCTTTTCTTACCCGCTTTTTACAAACTATGGTCGGACATTCAAACCTTCTTGTAGCCGAAAACCTCCGCTCCCTCTTTTGATTATACATTGTTGGGCATTCGCACCTTATTTACAAACTATAGTCAGACATTCACACCTTGCAGCTGAGCCACCTCAGCTCCCTGTTTTGATAGTGTATGTTCGGGCTTTCGAACCTATTCTTACCCCCTTTTTACAAACTATGCTCGGAGATTCACACCTACTCACAGCCGAACAACTCCGCTCCCGCATTTGATGATGTCTTGTCCGGCATTCTAGTCTCTTCTAACACATTTTTCAGCAATTATGGTCGGACATTCACACCTACTCACAGCCGAACAGCTCTGCTCCCGCTTTTGATTATGTTTGGTTGGATATTCGAAACTTTTCTTAACTGCTTTTTACAAACTTTGGTCGGACGTTCACACCTTCTTGCAGCTGAACACATCCACTTCCACTTTTGATGGTATATATTCGGGCATTCGAACCTTTTCTTACCCGCTTTTTACAAACCGTGGTCGGACTTTCACACCTTCTTGTAGCCAAACAACTCCGCTCCCGCTATTGATTGTGTACAGTCGGGTATTTTAACCTTTTCTTACCCGCTTTTTACCAACTATGGTCGGACATTTACACCTTCTTACAGCGGAACACCTCCGCTCCCTCTTTTGATGGTCTATGTTCGGGCATTCGAACCTTTTCTTACCCGCTTTTTACAAACTATGGTCGGACATTCAAACCTTCTTGTAGCCGAACACATCCACTCCTGCTTTTGATGATGTATGGTTGGGCATTTTCACCTTTTCTTACCCATTTTTCAGTAATTATGGGTGGACATTCACACCTTCTTGCAGCTGAACAACTCCTCTCCCGCTTATGATCATGTGCGGTTTGATATTCGAAAATTTTCTTTCATGTTTTAAAGCAATTATTGATGGACATTCAAATCTACTTGTAGCCGAACACATCCACTCCTGCTTTTGATGATGTATGGTAACCTTTTCTTACCCGCTTTTTACAAACTATGGTCGGACATTCAAACCTTCTTGTAGCCAAAACCCTCCGCTCCCTCTTTTGATCATACATTGTCGGGCATTCGCACCTTATCCTACCCGCTTTTTACAAACTATACTCAGACATTCACACCTTGCAGCTGAACCACCTCCGCTCCCTGTTTTGATCATGTATGGTCTGGCAATACTACCTTTTCTTACCCGTTTGTGAGTAATTAATCCCAAAATATTGAGCATAAAATAAGTCTTTATGCTGATGATGTATTACTTTTCCTTCAGAACTCACAGACGTCTCTCAGTCACACGATCACACTCATAAATAAATTCTCAGCACTTTCTGACTACTCTATCAACTGGTCTAAGACCACAGTTCTGCCCATTAACTGTAGGGTCCATAATATACCTGCGATCACTTTACAGTCAGGAAATATTAGATATTTAGGCATAAACATTTCCTCCAGGATCTCAGAGCTAACAAAGCTAAATTATGTGCAATTATTAAGACAGTAGAGGACGATCTCTCGTTGGAAGTCCTTACCTATATCACTTATGGGGAGAGTTGCATCCATTAAAATGATGATACTACCAAAAGTTAACTATTTGTTCTCAATGATCCCCATAAAACCATCTGCTACTTGGTTTAAGTCACTAGATTCACGCATCTCCAAATTTCTGTGGAAAAACAAACCACCACGTATTAGTTTAAAAACCCTACAGAAGACCAAGGACAGTGGTGGATTAGATTTACCTCATTTTCAGCACTATTCCTTAGACAATAGGTTACAATATATATCAAAATGGTTTAAACCTTGTTGTTGTCACAGTTCCCAGAGACGTTGTAATCGTTGAGGATTCTATATTCACCCCCTCATTAGAGGCACGTAATGCAGATTGATGACACTGAATCTTCTTCTCTGTTCATTGCTGGCATCATTCCCAGCATCGTAAGTGTTCGTGGCATTGTTAGCCTCTTCTTCTGGATCTTGATATCGAGAATCCTTTTGTATTTCTGGTTTGTCAGTCCTCTGTCTTCGTTCACCGGAGTCTTTGTCTTTTTGTCCTTGAGTTTGGTGATTTTTTCTTCTTTTGATGCCTTGACACAATGTGACAGGTGATACCACGTGGGAGATCCTGTAACATGGATTGCTGTCCCTGTGCTACGAAATGGCTGTGCTGCTCAAATGGTTTCTCCTTCATCATGGTTACATGCTGCCATTCCAACATCTCGTCATTCCGACATGGGTCTCCAATTGTCGGAATGGCGACACTTAATTTTTTATCAAACGTCCCACCATTCCGACACTTTTTTCCTCCTATGGTCGGAATGGCGGTATGTTTTTTGTTTTTTTTAACATACCGCCATTCCGACAGTTCCTTTTAATAGCCTATTTTTTACCCAAAACATTTTGCACTAATGATATGCCGGCGCAAATACGCCCTAAAGTTTGGCGCACAAGCTTTGCACATGCAGAGGCCACAGCCTCGCAAACAAACTTTAATAATCTATTATCAAAATCCCCTGAATTTCAAATATAAAAATACAGATATTAATGTAACTCTGGCGACACTGAAACTGATTAAGCAGAAATACAGTGTCAGTGAGCTGTCACAGCAGCCAGCTGGAGCGGAGCTCTCCACAGAGCCCATGCGTCTTTTGCACGCTGTCATCATATGCAAAAGTAATAATTGCAATTACAGATATCACGGCTACTGCACAGGACACAGTTGCGAGCACTCTGCCTTGCCTTGCCAATAGGAGAAGATAGAAATGACAGCATAGAACGTATAAAACACAACAAAATGCAGTAAAAACGTTTATTCATGTTATTCACGTGATTTATGAGTACTCACTCCAATTTTGGGAAGCGCGGATGGGTTTTGCGCATTTGGCACAAACACACAGCCGCAACGGTTGTAGCTTTATACAGCCTGTTGATATCTTAAGGACCTAACTGGTCACACCTGGGAGTAAATGTCATGTAGAGATTGTTTTTACATGACATTACAGCTGAACATATAGCTTTCATCCACAAACCAACGTGGGAGAGCCCGAAGATGCATGTGCCAGACGCACATAGGCATGCGTAAAACCAATTTTGACCACTTCATACTGTTTATTTGCTTTCTCTTAGTTAACTTTCGTTTCTTTTGGATTCTTGTGCGTGTTATGGAGCCGTTTTGGTCCATGTTTGTAAGCCTTTTTTTCCTGGATTAAATTTTCGGAAGTTGAAACAAGTGGCATTGGAGTGTGTGATTGAAAACCACCGCGGACTGCTTCTCCTCCTCCAGTTGCCGAGACTTTGTGTTTTTAATAATGCTTGTCTATAAACATGTGTTAAACATATAAATTGCATGAACAGAAAGAAGGGACTCACCTGTTGAGTAACACACATTTCCTTATACGGAAAGCCTTGTCGGAATGGTGGGACATTTGAACGTCAGAATAGCGGGATGTCGCAATGGTGGGATGTCGGAATGGTGGGACGTTTGCATGTCGGAATGGTGGTTTGTCGGAATGGTGGTATGTCGGAATGGTGGGATGTCGGAATAGCAGGATGTCGGAATGGCGGGATTTCGGAATGGGTGTTGCCACCCCCTTCATCATATACACAGTTATTTATACATCACCTTCCACCATGAAGCGTTGTCCCTTTTTGTTTCTCTCTTTGTTCTTAAAATGCTGTTATGCATGTCTAAACCAATCCATTAAATTAGATCATTTTGGCAGTAAAGCGATCTACAATGTGCTTGGTCGCAAAGCTGCTCATCTGTGGTAAACAGCTCTTCAGAAAGGCATTCTTAAATTGATTTCACTAATTCTATGTAATAATTTTGTGATTTCCTACAAAACTACACTTCTTCTCCCATCTGTCTGAGTATTTAATATTGTCTGGGTCCCGTTAAAACATGTATTTTTCCCATCTAATTCCTTGTTTGCTTTAAAACAAGTATTCCCCATTTTCTATCCCTTCAGTAGCCAACCAGTTTGTATGGAGTACACTGGAGCAACTTGACTGATCAGTAAAACACTGCTTTTGTTGTCACCGCAAGGCTTCCCCCGTCGGTTGTTTCACTGAGACACTACTGAGTAACTATAACTCAACACAGTTTATACACATAACATTCCTATACATACTAACAAACAAACAAACAATTATTTATCGCAATTTTCTCATCTCTGTTTGAACGTACACCCAGGTAAATATTCCTGTAGTCTTCTCATACCGACTATGGACCCATTCATTGTTTAACTTCACTGTTTTGCAAATCCTAATTGAATATTACACATTGACATTGAACTTTAATTGATAAGCAGGTCTTCATTGCATTCAGCAGCCTATATGTGAGCATCTATGTGTAAGCTGTTCTTCTTTGCATTTATCAGCAGCAAGCAATTCTTCATTGCACATGCATATGAAAATAGTAAAACAATTCCAATGCGTTAGCGAAACCTTCTATATCAGGAGTGTCCATCATGATGCTGGGAATAGAACCTCTTTCCTAGAATAGTTCAACCTTCATTACTCAACTGATCATAACTCCGCAATGAGCACATTTCAAAGTATCATTCCTCTACATGTATTCAAAAATCTATGTGTAAATGTTTAATATTTCTTATATTTGTTGATGTCATTCTGTGTGCATGTGGCCTAAACCCAATCTCTGTGTGGCAATTTTAATTTAAACAAGTTGAACTCTGCCTCTGATCATTTAAAAAAGGTGTGTACCAATATCAACCTTTCTCAGGTAATTACTGATCCTACAAAACCAAAGAGAACCTTCAAGGTTGTCCCTGATTGGCTCAATCTTAACAAATCAAAGGTAGAAAATCCGCAGTATCTGAACTTGGTGTTGGTTATCACTGCTCAATAGCCTGTATCAGAATTGCAAAAATGAAAACATTAGGTCCACGCTTGGTATCCAGATCCTGAAACATCTCCATGAGCAGGCTTTTTTTTAACTGATCTGTTGAATAGTTATATGACACTGTTAAAATCCCAGATGAAGATCTAGCACTTGACCATTTTTGTAAATCTTCTAATTCCATAGTTGATAAACACGCCCCTTTTAAAAAGTATAGAACTTAGAACAGGTCTATCCCTGGCTTTCGGCAGAACTGTCTTCTTTACTTTTTTTTCCCCTTGTCCTGTTCAGCATTATGTCAGAAGAATTGTAGTCTGAATACCTTTGATGCCAAACAGATTTGTTTTGCCAAGGGAAGTTTTATAAATGTAAAGCTCCCCTTGATGCCCATTTATTTATTTCTGTTTACAATATATGACATGAACTGAACTGAACCGGACCGGGGGACAAGGAAAGAAGAAGAGGAAAGAAGAGGAAACAGAACAAAAATAGAAACAAAAACCAGACAACCAGCTGCTACACCTGTAAAAAACAAAACAGACAACAATCCATGGCCTATGAGGGGAATCCTGCCTTAGCGCCACCAGAAGCACCTGAAAGCAGACAAGCAGAGAAAAAACAAACACACAAACAAACAAAAACAAGCACAAGAAGCGGCAATCGCATACAACACAGCTGTGGATATAGATGACCTGAGACGACATGATAATACATCAACTGCTTAGTGACCATGCTACTGGACTAATGAATGTGTGTGTGTGTGTGTGAGAACATGCAACACCCATGGCACAGGACCTACATGATAACCGTGCTTAGTTATGAGTGTATAAGCGTACAGGGCCACAATCCACAGCCCCCCCCCCCCCCCCCCCCCAAGCAATCAGAAGCAGGCAGAGAGGGCCACAAGACCCAGGCCACCAGCAGCCCCCACAGAGCACAGAACCCAGGCAGCCCACCGCAGGGGCAACCACGCATCCACCCAGAAGACTGCAGAGGAAGCCCCCGGAAAGAGCCCCCATAAGCATAGGGCAGAGGCACTCCGGGAACCAGGGGTAACAGCCCACCGACCCCGCCAGGCCCCAGCCGCCCAGACATGGGCCGTGCACTGGACCTGGGCCCCAGGAGCCCGAGCGCCCCCAAACCCCCCGGCAGAGGCCCCACCCAATACCCAGGAGGGCCAAGCGCCCCAGACAGCCACAAAGTGGGTCAGCGCCTGCCCCAGCGCCCCTGGCCAAGTGCCCTGGGAGTCAAGACGTGCCCACAGGTGGGTGAAGTCGCGAGCAGTGGGGAGAGGCAACGCTGATGCCCCATCGGGAGAAACACAGGCAGGCCAGGCGACAGCAAGTCCCAGATCCAGGCCCAATCATTACCACACACACTTTCACGTCCCATACATCCACACATCCACACATCCTACCTCCCTCGACTCTGCTGGGGTGTAGTGCAGCGGGCACACCAGGAGGCCAGCAACCCCCCAGCCACCACAGACCCCGAACCAGCAGAACAATTAATTAATCCTCCTGGCCCCTCCTGCCCCGAGCAGACACCAGGAAGCAGGGGTGTGCGAAGAAGACCCCTCCCCTCACCCTTCTGGCTCTTCAATATTTTCTAATAGTGAGCAATTAAAATTGAGGGGCAGCCAAACTTGTAGAACTGGGAGCGCGGCACTCTGGGCAGCCTACATACCCAAAGAGCCCCGCCCACCAGATGCCACTCAGTGTAACCACCCCCCAAGACCTAATGTGTGTGTGTGAGTGTGTTTGATAAGTACTAATGTCTAAGGTGTAATTAAAACAGGGGCAGGGAACTGCAGAGTGCAACCAAAGGGGACCACCTACGTGGCCCCATCCACTGCACCCCACCGAACACACACGCCCCCAAAACCCTTCATGTGTGAGTGTGTGCTGTGTACAGGAGCCAGAAGGGAGAGGGGTATGGGGATATATAACGGGGGAGCTACTCTCCCCCAGAGAGGGCAGCCAGGGACTGGCTGCAATAGGCATCCCCGCTACCTGGGAGCCAACAATGGGCAGGAGGGCCTGATGTCCGCCAGGCTCGGGGCCTGCAGCGACCATATTCCGGGAGCTACTGTACCCCCAGAAGGTACCCATCCCGCCCCACCCCACTCAACCCAACCCCACCCAGGAGGACCTCTACAAAAAACAAACAAACAACATCAAAAAACAAACAAACAAACCACCCGGTCACACCAGTCGCAGCAGCCCGGGCCTGAGACCCACCATCACCCAGCAACCCACCACCACCACTATGTGATAAAACTAATCAGAGGGGACCAGAGAGAATGAAATTCAGCCAATTGATGTTTTGAGGAGGCAGACATTGTTTCCATGCTAATATAATCTAAAAGAAAATTTCTAAACTGGTTAATACACAGATTGTTCTTCGCTTTCCAGTTCATGAGAATAGTTTTCTTTGCGATACATAACACTGTGACAACCATGTGTGCTGAGTTAATTTCCATGTTGATGTTGTCTAAGTCACCCAGTATGCACAGTGTGGGGCATGCAGGGATGCTACACTTTAGCCATGTTGACAGGTCCTCACAGACTTCAAGCCAGAACTTCTGGACAGGCGCAGAAAAACCACAAAGCGTGTGCATAATCATCAGGTGTGTTATCTGTGCAATGTGAGCAGATGTTTGAGTGTGTTAGACCCATCCTGAACATCCTTTGTCCTGTATAGTGTGTTCTATGAAGGATTTTGTATTGTATGAGCTGTAAATTAGGATTTCGAGTCTTTATGAAGGTGTTCAAACATATTTGTGGTTAGAAGCTATGACCAGAACTGATGGATAAATCTGCCTCCCATTTTGAGGATGGAAGAGACATTGTGTCATCTATCTTAGACAATAATTTATATATTTTTGATAGTAGTTTTGGGGTACAGATGCTTAGAAATTCTGCTACCCTAGTCGGGGGTTGTAAGTCTAGTTGGTGGAGGATATATCCATCCATCCATCCATCATCTGCCGCTTATCCGGGGGTCGGGTCGCGGGGGCAGCAGCTTGAGCAGAGAAACCCAGACGTCTCTGTCCCCGGCCACTTCCTCCAGCTCTTCCGGGGGGACCCCGAGGCGTTCCCAGGCCAGCCGAGAGACATAGTCTCTCCAACGTGTCCTGGGTCTCCCCCGGGGTCTCCTCCCAGTGGGACGTGCCCGGAACACCTCCCCAGGGAGGCGCCCAGGGGGCATCCTAACCAGATGCCCGAGCCACCTCATCTGACTCCTCTCAATGCGGAGGAGCAGCGGTTCTACTCCGAGCCCCTCCCGGATGACTGAGCTTCTCACCCTATCTCTAAGGGAGAGCCCAGACACCCTGCGGAGGAAACCCATTTCGGCCGCTTGTATTCGCGATCTTGTTCTTTCGGTCACTACCCACAACTCGTGACCATAGGTGAGGATGGGAACGTAGATTGACCAGTAAGTAGAGAGCTTCGCCTTCTGGCTCAGCTCCCTCTTCACAACGACGGGTCGGTGCAGAGCCTGCAACACTGCAGGCGCCGCACCGATCCGCCCGTCAATCTCCCGCTCCATTCGTCCGTCACTCGTGAACAAGACCCCGAGATACTTGAACTCCTCCTCTTGGGGAAGGATCTCATTCCCGACCCGGAGAGAGCATTCCACCCTTTTCCGGCTGAGAACCATAGTCTCGGATTTGGAGGTGCTGATTCTCATCCCAGCCGCTTCACACTCGGCTGCGAATCACTCCAGTGAGAGCTGAAGGTCACGGCCTGACGACGCTAACAGAACCACATCATCCGCAAAAAGCAGAGACCCGATTCTGAGGTCGCCAAATGGGACACCCTCAACGCCCTGGCTCCGCCTAGAAATTCTGTCCATAAAAGTTAGGAACAGAATCGGTGACAAAGGGCAGCCCTGACGGAGTCCAACTCTCACCGGAAACGTATCCGACTTACTGCCGGCAATGCGGACCAAACTCTGGCACCGGTCATACAGAGACGGAACGGCCCCTATCAAGGGGTCCGGCACTCCATATTCCCGGAGCACCCCCCACAGGACTCCACGAGGGACACGGTCGAACGCTTTCTCCAAGTCCACAAAACACATGTAGACTGGTTGGGCGAACTCCCATGCACCCTCCAGGATCCTGCCGAGGGTATAGAGCTGGTCCACTGTTCCACGGCCAGGACGAAAGCCACACTGCATCTCCTGAATCCGAGGCTCGATTATCCGACGGATCCTCCTCTCCAATACCCCCGAATAGACCTTACCAGGGAGGCTGAGGAGTGTGATACCCCTATAGTTGGAACACACCCTCCGGTCCCCCTTTTTAAAGAGGGGGACCACCACCCCAATCTGCCAGTCCAGAGGCACTGTCCCCGATGTCAACGCGATACTGCAGAGGCGTGTCAGCCAAGACAGCCCTACAACATCCAGAGCCTTGAGAAACTCAGGACGGACCTCATCCACCCCCGGGGCCTTGCCACCGAGGAGCTTTTTAACCACCTCGGCAACCTCAGCCCCAGAAATGGGAGGCCCCGTCTCCGAGCTCTCCGACTCTGCCTCTTCCGAGCACGTGTTGGTAGGATTGAGGAGTTCCTCGAAGTACTCCCCCCACCGACTCACAACATCCCTAGTTGAGGTCAGCAAAGCCCCGTCCCCACTGTAAACAGTGTTGACTGTGAGCCGCTTCCCCCCCCCTGAGACGCCGGATGGTGGACCAGAATCTTTTCGAGGCCGTCCGGAAATCGTTCTCCATGGTCTCACCGAACTCCTCCCAGGCCCGAGTTTTTGCCTCAGCAACCGCCGAAGCCGCGGCCCGTCTGGCCCGTCGGTACCTATCAGCTTCTTCCAGGGTCCCACTGGCCAAAAAGGCCCGATAGGACTCCTTCTTCAGCTTGACGGCTTCCCTCACCACTGGTGTCCACCAGCAGGTTCGAGGGTTGCCGCCACGACAGGCACCGACCACCTTACGGCCACAACTCCGACCAGCTGCCTCGGCAATGGAGTCACGGAACATGGCCCATTCAATGTCCCCCACCTCAAATATGGTTGAAGCTCTGCCAGAGGTGGGAGTTAAAGCTCCTTCTGACGGGGGATTCTGACAAACGCTCCCAGCAGACCCTCACAATACGTTTGGGCCTGCCAGATCTGATCGGCATCCTCCCCCACCAGCGGAGCCAACTCACCACCAGGTGGTGATCAATTGACAGCTCCGCCCCTCTCTTCACCCGAGTGTCCAGGACATACGGCCGCAAGTCCGATGATACAACCACAAAGTCGATCATCGAACTGCGGCCAAGGGTGTCCTGGTGCCAAGTGCACATATGGACACCCTAATGCCTGAACATGGTGTTCGTTATGGACAGTCTATGACTGGCACAGAAGTCCAACAACATAACACCACTCTGATTCAGATCGGGGGGGCCGTTCCTCCCAATCACACCCCTCCAGGTCTCACTGTCATTGCCCACGTGAGCATTGAAGTCCCCCAGCAGAATGAGGGAGTCTCCGGTAGGAGCATTCTCCAGTGCCTCCCCCAGAGACTTTAAAAAGGGTAGGTACTCTGAACTGCTGTTTGGCGCATAGGCACAAACAACAGTCAGGACTCGTCCCCCCACCCAAGGCGGAGGGAGGCTACCCTCTCGTTCACTGGGGTAAACCCCAATGTACTGGCACACAGCTGGGGGGCAATAAGTATGCCCACACCTGCTCTGCGCCTCTCACCACGGGCAACTCCAGAGTGGAAGAGAGTCCAACCCCTCTCAAGAGTACTGGTTCCAGATCCCAAGCCGTGCGTCGAGGTGAGTCCGACTATATCTAACGGTCTGATCAAGTTTCAACAATAAACAACAAACTTTGTATTATGAGAAAGAACCAGACTCATTCTTTAGGAATCCGAAAATAAGCTCTATTTTACGAGTTATGCACGAATTCGGATTCTCCTATAAAACGAATTCCTTAACTCAAACCAAGTTAAGACTGCTTTGTCCTTCATATTTATTCATGTCTAATCAAGTTTCAATGATAAACAACGTTGTACTTTGTAGAATGAGAAAGAACTTCTTCAGCAATAAGCATCTCTCGACAAATGACGAAATACAGATTTTGCTATAAAATTAATTGCTATCAGCCTGACTTAAAACTGTTTGTCTTCCTTATTTATCCACTTCAAATCAAGTTTCAACAATTAAAAAAATTTTGTAGTTTGAGAAAGAACAACTTAATCTTGAGCAATCAGTATAAAAAGAAGGTAAGCAAAGGTGCGAATGTCAAACCATACATGATCAAAACAGGGAGCATAGGTGTTTGGCTGAGACAAGGTGTGAATGTCCACCCATAATTAATGAAAAGCGGGCAACAAGTAGGTTCGAATGCCCAACCATACATCATCAAAAGCAGGAGTGGATATGTTCGGCTACAAGAAGGTTTGAACGTCTGACCATAGTTTGTAAAAAGCGGGTAAGAAAAGGTTCGAATGCCCGAACATACACCATCAAAGGAGGGAGCGGAGGTGTTCCGCTGTAAGGTGTGGATGTCCGACCATAGTTGGTAAAAAACGGGTAAGAAAAGGTTAAAATACCCGACTGTACACAATCAGTAGCGGGTGCGGAGTTGTTCGGCTACTAAAAGGTGTGAAAGTCCGAACATGGTTTGTAAAAAGCGGGTAAGAAAAGGTGCGAATGCCCGAAAATGTATGATCAAAAGAGGGAGCGGAGGTGTTCGGCTGCAAGAAGGTGTGAATGTACACCCATAATTACTGAAAAATGGATAAGAAAAGGTGCGAATGCCTAACTATACATAATCAAAAGCAGGAGTGGATGTGTTCGGCTCCAAGAAGGGTTGAATGTCTGACCATAGTTTGTAAAAAGCAGGTAAGAAAAGGTTTGACTGCCCGAACATACACCATCAAAAGAGGGAGCGGAGGTGTTCCGCTGTAAGAAGGTGTGAATGTCCGACCATAGTTGGTAAAAAGCGGGTAAGAAAAGGTTAAAATACCCGACTGTACACAATCAATAGCGGGAGCGGAGTTGTTCGGCTACTAAAAGATGTGAAAGTCCGACTATGGTTTGTAAAAAGCGGGAAAGAAAAGGTGCTAATGCCCGACAATGTATGATCAAAAGAGGGAGTGGAGGTTTTCGGCTGTAAGAAGGTCTGAATGTCCAACTATAATTTGTAAAAACCGGGTAAGAAAAGGCTTGAAAGCCCGACTATACACCATCATAAGCGGGAGAGGAGGTGTTCAGCTGCAAGAACGTGTGAATGTCCACCCATAATTACTGAAAAATGGGTAAGAAAAGGTGCGAATGCCCAAACATACATCATCAAAAGCAGGAGTGGATGTGTTGGGCTACAAGAAGGTTTGAAAGTCCGACCATGGTTTATAAAAAACGGGTAAGAAAAGGTGCGAATGCCCGACAATGTATGATCAAAAGAGGGAGCGGAGGTTTTTGGCTACAAGAAGGTTTGAATGTCCGACCATAGTTTGTAAAAAGCGGGTAAGAAAAGGTTCAAATGCCTGACTATACACCATCAAAAGCGGGAGTGGAGGTGTTCCGCTGTAAGACAGTGTGAATGTCCGACCATAGTTGGTAAAAAGCGGGTAAGAAAAGGTTAAAATACCCGACTGTACACAATCAATAGGGGGAGCGGAGTTGTTCGGTTACAAGAAGGTGTGAAAGTCCAACCATGGTTTGTAAAAAGCTGGTAAGAAAAGGTTCGAATGCCCGAATATATACCATCAAAAGCGGAAGCGGAGGTGTTCGGCTGCAAGAAGGTGTGAACGTCCGACCAAAGTTTGTAAAAAGCAGTTAAGAAAAGGTTCGAATATCCAACCAAACATAATCAAAAGCGGGAGCAGAGCTGTTCGACTGCAAGTAGGTGTGAATGTCCAGCCATAATTACTCACAAACGGGTAAGAAAAGGTAGTATTGCCAGACCATACATGATCAAACAGGGAGCTGAGGTGGTTCAGCACCAAGGTGTGAATGTCTGACTATAGTTTGTACAAATCGGGTAAGATAAGGTGCGAATGCCCGACAATGTATCATCAAAAGAGGGAGCAGAGGTTTTCGGCTACAAGAAGGTTTGAATGTCCGACCATAGTTTGTAAAAAGCGGGTAAGAAAAGGTTCAAATGCCTGACTATACACCATCAAAAGAGGGAGCGGAGATGTTCCGCTGTAAGACGGTGTGAATGTCCGACCATAGTTGGTAAAAAGCGGGTAAGAAAAGGTTAAAATACCCGACTGTACACAATCAATAGCGGGAGCGGAGTTGTTCGGCTACAAGAAGGTGTGAAAGTCCAACCATGGTTTGTAAAAAGCTGGTAAGAAAAGGTTCGAATGCCCGAATATATACCATCAAAAGCGGAAGCGGAGGTGTTCGGCTGCAAGAAGGTGTGAACGTCCGACCAAAGTTGGCAAAAAGCAGTAAAGAAAAGGTTCGAATATCCAAACATAATTAAAAGCGAGAGAGATTGTGTTCAGCTGCAAGTAGGTGTGAATATCCAGCCATAATTACTCACAAACGGGTAAGAAAATGTAGTATTGCCAGACCATACCTGATCAAAACAGGGAGCGGAGGTGGTTTAGCTGCAAAAAGGGGTGAATGTCCAACTAAAGTTCAAATATATTAACAAAAGCGGGAGGAGAGGTCTTCGGATTAGAGTGGTTGAGAATTTCCAACCATAATCTATAAAATGTGGTGAAAAAAAAAGGTGTGAAGGAATGAATTTTATAGCAAAATCCGAAATCATGCATAACTCCGCATAAGGAACGTATTGCTCAACCAAAGGGATGCTTCTTTCTCATTCAGGGTAATATGAGGAACTTTATGCTTGATACATTTTAGACATGGATAACTATGAAGGACAAAGCAATTTTAACTTGGTTTGAGCAAAGCAATTCATTTTATAGGAAAATCCGAAATCGTGCAGGACTCATGAAAGTAAGCTTTTTCTCGGATTCCTGATCCTCCAGTGTTGCTCTTTCCTATAATGAAAAATGCAGCCTTGTTCTTTGTTGAAATTTATATAGACATTGATAAATATGAAGAACAAAGCAGTTTCCACTTTGTTTGAGTGAAGGAATTAATTTTATAGCAAAATCCCAAATCAAGCAGAACGTATGAAAATAAGCTTGTTTTCGGATTCCTGATCCTTCAGTGTTGCTATTTCTTCTACTGCAAAATACAATGTTGTTCTTTGTTGAAGTCAATCTAGACATTAATAAATATGAAGGACAAAGCAGTTTTAACATAGTTTGAGTAAAGGAATTCATTTTATACATAAAATCCCAAATCATGCAGAACGTATGAAAATAAGCTTATTCTCGGATTCCTGATCCTTCAGTGTTGCTCTTTCTACTACTGCAAAATACAATGTTGTTCTTTGTTGAAGTAAATCTAGACATTGATAAATATGAAGGACAAAGCAGTTTTCACTTGGTTTGAGTGAAGGAATTCATTTTATACATAAAATCCCAAATCATGCAAAACGTATGAAAAGAAGCTTATTCTCGGATTCCTGATCCTTCAGTGTTGCTTTTTCTTCTACTGCAAAATCCAATGTTGTTCTTTGTTGAAGTCGATCTAGACATTGATAAATATGAAGGACAAAGCAGTTTTAACTTGGTTTGAGTGAAGGAATTCATTTTATACATAAAATCCCAAATCATGATGAACGTATGAAAACAAGCTTATTCTCGGATTACTGATCCTTCAGTGTTGCTCTTTCTTCTACTGCAAAATCCAGTGTTGTTCTTTGTTAAAGTCATTCTAGACATTGATAAATATGAAGGACAAAGCAGTTTTAACATAGTTTGAGTGAAGGCGTTCATTTATAGTAAAATCAATAATCGTGCAGAACTCATGAAAATAAGCTTATTCTCGGATTCCTAAAACTTTTGATTTGCTCTTTCTTTACTACAAAGTACAATGTTGTTCTTTGTTGAAGTCGATCTAGACATTGATAAATATGAAGGACAAAGCAGTTTTCACTTGGTTTGAGTGAAGGATTTGCAGCTGAAAACCTCCCGCTCCCGCTTTTGATTCTGTATAGTCGGGCTTTCGAGCCTTTTCTTACCCGGTTTTTAGAAATTATGGTTGGACATTCAGACCTTGCAGCCGAAGACCTCCACTCCCTCTTTTGATCATACATTGTCGGGCATTCGCACCTTGTCTTACCCGCTTTTTACAAACTATAGTCAGACATTCACACCTTGCAGCTGAACCACCTCAGCTCCCTGTTTTGATCATGTATGGTCTGGCAATACTACCTTTTCTTACCCGTTTGTGAGTAATTATGGCTGGACATTCACACCTACTTGCAGTCGAACAGCTCTGCTCCCGCTTTTGATGGTATATATTCGGGCATTCGAACCTTTTCTTAACTGCTTTTTGCAAACTTTGGTCGGACGTTCACACCTTCTTGCAGCCGAACACCTCCGCTTCCACTTTTGATGGTATATATTCGGGCATTCGAACCTTTACTTAGCAGCTTTTTACAAACCATGGTTGAACTTTCACACCTTCTTGTAGCCGAACAACTCCGCTCCCGCTATTGATTGTGTACAGTCAGGCATTTGAACCTTTTCTTACCCGCTTTTTACAAACTATGGTCGGACATTCAAACCTTCTTGTAGCCGAAAACCTCCGCTCCCTCTTTTGATCATACATTGTCGGGCATTCGCACCTTTTCTTACCCGTTTTTTTACAAACCATGGTCGGACTGTCACACATTCTTGTAGCCAAACACATCCGCTCCCGCTATTGATTGTGTACAGTCGGGTATTTTAACCTTTTCTTACCCGCTTTTTACCAACTATGGTCGGACATTCACACCTTCTTACAGCGGAACACCTCCGCTCCCTCTTTTGATGGTGTATGTTTGGGCATTCGAACCTTTTCTTACCCGCTTTTTACAAACTATGCTCGGACATTCAAACCTTGTAGCCGAACACATCCACTCCTGCTTTTGATGATGTATGGTTGGGCATTCAAACCTACTTGTTGCCCGCTTTTCATTAATTTTGGGTGGACATTCACACCTCGTCAAAGCCAAACACCTCCGCTCCCTGTTTTGATCATGTATGGTTGGACATTCGCACCTTTTCTCACCCGCTTTTTGCCAACTATGGTCGGCTGTTCACAGCTTCCTCTCCACCATACTTGTATGGTGGGATATTCACACCCACTTGCATCCGAAGACCTTTTGTTGATATTTAGTCGGTCATTCGCAGCTTACCCGCTTTTGGCAAACTATGGCCTTCATGCAGCCAAACACCTCTGATCTCGCTTTTGATGATGTAAGGTTGGGCATTCAGACCTTGCTTCACCTGCTTTTCACCAAATATAGTCGGACATTCACACCTTCTTGCAGCCGAACACTTCCGCTCCACCTTTTAGTGTTCTATCACACCTTTTTTTTCACCGCATTTTATAGATTATGGTTGGAAATTCTCAACCACTCTCATCCGAAGACCTCTCCTCCCTCTTTTGTTAATATATTTGAACTTTAGTCGGACATTCACACCTTCTTGCAGCTGAACCACCTCCGCTCCCTGTTTTGATCATGTATGGTCTGGCAATACTACCTTTTCTTACCCGTTTGTTAGTAATTATGGCTGGACATTCACACCTACTTGCAGCCGAACACCACCTCTCCCGCTTTTGATGATGTATGGACCGGCATTCTTACCTTTTCTAACACATTTTTCAGCAATTATGGTCGGAGATTCACACTTACTCACAGCCGAACAACTCCGCTCCCGCATTTGATGGTGTATAGTCGGGCATTCTCACCCTTTCTCATCAGCTTTTTTCAAATTATGATCTGACATTCACACCTGCTTTTGGTAATGTATGGTTGGGCATTCGCACCTTTTCTTACCCATTTTTCAGGAATTATGGGTGGACATTCACACCATCTTGCAGCTGAACACCTCCTCTCCCGCTATTGATTGTGTACAGTCGGGTATTTTAACCTTTTCTTACCCGCTTTTTACCAAATATGGTCGGACATTCACACCGTCTTACAGCGGAACACCTCTGCTCCCGCTTTTGATGGTGTATAGTCGGGCATTTGAACTTTTTCTTACCCGCTTTTTACAAACTATGGTCGGACATTCAAACCTTCTTGTAGCCGAAAACCTCCGCTCCCTCTTTTGATTATACATTGTTGGGCATTCGCACCTTATTTACAAACTATAGTCAGACATTCACACCTTGCAGCTGAGCCACCTCCGCTCCCTGTTTTGATAGTGTATGTTCGGGCATTCGAAACTATTCTTACCCCCTTTTTACAAACTATGCTCGGAGATTCACACCTACTCACAGCCGAACAACTCCGCTCCCGCATTTGATGATGTATTGTCCGGCATTCTAGTCTCTTCTAACACATTTTTCAGCAATTATGGTCGGACATTCACACCTACTCACAGCCGAACACTTCCGCTCCCGCATTTGATGGTGTATAGCCGGGCATTCTCACCCTTTCTCATCAGCTTTTTGCAAATTATGATCTGACATTCACACCTACTTGCAGTCGAACAGCTCTGCTCCCGCTTTTGATTATGTTTGGTTGGATATTCGAACCTTTTCTTAACTGCTTTTTACAAACTTTGGTCGGACGTTCACACCTTTTTGCAGCCGAACCCATCCACTTCCACTTTTGATGGTATATATTCGGGCATTCGAACCTTTTCTTACCCGCTTTTTACAAACCGTGGTCGGACTTTCACACCTTCTTGTAGCCAAACAACTCCGCTCCCGCTATTGATTGTGTACAGTCGGGTATTTTAACCTTTTCTTACCCGCTTTTTACCAACTATGGTCGGACATTTACACCTTCTTACAGCGGAACACCTCCGCTCCCTCTTTTGATGGTCTATGTTCGGGCATTCGAACCTTTTCTTACCCGCTTTTTACAAACTATGGTCGGACATTCAAACCTTCTTGTAGCCGAACACATCCACTCCTGCTTTTGATGATGTATGGTTGGGCATTTTCACCTTTTCTTACCCATTTTTCAGTAATTATGGGTGGACATTCACACCTTCTTGCAGCTGAACAACTCCTCTCCCGCCTATGATCATGTGCGGTTTGATATTCGAAAATTTTCTTTCATGTTTTAAAGCAATTATTGCTGGACATTCAAATCTTCTTGTAGCCGAACACATCCACTCCTGCTTTTGATGATGTATGGTTTGGCATTCGCACCCTTTTTTTACACATTTTTCAGGAATTTTGGGTGGACATTCAGACCTTCTTCCAGCCGAAAACCTCCGCTCCCTCTTTTGATCATGCATTGTCGGGCATTCGCACCTTATCTTACCCGCTTTTTACAAACTATAGTCAGACATTCACACCTTGCAGCTGAACCACCTCCGCTCCCTGTTTTGATCATGTATGGTCTGGCAATACTACCTTTTCTTACCCGTTTGTGAGTAATTAATCCCAAAATATTGAGCATAAAATAAGTCTTTATGCTGATGATGTATTACTTTTCCTTCAGAACTCACAGACGTCTCTCAGTCACACGATCACACTCATAAATAAATTCTCAGCACTTTCTGACTACTCTATCAACTGGTCTAAGACCACAGTTCTGCCCATTAACTGTAGGGTCCATAATATACCTGCGATCACTTTACAGTCAGGAAATATTAGATATTTAGGCATAAACATTTCCTCCAGGCTCTCAGAGCTAACAAAGCTAAATTATGTGCAATTATTAAAGACAGTAGAGAACGATCTCTCGTTGGAAGTCCTTACCTATATCACTTATGGGGAGAGTTACATCCATTAAAATGATGATACTACCAAAAGTTAACTATTTGTTCTCAATGATCCCCATAAAACCATCTGCTACTTGGTTTAAGTCACTAGATTCATGCATCTCCAAATTTCTGTGGAAAAACAAACCACCACGTATTAGTTTAAAAACCCTACAGAAGACCAAGGACAGTGGTGGATTAGATTTACCTCATTTTCGGCACTATTCCTTAGACAATAGGTTACAATATATATCAAAATGGTTTAAACCTTGTTGTTGTCACAGTTCCCAGAGACGTTGTAATCGTTGAGGATTCTATATTCACCCCCTCATTAGAGGCAAGTAATGCAGATTGATGACACTGAATCTTCTTCTCTGTTCATTGCTGGCATCATTCCCAGCATCGTAAGTGTGCGTGGCATTGTTAGCCTCTTCTTCTGGATCTTGATATCGAGAATCCTTTTGTATTTCTGGTTTGTCAGTCCTCTGTCTTCATTCACCGGAGTCTTTGTCTTTTTGTCCTTGAGTTTGGTGATTTTTTCTTCTTTTGATGCCTTGACACAATGTGACAGGTGATACCACGTGGGAGATCCTGTAACTTGGACTGCTGTCCCTGTGCTGCGAAATGGCTGTGCTGCTCAAATGGTCTCTCCTTCATCATGGTTACATGCTGCCATTCCGACATCTCGCCATTCCGACATGGGTCTCCAATTGTCGGAATGGCGACACTTAATTTTTTATCAAACGTCCCACCATTCCGACACTTTTTTCCTCCTATGGTTTGAATGGCGGTATGTTTTTTGTTTTTTTTAACATACCGCCATTCCGACAGTTCCTTTTAATAGCCTATTTTTTACCCAAAACATTTTGCACTAATGATATGCCAGCGCAAATACGCCCTAAAGTTTGGCGCACAAGCTTTGCACATGCAGAGGCCACAGCCTCGCAAACAAACTTTAATAATCTATTATCAAAATCCCCTGAATTTCAAATGTAAAAATACAGATATTAATGTAACTCTGGCGAGACTGAAACTGATTAAGCAGAAATACAGTGTCAGTGAGCTGTTACAGCAGCCAGCTGGAGCGGAGCTCTCCACAGAGCCCATGCGTCTTTTGCACGCTGTCATCATATGCAAAAGTAATAATTGCAATTACAGATATCACGGCTACTGCACAGGACACAGTTGCGAGCACTCTGCCTTGCCTTGCCAATAGGAGAAGAGAGAAATGACAGCATAGAACGTATAAAACACAACAAAATGCAGTAAAAACGTTTATTCATGTTATTCACGTGATTTATGAGTACTCACTCCAATTTTGGGAAGCGCGGATGGGTTTTGCGCATTTGGCACAAACACACAGCCGCAACGGTTGTAGCTTTATACAGCCTGTTGATATCTTAAGGACCTAACTGGTCACACCTGGGACTAAATGTCATGTAGAGATTGTTTTTACATGACATTACAGCTGAACATATAGCTTTCATCCACAAACCAACGTGGGAGAGCCCGAAGACGCATGTGCCAGACGCACATAGGCATGCGTAAAACCAATTTTGACCACTTCATACTGTTTATTTGCTTTCTTTTAGTTAACTTTCGTTTCTTTTGGATTCTTGTGCGTGTTATGGAGCCGTTTTGGTCCATGTTTGTAAGCCTTTTTTTCCTGGATTAAATTTTCGGAAGTTGAAACAAGTGGCATTGGAGTGTGTGATTGAAAACCACCGCGGACTGCTTCTCCTCCTCCAGTTGCCGAGACTTTGTGTTTTTAATAACGCTTGTCTATAAACATGTGTTAAACATATAAATTGCATGAACAGAAAGAAGGGACTCACCTGTTGAGTAACACACATTTCCTTATACGGAAAGCCTTGTCGGAATGGTGGGACATTTGAACGTCAGAATAGCGGGATGTCGCAATGGTGGGATGTCGGAATGGTGGGACGTTTGAATGTCGGAATGGTGGTTTGTCGGAATGGTGGTATGTCGGAATGGTGGGATGTCGGAATAGCGGGATGTCGGAATGGCGGGATTTAGGAATGGGTGTTGCCACCCCCTTCATCATATACACAGTTATTTATACATCACCTTCCACCATGAAGCGTTGTCCCTTTTTGTTTCTCTCTTTGTTCTTAAAATGCTGTTATGCATGTCTAAACCAATCCATTAAATTAGATCATTTTGGCAGTAAAGCGATCTACAATGTGCTTGGTCGCAATGTGCTTGCTCATCTCTGTTTGAACGTACACCCAGGTAAATATTCCTGTAGTCTTCTCATACCGACTATGGACCCATTCATTGTTTAACTTCACTGTTTTGCAAATCCTAATTGAATATTACACATTGACATTGAACTTTACTTGATAAGCAGGTCTTCATTGCATTCAGCAGCCTATATGTGAGCATCTATGTGTAAGCTGTTCTTCTTTGCATTTATCAGCAGCAAGCAATTCTTCATTGCACATGCATATGAAAATAGTAAAACAATTCCAATGCGTTAGCGAAACCTTCTATATCAGGAGTGTCCATCATGATGCTGGGAATAGAACCTCTTTCCTAGAATAGTTCAACCTTCATTACTCAACTGATCATAACTCCGCAATGAGCACATTTCAAAGTATCATTCCTCTACATATATTCAAAAATCTATGTGTAAATGTTTAATATTTCTTATATTTGTTGATGTCATTCTGTGTGCATGTGGCCTAAACCCAATCTCTGTGTGGCAATTTTAATTTAAACAAGTTGAACTCTGCCTCTGATCATTTAAAAAAGGTGTGTACCAATATCAACCTTTCTCAGGTAATTACTGATCCTAAAAAACCAAAGAGATCCTTCAAGGTTGTCCCTGATTGGCTCAATCTTAACAAATCAAAGGTAGAAAATCCGCAGTATCTGAACTTGGTGTTAGTTATCACTGCTCAATAGCCTGTATCAGAATTGCAAAAATGAAAACATTAGGTCCACGCTTGGTATCCAGATCCTGAAACATCTCCATGAGCAGGCTTTTTTTTAACTGATCTGTTGAATAGTTATATGACACTGTTAAAATCCCAGATGAAGATCTAGCACTTGACCATTTTTGTAAATCTTCTAATTCCATAGTTGATAAACACGCCCCTTTTAAAAAGTATAGAACTTAGAACAGGTCTATCCCTGGCTTTCGGCAGAACTGTCTTCTTTACTTTTTTTTCCCCTTGTCCTGTTCAGCATTATGTCAGAAGAATTGTAGTCTGAATACCTTTGATGCCAAACAGATTTGTTTTGCCAAGGGAAGTTTTATAAATGTAAAGCTCCCCTTGATGCCCATTTATTTATTTCTGTTTACAATATATGACATGAACTGAACTGAACCGGACCGGGGGACAAGGAAAGAAGAAGAGGAAAGAAGAGGAAACAGAACAAAAATAGAAACAAAAACCAGACAACCAGCTGCTACACCTGTAAAAAACAAAACAGACAACAATCCATGGCCTATGAGGGGAATCCAGCCTTAGCGCCACCAGGAGCACCTGAAAGCAGACAAGCAGAGAAAAAACAAACACACAAACAAACAAAAACAAGCACAAGAAGCGGCAATCGCATACAACACAGCTGTGGATATAGATGACCTGAGACGACATGATAATACATCAACTGCTTAGTGACCATGCTACTGGACTAATGAATGTGTGTGTGTGTGTGTGAGAACATGCAACA
Source organism: Leuresthes tenuis (assembly GCF_036924035.1). Lineage (NCBI taxonomy): Eukaryota > Metazoa > Chordata > Actinopteri > Atheriniformes > Atherinopsidae > Leuresthes > Leuresthes tenuis. The sequence continues at coordinate 26,083,608 of NW_027325362.1, forward strand.
CCCATGGCACAGGACCTACATGATAACCGTGCTTAGTTATGAGTGTATAAGCGTACAGGGCCACAATCCACAGCCCCCCCCCAAGCAATCAGAAGCAGGCAGAGAGGGCCACAAGACCCAGGCCACCAGCAGCCCCCACAGAGCACAGAACCCAGGCAGCCCACCGCAGGGGCAACCACGCATCCACCCAGAAGACTGCAGAGGAAGCCCCCGGAAAGAGCCCCCATAAGCATAGGGCAGAGGCACTTCGGGAACCAGGGGCAACAGCCCACCGACCCCGCCAGGCCCCAGCCGCCCAGACATGGGCCGTGCACTGGACCTGGGCCCCAGGAGCCCGAGCGCCCCCAAACCCCCCGGCAGAGGCCCCACCCAATACCCAGGAGGGCCAAGCGCCCCAGACAGCCACAAAGTGGGTCAGCGCCTGCCCCAGCGCCCCTGGCCAAGTGCCCTGGGAGTCAAGACGTGCCCACAGGTGGGTGAAGTCGCGAGCAGTGGGGAGAGGCAACGCTGATGCCCCATCGGGAGAAACACAGGCAGGCCAGGCGACAGCAAGTCCCAGATCCAGGCCCAATCATTACCACACACACTTTCACGTCCCATACATCCACACATCCACACATCCTACCTCCCTCGACTCTGCTGGGGTGTATTGCAGCGGGCACACCAGGAGGCCAGCAACCCCCCAGCCACCACAGACCCCGAACCAGCAGAACAATTAATTAATCCTCCTGGCCCCTCCTGCCCCGAGCAGACACCAGGAAGCAGGGGTGTGCGAAGAAGACCCCTCCCCTCACCCTTCTGGCTCTTCAATATTTTCTAATAGTGAGCAATTAAAATTGAGGGGCAGCCAAACTTGTAGAACTGGGAGCGCGGCACTCTGGGCAGCCTACATACCCAAAGAGCCCCGCCCACCAGATGCCACTCAGTGTAACCACCCCCCAAGACCTAATGTGTGTGTGTGAGTGTGTTTGATAAGTAGTAATGTCTAAGGTGTAATTAAAACAGGGGCAGGGAACTGCAGAGTGCAACCAAAGGGGACCACCTACGTGGCCCCATCCACTACACCCCACCGAACACACACGCCCCCAAAACCCTTCATGTGTGAGTGTGTGCTGTGTACAGGAGCCAGAAGGGAGAGGGGTATGGGGATATACACCGGGGGAGCTACTCTCCCCCAGAGAGGGCAGCCAGGGACTGGCTGCAATAGGCATCCCCGCTACCTGGGAGCCAACAATGGGCAGGAGGGCCTGATGTCCACCAGGCTCGGGGCCTGCAGCGACCATATTCCGGGAGCTACTGTACCCCCAGAAGGTACCCATCCCGCCCCACCCCACTCAACCCAACCCCACCCAGGAGGACCTCTACAAAAAACAAACAAACAAACCACCCGGTCACACCAGTCGCAGTAGCCCGGGCCTGAGACCCACCATCACCCAGCAACCCACCACCACCACTATGTGATAAAACTAATCAGAGGGGACCAGAGAGAATGAAATTCAGCCAATTGATGTTTTGAGGAGGCAGACATTGTTTCCATGCTAATATAATCTAAAAGAAAATTTCTAAACTGGTTAATACACAGATTGTTTTTCGCTTTCCAGTTCATGAGAATAGTTTTCTTTGCGATACATAACACTGTGACAACCATGTGTGCTGAGTTAATTTCCATGTTGATGTTGTCTAAGTCACCCAGTATGCACAGTGTGGGGCATGCAGGGATGCTACACTTTAGCCATGTTGATAGGTCCTCACAGACTTCAAGCCAGAACTTCTGGACAGGCGCAGAAAACCACAAAGCGTGTGCATAATCATCAGGTGTGTTATCTGTGCAATGTGAGCAGATGTTTGAGTGTGTTAGACCCATCCTGAACATCCTTTGTCCTGTATAGTGTGTTCTATGAAGGATTTTGTATTGTATGAGCTGTAAATTAGGATTTCGAGTCTTTATGAAGGTGTTCAAACATATTTGTGGTTAGAAGCTATGACCAGAACTGATGGATAAATCTGCCTCCCATTTTGAGGATGGAAGAGACATTGTGTCATCTATCTTAGACAATAATTTATATATTTTTGATAGTAGTTTTGGGGTACAGCTGCTTAGAAATTCTGCTACCCTAGTCGGGGGTTGTAAGTCTGGTTGGTGGAGGATATATCCATCCATCCATCCATCATCTGCCGCTTATCCGGGGGTCGGGTCGCGGGGGCAGCAGCTTGAGCAGAGAAACCCAGACGTCTCTGTCCCCGGCCACTTCCTCCAGCTCTTCCGGGGGGACCCCGAGGCGTTCCCAGGCCAGCCGAGAGACATAGTCTCTCCAACGTGTCCTGGGTCTCCCCCGGGGTCTCCTCCCAGTGGGACGTGCCCGGAACACCTCCCCAGGGAGGCGCCCAGGGGGCATCCTAACCAGATGCCCGAGCCACCTCATCTGACTCCTCTCAATGCGGAGGAGCAGCGGTTCTACTCCGAGCCCCTCCCGGATGACTGAGCTTCTCACCCTATCTCTAAGGGAGAGCCCAGACACCCTGCGGAGGAAACCCATTTTGGCCGCTTGTATTCGCGATCTTGTTCTTTCGGTCACTACCCACAACTCGTGACCATAGGTGAGGATGGGAACGTAGATTGACCAGTAAGTAGAGAGCTTCGCCTTCTGGCTCAGCTCCCTCTTCACAACGACGGGTCGGTGCAGAGCCTGCAACACTGCAGGCGCCGCACCGATCCGCCCGTCAATCTCCCGCTCCATTCGTCCGTCACTCGTGAACAAGACCCCGAGATACTTGAACTCCTCCTCTTGGGGAAGGATCTCATTCCCGACCCGGAGAAAGCATTCCACCCTTTTCCGGCTGAGAACCATAGTCTCGGATTTGGAGGTGCTGATTCTCATCCCAGCCGCTTCACACTCGGCTGCGAATCACTCCAGTGAGAGCTGAAGGTCACGGCCTGACGACGCTAACAGAACCACATCATCTGCAAAAAGCAGAGACCCGATTCTGAGGTCGCCAAATGGGACACCCTCAACGCCCTGGCTCCGCCTAGAAATTCTGTCCATAAAAGTTAGGAACAGAATCGGTGACAAAGGGCAGCCCTGACAGAGTCCAACTCTCACCGGAAACGTATCCGACTTACTGCCGGCAATGCGGACCAAACTCTGGCACCGGTCATACAGAGACCGAATGGCCCCTATCAAGGGGTCCGGCACTCCATATTCCCGGAGCACCCCCCACAGGACTCCACGAGGGACACGGTCGAACGCTTTCTCCAAGTCCACAAAACACATGTAGACTGGTTGGGCGAACTCCCATGCACCCTCCAGGATCCTGCCGAGGGTATAGAGCTGGTCCACTGTTCCACGGCCAGGACGAAAGCCACACTGCATCTCCTGAAACCGAGGCTCGATTATCCGACGGATCCTCCTCTCCAATACCCCAGAATAGACCTTACCAGGGAGGCTGAGGAGTGTGATACCCCTATAGTTGGAACACACCCTCCGGTCCCCCTTTTTAAAGAGGGGGACCACCACCCCAATCTGCCAGTCCAGAAGCACTGTCCCCGATGTCCACGCGATACTGCAGAGGCGTGTCAGCCAAGACAGCCCTACAACATCCAGAGCCTTGAGAAACTCAGGACGGACCTCATCCACCCCCGGGGCCTTGCCACCGAGGAACTTTTTAACCACCTCGGCAACCTCAGCCCCAGAAATGGGAGGCCCCGTCTCCGAGCTCTCCGACTCTGCCTCTTCCGAGCACGTGTTGGTAGGATTGAGGAGTTCCTCGAAGTACTCCCCCCACCGACTCACAACATCCCTAGTTGAGGTCAGCAAAGCCCCGTCCGCACTGTAAACAGTGTTGACTGTGAGCCGCTTCCCCCCCCTGAGACGCCGGATGGTGGACCAGAATCTTTTCGAGGCCGTCCGGAAATCGTTCTCCATGGTCTCACCGAACTCCTCCCAGGCCCGAGTTTTTGCCTCAGCAACCGCCAAAGCCGCGGCCCGTCTGGCCCGTCGGTACCTATCAGCTTCTTCCAGGGTCCCACTGGCCAAAAAGGCCCGATAGGACTCCTTCTTCAGCTTGACGGCTTCCCTCACCACTGGTGTCCACCAGCAGGTTCGAGGGTTGCCGCCACGACAGGCACCGACCACCTTACGGCCACAACTCCGACCAGCTGCCTCGGCTGGGGCCACAATACGTTTGGGCCTGCCAGGTCTGATCGGCATCCTCCCCCACCAGCGGAGCCAACTCACCACCAGGTGGTGATCAGTTGACAGCTCCGCCCCTCTCTTCACCCGAGTGTCCAGGACATACGGCCGCAAGTCCGATGATACAACCACAAAGTCGATCATCGAACTGCGGCCAAGGGTGTCCTGGTGCCAAGTGCACATATGGACACCCTTATGCCTGAACATGGTGTTCGTTATGGACAGTCTATGACTGGCACAGAAGTCCAACAACATAACACCACTCTGATTCAGATCGGGGGGGCCGTTCCTTCCAATCACACCCCTCCAGGTCTCACTGTCATTGCCCACGTGAGCATTGAAGTCCCCCAGCAGAATGAGGGAGTCTCCGGTAGGAGCATTCTCCAGTGCCTCCCCCAGAGACTCCAAAAAGGGTAGGTACTCTGAACTGCTGTTTGGCGCATAGGCACAAACAACAGTCAGGACTCGTCCCCCCACCCAAGGCGGAGGGAGGCTACCCTCTCGTTCACTGGGGTAAACCCCAATGTACTGGCACACAGCCGGGGGGCAATAAGTATGCCCACACCTGCTCTGCGCCTCTCACCACGGGCAACTCCAGAGTGGAAGAGAGTCCAACCCCTCTCAAGAGTACTGGTTCCAGATCCCAAGCCGTGCGTCGAGGTGAGTCCGACTATATCTAACGGTCTGATCAAGTTTCAACAATAAACAACGAACTTTGTATTATGAGAAAGAACCAGACTCATTCTTTAGGAATCCGAAAATAAGCTCTATTTTACGAGTTATGCACGAATTCGGATTCTCCTATAAAACGAATTCCTTAACTCAAACCAAGTTAAGACTGCTTTGTCCTTCATATTTATTCATGTCTAATCAAGTTTCAATGATAAACAACGTTGTACTTTGTAGAATGAGAAAGAACTTCTTCAGCAATAAGCATCTCTCGACAAATGACGAAATACAGATTTTGCTATAAAATTAATTGCTATCAGCCTGACTTAAAACTGTTTGTCTTCCTTATTTATCCACTTCAAATCAAGTTTCAACAATTAAAAAAATTTTGTAGTTTGAGAAGCTCTCTCCGGGTCGGGAATGAGATCCTTCCCCAAGAGGAGGAGTTCAAGTATCTCGGGGTCTTGTTCACGAGTGACGGACGAATGGAGCGGGAGATTGAGGGGCGGATCGGTGCGGCGCCTGCAGTGTTGCAGGCTCTGCACCGACCCGTTGTTGTGAAGAGGGAGCTGAGCCAGAAGGCGAAGCTCTCTACTTACTGGTCAATCTACGTTCCCATCCTCACCTATGGTCACGAGTTGTGGGTAGTGACCGAAAGAACAAGATCGCGAATACAAGCGGCCGAAATGGGTTTCCTCCGCAGGGTGTCTGGGCTCTCCCTTAGAGATAGGGTGTACAAGCTCTCCCGCTTTTGATGATGTATGGACCGGCATTCTTACCTTTTCAGACCTGGCAGGCCCAAACGTATTGTGAGGGAGGGGTCTTCTTCGCACACCCCTGCTTCCTGGTGTCTGCTCGGGGCAGGAGGGGCCAGGAGGATTAATTAATTGTTCTGCTGGTTCGGGGTCTGTGGTGGCTGGGGGGTTGCTGGCCTCCTGGTGTGCCCGCTGCAATACACCCCAGCAGAGTCGAGGGAGGTCGGATGTGTGGATGTGTGGATGTATGGGACGTGAAAGTGTGTGTGGTAATGATTGGGCCTGGATCTGGGACTTGCTGTCGCCTGGCCTGCCTGTGTTTCTCCCGATGGGGCATCAGCGTTGCCTCTCCCCACTGCTCGCGACTTCACCCACCTGTGGGCACGTCTTGACTCCCAGGGCACTTGGCCAGGGGCGCTGGGGCAGGCGCTGACCCACTTTGTGGCTGTCTGGGGCGCTTGGCCCTCCTGGGTATTGGGTGGGGCCTCTGCCGGGGGGTTTGGGGGCGCTCGGGCTCCTGGGGCCCAGGTCCAGTGCACGGCCCATGTCTGGGCGGCTGGGGCCTGGCGGGGTCGGTGGGCTGTTGCCCCTGGTTCCCGGAGTGCCTCTGCCCTATGCTTATGGGGGCTCTTTCCGGGGGCTTCCTCTGCAGTCTTCTGGGTGGATGCGTGGTTGCCCCTGCGGTGGGCTGCCTGGGTTCTGTGTTCTGTGGGGGCTGCTGGTGGCCTGGGTCTTGTGGCCCTCTCTGCCTGCTTCTGATTGCTTGGGGGGGGGCTGTGGATTGTGGCCCTGTACGCTTATACACTCATAACTAAGCACGGTTATCATGTAGGTCCTGTGCCATGGGTGTTGCATGTTCTCACACACACACACACACACATTCATTAGTCCAGTAGCATGGTCACTAAGCAGTTGATGTATTATCATGTCGTCTCAGGTCATCTATATCCACAGCTGTGTTGTATGCGATTGCCGCTTCTTGTGCTTGTTTTTGTTTGTTTGTGTGTTTGTTTTTTCTCTGCTTGTCTGCTTTCAGGTGCTCCTGGTGGCGCTAAGGCTGGATTCCCCTCATAGGCCATGGATTGTTGTCTGTTTTGTTTTTTACAGGTGTAGCAGCTGGTTGTCTGGTTTTTGTTTCTATTTTTGTTCTGTTTCCTCTTCTTTCCTCTTCTTCTTTCCTTGTCCCCCGGTCCGGTTCAGTTCAGTTCATGTCATATATTGTAAACAGAAATAAATAAATGGGCATCAAGGGGAGCTTTACATTTATAAAACTTCCCTTGGCAAAACAAATCTGTTTGGCATCAAAGGTATTCAGACTACAATTCTTCTGACATAATGCTGAACAGGACAAGGGGGAAAAAAAGTAAAGAAGACAGTTCTGCCGAAAGCCAGGGATAGACCTGTTCTAAGTTCTATACTTTTTAAAAGGGGCGTGTTTATCAACTATGGAATTAGAAGATTTACAAAAATGGTCAAGTGCTAGATCTTCATCTGGGATTTTAACAGTGTCATATAACTATTCAACAGATCAGTTAAAAAAAAGCCTGCTCATGGAGATGTTTCAGGATCTGGATACCAAGCGTGGACCTAATGTTTTCATTTTTGCAATTCTGATACAGGCTATTGAGCAGTGATAACTAACACCAAGTTCAGATACTGCGGATTTTCTACCTTTGATTTGTTAAGATTGAGCCAATCAGGGACAACCTTGAAGGATCTCTTTGGTTTTGTAGGATCTGTAATTACCTGAGAAAGGTTGATATTGGTACACACCTTTTTTAAATGATCAGAGGCAGAGTTCAACTTGTTTAAATTAAAATTGCCACACAGAGATTGGGTTTAGGCCACATGCACACAGAATGACATCAACAAATATAAGAAATATTAAACATTTACACATAGATTTTTGAATATATGTAGAGGAATGATACTTTGAAATGTGCTCATTGCGGAGTTATGATCAGTTGAGTAATGAAGGTTGAACTATTCTGGGAAAGAGGTTCTATTCCCAGCATCATGATGGACACTCCTGATATAGAAGGTTTCGCTAACGCATTGGAATTGTTTTACTATTTTCATATGCATGTGCAATGAAGAATTGCTTGCTGCTGATAAATGCAAAGAAGAACAGCTTACACATAGATGCTCACATATAGGCTGCTGAATGCAATGAAGACCTGCTTATCAAGTAAAGTTCAATGTCAATGTGTAATATTCAATTAGGATTTGCAAAACAGTGAAGTTAAACAATGAATGGGTCCATAGTCGGTATGAGAAGACTACAGGAATATTTACCTGGGTGTACGTTCAAACAGAGATGAGAAAATTGCAATAAATAATTGTTTGTTTGTTTGTTAGTATGTATATGAATGTTATGTGTATAAACTGTGTTGAGTTATAGTTACTCAGTAGTGTCTCAGTGAAACAACCGACGGGGGAAGCCTTGCGGTGACAACAAAAGCAGTGTTTTACTGATCAGTCAAGTTGCTCCAGTGTACTCCATACAAACTGGTTGGCTACTGAAGGGATAGAAAATGGGGAATACTTGTTTTAAAGCAAACAAGGAATTAGATGGGAAAAATACATGTTTTAACGGGACCCAGACAATATTAAATACTCAGATGGGAGAAGAAGTGTAGTTTTGTAGGAAATCACAAAATTATTACATAGAATTAGTGAAATCAATTGAAGAATGCCTTTCTGAAGAGCTGTTTACCACAGATGAGCAGCTTTGCGACCAAGCACATTGTAGATCGCTTTACTGCCAAAATGATCTAATTTAATGGATTGGTTTAGACATGCATAACAGCATTTTAAGAACAAAGAGAGAAACAAAAAGGGACAACGCTTCATGGTGGAAGGTGATGTATAAATAACTGTGTATATGATGAAGGGGGGTGGCAACACCCATTCCGAAATCCCGCCATTCCGACATCCCGCTATTCCGACATACCACCATTCCGACATACCACCATTCCGACATACCACCATTCCGACATGCAAACGTCCCACCATTCCGACATCCCACCATTGCGACATCCCGCTATTCTGACGTTCAAATGTCCCACCATTCCGACAAGGCTTTCCGTATAAGGAAATGTGTGTTACTCAACAGGTGAGTCCCTTCTTTCTGTTCATGCAATTTATATGTTTAACATGTTTATAGACAAGCGTTATTAAAAACACAAAGTCTCGGCAACTGGAGGAGGAGAAGCAGTCCGCGGTGGTTTTCAATCACACACTCCAATGCCACTTGTTTCAACTTCCGAAAATTTAATCCAGGAAAAAAAGGCTTACAAACATGGACCAAAACGGCTCCATAACACGCACAAGAATCCAAAAGAAACGAAAGTTAACTAAAAGAAAGCAAATAAACAGTATGAAGTGGTCAAAATTGGTTTTACGCATGCCTATGTGCGTCTGGCACATGCGTCTTCGGGCTCTCCCACGTTGGTTTGTGGATGAAAGCTATATGTTCAGCTGTAATGTCATGTAAAAACAATCTCTACATGACATTTAGTCCCAGGTGTGACCAGTTAGGTCCTTAAGATATCAACAGGCTGTATAAAGCTACAACCGTTGCAGCTGTGTGTTTGTGCCAAATGCGCAAAACCCATCCGCGCTTCCCAAAATTGGAGTGAGTACTCATAAATCACGTGAATAACATGAATAAACGTTTTTACTGCATTTTGTTGTGTTTTATACGTTCTATGCTGTCATTTCTATCTTCTCCTATTGGCAAGGCAAGGCAGAGTGCTCGCAACTGTGTCCTGTGCAGTAGCCGTGATATCTGTAATTGCAATTATTACTTTTGCATATGATGACAGCGTGCAAAAGACGCATGGGCTCTGTGGAGAGCTCCGCTCCAGCTGGCTGCTGTGACAGCTCACTGACACTGTATTTCTGCTTAATCAGTTTCAGTCTCGCCAGAGTTACATTAATATCTGTATTTTTATATTTGAAATTCAGGGGATTTTGATAATAGATTATTAAAGTTTGTTTGCGAGGCTGTGGCCTCTGCATGTGCAAAGCTTGTGCGCCAAACTTTAGGGCGTATTTGCGCCGGCATATCATTAGTGCAAAATGTTTTGGGTAAAAAATAGGCTATTAAAAGGAACTGTCGGAATGGCGGTATGTTAAAAAACACAAAAAACATACCGCCATTCCGACCATAGGAGGAAAAAAGTGTCGGAATGGTGGGACGTTTGATAAAAAATTAAGTGTCGCCATTCCGACAATTGGAGACCCATGTCGGAATGGCGAGATGTCGGAATGGCAGCATGTAACCATGATGAAGGAGAGACCATTTGAGCAGCACAGCCATTTCGCAGCACAGGGACAGCAATCCAAGTTACAGGATCTCCCACGTGGTATCACCTGTCACATTGTGTCAAGGCATCAAAAGAAGAAAAAATCACCAAACTCAAGGACAAAAAGACAAAGACTCCGGTGAACGAAGACAGAGGACTGACAAACCAGAAATACAAAAGGATTCTCGATATCAAGATCCAGAAGAAGAGGCTAACAATGCCACGAACACTTACGATGCTGGGAATGATGCCAGCAATGAACAGAGAAGAAGATTCAGTGTCATCAATCTGCATTACGTGCCTCTAATGAGGGGGTGAATATAGAATCCTCAACGATTACAACGTCTCTGGGAACTGTGACAACAACAAGGTTTAAACCATTTTGATATATATTGTAACCTATTGTCTAAGGAATAGTGCTGAAAATGAGGTAAATCTAATCCACCACTGTCCTTGGTCTTCTGTAGGGTTTTTAAACTAATACGTGGTGGTTTGTTTTTCCACAGAAATTTGGAGATGCATGAATCTAGTGACTTAAACCAAGTAGCAGATGGTTTTATGGGGATCATTGAGAACAAATAGTTAACTTTTGGTAGTATCATCATTTTAATGGATGTAACTCTCCCCATAAGTGATATAGGTAAGGACTTCCAACGAGAGATCGTCCTCTACTGTCTTTAATAATTGCACATAATTTAGCTTTGTTAGCTCTGAGAGCCTGGAGGAAATGTTTATGCCTAAATATCTAATATTTCCTGACTGTAAAGTGATCGCAGGTATATTATGGACCCTACAGTTAATGGGCAGAACTGTGGTCTTAGACCAGTTGATAGAGTAGTCAGAAAGTGCTGAGAATTTATTTATGAGTGTGATCGTGTGACTGAGAGACGTCTGTGAGTTCTGAAGGAAAAGTAATACATCATCAGCATAAAGACTTATTTTATGCTCAATATTTTGGGATTAATTACTCACAAACGGGTAAGAAAAGGTAGTATTGCCAGACCATACATGATCAAAACAGGGAGCGGAGGTGGTTCAGCTGCAAGGTGTGAATGTCTGACTATAGTTTGTAAAAAGCGGGTAAGATAAGGTGCGAATGCCCGACAATGTATGATCAAAAGAGGGAGCGGAGGGTTTTGGCTACAAGAAGGTTTGAATATCCGACCATAGTTTGTAAAAAGCGGGTAAGAAAAGGTTACCATACATCATCAAAAGCAGGAGTGGATGTGTTCGGCTACAAGAAGATTTGAATGTCCATCAATAATTGCTTTAAAACATGAAAGAAAATTTTCGAATATCAAACCGCACATGATCATAAGCGGGAGAGGAGTTGTTCAGCTGCAAGAAGGTGTGAATGTCCACCCATAATTACTGAAAAATGGGTAAGAAAAGGTGAAAATGCCCTACCATACATCATCAAAAGCAGGAGTGGATGTGTTAGGCTACAAGAAAGTTTGAATGTCCGACCATAGTTTGTAAAAAGCGGGTAAGAAAAGGTTCGAATGCCCGAACATAGACCATCAAAAGAGGGAGCGGAGGTGTTCCGCTGTAAGAAGGTGTAAATGTCCGACCATAGTTGGTAAAAAACGGGTAAGAAAAGGTTAAAATACCCGACTGTACACAATCAATAGGGGGAGCGGAGTTGTTTGGCTACAAGAAGGTGTGAAAGTCCGACCACGGTTTGTAAAAAGCGGGTAAGAAAAGGTTCGAATGCCCGAATATATACCATCAAAAGTGAAAGTGGATGTGTTCGGCTGCAAGAAGGTGTGAACGTCCGACCAAAGTTTGTAAAAAGCAGTTAAGAAAAGGTTCGAATATCCAACCAAACATAATCAAAAGCGGGAGCAGAGCTGTTCGACTGCAAGTAGGTGTGAATGTCAGATCATAATTTGCAAAAAGCTGATGAGAAAGGGTGAGAATGCCCGGCTATACACCATCAAATGCGGGAGCGGAAGTGTTCGGCTGTGAGTAGGTGTGAATCTCCGAGCATAGTTTGTAAAAAGGGGGTAAGAATAGGTTCGAATGCCCGAACATACACTATCAAAACAGGGAGCTGAGGTGGCTCAGCTGCAAGGTGTGAATGTCTGACTATAGTTTGTAAATAAGGTGCGAATGCCCAACAATGTATAATCAAAAGAGGGAGCGGAGGTTTTCGGCTACAAGAAGGTTTGAATGTCCGACCATAGTTTGTAAAAAGCGGGTAAGAAAAGGTTCAAATGCCTGACTATACACCATCAAAAGCGGGAGCAGAGGTGTTCCGCTGTAAGACGGTGTGAATGTCCGACCATATTTGGTAAAAAGCGGGAAAGAAAAGGTTAAAATACCCGACTGTACACAATCAATAGCGGGAGAGGAGGTGTTCAGCTGCAAGAAGGTGTGAATGTCCACCCATAATTACTGAAAAATGGGTAAGAAAAGGTGCGAATGCCAAACCATACATTATCAAAAGCAGGTGTGAATGTCAGATCATAATTTGCAAAAAGCTGATGAGAAAGGGTGAGAATGCCCGACTATACACCATCAAATGCGGGAGCGGAGTTGTTCGGCTGTGAGTAAGTGTGAATCTCCGACCATAATTGCTGAAAAATGTGTTAGAAAAGGTAAAAATGCCGGTCCATACATCATCAAAAGCGGGAGAGGTGGTGTTCGGCTGCAAGTAGGTGTGAATGTCCAGCCATAATTACTAACAAACGGGTAAGAAAAGGTAGTATTGCCAGACCATACATGATCAAAACAGGGAGCGGAGGTGGTTCAGCTGCAAGAAGGTGTGAATGTCCGACTAAAGTTCAAATATATTAACAAAAGCGGGAGGAGAGGTCTTCGGATGAGAGTGGTTGAGAATTTCCAACCATAATCTATAAAATGCGGTGAAAAAAAAGGTGTGATAGAACACTAAAAGGTGGAGCGGAAGTGTTCGGCTGCAAGAAGGTGTGAATGTCCGACTATATTTGGTGAAAAGCAGGTGAAGCAAGGTCTGAATGCCCAACCTTACATATTCAAAAGCGAGATCAGAGGTGTTTGGCTGCATGAAGGCCATAGTTTGCCAAAAGCGGGTAAGCTGCGAATGACCGACTAAATATCAACAAAAGGTCTTCAGATGCAAGTGGGTGTGAATATCCCACCATACAAGTATGGTGGAGAGGAAGCTGTGAACAGCCGACCATAGTTGGCAAAAAGCGGGTGAGAAAAGGTGCGAATGTCCAACCATACATGATCAAAACAGGGAGCGGAGGTGTTTGGCTGTGACAAGGTGTGAATGTCCACCCAAAATTAATGAAAAGCGGGCAACAAGTAGGTTTGAATGCCCAACCATACATCATCAAAAGCAGGAGTGGATGTGTTCGGCTACAAGAAGGTGTGAAAGTCCAACCATGGTTTGTAAAAAGCTGGTAAGAAAATGTTCGAATGCCCGAATATATACCATCAAAAGCGGAAGCGGAGGTGTTCGACTGCAAGTAGGTGTGAATGTCCAGCCATAATTACTCACAAACGGGTAAGAAAAGGTAGTATTGCCAGACCATACATGATCAAAACAGGGAGCTGAGGTGGTTCAGCTGCAAGGTGTGAATGTCTGACTATAGTTTGTAAAAAGCGGGTAAGACAAGGTGCGAATGCCCAACAATATATGATCAAAAGAGGGAGTGGAGGTCTTCGGCTGCAAGGTCTGAATGTCCAACCATAATTTCTAAAAACCGGGTAAGAAAAGGCTCGAAATTCCGACTATACACAATCAAAAGCGGGAGCGGGAGGTTTTCAGCTGCAAATCCTTCACTCAAACCAAGTGAAAACTGCTTTGTCCTTCATATTTATCAATGTCTAGATCGACTTCAACAAAGAACAACATTGTACTTTGCAGTAAAGAAAGAGCAAATCAAAAGTTTTAGGAATCCGAGAATAAGCTTATTTTCATGAGTTCTGCACGATTATTGATTTTACTATAAATGAATGCCTTCACTCAAACTATGTTAAAACTGCTTTGTCCTTCATATTTATCAATGTCTAGATTGACTTCAACAAAGAACAACACTGGATTTTGCAGTAGAAGAAAGAGCAACACTGAAGGATCAGTAATCCGAGAATAAGTTTATTTTCATACGTTCTGCATGATTTGGGATTTTATGTATAAAATGAATTCCTTCACTCAAACCAAGTTAAAACTGCTTTGTCCTTCATATTTATCAATGTCTAGATTGACTTCAACAAAGAACAACACTGGATTTTGCAGTAGAAGAAAGAGCAACACTGAAGGATCAGTAATCCGAGAATAAGCTTATTTTCATACGTTCTGCATGATTTGGGATTTTATGTATAAAATGAATTCCTTCACTCAAACCAAGTTAAAATTGCTTTGTCCTTCATAGTTATCCATGTCTAAAATGTATCAAGCATAAAGTTCCTCATATTACCCTGAATGAGAAAGAAGCATCCCTTTGGTTGAGCAATACGTTCCTTATGCGGAGTTATGCATGATTTCGGATTTTGCTATAAAATTCATTCCTTCACATCTTTTTTTTTCACCGCATTTTATAGATTATGGTTGGAAATTTCAACCACTCTAATCCGAAGACCTCTCCTCCCGCTTTTGTTAATATATTTGAACTTTTGTTGGACATTCACCCCTTTTTGCAGCTAAACCATCTCCGCTCCCTGTTTTGATCATGTATGGTCTGGCAATACTACATTTTCTTACCCGTTTGTGAGTAATTATGGCTGGATATTGACACCTACTTGCAGCTGAAAACAATCTCTCCCGCTTTTAATTATGTTTGGATATTCGAACCTTTTCTTTACTGCTTTTTGCCAACTTTGGTCGGACGTTCACACCTTCTTGCAGCCGAACACCTCCGCTTCCGCTTTTGATGGTATATATTCGGGCATTCGAACCTTTTCTTACCAGCTTTTTACAAACGATGGTTGGACTTTCACACCTTCTTGTAGCCGAACAACTCCGCTCCCGCTATTGATTGTGTACAGTCGGGTATTTTAACCTTTTCTTACCCGCTTTTTACCAACTATGGTCGGACATTCACACCGTCTTACAGCGGAACATCTCCGCTCCCGCTTTTGATGGTGTATAGTCAGGCATTTGAACCTTTTCTTACCCGCTTTTTACAAACTATGGTTGGACATTCAAACCTTCGTGTAGCCGAAAACCTCTGCTCCCTCTTTTGATTATACATTGTCGGGCATTCGCACCTTATCTTACCCGCTTTTTACAAACTATAGTCAGACATTCACACCTTGCAGCTGAACCACCTCAGCTCCCTGTTTTGATCATGTATGGTCTGGCAATACTACCTTTTCTTACCCATTTGTGAGTAATTATGGCTGGACATTCACACCTACTTGCAGTCGAACAGCTCTGCTCCCGCTTTTGATTATGTTTGGTTGGATATTCGAACCTTTTCTTAACTGCTTTTTACAAACTTTGGTCGGACGTTCACACCTTCTTGCAGCCGAAAACCTCCGCTTCCGCTTTTGATGGTATATATTCGGGCATTCGAACCTTTTCTTACCAGCTTTTCACAAACCATGGTTGGACTTTCACATCTTCTTGTAGCCGAACAACTCCGCTCCCCCTATTGATTGTGTACAGTCGGGTATTTTAACCTTTTCTTACCCACTTTTTACCAACTATGGTCGGACATTCACACCTTCTTACAGCGGAACACCTCCGCTCCCTCTTTTGATGGTGTATGTTTGGGCATTCGAACCTTTTCTTACCCGCTTTTTACAAACTATGCTCGGACATTCAAACCTTCTTGTAGCCGAACACATCCACTCCTTCTTTTGATGATGTATGCTTGGGCATTCAAACCTACTTTTTGCCCGCTTTTCATTAATTTTGGGTGGACATTCACACCTTGTCACAGCCAAACACCTCCGCTCCCTGTTTTTATCATGTATGGTTGGACATTCGCACCTTGTCTCACCCGCTTTTTGCAAACTATGGTCGGCTGTTCACAGCTTCCTCTCCACCATACTTGTATGGTGGGATGTTCACACCCAGTTGCATCCGAAGACCTCCGCCCCCACTTTTGTTGATATTTAGTTGGTCATTCGCAGCTTACCCGCTTTTGGCAAACTATGGCCTTCTTGCAGCCAAACACCTCTGATCTCGCTTTTGATAATGTAAGGTTGGGCATTCAGACCTTGCTTCACCTGCTTTTCACCAAATATAGTCGGACATTCACACCTTCTTGCAGCCGAACACTTCCGCTCCACCTTTTAGTGTTCTATCAAACCTTTTTTTCACCGAATTTTATAGATTATGGTTGGAAATTCTCAACCACTCTCATCCGAAGACCTCTCCTCCCGCTTTTGTTAATATATTTGAACTTTAGTGAGACATTCACACCTTCTTGCAGCTGAACCACCTCCGCTCCCTGTTTTGATCATGTATGGTCTGGCAATACTACCTTTTCTTACCCGTTTGTGAGTAATTATGGCTGGACATTCACACCTACTTGCAGCCGAACACCACCTCTCTCGCTTTTGATGATTTATGGACCGGCATTCTTACCTTTTCTAACACATTTTTCAGAAATTACGGTCGGAGATTCACACCTACTCACAGCCGAACAACTCCGCTCCCGCATTTGATGGTGTGCAGTCGGACATTCTCACCCTTTCTCATCAGCTTTTTGCAAATTATGATCTGACATTCACACCTGCTTTTGATAATGTATGGTTGGGCATTCGCAATTTTTTTTACCCATTTTTCAGGAATTATGGGTGGATATTCACACCTTCTTGCAGCTGAACACCTCCTCTCCTTCTTATGATCATGTGCGGATGATATTCGAAAATTTTCTTTCATGTTTTAAAGCAATTATTGATGGACATTCAGACCTTCTTGCAGCTGAACCACTCTGCTCCCGCTTTTGATGGTGTATAGTCGGGCTTTCGAGCCTTTCCTTCCCGGTTTTTACAAATTATGGTTGGACATTCAGACTTTCTTGCAGCCGAACACCTCCGCTCCCTCTTTTGATCATACATTGTCGGGCATTAGCACCTTTTCTTACCCGCTTTTTACAAACCATAGTCGGACTTTCACATCTTTTAGTAGCCGAACAACTCCGCTCCCGCTATTGATTGTGTACAGTCGGGTATTTTAACCTTTTCTTACCCGCTTTTTACCAACTATGGTCGGACATTCACACCTTCTTACAGCGGAACACCTCCGCTCCCTCTTTTGATGGTGTATGTTCGGGCAGTCAAACCTTTTCTTACCTGCTTTTTACAAACTATGGTCAGACATTCAACCCTTCTTGGAGCCGAACACATCCACTCCTGCTTTTGATTATGTATAGTTGGAAATTCGCACCTTTTCTTACCCATTTTTCAGTAATTGTGGGTGTACATTCACACCTTCTTGCAGCCAAACACCTCCACTCCCTCTTTTGATCATACATTTTCGGGCATTCGCACCTTTTCTTACCCGCTTTTTACAAACCATGGTCGGACTTTCACACCTTTTAGTAGCCGAACAACTCCGCACCCGCTACTGATTGTGTACAGTCGGGTATTTTAACCTTTTCTTACCCGTTTTTTACCAACTATGGTCGGACATTCACACCTTCTTACAGCGGAACACCTCCGCTCCCTCCTTTGATGGTGTATGTTCGGGCATTCGAACCTTTTCTTACCCGCTTTTTACAAACTATGGTCAGACGTTCAAATCTTCTTGTAGCCGAACATATCCACTCCTGCTTTTGATGATGTATGGTTGGGCATTCGAACCTACTTGTTGCCCGCTTTTCATTAATTATGGGTGGACATTCACACCTTGTCTCAGCCAAACACCTCCGCTCCCTGTTTTGATCATGTATGGTTTGACATTCGCACCTTTGCTTACCCTCTTTTTATACTGATTGCTCAAGATTAAGTTGTTCTTTCTCAAACTACAAAATTTTTTTAATTGTTGAAACTTCATTTGAAGTGGATAAATAAGGAAGACAAACAGTTTTAAGTCAGGCCGATAGCAATTAATTTTATAGCAAAATCTGTATTTCGTCATTTGTCGAGAGATGCTTATTGCTGAAGAAGTTCTTTCTCATTCTACAAAGTACAACGTTGTTTATCATTGAAACTTGATTAGACATGAATAAATATGAAGGACAAAGCAGTCTTAACATGGTTTGAGTTAAGGAATTCGTTTTATAGGAGAATCCGAATTCGTGCATAACTCGTAAAATAGAGCTTATTTTCGGATTCCTGAAGAATGAGTCTGGTTCTTTCTCATAATACAAAGTTTGTTGTTTATTGTTGAAACTTCATCAGACCGTTAGATATAGTCGGACTCACCTCGACGCACGGCTTGGGATCTGGAACCAGTACTCTTGAGAGGGGTTGGACTCTCTTCCACTCTGGAGTTGCCCGTGGTGAGAGGCGCAGAGCAGGTGTGGGCATACTTATTGCCCCCCGGCTGTGTGCCAGTACATTGGGGTTTACCCCAGTGAACGAGAGGGTAGCCTCCCTCCGCCTTTGGGTGGGGGGACGAGTCCTGACAGTTGTTTGTGCCTATGCGCCAAACAGCAGTTCAGAGTACCTACCCTTTTTGGAGTCTCTGGGGGAGGCACTGGAGAATGCTCCTACCGGAGACTCCCTCATTCTGCTGGGGGACTTCAATGCTCACGTGGGCAATGACAGTGAGACCTGGAGGGGTGTGATTGGGAGGAACGGCCCCCCCCGATCTGAATCAGAGTGGTGTTATGTTGTTGGACTTCTGTGCCAGTCATAGACTGTCCATAACGAACACCATGTTCAGGCATAAGGGTGTCCATATGTGCACTTGGCACAAGGACACCCTTGGCCGCAGTTCGATGATCGACTTTGTGGTTGTATCATCGGACTTGCGGCCGTATGTCCTGGACACTCGGGTGAAGAGAGGGGCGGAGCTGTCAACTGATCACCACCTGGTGGTGAGTTGGCTCCGCTGGTGGGGGAGGATGCCGATCAGACCTGGCAGGCCCAAACGTATTGTGAGGGTCTGCTGGGAGCGTTTGTCAGAATCCCCCGTCAGGAGGAGCTTTAACTCCCACCTCCGGCAGAGCTTCAACCATATTTGAGGTGGGGGACATTGAGTCCGAATGGGTCATGTTCCGTGACTCCATTGCCGAGGCAGCTGGTCGGAGTTGTGGCCGTAAGGTGGTCGGTGCCTGTCGTGGCGGCAACCTTCGAACCTGCTGGTGGACACCAGTGGTGAGGGAAGCCGTCAAGCTGAAGAAGGAGTCCTATCGGGCCTTTTTGGCCAGTGGGACCCTGGAAGAAGCTGATAGGTACCGACGGGCCAGACGGGCCGCGGCTTCGGCGGTTGCTGAGGCAAAAACTCGGGCCTGGGAGGAGTTCGGTGAGACCATGGAGAACGATTTCCGGACGGCCTCGAAAAGATTCTGGTCCACCATCCGGCGTCTCAGGGGGGGGGGAGCGGCTCACAGTCAACACTGTTTACAGTGGGGACGGGGCTTTGCTGACCTCAACTAGGGATGTTGTGAGTCGGTGGGGGGAGTACTTCGAGGAACTCCTCAATCCTACCAACACGTGCTCGGAAGAGGCAGAGTCGGAGAGCTCGGAGACGGGGCCTCCCATTTCTGGGGCTGAGGTTGCCGAGGTGATTAAAAAGCTCCTCGGTGGCAAGGCCCCGGGGGTGGATGAGGTCCGACCTGAGTTTCTCAAGGCTCTGGATGTTGTAGGGCTGTCTTGGCTGACACGCCTCTGCAGTATCGCGTGGACATCGGGGACAGTGCCTCTGGACTGGCAGATTGGGGTGGTGGTATTGGAGAGGAGGATCCGTCGGATAATCGAGCCTCGGATTCAGGAGATGCAGTGTGGCTTTCGTCCTGGCCGTGGAACAGTGGACCAGCTCTATACCCTCGGCAGGATCCTGGAGGGTGCATGGGAGTTCGCCCAACCAGTCTACATGTGTTTTGTGGACTTGGAGAAAGCGTTCGACCGTGTCCCTTGTGGAGTCCTGTGGGGGGTGCTCCGGGAATATGGAGTGCCGGACCCCTTGATAGGGGCCGTTCGGTCTCTGTATGACCGGTGCCAGAGTTTGGTCCGCATTGCCGGCAGTAAGTTGGATACGTTTCCGGTGAGAGTTGGACTCCGTCAGGGCTGCCCTTTGTCACCGATTCTGTTCCTAACTTTTATGGACAGAATTTCTAGGCGGAGCCAGGGCGTTGAGGGTGTCCCATTTGGCGACCTCAGAATCGGGTCTCTGCTTTTTGCAGATGATGTGGTTCTGTTAGCGTCGTCAGGCCGTGACCTTCAGCTCTCACCGGAGTGATTCGCAGCCGAGTGTGAAGCGGCTGGGATGAGAATCAGCACCTCCAAATCCGAGACTATGGTTCTCAGCCGGAAAATGGTGGAATGCTCTCTCCGGGTCGGGAATGAGATCCTTCCCCAAGAGGAGGAGTTCAAGTATCTCGGGGTCTTGTTCACGAGTGACGGACGAATGGAGCGGGAGATTGACGGGCGGATCGGTGCGGCGCCTGCAGTGTTGCAGGCTCTGCACCGACCCGTCGTTGTGAAGAGGGAGCTGAGCCACAAGGCGAAGCTCTCTACTTACTGGTCAATCTACGTTCCCATCCTCACCTATGGTCACGAGTTGTGGGTAGTGACCGAAAGAACAAGATCGCGAATACAAGCGTCCGAAATGGGTTTCCTCCGCAGGGTGTCTGGGCTCTCCCTTAGAGATAGGGTGAGAAGCTCAGTCATCCGGGAGGGGCAGATGGCTGTGAGGTGGCTCGGGCATCTGGTTAGGATGCCCCCTGGGCGCCTCCCTGGGGAGGTGTTCCGGGCACGTCCCACTGGGAGGAGACCCCGGGGGAGACCCAGGACACGTTGGAGAGACTATGTCTCTCGGCTGGCCTGGGAACGCCTCGGGGTCCCCCCGGAAGAGCTGGAGGAAGTGGCCGGGGACAGAGACGTCTGGGTTTCTCTGCTCAAGCTGCTGCCCCCGCGACCCGACCGCGGCAGATGATGGATGGATGGATGGATATATCCTCCACCAACCAGACTTACAACCCCCGACTAGGGTAGCAGAATTTCTAAGCATCTGTACCCCAAAACTACTATCAAAAATATATAAATTATTGTCTAAGATAGATGACACAATGTCTCTTCCATCCTCAAAATGGGAGGCAGATTTATCCATCAGTTCTGGTCATAGCTTCTAACCACAAATATGTTTGAACACCTTCATAAAGACTCGAAATCCTAATTTACAGCTCATACAATACAAAATCCTTCATAGAACACACTATACAGGACAAAGGATGTTCAGGATGGGTCTAACACACTCAAAAATCTGCTCACATTGCACAGATAACACACCTGATGATTATGCACACGCTTTGTGGTTTTTCTGCGCCTGTCCAGAAGTTCTGGCTTGAAGTCTGTGAGGACCTATCAACATGGCTAAAGTGTAGCATCCCTGCATGCCCCACACTGTGCATACTGGGTGACTTAGACAACATCAACATGGAAATTAACTCAGCACACGTGGTTGTCACAGTGTTATGTATCGCAAAGAAAACTATTCTCATGAACTGGAAAGCGAAGAACAATCTGTGTATTAACCAGTTTAGAAATTTTCTTTTAGATTATATTAGCATGGAAACAATGTCTGCTTCCTCAAAACATCAATTGGCTGAATTTCATTCTCTCTGGTCCCCTCTGATTAGTTTTATCACATAGTGGTGGTGGTGGGTTGCTGGGTGATGGTGGGTCTCAGGCCCGGGCTGCTGCGACTGGTGTGACCGGGTGGTTTGTTTGTTTGTTTTTTGATGTTGTTTGTTTGTTTTTTGTAGAGGTCCTCCTGGGTGGGGTTGGGTTGAGTGGGGTGGGGCGGGATGGGTACCTTCTGGGGGCTCCCGGAATATGGTCGCTGCAGGCCCCGAGCCTGGTGGACATCAGGCCCTCCTGCCCATTGTTGGCTCCCAGGTAGCGGGGATGCCTATTGCAGCCAGTCCCTGGCTGCCCTCTCTGGGGGAGAGTAGCTCCCCCGTTATATATCCCCATACCCCTCTCCCTTCTGGCTCCTGTACACAGCACACACTCACACATGAAGGGTTTTGGGGGCGTGTGTGTTCGGTGGGGTGCAGTGGATGGGGCCACGTAGGTGGTCCCCTTTGGTTGCACTCTGCAGTTCCCTGCCCCTGTTTTAATTACACCTTAGACATTACTACTTATCAAACACACTCACACACACACATTAGGTCTTGGGGGGTGGTTACACTGAGTGGCATCTGGTGGGCGGGGCTCTTTGGGTATGTAGGCTGCCCAGAGTGCCGCGCTCCCAGTTCTACAAGTTTGGCTGCCCCTCAATTTTAATTGCTCACTATTAGAAAATATTGAAGAGCCAGAAGGGTGAGGGGAGGGGTCTTCTTCGCACACCCCTGCTTCCTGGTGTCTGCTCGGGGCAGGAGGGGCCAGGAGGATTAATTAATTGTTCTGCTGGTTCGGGGTCTGTGGTGGCTGGGGGGTTGCTGGCCTCCTGGTGTGCCCGCTGCACTACACCCCAGCAGAGTCGAGGGAGGTAGGATGTGTGGATGTGTGGATGATTGGGCCTGGATCTGGGACTTGCTGTCGCCTGGCCTGCCTGTGTTTCTCCCGATGGGGCATCAGCGTTGCCTCTCCCCACTGCTCGCGACTTCACCCACCTGTGGGCACGTCTTGACTCCCAGGGCACTTGGCCAGGGGCGCTGGGGCAGGCGCTGACCCACTTTGTGGCTGTCTGGGGCGCTTGGCCCTCCTGGGTATTGGGTGGGGCCTCTGCCGGGGGGTTTGGGGGCGCTCGGGCTCCTGGGGCCCAGGTCCAGTGCACGGCCCATGTCTGGGCGGCTGGGGCCTGGCGGGGTCGGTGGGCTGTTGCCCCTGGTTCCCGGAGTGCCTCTGCCCTATGCTTATGGGGGCTCTTTCCGGGGGCTTCCTCTGCAGTCTTCTGGGTGGATGCGTGGTTGCCCCTGCGGTGGGCTGCCTGGGTTCTGTGCTCTGTGGGGGCTGCTGGTGGCCTGGGTCTTGTGGCCCTCTCTGCCTGCTTCTGATTGCTTGGGGGGGGGCTGTGGATTGTGGCCCTGTACGCTTATACACTCATAACTAAGCACGGTTATCATGTAGGTCCTGTGCCATGGGTGTTGCATGTTCTCACACACACACACACACATTCATTAGTCCAGTAGCATGGTCACTAAGCAGTTGATGTATTATCATGTCGTCTCAGGTCATCTATATCCACAGCTGTGTTGTATGCGATTGCCGCTTCTTGTGCTTGTTTTTGTTTGTTTGTGTGTTTGTTTTTTCTCTGCTTGTCTGCTTTCAGGTGCTCCTGGTGGCGCTAAGGCTGGATTCCCCTCATAGGCCATGGATTGTTGTCTGTTTTGTTTTTTACAGGTGTAGCAGCTGGTTGTCTGGTTTTTGTTTCTATTTTTGTTCTGTTTCCTCTTCTTTCCTCTTCTTCTTTCCTTGTCCCCCGGTCCGGTTCAGTTCAGTTCATGTCATATATTGTAAACAGAAATAAATAAATGGGCATCAAGGGGAGCTTTACATTTATAAAACTTCCCTTGGCAAAACAAATCTGTTTGGCATCAAAGGTATTCAGACTACAATTCTTCTGACATAATGCTGAACAGGACAAGGGGAAAAAAAAGTAAAGAAGACAGTTCTGCCGAAAGCCAGGGATAGACCTGTTCTAAGTTCTATACTTTTTAAAAGGGGCGTGTTTATCAACTATGGAATTAGAAGATTTACAAAAATGGTCAAGTGCTAGATCTTCATATGGGATTTTAACAGTGTCATATAACTATTCAACAGATCAGTTAAAAAAAAGCCTGCTCATGGAGATGTTTCAGGATCTGGATACCAAGCGTGGACCTAATGTTTTCATTTTTGCAATTCTGATACAGGCTATTGAGCAGTGATAACTAACACCAAGTTCAGATACTGCGGATATTCTACCTTTGATTTGTTAAGATTGAGCCAATCAGGGACAACCTTGAAGGATCTCTTTGGTTTTGTAGGATCTGTAATTACCTGAGAAAGGTTGATATTGGTACACACCTTTTTTAAATGATCAGAGGCAGAGTTCAACTTGTTTAAATTAAAATTGCCACACAGAGATTGGGTTTAGGCCACATGCACACAGAATGACATCAACAAATATAAGAAATATTAAACATTTACACATAGATTTTTGAATATATGTAGAGGAATGATACTTTGAAATGTGCTCATTGCGGAGTTATGATCAGTTGAGTAATGAAGGTTGAACTATTCTGGGAAAGAGGTTCTATTCCCAGCATCATGATGGACACTCCTGATATAGAAGGTTTCGCTAACGCATTGGAATTGTTTTACTATTTTCATATGCATGTGCAATGAAGAATTGCTTGCTGCTGATAAATGCAAAGAAGAACAGCTTACACATAGATGCTCACATATAGGCTGCTGAATGCAATGAAGACCTGCTTATCAAGTAAAGTTCAATGTCAATGTGTAATATTCAATTAGGATTTGCAAAACAGTGAAGTTAAACAATGAATGGGTCCATAGTCGGTATGAGAAGACTACAGGAATATTTACCTGGGTGTACGTTCAAACAGAGATGAGAAAATTGCGATAAATAATTGTTTGTTTGTTTGTTAGTATGTATATGAATGTTATGTGTATAAACTGTGTTGAGTTATAGTTACTCAGTAGTGTCTCAGTGAAACAACCGACGGGGGAAGCCTTGCGGTGACAACAAAAGCAGTGTTTTACTGATCAGTCAAGTTGCTCCAGTGTACTCCATACAAACTGGTTGGCTACTGAAGGGATAGAAAATGGGGAATACTTGTTTTAAAGCAAACAAGGAATTAGATGGGAAAAATACATGTTTTAACGGGACCCAGACAATATTAAATACTCAGACAGATGGGAGAAGAAGTGTAGTTTTGTAGGAAATCACAAAATTATTACATAGAATTAGTGAAATCAATTGAAGAATGCCTTTCTGAAGAGCTTTTTACCACAGATGAGCAGCTTTGCGACCAAGCACATTGTAGTTTGCTTTACTGCCAATATGATCTAATTTAATGGATTGGTTTAGACATGCATAACAGCATTTTAAGAACAAAGAGAGAAACAAAAAGGGACAACGCTTCATGGTGGAAGGTGATGTATAAATAACTGTGTATATGATGAAGGGGGTGGCAACACCCATTCCGAAATCCCGCCATTCCGACATCCCGCTATTCCGACATCCCACCATTCCGACATACCACCATTCCGACATACCACCATTCCGACATGCAAACGTCCCACCATTCCGACATCCCACCATTGCGACATCCCGCTATTCTGACGTTCAAATGTCCCACCATTCCGACAAGGCTTTCCGTATAAGGAAATGTGTGTTACTCAACAGGTGAGTCCCTTCTTTCTGTTCATGCAATTTATATGTTTAACATGTTTATAGACAAGCGTTATTAAAAACACAAAGTCTCGGCAACTGGAGGAGGAGAAGCAGTCCGCGGTGGTTTTCAATCACACACTCCAATGCCACTTGTTTCAACTTCCGAAAATTTAATCCAGGAAAAAAAGGCTTACAAACATGGACCAAAACGGCTCCATAACACGCACAAGAATCCAAAAGAAACGAAAGTTAACTAAAAGAAAGCAAATAAACAGTATGAAGTGGTCAAAATTGGTTTTACGCATGCCTATGTGCGTCTGGCACATGCGTCTTCGGGCTCTCCCACGTTGGTTTGTGGATGAAAGCTATATGTTCAGCTGTAATGTCATGTAAAAACAATCTCTACATGACATTTAGTCCCAGGTGTGACCAGTTAGGTCCTTAAGATATCAACAGGCTGTATAAAGCTACAACCGTTGCGGCTGTGTGTTTGTGCCAAATGCGCAAAACCCATCCGCGCTTCCCAAAATTGGAGTGAGTACACATAAATCACGTGAATAACATGAATAAACGTTTTTACTGCATTTTGTTGTGTTTTATACGTTCTATGCTGTCATTTCTATCTTCTCCTATTGGCAAGGCAAGGCAGAGTGCTCGCAACTGTGTCCTGTGCAGTAGCCGTGATATCTGTAATTGCAATTATTACTTTTGCATATGATGACAGCGTGCAAAAGACGCATGGGCTCTGTGGAGAGCTCCGCTCCAGCTGGCTGCTGTGACAGCTCACTGACACTGTATTTCTGCTTAATCAGTTTCAGTCTCGCCAGAGTTACATTAATATCTGTATTTTTATATTTGAAATTCAGGGGATTTTGATAATAGATTATTAAAGTTTGTTTGCGAGGCTGTGGCCTCTGCATGTGCAAAGCTTGTGCGCCAAACTTTAGGGCGTATTTGCGCCGGCATATCATTAGTGCAAAATGTTTTGGGTAAAAAATAGGCTATTAAAAGGAACTGTCGGAATGGCGGTATGTTAAAAAAAACAAAAAACATACCGCCATTCCGACCATAGGAGGAAAAAAGTGTCGGAATGGTGGGACGTTTGATAAAAAATTAAGTGTCGCCATTCCGACAATTGGAGACCCATGTCGGAATGGCGAGATGTCGGAATGGCAGCATGTAACCATGATGAAGGAGAGACCATTTGAGCAGCACAGCCATTTCACAGCACAGGGACAGCAATCCAAGTTACAGGATCTCCCACGTGGTATCACCTGTCACAATGTGTCAAGGCATCAAAAGAAGAAAAAATCACCAAACTCAAGGACAAAAAGACAAAGACTCTGGTGAACGAAGACAGAGGACTGACAAACCAGAAATACAAAAGGATTCTCGATATCAAGATCCAGAAGAAGAGGCTAACAATGCCACGAACACTTACGATGCTGGGAATGATGCCAGCAATGAACAGAGAAGAAGATTCAGTGTCATCAATCTGCATTACGTGCCTCTAATGAGGGGGTGAATATAGAATCCTCAACGATTACAACGTCTCTGGGAACTGTGACAACAACAAGGTTTAAACCATTTTGATATATATTGTAACCTATTGTCTAAGGAATAGTGCTGAAAATGAGGTAAATCTAATCCACCACTGTCCTTGGTCTTCTGTAGGGTTTTTAAACTAATACGTGGTGGTTTGTTTTTCCACAGAAATTTGGAGATGCATGAATCTAGTGACTTAAACAAAGTAGCAGATGGTTTTATGGGGATCATTGAGAACAAATAGTTAACTTTTGGTAGTATCATCATTTTAATGGATGTAACTCTCCCCATAAGTGATATAGGTAAGGACTTCCAACGAGAGATCGTCCTCTACTGTCTTTAATAATTGCACATAATTTAGCTTTGTTAGCTCTGAGAGCCTGGAGGAAATGTTTATGCCTAAATATCTAATATTTCCTGACTGTAAAGTGATCGCAGGTATATTATGGACCCTACAGTTAATGGGCAGAACTGTGGTCTTAGACCAGTTGATAGAGTAGTCAGAAAGTGCTGAGAATTTATTTATGAGTGTGATCGTGTGACTGAGAGACGTCTGTGAGTTCTGAAGGAAAAGTAATACATCATCAGCATAAAGACTTATTTTATGCTCAATATTTTGGGATTAATTACTCACAAACGGGTAAGAAAAGGTAGTATTGCCAGACCATACATGATCAAAACAGGGAGCGGAGGTGGTTCAGCTGCAAGGTGTGAATGTCTGACTATAGTTTGTAAAAAGCGGGTAAGATAAGGTGCGAATGCCCGACAATGTATGATCAAAAGAGGGAGCGGAGTGTTTTGGCTACAAGAAGGTTTGAATATCCGACCATAGTTTGTAAAAAGCGGGTAAGAAAAGGTTACCATACATCATCAAAAGCAGGAGTGGATGTGTTCGGCTACAAGAAGATTTGAATGTCCATCAATAATTGCTTTAAAACATGAAAGAAAATTTTCGAATATCAAACCGCACATGATCATAAGCGGGAGAGGAGTTGTTCAGCTGCAAGAAGGTGTGAATGTCCACCCATAATTACTGAAAAATGGGTAAGAAAAGGTGAAAATGCCCAACCATACATCATCAAAAGCAGGAGTGGATGTGTTCGGCTACAAGAAAGTTTGAATGTCCGACCATAGTTTGTAAAAAGCGGGTAAGAAAAAGTTCGAATGCCCGAACATAGACATTCAAAAGAGGGAGCGGAGGTGTTCCGCTGTAAGAAGGTGTAAATGTCCGACCATAGTTGGTAAAAAACGGGTAAGAAAAGGTTAAAATACCCGACTGTACACAATCAATAGGGGGAGTGGAGTTGTTTGGCTACAAGAAGGTGTGAAAGTCCGACCACGGTTTGTAAAAAGCGGGTAAGAAAAGGTTCGAATGCCCGAATATATACCATCAAAAGTGGAAGTGGATGTGTTCGGCTGCAAGAAGGTGTGAACGTCCGACCAAAGTTTGTAAAAAGCAGTTAAGAAAAGGTTCGAATATCCAACCAAACATAATCAAAAGCGGGAGCAGAGCTGTTCGACTGCAAGTAGGTGTGAATGTCAGATCATAATTTGCAAAAAGCTGATGAGAAAGGGTGAGAATGCCCGGCTATACACCATCAAATGCGGGAGCGGAAGCGTTCGGCTGTGAGTAGGTGTGAATGTCCAACCATAATTGCTGAAAAATGTGTTAGAAGAGACTAGAATGCCGGACAAGACATCATCAAATGCGGGAGCGGAGTTGTTCGGCTGTGAGTAGGTGTGAATCTCCGATTATAGTTTGTAAAAAGGGGGTAAGAATAGGTTCGAATGCCCGAACATACACTATCAAAACAGGGAGCTGAGGTGGCTCAGCTGCAAGGTGTGAATGTCTGACTATAGTTTTTAAATAAGGTGCGAATGCCCAACAATGTATAATCAAAAGAGGGAGCGGAGGTTTTCGGCTACAAGAAGGTTTGAATGTCCAACCATAGTTTGTAAAAAGCGGGTAAGAAAAGGTTCAAATGCCTGACTATACACCATCAAAAGCGGGAGCAGAGGTGTTCAGCTGCAAGAAGGTGTGAATGTCCACCCATAATTACTGAAAAATGGGTAAGAAAAGGTGCGAATGCCAAACCTTACATTATCAAAAGCAGGTGTGAATGTCAGATCATAATTTGCAAAAAGCTGATGAGAAAGGGTGAGAATGCCCGACTATACACCATCAAATGCGGGAGCGGAGTTGTTCGGCTGTGAGTAAGTGTGAATCTCCGACCATAATTGCTGAAAAATGTGTTAGAAAAGGTAAGAATGCCGGTCCATACATCATCAAAAGCGGGAGAGGTGGTGTTCGGCTGCAAGTAGGTGTGAATGTCCAGCCATAATTACTAACAAACGGGTAAGAAAAGGTAGTATTGCCAGACCATACATGATCAAAACAGGGAGCGGAGGTGGTTCAGCTGCAAGAAGGTGTGAATGTCCGACTAAAGTTCAAATATATTAACAAAAGCGGGAGGAGAGGTCTTCGGATGAGAGTGGTTGAGAATTTCCAACCATAATCTATAAAATGCGGTGAAAAAAAAGGTGTGATAGAACACTAAAAGGTGGAGCGGAAGTGTTCGGCTGCAAGAAGGTGTGAATGTCCGACTATATTTGGTGAAAAGCAGGTGAAGCAAGGTCTGAATGCCCAACCTTACATCATCAAAAGCGAGATCAGAGGTGTTTGGCTGCATGAAGGCCATAGTTTGCCAAAAGTGGGTAAGCTGCGAATGACCGACTAAATATCAACAAAAGGTCTTCGGATGCAAGTGGGTGTGAATATCCCACCATACAAGTATAGTGGAGAGGAAGCTGTGAACAGCCGACCATAGTTGGCAAAAAGCGGGTGAGAAAAGGTGCGAATGTCCAACCATACATGATCAAAACAGGGAGCGGAGGTGTTTGGCTGTGACAAGGTGTGAATGTCCACCCAAAATTAATGAAAAGCGGGCAACAAGTAGGTTTGAATGCCCAACCATACATCATCAAAAGCAGGACTGGATGTGTTCGGCTACAAGAAGGTTTGAATGTCCGAGCATAGTTTGTAAAAAGCGGGTAAGAAAAGGTTCGAATGCCCAAACATACACCATCAAAAGAGGGAGCGGAGGTGTTCCGCTGTAAGAAGGTGTGAATGTCCGACCATAGTTTGTAAAAAGCGGGTAAGAAAAGGTTCAAATGCCTGACTATACACCATCAAAAGCGGGAGCAGAGGTGTTCCGCTGTAAGACGGTGTGAATGTCCGACCATATTTGGTAAAAAGCGGGTAAGAAAAGTTTAAAATACCCGACTGTACACAATCAATAACGGGAGAGGAGGTGTTCAGCTGCAAGGTGTGAATGTCCACCCATAATTACTGAAAAATGGGTAAGAAAAGGTGCGAATGCCAAACCTTACATTATCAAAAGCAGGTGTGAATGTCAGATCATAATTTGCAAAAAGCTGATGAGAAAGGGTGAGAATGCCCGACTATACACCATCAAATGCGGGAGCGGAGTTGTTCGGCTGTGAGTAGGTGTGAATCTCCAACCATAATTGCTGAAAAATGTGTTAGAAAAGGTAAGAATGCCGGTCCATACATCATCAAAAGCGGGAGAGGTGGTGTTCGGCTGCAAGTAGGTGTGAATGTCCAGCCATAATTACTAACAAACGGGTAAGAAAAGGTAGTATTGCCAGACCATACATGATCAAAACAGGGAGCGGAGGTGGTTCAGCTGCAAGAAGGTGTGAATGTCCGACTAAAGTTCAAATATATTAACAAAAGCGGGAGGAGAGGTCTTCGGATGAGAGTGGTTGAGAATTTCCAACCATAATCTATAAAATGCGGTGAAAAAAAAGGTGTGATAGAACACTAAAAGGTGGAGCGGAAGTGTTCGGCTGCAAGAAGGTGTGAATGTCCGACTATATTTGGTGAAAAGCAGGTGAAGCAAGGTCTGAATGCCCAACCTTACATCATCAAAAGCGAGATCAGAGGTGTTTGGCTGCATGAAGGCCATAGTTTGCCAAAAGTGGGTAAGCTGCGAATGACCGACTAAATATCAACAAAAGGTCTTCGGATGCAAGTGGGTGTGAATATCCCACCATACAAGTATAGTGGAGAGGAAGCTGTGAACAGCCGACCATAGTTGGCAAAAAGCGGGTGAGAAAAGGTGCGAATGTCCAACCATACATGATCAAAACAGGGAGCGGAGGTGTTTGGCTGTGACAAGGTGTGAATGTCCACCCAAAATTAATGAAAAGCGGGCAACAAGTAGGTTTGAATGCCCAACCATACATCATCAAAAGCAGGACTGGATGTGTTCGGCTACAAGAAGGTTTGAATGTCCGACCATAGTTTGTAAAAAGCGGGTAAGAAAAGGTTCGAATGCCCAAACATACACCATCAAAAGAGGGAGCGGAGGTGTTCCGCTGTAAGAAGGTGTGAATGTCCGACCATAGTTGGTAAAAAACGGGTAAGAAAAGGTTAAAATACCCGACTGTACACAATCAATAGGGGGAGCGGAGTTGTTCGGCTACAAGAAGGTGTGAAAGTCCAACCATGGTTTGTAAAAAGCTGGTAAGAAAATGTTCGAATGCCCGAATATATACCATCAAAAGTGGAAGCGGAGGTGTTCGACTGCAAGTAGGTATGAATGTCCAGCCATAATTACTCACAAACGGGTAAGAAAAGG
Organism: Leuresthes tenuis; assembly: GCF_036924035.1. Classification (NCBI taxonomy): domain Eukaryota; kingdom Metazoa; phylum Chordata; class Actinopteri; order Atheriniformes; family Atherinopsidae; genus Leuresthes; species Leuresthes tenuis. The sequence goes on from NW_027325362.1 coordinate 26,115,135, forward strand.
TAGTATTGCCAGACCATACATGATCAAAACAGGGAGCTGAGGTGGTTCAGCTGCAAGGTGTGAATGTCTGACTATAGTTTGTAAAAAGCGGGTAAGACAAGGTGCGAATGCCCGACAATATATGATCAAAAGAGGGAGTGGAGGTCTTCGGCTGCAAGGTCTGAATGTCCAACCATAATTTCTAAAAACCGGGTAAGAAAAGGCTCGAAATTCCGACTATACACAATCAAAAGCGGGAGCGGGAGGTTTTCAGCTGCAAATCCTTCACTCAAACCAAGTGAAAACTGCTTTGTCCTTCATATTTATCAATGTCTAGATCGACTTCAACAAAGAACAACATTGTACTTTGCAGTAAAGAAAGAGCAAATCAAAAGTTTTAGGAATCCGAGAATAAGCTTATTTTCATGAGTTCTGCACGATTATTGATTTTACTATAAATGAATGCCTTCACTCAAACTATGTTAAAACTGCTTTGTCCTTCATATTTATCAATGTCTAGATTGACTTCAACAAAGAACAACACTGGATTTTGCAGTAGAAGAAAGAGCAACACTGAAGGATCAGTAATTCGAGAATAAGCTTATTTTCATACGTTCTGCATGATTTGGGATTTTATGTATAAAATGAATTCCCTCACTCAAACCAAGTTAAAACTGCTTTGTCCTTCATATTTATCAATGTCTAGATCGACTTCAACAAAGAACAACATTGTATTTTGCAGTAGAAGAAAAAGCAACACTGAAGGATCAGGAATCCGAGAATAAGCTTCTTTTCATACGTTCTGCATGATTTGGGATTTTATGTATAAAATGAATTCCTTCACTCAAACCAAGTGAAAACTGCTTTGTCCTTCATATTTATCAATGTCTAGATTTACTTCAACAAAGAACAACATTGTATTTTGCAGTAGTAGAAAGAGCAACACTTGAAGGAACAGGAATCCGAGAATAAGCTTATTTTCATACGTTCTGCATGATTTGGGATTTTATGTATAAAATGAATTCCTTTACTCAAACTATGTTAAAACTGCTTTGTCCTTCATATTTATCAATGTCTAGATTGACTTCAACAAAGAACAACATTGTATTTTGCAGTAGAAGAAATAGCAACACTGAAGGATCAGGAATCCGAAAACACGCTTATTTTCATACGTTCTGCTTGATTTGGGATTTTGCTATAAAATTAATTCCTTCACTCAAACAAAGTGGAAACTGCTTTGTCCTTCATATATATCAATGTCTATATCGATTTCAACAAAAAACAAGGCTGTATTTTGTAGTATAGGAAAGAGGATCAGGAATCCGAGAATAAGCTTACTTTCATGAGTCCTGCACGATTTCGGATTTTCCTATAAAATGAATTGCTTTGCTCAAACCAAGTTAAAATTGCTTTGTCCTTCATAGTTATCCATGTCTAAAATGTATCAAGCATAAAGTTCCTCATATTACCCTGAATGAGAAAGAAGCATCCCTTTGGTTGAGCAATACGTTCCTTGCGGAGTTATGCATGATTTCGGATTTTGCTATAAAATTCATTCCTTCACACCTTTTTTTTTCACCGTATTTTATAGATTATGGTTGGAAATTTCAACCACTCTAATCCGAAGACCTCTCCTCCCGCTTTTGTTAATATATTTGAACTTTAGTTGGACATTCACCCCTTTTTGCAGCTAAACCACCTCCGCTCCCTGTTTTGATCATGTATGGTCTGGCAATACTACATTTTCTTACCCGTTTGTGAGTAATTATGGCTTGATATTGACACCTACTTGCAGCTGAACACAATCTCTCTCGCTTTTAATTATGTTTGGATATTCGAACCTTTTCTTTACTGCTTTTTGCCAACTTTGGTCGGACGTTCACACCTTGCAGCCGAACACCTCCGCTTCCGCTTTTGATGGTATATATTCGGGCATTCGAACCTTTTCTTACCAGCTTTTTACAAACGATGGTTGGACTTTCACACCTTCTAGTAGCCGAACAACTCCGCTCCCGCTATTGATTGTGTACAGTCGGGTATTTTAACCTTTTCTTACCCGCTTTTTACCAACTATGGTCGGACATTCACACCGTCTTACAGCGGAACATCTCCACTCCCGCTTTTGATGGTGTATAGTCAGGCATTTGAACCTTTTCTTACCCGCTTTTTACAAACTATGGTCGGACATTCAAACCTTCGTGTAGCCGAAAACCTCTGCTCCCTCTTTTGATTATACATTGTCGGGCATTCGCACCTTATCTTACCCGCTTTTTACAAACTATAGTCAGACATTCACACCTTGCAGCTGAACCACCTCAGCTCCCTGTTTTGATCATGTATGGTCTGGCAATACTACCTTTTCTTACCCCTTTGTGAGTAATTATGGCTGGACATTCACACCTACTTGCAGTCGAACAGCTCTGCTCCCGCTTTTGATTATGTTTGGTTGGATATTCGAACCTTTTCTTAACTGCTTTTTACAAACTTTGGTCGGACGTTCACACCTTCTTGCAGCCGAACACCTCCGCTTCCGCTTTTGATGGTATATATTCGGGCATTCGAACCTTTTCTTACCAGCTTTTTACAAACCATGGTTGGACTTTCACATCTTCTTGTAGCCGAACAACTCCGCTCCCCCTATTGATTCTGTACAGTCGGGTATTTTAACCTTTTCTTACCCACTTTTTACCAACTATGGTCGGACATTCACACCTTCTTACAGCGGAACACCTCCGCTCCCTCTTTTGATGGTGTATGTTTGGGCATTCGAACCTTTTCTTACCCGCTTTTTACAAACTATGCTCGGACATTCAAACCTTCTTGTAGCCGAACACATCCACTCCTTCTTTTGATGATGTATGCTTGTGCATTCAAACCTACTTTTTGCCCGCTTTTCATTAATTTTGGGTGGACATTCACACCTTGTCACAGCCAAACACCTCCGCTCCCTGTTTTGATCATATATGGTTGGACATTCGCACCTTGTCTCACCCGCTTTTTGCAAACTATGGTCGGCTGTTCACAGCTTCCTCTCCACCATACTTGTATGGTGGGATGTTCACACCCAGTTGCATCCGAAGACCTCCACCCCCACTTTTGTTGATATTTAGTTGGTCATTCGCAGCTTACCCGCTTTTGGCAAACTATGGCCTTCATGCAGCCAAACACCTCTGATCTCGCTTTTGATAATGTAAGGTTGGGCATTCAGACCTTGCTTCACCTGCTTTTCACCAAATATAGTTGGACATTCACACCTTCTTGCAGCCGAACACTTCCGCTCCACCTTTTAGTGTTCTATCAAACCTTTTTTTCACCGAATTTTATAGATTATGGTTGGAAATTCTCAACCACTCTCATCCGAAGACCTCTCCTCCCGCTTTTGTTAATATATTTGAACTTTAGTGAGACATTCACACCTTCTTGCAGCTGAACCACCTCCGCTCCCTGTTTTGATCATGTATGGTCTGGCAATACTACCTTTTCTTACCCGTTTGTAATTATGGCTGGACATTCACACCTACTTGCAGCCGAACACCACCTCTCTCACTTTTGATGATGTATGGACCGGCATTCTTACCTTTTCTAACACATTTTTCAGAAATTACGGTCGGAGATTCACACCTACTCACAGCCGAACAACTCCGCTCCCGCATTTGATGGTGTGCAGTCGGGCATTCTCACCCTTTCTCATCAGCTTTTTGCAAATTATGATCTGACATTCACACCTACTTGCAGTCGAACAGCTCTGCTCCCGCTTTTGATTATGTTTGGTTGGATATTCGAACCTTTTCTTAACTGCTTTTTACAAACTTTGGTCGGACGTTCACACCTTCTTGTAGCCGAACACATCCACTCCTGCTTTTGCTGATGTATGGTTGGGCATTCGCACCTTTTTTTTACCCATTTGTCAGGAATAATGGGTGGACATTCACACCTTGCAGCTGAACACCTCCTCTCCCACTTATGATCATGTGCGGTTTGATTTTCGAAAATTTTCTTTCATATTTTCTAGAAATTATTGATGGACATTTAGACCTTCTTGCAGCTGAACACCTCCGCTCCTGCTTTTGATCATACCTTGTCAGGCATTCGCACCATGTCTTACCCGCTTTTTACAAACTTTAGTCGAACATTTACACCTTTTTGCAGCCGAACACCACCTCTCTCGCTTTTGATGATGTATGGTCCGGCATTCTTTCCTTTTCTAACACATTTTTCAGCAATTATGGTCGGACATTCACACCTACTCAGAGCCGAACACCTCCGCTCCCGCATTTGATGGTGTATAGTCGGGCATTCTCACCCTTTCTCATCAGCTTTTTGCAAATTATGATCTGACATTCACACCTGCTTTTGATAATGTATGGTTGGGCATTCGCACCTTTTTTGACCCATTTTTCAGGAATTATGGGTGGACATTCACACCTTCTTGCAGCTGATCACCTCCTCTCCTTCTTATGATCATGTGCGGATGATATTCGAAAATTTTCTTTCATGTTTTAAAGCAATTATTGATGGACATTCAGACCTTCTTGCAGCTGAACCACTCTGCTCCCGCTTTTGATGGTGTATAGTCGGGCTTTCAAGCCTTTCCTTCCTGGTTTTTACAAATTATGGTTGGACATTCACACCTTCTTGCCGCCGAACACCTCCGCTCCCTCTTTTGATGGTGTATGTTCGGGCAGTCAAACCTTTTCTTACCTGCTTTTTACAAACTATGGTCAGACATTCAACCCTTCTTGGAGCCGAACACATCCACTCCTGCTTTTGATTATGTATAGTTGGGCATTCGCACCTTTTCTTACCCATTTTTCAGTAATTATGGTCGGACATTCACACCTTCTTACAGCCGAACACCTCCGCTCCCGCATTTGATGGTGTATAGTCGGGCATTCTCACCCTTTCTCATCAGCTTTTTGCAAATTATGATCTGACATTCACACCTGCTTTTGATAATGTATGGTTGGGCATTCGCACCTTTTTTGACCCATTTTTCAGGAATTATGGGTGGACATTCACACCTTCTTGCAGCTGATCACCTCCTCTCCTTCTTATGATCATGTGCGGATGATATTCGAAAATTTTCTTTCATGTTTTAAAGCAATTATTGATGGACATTCAGACCTTCTTGCAGCTGAACCACTCTGCTCCCGCTTTTGATGGTGTATAGTCGGGCTTTCGAGCCTTTCCTTCCTGGTTTTTACAAATTATGGTTGGACATTCACACCTTCTTGCCGCCGAACACCTCCGCTCCCTCTTTTGATGGTGTATGTTCGGGCAGTCAAACCTTTTCTTACCTGCTTTTTACAAACTATGGTCAGACATTCAACCCTTCTTGGAGCCGAACACATCCACTCCTGCTTTTGATTATGTATAGTTGGGCATTCGCACCTTTTCTTACCCATTTTTCAGTAATTATGGGTGTACATTCACACCTTCTTGCAGCCAAACACCTCCGCTCCCTCTTTTGATCATACATTTTCGGGCATTCGCACCTTTTCTTACCCGCTTTTTACAAACCATGGTCTGACTTTCACACCTTTTAGTAGCCGAACAACTCCGCACCCGCTACTGATTGTGTACAGTCGGGTATTTTAACCTTTTCTTACCCGTTTTTTACCAACTATGGTCGGACATTCACACCTTCTTACAGCGGAACACCTCCGCTCCCTCCTTTGATGGTGTATGTTCGGGCATTCGAACCTTTTCTTACCTGCTTTTTACAAACTATGGTCAGACATTCAACCCTTCTTGGAGCCGAACACATCCACTCCTGCTTTTGATTATGTATAGTTGGGCATTCGCACCTTTTCTTACCCATTTTTCAGTAATTATGGGTGTACATTCACACCTTCTTGCAGCCAAACACCTCCGCTCCCTCTTTTGATCATACATTTTCGGGCATTCGCACCTTTTCTTACCCGCTTTTTACAAACCATGGTCTGACTTTCACACCTTTTAGTAGCCGAACAACTCCGCACCCGCTACTGATTGTGTACAGTCGGGTATTTTAACCTTTTCTTACCCGTTCTTTACCAACTATGGTCGGACATTCACACCTTCTTACAGCGGAACACCTCCGCTCCCTCCTTTGATGGTGTATGTTCGGGCATTCGAACCTTTTCTTACCCGCTTTTTACAAACTATGGTCAGACGTTCAAACCTTCTTGTAGCCGAACATATCCACTCCTGCTTTTGATGATGTATGGTTGGGCATTCGAACCTACTTGTTGCCCGCTTTTCATTAATTATGGGTGGACATTCACACCTTGTCTCAGCCAAACACCTCCGCTCCCTGTTTTGATCATGTATGGTTTGACATTCGCACCTTTGCTTACCCTCTTTTTATACTGATTGCTCAAGATTAAGTTGTTCTTTCTCAAACTACAAAATTTTTTTAATTGTTGAAACTTGATTTGAAGTGGATAAATAAGGAAGACAAACAGTTTTAAGTCAGGCTGATAGCAATTAATTTTATAGCAAAATCTGTATTTCGTCATTTGTCGAGAGATGCTTATTGCTGAAGAAGTTCTTTCTCATTCTACAAAGTACAACGTTGTTTATCATTGAAACTTGATTAGACATGAATAAATATGAAGGACAAAGCAGTCTTAACATGGTTTGAGTTAAGGAATTCGTTTTATAGGAGAATCCGAATTCGTGCATAACTCGTAAAATAGAGCTTATTTTCGGATTCCTGAAGAATGAGTCTGGTTCTTTCTCATAATACAAAGTTTGTTGTTTATTGTTGAAACTTCATCAGACCGTTAGATATAGTCGGACTCACCTCGACGCACGGCTTGGGATCTGGAACCAGTACTCTTGAGAGGGGTTGGACTCTCTTCCACTCTGGAGTTGCCCGTGGTGAGAGGCGCAGAGCAGGTGTGGGCATACTTATTGCCCCCCGGCTGTGTGCCAGTACATTGGGGTTTACCCCAGTGAACGAGAGGGTAGCCTCCCTCCGCCTTTGGGTGGGGGGACGAGTCCTGACTGTTGTTTGTGCCTATGCGCCAAACAGCAGTTCAGAGTACCTACCCTTTTTGGAGTCTCTGGGGGAGGCACTGGAGAATGCTCCTACCGGAGACTCCCTCATTCTGCTGGGGGACTTCAATGCTCACGTGGGCAATGACAGTGAGACCTGGAGGGGTGTGATTGGGAGGAACGGCCCCCCCGATCTGAATCAGAGTGGTGTTATGTTGTTGGACTTCTGTGCCAGTCATAGACTGTCCATAACGAACACCATGTTCAGGCATAAGGGTGTCCATATGTGCACTTGGCACAAGGACACCCTTGGCCGCAGTTCGATGATCTACTTTGTGGTTGTATCATCGGACTTGCGGCCGTATGTCCTGGACACTCGGGTGAAGAGAGGGGCGGAGCTGTCAACTGATCACCACCTGGTGGTGAGTTGGCTCCGCTGGTGGGGGAGGATGCCGATCAGACCTGGCAGGCCCAAACGTATTGTGAGGGTCTGCTGGGAGCGTTTGTCAGAATCCCCCGTCAGAAGGAGCTTTAACTCCCACCTCCGGCAGAGCTTCAACCATATTTGAGGTGGGGGACATTGAGTCCGAATGGGTCATGTTCCATGACTCCATTGCCGAGGCAGCTGGTCGGAGTTGTGGCCGTAAGGTGGTCGGTGCCTCTCGTGGCGGATACCCTCGAACCTGCTGGTGGACACCAGTGGTGAGGGAAGCCGTCAAGCTGAAGAAGGAGTCCTATCGGGCCTTTTTGGCCAGTGGGACCCTGGAAGAAGCTGATAGGTACAGACGGGCCAGACGGGCCGCGGCTTCGGCGGTTGCTGAGGCAAAAACTCGGGCCTGGGAGGAGTTCGGCAAGACCATGGAGAACGATTTCCGGACGGCCTCGAAAAGATTCTGGTCCACCATCCGGCATCTCAGGGGGGGGGAAGCGGCTCACAGTCAACACTGTTTACAGTGGGGACGGGGCTTTGCTGACCTCAACTAGGGATGTTGTGAGTCGGTGGGGGGAGTACTTCGAGGAACTCCTCAATCCTACCAACACGTGCTCGGAAGAGGCAGAGTCGGAGAGCTCGGAGACGGGGCCTCCCATTTCTGGGGTTGAGGTTGCCGAGGTGGTTAAAAAGCTCCTCGGTGGCAAGGCCCCGGGGGTGGATGAGGTCCGACCTGAGTTTCTCAAGGCTCTGGATGTTGTAGGGCTGTCTTGGCTGACACGCCTCTGCAGTATCGCGTGGACATCGGGGACAGTGCCTCTGGACTGGCAGATTGGGGTGGTGGTCCCCCTCTATACCCTCGGCAGGATCCTGGAGGGTGCATGGGAGTTCGCCCAACCAGTCTACATGTGTTTTGTGGACTTGGAGAAAGCGTTCGACCGTGTCCCTTGTGGAGTCCTGTGGGGGGTGCTCCGGGAATATGGAGTGCCGGACCCCTTGATAGGGGCCGTTCGGTCTCTGTATGACCGGTGCCAGAGTTTGGTCCGCATTGCCGGCAGTAAGTCGGATACGTTTCCGGTGAGAGTTTGACTCCGTCAGGGCTTCCCTTTGTCACCGATTCTGTTCCTAACTTTTATGGACAGAATTTCTAGGCGGAGCCAGGGCGTTGAGGGTGTCCCATTTGGCGACCTCAGAATCGGGTCTCTGCTTTTTGCAGATGATGTGGTTCTGTTAGCGTCGTCAGGCCGTGACCTTCAGCTCTCACTGGAGTGATTCGCAGCCGAGTGTGAAGCGGCTGGGATGAGAATCAGCACCTCCAAATCCGAGACTATGGTTCTCAGCTGGAAAAGGGTGGAATGCTCTCTCCGGGTCGGGAATGAGATCCTTCCCCAAGAGGAGGAGTTCAAGTATCTCGGGGTCTTGTTCACGAGTGACGGACGAATGGAGCGGGAGATTGACGGGCGGATCGGTGCGGCGCCTGCAGTGTTGCAGGCTCTGCACCGACCCGTCGTTGTGAAGAGGGAGCTGAGCCAGAAGGCGAAGCTCTCTACTTACTGGTCAATCTACGTTCCCATCCTCACCTATGGTCACGAGTTGTGGGTAGTGACCGACAGAACAAGATCGCGAATACAAGCGGCCGAAATGGGTTTCCTCCGCAGGGTGTCTGGGCTCTCCCTTAGAGATAGGGTGAGAAGCTCAGTCATCCGGGAGGGGCTCGGAGTAGAACCGCTGCTCCTCCGCATTGAGAGGAGTCAGATGAGGTGGCTCGGGCATCTGGTTAGGATGCCCCCTGGGCGCCTCCCTGGGGAGGTGTTCCGGGCACGTCCCACTGGGAGGAGACCCCGGGGGAGACCCAGGACACGTTGGAGAGACTATGTCTCTCGGCTGGCCTGGGAACGCCTCGGGGTCCCCCCGGAAGAGCTGGAGGAAGTGGCCGGGGACAGAGACGTCTGGGTTTCTCTGCTCAAGCTGCTGCCCCCGCGACCCGACCCCCGGATAAGCGGCAGATGATGGATGGATGGATGGATATATCCTCCACCAACCAGACTTACAACCCCCGACTAGGGTAGCAGAATTTCTAAGCATCTGTACCCCAAAACTACTATCAAAAATATATAAATTATTGTCTAAGATAGATGACACAATGTCTCTTCCATCCTCAAAATGGGAGGCAGATTTATCCATCAGTTCTCGTCATAGCTTCTAACCACAAATATGTTTGAACACCTTCATAAAGACTCGAAATCCTAATTTACAGCTCATACAATACAAAATCCTTCATAGAACACACTATACAGGACAAAGGATGTTCAGGATGGGTCTAACACACTCAAACATCTGCTCACATTGCACAGATAACACACCTGATGATTATGCACACGCTTTGTGGTTTTTCTGCGCCTGTCCAGAAGTTCTGGCTTGAAGTCTGTGAGGACCTATCAACATGGCTAAAGTGTAGCATCCCTGCATGCCCCACACTGTGCATACTGGGTGACTTAGACAACATCAACATGGAAATTAACTCAGCACACATGGTTGTCACAGTGTTATGTATCGCAAAGAAAACTATTCTCATGAACTGGAAAGCGAAGAACAATCTGTGTATTAACCAGTTTAGAAATTTTCTTTTAGATTATATTAGCATGGAAACAATGTCTGCCTCCTCAAAACATCAATTGGCTGAATTTCATTCTCTCTGGTCCCCTCTGATTAGTTTTATCACATAGTGGTGGTGGTGGGTTGCTGGGTGATGGTGGGTCTCAGGCCCGGGCTGCTGCGACTGGTGTGACCGGGTGGTTTGTTTGTTTGTTTTTTGATGTTGTTTGTTTGTTTTTTGTAGAGGTCCTCCTGGGTGGGGTTGGGTTGAGTGGGGTGGGGCGGGATGGGTACCTTCTGGGGGTACAGTAGCTCCCAGAATATGGTAGCTGCAGCCTCGAGCCTGGTGGACATCAGGCCCTCCTGCCCATTGTTGGCTCCCAGGTAGCGGGGATGCCTATTGCAGCCAGTCCCTGGCTGCCCTCTCTGGGGGAGAGTAGCTCCCCCGGTATATATCCCCATACCCCTCTCCCTTCTGGCTCCTGTACACAGCACACACTCACACATGAAGGGTTTTGGGGGCGTGTGTGTTCGGTGGGGTGTAGTGGATGGGGCCACGTAGGTGGTCCCCTTTGGTTGCACTCTGCAGTTCCCTGCCCGTGTTTTAATTACACCTTAGACATTACTACTTATCAAACACACTCACACACACACATTAGGTCTTGGGGGGTGGTTACACTGAGTGGCATCTGGTGGGCGGGGCTCCATGGGTATGTAGGCTGCCCAGAGTGCCGCGCTCCCAGTTCTACAAGTTTGGCTGCCCCTCAATTTTAATTGCTCACTATTAGAAAATATTGAAGAGCCAGAAGGGTGAGGGGAGGGGTCTTCTTCGCACACCCCTGCTTCCTGGTGTCTGCTCGGGGCAGGAGGGGCCAGGAGGATTAATTAATTGTTCTGCTGGTTCGGGGTCTGTGGTGGCTGGGGGGTTGCTGGCCTCCTGGTGTGCCCGCTGCACTACACCCCAGCAGAGTCGAGGGAGGTAGGATATGTGGATGTGTGGATGTATGGGACGTGAAAGTGTGTGTGGTAATGATTGGGCCTGGATCTGGGACTTGCTGTCGCCTGGCCTGCCTGTGTTTCTCCCGATGGGGCATCAGCGTTGCCTCTCCCCACTGCTCGCGACTTCACCCACCTGTGGGCACGTCTTGACTCCCAGGGCACTTGGCCAGGGGCGCTGGGGCAGGCACTGACCCACTTTGTGGCTGTCTGGGGCGCTTGGCCCTCCTGGGTATTGGGTGGGGCCTCTGCCGGGGGGTTTGGGGGCGCTCGGGCTCCTGGGGCCCAGGTCCAGTGCATGGCCCATGTCTGGGCGGCTGGGGCCTGGCGGGGTCGGTGGGCTGTTACCCCTGGTTCCCGGAGTGCCTCTGCCCTATGCTTATGGGGGCTCTTTCCGGGGGCTTCCTCTGCAGTCTTCTGGGTGGATGCGTGGTTGCCCCTGCGGTGGGCTGCCTGGGTTCTGTGCTCTGTGGGGGCTGCTGGTGGCCTGGGTCTTGTGGCCCTCTCTGCCTGCTTCTGATTGCTTGGGGGGGGGGCTGTGGATTGTGGCCCTGTACGCTTATACACTCATAACTAAGCACGGTTATCATGTAGGTCCTGTGCCATGGGTGTTGCATGTTCTCACACACACACACACACATTCATTAGTCCAGTAGCATGGTCACTAAGCAGTTGATGTATTATCATGTCGTCTCAGGTCATCTATATCCACAGCTGTGTTGTATGCGATTGCCGCTTCTTGTGCTTGTTTTTGTTTGTTTGTGTGTTTGTTTTTTCTCTGCTTGTCTGCTTTCAGGTGCTCCTGGTGGCGCTAAGGCTGGATTCCCCTCATAGGCCATGGATTGTTGTCTGTTTTATTTTTTACAGGTGTAGCAGCTGGTTGTCTGGTTTTTGTTTCTATTTTTGTTCTGTTTCCTCTTCTTTCCTCTTCTTCTTTCCTTGTCCCCCGGTCCGGTTCAGTTCAGTTCATGTCATATATTGTAAACAGAAATAAATAAATGGGCATCAAGGGGAGCTTTACATTTATAAAACTTCCCTTGGCAAAGCAAATCTGTTTGGCATCAAAGGTATTCAGACTACAATTCTTCTGACATAATGCTGAACAGGACAAGGGGAAAAAAAAAAAAAGTAAAGAAGACAGTTCTGCCGAAAGTCAGGGACTAGACCTGTTCTAAGTTCTATACTTTTTAAAAGGGGCATGTTTATCAACTATGGAATTAGAAGATTTACAAAAATGGTCAAGTGCTAGATCTTCATCTGAGACTTTAACAGTGTCATATAACTATTCAACAGATCAGTTAAAAAAAAGCCTGCTCATGGAGATGTTTCAGGATCTGGATACCAAGCGTGGACCTAATGTTTTCATTTTTGCAATTCTGATACAGGCTATTGAGCAGTGATAACTAACACCAAGTTCAGATACTGCGGATATTCTACCTTTGATTTGTTAAGATTGAGCCAATCAGGGACAACCTTGAAGGATCTCTTTGGTTTTGTAGGATCAGTAATTACCTGAGAAAGGTTGATATTGGTACACACCTTTTTTAAATGATCAGAGGCAGAGTTCAACTTGTTTAAATTAAAATTGCCACACAGAGATTGGGTTTAGGCCACATGCACATAGAATGACATCAACAAATATAAGAAATATTAAACATTTACACATAGATTTTTGAATACATGTAGAGGAATGATACTTTGAAATGTGCTCATTGCGGAGTTATGATCAGTTGAGTAATGAAGGTTGAACTATTCTGGGAAAGAGGTTCTATTGCCAGCATCATGATGGACACTCCTGATATAGAAGGTTTCGCTAACGCATTGGAATTGTTTTACTATTTTCATATGCATGTGCAATGAAGAATTGCTTGCTGCTGATAAATGCAAAGAAGAACAGCTTACACATAGATGCTCACATATAGGTTGCTGAATGCAATGAAGACCTGCTTATCCAGTAAAGTTCAATGTCAATGTGTAATATTCAATTAGGATTTGCAAAACAGTGAAGTTAAACAATGAATGGGTCCATAGTCGGTATGAGAAGACTACAGGAATATTTACCTGGGTGTACGTTCAAACAGAGATGAGAAAATCGCGATAAATAATTGTTTGTTTGTTTGTTAGTATGTATATGAATGTTACGTGTATAAACTGTGTTGAGTTATAGTTACTCAGTAGTGTCTCAGTGAAACAACCGACGGGGGAAGCCTTGCGGTGACAACAAAAGCAGTGTTTTACTGATCAGTCAAGTTGCTCCAGTGTACTCCATACAAACTGGTTGGCTACTGAAGGGATAGAAAATGGGGAATACTTGTTTTAAAGCAAACAAGGAATTAGATGGGAAAAATACATGTTTTAACGGGACCTAGACAATATTAAATACTCAGACAGATGGGAGAAGAAGTGTAGTTTTGTAGGAAATCACAAAATTATTACATAGAATTAGTTAAATCAATTGAAGAATGCCTTTCTGAAGAGCTGTTTACCACAGATGAGCAGCTTTGCGACCAAGCACAATGTAGATCGCTTTACTGACAAAATGATCAAATTTAATGGATTGGTTTAGACATGCATAACAGCATTTTAAGAACAAAGAGAGAAACAAAAAGGGACAACGCTTCATGGTGGAAGGTGATGTATAAATAAAAGTGTATATGATGAAGGGGGTGGCAACACCCATTCCGAAATCCCGCCATTCCGACATCCCGCTATTCCGACATCCCACCATTCCGACATACCACCATTCCGACATGCAAACGTCCCACCATTCCGACGTTCAAATGTCCCACCATTCCGACAAGGCTTTCTGTATAAGGAAATGTGTGTTACTCAACAGGTGAGTCCCTTCTTTCTGTTCATGCAATTTATATGTTTAACACATGTTTATAGACAAGCGTTATTAAAAACACAAAGTCTCGGCAACTGGAGGAGGAGAAGCAGTCCGCGGTGGTTTTCAATCACACACTCCAATGCCACTTGTTTCAACTTCCGAAAATTTAATCCAGGAAAAAAAGGCTTACAAACATGGACCAAAATGGCTCCATAACACGCACAAGAATCCAAAAGAAACGAAAATTAACTAAAAGAAAGCAAATAAACAGTATGAAGTGGTCAAAATTGGTTTTACGCATGCCTATGTGCGTCTGGCACATGCGTCTTCGGGCTCTCCCACATTGGTTTGTGGATGAAAGCTATATGTTCAGCTGTAATGTCATGTAAAAACAATCTCTACATGACATTTACTCCCAGGTGTGACCAGTTACGTCCTTAAGATATCAACAGGCTGTATAAAGCCTTGCGCAACGGCTGTGTGTTTGTGCCAAATGCGCAAAGCCCATCCGCGCTTCCCAAAATTGGAGCGAGTACTCATAAATCACGTGAATAACATGAATAAACGTTTTTACTGCATTTTGTTGTGTTTTATACGTTCTATGCTGTCATTTCTCTCTTCTCCTATTGGCAAGGCAAGGCAGAGTGCTCGCAACTGTGTCCTGTGCCGTAGCCGTGATATCTGTGCAATTATTACTTTTGCATATGATGACAGCGTGCAAAAGACGCATGGGCTCTGTGGAGAGCTCCGCTCCAGCTGGCTGCTGTGACAGCTCACTGACAATGTATTTCTGCTTAATCAGTTTCAGTCTCGCCAGAGTTACATTAATATCTGTATTTTTATATTTGAAATTCAGGGGATTTTGATAATAGATTATTAAAGTTTGTTTGCGAGGCTGTGGCCTCTGCATGTGCAGAGCTTGTGCGCCAAACTTTAGGGCGTATTTGCGCCGGCATATCATTAGTGCAAAATGTTTTGGGTAAAAAATAGGCTATTAAAAGGAACTGTCGGAATGGCGGTATGTTAAAAAAAAAAAAAACATACCGCCATTCCGACCATAGGAGGAAAAAAGTGTCGGAATGGTGGGACGTTTGATAAAAAATTAAGTGTCGCCATTCCGACAATTGGAAACCCATGTCGGAATGGCGAGATGTCGGAATGGCAGCATGTAACCATGATGAAGGAGAGACCATTTGAGCAGCACAGCCATTTCGCAGCACAGGGACAGCAGTCCAAGTTACAGGATCTCCCACGTGGTATCACCTGTCACATTGTGTCAAGGCATCAAAAGAAGAAAAAATCACCAAACTCAAGGACAAAAAGACGAAGACGCCGGTGAACGAAGAGAGAGCACTGACAAACCAGAAATACAAAAGGATTCTCGATATCAAGATCCAGAAGAAGAGGCTAACAATGCCACGAACACTTACGATGCTGGGAATGATGCCAGCAATGAACAGAGAAGAAGATTCAGTGTCATCAATCTGCATTACGTGCCTCTAATGAGGGGGTGAATATAGAATCCTCAACGATTACAACGTCTCTGGGAACTGTGACAAAAACAAGGTTTAAACCATTTTGATATATATTGTAACCTATTGGCTAAGGAATAGTGCTGAAAATGAGGTAAATCTAATCCACCATTGTCCTTGGTCTTCTGTAGGGTTTTTAAACTAATACGTGGTGGTTTGTTTTTCCACAGAAATTTGGAGATGCATGAATCTAGTTACTTAAACCAAGTAGCAGATGGTTTTATGGGGATCATTGAGAACAAATAGTTAACTTTTGGTAGTATCATCATTTTAATGGATGTAATTCTCCCCATAAGTGATATAGGTAAGGACTTCCAACGAGAGAGATCGTCCTCTACTGTCTTCAATAATTGCACATAATTTAGCTTTGTTAGCTCTGAGAGCCTGGAGGAAATGTTTATGCCTAAATATCTAATATTTCCTGACTGTAAAGTGATCGCAGGTATATTATGGACCCTACAGTTAATGGGCAGAACTGTGGTCTTAGACCAGTTGATAGAGTAGTCAGAAAGTGTTGAGAATTTATTTATGAGTGTGATCGTGTGAGTGAGAGACGTCTGTGAGTTCTGAAGGAAAAGTAATACATCATCAGCATAAAGACTTATTTTATGCTCAATATTTTGGGATTAATTACTCACAAACGGGTAAGAAAAGGTAGTATTGCCAGACCATACATGATCAAAACAGGGAGCGGAGGTCGTTCAGCTGCAAGAAGGTGTGAATGTCCAACTAAAGTTTATAAAAAGCAAGTAAGACAAGGTGCGAATGCCCGACAATGCATGATCAAAAGAGGGAGCGGAGGTTTTCGGCTGCAAGAAGGTCTGAATAATTCCTGAAAAATGGGTAAAAAAAGGGTGCGAATGCCAAACCATACATCATCAAAAGCAGGAGTGGATGTGTTCGGCTAGAAGAAGGTTTGAATGTCCGACCATAGTTTGTAAAAAGCCGGTAAGAAAAGGTTCGAATGCCCAAACATAGACCATCAAAAGAGGGAGCGGAGGTGTTCCGCTGTAAGAAGGTGTAAATGTCCGACCATAGTTGGTAAAAAGCGGGTAAGAAAAGGTTAAACTACCCGACTGTACACAATCAATAGCGGGAGCGGAGTTGTTCGGCTACAAGAAGGTGTGAAAGTCCGACCACGGTTTGTAAAAAGCGGGTAAGAAAAGGTTCGAATGCCCAAACATAGACCATCAAAAGAGGGAGCGGAGGTGTTCCGCTGTAAGAAGGTGTAAATGTCCGACCATAGTTGGTAAAAAGCGGGTAAGAAAAGGTTAAACTACCCGACTGTACACAATCAATAGCGGGAGCGGAGTTGTTCGGCTACAAGAAGGTGTGAAAGTCCGACCACGGTTTGTAAAAAGCGGGTAAGAAAAGGTTCGAATGCCCGAATATATACCATCAAAAGCGGAAGCGGAGGTGTTCGGCTGCAAGAAGGTGTGAACGTCCGACCAAAGTTTGTAAAAAGCAGTTAAGAAAAGGTTCGAATATCCAACCAAACATAATCAAAAGCGGGAGCAGAGCTGTTCGACTGCAAGTAGGTGTGAATGTCAGATCATAATTTGCAAAAAGCTGATGAGAAAGGGTGAGAATGCCCGGCTATACACCATCAAATGCGGGAGCGGAAGTGTTCGGCTGTGAGTAGGTGTGAATGTCCGACCATAATTGCTGAAAAATGTGTTAGAAGAGACTAGAATGCCGGACAATACATCATCAAAAGCGGGAGAGGTGGTGTTCGGCTGCAAGTAGGTGTGAATGTCCAGCCTTAATTACTCACAAATGGGTAAGAAAAGGTAGTATTGCCAGACCATACATGATCAAAAGAGGGAGCAGAGGTGTTCAGCTGCAAGAAGGTCTGAATGTCCACCAATAATTACTGAAAAATGGGTAAGAAAAGGTGCGAATGCCCAACCATACATCATCAAAAGCAGGAGTGGATGTGTTCGGCTACAAGAAGGTTTGAATGTCCGACCAAAGTTTGTAAAAAGCAGGTAAGAAAAGGTGAAAATACCCGACTGCACACAATCAAAAGAGGGAGCGGAGTTGTTCAGCAACAAAGAGTGAAAGTCTGACCATGGTTTGTAAAAAGTGGGTAAGAAAAGGTTTGTATGCCCGAATATACAACATCAAAAGCGGAAGCGGAGGTGTTCGGCTGCTTGAAAGTTTGAACGTCCTACCAAAGTTTGTAAAAAGCAGTTAAGAAAAGTTTCGAATATCCAACCAAACATAATCAAAAGCGGGAGCAGAGCATTTCAACTGCAAGTAGGTGTGAATGTCAGATAATAATTTGCAAAAAGCTGATGAGAAAGGGTGAGAATGCCCGACTATACACCATCAAATGCGGGAGCGGAGTTGTTCGGCTGTGAGTAGGTGTGAATCTCCGACCATAATTGCTGAAAAATGTGTTAGAAGAGACTAGAATGCCGGACAATACATCATCAAAAGCAGGAGTGGATGTGTTCGGCTACAAGAAGGTGTGAAAGTTCAACCATGGTTTGTAAAAAGCTGCTAAGAAAAGGTTCGAATTCCCGAATATATACCATCAAAAGCGGAAGCGGAGGTGTTCGGCTGCAAGAAGGTGTGAACGTCCGACCAAAGTTTGTAAAAAGCAGTTAAGAAAAGTTTCGAATATCCAACCAAACATAATCAAAAGCGGGAGCAGAGCTTTTCGACTGCAAGTAGGTGTGAATGTCCAGCCATAATTACTCACAAACGGGTAAGAAAAGGTAGTATTGCCAGACCATACATGATCAAAACAGGGAGCTGAGGTTGTTCAGCTGCAAGGTGTGAATGTCTGACTATAGTTTGTAAAAAGCGGGTAAGATAAGGTGCGAATGCCCAACATTGTATAATCAAAAGAGAGAGCAGAGGTTTTCGGCTACAAGAAGGTTTGAATGTCCGACCATAGTTTGTAAAAAGCGGGTAAGAAAAGGTTCAAATGCCTGACTATACACCATCAAAAGCACGGAGCGGAGGTGTTCCGCTGTAAGACGGTGTGAATGTCCGACCATAGTTGGTAAAAAGTGGGTAAGAAAAGGTTAAAATACCCGACTGTACACAATCAATAGGGGGAGCGGAGTTGTTCGGCTACAAGAAGGTGTGAAAGTCCAACCATGGTTTGTAAAAAGCTGGTAAGAAAAGGTTCGAATGCCCGAATATATACCATCAAAAGCGGAAGCGGAAGTGTTCGGCTGCAAGAAGGTGTGAACGTACGACCAAAGTTTGTAAAAAGCAGTTAAGAAAAGGTTCGAATATCCAACCAAACATAATCAAAAGCGGGAGCAGAGCTGTTCGACTGCAAGTAGGTGTGAATGTCCAGCCATAATTACTCACAAACGGGTAAGAAAAGGTAGTATTGCCAGACCATACATGATCAAAACCGGGAGCTGAGGTGGTTCAGCACCAAGGTGTGAATGTCTGACTATATTTTGTACAAAGCGGGTAAGATAAGGTGCGAATGCCCGACAATGTATAATCAAAAGAGGGAGCAGAGGTTTTCGGCTACAAGAAGGTTTGAATGTCCGACCATAGTTTGTAAAAAGCGGGTAAGAAAAGGTTCAAATTCCTGACTATACACCATCAAAAGCGGGAGCGGAGATGTTCCGCTGTAAGACGGTGTGAATGTCCGACCATAGTTGGTAAAAAGCGGGTAAGAAAAGGTTAAAATACCCGACTGTACACAATCAATAGCGTGAGCGGATGTGTTTGGCTACAAGAATGTGTGACAGTCCGACCATGGTTTGTAAAAAACGGGTAAGAAAAGGTGCGAATGCCCGACAATGTATGATCAAAAGAGGGAGCGGAGGTTTTCGGCTACAAGAAGGTTTGAATGTCCGACCATAGTTTGTAAAAAGCTGCTAAGAAAAGGTTCGAATGCCTGAATATATACCATCAAAAGCGGAAGCGGAGGTGTTCGGCTACAAGAAGGTGTGAAAGTTCAACCATGGTTTGTAAAAAGCTGCTAAGAAAAGGTTCGAATGCCCGAATATATACCATCAAAAGCGGAAGCGGAGGTGTTCGGCTGCAAGAAGGTGTGAACGTCCGACCATGGTTTGTAAAAAGCTGCTAAGAAAAGGTTCGAATGCCCGAATATATACCATCAAAAGCGGGAGCAGAGCTGTTCGACTGCAAGTAGGTGTGAATATCCAGCCATAATTACTCACAAACGGGTAAGAAAAGGTAGTATTGCCAGACCATACATGATCAAAACAGGGAGCTGAGGTGTTTCAGCTGCAAGGTGTGAATGTCTGACTATAGTTTGTAAAAAGCGGGTAAGACAAGGTGCGAATGCCCGACAATGTATGATCAAAAGAGGGAGTGGAGGTCTTCGGCTGCAAGGTCTGAATGTCCAACCATAATTTCTAAAAACCGGGTAAGAAAAGGCTCGAAAGCCCGACTATACACAATCAAAAGCGGGAGCGGGAGATTTTCAGCTGCAAATCCTTCACTCAAACCAAGTGAAAACTGCTTTGTCCTTCATATTTATCAATGTCTAGATTTACTTCAACAAAGAACAACATTGTATTTTGCAGTAGTAGAAAGAGCAACACTTGAAGGAACAGGAATCCGAGAATAAGCTTATTTTCATACGTTCTGCATGATTTGGGATTTTATGTATAAAATTAATTCCTTTACTCAAACTATGTTAAAACTGCTTTGTCCTTCATATTTATCAATGTCTAGATTGACTTCAACAAAGAACAACATTGTATTTTGCAGTAGAAGAAATAGCAACACTGAAGGATCAGGAATCCGAAAACAAGCTTATTTTCATACGTTCTGCTTGATTTGGGATTTTGCTATAAAATTAATTCCTTCACTCAAACAAAGTGGAAACTGCTTTGTCCTTCATATTTATCAATGTCTAGATTTACTTCAACAAAGAACAACATTGTATTTTGCAGTAGTAGAAAGAGCAACACTTGAAGGAACAGGAATCCGAGAATAAGCTTATTTTCATACGTTCTGCATGATTTGGGATTTTATGTATAAAATGAATTCCTTTACTCAAACTATGTTAAAACTGCTTTGTCCTTCATATTTATCAATGTCTAGATTGACTTCAACAAAGAACAACATTGTATTTTGCAGTAGAAGAAATAGCAACACTGAAGGATCAGGAATCCGAAAACACGCTTATTTTCATACGTTCTGCTTGATTTGGGATTTTGCTATAAAATTAATTCCTTCTCTCAAACAAAGTGGAAACTGCTTTGTCCTTCATATTTATCAATGTCTATATCGATTTCAACAAAGAACAAGGCTGTATTTTGCAGTATAGGAAAGAGCAACACTGGAGGATCAGGAATCCGAGAATAAGCTTACTTTCATGAGTCCTGCACGATTTCGGATTTTCCTATAAAATGAATTGCTTTGCTCAAACCAAGTTAAAATTGCTTTGTCCTTCATAGTTATCCATGTCTAAAATGTATCAAGCATAAAGTTCCTCATATTACCCTGAATGAGAAAGAAGCATCCCTTTGGTTGAGCAATACGTTCCTTTTGCGGAGTTATGCATGATTTCGGATTTTGCTATAAAATTCATTCCTTCACACCTTTTTTTTTCACCGCATTTTATAGATTATGGTTGGAAATTTCAACCACTCTAATCCGAAGACCTCTCCTCCCGCTTTTGTTAATATATTTGAACTTTAGTTGGACATTCACCCCTTTTTGCAGCTAAACCACCTCAGCTCCCTGTTTTGATCATGTATGGTCTGGCAATACTACATTTTCTTACCCGTTTGTGAGTAATTATGGCTGGATATTCACACCTACTTGCAGCTGAACACAATCTCTATCGCTTTTGATTATGTTTGGATATTCAAACCTTTTCTTTACTGCTTTTTGCCAACTTTGGTCGGACGTTCACACCTTCTTGCAGCCGAACACCTCCGCTTCCGCTTTTGATGGTATATATTCTGGTATTCGAACCTTTTCTTACCAGCTTTTTACAAACGATGGTTGGACTTTCACACCTTCTTGTAGCCGAACCACTCCGCTCCCGCTATTGATTGTGTACAGTCGGGTATTTTAACCTTTTCTTACCCGCTTTTTACCAACTATGGTCGGACATTCACACCGTCTTACAGCGGAACATCTCCGCTCCCGCTTTTGATGGTGTATAGTCAAGCATTTGAACCTGTTCTTACCCGCTTTTTACAAACTATGGTCGGACATTCAAACCTTCTTGTAGCCGAAAACCTCTGCTCCCTCTTTTGATTATACATTGCCGGGCATTCGCACCTTATCTTACCCGCTTTTTACAAACTATAGTCAGACATTCACACCTTGGTGCTGAACCACCTCAGCTCCCTGTTTTGATCATGTATGGTCTGGCAATACTACCTTTTCTTACCCGTTTGTGAGTAATTATGGCTGGACATTCACACCTACTTGCAGTCGAACAGCTCTGCTCCCCCTATTGATTGTGTACAGTCGGGTATTTTAACCTTTTCTTACCCACTTTTTACCAACTATGGTCGGACATTCACACCTTCTTACAGCGGAACACCTCCGCTCCCTCTTTTGATGGTGTATGTTTGGGCATTCGAACCTTTTCTTACCCGCTTTTTACAAACTATGCTCGGACATTCAAACCTTCTTGTAGCCGAACACATCCACTCCTTCTTTTGATGATGTATGCTTGGGCATTCAAACCTACTTTTTGCCCGCTTTTCATTAATTTTGGGTGGACATTCACACCTTGTCACAGCCAAACACCTCCGCTCCCTGTTTTGATCATGTATGGTTGGACATTCGCACCTTGTCTCACCCGCTTTTTGCAAACTATGGTCGGCTGTTCACAGCTTCCTCTCCACCATACTTGTATGGTGGGATGTTCACACCCAGTTGCATCCGAAGACCTCCGCCCCCACTTTTGTTGATATTTAGTTGGTCATTCGCAGCTTACCCGCTTTTGGCAAACTATGGCCTTCTTGCAGCCAAACACCTCTGATCTCGCTTTTGATAATGTAAGGTTGGGCATTCAGACCTTGCTTCACCTGCTTTTCACCAAATATAGTCGGACATTCACACCTTCTTGCAGCCGAACATTTCCGCTCCATCTTTTAGTGTTCTATCACACCTTTTTTTCACCAAATTTTATAGATTATGGTTGGAAATTCTCAACCACTCTCATCCGAAGACCTCTCCTCCCGCTTTTGTTAATATATTTGAACTTTAGTCGGACATTCACACCTTCTTGCAGCTGAACCACCTCCGCTCCCTGTTTTGATCATGTATGGTCTGGCAATACTACCTTTTCTTACCCGTTTGTGAGTAATTATGGCTGGACATTCACACCTACTTGCAGCCGAACACCACCTCTCTCGCTTTTGATGATGTATGGACCGGCATTCTTACCTTTTCTAACACATTTTTCAGAAATTACGGTCGGAGATTCACACCTACTCACAGCCGAACAACTCCGCTCCCGCATTTCATGGTGTGCAGTCGGACATTCTCACCCTTTCTCATCAGCTTTTTGCAAATTATGATCTGACATTCACACCTACTTGCAGTCGAAAAGCTATGCTCCCGCTTTTGATTATGTTTGGTTGGATATTCAAACCTTTTCTTAACTGCTTTTTACAAACTTTGGTTGGACGTTCACACCTTCTTGTAGCCGAACACATCCACTCCTGCTTTTGATGATGTATGGTTGGGCATTCGCACCTTTTTTTTACCCATTTGTCAGGAATAATGGGTGGACATTCACACCTTGCAGCTGAACACCTCCTCTCCCACTTATGATCATGTGCGGTTTGATTTTCGAAAATTTTCTTTCATGTTTTCTAGCAATTATTGATGGACATTTAGACCTTCTTGCAGCTGAACACCTCCGCTCCTGCTTTTGATTATACCTTGTCAGGCATTCGCACCATGTCTTACCCGCTTTTTACAAACTTTAGTCGAACATTTACACCTTTTTGCAGCCGAACACCACCTCTCTCGCTTTTGATGATGTATGGTCCGGCATTCTTTCCTTTTCTAACACATTTTTCAGCAATTATGGTCGGACATTCACACCTACTCAGAGCCGAACACCTCCGCTCCCGCATTTGATGGTGTATAGTCGGGCATCTTCTCACCCTTTCTCATCAGCTTTTTGCAAATTATGATCTGACATTCACACCTGCTTTTGATAATGTATGGTTGGGCATTCGCACCTTTTTTTTACCCATTTTTCAGGAATTATGGGTGGACATTCACACCTTCTTGCAGCTGAACACCTCCTCTCCTTCTTATGATCATGTGCGGATGATATTCGAAAATTTTCTTTCATGTTTTAAAGCAATTATTGATGGACATTCAGACCTTCTTGCAGCTGAACCACTCTGCTCCCGCTTTTGATGGTGTATAGTCTGGCTTTCGAGCCTTTCCTTCCCGGTTTTTACAAATTATGGTTGGACATTCAGACCTTCTTGCAGCCGAACACCTCCGCTCCCTCTTTTGATCATACATTTTCGGGCATTCGCACCTTTTCTTACCCGCTTTTTACAAACCCTGGTTGGACTTTCACACCTTTTAGTAGCCGAACAACTCCGCACCCGCTACTGATTGTGTACAGTCGGGTATTTTAACCTTTTCTTACCCGTTTTTTACCAACTATGGTCGGACATTCACACCTTCTTACAGCGGAACACCTCCGCTCCCTCCTTTGATGGTGTATGTTCGGGCATTCGAACCTTTTCTTACCCGCTTTTTACAAACTATGGTCAGACGTTCAAACCTTCTTGTAGCCGAACATATCCACTCCTGCTTTTGATGATGTATGGTTGGGCATTCGAACCTACTTGTTGCCCGCTTTTCATTAATTATGGGTGGACATTCACACCTTGTCACAGCCAAACACCTCCGCTCCCTGTTTTGATCATGTATGGTTTGACATTCGCACCTTTGCTTACCCTCTTTTTATACTGATTGCTCAAGATTAAGTTGTTCTTCCTCAAACTACAAAATTTTTTTAATTGTTGAAACTTGATTTGAAGTGGATAAATAAGGAAGACAAACAGTTTTAAGTCAGGCTGATAGCAATTAATTTTATAGCAAAATCTGTATTTCGTCATTTGTCGAGAGATGCTTATTGCTGAAGAAGTTCTTTCTCATTCTACAAAGTACAACGTTGTTTATCATTGAAACTTGATTAGACATGAATAAATATGAAGGACAAAGCAGTCTTAACATGGTTTGAGTTAAGGAATTCGTTTTATAGGAGAATCCGAATTCGTGTATAACTCGTAAAATAGAGCTTATTTTCGGATTCCTGAAGAATGAGTCTGGTTCTTTCTCATAATACAAAGTTTGTTGTTTATTGTTGAAACTTCATCAGACCGTTAGATATAGTCGGACTCACCTCGACGCACGGCTTGGGATCTGGAACCAGTACTCTTGAGAGGGGTTGGACTCTCTTCCACTCTGGAGTTGCCCGTGGTGAGAGGCGCAGAGCAGGTGTGGGCATACTTATTGCCCCCCGGCTGTGTGCCAGTACATTGGGGTTTACCCCAGTGAACGAGAGGGTAGCCTCCCTTCGCCTTTGGGTGGGGGGACGAGTCCTCACTGTTGTTTGTGCCTATGCGCCAAACAGCAGTTCAGAGTACCTACCCTTTTTGGAGTCTCTGGGAGAGGCACTGGAGAATGCTCCTACCGGAGACTCCCTCATTCTGCTGGGGGACTTCAATGCTCACGTGGGCAATGACAGTGAGACCTGGAGGGGTGTGATTGGGAGGAACGGCCCCCCCGATCTGAATCAGAGTGGTGTTATGTTGTTGGACTTCTGTGCCAGTCATAGACTGTCCATAACGAACACCATGTTCAGGCATAAGGGTGTCCATATGTGCACTTGGCACCAGGACACCCTTGGCCGCAGTTCGATGATCGACTTTGTGGTTGTATCATCGGACTTGCGGCCGTATGTCCTGGACACTCGGGTGAAGAGAGGGGCGGAGCTGTCAACTGATCACCACCTGGTGGTGAGTTGACTCCGCTGGTGGGGGAGGATGCCGATCAGACCTGGCAGGCCCAAACGTATTGTGAGGGTCTGCTGGGAGCGTTTGTCAGAATCCCCCGTCAGAAGGAGCTTTAACTCCCACCTCCGGCAGAGCTTCAACCATATTTGAGGTGGGGGATATTGAGTCCGAATGGGCCATGTTCCGTGACTAAATTGCCGAGGCAGCTGGTCGGAGTTGTGGCCGTAAGGTGGTCGGTGCCTGTCGTGGCGGCAACCCTCGAACCTGCTGGTGGACACCAGTGGTGAGGGAAGCCGTCAAGCTGAAGAAGGAGTCCTATCGGGCCTTTTTGGCCAGTGGGACCCTGGAAGAAGCTGATAGGTACCGACGGGCCAGACGGGCCACGGCTTCGGCGGTTGCTGAGGCAAAAACTCGGGCCTGGGAGGAGTTCGGTGAGACCATGGAGAACGATTTCCGGACGGCCTCGAAAAGATTCTGGTCCACCATCCGGCGTCTCGGGGGGGGGAAGCGGCTCACAGTCAACACTGTTTACAGTGGGGACGGGGCTTTGCTGACCTCAACTAGGGATGTTGTGAGTCGGTGGGGGGAGTACTTCGAGGAACTCCTCAATCCTACCAACACGTGCTCGGAAGAGGCAGAGTCGGAGAGCTCGGAGACGGGGCCTCCCATTTCTGGGGCTGAGGTTGCCGAGGTGGTTAAAAAGCTCCTCGGTGGCAAGGCCCCGGGGGTGGATGAGGTCCGTCCTGAGTTTCTCAAGGCTCTGGATGTTGTAGGGCTGTCTTGGCTGACACGCCTCTGCAGTATCGCGTTGACATCGGGGACAGTGCCTCTGGACTGGCAGATTGGGGTGGTGGTCCCCCTCTTTAAAAAGGGGGACCGGAGGGTGTGTTCCAACTATAGGGGTATCACACTCCTCAGCCTCCCTGGTAAGGTCTATTCGGGGGTATTGGAGAGGAGGATCCGTCGGATAATCGAGCCTCGGATTCAGGAGATGCAGTGTGGCTTTCGTCCTGGCCGTGGAACAGTGGACCAGCTCTATACCCTCGGCAGGATCCTGGAGGGTGCATGGGAGTTCGCCCAACCAGTCTACATGTGTTTTGTGGACTTGGAGAAAGCGTTCGACCGTGTCCCTTGTGGAGTCCTGTGGGGGGTGCTCCGGGAATATGGAGTGCCGGACCCCTTGATAGGGGCCGTTCGGTCTCTGTATGACCGGTGCCAGAGTTTGGTCCGCATTGCCGGCAGTAAGTCGGATACGTTTCCGGTGAGAGTTTGACTCCGTCAGGGCTTCCCTTTGTCACCGATTCTGTTCCTAACTTTTATGGACAGAATTTCTAGGCGGAGCCAGGGCGTTGAGGGTGTCCCATTTGGCGACCTCAGAATCGGGTCTCTGCTTTTTGCAGATGATGTGGTTCTGTTAGCGTCGTCAGGCCGTGACCTTCAGCTCTCACTGGAGTGATTCGCAGCCGAGTGTGAAGCGGCTGGGATGAGAATCAGCACCTCCAAATCCGAGACTATGGTTCTCAGCTGGAAAAGGGTGGAATGCTCTCTCCGGGTCGGGAATGAGATCCTTCCCCAAGAGGAGGAGTTCAAGTATCTCGGGGTCTTGTTCACGAGTGACGGACGAATGGAGCGGGAGATTGACGGGCGGATCGGTGCGGCGCCTGCAGTGTTGCAGGCTCTGCACCGACCCGTCGTTGTGAAGAGGGAGCTGAGCCAGAAGGCGAAGCTCTCTACTTACTGGTCAATCTACGTTCCCATCCTCACCTATGGTCACGAGTTGTGGGTAGTGACCGAAAGAACAAGATCGCGAATACAAGCGGCCGAAATGGGTTTCCTCCGCAGGGTGTCTGGGCTCTCCCTTAGAGATAGGGTGAGAAGCTCAGTCATCCGGGAGGGGCTCGGAGTAGAACCGCTGCTCCTCCGCATTGAGAGGAGTCAGATGAGGTGGCTCGGGCATCTGGTTAGGATGCCCCCTGGGCGCCTCCCTGGGGAGGTGTTCCGGGCACGTCCCACTGGGAGGAGACCCCGGGGGAGACCCAGGACACGTTGGAGAGACTATGTCTCTCGGCTGGCCTGGGAACGCCTCGGGGTCCCCCCGGAAGAGCTGGAGGAAGTGGCCGGGGACAGAGACGTCTGGGTTTCTCTGCTCAAGCTGCTGCCCCCGCGACCCGACCCCCGGATAAGCGGCAGATGATGGATGGATGGATGGATATATCCTCCACCAACCAGACTTACAACCCCCGACTAGGGTAGCAGAATTTCTAAGCATCTGTACCCCAAAACTACTATCAAAAATATATAAATTATTGTCTAAGATAGATGACACAATGTCTCTTCCATCCTCAAAATGGGAGGCAGATTTATCCATCAGTTCTGGTCATAGCTTCTAACCACAAATATGTTTGAACACCTTCATAAAGACTCGAAATCCTAATTTACAGCTCATACAATACAAAATCCTTCATAGAACACACTATACAGGACAAAGGATGTTCAGGATGGGTCTAACACACTCAAACATCTGCTCACATTGCACAGATAACACACCTGATGATTATGCACACGCTTTGTGGTTTTTCTGCGCCTGTCCAGAAGTTCTGGCTTGAAGTCTGTGAGGACCTATCAACATGGCTAAAGTGTAGCATCCCTGCATGCCCCACACTGTGCATACTGGGTGACTTAGACAACATCAACATGGAAATTAACTCAGCACACATGGTTGTCACAGTGTTATGTATCGCAAAGAAAACTATTCTCATGAACTGGAAAGCGAAGAACAATCTGTGTATTAACCAGTTTAGAAATTTTCTTTTAGATTATATTAGCATGGAAACAATGTCTGCCTCCTCAAAACATCAATTGGCTGAATTTCATTCTCTCTGGTCCCCTCTGATTAGTTTTATCACATAGTGGTGGTGGTGGGTTGCTGGGTGATGGTGGGTCTCAGGCCCGGGCTGCTGCGACTGGTGTGACCGGGTGGTTTGTTTGTTTGTTTTTTGATGTTGTTTGTTTGTTTTTTGTAGAGGTCCTCCTGGGTGGGGTTGGGTTGAGTGGGGTGGGGCGGGATGGGTACCTTCTGGGGGTACAGTAGCTCCCAGAATATGGTAGCTGCAGCCTCGAGCCTGGTGGACATCAGGCCCTCCTGCCCATTGTTGGCTCCCAGGTAGCGGGGATGCCTATTGCAGCCAGTCCCTGGCTGCCCTCTCTGGGGGAGAGTAGCTCCCCCGGTATATATCCCCATACCCCTCTCCCTTCTGGCTCCTGTACACAGCACACACTCACACATGAAGGGTTTTGGGGGCGTGTGTGTTCGGTGGGGTGTAGTGGATGGGGCCACGTAGGTGGTCCCCTTTGGTTGCACTCTGCAGTTCCCTGCCCGTGTTTTAATTACACCTTAGACATTACTACTTATCAAACACACTCACACACACACATTAGGTCTTGGGGGGTGGTTACACTGAGTGGCATCTGGTGGGCGGGGCTCCATGGGTATGTAGGCTGCCCAGAGTGCCGCGCTCCCAGTTCTACAAGTTTGGCTGCCCCTCAATTTTAATTGCTCACTATTAGAAAATATTGAAGAGCCAGAAGGGTGAGGGGAGGGGTCTTCTTCGCACACCCCTGCTTCCTGGTGTCTGCTCGGGGCAGGAGGGGCCAGGAGGATTAATTAATTGTTCTGCTGGTTCGGGGTCTGTGGTGGCTGGGGGGTTGCTGGCCTCCTGGTGTGCCCACTGCACTACACCCCAGCAGAGTCGAGGGAGGTAGGATATGTGGATGTGTGGATGTATGGGACGTGAAAGTGTGTGTGGTAATGATTGGGCCTGGATCTGGGACTTGCTGTCGCCTGGCCTGCCTGTGTTTCTCCCGATGGGGCATCAGCGTTGCCTCTCCCCACTGCTCGCGACTTCACCCACCTGTGGGCACGTCTTGACTCCCAGGGCACTTGGCCAGGGGCGCTGGGGCAGGCGCTGACCCACTTTGTGGCTGTCTGGGGCGCTTGGCCCTCCTGGGTATTGGGTGGGGCCTCTGCCGGGGGGTTTGGGGCCGCTCGGGCTCCTGGGGCCCAGGTCCAGTGCATGGCCCATGTCTGGGCGGCTGGGGCCTGGCGGGGTCGGTGGGCTGTTACCCCTGGTTCCCGGAGTGCCTCTGCCCTATGCTTATGGGGGCTCTTTCCGGGGGCTTCCTCTGCAGTCTTCTGGGTGGATGCGTGGTTGCCCCTGCGGTGGGCTGCCTGGGTTCTGTGCTCTGTGGGGGCTGCTGGTGGCCTGGGTCTTGTGGCCCTCTCTGCCTGCTTCTGATTGCTTGGGGGGGGGGGCTGTGGATTGTGGCCCTGTACGCTTATACACTCATAACTAAGCACGGTTATCATGTAGGTCCTGTGCCATGGGTGTTGCATGTTCTCACACACACACACACACACACATTCATTAGTCCAGTAGCATGGTCACTAAGCAGTTGATGTATTATCATGTCGTCTCAGGTCATCTATATACACAGCTGTGTTGTATGCGATTGCCGCTTCTTGTGCTTGTTTTTGTTTGTTTGTGTGTTTGTTTTTTCTCTGCTTGTCTGCTTTCAGGTGCTCCTGGTGGCGCTAAGGCTGGATTCCCCTCATAGGCCATGGATTGTTGTCTGTTTTATTTTTTACAGGTGTAGCAGCTGGTTGTCTGGTTTTTGTTTCTATTTTTGTTCTGTTTCCTCTTCTTTCCTCTTCTTCTTTCCTTGTCCCCCGGTCCGGTTCAGTTCAGTTCATGTCATATATTGTAAACAGAAATAAATAAATGGGCATCAAGGGGAGCTTTACATTTATAAAACTTCCCTTGGCAAAGCAAATCTGTTTGGCATCAAAGGTATTCAGACTACAATTCTTCTGACATAATGCTGAACAGGACAAGGGGAAAAAAAAAAAAGTAAAGAAGACAGTTCTGCCGAAAGTCAGGGACTAGACCTGTTCTAAGTTCTATACTTTTTAAAAGGGGCATGTTTATCAACTATGGAATTAGAAGATTTACAAAAATGGTCAAGTGCTAGATCTTCATCTGAGATTTTAACAGTGTCATATAACTATTCAACAGATCAGTTAAAAAAAAGCCTGCTCATGGAGATGTTTCAGGATCTGGATACCAAGCGTGGACCTAATGTTTTCATTTTTGCAATTCTGATACAGGCTATTGAGCAGTGATAACTAACACCAAGTTCAGATACTGCGGATATTCTACCTTTGATTTGTTAAGATTGAGCCAATCAGGGACAACCTTGAAGGATCTCTTTGGTTTTGTAGGATCAGTAATTACCTGAGAAAGGTTGATATTGGTACACACCTTTTTTAAATGATCAGAGGCAGAGTTCAACTTGTTTAAATTAAAATTGCCACACAGAGATTGGGTTTAGGCCACATGCACATAGAATGACATCAACAAATATAAGAAATATTAAACATTTACACATAGATTTTTGAATACATGTAGAGGAATGATACTTTGAAATGTGCTCATTGCGGAGTTATGATCAGTTGAGTAATGAAGGTTGAACTATTCTGGGAAAGAGGTTCTATTCCCAGCATCATGATGGACACTCCTGATATAGAAGGTTTCGCTAACGCATTGGAATTGTTTTACTATTTTCATATGCATGTGCAATGAAGAATTGCTTGCTGCTGATAAATGCAAAGAAGAACAGCTTACACATAGATGCTCACATATAGGTTGCTGAATGCAATGAAGACCTGCTTATCCAGTAAAGTTCAATGTCAATGTGTAATATTCAATTAGGATTTGCAAAACAGTGAAGTTAAACAATGAATGGGTCCATAGTCGGTATGAGAAGACTACAGGAATATTTACCTGGGTGTACGTTCAAACAGAGATGAGAAAATCGCGATAAATAATTGTTTGTTTGTTTGTTAGTATGTATATGAATGTTACGTGTATAAACTGTGTTGACTTATAGTTACTCAGTAGTGTCTCAGTGAAACAACCGACGGGGGATGCCTTGCGGTGACAACAAAAGCAGTGTTTTACTGATCAGTCAAGTTGCTCCAGTGTACTCCATACAAACTGGTTGGCTACTGAAGGGATAGAAAATGGGGAATACTTGTTTTAAAGCAAACAAGGAATTAGATGGGAAAAATACATGTTTTAACGGGACCTAGACAATATTAAATACTCAGACAGATGGGAGAAGAAGTGTAGTTTTGTAGGAAATCACAAAATTATTACATAGAATTAGTTAAATCAATTGAAGAATGCCTTTCTGAAGAGCTGTTTACCACAGATGAGCAGCTTTGCGACCAAGCACAATGTAGATCGCTTTACTGACAAAATGATCAAATTTAATGGATTGGTTTAGACATGCATAACAGCATTTTAAGAACAAAGAGAGAAACAAAAAGGGACAACGCTTCATGGTGGAAGGTGATGTATAAATAAAAGTGTATATGATGAAGGGGGTGGCAACACCCATTCCGAAATCCCGCCATTCCGACATCCCGCTATTCCGACATCCCACCATTCCGACATACCACCATTCCGACATACCACCATTCCGACATGCAAACGTCCCACCATTCCGACGTTCAAATGTCCCACCATTCCGACAAGGCTTTCTGTATAAGGAAATGTGTGTTACTCAACAGGTGAGTCCCTTCTTTCTGTTCATGCAATTTATATGTTTAACACATGTTTATAGACAAGCGTTATTAAAAACACAAAGTCTCGGCAACTGGAGGAGGAGAAGCAGTCCGGTGGTTTTCAATCACACACGCCAATGCCACTTGTTTCAACTTCCGAAAATTTAATCCAGGAAAAAAAGGCTTACAAACATGGACCAAAATGGCTCCATAACACGCACAAGAATCCAAAAGAAACGAAAATTAACTAAAAGAAAGCAAATAAACAGTATGAAGTGGTCAAAATTGGTTTTACGCATGCCTATGTGCGTCTGGCACATGCGTCTTCGGGCTCTCCCACATTGGTTTGTGGATGAAAGCTATATGTTCAGCTGTAATGTCATGTAAAAACAATCTCTACATGACATTTACTCCCAGGTGTGACCAGTTACGTCCTTAAGATATCAACAGGCTGTATAAAGCCTTGCGCAACGGCTGTGTGTTTGTGCCAAATGCGCAAAGCCCATCCGCGCTTCCCAAAATTGGAGCGAGTACTCATAAATCACGTGAATAACATGAATAAACGTTTTTACTGCATTTTGTTGTGTTTTATACGTTCTATGCTGTCATTTCTCTCTTCTCCTATTGGCAAGGCAAGGCAGAGTGCTCGCAACTGTGTCCTGTGCCGTAGCCGTGATATCTGTGCAATTATTACTTTTGCATATGATGACAGCGTGCAAAAGACGCATGGGCTCTGTGGAGAGCTCCGCTCCAGCTGGCTGCTGTAACAGCTCACTGACAATGTATTTCTGCTTAATCAGTTTCAGTCTCGCCAGAGTTACATTAATATCTGTATTTTTATATTTGAAATTCAGGGGATTTTGATAATAGATTATTAAAGTTTGTTTGCGAGGCTGTGGCCTCTGCATGTGCAGAGCTTGTGCGCCAAACTTTAGGGCGTATTTGCGCCGGCATATCATTAGTGCAAAATGTTTTGGGTAAAAAATAGGCTATTAAAAGGAACTGTCGGAATGGCGGTATGTTAAAAAAAAAAAAAACATACCGCCATTCCGACCATAGGAGGAAAAAAGTGTCGGAATGGTGGGACGTTTGATAAAAAATTAAGTGTCGCCATTCCGACAATTGGAAACCCATGTCGGAATGGCGAGATGTCGGAATGGCAGCATGTAACCATGATGAAGGAGAGACCATTTGAGCAGCACAGCCATTTCGCAGCACAGGGACAGCAGTCCAAGTTACAGGATCTCCCACGTGGTATCACCTGTCACATTGTGTCAAGGCATCAAAAGAAGAAAAAATCACCAAACTCAAGGACAAAAAGATGAAGACGCCGGTGAACGAAGAGAGAGCACTGACAAACCAGAAATACAAAAGGATTCTCGATATCAAGATCCAGAAGAAGAGGCTAACAATGCCACGAACACTTACGATGCTGGGAATGATGCCAGCAATGAACAGAGAAGAAGATTCAGTGTCATCAATCTGCATTACGTGCCTCTAATGAGGGGGTGAATATAGAATCCTCAACGATTACAACGTCTCTGGGAACTGTGACAAAAACAAGGTTTAAACCATTTTGATATATATTGTAACCTATTGGCTAAGGAATAGTGCTGAAAATGAGGTAAATCTAATCCACCATTGTCCTTGGTCTTCTGTAGGGTTTTTAAACTAATACGTGGTGGTTTGTTTTTCCACAGAAATTTGGAGATGCATGAATCTAGTTACTTAAACCAAGTAGCGGATGGTTTTATGGGGATCATTGAGAACAAATAGTTAACTTTTGGTAGTATCATCATTTTAATGGATGTAATTCTCCCCATAAGTGATATAGGTAAGGACTTCCAACGAGAGAGATCGTCCTCTACTGTCTTCAATAATTGCACATAATTTAGCTTTGTTAGCTCTGAGAGCCTGGAGGAAATGTTTATGCCTAAATATCTAATATTTCCTGACTGTAAAGTGATCGCAGGTATATTATGGACCCTACAGTTAATGGGCAGAACTGTGGTCTTAGACCAGTTGATAGAGTAGTCAGAAAGTGTTGAGAATTTATTTATGAGTGTGATCGTGTGAGTGAGAGACGTCTGTGAGTTCTGAAGGAAAAGTAATACATCATCAGCATAAAGACTTATTTTATGCTCAATATTTTGGGATTAATTACTCACAAACGGGTAAGAAAAGGTAGTATTTCCAGACCATACATGATCAAAACAGGGAGCGGAGGTCGTTCAGCTGCAAGAAGGTGTGAATGTCCAACTAAAGTTTATAAAAAGCGAGTAAGACAAGGTGCGAATGCCCGACAATGCATGATCAAAAGAGGGAGCGGAGGTTTTCGGCTGCAAGAAGGTCTGAATAATTCCTGAAAAATGGGTAAAAAAAGGGTGCGAATGCCAAACCATACATCATCAAAAGCAGGAGTGGATGTGTTCGGCTAGAAGAAGGTTTGAATGTCCGACCATAGTTTGTAAAAAGCCGGTAAGAAAAGGTTCGAATGCCCAAACATAGACCATCAAAAGAGGGAGCGGAGGTGTTCCGCTGTAAGAAGGTGTAAATGTCCAACCATAGTTGGTAAAAAGCGGGTAAGAAAAGGTTAAACTACCCGACTGTACACAATCAATAGCGGGAGCGGAGTTGTTCGGCTACAAGAAGGTGTGAAAGTCCGACCACGGTTTGTAAAAAGCGGGTAAGAAAAGGTTCGAATGCCCGAATATATACCATCAAAAGCGGAAGCGGAGGTGTTCGGCTGCAAGAAGGTGTGAACGTCCGACCAAAGTTTGTAAAAAGCAGTTAAGAAAAGGTTCGAATATCCAACCAAACATAATCAAAAGCGGGAGCAGAGCTGTTCGACTGCAAGTAGGTGTGAATGTCAGATCATAATTTGCAAAAAGCTGATGAGAAAGGGTGAGAATGCCCGGCTATACACCATCAAATGCGGGAGCGGAAGTGTTCGGCTGTGAGTAGGTGTGAATGTCCGACCATAATTGCTGAAAAATGTGTTAGAAGAGACTAGAATGCCGGACAATACATCATCAAAAGCGGGAGAGGTGGTGTTCGGCTGCAAGTAGGTGTGAATGTCCAGCCTTAATTACTCACAAATGGGTAAGAAAAGGTAGTATTGCCAGACCATACATGATCAAAAGAGGGAGCAGAGGTGTTCAGCTGCAAGAAGGTCTGAATGTCCACCAATAATTACTGAAAAATGGGTAAGAAAAGGTGCGAATGCCCAACCATACATCATCAAAAGCAGGAGTGGATGTGTTCGGCTACAAGAAGGTTTGAATGTCCGACCAAAGTTTGTAAAAAGCAGGTAAGAAAAGGTGAAAATACCCGACTGCACACAATCAAAAGAGGGAGCGGAGTTGTTCAGCAACAAAGAGTGAAAGTCTGACCATGGTTTGTAAAAAGTGGGTAAGAAAAGGTTTGTATGCCCGAATATACAACATCAAAAGCGGAAGCGGAGGTGTTCGGCTGCTTGAAAGTTTGAACGTCCTACCAAAGTTTGTAAAAAGCAGTTAAGAAAAGTTTCGAATATCCAACCAAACATAATCAAAAGCGGGAGCAGAGCATTTCAACTGCAAGTAGGTGTGAATGTCAGATAATAATTTGCAAAAAGCTGATGAGAAAGGGTGAGAATGCCCGACTATACACCATCAAATGCGGGAGCGGAGTTGTTCGGCTGTGAGTAGGTGTGAATCTCCGACCATAATTGCTGAAAAATGTGTTAGAAGAGACTAGAATGCCGGACAATACATCATCAAAAGCAGGAGTGGATGTGTTCGGCTACAAGAAGGTGTGAAAGTTCAACCATGGTTTGTAAAAAGCTGCTAAGAAAAGGTTCAAATTCCCGAATATATACCATCAAAAGCGGAAGCGGAGGTGTTCGGCTGCAAGAAGGTGTGAACGTCCGACCAAAGTTTGTAAAAAGCAGTTAAGAAAAGTTTCGAATATCCAACCAAACATAATCAAAAGCGGGAGCAGAGCTTTTCGACTGCAAGTAGGTGTGAATGTCCAGCCATAATTACTCACAAACGGGTAAGAAAAGGTAGTATTGCCAGACCATACATGATCAAAACAGGGAGCTGAGGTTGTTCAGCTGCAAGGTGTGAATGTCTGACTATAGTTTGTAAAAAGCGGGTAAGATAAGGTGCGAATGCCCAACATTGTATAATCAAAAGAGAGAGCAGAGGTTTTCGGCTACAAGAAGGTTTGAATGTCCGACCATAGTTTGTAAAAAGCGGGTAAGAAAAGGTTCAAATGCCTGACTATACACCATCAAAAGCACGGAGCGGAGGTGTTCCGCTGTAAGACGGTGTGAATGTCCGACCATAGTTGGTAAAAAGTGGGTAAGAAAAGGTTAAAATACCCGACTGTACACAATCAATAGGGGGAGCGGAGTTGTTCGGCTACAAGAAGGTGTGAAAGTCCAACCATGGTTTGTAAAAAGCTGGTAAGAAAAGGTTCGAATGCCCGAATATATACCATCAAAAGCGGAAGCGGAAGTGTTCGGCTGCAAGAAGGTGTGAACGTCCGACCAAAGTTTGTAAAAAGCAGTTAAGAAAAGGTTCGAATATCCAACCAAACATAATCAAAAGCGGGAGCAGAGCTGTTCGACTGCAAGTAGGTGTGAATGTCCAGCCATAATTACTCACAAACGGGTAAGAAAAGGTAGTATTGCCAGACCATACATGATCAAAACCGGGAGCTGAGGTGGTTCAGCACCAAGGTGTGAATGTCTGACTATAGTTTGTACAAAGCGGGTAAGATAAGGTGCGAATGCCCGACAATGTATAATCAAAAGAGGGAGCAGAGGTTTTCGGCTACAAGAAGGTTTGAATGTCCGACCATAGTTTGTAAAAAGCGGGTAAGAAAAGGTTCAAATTCCTGACTATACACCATCAAAAGCGGGAGCGGAGATGTTCCGCTGTAAGACGGTGTGAATGTCCGACCATAGTTGGTAAAAAGCGGGTAAGAAAAGGTTAAAATACCCGACTGTACACAATCAATAGCGTGAGCGGATGTGTTTGGCTACAAGAATGTGTGACAGTCCGACCATGGTTTGTAAAAAACGGGTAAGAAAAGGTGCGAATGCCCGACAATGTATGATCAAAAGAGGGAGCGGAGGTTTTCGGCTACAAGAAGGTTTGAATGTCCGACCATAGTTTGTAAAAAGCTGCTAAGAAAAGGTTCGAATGCCTGAATATATACCATCAAAAGCGGAAGCGGAGGTGTTCGGCTACAAGAAGGTGTGAAAGTTCAACCATGGTTTGTAAAAAGCTGCTAAGAAAAGGTTCGAATGCCCGAATATATACCATCAAAAGCGGAAGCGGAGGTGTTCGGCTGCAAGAAGGTGTGAACGTCCGACCATGGTTTGTTAAAAGCTGCTAAGAAAAGGTTCGAATGCCCGAATATATACCATCAAAAGCGGAAGCGGAGGTGTTCGGCTGCAAGAAGGTGTGAAAGTTCAACCATGGTTTGTAAAAAGCTGCTAAGAAAAGGTTCGAATGCCCGAATATATACCATCAAAAGCGGAAGCGGAGGTGTTCGGCTGCAAGAAGGTGTGAACGTCCGACCATGGTTTGTAAAAAGCTGCTAAGAAAAGGTTCGAATGCCCGAATATATACCATCAAAAGCGGGAGCAGAGCTGTTCGACTGCAAGTAGGTGTGAATATCCAGCCATAATTACTCACAAACGGGTAAGAAAAGGTAGTATTGCCAGACCATACATGATCAAAACAGGGAGCTGAGGTGTTTCAGCTGCAAGGTGTGAATGTCTGACTATAGTTTGTAAAAAGCGGGTAAGACAAGGTGCGAATGCCCGACAATGTATGATCAAAAGAGGGAGTGGAGGTCTTCGGCTGCAAGGTCTGAATGTCCAACCATAATTTCTAAAAACCGGGTAAGAAAAGGCTCGAAAGCCCGACTATACACAATCAAAAGCGGGAGCGGGAGATTTTCAGCTGCAAATCCTTCACTCAAACCAAGTGAAAACTGCTTTGTCCTTCATATTTATCAATGTCTAGATTTACTTCAACAAAGAACAACATTGTATTTTGCAGTAGTAGAAAGAGCAACACTTGAAGGAACAGGAATCCGAGAATAAGCTTATTTTCATACGTTCTGCATGATTTGGGATTTTATGTATAAAATTAATTCCTTTACTCAAACTATGTTAAAACTGCTTTGTCCTTCATATTTATCAATGTCTAGATTGACTTCAACAAAGAACAACATTGTATTTTGCAGTAGAAGAAATAGCAACACTGAAGGATCAGGAATCCGAAAACAAGCTTATTTTCATACGTTCTGCTTGATTTGGGATTTTGCTATAAAATTAATTCCTTCACTCAAACAAAGTGGAAACTGCTTTGTCCTTCATATTTATCAATGTCTAGATTTACTTCAACAAAGAACAACATTGTATTTTGCAGTAGTAGAAAGAGCAACACTTGAAGGAACAGGAATCCGAGAATAAGCTTATTTTCATACGTTCTGCATGATTTGGGATTTTATGTATAAAATGAATTCCTTTACTCAAACTATGTTAAAACTGCTTTGTCCTTCATATTTATCAATGTCTAGATTGACTTCAACAAAGAACAACATTGTATTTTGCAGTAGAAGAAATAGCAACACTGAAGGATCAGGAATCCGAAAACACGCTTATTTTCATACGTTCTGCTTGATTTGGGATTTTGCTATAAAATTAATTCCTTCTCTCAAACAAAGTGGAAACTGCTTTGTCCTTCATATTTATCAATGTCTATATCGATTTCAACAAAGAACAAGGCTGTATTTTGCAGTATAGGAAAGAGCAACACTGGAGGATCAGGAATCCGAGAATAAGCTTACTTTCATGAGTCCTGCACGATTTCGGATTTTCCTATAAAATGAATTGCTTTGCTCAAACCAAGTTAAAATTGCTTTGTCCTTCATAGTTATCCATGTCTAAAATGTATCAAGCATAAAGTTCCTCATATTACCCTGAATGAGAAAGAAGCATCCCTTTGGTTGAGCAATACGTTCCTTTTGCGGAGTTATGCATGATTTCGGATTTTGCTATAAAATTCATTCCTTCACACCTTTTTTTTTCACCGCATTTTATAGATTATGGTTGGAAATTTCAACCACTCTAATCCGAAGACCTCTCCTCCCGCTTTTGTTAATATATTTGAACTTTAGTTGGACATTCACCCCTTTTTGCAGCTAAACCACCTCAGCTCCCTGTTTTGATCATGTATGGTCTGGCAATACTACATTTTCTTACCCGTTTGTGAGTAATTATGGCTGGATATTCACACCTACTTGCAGCTGAACACAATCTCTATCGCTTTTGATTATGTTTGGATATTCAAACCTTTTCTTTACTGCTTTTTGCCAACTTTGGTCGGACGTTCACACCTTCTTGCAGCCGAACACCTCCGCTTCCGCTTTTGATGGTATATATTCTGGTATTCGAACCTTTTCTTACCAGCTTTTTACAAACGATGGTTGGACTTTCACACCTTCTTGTAGCCGAACCACTCCGCTCCCGCTATTGATTGTGTACAGTCGGGTATTTTAACCTTTTCTTACCCGCTTTTTACCAACTATGGTCGGACATTCACACCGTCTTACAGCGGAACATCTCCGCTCCCGCTTTTGATGGTGTATAGTCAAGCATTTGAACCTGTTCTTACCCGCTTTTTACAAACTATGGTCGGACATTCAAACCTTCTTGTAGCCGAAAACCTCTGCTCCCTCTTTTGATTATACATTGCCGGGCATTCGCACCTTATCTTACCCGCTTTTTACAAACTATAGTCAGACATTCACACCTTGGTGCTGAACCACCTCAGCTCCCTGTTTTGATCATGTATGGTCTGGCAATACTACCTTTTCTTACCCGTTTGTGAGTAATTATGGCTGGACATTCACACCTACTTGCAGTCGAACAGCTCTGCTCCCCCTATTGATTGTGTACAGTCGGGTATTTTAACCTTTTCTTACCCACTTTTTACCAACTATGGTCGGACATTCACACCTTCTTACAGCGGAACACCTCCGCTCCCTCTTTTGATGGTGTATGTTTGGGCATTCGAACCTTTTCTTACCCGCTTTTTACAAACTATGCTCGGACATTCAAACCTTCTTGTAGCCGAACACATCCACTCCTTCTTTTGATGATGTATGCTTGGGCATTCAAACCTACTTTTTGCCCGCTTTTCATTAATTTTGGGTGGACATTCACACCTTGTCACAGCCAAACACCTCCGCTCCCTGTTTTGATCATGTATGGTTGGACATTCGCACCTTGTCTCACCCGCTTTTTGCAAACTATGGTCGGCTGTTCACAGCTTCCTCTCCACCATACTTGTATGGTGGGATGTTCACACCCAGTTGCATCCGAAGACCTCCGCCCCCACTTTTGTTGATATTTAGTTGGTCATTCGCAGCTTACCCGCTTTTGGCAAACTATGGCCTTCTTGCAGCCAAACACCTCTGATCTCGCTTTTGATAATGTAAGGTTGGGCATTCAGACCTTGCTTCACCTGCTTTTCACCAAATATAGTCGGACATTCACACCTTCTTGCAGCCGAACATTTCCGCTCCATCTTTTAGTGTTCTATCACACCTTTTTTTCACCAAATTTTATAGATTATGGTTGGAAATTCTCAACCACTCTCATCCGAAGACCTCTCCTCCCGCTTTTGTTAATATATTTGAACTTTAGTCGGACATTCACACCTTCTTGCAGCTGAACCACCTCCGCTCCCTGTTTTGATCATGTATGGTCTGGCAATACTACCTTTTCTTACCCGTTTGTGAGTAATTATGGCTGGACATTCACACCTACTTGCAGCCGAACACCACCTCTCTCGCTTTTGATGATGTATGGACCGGCATTCTTACCTTTTCTAACACATTTTTCAGAAATTACGGTCGGAGATTCACACCTACTCACAGCCGAACAACTCCGCTCCCGCATTTCATGGTGTGCAGTCGGACATTCTCACCCTTTCTCATCAGCTTTTTGCAAATTATGATCTGACATTCACACCTACTTGCAGTCGAAAAGCTATGCTCCCGCTTTTGATTATGTTTGGTTGGATATTCAAACCTTTTCTTAACTGCTTTTTACAAACTTTGGTTGGACGTTCACACCTTCTTGTAGCCGAACACATCCACTCCTGCTTTTGATGATGTATGGTTGGGCATTCGCACCTTTTTTTTACCCATTTGTCAGGAATAATGGGTGGACATTCACACCTTGCAGCTGAACACCTCCTCTCCCACTTATGATCATGTGCGGTTTGATTTTCGAAAATTTTCTTTCATGTTTTCTAGCAATTATTGATGGACATTTAGACCTTCTTGCAGCTGAACACCTCCGCTCCTGCTTTTGATTATACCTTGTCAGGCATTCGCACCATGTCTTACCCGCTTTTTACAAACTTTAGTCGAACATTTACACCTTTTTGCAGCCGAACACCACCTCTCTCGCTTTTGATGATGTATGGTCCGGCATTCTTTCCTTTTCTAACACATTTTTCAGCAATTATGGTCGGACATTCACACCTACTCAGAGCCGAACACCTCCGCTCCCGCATTTGATGGTGTATAGTCGGGCATCTTCTCACCCTTTCTCATCAGCTTTTTGCAAATTATGATCTGACATTCACACCTGCTTTTGATAATGTATGGTTGGGCATTCGCACCTTTTTTTTACCCATTTTTCAGGAATTATGGGTGGACATTCACACCTTCTTGCAGCTGAACACCTCCTCTCCTTCTTATGATCATGTGCGGATGATATTCGAAAATTTTCTTTCATGTTTTAAAGCAATTATTGATGGACATTCAGACCTTCTTGCAGCTGAACCACTCTGCTCCCGCTTTTGATGGTGTATAGTCTGGCTTTCGAGCCTT
Source organism: Leuresthes tenuis (assembly GCF_036924035.1). Taxonomy (NCBI): domain Eukaryota; kingdom Metazoa; phylum Chordata; class Actinopteri; order Atheriniformes; family Atherinopsidae; genus Leuresthes; species Leuresthes tenuis. The sequence goes on from NW_027325362.1 coordinate 26,156,980, forward strand.
TCCTTCCCGGTTTTTACAAATTATGGTTGGACATTCAGACCTTCTTGCAGCCGAACACCTCCGCTCCCTCTTTTGATCATACATTTTCGGGCATTCGCACCTTTTCTTACCCGCTTTTTACAAACCCTGGTTGGACTTTCACACCTTTTAGTAGCCGAACAACTCCGCACCCGCTACTGATTGTGTACAGTCGGGTATTTTAACCTTTTCTTACCCGTTTTTTACCAACTATGGTCGGACATTCACACCTTCTTACAGCGGAACACCTCCGCTCCCTCCTTTGATGGTGTATGTTCGGGCATTCGAACCTTTTCTTACCCGCTTTTTACAAACTATGGTCAGACGTTCAAACCTTCTTGTAGCCGAACATATCCACTCCTGCTTTTGATGATGTATGGTTGGGCATTCGAACCTACTTGTTGCCCGCTTTTCATTAATTATGGGTGGACATTCACACCTTGTCACAGCCAAACACCTCCGCTCCCTGTTTTGATCATGTATGGTTTGACATTCGCACCTTTGCTTACCCTCTTTTTATACTGATTGCTCAAGATTAAGTTGTTCTTCCTCAAACTACAAAATTTTTTTAATTGTTGAAACTTGATTTGAAGTGGATAAATAAGGAAGACAAACAGTTTTAAGTCAGGCTGATAGCAATTAATTTTATAGCAAAATCTGTATTTCGTCATTTGTCGAGAGATGCTTATTGCTGAAGAAGTTCTTTCTCATTCTACAAAGTACAACGTTGTTTATCATTGAAACTTGATTAGACATGAATAAATATGAAGGACAAAGCAGTCTTAACATGGTTTGAGTTAAGGAATTCGTTTTATAGGAGAATCCGAATTCGTGTATAACTCGTAAAATAGAGCTTATTTTCGGATTCCTGAAGAATGAGTCTGGTTCTTTCTCATAATACAAAGTTTGTTGTTTATTGTTGAAACTTCATCAGACCGTTAGATATAGTCGGACTCACCTCGACGCACGGCTTGGGATCTGGAACCAGTACTCTTGAGAGGGGTTGGACTCTCTTCCACTCTGGAGTTGCCCGTGGTGAGAGGCGCAGAGCAGGTGTGGGCATACTTATTGCCCCCCGGCTGTGTGCCAGTACATTGGGGTTTACCCCAGTGAACGAGAGGGTAGCCTCCCTTCGCCTTTGGGTGGGGGGACGAGTCCTCACTGTTGTTTGTGCCTATGCGCCAAACAGCAGTTCAGAGTACCTACCCTTTTTGGAGTCTCTGGGAGAGGCACTGGAGAATGCTCCTACCGGAGACTCCCTCATTCTGCTGGGGGACTTCAATGCTCACGTGGGCAATGACAGTGAGACCTGGAGGGGTGTGATTGGGAGGAACGGCCCCCCCGATCTGAATCAGAGTGGTGTTATGTTGTTGGACTTCTGTGCCAGTCATAGACTGTCCATAACGAACACCATGTTCAGGCATAAGGGTGTCCATATGTGCACTTGGCACCAGGACACCCTTGGCCGCAGTTCGATGATCGACTTTGTGGTTGTATCATCGGACTTGCGGCCGTATGTCCTGGACACTCGGGTGAAGAGAGGGGCGGAGCTGTCAACTGATCACCACCTGGTGGTGAGTTGACTCCGCTGGTGGGGGAGGATGCCGATCAGACCTGGCAGGCCCAAACGTATTGTGAGGGTCTGCTGGGAGCGTTTGTCAGAATCCCCCGTCAGAAGGAGCTTTAACTCCCACCTCCGGCAGAGCTTCAACCATATTTGAGGTGGGGGATATTGAGTCCGAATGGGCCATGTTCCGTGACTAAATTGCCGAGGCAGCTGGTCGGAGTTGTGGCCGTAAGGTGGTCGGTGCCTGTCGTGGCGGCAACCCTCGAACCTGCTGGTGGACACCAGTGGTGAGGGAAGCCGTCAAGCTGAAGAAGGAGTCCTATCGGGCCTTTTTGGCCAGTGGGACCCTGGAAGAAGCTGATAGGTACCGACGGGCCAGACGGGCCACGGCTTCGGCGGTTGCTGAGGCAAAAACTCGGGCCTGGGAGGAGTTCGGTGAGACCATGGAGAACGATTTCCGGACGGCCTCGAAAAGATTCTGGTCCACCATCCGGCGTCTCGGGGGGGGGAAGCGGCTCACAGTCAACACTGTTTACAGTGGGGACGGGGCTTTGCTGACCTCAACTAGGGATGTTGTGAGTCGGTGGGGGGAGTACTTCGAGGAACTCCTCAATCCTACCAACACGTGCTCGGAAGAGGCAGAGTCGGAGAGCTCGGAGACGGGGCCTCCCATTTCTGGGGCTGAGGTTGCCGAGGTGGTTAAAAAGCTCCTCGGTGGCAAGGCCCCGGGGGTGGATGAGGTCCGTCCTGAGTTTCTCAAGGCTCTGGATGTTGTAGGGCTGTCTTGGCTGACACGCCTCTGCAGTATCGCGTTGACATCGGGGACAGTGCCTCTGGACTGGCAGATTGGGGTGGTGGTCCCCCTCTTTAAAAAGGGGGACCGGAGGGTGTGTTCCAACTATAGGGGTATCACACTCCTCAGCCTCCCTGGTAAGGTCTATTCGGGGGTATTGGAGAGGAGGATCCGTCGGATAATCGAGCCTCGGATTCAGGAGATGCAGTGTGGCTTTCGTCCTGGCCGTGGAACAGTGGACCAGCTCTATACCCTCGGCAGGATCCTGGAGGGTGCATGGGAGTTCGCCCAACCAGTCTACATGTGTTTTGTGGACTTGGAGAAAGCGTTCGACCGTGTCCCTTGTGGAGTCCTGTGGGGGGTGCTCCGGGAATATGGAGTGCCGGACCCCTTGATAGGGGCCGTTCGGTCTCTGTATGACCGGTGCCAGAGTTTGGTCCGCATTGCCGGCAGTAAGTCGGATACGTTTCCGGTGAGAGTTTGACTCCGTCAGGGCTTCCCTTTGTCACCGATTCTGTTCCTAACTTTTATGGACAGAATTTCTAGGCGGAGCCAGGGCGTTGAGGGTGTCCCATTTGGCGACCTCAGAATCGGGTCTCTGCTTTTTGCAGATGATGTGGTTCTGTTAGCGTCGTCAGGCCGTGACCTTCAGCTCTCACTGGAGTGATTCGCAGCCGAGTGTGAAGCGGCTGGGATGAGAATCAGCACCTCCAAATCCGAGACTATGGTTCTCAGCTGGAAAAGGGTGGAATGCTCTCTCCGGGTCGGGAATGAGATCCTTCCCCAAGAGGAGGAGTTCAAGTATCTCGGGGTCTTGTTCACGAGTGACGGACGAATGGAGCGGGAGATTGACGGGCGGATCGGTGCGGCGCCTGCAGTGTTGCAGGCTCTGCACCGACCCGTCGTTGTGAAGAGGGAGCTGAGCCAGAAGGCGAAGCTCTCTACTTACTGGTCAATCTACGTTCCCATCCTCACCTATGGTCACGAGTTGTGGGTAGTGACCGAAAGAACAAGATCGCGAATACAAGCGGCCGAAATGGGTTTCCTCCGCAGGGTGTCTGGGCTCTCCCTTAGAGATAGGGTGAGAAGCTCAGTCATCCGGGAGGGGCTCGGAGTAGAACCGCTGCTCCTCCGCATTGAGAGGAGTCAGATGAGGTGGCTCGGGCATCTGGTTAGGATACCCCCTGGGCGCCTCCCTGGGGAGGTGTTCCGGGCACGTCCCACTGGGAGGAGACCCCGGGGGAGACCCAGGACACGTTGGAGAGACTATGTCTCTCGGCTGGCCTGGGAACGCCTCGGGGTCCCCCCGGAAGAGCTGGAGGAAGTGGCCGGGGACAGAGACGTCTGGGTTTCTCTGCTCAAGCTGCTGCCCCCGCGACCCGACCCCCGGATAAGCGGCAGATGATGGATGGATGGATGGATATATCCTCCACCAACCAGACTTACAACCCCCGACTAGGGTAGCAGAATTTCTAAGCATCTGTACCCCAAAACTACTATCAAAAATATATAAATTATTGTCTAAGATAGATGACACAATGTCTCTTCCATCCTCAAAATGGGAGGCAGATTTATCCATCAGTTCTGGTCATAGCTTCTAACCACAAATATGTTTGAACACCTTCATAAAGACTCGAAATCCTAATTTACAGCTCATACAATACAAAATCCTTCATAGAACACACTATACAGGACAAAGGATGTTCAGGATGGGTCTAACACACTCAAACATCTGCTCACATTGCACAGATAACACACCTGATGATTATGCACACGCTTTGTGGTTTTTCTGCGCCTGTCCAGAAGTTCTGGCTTGAAGTCTGTGAGGACCTATCAACATGGCTAAAGTGTAGCATCCCTGCATGCCCCACACTGTGCATACTGGGTGACTTAGACAACATCAACATGGAAATTAACTCAGCACACATGGTTGTCACAGTGTTATGTATCGCAAAGAAAACTATTCTCATGAACTGGAAAGCGAAGAACAATCTGTGTATTAACCAGTTTAGAAATTTTCTTTTAGATTATATTAGCATGGAAACAATGTCTGCCTCCTCAAAACATCAATTGGCTGAATTTCATTCTCTCTGGTCCCCTCTGATTAGTTTTATCACATAGTGGTGGTGGTGGGTTGCTGGGTGATGGTGGGTCTCAGGCCCGGGCTGCTGCGACTGGTGTGACCGGGTGGTTTGTTTGTTTGTTTTTTGATGTTGTTTGTTTGTTTTTTGTAGAGGTCCTCCTGGGTGGGGTTGGGTTGAGTGGGGTGGGGCGGGATGGGTACCTTCTGGGGGTACAGTAGCTCCCAGAATATGGTAGCTGCAGCCTCGAGCCTGGTGGACATCAGGCCCTCCTGCCCATTGTTGGCTCCCAGGTAGCGGGGATGCCTATTGCAGCCAGTCCCTGGCTGCCCTCTCTGGGGGAGAGTAGCTCCCCCGGTATATATCCCCATACCCCTCTCCCTTCTGGCTCCTGTACACAGCACACACTCACACATGAAGGGTTTTGGGGGCGTGTGTGTTCGGTGGGGTGTAGTGGATGGGGCCACGTAGGTGGTCCCCTTTGGTTGCACTCTGCAGTTCCCTGCCCGTGTTTTAATTACACCTTAGACATTACTACTTATCAAACACACTCACACACACACATTAGGTCTTGGGGGGTGGTTACACTGAGTGGCATCTGGTGGGCGGGGCTCCATGGGTATGTAGGCTGCCCAGAGTGCCGCGCTCCCAGTTCTACAAGTTTGGCTGCCCCTCAATTTTAATTGCTCACTATTAGAAAATATTGAAGAGCCAGAAGGGTGAGGGGAGGGGTCTTCTTCGCACACCCCTGCTTCCTGGTGTCTGCTCGGGGCAGGAGGGGCCAGGAGGATTAATTAATTGTTCTGCTGGTTCGGGGTCTGTGGTGGCTGGGGGGTTGCTGGCCTCCTGGTGTGCCCACTGCACTACACCCCAGCAGAGTCGAGGGAGGTAGGATATGTGGATGTGTGGATGTATGGGACGTGAAAGTGTGTGTGGTAATGATTGGGCCTGGATCTGGGACTTGCTGTCGCCTGGCCTGCCTGTGTTTCTCCCGATGGGGCATCAGCGTTGCCTCTCCCCACTGCTCGCGACTTCACCCACCTGTGGGCACGTCTTGACTCCCAGGGCACTTGGCCAGGGGCGCTGGGGCAGGCGCTGACCCACTTTGTGGCTGTCTGGGGCGCTTGGCCCTCCTGGGTATTGGGTGGGGCCTCTGCCGGGGGGTTTGGGGCCGCTCGGGCTCCTGGGGCCCAGGTCCAGTGCATGGCCCATGTCTGGGCGGCTGGGGCCTGGCGGGGTCGGTGGGCTGTTACCCCTGGTTCCCGGAGTGCCTCTGCCCTATGCTTATGGGGGCTCTTTCCGGGGGCTTCCTCTGCAGTCTTCTGGGTGGATGCGTGGTTGCCCCTGCGGTGGGCTGCCTGGGTTCTGTGCTCTGTGGGGGCTGCTGGTGGCCTGGGTCTTGTGGCCCTCTCTGCCTGCTTCTGATTGCTTGGGGGGGGGGCTGTGGATTGTGGCCCTGTACGCTTATACACTCATAACTAAGCACGGTTATCATGTAGGTCCTGTGCCATGGGTGTTGCATGTTCTCACACACACACACACACACACATTCATTAGTCCAGTAGCATGGTCACTAAGCAGTTGATGTATTATCATGTCGTCTCAGGTCATCTATATACACAGCTGTGTTGTATGCGATTGCCGCTTCTTGTGCTTGTTTTTGTTTGTTTGTGTGTTTGTTTTTTCTCTGCTTGTCTGCTTTCAGGTGCTCCTGGTGGCGCTAAGGCTGGATTCCCCTCATAGGCCATGGATTGTTGTCTGTTTTATTTTTTACAGGTGTAGCAGCTGGTTGTCTGGTTTTTGTTTCTATTTTTGTTCTGTTTCCTCTTCTTTCCTCTTCTTCTTTCCTTGTCCCCCGGTCCGGTTCAGTTCAGTTCATGTCATATATTGTAAACAGAAATAAATAAATGGGCATCAAGGGGAGCTTTACATTTATAAAACTTCCCTTGGCAAAGCAAATCTGTTTGGCATCAAAGGTATTCAGACTACAATTCTTCTGACATAATGCTGAACAGGACAAGGGGAAAAAAAAAAAAGTAAAGAAGACAGTTCTGCCGAAAGTCAGGGACTAGACCTGTTCTAAGTTCTATACTTTTTAAAAGGGGCATGTTTATCAACTATGGAATTAGAAGATTTACAAAAATGGTCAAGTGCTAGATCTTCATCTGAGATTTTAACAGTGTCATATAACTATTCAACAGATCAGTTAAAAAAAAGCCTGCTCATGGAGATGTTTCAGGATCTGGATACCAAGCGTGGACCTAATGTTTTCATTTTTGCAATTCTGATACAGGCTATTGAGCAGTGATAACTAACACCAAGTTCAGATACTGCGGATATTCTACCTTTGATTTGTTAAGATTGAGCCAATCAGGGACAACCTTGAAGGATCTCTTTGGTTTTGTAGGATCAGTAATTACCTGAGAAAGGTTGATATTGGTACACACCTTTTTTAAATGATCAGAGGCAGAGTTCAACTTGTTTAAATTAAAATTGCCACACAGAGATTGGGTTTAGGCCACATGCACATAGAATGACATCAACAAATATAAGAAATATTAAACATTTACACATAGATTTTTGAATACATGTAGAGGAATGATACTTTGAAATGTGCTCATTGCGGAGTTATGATCAGTTGAGTAATGAAGGTTGAACTATTCTGGGAAAGAGGTTCTATTCCCAGCATCATGATGGACACTCCTGATATAGAAGGTTTCGCTAACGCATTGGAATTGTTTTACTATTTTCATATGCATGTGCAATGAAGAATTGCTTGCTGCTGATAAATGCAAAGAAGAACAGCTTACACATAGATGCTCACATATAGGTTGCTGAATGCAATGAAGACCTGCTTATCCAGTAAAGTTCAATGTCAATGTGTAATATTCAATTAGGATTTGCAAAACAGTGAAGTTAAACAATGAATGGGTCCATAGTCGGTATGAGAAGACTACAGGAATATTTACCTGGGTGTACGTTCAAACAGAGATGAGAAAATCGCGATAAATAATTGTTTGTTTGTTTGTTAGTATGTATATGAATGTTACGTGTATAAACTGTGTTGACTTATAGTTACTCAGTAGTGTCTCAGTGAAACAACCGACGGGGGATGCCTTGCGGTGACAACAAAAGCAGTGTTTTACTGATCAGTCAAGTTGCTCCAGTGTACTCCATACAAACTGGTTGGCTACTGAAGGGATAGAAAATGGGGAATACTTGTTTTAAAGCACACAAGGAATTAGATGGGAAAAATACATGTTTTAACGGGACCTAGACAATATTAAATACTCAGACAGATGGGAGAAGAAGTGTAGTTTTGTAGGAAATCACAAAATTATTACATAGAATTAGTTAAATCAATTGAAGAATGCCTTTCTGAAGAGCTGTTTACCACAGATGAGCAGCTTTGCGACCAAGCACAATGTAGATCGCTTTACTGACAAAATGATCAAATTTAATGGATTGGTTTAGACATGCATAACAGCATTTTAAGAACAAAGAGAGAAACAAAAAGGGACAACGCTTCATGGTGGAAGGTGATGTATAAATAAAAGTGTATATGATGAAGGGGGTGGCAACACCCATTCCGAAATCCCGCCATTCCGACATCCCGCTATTCCGACATCCCACCATTCCGACATACCACCATTCCGACATACCACTATTCCGACATGCAAACGTCCCACCATTCCGACGTTCAAATGTCCCACCATTCCGACAAGGCTTTCTGTATAAGGAAATGTGTGTTACTCAACAGGTGAGTCCCTTCTTTCTGTTCATGCAATTTATATGTTTAACACATGTTTATAGACAAGCGTTATTAAAAACACAAAGTCTCGGCAACTGGAGGAGGAGAAGCAGTCTGCGGTGGTTTTCAATCACACACGCCAATGCCACTTGTTTCAACTTCCGAAAATTTAATCCAGGAAAAAAAGGCTTACAAACATGGACCAAAATGGCTCCATAACACGCACAAGAATCCAAAAGAAACGAAAATTAACTAAAAGAAAGCAAATAAACAGTATGAAGTGGTCAAAATTGGTTTTACGCATGCCTATGTGCGTCTGGCACATGCGTCTTCGGGCTCTCCCACATTGGTTTGTGGATGAAAGCTATATGTTCAGCTGTAATGTCATGTAAAAACAATCTCTACATGACATTTACTCCCAGGTGTGACCAGTTACGTCCTTAAGATATCAACAGGCTGTATAAAGCCTTGCGCAACGGCTGTGTGTTTGTGCCAAATGCGCAAAGCCCATCCGCGCTTCCCAAAATTGGAGCGAGTACTCATAAATCACGTGAATAACATGAATAAACGTTTTTACTGCATTTTGTTGTGTTTTATACGTTCTATGCTGTCATTTCTCTCTTCTCCTATTGGCAAGGCAAGGCAGAGTGCTCGCAACTGTGTCCTGTGCCGTAGCCGTGATATCTGTGCAATTATTACTTTTGCATATGATGACAGCGTGCAAAAGACGCATGGGCTCTGTGGAGAGCTCCGCTCCAGCTGGCTGCTGTGACAGCTCACTGACAATGTATTTCTGCTTAATCAGTTTCAGTCTCGCCAGAGTTACATTAATATCTGTATTTTTATATTTGAAATTCAGGGGATTTTGATAATAGATTATTAAAGTTTGTTTGCGAGGCTGTGGCCTCTGCATGTGCAGAGCTTGTGCGCCAAACTTTAGGGCGTATTTGCGCCGGCATATCATTAGTGCAAAATGTTTTGGGTAAAAAATAGGCTATTAAAAGGAACTGTCGGAATGGCGGTATGTTAAAAAAAAAAAAAACATACCGCCATTCCGACCATAGGAGGAAAAAAGTGTCGGAATGGTGGGACGTTTGATAAAAAATTAAGTGTCGCCATTCCGACAATTGGAAACCCATGTCGGAATGGCGAGATGTCGGAATGGCAGCATGTAACCATGATGAAGGAGAGACCATTTGAGCAGCACAGCCATTTCGCAGCACAGGGACAGCAGTCCAAGTTACAGGATCTCCCACGTGGTATCACCTGTCACATTGTGTCAAGGCATCAAAAGAAGAAAAAATCACCAAACTCAAGGACAAAAAGATGAAGACGCCGGTGAACGAAGAGAGAGCACTGACAAACCAGAAATACAAAAGGATTCTCGATATCAAGATCCAGAAGAAGAGGCTAACAATGCCACGAACACTTACGATGCTGGGAATGATGCCAGCAATGAACAGAGAAGAAGATTCAGTGTCATCAATCTGCATTACGTGCCTCTAATGAGGGGGTGAATATAGAATCCTCAACGATTACAACGTCTCTGGGAACTGTGACAAAAACAAGGTTTAAACCATTTTGATATATATTGTAACCTATTGGCTAAGGAATAGTGCTGAAAATGAGGTAAATCTAATCCACCATTGTCCTTGGTCTTCTGTAGGGTTTTTAAACTAATACGTGGTGGTTTGTTTTTCCACAGAAATTTGGAGATGCATGAATCTAGTTACTTAAACCAAGTAGCGGATGGTTTTATGGGGATCATTGAGAACAAATAGTTAACTTTTGGTAGTATCATCATTTTAATGGATGTAATTCTCCCCATAAGTGATATAGGTAAGGACTTCCAACGAGAGAGATCGTCCTCTACTGTCTTCAATAATTGCACATAATTTAGCTTTGTTAGCTCTGAGAGCCTGGAGGAAATGTTTATGCCTAAATATCTAATATTTCCTGACTGTAAAGTGATCGCAGGTATATTATGGACCCTACAGTTAATGGGCAGAACTGTGGTCTTAGACCAGTTGATAGAGTAGTCAGAAAGTGTTGAGAATTTATTTATGAGTGTGATCGTGTGAGTGAGAGACGTCTGTGAGTTCTGAAGGAAAAGTAATACATCATCAGCATAAAGACTTATTTTATGCTCAATATTTTGGGATTAATTACTCACAAACGGGTAAGAAAAGGTAGTATTTCCAGACCATACATGATCAAAACAGGGAGCGGAGGTCGTTCAGCTGCAAGAAGGTGTGAATGTCCAACTAAAGTTTATAAAAAGCGAGTAAGACAAGGTGCGAATGCCCGACAATGCATGATCAAAAGAGGGAGCGGAGGTTTTCGGCTGCAAGAAGGTCTGAATAATTCCTGAAAAATGGGTAAAAAAAGGGTGCGAATGCCAAACCATACATCATCAAAAGCAGGAGTGGATGTGTTCGGCTAGAAGAAGGTTTGAATGTCCGACCATAGTTTGTAAAAAGCCGGTAAGAAAAGGTTCGAATGCCCAAACATAGACCATCAAAAGAGGGAGCGGAGGTGTTCCGCTGTAAGAAGGTGTAAATGTCCAACCATAGTTGGTAAAAAGCGGGTAAGAAAAGGTTAAACTACCCGACTGTACACAATCAATAGCGGGAGCGGAGTTGTTCGGCTACAAGAAGGTGTGAAAGTCCGACCACGGTTTGTAAAAAGCGGGTAAGAAAAGGTTCGAATGCCCGAATATATACCATCAAAAGCGGAAGCGGAGGTGTTCGGCTGCAAGAAGGTGTGAACGTCCGACCAAAGTTTGTAAAAAGCAGTTAAGAAAAGGTTCGAATATCCAACCAAACATAATCAAAAGCGGGAGCAGAGCTGTTCGACTGCAAGTAGGTGTGAATGTCAGATCATAATTTGCAAAAAGCTGATGAGAAAGGGTGAGAATGCCCGGCTATACACCATCAAATGCGGGAGCGGAAGTGTTCGGCTGTGAGTAGGTGTGAATGTCCGACCATAATTGCTGAAAAATGTGTTAGAAGAGACTAGAATGCCGGACAATACATCATCAAAAGCGGGAGAGGTGGTGTTCGGCTGCAAGTAGGTGTGAATGTCCAGCCACAATTACTAACAAATGGGTAAGAAAAGGTAGTATTGCCAGACCATACATGATCAAAAGAGGGAGCAGAGGTGTTCAGCTGCAAGAAGGTCTGAATGTCCACCAATAATTACTGAAAAATGGGTAAGAAAAGGTGCGAATGCCCAACCATACATCATCAAAAGCAGGAGTGGATGTGTTCGGCTACAAGAAGGTTTGAATGTCCGACCAAAGTTTGTAAAAAGCAGGTAAGAAAAGGTGAAAATACCCGACTGCACACAATCAAAAGAGGGAGCGGAGTTGTTCAGCAACAAAGAGTGAAAGTCTGACCATGGTTTGTAAAAAGTGGGTAAGAAAAGGTTTGTATGCCCGAATATACAACATCAAAAGCGGAAGCGGAGGTGTTCGGCTGCTTGAAAGTTTGAACGTCCTACCAAAGTTTGTAAAAAGCAGTTAAGAAAAGTTTCGAATATCCAACCAAACATAATCAAAAGCGGGAGCAGAGCATTTCAACTGCAAGTAGGTGTGAATGTCAGATAATAATTTGCAAAAAGCTGATGAGAAAGGGTGAGAATGCCCGACTATACACCATCAAATGCGGGAGCGGAGTTGTTCGGCTGTGAGTAGGTGTGAATCTCCGAGCATATTTTGTAAAAAGGGGGTAAGAATAGATTCGAATGCCCGAACATACACTATCAAAAGAGGGAGCGGAGGTGTTCCGCTGTAAGAAGGTGTGAATGTCCGACAATAGTTGGTAAAAAAACGTATAAGAAAAGGTTAAAATACCCGACTGTACACAATCAAAAGAGGGAGCGGAGGTTTTCGGCTACAAGAAGGTTTAAATGTCCGACCATAGTTTGTAAAAAGCGGGTAAGAAAAGGTTCAAATGCCTGACTATACACCATCAAAAGCGGGAGCGGAGGTGTTCCGCTGTAAGACGGTGTGAATGTCCGACCATAGTTGGTAAAAAGCGGGTAAGAAAAGGTTAAAATACCTGACTGTACACAATCAATAGCGGGAGCGGAGTGGTTCGGCTACAAGAAGGTGTGAAAGTTCAACCATGGTTTGTAAAAAGCTGCTAAGAAAAGGTTCGAATTCCCGAATATATACCATCAAAAGCGGAAGCGGAGGTGTTCGGCTGCAAGAAGGTGTGAACGTCCGACCAAAGTTTGTAAAAAGCAGTTAAGAAAAGTTTCGAATATCCAACTAAACATAATCAAAAGCGGGAGCAGAGCTTTTCGACTGCAAGTAGGTGTGAATGTCCAGCCATAATTACTCACAAACGGGTAAGAAAAGGTAGTATTGCCAGACCATACATGATCAAAACAGGGAGCTGAGGTTGTTCAGCTGCAAGGTGTGAATGTCTGACTATAGTTTGTAAAAAGCGGGTAAGATAAGGTGCGAATGCCCAACATTGTATAATCAAAAGAGAGAGCAGAGGTTTTCGGCTACAAGAAGGTTTGAATGTCCGACCATAGTTTGTAAAAAGCGGGTAAGAAAAGGTTCAAATGCCTGACTATACACCATCAAAAGCACGGAGCGGAGGTGTTCCGCTGTAAGACGGTGTGAATGTCCGACCATAGTTGGTAAAAAGTGGGTAAGAAAAGGTTAAAATACCCGACTGTACACAATCAATAGGGGGAGCGGAGTTGTTCGGCTACAAGAAGGTGTGAAAGTCCAACCATCGTTTGTAAAAAGCTGGTAAGAAAAGGTTCGAATGCACGAATATATACCATCAAAAGCGGAAGCGGAGGTGTTCGGCTGCAAGAAGGTGTGAACGTCCAACCAAATTTGGCAAAAAGCAGTAAAGAAAAGGTTCGAATATCCAAACATAATTAAAAGCGAGAGAGATTGTGTTCAGCTGCAAGTAGGTGTGAATATCCAGCCATAATTACTCACAAACGGGTAAGAAAATGTAGTATTGCTTGACCATACATGATCAAAACAGGGAGCGGAGGTGGTTTAGCTGCAAAAAGGGGTGAATGTCCAACTAAAGTTCAAATATATTAACAAAAGCGGGAGGAGAGGTCTTCGGATTAGAGTGGTTGAGAATTTCCAACCATAATCTATAAAATGCGGTGAAAAAAAAGGTGTTATAGAACACTAAAAGGTGGAGCGGAAGTGTTCGGCTGCAAGAAGGTGTGAATGTCCGACTATATTTGGTGAAAAGCAGGTGAAGCAAGGTCTGAATGCCCAACCTTACATCATCAAAAGCGAGATCAGAGGTGTTTGGCTGCATGAAGGCCATAGTTTGCCAAAAGCGGGTAAGCTGCGAATGACCGACTAAATATCAGCAAAAGGTCTTCGGATGCAAGTGGGTGTGAATATCCCACCATACAAGTATGGTGGAGAGGAAGCTGTGAACAGCCGACCATAGTTGGCAAAAAGCGGGTGAGAAAAGGTGCGAATGTCCAACCATACATGATCAAAACAGGGAGCGGAGGTGTTTGGCTGTGACAAGGTGTGAATGTCCACCCAAAATTAATGAAAAGCGGGCAACAAGTAGGTTTGAATGCCCAACCATACATCATCAAAAGCAGGAGTGGATGTGTTCGGCTACAAGGTTTGAATGTCCGAGCATAGTTTGTAAAAAGCGGGTAAGAAAAGGTTCGAATGCCCAAACATACACCATCAAAAGAGGGAGCGGAGGTATTCCGCTGTAAGAAGGTGTGAATGTCCGACCATAGTTGGTAAAAAGTGGGTAAGAAAAGGTTAAAATACCCGACTGTACACAATCAATAGCGTGAGCGGATGTGTTTGGCTACAAGAATGTGTGACAGTCCGACCATGGTTTGTAAAAAACGGGTAAGAAAAGGTGCGAATGCCCGACAATGTATGATCAAAAGAGGGAGCGGAGGTTTTCGGCTACAAGAAGGTTTGAATGTCCGACCATAGTTTGTAAAAAGCTGCTAAGAAAAGGTTTGAATGCCTGAATATATACCATCAAAAGCGGAAGCGGAGGTGTTCGGCTACAAGAAGGTGTGAAAGTTCAACCATGGTTTGTAAAAAGCTAGTAAGAAAAGGTTCGAATGCCCGAATATATACCATCAAAAGCGGAAGCGGAGGTGTTCGGCTGCAAGAAGGTGTGAACGTCCGACCATGGTTTGTAAAAAGCTGCTAAGAAAAGGTTCGAATGCCCGAATATATACCATCAAAAGCGGGAGCAGAGCTGTTCGACTGCAAGTAGGTGTGAATATCCAGCCATAATTACTCACAAACGGGTAAGAAAAGGTAGTATTGCCAGACCATACATGATCAAAACAGGGAGCTGAGGTGGTTCAGCTGCAAGGTGTGAATGTCTGACTATAGTTTGTAAAAAGCGGGTAAGACAAGGTGCGAATGCCCGACAATGTATGATCAAAAGAGGGAGTGGAGGTCTTCGGCTGCAAGGTCTGAATGTCCAACCATAATTTCTAAAAACCGGGTTAGAAAAGGCTCGAAAGCCCGACTATACACAATCAAAAGCGGGAGCGGGAGGTTTTCAGCTGCAAATCCTTCACTCAAACCAAGTGAAAACTGCTTTGTCCTTCATATTTATCAATGTCTAGATTTACTTCAACAAAGAACAACATTGTATTTTGCAGTAGTAGAAAGAGCAACATTTGAAGGAACAGGAATCCGAGAATAAGTTTATTTTCATACGTTCTGCATGATTTGGGATTTTATGTATAAAATTAATTCCTTTACTCAAACTATGTTAAAACTGCTTTGTCCTTCATATTTATCAATGTCTAGATTGACTTCAACAAAGAACAACATTGTATTTTGCAGTAGAAGAAATAGCAACACTGAAGGATCAGGAATCCGAAAACAAGCTTATTTTCATACGTTCTGCTTGATTTGGGATTTTGCTATAAAATTAATTCCTTCACTCAAACAAAGTGGAAACTGCTTTGTCCTTCATATTTATCAATGTCTAGATTTACTTCAACAAAGAACAACATTGTATTTTGCAGTAGTAGAAAGAGCATTACTTGAAGGAACAGGAATCCGAGAATAAGCTTATTTTCATACGTTCTGCATGATTTGGGATTTTATGTATAAAATGAATTCCTTTACTCAAACTATGTTAAAACTGCTTTGTCCTTCATATTTATCAATGTCTAGATTGACTTCAACAAAGAACAACATTGTATTTTGCAGTAGAAGAAATAGCAACACTGAAGGATCAGGAATCCGAAAACAAGCTTATTTTCATACGTTCTGCTTGATTTGGGATTTTGCTATAAAATTAATTCCTTCTCTCAAACAAAGTGGAAACTGCTTTGTCCTTCATATTTATCAATGTCTATATCGATTTCAACAAAGAACAAGGCTGTATTTTGCAGTATAGGAAAGAGCAACACTGGAGGATCAGGAATCCGAGAATAAGCTTACTTTCATGAGTCCTGCACGATTTCGGATTTTCCTATAAAATGAATTGCTTTGCTCAAACCAAGTTAAAATTGCTTTGTCCTTCATAGTTATCCATGTCTAAAATGTATCAAGCATAAAGTTCCTCATATTACCCTGAATGAGAAAGAAGCATCCCTTTGGTTGAGCAATACGTTCCTTTTGCGGAGTTATGCATGATTTCGGATTTTGCTATAAAATTCATTCCTTCACACCTTTTTTTTTCACCGCATTTTATAGATTATGGTTGGAAATTTCAACCACTCTAATCCGAAGACCTCTCCTCCCGCTTTTGTTAATATATTTGAACTTTAGTTGGACATTCACCCCTTTTTGCAGCTAAACCACCTCAGCTCCCTGTTTTGATCATGTATGGTCTGGCAATACTACATTTTCTTACCCGTTTGTGAGTAATTATGGCTGGATATTCACACCTACTTGCAGCTGAACACAATCTCTATCGCTTTTGATTATGTTTGGATATTCAAACCTTTTCTTTACTGCTTTTTGCCAACTTTGGTCGGACGTTCACACCTTCTTGCAGCCGAACACCTCCGCATCCGCTTTTGATGGTATGTATTCTGGCATTCGAACCTTTTCTTACCAGCTTTTTACAAACGATGGTTGGACTTTCACACCTTCTTGTAGCCGAACAACTCCGCTCCCGCTATTGATTGTGTACAGTCGGGTATTTTAACCTTTTCTTACCCGCTTTTTACCAACTATGGTCGGACATTCACACCGTCTTACAGCGGAACATCTCCGCTCCCGCTTTTGATGGTGTATAGTCAAGCATTTGAACCTGTTCTTACCCGCTTTTTACAAACTATGGTCGGACATTCAAACCTTCTTGTAGCCGAAAACCTCTGCTCCCTCTTTTGATTATACATTGCCGGGCATTCGCACCTTATCTTACCCGCTTTTTACAAACTATAGTCAGACATTCACACCTTGGTGCTGAACCACCTCAGCTCCCTGTTTTGATCATGTGTGGTCTGGCAATACTACCTTTTCTTACCCGTTTGTGAGTAATTATGGCTGGACATTCACACCTACTTGCAGTCGAACAGCTCTGCTCCCCCTATTGATTGTGTACAGTCGGGTATTTTAACCTTTTCTTACCCACTTTTTACCAACTGTGGTCGGACATTCACACCTTCTTACAGCGGAACACCTCCGCTCCCTCTTTTGATGGTGTATGTTTGGGCATTCGAACCTTTTCTTACCCGCTTTTTACAAACTATGCTCGGACATTCACACCTTCTTGCAGCTGAACCACCTCCGCTCCCTGTTTTGATCATGTATGGTCTGGCAATACTACCTTTTCTTACCCGTTTGTGAGTAATTATGGCTGGACATTCACACCTACTTGCAGCCGAACACCACCTCTCTCGCTTTTGATGATGTATGGACCGGCATTCTTACCTTTTCTAACACATTTTTCAGAAATTACGGTCGGAGATTCACACCTACTCACAGCCGAACAACTCCGCTCCCGCATTTCATGGTGTGCAGTCGGACATTCTCACCCTTTCTCATCAGCTTTTTGCAAATTATGATCTGACATTCACACCTACTTGCAGTCGAAAAGCTATGCTCCCGCTTTTGATTATGTTTGGTTGGATATTCAAACCTTTTCTTAACTGCTTTTTACAAACTTTGGTTGGACGTTCACACCTTCTTGTAGCCGAACACATCCACTCCTGCTTTTGATGATGTATGGTTGGGCATTCGAACCTACTTGTTGCCCGCTTTTCATTAATTATGGGTGGACATTCACACCTTGTCACAGCCAAACACCTCCGCTCCCTGTTTTGATCATGTATGGTTTGACATTCGCACCTTTGCTTACCCTCTTTTTATACTGATTGCTCAAGATTAAGTTGTTCTTCCTCAAACTACAAATTTTTTTTAATTGTTGAAACTTGATTTGAAGTGGATAAATAAGGAAGACAAACAGTTTTAAGTCAGGCTGATAGCAATTAATTTTATAGCAAAATCTGTATTTCGTCATTTGTCGAGAGATGCTTATTGCTGAAGAAGTTCTTTCTCATTCTACAAAGTACAACGTTGTTTATCATTGAAACTTGATTAGACATGAATAAATATGAAGGACAAAGCAGTCTTAACTTGGTTTGAGTTAAGGAATTCGTTTTATAGGAGAATCCGAATTCGTGTATAACTCGTAAAATAGAGCTTATTTTCGGATTCCTGAAGAATGAGTCTGGTTCTTTCTCATAATACAAAGTTTGTTGTTTATTGTTGAAACTTCATCAGACCGTTAGATATAGTCGGACTCACCTCGACGCACGGCTTGGGATCTGGAACCAGTACTCTTGAGAGGGGTTGGACTCTCTTCCACTCTGGAGTTGCCCGTGGTGAGAGGCGCAGAGCAGGTGTGGGCATACTTATTGCCCCCCGGCTGTGTGCCAGTACATTGGGGTTTACCCCAGTGAACGAGAGGGTAGCCTCCCTTCGCCTTTGGGTGGGGGGACGAGTCCTCACTGTTGTTTGTGCCTATGCGCCAAACAGCAGTTCAGAGTACCTACCCTTTTTGGAGTCTCTGGGGGAGGCACTGGAGAATGCTCCTACCGGAGACTCCCTCATTCTGCTGGGGGACTTCAATGCTCACGTGGGCAATGACAGTGAGACCTGGAGGGGTGTGATTGGGAGGAACGGCCCCCCCGATCTGAATCAGAGTGGTGTTATGTTGTTGGACTTCTGTGCCAGTCATAGACTGTCCATAACGAACACCATGTTCAGGCATAAGGGTGTCCATATGTGCACTTGGCACCAGGACACCCTTGGCCGCAGTTCGATGATCGACTTTGTGGTTGTATCATCGGACTTGCGGCCGTATGTCCTGGACACTCGGGTGAAGAGTGGGGCGGAGCTGTCAACTGATCACCACCTGGTGGTGAGTTGACTCCGCTGGTGGGGGAGGATGCCGATCAGACCTGGCAGGCCTAAACGTATTGTGAGGGTCTGCTGGGAGCGTTTGTCAGAATCCCCCGTCAGAAGGAGCTTTAACTCCCACCTCCGGCAGAGCTTCAACCATATTTGAGGTGGGGGATATTGAGTCCGAATGGGCCATGTTCCGTGACTAAATTGCCGAGGCAGCTGGTCGGAGTTGTGGCCGTAAGGTGGTCGGTGCCTGTCGTGGCGGCAACCCTCGAACCTGCTGGTGGACACCAGTGGTGAGGGAAGCCGTCAAGCTGAAGAAGGAGTCCTATCGGGCCTTTTTGGCCAGTGGGACCCTGGAAGAAGCTGATAGGTACCGACGGGCCAGACGGGCCACGGCTTCGGCGGTTGCTGAGGCAAAAACTCGGGCCTGGGAGGAGTTCGGTGAGACCATGGAGAACGATTTCCGGACGGCCTCGAAAAGATTCTGGTCCACCATCCGGCGTCTCGGGGGGGGGAAGCGGCTCACAGTCAACACTGTTTACAGTGGGGACGGGGCTTTGCTGACCTCAACTAGGGATGTTGTGAGTCGGTGGGGGGAGTACTTCGAGGAACTCCTCAATCCTACCAACACGTGCTCGGAAGAGGCAGAGTCGGAGAGCTCGGAGACGGGGCCTCCCATTTCTGGGGCTGAGGTTGCCGAGGTGGTTAAAAAGCTCCTCGGTGGCAAGGCCCCGGGGGTGGATGAGGTCCGTCCTGAGTTTCTCAAGGCTCTGGATGTTGTAGGGCTGTCTTGGCTGACACGCCTCTGCAGTATCGCGTTGACATCGGGGACAGTGCCTCTGGACTGGCAGATTGGGGTGGTGGTCCCCCTCTTTAAAAAGGGGGACCGGAGGGTGTGTTCCAACTATAGGGGTATCACACTCCTCAGCCTCCCTGGTAAGGTCTATTCGGGGGTATTGGAGAGGAGGATCCGTCGGATAATCGAGCCTCGGATTCAGGAGATGCAGTGTGGCTTTCGTCCTGGCCGTGGAACAGTGGACCAGCTCTATACCCTCGGCAGGATCCTGGAGGGTGCATGGGAGTTCGCCCAACCAGTCTACATGTGTTTTGTGGACTTGGAGAAAGCGTTCGACCGTGTCCCTCGTGGAGTCCTGTGGGGGGTGCTCCGGGAATATGGAGTGCCGGACCCCTTGATAGGGGCCGTTCGGTCTCTGTATGACCGGTGCCAGAGTTTGGTCCGCATTGCCGGCAGTAAGTCGGATACGTTTCCGGTGAGAGTTGGACTCCGTCAGGGCTGCCCTTTGTCACCGATTCTGTTCCTAACTTTTATGGACAGAATTTCTAGGCAGAGCCAGGGCTTTGAGGGTGTCCCATTTGGCGACCTCAGAATCGGGTCTCTGCTTTTTGCAGATGATGTGGTTCTGTTAGCGTCGTCAGGCCGTGACCTTCAGCTCTCACTGGAGTGATTCGCAGCCGAGTGTGAAGCGGCTGGGATGAGAATCAGCACCTCCAAATCCGACTATGGTTCTCAGCCGGAAAAGGGTGGAATGCTCTCTCCGGGTCGGGAATGAGATCCTTCCCCAAGAGGAGGAGTTCAAGTATCTCGGGGTCTTGTTCACGAGTGACGGACGAATGGAGCGGGAGATTGACGGGCGGATCGGTGCGGCGCCTGCAGTGTTGCAGGCTCTGCACCGACCCGTCGTTGTGAAGAGGGAGCTGAGCCAGAAGGCGAAGCTCTCTACTTACTGGTCAATCTACGTTCCCATCCTCACCTATGGTCACGAGTTGTGGGTAGTGACCGAAAGAACAAGATCGCGAATACAAGCGGCCGAAATGGGTTTCCTCCGCAGGGTGTCTGGGCTCTCCCTTAGAGATAGGGTGAGAAGCTCAGTCATCCGGGAGGGGCTCGGAGTAGAACCGCTGCTCCTCCGCATTGAGAGGAGTCAGATGAGGTGGCTCGGGCATCTGGTTAGGATGCCCCCTGGGCGCCTCCCTGGGGAGGTGTTCCGGGCACGTCCCACTGGGAGGAGACCCCGGGGGAGACCCAGGACACGTTGGAGAGACTATGTCTCTCGGCTGGCCTGGGAACGCCTCGGGGTCCCCCCGGAAGAGCTGGAGGAAGTGGCCGGGGACAGAGACGTCTGGGTTTCTCTGCTCAAGCTGCTGCCCCCGCGACCCGACCCCCGGATAAGCGGCAGATGATGGATGGATGGATGGATATATCCTCCACCAACCAGACTTACAACCCCCGACTAGGGTAGCAGAATTTCTAAGCATCTGTACCCCAAAACTACTATCAAAAATATATAAATTATTGTCTAAGATAGATGACACAATGTCTCTTCCATCCTCAAAATGGGAGGCAGATTTATCCATCAGTTCTGGTCATAACTTCTAACCACAAATATGTTTGAACACCTTCATAAAGACTCGAAATCCTAATTTACAGCTCATACAATACAAAATCCTTCATAGAACACACTATACAGGACAAAGGATGTTCAGGATGGGTCTAACACACTCAAACATCTGCTCACATTGCACAGATAACACACCTGATGATTATGCACACGCTTTGTGGTTTTTCTGCGCCTGTCCAGAAGTTCTGGCTTGAAGTCTGTGAGGACCTATCAACATGGCTAAAGTGTAGCATCCCAGCATGCCCCACACTGTGCATACTGGGTGACTTAGACAACATCAACATGGAAATTAACTCAGCACACATGGTTGTCACAGTGTTATGTATCGCAAAGAAAACTATTCTCATGAACTGGAAAGCGAAGAACAATCTGTGTATTAACCAGTTTAGAAATTTTCTTTTAGATTATATTAGCATGGAAACAATGTCTGCCTCCTCAAAACATCAATTGGCTGAATTTCATTCTCTCTGGTCCCCTCTGATTAGTTTTATCACATAGTGGTGGTGGTGGGTTGCTGGGTGATGGTGGGTCTCAGGCCCGGGCTGCTGCGACTGGTGTGACCGGGTGGTTTGTTTGTTTGTTTTTTGATGTTGTTTGTTTGTTTTTTGTAGAGGTCCTCCTGGGTGGGGTTGGGTTGAGTGGGGTGGGGCGGGATGGGTACCTTCTGGGGGTACAGTAGCTCCCGGAATATGGTCGCTGCAGGCCCCGAGCCTGGTGGACATCAGGCCCTCCTGCCCATTGTTGGCTCCCAGGTAGCGGGGATGCCTATTGCAGCCAGTCCCTGGCTGCCCTCTCTGGGGGAGAGTAGCTCCCCCGTTATATATCCCCATACCCCTCTCCCTTCTGGCTCCTGTACACAGCACACACTCACA
Source organism: Leuresthes tenuis (assembly GCF_036924035.1). Taxonomy (NCBI): domain Eukaryota; kingdom Metazoa; phylum Chordata; class Actinopteri; order Atheriniformes; family Atherinopsidae; genus Leuresthes; species Leuresthes tenuis. The sequence goes on from NW_027325362.1 coordinate 26,178,845, forward strand.
CATGAAGGGTTTTGGGGGCGTGTGTGTTCGGTGGGGTGCAGTGGATGGGGCCACGTAGGTGGTCCCCTTTGGTTGCACTCTGCAGTTCCCTGCCCCTGTTTTAATTACACCTTAGACATTAGTACTTATCAAACACACTCACACACACACATTAGGTCTTGGGGGGTGGTTACACTGAGTGGCATCTGGTGGGCGGGGCTCTTTGGGTATGTAGGCTGCCCAGAGTGCCGCGCTCCCAGTTCTACAAGTTTGGCTGCCCCTCAATTTTAATTGCTCACTATTAGAAAATATTGAAGAGCCAGAAGGGTGAGGGGAGGGGTCTTCTTCGCACACCCCTGCTTCCTGGTGTCTGCTCGGGGCAGGAGGGGCCAGGAGGATTAATTAATTGTTCTGCTGGTTCGGGGTCTGTGGCTGCTGGGGGGTTGCTGGCCTCCTGGTGTGCCCGCTGCACTACACCCCAGCAGAGTCGAGGGAGGTAGGATGTGTGGATGTGTAGATGTATGGGACGTGAAAGTGTGTGTGGTAATGATTGGGCCTGGATCTGGGACTTGCTGTCGCCTGGCCTGCCTGTGTTTCTCCCGATGGGGCATCAGCGTTGCCTCTCCCCACTGCTCGCGACTTCACCCACCTGTGGGCACGTCTTGACTCCCAGGGCACTTGGCCAGGGGCGCTGGGGCAGGCGCTGACCCACTTTGTGGCTGTCTGGGGCGCTTGGCCCTCCTGGGTATTGGGTGGGGCCTCTGCCGGGGGGTTTGGGGGCGCTCGGGCTCCTGGGGCCCAGGTCCAGTGCACGGCCCATGTCTGGGCGGCTGGGGCCTGGCGGGGTCGGTGGGCTGTTACCCCTGGTTCCCGGAGTGCCTCTGCCCTATGCTTATGGGGGCTCTTTCCGGGGGGCTTCCTCTGCAGTCTTCTGGGTGGATGCGTGGTTGCCCCTGCGGTGGGCTGCCTGGGTTCTGTGCTCTGTGGGGGCTGCTGGTGGCCTGGGTCTTGTGGCCCTCTCTGCCTGCTTCTGATTGCTTGGGGGGGGGGGCTGTGGATTGTGGCCCTGTACGCTTATACACTCATAACTAAGCACGGTTATCATGTAGGTCCTGTGCCATGGGTGTTGCATGTTCTCACACACACACACACACATTCATTAGTCCAGTAGCATGGTCACTAAGCAGTTGATGTATTATCATGTCGTCTCAGGTCATCTATATCCACAGCTGTGTTGTATGCGATTGCCGCTTCTTGTGTTTGTTTTTGTTTGTTTGTGTGTTTGTTTTTTCTCTGCTTGTCTGCTTTCAGGTGCTCCTGGTGGCGCTAAGGCTGGATTCCCCTCATAGGCCATGGATTGTTGTCTGTTTTGTTTTTTACAGGTGTAGCAGCTGGTTGTCTGGTTTTTGTTTCTATTTTTGTTCTGTTTCCTCTTCTTTCCTCTTCTTCTTTCCTTGTCCCCCGGTCCGGTTCAGTTCAGTTCATGTCATATATTGTAAACAGAAATAAATAAATGGGCATCAAGGGGAGCTTTACATTTATAAAACTTCCCTTGGCAAAACAAATCTGTTTGGCATCAAAGGTATTCAGACTACAATTCTTCTGACATAATGCTGAACAGGACAAGGGGAAAAAAAAGTAAAGAAGACAGTTCTGCCGAAAGCCAGGGATAGACCTGTTCTAAGTTCTATACTTTTTAAAAGGGGCGTGTTTATCAACTATGGAATTAGAAGATTTACAAAAATGGTCAAGTGCTAGATCTTCATCTGGGATTTTAACAGTGTCATATAACTATTCAACAGATCAGTTAAAAAAAAGCCTGCTCATGGAGATGTTTCAGGATCTGGATACCAAGCGTGGACCTAATGTTTTCATTTTTGCAATTCTGATACAGGCTATAGAGCAGTGATAACTAACACCAAGTTCAGATACTGCGGATTTTCTACCTTTGATTTGTTAAGATTGAGCCAATCAGGGACAACCTTGAAGGATCTCTTTGGTTTTGTAGGATCAGTAATTACCTGAGAAAGGTTGATATTGGTACACACCTTTTTTAAATGATCAGAGGCAGAGTTCAACTTGTTTAAATTAAAATTGCCACACAGAGATTGGGTTTAGGCCACATGCACACAGAATGACATCAACAAATATAAGAAATATTAAACATTTACACATAGATTTTTGAATATATGTAGAGGAATGATACTTTGAAATGTGCTCATTGCGGAGTTATGATCAGTTGAGTAATGAAGGTTGAACTATTCTGGGAAAGAGGTTCTATTCCCAGCATCATGATGGACACTCCTGATATAGAAGGTTTCGCTAACGCATTGGAATTGTTTTACTATTTTCATATGCATGTGCAATGAAGAATTGCTTGCTGCTGATAAATGCAAAGAAGAACAGCTTACACATAGATGCTCACATATAGGCTGCGGAATGCAATGAAGACCTGCTTATCCAGTAAAGTTCAATGTCAATGTGTAATATTCAATTAGGATTTGCAAAACAGTGAAGTTAAACAATGAATGGGTCCATAGTCGGTATGAGAAGACTACAGGAATATTTACCTGGGTGTACGTTCAAACAGAGATGAGAAAATTGCGATAAATAATTGTTTGTTTGTTTGTTAGTATGTATAGGAATGTTATGTGTATAAACTGTGTTGAGTTATAGTTACTCAGTAGTGTCTCAGTGAAACAACCGACGGGGGAAGCCTTGCGGTGACAACAAAAGCAGTGTTTTACTGATCAGTCAAGTTGCTCCAGTGTACTCCATACAAACTGGTTGGCTACTGAAGGGATAGAAAATGGGGAATACTTGTTTTAAAGCAAACAAGGAATTAGATGGGAAAAATACATGTTTTAACGGGACCCAGACAATATTAAATACTCAGACAGATGGGAGAAGAAGTGTAGTTTTGTAGGAAATCACAAAATTATTACATAGAATTAGTGAAATCAATTGAAGAATGCCTTTCTGAAGAGCTGTTTACCACAGATGAGCAGCTTTGCGACCAAGCACATTGTAGATCGCTTTACTGCCAAAATGATCTAATTTAATGGATTGGTTTAGACATGCATAACAGCATTTTAAGAACAAAGAGAGAAACAAAAAGGGACAACGCTTCATGGTGGAAGGTGATGTATAAATAACTGTGTATATGATGAAGGGGGTGGCAACACCCATTCCGAAATCCCGCCATTCCGACATCCCGCTATTCCGACATCCCACCATTCCGACATACCACCATTCCGACATCCCACCATTCCGACATACCACCATTCCGACATACCACCATTCCGACATGCAAACGTCCCACCATTCCGACGTTCAAATGTCCCACCATTCCGACAAGGCTTTCTGTATAAGGAAATGTGTGTTACTCAACAGGTGAGTCCCTTCTTTCTGTTCATGCAATTTATATGTTTAACACATGTTTATAGACAAGCGTTATTAAAAACACAAAGTCTCGGCAACTGGAGGAGGAGAAGCAGTCCGCGGTGGTTTTCAATCACACACTCCAATGCCACTTGTTTCAACTTCCGAAAATTTAATCCAGGAAAAAAAGGCTTACAAACATGGACCAAAACGGCTCCATAACACGCACAAGAATCCAAAAGAAACGAAAGTTAACTAAAAGAAAGCAAATAAACAGTATGAAGTGGTCAAAATTGGTTTTACGCATGCCTATGTGCGTCTGGCACATGCGTCTTCGGGCTCTCCCACGTTGGTTTGTGGATGAAAGCTATATGTTCAGCTGTAATGTCATGTAAAAACAATCTCTACATGACATTTACTCCCAGGTGTGACCAGTTAGGTCCTTAAGATATCAACAGGCTGTATAAAGCTACAACCGTTGCGGCTGTGTGTTTGTGCCAAATGCGCAAAACCCATCCGCGCTTCCCAAAATTGGAGTGAGTACTCATAAATCACGTGAATAACATGAATAAACGTTTTTACTGCATTTTGTTGTGTTTTATACATTCTATGCTGTCATTTCTATCTTCTCCTATTGGCAAGGCAAGGCAGAGTGCTCGCAACTGTGTCCTGTGCAGTAGCCGTGATATCTGTAATTGCAATTATTACTTTTGCATATGATGACAGCGTGCAAAAGACGCATGGGCTCTGTGGAGAGCTCCGCTCCAGCTGGCTGCTGTGACAGCTCACTGACACTGTATTTCTGCTTAATCAGTTTCAGTCTCGCCAGAGTTACATTAATATCTGTATTTTTATATTTGAAATTCAGGGGATTTTGATAATAGATTATTAAAGTTTGTTTGCGAGGCTGTGGCCTCTGCATGTGCAAAGCTTGTGCGCCAAACTTTAGGGCGTATTTGCGCCGGCATATCATTAGTGCAAAATGTTTTGGGTAAAAAATAGGCTATTAAAAGCAACTGTCGGAATGGCGGTATGTTAAAAAAAACAAAAAACATACCGCCATTCCGACCATAGGAGGAAAAAAGTGTCGGAATGGTGAGACGTTTGATAAAAAATTAAGTGTCGCCATTCCGACAATTGGAGACCCATGTCGGAATGGCGAGATGTCGGAATGGCAGCATGTAACCATGATGAAGGAGAGACCATTTGAGCAACACAGCCATTTCGCAGCACAGGGACAGCAATCCAAGTTACAGGATCTCCCACGTGGTATCACCTGTCACATTGTGTCAAGGCATCAAAAGAAGAAAAAATCACCAAACTCAAGGACAAAAAGACAAAGACTCCGGTGAACGAAGACAGAGGACTGACAAACCAGAAATACAAAAGGATTCTCGATATCAAGATCCAGAAGAAGAGGCTAACAATGCCACGAACACTTACGATGCTGGGAATGATGCCAGCAATGAACAGAGAAGAAGATTCAGTGTCATCAATCTGCATTACGTGCCTCTAATGAGGGGGTGAATATAGAATCCTCAACGATTACAACGTCTCTGGGAACTGTGACAACAACAAGGTTTAAACCATTTTGATATATATTGTAACCTATTGTCTAAGGAATAGTGCTGAAAATGAGGTAAATCTAATCCACCACTGTCCTTGGTCTTCTGTAGGGTTTTTAAACTAATACGTGGTGGTTTGTTTTTCCACAGAAATTTGGAGATGCATGAATCTAGTGACTTAAACCAAGTAGCAGATGGTTTTATGGGGATCATTGAGAACAAATAGTTAACTTTTGGTAGTATCATCATTTTAATGGATGTAACTCTCCCCATAAGTGATATAGGTAAGGACTTCCAACGAGAGATCGTCCTCTACTGTCTTTAATAATTGCACATAATTTAGCTTTGTTAGCTCTGAGAGCCTGGAGGAAATGTTTATGCCTAAATATCTAATATTTCCTGACTGTAAAGTGATCGCAGGTATATTATGGACCCTACAGTTAATGGGCAGAACTGTGGTCTTAGACCAGTTGATAGAGTAGTCAGAAAGTGCTGAGAATTTATTTATGAGTGTGATCGTGTGACTGAGAGACGTCTGTGAGTTCTGAAGGAAAAGTAATACATCATCAGCATAAAGACTTATTTTATGCTCAATATTTTGGGATTAATTACTCACAAACGGGTAAGAAAAGGTAGTATTGCCAGACCATACATGATCAAAACAGGGAGCGGAGGTGGTTCAGCTGCAAGGTGTGAATGTCTGACTATAGTTTGTAAAAAGCGGGTAAGATAAGGTGCGAATGCCCGACAATGTATGATCAAAAGAGGGAGCGGAGTGTTTTGGCTACAAGAAGGTTTGAATATCCGACCATAGTTTGTAAAAAGCGGGTAAGAAAAGGTTACCATACATCATCAAAAGCAGGAGTGGATGTGTTCGGCTACAAGAAGATTTGAATGTCCATCAATAATTGCTTTAAAACATGAAAAAAAATTTTCGAATATCAAACCGCACATGATCATAAGCGGGAGAGGAGTTGTTCAGCTGCAAGAAGGTGTGAATGTCCACCCATAATTACTGAAAAATGGGTAAGAAAAGGTGAAAATGCCCAACCATACATCATCAAAAGCAGGAGTGGATGTGTTCGGCTACAAGAAAGTTTGAATGTCCGACCATAGTTTGTAAAAAGCGGGTAAGAAAAGGTTCGAATGCCCGAACATAGACATTCAAAAGAGGGAGCGGAGGTGTTCCGCTGTAAGAAGGTGTAAATGTCCGACCATAGTTGGTAAAAAACGGGTAAGAAAAGGTTAAAATACCCGACTGTACACAATCAATAGGGGGAGCGGAGTTGTTTGGCTACAAGAAGGTGTGAACGTCCGACCACGGTTTGTAAAAAGCGGGTAAGAAAAGGTTCGAATGCCCGAATATATACCATCAAAAGTGGAAGTGGATGTGTTCGGCTGCAAGAAGGTGTGAACGTCCGACCAAAGTTTGTAAAAAGCAGTTAAGAAAAGGTTCGAATATCCAACCAAACATAATCAAAAGCGGGAGCAGAGCTGTTCGACTGCAAGTAGGTGTGAATGTCAGATCATAATTTGCAAAAAGCTGATGAGAAAGGGTGAGAATGCCCGGCTATACACCAACAAATGCGGGAGCGGAAGTGTTCGGCTGTGAGTAGGTGTGAATTTCCAACCATAATTGCTGAAAAATGTGTTAGAACAGACTAGAATGCCGGACAAGACATCATCAAATGCGGGAGCGGAGTTGTTCGGCTGTGAGTAGGTGTGAATCTCCGAGCATAGTTTTTAAAAAGGGGGTAAGAATAGGTTCGAATGCCCGAACATACACTATCAAAACAGGGAGCTGATGTGGCTCAGCTGCAATGTGTGAATGTCTGACTATAGTTTGTAAATAAGGTGCGAATGCCCAACAATGTATAATCAAAAGAGGGAGCGGAGGTTTTCGGCTACAAGAAGGTTTGAATGTCCGACCATAGTTTGTAAAAAGCGGGTAAGAAAAGGTTCAAATGCCTGACTATACACCATCAAAAGCGGGAGCAGAGGTGTTCCGCTGTAAGACGGTGTGAATGTCCGACCATAGTTGGTAAAAAGCGGGTAAGAAAAGGTTAAAATACCCGACTGTACACAATCAATAGCGGGAGAGGAGGTGTTCAGCTGCAAGAAGGTGTGAATGTCCACCCATAATTACTGAAAAATGGGTAAGAAAAGGTGCGAATGCCAAACCATACATTATCAAAAGCAGGTGTGAATGTCAGATCATAATTTGCAAAAAGCTGATGAGAAAGGGTGAGAATGCCCGACTATACACCATCAAATGCGGGAGCGGAGTTGTTCGGCTGTGAGTAAGTGTGAATCTCCGACCATAATTGCTGAAAAATGTGTTAGAAAAGGTAAGAATGCCGGTCCATACATCATCAAAAGCGGGAGAGGTGGTGTTCGGCTGCAAGTAGGTGTGAATGTGCAGCCATAATTACTAACAAACGGGTAAGAAAAGGTAGTATTGCCAGACCATACATGATCAAAACAGGGAGCGGAGGTGGTTCAGCTGCAAGAAGGTGTGAATGTCCGACTAAAGTTCAAATATATTAACAAAAGCGGGAGGAGAGGTCTTCGGATGAGAGTGGTTGAGAATTTCCAACCATAATCTATAAAATGCGGTGAAAAAAAAGGTGTGATAGAACACTAAAAGGTGGAGCGGAAGTGTTCGGCTGCAAGAAGGTGTGAATGTCCGACTATATTTGGTGAAAAGCAGGTGAAGCAAGGTCTGAATGCCCAACCTTACATCATCAAAAGCGAGATCAGAGGTGTTTGGCTGCATGAAGGCCATAGTTTGCCAAAAGCGGGTAAGCTGCGAATGACCGACTAAATATCAACAAAAGGTCTTCGGATGCAAGTGGGTGTGAATATCCCACCATACAAGTATGGTGGAGAGGAAGCTGTGAACAGCCGACCATAGTTGGCAAAAAGCGGGTGAGAAAAGGTGTGAATGTCCAACCATACATGATCAAAACAGGGAGCGGAGGTGTTTGGCTGTGACAAGGTGTGAATGTCCACCCAAAATTAATGAAAAGCGGGCAACAAGTAGGTTTGAATGCCCAACCATACATCATCAAAAGCAGGAGTGGATATGTTCGGCTACAAGAAGGTTTGAATGTCCGAGCATAGTTTGTAAAAAGCGGGTAAGAAAAGGTTCGAATGCCCAAACATACACCATCAAAAGAGGGAGCGGAGGTGTTCCGCTGTAAGAAGGTGTGAATGTCCGACCATAGTTGGTAAAAAACGGGTAAGAAAAGGTTAAAATACCCGACTGTACACAATCAATAGGGGGGAGCGGAGTTGTTCGGCTACAAGAAGGTGTGAAAGTCCAACCATGGTTTGTAAAAAGCTGGTAAGAAAATGTTCGAATGCCCGAATATATACCATCAAAAGCGGAAGCGGAGGTGTTCGACTGCAAGTAGGTGTGAATGTCCAGCCATAATTACTCACAAACGGGTAAGAAAAGGTAGTATTGCCAGACCATACATGATCAAAACAGGGAGCTGAGGTGGTTCAGCTGCAAGGTGTCTGACTATAGTTTGTAAAAAGCGGGTAAGACAAGGTGCGAATGCCCGACAATATATGATCAAAAGAGGGAGTGGAGGTCTTCGGCTGCAAGGTGTGAATGTCCAACCATAATTTCTAAAAACCGGGTAAGAAAAGGCTTGAAATTCCAACTATACACAATCAAAAGCGGGAGCGGGAGGTTTTCAGCTGCAAATCCTTCACTCAAACCAAGTGAAAACTGCTTTGTCCTTCATATTTATCAATATCTAGATCGACTTCAACAAAGAACAACATTGTACTTTGCAGTAAAGAAAGAGCAAATCAAAAGTTTTAGGAATCCGAGAATAAGCCTATTTTCATGAGTTCTGCACGATTATTGATTTTACTATAAATGAATGCCTTCACTCAAACTATGTTAAAACTGCTTTGTCCTTCATATTTATCAATGTCTAGATTGACTTCAACAAAGAACAACACTGGATTTTGCAGTAGAAGAAAGAGCAACACTGAAGGATCAGTAATCCGAGAATAAGCTTCTTTTCATACGTTCTGCATGATTTGGGATTTTATGTATAAAATGAATTCCTTTACTCAAACTATGTTAAAACTGCTTTGTCCTTCATATTTATCAATGTCTAGATTGACTTCAACAAAGAACAACATTGTATTTAGCAGTAGAAGAAATAGCAACACTGAAGGATCAGGAATCCGAAAACAAGCTTATTTTCATACGTTCTGCTTGATTTGGGATTTTGCTATAAAATTAATTCCTTCACTCAAACAAAGTGGAAACTGCTTTGTCCTTCATATTTATCAATGTCTATATCGATTTCAACAAAGAACAAGGCTGTATTTTGCAGTATAGGAAAGAGCAACACTGGAGGATCAGGAATCCGAGAATAAGCTTACTTTCATGAGTCCTGCACGATTTCGGATTTTCCTATAAAATATATTGCTTTGCTCAAACCAAGTTGAAATTACTTTGTCCTTCATAGTTATCCATGTCTAAAATGTATCAAGCATAAAGTTCCTCATATTATCCTGAATGAGAAAGAAGCATCCCTTTGGTTGAGCAATACGTTCCTTATGCGGAGTTATGCATGATTTCGGATTTTGCTATAAAATTCATTCCTTCACACCTTTTTTTTCACCGCATTTTATAGATTATGGTTGGAAATTTCAACCACTCTAATCCGAAGACCTCTCCTCCCGCTTTTGTTAATATATTTGAACTTTAGTTGGACATTCACCCCTTTTTGCAGCTAAACCACCTCCGCTCCCTGTTTTGATCATGTATGGTCTGGCAATATTACATTTTCTTACCCGTTTGTGAGTAATTATGGCTGGATATTGACACCTACTTGCAGCTGAACACAATCTCTCTCGCTTTTAATTATGTTTGGATATTCGAACCTTTTCTTTACTGCTTTTTGCCAACTTTGGTCGGACGTTCACACCTTCTTGCAGCCGAACACCTCCGCTTCCGCTTTTGATGGTATATATTCGGGCATTCGAACCTTTTCTTACCAGCTTTTTACAAACGATGGATGGACTTTCACACCTTCTTGTAGCCGAACAACTCCGCTCCCGCTATTGATTGTGTACAGTCGGGTATTTTAACCTTTTCTTACCCGCTTTTTACCAACTATGGTCGGACATTCACACCGTCTTACAGCGGAACATCTCCGCTCCCGCTTTTGATGGTGTATAGTCAGGCATTTGAACCTTTTCTTACCCGCTTTTTACAAACTATGGTCGGATATTCAAACCTTCTTGTAGCCAAAACACTCCGCTCCCTCTTTTGATCATACATTGTCGGGCATTCGCACCTTATCTTACCCGCTTTTTACAAACTATAGTCAGACATTCACACCTTGCAGCTGAACCACCTCAGCTCCCTGTTTTGATCATGTATGGTCTGGCAATACTACCTTTTCTTACCCCTTTGTGAGTAATTATGGCTGGACATTCCCACCTACTTGCAGTCGAACAGCTCTGCTCCCGCTTTTTATTATGTTTGGTTGGATATTCGAACCTTTTCTTAACTGCTTTTTACAAACTTTGGTCGGACGTTCACACCTTCTTGCAGCCGAACACCTCCGCTTCCGCTTTTGATGGTATATATTCGGGCATTCGAACCTTTTCTTACCAGCTTTTTACAAACCATGGTTGGACTTTCACATCTTCTTGTAGCCGAACAACTCCGCTCCCCCTATTGATTGTGTACAGTCGGGTATTTTAACCTTTTCTTACCCACTTTTTACCAACTATGGTCGGACATTCACACCTTCTTACAGCGGAACACCTCCGCTCCCTCTTTTAATGGTGTATGTTTGGGCATTCGAACCTTTTCTTACCCGCTTTTTACAAACTATGCTCGGACATTGAAACCTTCTTGTAGCCGAACACATCCACTCCTTCTTTTGATTATGTATAGTTGGGCATTCGCACCTTTTCTTACCCATTTTTCAGTAATTATGGGTGTACATTCACACCTTCTTGCAGCCAAACACCTCCGCTCCCTCTTTTGATCATACATTTTCGGGCATTCGCACCTTTTCTTACCCGCTTTTTACAAACCATGGTCGGACTTTCACACCTTTTAGTAGCCGAACAACTCCGCACCCGCTACTGATTGTGTACAGTCGGGTATTTTAACCTTTTCTTACCCGTTTTTTACCAACTATGGTCGGACATTCACACCTTCTTACAGCGGAACACCTCCGCTCCCTCCTTTGATGGTGTATGTTCGGGCATTCAAACCTTTTCTTACCCGCTTTTTACAAACTATGGTCAGACGTTCAAACCTTCTTGTAGCCGAACATATCCACTCCTGCTTTTGATGATGTATGGTTGGGCATTCGAACCTACTTGTTGCCCGCTTTTCATTAATTATGGGTGGACATTCACACCTTGTCTCAGCCAAACACCTCCGCTCCCTGTTTTGATCATGTATGGTTTGACATTCGCACCTTTGCTTACCCTCTTTTTATACTGATTGCTCAAGATTAAGTTGTTCTTTCTCAAACTACAAAATTTTTTTAATTGTTGAAACTTGATTTGAAGTGGATAAATAAGGAAGACAAACAGTTTTAAGTCAGGCTGATAGCAATTAATTTTATAGCAAAATCTGTATTTCGTCATTTGTCGAGAGATGCTTATTGCTGAAGAAGTTCTTTCTCATTCTACAAAGTACAACGTTGTTTATCATTGAAACTTGATTAGACATGAATAAATATGAAGGACAAAGCAGTCTTAACATGGTTTGAGTTAAGGAATTCGTTTTATAGGAGAATCCGAATTCGTGCATAACTCGTAAAATAGAGCTTATTTTCGGATTCCTGAAGAATGAGTCTGGTTCTTTCTCATAATACAAAGTTTGTTGTTTATTGTTGAAACTTCATCAGACCGTTAGATATAGTCGGACTCACCTCGACGCACGGCTTGGGATCTGGAACCAGTACTCTTGAGAGGGGTTGGACTCTCTTCCACTCTGGAGTTGCCCGTGGTGAGAGGCGCAGAGCAGGTGTGGGCATACTTATTGCCCCCCGGCTGTGTGCCAGTACATTGGGGTTTACCCCAGTGAACGAGAGGGTAGCCTCCCTCCGCCTTTGGGTGGGGGGACGAGTCCTGACTGTTGTTTGTGCCTATGCGCCAAACAGCAGTTCAGAGTACCTACCCTTTTTGGAGTCTCTGGGGGAGGCACTGGAGAATGCTCCTACCGGAGACTCCCTCATTCTGCTGGGGGACTTCAATGCTCACGTGGGCAATGACAGTGAGACCTGGAGGGGTGTGATTGGGAGGAACGGCCCCCCCGATCTGAATCAGAGTGGTGTTATGTTGTTGGACTTCTGTGCCAGTCATAGACTGTCCATAACGAACACCATGTTCAGGCATAAGGGTGTCCATATGTGCACTTGGCACAAGGACACCCTTGGCCGCAGTTCGATGATCGACTTTGTGGTTGTATCATCGGACTTGCGGCCGTATGTCCTGGACACTCGGGTGAAGAGAGGGGCGGAGCTGTCAACTGATCACCACCTGGTGGTGAGTTGGCTCCGCTGGTGGGGGAGGATGCCGATCAGACCTGGCAGGCCCAAACGTATTGTGAGGGTCTGCTGGGAGCGTTTGTCAGAATCCCCCGTCAGAAGGAGCTTTAACTCCCACCTCCGGCAGAGCTTCAACCATATTTGAGGTGGGGGACATTGAGTCCGAATGGGTCATGTTCCGTGACTCCATTGCCGAGGCAGCTGGTCGGAGTTGTGGCCGTAAGGTGGTCGGTGCCTGTCGTGGCGGCAACCCTCGAACCGGCTGGTGGACACCAGTGGTGAGGGAAGCCGTCAAGCTGAAGAAGGAGTCCTATCGGGCCTTTTTGGCCAGTGGGACCCTGGAAGAAGCTGATAGGTACCGACGGGCCAGACGGGCCGCGGCTTCGGCGGTTGCTGAGGCAAAAACTCGGGCCTGGGAGGAGTTCGGTGAGACCATGGAGAACGATTTCCGGACGGCCTCGAAAAGATTCTGGTCCACCATCCGGCGTCTCAGGGGGGGGGAAGCGGCTCACAGTCAACACTGTTTACAGTGGGGACGGGGCTTTGCTGACCTCAACTAGGGATGTTGTGAGTCGGTGGGGGGAGTACTTCGAGGAACTCCTCAATCCTACCAACACGTGCTCGGAAGAGGCAGAGTCGGAGAGCTCGGAGACGGGGCCTCCCATTTCTGGGGCTGAGGTTGCCGAGGTGGTTAAAAAGCTCCTCGGTGGCAAGGCCCCGGGGGTGGATGAGGTCCGACCTGAGTTTCTCAAGGCTCTGGATGTTGTAGGGCTGTCTTGGCTGACACGCCTCTGCAGTATCGCGTGGACATCGGGGACAGTGCCTCTGGACTGGCAGATTGGGGTGGTGGTCCCCCTCTATACCCTCGGCAGGATCCTGGAGGGTGCATGGGAGTTCGCCCAACCAGTCTACATGTGTTTTGTGGACTTGGAGAAAGCGTTCGACCGTGTCCCTTGTGGAGTCCTGTGAGGGGTGCTCCGGGAATATGGAGTGCCGGACCCCTTGATAGGGGCCGTTCGGTCTCTGTATGACCGGTGCCAGAGTTTGGTCCGCATTGCCGGCAGTAAGTCGGATACGTTTCCGGTGAGAGTTGGACTCCGTCAGGGCTGCCCTTTGTCACCGATTCTGTTCCTAACTTTTATGGACAGAATTTCTAGGCGGAGCCAGGGCGTTGAGGGTGTCCCATTTGGCGACCTCAGAATCGGGTCTCTGCTTTTTGCAGATGATGTGGTTCTGTTAGCGTCGTCAGGCCGCGACCTTCAGCTCTCACTGGAGTGATTCGCAGCCGAGTGTGAAGCGGCTGGGATGAGAATCAGCACCTCCAAATCCGAGACTATGATTCTCAGCCGGAAAAGGGTGGAATGCTCTCTCCGGGTCGGGAATGAGATCCTTCCCCAAGAGGAGGAGTTCAAGTATCTCGGGGTCTTGTTCACGAGTGACGGACGAATGGAGCGGGAGATTGACGGGCGGATAGGTGCGGCGCCTGCAGTGTTGCAGGCTCTGCACCGACCCGTCGTTGTGAAGAGGGAGCTGAGCCAGAAGGCGAAGCTCTCTACTTACTGGTCAATCTACGTTCCCATCCTCACCTATGGTCACGAGTTGTGGGTAGTGACCGAAAGAACAAGATCGCGAATACAAGCGGCCGAAATGGGTATCCTCCGCAGGGTGTCTGGGCTCTCCCTTAGAGATAGGGTGAGAAGCTCAGTCATCCGGGAGGGGCTCGGAGTAGAACCGCTGCTCCTCCGCATTGAGAGGAGTCAGATGAGGTGGCTCGGGCATCTGGTTAGGATGCCCCCTGGGCGCCTCCCTGGGGAGGTGTTCCAGGCACGTCCCACTGGGAGGAGACCCCGGGGGAGACCCAGGACACGTTGGAGAGACTATGTCTCTCGGCTGGCCTGGGAACGCCTCGGGGTCCCCCCGGAAGAGCTGGAGGAAGTGGCTGGGGACAGAGACGTCTGGGTTTCTCTGCTCAAGCTGCTGCCCCCGCGACCCGACCCCCGGATAAGCGGCAGATGATGGATGGATGGATGGATATATCCTCCACCAACCAGACTTACAACCCCCGACTAGGGTAGCAGAATTTCTAAGCAGCTGTACCCCAAAACTACTATCAAAAATATATAAATTATTGTCTAAGATAGATGACACAATGTCTCTTCCATCCTCAAAATGGGAGGCAGATTTATCCATCAGTTCTGGTCATAGCTTCTAACCACAAATATGTTTGAACACCTTCATAAAGACTCGAAATCCTAATTTACAGCTCATACAATACAAAATCCTTCATAGAACACACTATACAGGACAAAGGATGTTCAGGATGGGTCTAACACACTCAAACATCTGCTCACATTGCACAGATAACACACCTGATGATTACGCACACGCTTTGTGGTTTTTCTGCGCCTGTCCAGAAGTTCTGGCTTGAAGTCTGTGAGGACCTATCAACATGGCTAAAGTGTAGCATCCCTGCATGCCCCACACTGTGCATACTGGGTGACTTAGACAACATCAACATGGAAATTAACTCAGCACACATGGTTGTCACAGTGTTATGTATCGCAAAGAAAACTATTCTCATGAACTGGAAAGCGAAGAACAATCTGTGTATTAACCAGTTTAGAAATTTTCTTTTAGATTATATTAGCATGGAAACAATGTCTGCCTCCTCAAAACATCAATTGGCTGAATTTCATTCTCTCTGGTCCCCTCTGATTAGTTTTATCACATAGTGGTGGTGGTGGGTTGCTGGGTGATGGTGGGTCTCAGGCCCGGGCTGCTGCGACTGGTGTGACCGGGTGGTTTGTTTGTTTGTTTTTTGATGTTGTTTGTTTGTTTTTTGTAGAGGTCCTCCTGGGTGGGGTTGGGTTGAGTGGGGTGGGGCGGGATGGGTACCTTCTGGGGGTACAGTAGCTCCCAGAATATGGTCGCTGCAGCCTCGAGCCTGGTGGACATCAGGCCCTCCTGCCCATTGTTGGCTCCCAGGTAGCGGGGATGCCTATTGCAGCCAGTCCCTGGCTGCCCTCTCTGGGGGAGAGTAGCTCCCCCGGTATATATCCCCATACCCCTCTCCCTTCTGGCTCCTGTACACAGCACACACTCACACATGAAGGGTTTTGGGGGCGTGTGTGTTCGGTGGGGTGTAGTGGATGGGGCCACGTAGGTGGTCCCCTTTGGTTGCACTCTGCAGTTCCCTGCCCCTGTTTTAATTACACCTTAGACATTACTACTTATCAAACACACTCACACACACACATTAGGTCTTGGGGGTGGTTACACTGAGTGGCATCTGGTGGGCGGGGCTCTTTGGGTATGTAGGCTGCCCAGAGTGCCGCGCTCCCAGTTCTACAAGTTTGGCTGCCCCTCAATTTTAATTGCTCACTATTAGAAAATATTGAAGAGCCAGAAGGGTGAGGGGAGGGGTCTTCTTCGCACACCCCTGCTTCCTGGTGTCTGCTCGGGGCAGGAGGGGCCAGGAGGATTAATTAATTGTTCTGCTGGTTCGGGGTCTGTGGTGGCTGGGGGGTTGCTGGCCTCCTGGTGTGCCCGCTGCACTACACCCCAGCAGAGTCGAGGGAGGTAGGATATGTGGATGTGTGGATGTATGGGACGTGAAAGGGTGTGTGGTAATGATTGGGCCTGGATCTGGGACTTGCTGTCGCCTGGCCTGCCTGTGTTTCTCCCGATGGGGCATCAGCGTTGCCTCTCCCCACTGCTCGCGACTTCACCCACCTGTGGGCACGTCTTGACTCCCAGGGCACTTGGCCAGGGGCGCTGGGGCAGGCGCTGACCCACTTTGTGGCTGTCTGGGCCGCTTGGCCCTCCTGGGTATTGGGTGGGGCCTCTGCCGGGGGGTTTGGGGGCGCTCGGGCTCCTGGGGCCCAGGTCCAGTGCACGGCCCATGTCTGGGCGGCTGGGGCCTGGCGGAGTCGGTGGGCTGTTACCCCTGGTTCCCGGAGTGCCTCTGCCCTATGCTTATGGGGGCTCTTTCCAGGGGCTTCCTCTGCAGTCTTCTGGGTGGATGCGTGGTTGCCCCTGCGGTGGGCTGCCTGGGTTCTGTGCTCTGTGGGGGCTGCTGGTGGCCTGGGTCTTGTGGCTCTCTCTGCCTGCTTCTGATTGCTTGGGGGGGGGGGGGGGGGCTGTGGATTGTTGCCCTGTACGCTTATACACTCATAACTAAGCACGGTTATCATGTAGGTCCTGTGCCATGGGTGTTGCATGTTCTCACACACACACACACACATTCATTAGTCCAGTAGCATGGTCACTAAGCAGTTGATGTATAATCATGTCGTCTCAGGTCATCTATATCCACAGCTGTGTTGTATGCGATTGCCGCTTCTTGTGCTTGTTTTTGTTTGTTTGTGTGTTTGTTTTTTCTCTGCTTGTCTGCTTTCAGGTGCTCCTGGTGGCGCTAAGGCTGGATTCCCCTCAGAGGCCATGGATTGTTGTCTGTTTTGTTTTTTACAGGTGTAGCAGCTGGTTGTCTGGTTTTTGTTTCTATTTTTGTTCTGTTTCCTCTTCTTTCCTCTTCTTCTTTCCTTGTCCCCCGGTCCGGTTCAGTTCAGTTCATGTCATATATTGTAAACAGAAATAAATAAATGGGCATCAAGGGGAGCTTTACATTTATAAAACTTCCCTTGGCAAAGCAAATCTGTTTGGCATCAAAGGTATTCAGACTACAATTCTTCTGACATAATGCTGAACAGGACAAGGGGAAAAAAAAAAAAAAGTAAAGAAGACAGTTCTGCCGAAAGTCAGGGACTAGACCTGTTCTAAGTTCTATACTTTTTAAAAGGGGCATGTTTATCAACTATGGAATTAGAAGATTTACAAAAATGGTCAAGTGCTAGATCTTCATCTGAGATTTAACAGTGTCATATAACTATTCAACAGATCAGTTAAAAAAAAGCCTGCTCATGGAGATGTTTCAGGATCTGGATACCAAGCGTGGACCTAATGTTTTCATTTTTGCAATTCTGATACAGGCTATTGAGCAGTGATAACTAACACCAAGTTCAGATACTGCGGATATTCTACCTTTGATTTGTTAAGATTGAGCCAATCAGGGACAACCTTGAAGGATCTCTTTGGTTTTGTAGGATCAGTAATTACCTGAGAAAGGTTGATATTGGTACACACCTTTTTTAAATGATCAGAGGCAGAGTTCAACTTGTTTAAATTAAAATTGCCACACAGAGATTGGGTTTAGGCCACATGCACACAGAATGACATCAACAAATATAACAAATATTAAACATTTACACATAGATTTTTGAATACATGTAGAGGAATGATACTTTGAAATGTGCTCATTGCGGAATTATGATCAGTTGAGTAATGAAGGTTGAACTATTCTGGGAAAGAGGTTCTATTCCCAGCATCATGATGGACACTCCTGATATAGAAGGTTTCGCTAACGCATTGGAATTGTTTTACTATTTTCATATGCATGTGCAATGAAGAATTGCTTGCTGCTGATAAATGCAAAGAAGAACAGCTTACACATAGATGCTCACATATAGGTTGCTGAATGCAATGAAGACCTGCTTATCCAGTAAAGTTCAATGTCAATGTGTAATATTCAATTAGGATTTGCAAAACAGTGAAGTTAAACAATGAATGGGTCCATAGTCGGTATGAGAAGACTACAGGAATATTTACCTGGGTGTACGTTCAAACAGAGATGAGAAAATCGCGATAAATAATTGTTTGTTTGTTTGTTAGTATGTATAGGAATGTTACGTGTATAAACTGTGTTGAGTTATAGTTACTCAGTAGTGTCTCAGTGAAACAACCGACGGGGGATGCCTTGCGGTGACAACAAAAGCAGTGTTTTACTGATCAGTCAAGTTGCTCCAGTGTACTCCATACAAACTGGTTGGCTACTGAAGGGATAGAAAATGGGGAATTCTTGTTTTAAAGCAAACAAGGAATTAGATGGGAAAAATACATGTTTTAACGGGACCTAGACAATATTAAATACTCAGACAGATGGGAGAAGAAGTGTAGTTTTGTAGGAAATCACAAAATTATTACATAGAATTAGTGAAATCAATTGAAGAATGCCTTTCTGAAGAGCTGTTTACCACAGATGAGCAGCTTTGCGACCAAGCACAATGTAGATCGCTTTACTGACAAAATGATCTAATTTAATGGATTGGTTTAGACATGCATAACAGCATTTTAAGAACAAAGAGAGAAACAAAAAGGGACAACGCTTCATGGTGGAAGGTGATGTATAAATAAAAGTGTATATGATGAAGGGGGTGGCAACACCCATTCCGAAATCCCGCCATTCCGACATCCCGCTATTCCGACATCCCACCATTCCGACATACCACCATTCCGACATACCACCATTCCGACATGCAAACGTCCCACCATTCCGACGTTCAAATGTCCCACCATTCCGACAAGGCTTTCTGTATAAGGAAATGTGTGTTACTCAACAGGTGAGTCCCTTCTTTCTGTTCATGCAATTTATATGTTTAACACATGTTTATAGACAAGCGTTATTAAAAACACAAAGTCTCGGCAACTGGAGGAGGAGAAGCAGTCCGCGGTGGTTTTCAATCACACACTCCAATGCCACTTGTTTCAACTTCCGAAAATTTAATCCAGGAAAAAAAGGCTTACAAACATGGACCAAAACGGCTCCATAACACGCACAAGAATCCAAAAGAAACGAAAATTAACTAAAAGAAAGCAAATAAACAGTATGAAGTGGTCAAAATTGGTTTTACGCATGCCTATGTGCGTCTGGCACATGCGTCTTCGGGCTCTCCCACATTGGTTTGTGGATGAAAGCTATATGTTCAGCTGTAATGTCATGTAAAAACAATCTCTACATGACATTTACTCCCAGGTGTGACCAGTTACGTCCTTAAGATATCAACAGGCTGTATAAAGCCTTGCGCAACGGCTGTGTGTTTGTGCCAAATGCGCAAAGCCCATCCGCGCTTCCCAAAATTGGAGCGAGTACTCATAAATCACGTGAATAACATGAATAAACGTTTTTACTGCATTTTGTTGTGTTTTATACGTTCTATGCTGTCATTTCTCTCTTCTCCTATTGGCAAGGCAAGGCAGAGTGCTCGCAACTGTGTCCTGTGCCGTAGCCGTGATATCTGTGCAATTATTACTTTTGCATATGATGACAGCGTGCAAAAGACGCATGGTCTCTGTGGAGAGCTCCGCTCCAGCTGGCTGCTGTGACAGCTCACTGACAATGTATTTCTGCTTAATCAGTTTCAGTCTCGCCAGAGTTACATTAATATCTGTATTTTTATATTTGAAATTCAGGGGATTTTGATAATAGATTATTAAAGTTTGTTTGCGAGGCTGTGGCCTCTGCATGTGCAGAGCTTGTGCGCCAAACTTTAGGGCGTATTTGCGCCGGCATATCATTAGTGCAAAATGTTTTGGGTAAAAAATAGGCTATTAAAAGGAACTGTCGGAATGGCGGTATGTTAAAAAAAAAAAAACATACCGCTATTCCGACCATAGGAGGAAAAAAGTGTCGGAATGGTGGGACGTTTGATAAAAAATTAAGTGTCGCCATTCCGACAATTGGAAACCCATGTCGGAATGGCGAGATGTCGGAATGGCAGCATGTAACCATGATGAAGGAGAGACCATTTGAGCAGCACAGCCATTTCGCAGCACAGGGACAGCAGTCCAAGTTACAGGATCTCCCACGTGGTATCACCTGTCACATTGTGTCAAGGCATCAAAAGAAGAAAAAATCACCAAACTCAAGGACAAAAAGACGAAGACGCCGGTGAACGAAGAGAGAGCACTGACAAACCAGAAATACAAAAGGATTCTCGATATCAAGATCCAGAAGAAGAGGCTGACAATGCCACGAACACTTACGATGCTGGGAATGATGCCAGCAATGAACAGAGAAGAAGATTCAGTGTCATCAATCTGCAACACGTGCCTCTAATGAGGGGGTGAATATAGAATCCTCAACGATTACAACGTCTCTGGGAACTGTGACAAAAACAAGGTTTAAACCATTTTGATATATATTGTAACCTATTGGCTAAGGAATAGTGCTGAAAATGAGGTAAATCTAATCCACCATTGTCCTTGGTCTTCTGTAGGGTTTTTAAACTAATACTAATTATGGCTGGACATTCACACCTACTTGCAGTCGAAAAGCTCTGCTCCCGCTTTTGATTATGTTTGGTTGGATATTCAAACCTTTTCTTAACTGCTTTTTGCAAACTTTGGTCGGACGTTCACACCTTCTTGCAGCCGAACACCTCCGCTTCCGCTTTTGATGGTAAATATTCGGGCATTCGAACCTTTTCTTACCCGCTTTTTACAAACTATGGTCGGACATTCAAACCTTCTTGTAGCCGAAAACCTCCGCTCCCTCTTTTGATCATACATTGTCGGGCATTCGCACCTTTTCTTACCCGTTTTTTACAAACCATGGTCGGACTGTCACACATTCTTGTGGCCAAACACATCCGCTCCCGCTATTGATTGTGTACAGTCAGGTATTTTAACCTCTTCTTACCCGCTTTTTACCAACTATGGTCGGACATTCACACCGTCTTACAGCGGAACACCTCCGCTCCCGCTTTTGATGGTGTATAGTCAGGCATTTGAACCTTTTCTTACCCGCTTTTTACAAACTATGGTCGGACATTCAAACCTTCTTGTAGCCGAAAACCTCCGCTCCCTCTTTTGATCATACATTGTCGGGCATTCGCACCTTTTCTTACCCGTTTTTTACAAACCATGGTTGGACTGTCACACATTCTTGTGGCCAAACACATCCGCTCCCGCTATTGATTGTGTACAGTCGGGTATTTTAACCTTTTCTTACCCGTTTTTTTACCAACTATGGTCGGACATTCACACCTTCTTACAGCGGAACACCTCCGCTCCCTCTTTTGATGGTTTATGTTTGGGCATTCGAACCTTTTCTTACCCGCTTTTTACAAACTATGCTCGGACATTCACACCTTCTTGCAGCCGAACACCTCCGCATCCGCTTTTGATGGTATATATTCTGGCATTCGAACCTTTTCTTACCAGCTTTTTACAAACGATGGTTGGACTTTCACACCTTCTTGTAGCCGAACAACTCCGCTCCCGCTATTGATTGTGTACAGTCGGGTATTTTAACCTTTTCTTACCCGCTTTTTACCAACTATGGTCGGACATTCACACCGTCTTACAGCGGAACATCTCCGCTCCCGCTTTTGATGGTGTATAGTCAAGCATTTGAACCTTTTCTTACCCGCTTTTTACAAACTATGGTCGGACATTCAAACCTTCTTGTAGCCGAAAACCTCTGCTCCCTCTTTTGATTATACATTGCCGGGCATTCGCACCTTATCTTACCCGCTTTTTACAAACTATAGTCAGACATTCACACCTTGGTGCTGAACCACCTCAGCTCCCTGTTTTGATCATGTATGGTCTGGCAATACTACCTTTTCTTACCCGTTTGTGAGTAATTATGGCTGGACATTCACACCTACTTGCAGTCGAACAGCTCTGCTCCCGCTTTTGATTATGTTTGGTTGGATATTCGAACCTTTTCTTAACTGTTTTTTACAAACTCCGCTCCCCCTATTGATTGTGTACAGTCGGGTATTTTAACCTTTTCTTACCCACTTTTTACCAACTATGGTCGGACATTCACACCTTCTTACAGCGGAACACCTCCGCTCCCTCTTTTGATGGTGTATGTTTGGGCATTCGAACCTTTTCTTACCCGCTTTTTACAAACTATGGTTGGACATTCAAACCTTCTTGTAGCCGAACACATCCACTCCTGCTTTTGATGATGTATGGTTTGGCATTTTCACCTTTTCTTACCCATTTTTCAGTAATTATGGGTGGACATTCACACCTTCTTGCATCTGAACAACTCCTCTCCCGCTTATGATCATGTGCGGTTTGATATTCGAAAATTTTCTTTCATGTTTTAAAGCAATTATTGATGGACCTTCAAATCTTCTTGTAGCCGAACACATCCACTCCTGCTTTTGATGATGTATGGTTTGGCATTCGCACCCTTTTTTTACCCATTTTTCAGGAATTTTGGGTGGACATTCAGACCTTCTTGCAGCCGAAAACCTCCGCTCCCTCTTTTGATCATACATTGTCGGGCATTCGCACCTTATCTTACCCGCTTTTTACAAACTATAGTCAGACATTCACACCTTGCAGCTGAACCACCTCCGCTCCCTGTTTTGATCATGTATGGTCTGGCAATACTGCCTTTTCTTACCCGTTTGTGAGTAATTAATCCCAAAATATTGAGCATAAAATAAGTCTTTATGCTGATGATGTATTACTTTTCCTTCAGAACTCACAGACGTCTCTCAGTCACACGATCACACTCATAAATAAATTCTCAGCACTTTCTGACTACTCTATCAACTGGTCTAAGACCACAGTTCTGCCCATTAACTGTAGGGTCCATAATATACCTGCGATCACTTTACAGTCAGTAAATATTAGATATTTAGGCATAAACATTTCCTCCAGGCTCTCAGAGCTAACAAAGCTAAATTATGTGCAATTATTAAAGACAGTAGAGGACGATCTCTCGTTGGAAGTCCTTACCTATATCACTTATGGGGAGAGTTACATCCATTAAAATGATGATACTACCAAAAGTTAACTATTTGTTCTCAATGATCCCCATAAAACCATCTGCTACTTGGTTTAAGTCACTAGATTCATGCATCTCCAAATTTCTGTGGAAAAACAAACCACCACGTATTAGTTTAAAAACCCTACAGAAGACCAAGGACAGTGGTGGATTAGATTTAACTCATTTTCAGCACTATTCCTTAGACAATAGGTTACAATATATATCAAAATGGTTTAAACCTTGTTGTTGTCACAGTTCCCAGAGACGTTGTAATCGTTGAGGATTCTATATTCACCCCCTCATTAGAGGCACGTAATGCAGATTGATGACACTGAATCTTCTTCTCTGTTCATTGCTGGCATCATTCCCAGCATCGTAAGTGTTCGTGGCATTGTTAGCCTCTTCTTCTGGATCTTGATATCGAGAATCCTTTTGTATTTCTGGTTTGTCAGTCCTCTGTCTTCGTTCACCGGAGTCTTTGTCTTTTTGTCCTTGAGTTTGGTGATTTTTTCTTCTTTTGATGCCTTGACACAATGTGACAGGTGATACCACGTGGGAGATCCTGTAACTTGGACTGCTGTCCCTGTGCTGCGAAATGGCTGTGCTGCTCAAATGGTCTCTCCTTCATCATGGTTACATGCTGCCATTCCGACATCTCGCCATTCCGACATGGGTCTCCAATTGTCGGAATGGCGACACTTAATCTTTTATCAAACGTCCCACCATTCTGACACTTTTTTCCTCCTATGGTCGGAATGGCGGTATGTTTTTTGTTTTTTTTAACATACCGCCATTCCGACAGTTCCTTTTAATAGCCTATTTTTTACCCAAAACATTTTGCACTAATGATATGCCGGCGCAAATACGCCCTAAAGTTTGGCGCACAAGCTTTGCACATGCAGAGGCCACAGCCTCGCAAACAAACTTTAATAATCTATTATCAAAATCCCCTGAATTTCAAATATAAAAATACAGATATTAATGTAACTCTGGCGAGACTGAAACTGATTAAGCAGAAATACAGTGTCAGTGAGCTGTCACAGCAGCCAGCTGGAGCGGAGCTCTCCACAGAGCCCATGCGTCTTTTGCACGCTGTCATCATATGCAAAAGTAATAATTGCAATTACAGATATCACGGCTACTGCACAGGACACAGTTGCGAGCACTCTGCCTTGCCTTGCCAATAGGAGAAGAGAGAAATGACAGCATAGAACGTATAAAACACAACAAAATTCAGTAAAAACGTTTATTCATGTTATTCACGTGATTTATGAGTACTCACTCCAATTTTTGGAAGCGTGGATGGGCTTTGCGCATTTGGCACAAACACACAGCCGCAA
Source organism: Leuresthes tenuis (assembly GCF_036924035.1). NCBI lineage: Eukaryota > Metazoa > Chordata > Actinopteri > Atheriniformes > Atherinopsidae > Leuresthes > Leuresthes tenuis. Next base: position 26,203,290 of record NW_027325362.1, read on the forward strand.
CGGTTGTAGCTTTATACAGCCTGTTGATATCTTAAGGACCTAACTGGTCACACAATGTCATGTAGAGATTGTTTTTACATGACATTACAGCTGAACATATAGCTTTCATCCACAAACCAACGTGGGAGAGCCCGAAGACGCATGTGCCAGACGCACATAGGCATGCGTAAAACCAATTTTGACCACTTCATACTGTTTATTTGCTTTCTTTTAGTTAACTTTCTTTTCTTTTGGATTCTTGTGCGTGTTATGGAGCCGTTTTGGTCCATGTTTGTAAGCCTTTTTTTCCTGGATTAAATTTTCGGAAGTTGAAACAAGTGGCATTGGAGTGTGTGATTGAAAACCACCGCGGACTGCTTCTCGGGGAAGTCCTGCTTCCGCGGACTTTGTGTTTTTAATAACGCTTGTCTATAAACATGTGTTAAACATATAAATTGCATGAACAGAAAGAAGGGACTCACCTGTTGAGTAACACACATTTCCTTATACGGAAAGCCTTGTCGGAATGGTGGGACATTTGAACGTCAGAATAGCGGGATGTCGCAATGGTGGGATGTCGGAATGGTGGGACGTTTGCATGTCGGAATGGTGGTATGTCGGAATGGTGGGATGTCGGAATAGCGGGATGTCGGAATGGCGGGATTTCGGAATAGCGGGATGTCGGAATGGCGGGATTTCGGAATGGGTGTTGCCACCCCCTTCATCATATACACAGTTATTTATACATCACCTTCCACCATGAAGCGTTGTCCCTTTTTGTTTCTCTCTTTGTTCTTAAAATGCTGTTATGCATGTCTAAACCAATCCATTAAATTAGATCATTTTGGCAGTAAAGCGATCTACAATGTGCTTGGTCGCAAAGCTGCTCATCTGTGGTAAACAGCTCTTCAGAAAGGCATTCTTCAATTGATTTCACTAATTCTATGTAATAATTTTGTGATTTCCTACAAAACTACACTTCTTCTCCCATCTGTCTGAGTATTTAATATAGTCTGGGTCCCGTTAAAACATGTATTTTTCCCATCTAATTCCTTGTTTGCTTTAAAACAAGTATTCCCCATTTTCTATCCCTTCAGTAGCCAACCAGTTTGTATGGAGTACACTGGAGAAACTTGTCTGAACAGTAAAACACTGCTTTTGTTGTCACCGCAAGGCTTCCCCCGTCGGTTGTTTCACTGAGACACTACTGAGTAACTATAACTCAACACAGTTTATACACATAACATTCCTATACATACTAACAAACAAACAAACAATTATTTATCGCAATTTTCTCATCTCTGTTTGAACGTACACCCAGGTAAATATTCCTGTAGTCTTCTCATACCGACTATGGACCCATTCATTGTTTAACTTCACTGTTTTGCAAATCCTAATTGAATATTACACATTGACATTGAACTTTACTTGATAAGCAGGTCTTCATTGCATTCAGCAGCCTATATGTGAGCATCTATGTGTAAGCTGTTCTTCTTTGCATTTATCAGCAGCAAGCAATTCTTCATTGCACATGCATATGAAAATAGTAAAACAATTCCAATGCGTTAGCGAAACCTTCTATATCAGGAGTGTCCATCATGATGCTGGGAATAGAACCTCTTTCCCAGAATAGTTCAACCTTCATTACTCAACTGATCATAACTCCGCAATGAGCACATTTCAAAGAATCATTCCTCCACATATATTCAAAAATCTATGTGTAAATGTTTAATATTTCTTATATTTGTTGATGTCATTCTGTGTGCATGTGGCCTAAACCCAATCTCTGGGTGGCAATTTTAATTTAAACAAGTTGAACTCTGCCTCTGATCATTTAAAAAAGGTGTGTACCAATATCAACCTTTCTCAGGTAATTACTGATCCTACAAAACCAAAGAGATCCTTCAAGGTTGTCCCTGATTGGCTCAATCTTAACAAATCAAAGGTAGAAAATCCGCAGTATCTGAACTTGGTGTTAGTTATCACTGCTCAATAGCCTGTATCAGAATTGCAAAAATGAAAACATTAGGTCCACGCTTGGTATCCAGATCCTGAACCATCTCCATGAGCAGGCTTTTTTTTAACTGATCTGTTGAATAGTTATATGACACTGTTAAAATCCCAGATGAAGATCTAGCACTTGACCATTTTTGTAAATCTTCTAATTCCACAGTTGATAAACACGCCCCTTTTAAAAAGAATAGAACTTAGAACAGGTCTATCCCTGGCTTTCGGCAGAACTGTCTTCTTTACTTTTTTTTCCCCTTGTCCTGTTCAGCATTATGTCAGAAGAATTGTAGTCTAAATACCTTTGATGCCAAACAGATTTGTTTTGCCAAGGGAAGTTTTATAAATGTAAAGCTCCCCTTGATGCCCATTTATTTATTTCTGTTTACAATATATGACATGAACTGAACTGAACCGGACCGGGGGACAAGGAAAGAAGAAGAGGAAAGAAGAGGAAACAGAACAAAAATAGAAACAAAAACCAGACAACCAGCTGCTACACCTGTAAAAAACAAAACAGACAACAATCCATGGCCTATGAGGGGAATCCAGCCTTAGCGCCACCAGGAGCACCTGAAAGCAGACAAGCAGAGAAAAAACAAACACACAAACAAACAAAAACAAGCACAAGAAGCGGCAATCGCATACAACACAGCTGTGGATATAGATGACCTGAGACGACATGATAATACATCAACTGCTTAGTGACCATGCTACTGGACTAATGAATGTGTGTGTGTGTGTGTGAGAACATGCAACACCCATGGCACAGGACCAACATGATAACCGTGCTTAGTTATGAGTGTATAAGCGTACAGGGCCACAATCCACAGCCCCCCCCCAAGCAATCAGAAGCAGGCAGAGAGGGCCACAAGACCCAGGCCACCAGCAGCCCCCACAGAGCACAGAACCCAGGCAGCCCACCGCAGGGGCAACCACGCATCCACCCAGAAGACTGCAGAGGAAGCCCCCGGAAAGAGCCCCCATAAGCATAGGGCAGAGGCACTCCGGGAAGGGGTAACAGCCCACCGACCCCGCCAGGCCCCAGCCGCCCAGACATGGGCCGTGCACTGGACCTGGGCCCCAGGAGCCCGAGCGCCCCCAAACCCCCCGGCAGAGGCCCCACCCAATACCCAGGAGGGCCAAGCGCCCCAGACAGCCACAAAGTGGGTCAGCGCCTGCCCCAGCGCCCCTGGCCAAGTGCCCTGGGAGTCAAGACGTGCCCACAGGTGGGTGAAGTCGCGAGCAGTGGGGAGAGGCAACGCTGATGCCCCATCGGGAGAAACACAGGCAGGCCAGGCGACAGCAAGTCCCAGATCCAGGCCCAATCATTACCACACACACTTTCACGTCCCATACATCCACACATCCACACATCCTACCTCCCTCGACTCTGATGGGGTGTAGTGCAGCGGGCACACCAGGAGGCCAGCAACCCCCCAGCCACCACAGACCCCGAACCAGCAGAACAATTAATTAATCCTCCTGGCCCCTCCTGCCCCGAGCAGACACCAGGAAGCAGGGGTGTGCGAAGAAGACCCCTCCCCTCACCCTTCTGGCTCTTCAATATTTTCTAATAGTGAGCAATTAAAATTGAGGGGCAGCCAAACTTGTAGAACTGGGAGCGCGGCACTCTGGGCAGCCTACATACCCAAAGAGCCCCGCCCACCAGATGCCACTCAGTGTAACCACCCCCCAAGACCTAATGTGTGTGTGTGAGTGTGTTTGATAAGTAGTAATGTCTAAGGTGAAATTAAAACAGGGGCAGGGAACTGCAGAGTGCAACCAAAGGGGACCACCTACGTGGCCCCATCCACTACACCCCACCGAACACACACGCCCCCAAAACCCTTCATGTGTGAGTGTGTGCTGTGTACAGGAGCCAGAAGGGAGAGGGGTATGGGGATATATACCGGGGGAGCTACTCTCCCCCAGAGAGGGCAGCCAGGGACTGGCTGCAATAGGCATCCCCGCTACCTGGGAGCCAACAATGGGCAGGAGGGCCTGATGTCCACCAGGCTCGGGGCCTGCAGCGACCATATTCTGGGAGCTACTGTACCCCCAGAAGGTACCCATCCCGCCCCACCCCACTCAACCCAACCCCACCCAGGAGGACCTCTACAAAAAACAAACAAACAACATAAAAAAACAAACAAACAAACCACCCGGTCACACCAGTCGCAGCAGCCCGGGCCTGAGACCCATCATCACCCAGCAACCCACCACCACCACTATGTGATAAAACTAATCAGAGGGGACCAGAGAGAATGAAATCCAGCCAATTGATGTTTTGAGGAGGCAGACATTGTTTCCATGCTAATATAATCTAAAAGAAAATTTCTAAACTGGTTAATACACAATTGTTCTTCGCTTTCCAGTTCATGAGAATAGTTTTCTTTGCGATACATAACACTGTGACAACCATGTGTGCTGAGTTAATTTCCATGTTGATGTTGTCTAAGTCACCCAGTATGCACAGTGTGGGGCATGCAGGGATGCTACACTTTAGCCATGTTGATAGGTCCTCACAGACTTCAAGCCAGAACTTCTGGACAGGCGCAGAAAACCACAAAGCGTGTGCATAATCATCAGGTGTGTTATCTGTGCAATGTGAGCAGATGTTTGAGTGTGTTAGACCCATCCTGAACATCCTTTGTCCTGTATAGTGTGTTCTATGAAGGATTTTGTATTGTATGAGCTGTAAATTAGGATTTCGAGTCTTTATGAAGGTGTTCAAACATATTTGTGGTTAGAAGCTATGACCAGAACTGATGGATAAATCTGCCTCCCATTTTGAGGATGGAAGAGACATTGTGTCATCTATCTTAGACAATAATTTATATATTTTTGATAGTAGTTTTGGGGTACAGATGCTTAGAAATTCTGCTACCCTAGTCGGGGGTTGTAAGTCTGGTTGGTGGAGGATATATCCATCCATCCATCCATCATCTGCCGCTTATCCGGGGGTCGGGTCGCGGGGGCAGGAGCTTGAGCAGAGAAACCCAGACGTCTCTGTCCCCGGCCACTTCCTCCAGCTCTTCCGGGGGGACCCCGAGGCGTTCCCAGGCCAGCCGAGAGACATAGTCTCTCCAACGTGTCCTGGGTCTCCCCCGGGGTCTCCTCCCAGTGGGACGTGCCCGGAACACCTCCCCAGGGAGGCGCCCAGGGGGCATCCTAACCAGATGCCCGAGCCACCTCATCTGACTCCTCTCAATGCGGAGGAGCAGCGGTTCTACTCCGAGCCCCTCCCGGATGACTGAGCTTCTCACCCTATCTCTAAGGGAGAGCCCAGACACCCTGCGGAGGAAACCCATTTCGGCCGCTTGTATTCGCGATCTTGTTCTTTCGGTCACTACCCACAACTCGTGACCATAGGTGAGGATGGGAACGTAGATTGACCAGTAAGTAGAGAGCTTCGCCTTCTGGCTCAGCTCCCTCTTCACAACGACGGGTCGGTGCAGAGCCTGCAACACTGAAGGCGCCGCACCGATCCGCCCGTCAATCTCCCGCTCCATTCGTCCGTCACTCGTGAACAAGACCCCGAGATACTTGAACTCCTCCTCTTGGGGAAGGATCTCATTCCCGACCCGGAGAGAGCATTCCACCCTTTTCCGGCTGAGAACTATAGTCTCGGATTTGGAGGTGCTGATTCTCATCCCAGCCGCTTCACACTCGGCTGCGAATCACTCCAGTGAGAGCTGAAGGTCACGGCCTGACGACGCTAACAGAACCACATCATCTGCAAAAAAGCAGAGACCCGATTCTGAGGTCGCCAAATGGGACACCCTCAACGCCCTGGTTCCGCCTAGAAATTCTGTCCATAAAAGTTAGGAACAGAATCGGTGACAAAGGGCAGCCCTGACGGAGTCCAACTCTCACCGGAAACGTATCCGACTTACTGCCGGCAATGCGGACCAAACTCTGGCACCGGTCATACAGAGACCGAACGGCCCCTATCAAGGGGTCCGGCACTCCATATTCCCGGAGCACCCCCCACAGGACTCCACGAGGGACACGGTCGAACGCTTTCTCCAAGTCCACAAAACACATGTAGACTGGTTGGGCGAACTCCCATGCACCCTCCAGGATCCTGCCGAGGGTATAGAGCTGGTCCACTGTTCCACGGCCAGGACGAAAGCCACACTGCATCTCCTGAATCCGAGGCTCGATTATCCGACGGATCCTCCTCTCCAATACCCCCGAATAGACCTTACCAGGGAGGCTGAGGAGTGTGATACCCCTATAGTTGGAACACACCCTCCGGTCCCCCTTTTATAAGAGGGGGACCACCACCCCAATCTGCCAGTCCAGAGGCACTGTCCCCGATGTCCACGCGATACTGCAGAGGCGTGTCAGCCAAGACAGCCCTACAACATCCAGAGCCTTGAGAAACTCAGGACGGACCTCATCCACCCCCGGGGCCTTGCCACCGAGGAGCTTTTTAACCACCTCGGCAACCTCAGCCCCAGAAATGGGAGGCCCCGTCTCCGAGCTCTCCGACTCTGCCTCTTCCGAGCACGTGTTGGTAGGATTGAGGAGTTCCTCGAAGTACTCCCCCCACCGACTCACAACATCCCTAGTTGAGGTCAGCAAAGCCCCGTCCCCACTGTAAACAGTGTTGACTGTGAGCCGCTTCCCCCCCCCTGAGACGCCGGATGGTGGACCAGAATCTTTTCGAGGCCGTCCGGAAATCGTTCTCCATGGTCTCACCGAACTCCTCCCAGGCCCGAGTTTTTGCCTCAGCAACCGCCGAAGCCGTGGCCCGTCTGGCCCGTCGGTACCTATCAGCTTCTTCCAGGGTCCCACTGGCCAAAAAGGCCCGATAGGACTCCTTCTTCAGCTTGACGGCTTCCCTCACCACTGGTGTCCACCAGCAGGTTCGAGGGTTGCCGCCACGACAGGCACCGACCACCTTACGGCCACAACTCCGACCAGCTGCCTCGGCAATGGAGTCACGGAACATGGCCCATTCGGACTCAATATCCCCCACCTCAAATATGGTTGAAGCTCTGCCGGAGGTGGGAGTTAAAGCTCCTTCTGACGGGGGATTCTGACAAACGCTCCCAGCAGACCCTCACAATACGTTTGGGCCTGCCAGGTCTGATCGGCATCCTCCCCCACCAGCGGAGCCAACTCACCACCAGGTGTTGATCAGTTGACAGCTCCGCCCCTCTCTTCACCCGAGTGTCCAGGACATACGGCCGCAAGTCCGATGATACAACCACAAAGTCGATCATCGAACTGCGGCCAAGGGTGTCCTGGTGCCAAGTGCACATATGGACACCCTTATGCCTGAACATGGTGTTCGTTATGGACAGTCTATGACTGGCACAGAAGTCCAACAACATAACACCACTCTGATTCAGATCGGGGGGGGCGTTCCTCCCAATCACACCCCTCCAGGTCTCACTGTCATTGCCCACGTGAGCATTGAAGTCCCCCAGCAGAATGAGGGAGTCTCCGGTAGGAGCATTCTCCAGTGCCTCCCCCAGAGACTCCAAAAAGGGTAGGTACTCTGAACTGCTGTTTGGCGCATAGGCACAAACAACAGTCAGGACTCGTCCCCCCACCCAAGGCGGAGGGAGGCTACCCTCTCGTTCACTGGGGTAAACCCCAATGTACTGGCACACAGCCGGGGGGCAATAGGTATGCCCACACCTGCTCTGCGCCTCTCACCACGGGCAACTCCAGAGTGGAAGAGAGTCCAACCCCTCTCAAGAGTACTGGTTCCAGATCCCAAGCCGTGCGTCGAGGTGAGTCCGACTATATCTAACGGTCTGATGAAGTTTCAACAATAAACAACAAACTTTGTATTATGAGAAAGAACCAGACTCATTCTTCAGGAATCCGAAAATAAGCTCTATTTTACGAGTTATGCACGAATTCGGATTCTCCTATAAAACGAATTCCTTAACTCAAACCAAGTTAAGACTGCTTTGTCCTTCATATTTATTCATGTCTAATCAAGTTTCAATGATAAACAACGTTGTACTTTGTAGAATGAGAAAGAACTTCTTCAGCAATAAGCATCTCTCGACAAATGACGAAATACAGATTTTGCTATAAAATTAATTGCTATCAGCCTGACTTAAAACTGTTTGTCTTCCTTATTTATCCACTTCAAATCAAGTTTCAACAATTAAAAAAAAATTGTAGTTTGAGAAAGAACAACTTAATCTTGAGCAATCAGTATAAAAAGAGGGTGGGCAAAGGTGCGAATGTCAAACCATACATGATCAAAACAGGGAGCGGAGGTGTTTGGCTGAGACAAGGTGTGAATGTCCACCCATAATTAATGAAAAGCGGGCAACAAGTAGGTTCGAATGCCCAACCATACATCATCAAAAGCAGGAGTGGATATGTTCGGCTACAAGAAGGTTTGAACGTCTGACCATAGTTTGTAAAAAGCGGGTAAGAAAAGGTTCGAATGCCCGAACATACACCATCAAAGGAGGGAGCGGAGGTGTTCCGCTGTAAGAAGGTGTGAATGTCCGACCATAGTTGGTAAAAAGCGGGTAAGAAAAGGTTAAAATACCCGACTGTACACAATCAATAGCGGGAGCGGAGTTGTTCGGCTACTAAAAGATGTGAAAGTCCGACTATGGTTTGTAAAAAGCGGGTAAGAAAAGGTGCTAATGCCCGACAATGTATGATCAAAAGAGGGAGCGGAGGTTTTCGGCTACAAGAAGGTTTGAATGTCCGACCATAGTTTGTAAAAAGCGGGTAAGAAAAGGTTCAAATGCCTGACTATACACCATCAAAAGCGGGAGCGGAGGTGTTCCGCTGTAAGAAGGTGTAAATGTCCGACCATAGTTGGTAAAAAGCGGGTAAGAAAAGGTTAAAATACCCGACTGTACACAATCAATAGCGGGAGCGGAGTTGTTTGGCTACAAGAAGGTGTGAAAGTCCGACCACGGTTTGTAAAAAGCGGGTAAGAAAAGGTTCGAATGCCCGAATATATACCATCAAAAGTGGAAGTGGATGTGTTTGGCTGCAAGAAGGTGTGAACGTCCGACCAAAGTTTGTAAAAAGCAGTTAAGAAAAGGTTCGAATATCCAACCAAACATAATCAAAAGCGGGAGCAGAGCTGTTCAACTGCAAGTAGGTGTGAATGTCAGATCATAATTTGCAAAAAGCTAATGAGAAAGGGTGAGAATGCCCGGCTATACACCATCAAATGCGGGAGCGGAAGTGTTCGGCTGTGAGTAGGTGTGAATGTCCGACCATAATTGCTGAAAAATGTGTTAGAAGAGACTAGAATGCTGGACAAGACATCATCAAATGCGGGAGCGGAGTTGTTCAGCTGTGAGTAGGTGTGAATCTCCGAGCATAGTTTGTAAAAAGAGGGTAAGAATAGGTTCGAATGCCCGAACATACACTATCAAAACAGGGAGCTGAGGTGGCTCAGCTGCAAGGTGTGAATGTGTGACTATAGTTTGTAAATAAGGTGCGAATGCCCAACAATGTATAATCAAAAGAGGGAGCGGAGGTTTTCGGCTACAAGAAGGTTTGAATGTCCGACCATAGATTGTAAAAAGCGGGTAAGAAAAGGTTCAAATGCCTGACTATACAACATCAAAAGCGGGAGCAGAGGTGTTCCGCTGTAAGACGGTGTGAAAGTCCACCCATAATTACTGAAAAATGGGTAAGAAAAGGTGCGAATGCCCAACCATACATTATCAAAAGCAGGTGTGAATGTCAGATCATAATTTGCAAAAAGCTGATGAGAAAGGGTGAGAATGCCCGACTATACACCATCAAATGCGGGAGCGGAGTTGTTCGGCTGTGAGTAAGTGTGAATCTCCGACCATAATTGCTGAAAAATGTGTTAGAAAAGGTAAGAATGCCGGTCCATACATCATCAAAAGCGGGAGAGGTGGTGTTCGGCTGCAAGTAGGTGTGAATGTCCAGCCAGAATTACTAACAAACGGGTAAGAAAAGGTAGTATTGCCAGACCATACATGATCAAAACAGGGAGCGGAGGTGGTTCAGCTGCAAGAAGGTGTGAATGTCCGACTAAAGTTCAAATATATTAACAAAAGCGGGAGGAGAGGTCTTCGGATGAGAGTGGTTGAGAATTTCCAACCATAATCTATAAAATGCGTTGAAAAAAAAGGTGTTATAGAATACTAAAAGGTGGAGCGGAAGTGTTCGGCTGCAAGAAGGTGTGAATGTCCGACTATATTTTGTGAAAAGCAGGTGAAGCAAGGTCTGAATGCCCAACCTTACATCATCAAAAGCGAGATCAGAGGTGTTTGGCTGCATGAAGGCCATAGTTTGCCAAAAGCGGGTAAGCTGCGAATGACCGACTAAATATCAACAAAAGGTCTTCGGATGCAAGTGGGTGTGAATATCCCACCATACAAGTATGGTGGAGAGGAAGCTGTGAACAGCCGACCATAGTTGGCAAAAAGCGGGTGAGAAAAGGTGCGAATGTCAAACCATACATGATCAAAACAGGGAGCGGAGGTGTTTGGCTGTGACAAGGTGTGAATGTCCACCCAAAATTAATGAAAAGCGGGCAACAAGTAGGTTTGAATGCCCAACCATACATCATCAAAAGCAGGAGTGGATGTGTTCGGCTACAAGAAGGTTTGAATGTCCGAGCATAGTTTGTAAAAAGCGGGTAAGAAAAGGTTCGAATGCCCAAACATACACCATCAAAAGAGGGAGCGGAGGTATTCCGCTGTAAGAAGGTGTGAATGTCCGACCATAGTTGGTAAAAAGTGGGTAAGAAAAGGTTAAAATACCCGACTGTACACAATCAATAGCGGGAGCGGATGTGTTTGGCTACAAGAATGTGTGACAGTCCGACCATGGTTTGTAAAAAACGGGTAAGAAAAGGTGCGAATGCCCGACAATGTATGATCAAAAGAGGGAGCGGAGGTTTTCGGCTACAAGAAGGTTTGAATGTCCGACCATAGTTTGTAAAAAGCTGCTAAGAAAAGGTTCGAATGCCTGAATATATACCAACAAAAGCGGAAGCGGAGGTGTTCGGCTACAAGAAGGTGTGAAAGTTCAACCATGGTTTGTAAAAAGCTGCTAAGAAAAGGTTCGAATGCCCGAATATATACCATCAAAAGTGGAAGCGGAGGTGTTCGGCTGCAAGAAGGTGTGAACGTCCGACCAAAGTTTGCAAAAAGCAGTTAAGAAATGGTTGGAATGCCCGAATATATACCATCAAAAGCGGGAGCAGAGCTGTTTGACTGCAAGTAGGTGTGAATGTCCAGCCATAATTACTCACAAACGGGTAAGAAAAGGTAGTATTGCCAGACCATACATGATCAAAACAGGGAGCTGAGGTGGTTCAGCTGCAAGGTGTGAATGTCTGACTATAGTTTGTAAAAAGCGGGTAAGACAAGGTGCGAATGCCCGACAATGTATGATCAAAAGAGGGAGTGGAGGTCTTCGGCTGCAAGGTGTGAATGTCCAACCATAATTTCTAAAAACCGGGTAAGAAAAGGCTCGAAAGCCCGACTATACACAATCAAAAGCGGGAGCGGGAGGTTTTCAGCTGCAAATCCTTCACTCAAACCAAGTGAAAACTGCTTTGTCCTTCATATTTATCAATGTCTAGATTTACTTCAACAAAGAACAACATTGTATTTTGCAGTAGTAGAAAGAGCAACACTTGAAGGAACAGGAATACGAGAATAAGCTTATTTTCATACGTTCTGCATGATTTGGGATTTTATGTATAAAATGAATTCCTTTACTCAAACTATGTTAAAACTGCTTTGTCCTTCATATTTATCAATGTCTAGATTGACTTCAACAAAGAACAACATTGTATTTTGCAGTAGAAGAAATAGCAACACTGAAGGATCAGGAATCCGAAAACAAGCTTATTTTCATACGTTCTGCTTGATTTGGGATTTTGCTATAAAATTAATTCCTTCACTCAAACAAAGTGGAAACTGCTTTGTCCTTCATATTTATCAATGTCTAGATTTACTTCAACAAAGAACAACATTGTATTTTGCAGTAGTAGAAAGAGCAACACTTGAAGGAACAGGAATCCGAGAATAAGCTTATTTTCATACGTTCTGCATGATTTGGGATTTTATGTATAAAATGAATTCCTTTACTCAAACTATGTTAAAACTGCTTTGTCCTTCATATTTATCAATGTCTAGATTGACTTCAACAAAGAACAACATTGTATTTTGCAGTAGAAGAAATAGCAACACTGAAGGATCAGGAATCCGAAAACAAGCTTATTTTCATACGTTCTGCTTGATTTGGGATTTTGCTATAAAATTAATTCCTTCACTCAAACAAAGTGGAAACTGCTTTGTCCTTCATATTTATCAATGTCTATATCGATTTCAACAAAGAACAAGGCTGTATTTTGCAGTATAGGAAAGAGCAACACTGGAGGATCAGGAATCCGAGAATAAGCTTACTTTCATGAGTCCTGCACGATTTCGGATTTTCCTATAAAATGAATTGCTTTGCTCAAACCAAGTTAAAATTGCTTTGTCCTTCATAGTTATCCATGTCTAAAATGTATCAAGCATAAAGTTCCTCATATTACCCTGAATGAGAAAGAAGCATCCCTTTGGTTGAGCAATACGTTCCTTTTGCGGAGTTATGCATGATTTCGGATTTTGCTATAAAATTCATTCCTTCACACCTTTTTTTTTCACCGCATTTTATAGATTATGGTTGGAAATTTCAACCACTCTAATCCGAAGACCTCTCCTCCCACTTTTGTTAATATATTTGAACTTTAGTTGGACATTCACCCCTTTTTGCAGCTAAACCACCTCAGCTCCCTGTTTTGATCATGTATGGTCTGGCAATACTACATTTTCTTACCCGTTTGTGAGTAATTATGGCTGGATATTCACACCTACTTGCAGCTGAACACAATCTCTCTCGCTTTTAATTATGTTTGGATATTCGAACCTTTTCTTTACTGCTTTTTGCCAACTTTGGTCGGACGTTCACACCTTCTTGCAGCCGAACACCTCCGCATCCGCTTTTGATGGTATATATTCGGGCATTCGAACCTTTTCTTACCAGCTTTTTACAAACGATGGTTGGACTTTCACACCTTCTTGTAGCCGAACAACTCCGCTCCCGCTATTGATTGTGTACAGTCGGGTATTTTAACCTTTTCTTACCCGCTTTTTACCAACTATGGTCGGACATTCACACCGTCTTACAGCGGAACATCTCCGCTCCCGCTTTTGATGGTGTATAGTCAAGCATTTGAACCTTTTCTTACCCGCTTTTTACAAACTATGGTCGGACATTCAAACCTTCTTGTAGCCGAAAACCTCTGCTCCCTCTTTTGATTATACATTGCCGGGCATTCGCACCTTATCTTACCCGCTTTTTACAAACTATAGTCAGACATTCACACCTTGGTGCTGAACCACCTCAGCTCCCTGTTTTGATCATGTATGGTCTGGCAATACTACCTTTTCTTACCCGTTTGTGAGTAATTATGGCTGGACATTCACACCTACTTGCAGTCGAACAGCTCTGCTCCCGCTTTTGATTATGTTTGGTTGGATATTCGAACCTTTTCTTAACTGCTTTTTACAAACTCCGCTCCCCCTATTGATTGTGTACAGTCGGGTATTTTAACCTTTTCTTACCCACTTTTTACCAACTATGGTCGGACATTCACACCTTCTTACAGCGGAACACCTCCGCTCCCTCTTTTGATGGTGTATGTTTGGGCATTCGAACCTTTTCTTACCCGCTTTTTACAAACTATGGTCGGACATTCAAACCTTCTTGTAGCCGAACACATCCACTCCTGCTTTTGATGATGTATGGTTTGGCATTTTCACCTTTTCTTACCCATTTTTCAGTAATTATGGGTGGACATTCACACCTTCTTGCATCTGAACAACTCCTCTCCCGCTTATGATCATGTGCGGTTTGATATTCGAAAATTTTCTTTCATGTTTTAAAGCAATTATTGATGGACATTCAAATCTTCTTGTAGCCGAACACATCCACTCCTGCTTTTGATGATGTATGGTTTGGCATTCGCACCCTTTTTTTACCCATTTTTCAGGAATTTTGGGTGGACATTCAGACCTTCTTGCAGCCGAAAACCTCCGCTCCCTCTTTTGATCATACATTGTCGGGCATTCGCACCTTATCTTACCCGCTTTTTACAAACTATAGTCAGACATTCACACCTTGCAGCTGAACCACCTCCGCTCCCTGTTTTGATCATGTATGGTCTGGCAATACTGCCTTTTCTTACCCGTTTGTGAGTAATTAATCCCAAAATATTGAGCATAAAATAAGTCTTTATGCTGATGATGTATTACTTTTCCTTCAGAACTCACAGACGTCTCTCAGTCACACGATCACACTCATAAATAAATTCTCAGCACTTTCTGACTACTCTATCAACTGGTCTAAGACCACAGTTCTGCCCATTAACTGTAGGGTCCATAATATACCTGCGATCACTTTACAGTCAGTAAATATTAGATATTTAGGCATAAACATTTCCTCCAGGCTCTCAGAGCTAACAAAGCTAAATTATGTGCAATTATTAAAGACAGTAGAGGACGATCTCTCGTTGGAAGTCCTTACCTATATCACTTATGGGGAGAGTTACATCCATTAAAATGATGATACTACCAAAAGTTAACTATTTGTTCTCAATGATCCCCATAAAACCATCTGCTACTTGGTTTAAGTCACTAGATTCATGCATCTCCAAATTTCTGTGGAAAAACAAACCACCACGTATTAGTTTAAAAACCCTACAGAAGACCAAGGACAGTGGTGGATTAGATTTACCTCATTTTCAGCACTATTCCTTAGACAATAGGTTACAATATATATCAAAATGGTTTAAACCTTGTTGTTGTCACAGTTCCCAGAGACGTTGTAATCGTTGAGGATTCTATATTCACCCCCTCATTAGAGGCACGTAATGCAGATTGATGACACTGAATCTTCTTCTCTGTTCATTGCTGGCATCATTCCCAGCATCGTAAGTGTTCGTGGCATTGTTAGCCTCTTCTTCTGGATCTTGATATCGAGAATCCTTTTGTATTTCTGGTTTGTCAGTCCTCTGTCTTCGTTCACCGGAGTCTTTGTCTTTTTGTCCTTGAGTTTGGTGATTTTTTCTTCTTTTGATGCCTTGACACAATGTGACAGGTGATACCACGTGGGAGATCCTGTAACTTGGATTGCTGCCCCTGTGCTGCGAAATGGCTGTGCTGCTCAAATGGTCTCTCCTTCATCATGGTTACATGCTGCCATTCCGACATCTCGCCATTCCGACATGGGTCTCCAATTGTCGGAATGGCGACACTTAATTTTTTATCAAACGTCCCACCATTCCGACACTTTTTTCCTCCTATGGTCGGAATGGCGGTATGTTTTTTGTTTTTTTTAACATACCGCCATTCCGACAGTTCCTTTTAATAGCCTATTTTTTACCCAAAACATTTTGCACTAATGATATGCCGGCGCAAATACGCCCTAAAGTTTGGCGCACAAGCTTTGCACATGCAGAGGCCACAGCCTCGCAAACAAACTTTAATAATCTATTATCAAAATCCCCTGAATTTCAAATATAAAAATACAGATATTAATGTAACTCTGGCGAGACTGAAACTGATTAAGCAGAAATACAGTGTCAGTGAGCTGTCACAGCAGCCAGCTGGAGCGGAGCTCTCCACAGAGCCCATGCGTCTTTTGCACGCTGTCATCATATGCAAAAGTAATAATTGCAATTACAGATATCACGGCTACTGCACAGGACACAGTTGCGAGCACTCTGCCTTGCCTTGCCAATAGGAGAAGAGAGAAATGACAGCATAGAACGTATAAAACACAACAAAATTCAGTAAAAACGTTTATTCATGTTATTCACGTGATTTATGAGTACTCACTCCAATTTTTGGAAGCGTGGATGGGCTTTGCGCATTTGGCACAAACACACAGCCGCAACGGTTGTAGCTTTATACAGCCTGTTGATATCTTAAGGACCTAACTGGTCACACAATGTCATGTAGAGATTGTTTTTACATGACATTACAGCTGAACATATAGCTTTCATCCACAAACCAACGTGGGAGAGCCCGAAGACGCATGTGCCAGACGCACATAGGCATGCGTAAAACCAATTTTGACCACTTCATACTGTTTATTTGCTTTCTTTTAGTTAACTTTCGTTTCTTTTGGATTCTTGTGCGTGTTATGGAGCCGTTTTGGTCCATGTTTGTAAGCCTTTTTTTCCTGGATTAAATTTTCGGAAGTTGAAACAAGTGGCATTGGAGTGTGTGATTGAAAACCACCGCGGACTGCTTCTCCTCCTCCAGTTGCCGAGACTTTGTGTTTTTAATAACGCTTGTCTATAAACATGTGTTAAACATATAAATTGCATGAACAGAAAGAAGGGACTCACCTGTTGAGTAACACACATTTCCTTATACGGAAAGCCTTGTCGGAATGGTGGGACATTTGAACGTCAGAATAGCGGGATGTCGCAATGGTGGGATGTCGGAATGGTGGGACGTTTGCATGTCGGAATGGTGGTATGTCGAAATGGTGGGATGTCGGAATAGCGGGATGTCGGAATGGCGGGATTTCGGAATGGGTGTTGCCACCCCCTTCATCATATACACAGTTATTTATACATCACCTTCCACCATGAAGCGTTGTCCCTTTTTGTTTCTCTCTTTGTTCTTAAAATGCTGTTATGCATGTCTAAACCAATCCATTAAATTAGATCATTTTGGCAGTAAAGCGATCTACAATGTGCTTGGTCGCAAAGCTGCTCATCTGTGGTAAACAGCTCTTCAGAAAGGCATTCTTCAATTGATTTCACTAATTCTATGTAATAATTTTGTGATTTCCTACAAAACTACACTTCTTCTCCCATCTGTCTGAGTATTTAATATAGTCTGGGTCCCGTTAAAACATGTATTTTTCCCATCTAATTCCTTGTTTGCTTTAAAACAAGTATTCCCCATTTTCTATCCCTTCAGTAGCCAACCAGTTTGTATGGAGTACACTGGAGCAACTTGACTGATCAGTAAAACACTGCTTTTGTTGTCATCGCAAGGCTTCCCCCGTCGGTTGTTTCACTGAGACACTACTGAGTAACTATAACTCAACACAGTTTATACACATAACATTCCTATACATACTAACAAACAAACAAACAATTATTTATCGCAATTTTCTCATCTCTGTTTGAACGTACACCCAGGTAAATATTCCTGTAGTCTTCTCATACCGACTATGGACCCATTCATTGTTTAACTTCACTGTTTTGCAAATCCTAATTGAATATTACACATTGACATTGAACTTTACTTGATAAGCAGGTCTTCATTGCATTCAGCAGCCTATATGTGAGCATCTATGTGTAAGCTGTTCTTCTTTGCATTTATCAGCAGCAAGCAATTCTTCATTGCACATGCATATGAAAATAGTAAAACAATTCCAATGCGTTAGCGAAACCTTCTATATCAGGAGTGTCCATCATGATGCTGGGAATAGAACCTCTTTCCCAGAATAGTTCAACCTTCATTACTCAACTGATCATAACTCCGCAATGAGCACATTTCAAAGAATCATTCCTCCACATATATTCAAAAATCTATGTGTAAATGTTTAATATTTCTTATATTTGTTGATGTCATTCTGTGTGCATGTGGCCTAAACCCAATCTCTGTGTGGCAATTTTAATTTAAACAAGTTGAACTCTGCCTCTGATCATTTAAAAAAGGTGTGTACCAATATCAACCTTTCTCAGGTAATTACAGATCCTACAAAACCAAAGAGATCCTTCAAGGTTGTCCCTGATTGGCTCAATCTTAACAAATCAAAGGTAGAAAATCCGCAGTATCTGAACTTGGTGTTAGTTATCACTGCTCAATAGCCTGTATCAGAATTGCAAAAATGAAAACATTAGGTCCACGCTTGGTATCCAGATCCTGAACCATCTCCATGAGCAGGCTTTTTTTTAACTGATCTGTTGAATAGTTATATGACACTGTTAAAATCCCAGATGAAGATCTAGCACTTGACCATTTTTGTAAATCTTCTAATTCCACAGTTGATAAACACGCCCCTTTTAAAAAGTATAGAACTTAGAACAGGTCTATCCCTGGCTTTCGGCAGAACTGTCTTCTTTACTTTTTTTTCCCCTTGTCCTGTTCAGCATTATGTCAGAAGAATTGTAGTCTGAATACCTTTGATGCCAAACAGATTTGTTTTGCCAAGGGAAGTTTTATAAATGTAAAGCTCCCCTTGATGCCCATTTATTTATTTCTGTTTACAATATATGACATGAACTGAACTGAACCGGACCGGGGGACAAGGAAAGAAGAAGAGGAAAGAAGAGGAAACAGAACAAAAATAGAAACAAAAACCAGACAACCAGCTGCTACACCTGTAAAAAACAAAACAGACAACAATCCATGGCCTATGAGGGGAATCCAGCCTTAGCGCCACCAGGAGCACCTGAAAGCAGACAAGCAGAGAAAAAACAAACACACAAACAAACAAAAACAAGCACAAGAAGCGGCAATCGCATACAACACAGCTGTGGATATAGATGACCTGAGACGACATGATAATACATCAACTGCTTAGTGACCATGCTACTGGACTAATGAATGTGTGTGTGTGTGTGTGTGTGAGAACATGCAACACCCATGGCACAGGACCAACATGATAACCGTGCTTAGTTATGAGTGTATAAGCGTACAGGGCCACAATCCACAGCCCCCCCCCAAGCAATCAGAAGCAGGCAGAGAGGGCCACAAGACCCAGGCCACCAGCAGCCCCCACAGAGCACAGAACCCAGGCAGCCCACCGCAGGGGCAACCACGCATCCACCCAGAAGACTGCAGAGGAAGCCCCCGGAAAGAGCCCCCATAAGCATAGGGCAGAGGCACTCCGGGAACCAGGGGTAACAGCCCACCGACCCCGCCAGGCCCCAGCCGCCCAGACATGGGCCGTGCACTGGACCTGGGCCCCAGGAGCCCGAGCGCCCCCAAACCCCCCGGCAGAGGCCCCACCCAATACCCAGGAGGGCCAAGCGCCCCAGACAGCCACAAAGTGGGTCAGCGCCTGTGGGGAGAGGCAACGCTGATGCCCCATCGGGAGAAACACAGGCAGGCCAGGCGACAGCAAGTCCCAGATCCAGGCCCAATCATTACCACACACACTTTCACGTCCCATACATCCACACATCCACACATCCTACCTCCCTCGACTCTGCTGGGGTGTAGTGCAGCGGGCACACCAGGAGGCCAGCAACCCCCCAGCCACCACAGACCCCGAACCAGCAGAACAATTAATTAATCCTCCTGGCCCCTCCTGCCCCGAGCAGACACCAGGAAGCAGGGGTGTGCGAAGAAGACCCCTCCCCTCACCCTTCTGGCTCTTCAATATTTTCTAATAGTGAGCAATTAAAATTGAGGGGCAGCCAAACTTGTAGAACTGGGAGCGCGGCACTCTGGGCAGCCTACATACCCAAAGAGCCCCGCCCACCAGATGCCACTCAGTGTAACCACCCCCCAAGACCTAATGTGTGTGTGTGAGTGTGTTTGATAAGTAGTAATGTCTAAGGTGAAATTAAAACAGGGGCAGGGAACTGCAGAGTGCAACCAAAGGGGACCACCTACGTGGCCCCATCCACTACACCCCACCGAACACACACGCCCCCAAAACCCTTCATGTGTGAGTGTGTGCTGTGTACAGGAGCCAGAAGGGAGAGGGGTATGGGGATATATACCGGGGGAGCTACTCTCCCCCAGAGAGGGCAGCCAGGGACTGGCTGCAATAGGCATCCCCGCTACCTGGGAGCCAACAATGGGCAGGAGGGCCTGATGTCCACCAGGCTCGGGGCCTGCAGCGACCGTATTCCGGGAGCTACTGTACCCCCAGAAGGTACCCATCCCGCCCCACCCCACTCAACCCAACCCCACCCAGGAGGACCTCTACAAAAAACAAACAAACAACATCAAAAAACAAACAAACAAACCACCCGGTCACACCAGTCGCAGCAGCCCGGGCCTGAGACCCACCATCACCCAGCAACCCACCACCACCACTATGTGATAAAACTAATCAGAGGGGACCAGAGAGAATGAAATCCAGCCAATTGATGTTTTGAGGAGGCAGACATTGTTTCCATGCTAATATAATCTAAAAGAAAATTTCTAAACTGGTTAATACACAATTGTTCTTCGCTTTCCAGTTCATGAGAATAGTTTTCTTTGCGATACATAACACTGTGACAACCATGTGTGCTGAGTTAATTTCCATGTTGATGTTGTCTAAGTCACCCAGTATGCACAGTGTGGGGCATGCAGGAATGCTACACTTTAGCCATGTTGATAGGTCCTCACAGACTTCAAGCCAGAACTTCTGGACAGGCGCAGAAAACCACAAAGCGTGTGCATAATCATCAGGTGTGTTATCTGTGCAATGTGAGCAGATGTTTGAGTGTGTTAGACCCATCCTGAACATCCTTTGTCCTGTATAGTGTGTTCTATGAAGGATTTTGTATTGTATGAGCTGTAAATTAGGATTTCGAGTCTTTATGAAGGTGTTCAAACATATTTGTGGTTAGAAGCTATGACCAGAACCGATGGATAAATCTGCCTCCCATTTTGAGGATGGAAGAGACATTGTGTCATCTATCTTAGACAATAATTTATATATTTTTGATAGTAGTTTTGGGGTACAGATGCTTAGAAATTCTGCTACCCTAGTCGGGGGTTGTAAGTCTGGTTGGTGGAGGATATATCCATCCATCCATCCATCATCTGCCGCTTATCCGGGGGTCGGGTCGCGGGGGCAGGAGCTTGAGCAGAGAAACCCAGACGTCTCTGTCCCCGGCCACTTCCTCCAGCTCTTCCGGGGGGACCCCGAGGCGTTCCCAGGCCAGCCGAGAGACATAGTCTCTCCAACGTGTCCTGGGTCTCCCCCGGGGTCTCCTCCCAGTGGGACGTGCCCGGAACACCTCCCCAGGGAGGCGCCCAGGGGGCATCCTAACCAGATGCCCGAGCCACCTCATGTGACTCCTCTCAATGCGGAGGAGCAGCGGTTCTACTCCGAGCCCCTCCCGGATGACTGAGCTTCTCACCCTATCTCTAAGGGAGAGCCCAGACACCCTGCGGAGGAAACCCATTTCGGCCGCTTGTATTCGCGATCTTGTTCTTTCGGTCACTACCCACAACTCGTGACCATAGGTGAGGATGGGAACGTAGATTGACCAGTAAGTAGAGAGCTTCGCCTTCTGGCTCAGCTCCCTCTTCACAACGACGGGTCGGTGCAGAGCCTGCAACACTGCAGGCGCCGCACCGATCCGCCCGTCAATCTCCCGCTCCATTCGTCCGTCACTCGTGAACAAGACCCCGAGATACTTGAACTCCTCCTCTTGGGGAAGGATCTCATTCCCGACCCGGAGAGAGCATTCCACCCTTTTCCGGCTGAGAACCATAGTCTCGGATTTGGAGGTGCTGATTCTCATCCCAGCCGCTTCACACTCGGCTGCGAATCACTCCAGTGAGAGCTGAAGGTCACGGCCTGACGACGCTAACAGAACCACATCATCTGCAAAAAAGCAGAGACCCGATTCTGAGGTCGCCAAATGGGACACCCTCAACGCCCTGGTTCCGCCTAGAAATTCTGTCCATAATTCTGAGAACAGAATCGGTGACAAAGGGCAGCCCTGACGGAGTCCAACTCTCACCGGAAACGTATCCGACTTACTGCCGGCAATGCGGACCAAACTCTGGCACCGGTCATACAGAGACCGAACGGCCCCTATCAAGGGGTCCGGCACTCCATATTCCCGGAGCACCCCCCACAGGACTCCACGAGGGACACGGTCGAACGCTTTCTCCAAGTCCACAAAACACATGTAGACTGGTTGGGCGAACTCCCATGCACCCTCCAGGATCCTGCCGAGGGTATAGAGCTGGTCCACTGTTCCACGGCCAGGACGAAAGCCACACTGCATCTCCTGAATCCGAGGCTCGATTATCCGACGGATCCTCCTCTCCAATACCCCCGAATAGACCTTACCAGGGAGGCTGAGGAGTGTGATACCCCTATAGTTGGAACACACCCTCCGGTCCCCCTTTTATAAGAGGGGGACCACCACCCCAATCTGCCAGTCCAGAGGCACTGTCCCCGATGTCCACGCGATACTGCAGAGGCGTGTCAGCCAAGACAGCCCTACAACATCCAGAGCCTTGAGAAACTCAGGACGGACCTCATCCACCCCCGGGGCCTTGCCACCGAGGAGCTTTTTAACCACCTCGGCAACCTCAGCCCCAGAAATGGGAGGCCCCGTCTCCGAGCTCTCCGACTCTGCCTCTTCCGAGCACGTGTTGGTAGGATTGAGGAGTTCCTCGAAGTACTCCCCCAGCCGACTCACAACATCCCTAGTTGAGGTCAGCAAAGCCCCGTCCCCACTGTAAACAGTGTTGACTGTGAGCCGCTTCCCCCCCCCTGAGACGCCGGATGGTGGACCAGAATCTTTTCGAGGCCGTCCGGAAATCGTTCTCCATGGTCTCACCGAACTCCTCCCAGGCCCGAGTTTTTGCCTCAGCAACCGCCGAAGCCGTGGCCCGTCTGGCCCGTCGGTACCTATCAGCTTCTTCCAGGGTCCCACTGGCCAAAAAGGCCCGATAGGACTCCTTCTTCAGCTTGACGGCTTCCCTCACCACTGGTGTCCACCAGCAGGTTCGAGGGTTGCCGCCACGACAGGCACCGACCACCTTACGGCCACAACTCCGACCAGCTGCCTCGGCAATGGAGTCACGGAACATGGCCCATTCGGACTCAATATCCCCCACCTCAAATATGGTTGAAGCTCTGCCGGAGGTGGGAGTTAAAGCTCCTTCTGACGGGGGATTCTGACAAACGCTCCCAGCAGACCCTCACAATACGTTTGGGCCTGCCAGGTCTGATCGGCATCCTCCCCCACCAGCGGAGCCAACTCACCACCAGGTGGTGATCAGTTGACAGCTCCGCCCCTCTCTTCACCCGAGTGTCCAGGACATACGGCCGCAAGTCCGATGATACAACCACAAAGTCGATCATCGAACTGCGGCCAAGGGTGTCCTGGTGCCAAGTGCACATATGGACACCCTTATGCCTGAACATGGTGTTCGTTATGGACAGTCTATGACTGGCACAGAAGTCCAACAACATAACACCACTCTGATTCAGATCGGGGGGGCCGTTCCTCCCAATCACACCCCTCCAGGTCTCACTGTCATTGCCCACGTGAGCATTGAAGTCCCCCAGCAGAATGAGGGAGTCTCCGGTAGGAGCATTCTCCAGTTTCTCCCCCAGAGACTCCAAAAAGGGTAGGTACTCTGAACTGCTGTTTGGCGCATAGGCACAAATAACAGTCAGGACTCGTCCCCCCACCCAAGGCGGAGGGAGGCTACCCTCTCGTTCACTGGGTTAAACCCCAATGTACTGGCACACAGCCGGGGGGCAATAAGTATGCCCACACCTGCTCTGCGCCTCTCACCACGGGCAACTCCAGAGTGGAAGAGAGTCCAACCCCTCTCAAGAGTACTGGTTCCAGATCCCAAGCCGTGCGTCGAGGTGAGTCCGACTATATCTAACGGTCTGATGAAGTTTCAAAAATAAACAACAAACTTTGTATTATGAGAAAGAACCAGACTCATTCTTCAGGAATCCGAAAATAAGCTCTATTTTACGAGTTATGCACGAATTCGGATTCTCCTATAAAACGAATTCC
Organism: Leuresthes tenuis; assembly: GCF_036924035.1. Taxonomy (NCBI): domain Eukaryota; kingdom Metazoa; phylum Chordata; class Actinopteri; order Atheriniformes; family Atherinopsidae; genus Leuresthes; species Leuresthes tenuis. The sequence continues at coordinate 26,227,015 of NW_027325362.1, forward strand.
TTAACTCAAACCAAGTTAAGACTGCTTTGTCCTTCATATTTATTCATGTCTAATCAAGTTTCAATGATAAACAACGTTGTACTTTGTAGAATGAGAAAGAACTTCTTCAGCAATAAGCATCTCTCGACAAATGACGAAATACAGATTTTGCTATAAAATTAATTGCTATCAGCCTGACTTAAAACTGTTTGTCTTCCTTATTTATCCACTTCAAATCAAGTTTCAACAATTAAAAAAATTTTGTAGTTTAGGAAAGAACAAATTAATCTTGAGCAATCAGTATAAAAAGAGGGTGGGCAAAGGTGCGAATGTCAAACCATACATGATCAAAACAGGGAGCGGAGGTGTTTGGCTGAGACAAGGTGTGAATGTCCACCCATAATTAATGAAAAGCGGGCAACAAGTAGGTTCGAATGCCCAACCATACATCATCAAAAGCAGGAGTGGATATGTTCGGCTACAAGAAGGTTTGAACGTCTGACCATAGTTTGTAAAAAGCGGGTAAGAAAAGTATCGAACCCGAACATACACCATCAAAGGAGGGAGCGGAGGTGTTCCGCTGTAAGAAGGTGTGAATGTCCGACCATAGTTGGTAAAAAGCGGGTAAGAAAAGGTTAAAATACCAGACTGTACACAATCAATAGCGGGAGCGGAGTTGTTCGGCTACTAAAAGATGTGAAAGTCCGACTATGGTTTGTAAAAAGCGGGTAAGAAAAGGTGCTAATGCCCGACAATGTATGATCAAAAGAGGGAGCGGAGGTTTTCGGCTACAAGAAGGTTTGAATGTCCGACCATAGTTTGTAAAAAGCGGGTAAGAAAAGGTTCAAATGCCTGACTATACAACATCAAAAGCGGGAGCGGAGGTGTTCCGCTGTAAGAAGGTGTAAATGTCCGACCATAGTTTGTAAAAAGCGGGTAAGAAAAGGTTAAAATACCCGACTGTACACAATCAATAGCAGGAGCGGAGTTGTTTGGCTACAAGAAGGTGTGAAAGTCCGACCACGGTTTGTAAAAAGCGGGTAAGAAAAGGTTCGAATGCCCGAATATATACCATCAAAAGTGGAAGTGGATGTGTTCGGCTGCAAGAAGGTGTGAACGTCCGACCAAAGTTTGTAAAAAGCAGTTAAGAAAAGGTTCGAATATCCAACCAAACATAATCAAAAGCGGGAGCAGAGCTGTTCAACTGCAAGTAGGTGTGAATGTCAGATCATAATTTGCAAAAAGCTGATGAGAAAGGGTGAGAATGCCCGGCTATACACCATCAAATGCGGGAGCGGAAGTGTTCGGCTGTGAGTAGGTGTGAATGTCCGACCATAATTGCTGAAAAATGTGTTAGAAGAGACTAGAATGCCGGACAAGACATCATCAAATGCGGGAGCGGAGTTGTTCAGCTGTGAGTAGGTGTGAATCTCCAAGCATAGTTTGTAAAAAGGGGGTAAGAATAGGTTCGAATGCCCGAACATACACTATCAAAACAGGGAGCTGAGGTGGCTCAGCTGCAAGGTGTGAATGTGTGACTATAGTTTGTAAATAAGGTGCGAATGCCCAACAATGTATAATCAAAAGAGGGAGCGGAGGTTTTCGGCTACAAGAAGGTTTGAATGTCCGACCATAGATTGTAAAAAGCGGGTAAGAAAAGGTTCAAATGCCTGACTATACACCATCAAAAGCGGGAGCAGAGGTGTTCCGCTGTAAGACGGTGTGAATGTCCGACCATATTTGGTAAAAAGCGGGTAAGAAAAGGTTAAAATACCCGACTGTACACAATCAATAGCGGGAGAGGAGGTGTTCAGCTGCAAGAAGGTGTGAATGTCCACCCATAATTACTGAAAAATGGGTAAGAAAAGGTGCGAATGCCCAACCATACATTATCAAAAGCAGGTGTGAATGTCAGATCATAATTTGCAAAAAGCTGATGAGAAAGGGTGAGAATGCCCGACTATACACCATCAAATGCGGGAGCGGAGTTGTTCGGCTGTGAGTAAGTGTGAATCTCCGACCATAATTGCTGAAAAATGTGTTAGAAAAGGTAAGAATGCCGGTCCATACATCATCAAAAGCGGGAGAGGTGGTGTTCGGCTGCAAGAAGGTGTGAACGTCCGACTAAAGTTCAAATATATTAACAAAAGCGGGAGGAGAGGTCTTCGGATGAGAGTGGTTGAGAATTTCCAACCATAATCTATAAAATGCGGTGAAAAAAAAGGTGTTATAGAACACTGAAAGGTGGAGCGGAAGTGTTCGGCTGCAAGAAGGTGTGAATGTCCGACTATATTTGGTGAAAAGCAGGTGAAGCAAGGTCTGAATGCCCAACCTTACATCATCAAAAGCGAGATCAGAGGTGTTTGGCTGCATGAAGGCCATAGTTTGCCAAAAGCGGGTAAGCTGCGAATGACCGACTAAATATCAACAAAAGGTCTTCGGATGCAAGTGGGTGTGAATATCCCACCATACAAGTATGGTGGAGAGGAAGCTGTGAACAGCCGACCATAGTTTGCAAAAAGCGGGTGAGACAAGGTGCGAATGTCCAACCATACATGATCAAAACAGGGAGCAGAGGTGTTTGGCTGTGACAAGGTGTGAATGTCCACCCAAAATTAATGAAAAGCGGGCAAAAAGTAGGTTTGAATGCCCAAGCATACATCATCAAAAGAAGGAGTGGATGTGTTCGGCTACAAGAAGGTTTGAATGTCCGAGCATAGTTTGTAAAAAGCGGGTAAGAAAAGGTTCGAATGCCCAAACATACACCATCAAAAGAGGGAGCGGACGTATTCCGCTGTAAGAAGGTGTGAATGTCCGACCATAGTTGGTAAAAAGTGGGTAAGAAAAGGTTAAAATACCCGACTGTACACAATCAATAGCGGGAGCGGATGTGTTTGGCTACAAGAATGTGTGACAGTCCGACCATGGTTTGTAAAAAACGGGTAAGAAAAGGTGCGAATGCCCGACAATGTATGAACAAAAGAGGGAGCGGAGGTTTTCGGCTACAAGAAGGTTTGAATGTCCGACCATAGTTTGTAAAAAGCTGCTAAGAAAAGGTTCGAATGCCTGAATATATACCATCAAAAGCGGAAGCGGAGGTGTTCGGCTACAAGAAGGTGTGAAAGTTCAACCATGGTTTGTAAAAAGCTGCTAAGAAAAGGTTCGAATGCCCGAATATATACCATCAAAAGCGGAAGTGGAGGTGTTCGGCTGCAAGAAGGTGTGAACGTCCGACCAAAGTTTGCAAAAAGCAGTTAAGAAATGGTTGGAATGCCCGAATATATACCATCAAAAGCGGGAGCAGAGCTGTTCGACTGCAAGTAGGTGTGAATGTCCAGCCATAATTACTCACAAACGGGTAAGAAAAGGTAGTATTGCCAGACCATACATGATCAAAACAGGGAGCTGAGGTGGTTCAGCTGCAAGGTGTGAATGTCTGACTATAGTTTGTAAAAAGCGGGTAAGACAAGGTGCGAATGCCCGACAATGTATGATCAAAAGAGGGAGTGGAGGTCTTCGGCTGCAAGGTCTGAATGTCCAACCATAATTTCTAAAAACCGGGTAAGAAAAGGCTCGAAAGCCCGACTATACACAATCAAAAGCGGGAGCGGGAGGTTTTCAGCTGCAAATCCTTCACTCAAACCAAGTGAAAACTGCTTTGTCCTTCATATTTATCAATGTCTAGATTTACTTCAACAAAGAACAACATTGTATTTTGCAGTAGTAGAAAGAGCAACACTTGAAGGAACAGGAATCCGAGAATAAGCTTATTTTCATACGTTCTGCATGATTTGGGATTTTATGTATAAAATGAATTCCTTTACTCAAACTATGTTAAAACTGCTTTGTCCTTCATATTTATCAATGTCTAGATTGACTTCAACAAAGAACAACATTGTATTTTGCAGTAGAAGAAATAGCAACACTGAAGGATCAGGAATCCGAAAACAAGCTTATTTTCATACGTTCTGCTTGATTTGGGATTTTGCTATAAAATTAATTCCTTCACTCAAACAAAGTGGAAACTGCTTTGTCCTTCATATTTATCAATGTCTATATCGATTTCAACAAAGAACAAGGCTGTATTTTGCAGTATAGGAAAGAGCAACACTGGAGGATCAGGAATCCGAGAATAAGCTTACTTTCATGAGTCCTACACGATTTCGGATTTTCCTATAAAATGAATTGCTTTGCTCAAACCAAGTTAAAATTGCTTTGTCCTTCATAGTTATCCATGTCTAAAATGTATCAAGCATAAAGTTCCTCATATTACCCTGAATGAGAAAGAAGCATCCCTTTGGTTGAGCAATACGTTCCTTTTGCGGAGTTATGCATGATTTCGGATTTTGCTATAAAATTCATTCCTTCACACCTTTTTTTTTCACCGCATTTTATAGATTATGGTTGGAAATTTCAACCACTCTAATACGAAGACCTCTCCTCCCGCTTTTGTTAATATATTTGAACTTTAGTTGGACATTCACCCCTTTTTGCAGCTAAACCACCTCAGCTCCCTGTTTTGATCATGTATGGTCTGGCAATACTACATTTTCTTACCCGTTTGTGAGTAATTATGGCTGGATATTCACACCTACTTGCAGCTGAACAAAATCTCTCTCGCTTTTAATTATGTTTGGATATTCGAACCTTTTCTTTACTGCTTTTTGCCAACTTTGGTCGGACGTTCACACCTTCTTGCAGCCGAACACCTCCGCATCCGCTTTTGATGGTATATATTCTGGCATTCGAACCTTTTCTTACCAGCTTTTTACAAACGATGGTCGGACATTCACACCGTCTTACAGCGGAACATCTCCGCTCCCGCTTTTGATGGTGTATAGTCAAGCATTTGAACCTTTTCTTACCCGCTTTTTACAAACTATGGTCGGACATTCAAACCTTCTTGTAGCCGAAAACCTCTGCTCCCTCTTTTGATTATACATTGCCGGGCATTCGCACCTTATCTTACCCGCTTTTTACAAACTATAGTCAGACATTCACACCTTGGTGCTGAACCACCTCAGCTCCCTGTTTTGATCATGTATGGTCTGGCAATACTACCTTTTCTTACCCGTTTGTGAGTAATTATGGCTGGACATTCACACCTACTTGCAGTCGAACAGCTCTGCTCCCGCTTTTGATTATGTTTGGTTGGATATTCGAACCTTTTCTTAACTGCTTTTTACAAACTCCGCTCCCCCTATTGATTGTGTACAGTCGGGTATTTTAACCTTTTCTTACCCACTTTTTACCAACTATGGTCGGACATTCACACCTTCTTACAGCGGAAAACCTCCGCTCCCTCTTTTGATGGTGTATGTTTGGGCATTTGAACCTTTTCTTACCCGCTTTTTACAAACTATGCTCGGACATTCAAACCTTCTTGTAGCCGAACACATCCACTCCTTCTTTTGATGATGTATGCTTGGGCATTCAAACCTACTTTTTGCCCGCTTTTCATTAATTTTGGGTGGACATTCACACCTTGTCACAGCCAAACACCTTTGCTCCCTGTTTTGATCATGTATGGTTGGACATTCGCACCTTGTCTCACCCGCTTTTTGCAAACTATGGTCGGCTGTTCACAGCTTCCTCTCCACCATACTTGTATGGTGGGATGTTCACACCCAGTTGCATCCGAAGACCTCCGCCCCCACTTTTGTTAATATTTAGTTGGTCATTCGCAGCTTACCCGCTTTTGGCAAACTATGGCCTTCTTGCAGCCAAACACCTCTGATCTCGCTTTTGATAATGTAAGGTTGGGCATTCAGACCTTGCTTCACCTGCTTTTCACCAAATATAGTCGGACATTCACACCTTCTTGCAGCCGAACATTTCCGCTCCACCTTTTAGTGTTCTATCACACCTTTTTTTCACCGAATTTTATAGATTATGGTTGGAAATTCTCAACCACTCTCATCCGAAGACCTCTCCTCCCGCTTTTGTTAATATATTTGAACTTTAGTGAGTCATTCACACCTTCTTGCAGCTGAACCACCTCCGCTCCCTGTTTTGATCATGTATGGTCTGGCAATACTACCTTTTCTTACCCGTTTGTGAGTAATTATGGCTGGACATTCACACCTACTTGCAGCCGAACACCACCTCTCTCGCTTTTGATGATGTATGGACCGGCATTCTTACCTTTTCTAACACATTTTTCAGAAATTACGGTCGGAGATTCACACCTACTCACAGCCGAACAACTCCGCTCCCGCATTTGATGGTGTGCAGTCGGACATTCTCACCCTTTCTCATCAGCTTTTTGCAAATTATGATCTGACATTCACACCTACTTGCAGTCGAAAAGCTATGCTCCCGCTTTTGATTATGTTTGGTTGGTTATTCAAACCTTTTCTTAACTGCTTTTTACAAACTTTGGTTGGACGTTCACACCTTCTTGTAGCCGAACACATCCACTCCTGCTTTTGATGATGTATGGTTGGGCATTCGCACCTTTTTTTTACCCATTTGTCAGGAATAATGGGTGGACATTCACACCTTCTTGCAGCTGAACACCTCCTCTCCCACTTATGATCATGTGCGGTTTGATTTTCGAAAATTTTCTTTCATGTTTTCTAGCAATTATTGATGGACATTTAGACCTTCTTGCAGCTGAACACCTCCGCTCCTGCTTTTGATCATACCTTGTCAGGCATTCGCACCATGTCTTACCCGCTTTTTACAAACTTTAGTCGAACATTTACACCTTTTTGCAGCCGAACACCACCTCTCTCGCTTTTGATGATGTATGGTCCGGCATTCTTTCCTTTTCTAACACATTTTTCAGCAATTATGGTCGGACATTCACACCTACTCAGAGCCGAACACCTCCGCTCCCGCATTTGATGGTGTATAGTCGGGCATTTTCACCCTTTCTCATCAGCTTTTTGCAAATTATGATCTGACATTCACACCTGCTTTTGATAATGTATGGTTGGGCATTCGCACCTTTTTTTACCCATTTTTCAGGAATTATGGGTGGGCATTCACACCTTCTTGCAGCTGAACACCTCCTCTCCTTCTTATGATCATGTGCGGATGATATTCGAAAATTTTCTTTCATGTTTTAAAGCAATTATTGATGGACATTCAGACCTTCTTGCAGCTGAACCACTCTGCTCCCGCTTTTGATGGTGTATAGTCGGGCTTTCGAGCCTTTCCTTCCCGGTTTTTACAAATTATGGTTGGACATTCAGACCTTCTTGCAGCCGAACACCTCCGCTCCCTCTTTTGATCATACATTGTCGGGCATTAGCACCTTTTCTTACCCGCTTTTTACAAACCATAGTCGGACTTTCACATCTTTTAGTAGCTGAACAACTCCGCTCCCGCTATTGATTGTGTACAGTCGGGTATTTTAACCTTTTCTTACCCGCTTTTTACCAACTATGGTCGGACATTCACACCTTCTTACAGCGGAACACCTCCGCTCCCTCTTTTGATGGTGTATGTTCGGGCAGTCAAACCTTTTCTTACCTGCTTTTTACAAACTATGGTCAGACATTCAACCCTTCTTGGAGCCGAACACATCCACTCCTGCTTTTGATTATGTATAGTTGGGCATTCGCACCTTTTCTTACCCATTTTTCAGTAATTATGGGTGTACATTCACACCTTCTTGCAGCCGAACACCTCCGCTCCCTCTTTTGATCATACATTTTCGGGCATTCGCACCTTTTCTTACCCGCTTTTTACAAACCATGGTCGGACTTTCACACTTTTTAGTAGCCAAACAACACCGCACCCGCTACTGATTGTGTACAGTCGGGTATTTTAACCTTTTCTTACCCGTTTTTTACCAACTATGGTCGGACATTCACACCTTCTTACAGCGGAACACCTCCGCTCCCTCCTTTGATGGTGTATGTTTGGGTATTCGAACCTTTTCTTACCCGCTTTTTACAAACTATGGTCAGACGTTCAAACCTTCTTGTAGCCGAACATATCCACTCCTGCTTTTGATGATGTATGGTTGGGCATTCGAACCTACTTGTTGCCCGCTTTTCATTAATTATGGGTGGACATTCACACCTTGTCTCAGCCAAACACCTCCGCTCCCTGTTTTGATCATGTATGGTTTGATATTCGCACCTTTGCTTACCCTCTTTTTATACTGATTGCTCAAGATTAAGTTGTTCTTTCTCAAACTACAAAATTTTTTTAATTGTTGAAACTTGATTTGAAGTGGATAAATAAGGAAGACAAACAGTTTTAAGTCAGGCTGATAGCAATTAATTTTATAGCAAAATCTGTATTTCGTCATTTGTCGAGAGATGCTTATTGCTGAAGAAGTTCTTTCTCATTCTACAAAGTACAACGTTGTTTATCATTGAAACTTGATTAGACATGAATAAATATGAAGGACAAAGCAGTCTTAACTTGGTTTGAGTTAAGGAATTCGTTTTATAGGAGAATCCGAATTCGTGCATAACTCGTAAAATAGAGCTTATTTTCGGATTCCTAAAGAATGAGTCTGGTTCTTTCTCATAATACAAAGTTTGTTGTTTATTGTTGAAACTTCATCAGACCGTTAGATATAGTCGGACTCACCTCGACGCACGGCTTGGGATCTGGAACCAGTACTCTTGAGAGGGGTTGGACTCTCTTCCACTCTGGAGTTGCCCGTGGTGAGAGGCGCAGAGCAGGTGTGGGCATACTTATTGCCCCCCGGCTGTGTGCCAGTACATTGGGGTTTACCCCAGTGAACGAGAGGGTAGCCTCCCTCCGCCTTTGGGTGGGGGGACGAGTCCTGACTGTTGTTTGTGCCTATGCGCCAAACAGCAGTTCAGAGTACATACCCTTTTTGGAGTCTCTGGGGGAGGCACTGGAGAATGCTCCTACCGGAGACTCCCTCATTCTGCTGGGGGACTTCAATGCTCACGTGGGCAATGACAGTGAGACCTGGAGGGGTGTGATTGGGAGGAACGGCCCCCCCGATCTGAATCAGAGTGGTGTTATGTTGTTGGACTTCTGTGCCAGTCATAGACTGTCCATAACGAACACCATGTTCAGGCATAAGGGTGTCCATATGTGCACTTGGCACCAGGACACCCTTGGCCGCAGTTCGATGATCAACTTTGTGGTTGTATCATCGGACTTGCGGCCGTATGTCCTGGACACTCGGGTGAAGAGAGGGGCGGAGCTGATCACCACCTGGTGGTGAGTTGGCTCCGCTGGTGGGGGAGGATGCCGATCAGACCTGGCAGGCCCAAACGTATTGTGAGGGTCTGCTGGGAGCGTTTGTCAGAATCCCCCGTCAGAAGGAGCTTTAACTCCCACCTCCGGCAGAGCTTCAACCATATTTGAGGTGGGGGACATTGAGTCCGAATGGGCCATGTTCCGTGACTCCATTGCCGAGGCAGCTGGTCGGAGTTGTGGCCGTAAGGTGGTCGGTGCCTGTCGTGGCGGCAACCCTCGAACCTGCTGGTGGACAGCTGAAGAAGGAGTCCTATCGGGCCTTTTTGGCCAGTGGGACCCTGGAAGAAGCTGATAGGTACCGACGGGCCAGACGGGCCATGGCTTCGGCGGTTGCTGAGGCAAAAACTCGGGCCTGGGAGGAGTTCGGTGAGACCATTGAGAACGATTTCCGGACGGCCTCGAAAAGATTCTGGTCCACCATCCGGCGTCTCAGGGGGGGTGAAGCGGCTCACAGTCAACACTGTTTACAGTGGGGACGGGGCTTTGCTGACCTCAACTAGGGATGTTGTGAGTCGGTGGGGGGAGTACTTCGAGGAACTCCTCAATCCTACCAACACGTGCTCGGAAGAGGCAGAGTCGGAGAGTTCGGAGACGGGGCCTCCCATTTCTGGGGCTGAGGTTGCCGAGGTGGTTAAAAAGCTCCTCGGTGGCAAGGCCCCGGGGGTGGATGAGGTCCGTCCTGAGTTTCTCAAGGCTCTGGATGTTGTAGGGCTGTCTTGGCTGACACGCCTCTGCAGTATCGCGTGGACATCGGGGACAGTGCCTCTGGACTGGCAGATTGGGGTGGTGGTCCCCCTCTTTAAAAAGGGGGACCGGAGGGTGTGTTCCAACTATAGGGGTATCACACTCCTCAGCCTCCCTGGTAAGGTCTATTCGGGGGTATTGGAGAGGAGGATCCGTCGGATAATCGAGCCTCGGATTCAGGAGATGCAGTGTGGCTTTCGTCCTGGCCGTGGAACAGTGGACCAGCTTTATACCCTCGGCAGGATCCTGGAGGGTGCATGGGAGTTCGCCCAACCAGTCTACATGTGTTTTGTGGACTTGGAGAAAGCGTTCGACCGTGTCCCTCGTGGAGTCCTGTGGGGGGTGCTCCGGGAATATGGAGTGCCGGACCCCTTGATAGGGGCCGTTCGGTCTCTGTATGACCGGTGCCAGAGTTTGGTCCGCATTGCCGGCAGTAAGTCGGATACGTTTCCAGTGAGAGTTGGACTCCGTCAGGGCTGCCCTTTGTCACCGATTCTGTTCCTAACTTTTATGGACAGAATTTCTAGGCGGAGCCAGGGCGTTGAGGGTGTCCCATTTGGCGACCTCAGAATCGGGTCTCTGCTTTTTGCAGATGATGTGGTTCTGTTAGCGTCGTCAGGCCGTGACCTTCAGCTCTCACTGGAGTGATTCACAGCCAAGTGTTAAGCGGCTGGGATGAGAATCAGCACCTCCAAATCCGAGACTATGGTTCTCAGCCGGAAAAGGGTGGAATGCTCTCTCCGGGTCGGGAATGAGATCCTTCCCCAAGAGGAGGAGTTCAAGTATCTCGGGGTCTTGTTCACGAGTGACGGACGAATGGAGCGGGAGATTGACGGGCGGATCGGTGCGGCGCCTGCAGTGTTGCAGGCTCTGCACCGACCCGTCGTTGTGAAGAGGGAGCTGAGCCAGAAGGCGAAGCTCTCTACTTACTGGTCAATCTACGTTCCCATCCTCACCTATGGTCACGAGTTGTGGGTAGTGACCGAAAGAACAAGATCGCGAATACAAGCGGCCGAAATGGGTTTCCTCCACAGGGTGTCTGGGCTCTCCCTTAGAGATAGGGTGAGAAGCTCAGTCATCCGGGAGGGGCTCGGAGTAGAACCGCTGCTCCTCCGCATTGAGAGGAGTCAGATGAGGTGGCTCGGGCATCTGGTTAGGATGCCCCCTGGGCGCCTCCCTGGGGAGGTGTTCCGGGCACGTCCCACTGGGAGGAGACCCCGGGGGAGACCCAGGACACGTTGGAGAGACTATGTCTCTCGGCTGGCCTGGGAACGCCTCGGGGTCCCCCCGGAAGAGCTGGAGGAAGTGGCCGGGGACAGAGACGTCTGGGTTTCTCTGCTCAAGCTGCTGCCCCCGCGACCCGACCCCCGGATAAGCGGCAGATGATGGATGGATGGATGGATATATCCTCCACCAACCAGACTTACAACCCCCGACTAGGGTAGCAGAATTTTTAAGCATCTGTACCCCAAAACTACTATCAAAAATATATAAATTATTGTCTAAGATAGATGACACAATGTCTCTTCCATCCTCAAAAGGGGAGGCAGATTTATCCATCAGTTCTGGTCATAGCTTCTAACCACAAATATGTTTGAACACCTTCATAAAGACTCAAAATCCTAATTTACAGCTCATACAATACAAAATCCTTCATAGAACACACTATACAGGACAAAGGATGTTCAGGATGGGTCTAACACACTCAAACATCTGCTCACATTGCACAGATAACACACCTGATGATTATGCACACGCTTTGTGGTTTTCTGCGCCTGTCCAGAAGTTCTGGCTTGAAGTCTGTGAGGACCTATCAACATGGCTAAAGTGTAGCATCCCTGCATGCCCCACACTGTGCATACTGGGTGACTTAGACAACATCAACATGGAAATTAACTCAGCACACATGGTTGTCACAGTGTTATGTATCGCAAAGAAAACTATTCTCATGAACTGGAAAGCGAAGAACAATCTGTGTATTAACCAGTTTAGAAATTTTCTTTTAGATTATATTAGCATGGAAACAATGTCTGCCTCCTCAAAACATCAATTGGCTGAATTTCATTCTCTCTGGTCCCCTCTGATTAGTTTTATCACATAGTGGTGGTGGTGGGTTGCTGGGTGATGGTGGGTCTCAGGCCCGGGCTGCTGCGACTGGTGTGACCGGGTGGTTTGTTTGTTTGTTTTTTGATGTTGTTTGTTTGTTTTTTGTAGAGGTCCTCCTGGGTGGGGTTGGGTTGAGTGGGGTGGGGCGGGATGGGTACCTTCTGGGGGTACAGTAGCTCCCGGAATATGGTCGCTGCAGGCCCCGAGCCTGGTGGACATCAGGCCCTCCTGCCCATTGTTGGCTCCCAGGTAGCGGGGATGCCTATTGCAGCCAGTCCCTGGCTGCCCTCTCTGGGGGAGAGTAGCTCCCCCGGTATATATCCCCATACCCCTCTCCCTTCTGGCTCCTGTACACAGCACACACTCACACATGAAGGGTTTTGGGGGCGTGTGTGTTCGGTGGGGTGTAGTGGATGGGGCCACGTAGGTGGTCCCCTTTGGTTGCACTCTGCAGTTCCCTGCCCCTGTTTTAATTACACCTTAGACATTACTACTTATCAAACACACTCACACACACACATTAGGTCTTGGGGGGTGGTTACACTGAGTGGCATCTGGTGGGCGGGGCTCTTTGGGTATGTAGGCTGCCCAGAGTGCCGCGCTCCCAGTTCTACAAGTTTGGCTGCCCCTCAATTTAAATTGCTCACTATTAGAAAATATTGAAGAGCCAGAAGGGTGAGGGGAGGGGTCTTCTTCGCACACCCCTGCTTCCTGGTGTCTGCTCGGGGCAGGAGGGGCCAGGAGGATTAATTAATTGTTCTGCTGGTTCGGGGTCTGTGGTGGCTGGGGGGTTGCTGGCCTCCTGGTGTGCCCGCTGCACTACACCCCAGCAGAGTCGAGGGAGGTAGGATGTGTGGATTTATGGGACGTGAAAGTGTGTGTGGTAATGATTGGGCCTGGATCTGGGACTTGCTGTCGCCTGGCCTGCCTGTGTTTCTCCCGATGGGGCATCAGCGTTGCCTCTCCCCACTGCTCGCGACTTCACCCACCTGTGGGCACGTCTTGACTCCCAGGGCACTTGGCCAGGGGCGCTGGGGCAGGCGCTGACCCACTTTGTGGCTGTCTGGGGCGCTTGGCCCTCCTGGGTATTGGGTGGGGCCTCTGCCGGGGGGTTTGGGGGCGCTCGGGCTCCTGGGGCCCAGGTCCAGTGCACGGCCCATGTCTGGGCGGCTGGGGCCTGGCGGGGTCGGTGGGCTGTTACCCCTGGTTCCCGGAGTGCCTCTGCCCTATGCTTATGGGGGCTCTTTCCGGGGGCTTCCTCTGCAGTCTTCTGGGTGGATGCGTGGTTGCCCCTGCAGTGGGCTGCCTGGGTTCTGTGCTCTGTGGGGGCTGCTGGTGGCCTGGGTCTTGTGGCCCTCTCTGCCTGCTTCTGATTGCTTGGGGGGGGGGCTGTGGATTGTGGCCCTGTACGCTTATACACTCATAACTAAGCACGGTTATCATGTAGGTCCTGTGCCATGGTTGTTGCATGTTCTCACACACACACACACACATTCATTAGTCCAGTAGCATGGTCACTAAGCAGTTGATGTATTATCATGTCGTCTCAGGTCATCTATATCCACAGCTGTGTTGTATGCGATTGCCGCTTCTTGTGCTTGTTTTTGTTTGTTTGTGTGTTTGTTTTTTCTCTGCTTGTCTGCTTTCAGGTGCTCCTGGTGGCGCTAAGGCTGGATTCCCCTCATAGGCCATGGATTGTTGTCTGTTTTGTTTTTTACAGGTGTAGCAGCTGGTTGTCTGGTTTTTGTTTCTATTTTTGTTCTGTTTCCTCTTCTTTCCTCTTCTTCTTTCCTTGTCCCCCAGTCCGGTTCAGTTCAGTTCATGTCATATATTGTAAACAGAAATAAATAAATTGGCATCAAGGGGAGCTTTACATTTATAAAACTTCCCTTGGCAAAACAAATCTGTTTGGCATCAAAGGTATTCAGACTACAATTCTTCTGACATAATGCTGAACAGGACAAGGGGAAAAAAAAGTAAAGAAGACAGTTCTGCCGAAAGCCAGGGATAGACCTGTTCTAAGTTCTATACTTTTTAAAAGGGGCGTGTTTATCAACTATGGAATTAGAAGATTTACAAAAATGGTCAAGTGCTAGATCTTCATCTGGGATTTTAACAGTGTCATATAACTATTCAACAGATCAGTTAAAAAAAAGCCTGCTCATGGAGATGTTTCAGGATCTGGATACCAAGCGTGGACCTAATGTTTTCATTTTTGCAATTCTGATACAGGCTATTGAGCAGTGATAACTAACACCAAGTTCAGATACTGCGGATTTTTTACCTTTGATTAGTTAAGATTGAGCCAATCAGGGACAACCTTGAAGGATCTCTTTGGTTTTGTAGGATCTGTAATTACCTGAGAAAGGTTGATATTGGTACACACCTTTTTTAAATGATCAGAGGCAGAGTTCAACTTGTTTAAATTAAAATTGCCACACAGAGATTGGGTTTAGGCCACATGCACACAGAATGACATCAACAAATATAAGAAATATTAAACATTTACACATAGATTTTTGAATATATGTAGAGGAATGATACTTTGAAATGTGCTCATTGCGGAGTTATGATCAGTTGAGTAATGAAGGTTGAACTATTCTGGGAAAGAGGTTCTATTCCCAGCATCATGATGGACACTCCTGATATAGAAGGTTTCGCTAACGCATTGGAATTGTTTTACTATTTTCATAAGCATGTGCAATGAAGAATTGCTTGCTGCTGATAAATGCAAAGAAGAACAGCTTACACATAGATGCTCACATATAGGCTGCTGAATGCAATGAAGACCTGCTTATCAAGTAAAGTTCAATGTCAATGTGTAATATTCAATTAGGATTTGCAAAACAGTGAAGTTAAACAATGATTGGGTCCATAGTCGGTATGAGAAGACTACAGGAATATTTACCTGGGTGTACGTTCAAACAGAGATGAGAAAATTACGATAAATAATTGTTTGTTTGTTTGTTAGTATGTATATGAATGTTATGTGTATAAACTGTGTTGAGTTATAGTTACTCAGTAGTGTCTCAGTGAAACAACCGACGGGGGAAGCCTTGCGGTGACAACAAAAGCAGTGTTTTACTGATCAGTCAAGTTGCTCCAGTGTACTCCATACAAACTGGTTGGCTACTGAAGGGATAGAAAATGGGGAATACTTGTTTTAAAGCAAACAAGGAATTAGATGGGAAAAATACATGTTTTAACGGGACCCAGACAATATTAAATACTCAGACAGATGGGAGAAGAAGTGTAGTTTTGTAGGAAATCACAAAATTATTACATAGAATTAGTGAAATCAATTGAAGAATGCCTTTCTGAAGAGCTGTTTACCACAGATGAGCAGCTTTGCGACCAAGCACATTGTAGATCGCTTTACTGCCAAAATGATCTAATTTAATGGATTGGTTTAGACATGCATAACAGCATTTTAAGAACAAAGAGAGAAACAAAAAGGGACAACGCTTCATGGTGGAAGGGGATGTATAAATAACTGTGTATATGATGAAGGGGGTGGCAACACCCATTCCGAAATCCCGCCATTCCGACATCCCGCTATTCCGACATCCCACCATTCTGACATACCACCATTCCGACATACCACCATTCCGACATGCAAACGTCCCACCATTCCGACATCCCACCATTGCGACATCCCGCAATTCTGACGTTCAAATGTCCCACCATTCCGACAAGGCTTTCCGTATAAGGAAATGTGTGTTACTCAACAGGTGAGTCCCTTCTTTCTGTTCATGTAATTTATATGTTTAACACATGTTTATAGACAAGCGTTATTAAAAACACAAAGTCTTGGCAACTAGAGGAGGAGAAGCAGTCCGCGGTGGTTTTCAATCACACACTCCAATGCCACTTGTTTCAACTTCCGAAAATTTAATCCAGGAAAAAAAGGCTTACAAACATGGACCAAAACGGCTCCATAACACGCACAAGAATCCAAAAGAAACGAAAGTTAACTAAAAGAAAGCAAATAAACAGTATGAAGTGGTCAAAATTGGTTTTACGCATGCCTATGTGCGTCTGGCACATGCGTCTTCGGGCTCTCCCACGTTGGTTTGTGGATGAAAGCTATATGTTCAGCTGTAATGTCATGTAAAAACAATCTCTACATGACATTTAGTCCCAGGTGTGACCAGTTAGGTCCTTAAGATATCAACAGGCTGTATAAAGCTACAACCGTTGCGGCTGTGTGTTTGTGCCAAATGCGCAAAACCCATCCGCGCTTCCCAAAATTGGAGTGAGTACTCATAAATCACGTGAATAACATGAATAAACGTTTTTACTGCATTTTGTTGTGTTTTATACGTTCTATGCTGTCATTTCTATCTTCTCCTATTGGCAAGGCAAGGCAGAGTGCTCGCAACTGTGTCCTGTGCAGTAGCCGTGATATCTGTAATTGCAATTATTACTTTTGCATATGATGACAGCGTGCAAAAGACGCATGGGCTCTGTGGAGAGCTCCGCTCCAGCTGGCTGCTGTGACAGCTCACTGACACTGTATTTCTGCTTAATCAGTTTCAGTCTCGCCAGAGTTACATTAATATCTGTATTTTTATATTTGAAATTCAGGGGATTTTGATAATAGATTATTAAAGTTTGTTTGCGAGGCTGTGGCCTCTGCATGTGCAAAGCTTGTGCGCCAAACTTTAGGGCGTATTTGCGCCGGCATATCATTAGTGCAAAATGTTTTGGGTAAAAAATAGGCTATTAAAAGGAACTGTCGGAATGGCGGTATGTTAAAAAAAAAAAAAAACATACCGCCATTCCGACCATAGGAGGAAAAAAGTGTCGGAATGGTGGGACGTTTGATAAAAAATTAAGTGTCGCCATTCCGACAATTGGAGACCCATGTCGGAATGGCGAGATGTCGGAATGGCAGCATGTAACCATGATGAAGGAGAGACCATTTGAGCAGCACAGCCATTTCGCAGCACAGGGACAGCAATCCAAGTTACAGGATCTCCCACGTGGTATCACCTGTCACATTGTGTCAAGGCATCAAAAGAAGAAAAAATCACCAAACTCAAGGACGAAAAGACAAAGACTCCGGTGAACGAAGACAGAGGACTGACAAACCAGAAATACAAAAGGATTCTCGATATCAAGATCCAGAAGAAGAGGCTAACAATGCCACGAACACTTACGATGCTGGGAATGATGCCAGCAATGAACAGAGAAGAAGATTCAGTGTCATCAATCTGCATTACGTGCCTCTAATGAGGGGGTGAATATAGAATCCTCAACGATTACAACGTCTCTGGGAACTGTGACAACAACAAGGTTTAAACCATTTTGATATATATTGTAACCTATTGTCTAAGGAATAGTGCTGAAAATGAGGTAAATCTAATCCACCACTGTCCTTGGTCTTCTGTAGGGTTTTTAAACTAATACGTGGTGGTTTGTTTTTCCACAGAAATTTGGAGATGCATGAATCTAGTGACTTAAACCAAGTAGCAGATGGTTTTATGGGGATCATTGAGAACAAATAGTTAACTTTTGGTAGTATCATCATTTTAATGGATGTAACTCTCCCCATAAGTGATATAGGTAAGGACTTCCAACGAGAGATCGTCCTCTACTGTCTTTAATAATTGCACATAATTTAGCTTTGTTAGCACTGAGAGCCTGGAGGAAATGTTTATGCCTAAATATCTAATATTTCCTGACTGTAAAGTGATCGCAGGTATATTATGGACCCTACAGTTAATGGGCAGAACTGTGGTCTTAGACCAGTTGATAGAGTAGTCAGAAAGTGCTGAGAATTTATTTATGACTGTGATCGTGTGACTGAGAGACGTCTGTGAGTTCTGAAGGAAAAGTAATACATCATCAGCATAAAGACTTATTTTATGCTCAATATTTTGGGATTAATTACTCACAAACGGGTAAGAAAAGGTAGTATTGCCAGACCATACATGATCAAAACAGGGAGCGGAGGTGGTTCAGCTGCAAGGTGTGAATGTCTGACTATAGTTTGTAAAAAGCGGGTAAGATAAGGTGCGAATGCCCGACAATGTATGATCAAAAGAGGGAGCGGAGGGTTTTGGCTACAAGAAGGTTTGAATGTCCGACCATAGTTTGTAAAAAGCGGGTAAGAAAAGGTTACCATACATCATCAAAAGCAGGAGTGGATGTGTTCGGCTACAAGAAGATTTGAATGTCCATCAATAATTGCTTTAAAACATGAAAGAAAATTTTCGAATGTCAAACCGCACATGATCATAAGCGGGAGAGGAGTTGTTCAGCTGCAAGAAGGTGTGAATGTCCACCCATAATTACTGAAAAATGGGTAAGAAAAGGTGAAAATGCCCAACCATACATCATCAAAAGCAGGAGTGGATGTGTTCGGCTACAAGAAGGTTTGAATGTCCGACCATAGTTTGTAAAAAGCGGGTAAGAAAAGGTTCGAATGCCCGAACATAGACCATCAAAAGAGGGAGCGGAGGTGTTCCGCTGTAAGAAGGTGTAAATGTCCGACCATAGTTGGTAAAAAGCGGGTAAGAAAAGGTTAAAATACCCGACTGTACACAATCAATAGCGGGAGCGGAGTTGTTTGGCTACAAGAAGGTGTGAAAGTCCGACCACGGTTTGTAAAAAGCGGGTAAGAAAAGGTTCGAATGCCCGAATATATACCATCAAAAGTGGAAGTGGATGTGTTCGGCTGCAAGAAGGTGTGAACGTCCGACCAAAGTTTGTAAAAAGCAGTTAAGAAAAGGTTCGAATATCCAACCAAACATAATCAAAAGCGGGAGCAGAGCTGTTTGACTGCAAGTAGGTGTGAATGTCAGATCATAATTTGCAAAAAGCTGATGAGAAAGGGTGAGAATGCCCGGCTATACACCATCAAATGCGGGAGCGGAAGTGTTTGGCTGTGAGTAGGTGTGAATGTCCAACCATAATTGCTGAAAAATGTGTTAGAAGAGACTAGAATGCCGGCCAAGACATCATCAAATGCGGGAGCGGAGTTGTTCGGCTGTGAGTAGGTGTGAATCTCCGAGCATAGTTTGTAAAAAGGGGGTAAGAATAGGTTCGAATGCCCGAACATACACTATCAAAACAGGGAGCTGAGGTGGCTCAGCTGCAAGGTGTGAATGTCTGACTATAGTTTGTAAATAAGGTGCGAATGCCCAACAATGTATAATCAAAAGAGGGAGCGGAGGTTTTCGGCTACAAGAAGGTTTGAATGTCCGACCATAGTTTGTAAAAAGCGGGTAAGAAAAGGTTCAAATGCCTGACTATACACCATCAAAAGCGGGAGAGGAGGTGTTCCGCTGTAAGACGGTGTGAATGTCCGACCATATTTGGTAAAAAGCGGGTAAGAAAAGGTTAAAATACCCGACTGTACACAATCAATAGCGGGAGAGGAGGTGTTCAGCTGCAAGAAGGTGTGAATGTCCACCCATAATTACTGAAAAATGGGTAAGAAAAGGTGCGAATGCCAAACCATACATTATCAAAAGCAGGTGTGAATGTCAGATCATAATTTGCAAAAAGCTGATGAGAAAGGGTGAGAATGCCCGACTATACACCATCAAATGCGGGAGCGGTGTTGTTCGGCTGTGAGTAAGTGTGAATCTCCGACCATAATTGCTGAAAAATGTGTTAGAAAAGGTAAGAATGCCGGTCCATACATCATCAAAAGCGGGAGAGGTGGTGTTCGGCTGCAAGTAGGTGTGAATGTCCAGCCATAATTACTAACAAACGGGTAAGAAAAGGTAGTATTGCCAGACCATACATGATCAAAACAGGGAGCGGAGGTGGTTCAGCTGCAAGAAGGTGTGAATGTCCGACTAAAGTTCAAATATATTAACAAAAGTGGGAGGAGAGGTCTTCGGATGAGAGTGGTTGAGAATTTCCAACCATAATCTATAAAATGCGGTGAAAAAAAAGGTGTGATAGAACACTAAAAGGTGGAGCGGAAGTGTTCGGCTGCAAGAAGGTGTGAATGTCCGACTATATTTGGTGAAAAGCAGGTGAAGCAAGGTCTGAATGCTCAACCTTACATCATCAAAAGCGAGATCAGAGGTGTTTGGCTGCATGAAGGCCATAGTTTGCCAAAAGCGGGTAAGCTGCGAATGACCAACTAAATATCAACAAAAGTGGGGGCGGAGGTCTTCGGATGCAACTGGGTGTGAACATCCCACCATACAAGTATGGTGGAGAGGAAGCTGTGAACAGCCGACCATAGTTGGCAAAAAGCGGGTGAGACAAGGTGCGAATGTCCAACCATACATGATCACAACAGGGAGCGGAGGTGTTTGGCTGTGACAAGGTGTGAATGTCCACCCAAAATTAATGAAAAGCGGGCAAAAAGTAGGTTTGAATGCCCAAGCATACATCATCAAAAGAAGGAGTGGATGTGTTCGGCTACAAGAAGGTTTCAATGTCCGAGCATAGTTTGTAAAAAGCGGGTAAGAAAAGGTTCGAATGCCCAAACATACACCATCAAAAGAGGGAGCGGAGGTGCTCCGCTGTAAGAAGGTGTGAATGTCCCACCATAGTTGGTAAAAAACGGGTAAGAAAAGGTTAAAATACCCGACTGTACACAATCAATAGCGGGAGCGGATGTGTTTGGCTACAAGAATGTGTGACAGTCCGACCATGGTTTGTAAAAAACGGGTAAGAAAAGGTGCGAATGCCAAACAATGTATGATCAAAAGAGGGAGCGGAGGTTTTCGGCTACAAGAAGGTTTGAATGTCCGACCATAGTTTGTAAAAAGCGGGTAAGAAAAGGTTCAAATGCCTGACTATACACCATCAAAAGCGGGAGCGGAGGTGTTCGGCTACAAGAAGGTGTGAAAGTTCAACCATGGTTTGTAAAAAAATGCTAAGAAAAGGTTCGAATGCCCGAATATATACCATCAAAAGCGGAAGCGGAGGTGTTCGGCTGCAAGAAGGTGTAAACGTCCGACCAAAGTTTGCAAAAAGCAGTTAAGAAAAGGTTCGAATGCCCGAATATATACCATCAAAAGCGGGAGGGAAGGTGTTCGGCTGCAAGAAGGTGTGAACGTCCGACCAAAGTTTGCAAAAAGCAGTTAAGAAAAGGTTCGAATGCCCGAATATATACCATCAAAAGCGGGAGCAGAGCTGTTCGACTGCAAGTAGGTGTGAATGTCCAGCCATAATTACTCACAAACGGGTAAGAAAAGGTAGTATTGCCAGACCATACATGATCAAAACAGGGAGCTGAGGTGGTTCAGCTGCAAGGTGTGAATGTCTGACTATAGTTTGTAAAAAGCGGGTAAGACAAGGTGCGAATGCCCGACAATGTATGATCAAAAGAGGGAGTGGAGGTCTTCGGCTGCAAGGTCTGAATGTCCAACCATAATTTCTAAAAACCGGGTAAGAAAAGGCTCGAAATTCCGACTATACACAATCAAAAGCGGGAGCGGGAGGTTTTCAGCTGTAAATCCTTCACTCAAACCAAGTGAAAACTGCTTTTTCCTTCATATGTATCAATGTCTAGATCGACTTCAACAAAGAACAACATTGTACTTTAAAGTAAAGAAAGAGCAAATCAAAAGTTTTAGGAATCCGAGAATAAGCTTCTTTTCATACGTTCTGCATGATTTGGGATTTTATGTATAAAATGAATTCCTTCACTCAAACCAAGTGAAAACTACTTTGTCCTTCATATTTATCAATGTCTAGATTTACTTCAACAAAGAACAACATTGTATTTTGCAGTAGAAGAAATAGCAACACTGAAGGATCAGGAATCCGAAAACAAGCTTATTTTCATACGTTCTGCTTGATTTGGGATTTTGCTATAAAATTCATTCCTTCACACCTTTTTTTTTCACCGCATTTTATAGATTATGGTTGGAAATTTCAACCACTCTAATCCGAAGACCTCTCCTCCCGCTTTTGTTAATATATTTGAACTTTAGTTGGACATTCACCCCTTTTTGCAGCTAAACCACCTCCGCTCCCTGTTTTGATCATGTATGGTCTGGCAATACTACATTTTCTTACCCGTTTGTGAGTAATTATGGCTGGATATTCACACCTACTTGCAGCTGAACACAATCTCTCTCGCTTTTAATTATGTTTGGATATTCGAACCTTTTCTTTACTGCTTTTTGCCAACTTTGGTCGGACGTTCACACCTTCTTGCAGACGAACACCTCCGCTTCCGCTTTTGATGGTATATATTCGGGCATTCGAACCTTTTCTTACCAGCTTTTTACAGACGATGGTTGGACTTTCACACCTTCTTGTAGCCGAACAACTCCGCTCCCGCTATTGATTGTGTACAGTCGGGTATTTTAACCTTTTCTTACCCGCTTTTTACCAACTATGGTCGGACATTCACACCGTCTTACAGCGGAACATCTCCGCTCCCGCTTTTGATGGTGTATAGTCAGGCATTTGAACCTTTTCTTACCCGCTTTTTACAAACTATGGTCGGACATTCAAACCTTCTTGTAGCCGAAAACCTCTGCTCCCTCTTTTGATTATACATTGTCGGGCATTCGCACCTTATCGTACCCGCTTTTTACAAACTATAGTCAGACATTCACACCTTGGTGCTGAACCACCTCAGCTCCCTGTTTTGATCATGTATGGTCTGGCAATACTACCTTTTCTTACCCGTTTGTGAGTAATTATGGCTTGACATTCACACCTACTTGCAGTCGAACAGCTCTGCTCCCGCTTTTGATTATGTTTGGTTGGATATTCGAACCTTTTGTTAACTGCTTTTTACAAACTTTGGTTGGACGTTCACACCTTCTTGCAGCCGAACACCTCCGCTTCCGCTTTTGATGGTATATATTCGGGCATTCGAACCTTTTCTTAGCAGCTTTTTACAAACCATGGTTGGACTTTCACACCTTCTTGTAGCCGAACAACTCCGCTCCCCCTATTGATTGTGTACAGTCGGGTATTTCAACCTTTTCTTACCCACTTTTTACCAACTATGGTCGGACATTCACACCTTCTTACAGCGGAACACCTCCGCTCTCTCTTTTGATGGTGTATGTTTGGGCATTCGAACCTTTTCTTACCCGCTTTTTACAAACTATGCTCGGACATTCAAACCTTCTTGTAGCCGAACACATCCACTCCTTCTTTTGATGATGTATGCTTGGGCATTCAAACCTACTTTTCGCCCGCTTTTCATTAATTTTGGGTGGACATTCACACCTTGTCACAGCCAAACACCTCCGCTCCCTGTTTTGATCATGTATGGTTGGACATTCGCACCTTGTCTCACCCGATTTTTGCAAACTATGGTCGGCTGTTCACAGCTTCCTCTCCTCCATACTTGTATGGTGGGATATTCACACCCACTTGCATCCGAAGACCTTTTGTTGATATTTAGTCGGTCATTCGCAGCTTACCCGCTTTTTACAAACTATAGTCAGACATTCACACTTTGGTGCTGAACCACCTCAGCTCCCTGTTTTGATCATGTATGGTCTGGCAATACTACCTTTTCTTACCCGTTTGTGAGTAATTATGGCTGGATATTCACACCTACTTGCAGTCGAACAGCTCTGCTCCCGCTTTTGATTATGTTTGGTTGGATATTCGAACCTTTTCTTAACTGCTTTTTACAAACTTTGGTCGGACGTTCACACCTTCTTGCAGCCAAACACCTCCGCTTCAGCTTTTGATGGTATATATTCGGACATTCGAACCTTTTCTTAGCAGCTTTTTACAAACCATGGTTGGACTTTCACACCTTCTTGTAGCCGAACAACTCCGCTCCCGCTATTGATTGTGTACAGTCGGGTATTTTAACCTTTTCTTACCCGCTTTTTACCAACTATGGTCGGACATTCACACCGTCTTACAGCGGAACACCTCCGCTCCCGCTTTTGATGGTGTATTGTCAGGCATTTGAACCTTTTCTTACCCGCTTTTTACAAACTATGGTCGGACATTCAAACCTTCTTGTAGCCAAAAACCTCCGCTCCCTCTTTTGATCATACATTGTCGGGCATTCGCACCTTTTCTTACCCGTTTTTTACAAACCATGGTCGGACTTTCAAACCTTCTTGTAGCCCAACACATCCACTCCTGCTTTTGATGATGTATGTTTGGGCATTCGCACCTTTTCTTACCCGTTTGTGAGTAATTATGGCTGGACATTCACACCTACTTGCAGTCGAACAGCTCTGCTCCCGCTTTTGATTATGTTTGGTTGGATATTCGAACCTTTTCTTAACTGCTTTTTACAAACTTTGGTCGGACGTTCACACCTTCTTGCAGCCAAACACCTCCGCTTCAGCTTTTGATGGTATATATTCGGACATTCGAACCTTTTCTTAGCAGCTTTTTACAAACCATGGTTGGACTTTCACACCTTCTTGTAGCCGAACAACTCCGCTCCCGCTATTGATTGTGTACAGTCGGGTATTTTAACCTTTTCTTACCCGCTTTTTACCAACTATGGTCGGACATTCACACCTTGCAGCTGAAACACCTCCGCTCCCTGTTTTGATCATGTATGGTCTGGCAATACTACATTTTCTTACCCGTTTGTGAGTAATTATGGCTGGATATTCACACCTACTTGCAGCTGAACACAATCTCTCTCGCTTTTAATTATGTTTGGATATTCGAACCTTTTCTTTACTGCTTTTTGCCAACTTTGGTCGGACGTTCACACCTTCTTGCAGACGAACACCTCCGCTTCCGCTTTTGATGGTATATATTCGGGCATTCGAACCTTTTCTTACCAGCTTTTTACAGACGATGGTTGGACTTTCACACCTTCTTGTAGCCGAACAACTCCGCTCCCGCTATTGATTGTGTACAGTCGGGTATTTTAACCTTTTCTTACCCGCTTTTTACCAACTATGGTCGGACATTCACACCGTCTTACAGCGGAACATCTCCGCTCCCGCTTTTGATGGTGTATAGTCAGGCATTTGAACCTTTTCTTACCCGCTTTTTACAAACTATGGTCGGACATTCAAACCTTCTTGTAGCCGAAAACCTCTGCTCCCTCTTTTGATTATACATTGTCGGGCATTCGCACCTTATCGTACCCGCTTTTTACAAACTATAGTCAGACATTCACACCTTGGTGCTGAACCACCTCAGCTCCCTGTTTTGATCATGTATGGTCTGGCAATACTACCTTTTCTTACCCGTTTGTGAGTAATTATGGCTTGACATTCACACCTACTTGCAGTCGAACAGCTCTGCTCCCGCTTTTGATTATGTTTGGTTGGATATTCGAACCTTTTGTTAACTGCTTTTTACAAACTTTGGTTGGACGTTCACACCTTCTTGCAGCCGAACACCTCCGCTTCCGCTTTTGATGGTATATATTCGGGCATTCGAACCTTTTCTTAGCAGCTTTTTACAAACCATGGTTGGACTTTCACACCTTCTTGTAGCCGAACAACTCCGCTCCCCCTATTGATTGTGTACAGTCGGGTATTTCAACCTTTTCTTACCCACTTTTTACCAACTATGGTCGGACATTCACACCTTCTTACAGCGGAACACCTCCGCTCTCTCTTTTGATGGTGTATGTTTGGGCATTCGAACCTTTTCTTACCCGCTTTTTACAAACTATGCTCGGACATTCAAACCTTCTTGTAGCCGAACACATCCACTCCTTCTTTTGATGATGTATGCTTGGGCATTCAAACCTACTTTTCGCCCGCTTTTCATTAATTTTGGGTGGACATTCACACCTTGTCACAGCCAAACACCTCCGCTCCCTGTTTTGATCATGTATGGTTGGACATTCGCACCTTGTCTCACCCGATTTTTGCAAACTATGGTCGGCTGTTCACAGCTTCCTCTCCTCCATACTTGTATGGTGGGATATTCACACCCACTTGCATCCGAAGACCTTTTGTTGATATTTAGTCGGTCATTCGCAGCTTACCCGCTTTTTACAAACTATAGTCAGACATTCACACTTTGGTGCTGAACCACCTCAGCTCCCTGTTTTGTTCATGTATGGTCTGGCAATACTACCTTTTCTTACCCGTTTGTGAGTAATTATGGCTGGATATTCACACCTACTTGCAGTCGAACAGCTCTGCTCCCGCTTTTGATTATGTTTGGTTGGATATTCGAACCTTTTCTTAACTGCTTTTTACAAACTTTGGTCGGACGTTCACACCTTCTTGCAGCCAAACACCTCCGCTTCAGCTTTTGATGGTATATATTCGGACATTCGAACCTTTTCTTAGCAGCTTTTTACAAACCATGGTTGGACTTTCACACCTTCTTGTAGCCGAACAACTCCGCTCCCGCTATTGATTGTGTACAGTCGGGTATTTTAACCTTTTCTTACCCGCTTTTTACCAACTATGGTCGGACATTCACACCGTCTTACAGCGGAACACCTCCGCTCCCGCTTTTGATGGTGTATTGTCAGGCATTTGAACCTTTTCTTACCCGCTTTTTACAAACTATGGTCGGACATTCAAACCTTCTTGTAGCCAAAAACCTCCGCTCCCTCTTTTGATCATACATTGTCGGGCATTCGCACCTTTTCTTACCCGTTTTTTACAAACCATGGTCGGACTTTCAAACCTTCTTGTAGCCCAACACATCCACTCCTGCTTTTGATGATGTATGTTTGGGCATTCGCACCTTTTCTTACCCGTTTGTGAGTAATTATGGCTGGACATTCACACCTACTTGCAGTCGAACAGCTCTGCTCCCGCTTTTGATTATGTTTGGTTGGATATTCGAACCTTTTCTTAACTGCTTTTTACAAACTTTGGTCGGACGTTCACACCTTCTTGCAGCCAAACACCTCCGCTTCAGCTTTTGATGGTATATATTCGGACATTCGAACCTTTTCTTAGCAGCTTTTTACAAACCATGGTTGGACTTTCACACCTTCTTGTAGCCGAACAACTCCGCTCCCGCTATTGATTGTGTACAGTCGGGTATTTTAACCTTTTCTTACCCGCTTTTTACCAACTATGGTCGGACATTCACACCGTCTTACAGCGGAACACCTCCGCTCCCGCTTTTGATGGTGTATTGTCAGGCATTTGAACCTTTTCTTACCCGCTTTTTACAAACTATGGTCGGACATTCAAACCTTCTTGTAGCCAAAAACCTCCGCTCCCTCTTTTGATCATACATTGTCGGGCATTCGCACCTTTTCTTACCCATTTTTTACAAACCATGGTCGGACTTTCAAACCTTCTTGTAGCCCAACACATCCACTCCTGCTTTTGATGATGTATGTTTGGGCATTCGCACCTTTTCTTACCCGTTTGTGAGTAATTATGGCTGGACATTCACACCTACTTGCAGTCGAACAGCTCTGCTCCCGCTTTTGATTATGTTTGGTTGGATATTCGAACCTTTTCTTAACTCCTTTTTACAAACTTTGGTCGGACGTTCACACCTTCTTGCAGCCAAACACCTCCGCTTCCGCTTTTGATGGTATATATTCGGACATTCGAACCTTTTCTTAGCAGCTTTTTACAAACCATGGTTGGACTTTCACACCTTCTTGTAGCCGAACAACTCCGCTCCCGCTATTGATTGTGTACAGTCGGGTATTTTAACCTTTTCTTACCCGCTTTTTACCAACTATGGTCGGACATTCACACCGTCTTACAGCGGAACACCTCCGCTCCCGCTTTTGATGGTGTATTGTCAGGCATTTGAACCTTTTCTTACCCGCTTTTTACAAACTATGGTCGGACATTGAAACCTTCTTGTAGCCAAAAACCTCCGCTCCCTCTTTTGATCATACATTGTCGGGCATTCGCACCTTTTCTTACCCGTTTTTTACAAACCATGGTCGGACTTTCAAACCTTCTTGTAGCCCAACACATCCACTCCTGCTTTTGATGATGTATGTTTGGGCATTCGCACCTTTTCTTACCCATTTTTCAGTAATTATGGGTGGACATTCACACCTTCTTACGGCTGAACACCTCCTCTCCCGCTTATGATGGTGTATAGTCGGGCTTTCAAGCCTTTTCTTACCCGGTTTTTACAAATTATAGTTGGACATTCAGACCTTCTTACAGCCGAAAACCTCCACTCCCTCTTTTGATCATACATTGTCGGGCATTAGCACCTTTTCTTACCCGCTTTTTACAAACCATAGTCGGACTTTCACATCTTTTAGTAGCCGAACAACTCCGCTCCCGCTATTGATTGTGTACAGTCGGGTATTTCAACCTTTTCTTACCCGCTTTTTACCAACTATGGTCGGACATTCACACCTTCTTACAGCGGAACACCTCCGCTCCCTCTTTTGATGGTGTATGTTCGGGCAGTCAAACCTTTTCTTACCTGCTTTTTACAAACTATGGTCAGACATTCAAACCTTCTTGGAGCCGAACACATCCACTCCTGCTTTTGATTATGTATAGTTGGGCATTCGCACCTTTTCTTACCCATTTTTCAGTAATTATGGGTGTACATTCACACCTTCTTGCAGCCGAACACCTCCGCTCCCTCTTTTGATCATACATTTTCGGGCATTCGCACCTTTTCTTACCCGCTTTTTACAAACCATGGTCGGACTTTCACACCTTTTAGTAGCCGAACAACTCCGCACCCGCTACTGATTGTGTACAGTCGGGTATTTTAACCTTTTCTTACCCGTTTTTTACCAACTATGGTCGGACATTCACACCTTCTTACAGCGGAACACCTCCGCTCCCTCCTTTGATGGTGTATGTTCGGGCATTCGAACCTTTTCTTACCCGCTTTTTACAAACTATGGTCAGACGTTCAAACCTTCTTGTAGCCGAACATATCCACTCCTGCTTTTGATGATGTATGGTTGGGCATTCGAACCTACTTGTTGCCCGCTTTTCATTAATTATGGGTGGACATTCACACCTTGTCTCAGCCAAACACCTCCGCTCCCTGTTTTGATCGTGTATGGTTTGACATTCGCACCTTTGCTTACCTTCTTTTTATACTGATTGCTCAAGATTAAGTTGTTCTTTCTCAAACTACAAAATTTTTTTAATTATTGAAACTTGATTTGAAGTGGATAAATAAGGAAGACAAACAGTTTTAAGTCAGGCTGATAGCAATTAATTTTATAGCAAAATCTGTATTTCGTCATTTGTCGAGAGATGCTTATTGCTGAAGAAGTTCTTTCTCATTCTACAAAGTACAACGTTGTTTATCATTGAAACTTAATTAGACATGAATAAATATGAAGGACAAAGCAGTCTTAACTTGGTTTGAGTTAAGGAATTCGTTTTATAGGAGAATCCGAATTCGTGCATAACTCGTAAAATACAGCTTATTTTGGATTCCTAAAGAATGAGTCTGGTTCTTTCTCATAATACAAAGTTTGTTGTTTATTGTTGAAACTTCATCAGACCGTTAGATATAATCGGACTCACCTCGACGCACGGCTTTGGATCTGGAACCAGTACTCTTGAGAGGGGTTGGACTCTCTTCCACTCTGGAGTTGCCCGTGGTGAGAGGCGCAGAGCAGGTGTGGGCATACTTATTGCCCCCCGGCTGTGTGCCAGTACATTGGGGTTTACCCCAGTGAACGAGAGGGTAGCCTCCCTCCGCCTTGGGTGGGGGGACGAGTCCTGACTGTTGTTTGTGCCTATGCGCCAAACAGCAGTTCAGAGTACCTACCCTTTTTGGAGTCTCTGGGGGAGGCACTGGAGAATGCTCCTACCGGAGACTCCCTCATTCTGCTGGGGGACTTCAATGCTCACGTGGGCAATGACAGTGAGACCTGGAGGGGTGTGATTGGGAGTAACGGCCCCCCCCGATCTGAATCAGAGTGGTGTTATGTTGTTGGACTTCTGTGCCAGTCATAGACTGTCCATAACGAACACCATGTTCAGGCATAAGGGTGTCCATATGTGCACTTGGCACCAGGACACCCTTGGCCGCAGTTCGATGATCGACTTTGTGGTTGTATCATCGGACTTGCGGCCGTATGTCCTGGACACTCGGGTGAAGAGAGGGGCGGAGCTGTCAACTGATCACCACCTGGTGGTGAGTGGGCTCCGCTGGTGGGGGAGGATGCCGATCAGACCTGGCAGGCCCAAACGTATTGTGAGGGTCTGCTGGGAGCGTTTGTCAGAATCCCCCGTCAGAAGGAGCTTTAACTCCCACCTCTGGCAGAGCTTCAACCATATTTGAGGTGGGGGACATTGAATGGGCCACGGCTTCGGCGGTTGCTGAGGCAAAAACTCGGGCCTGGGAGGAGTTCGGTGAGACCATGGAGAACGATTTCCGGACGGCCTCGAAAAGATTCTGGTCCACCATCCGGCGTCTCAGGGGGGGGAAGCGGCTCACAGTCAACACTGTTTACAGTGCGGACGGGGCTTTGCTGACCTCAACTAGGGATGTTGTGAGTCGGTGGGGGGAGTACTTCGAGGAACTCCTCAATCCTACCAACACGTGCTCGGAAGAGGCAGAGTCGGAGAGCTCGGAGACGGGGCCTCCCATTTCTGGGGCTGAGGTTGCCGAGGTGGTTAAAAAGTTCCTCGGTGGCAAGGCGGATGAGGTCCGTCCTGAGTTTCTCAAGGCTCTGGATGTTGTAGGGCTGTCTTGGCTGACACGCCTCTGCAGTATCGCGTGGACATCGGGGACAGTGCCTCTGGACTGGCAGATTGGGGTGGTGGTCCCCCTCTTTAAAAAGGGGGACCGGAGGGTGTGTTCCAACTATAGGGGTATCACACTCCTCAGCCTCCCTGGTAAGGTCTATTCGGGGGTATTGGAGAGGAGGATCCGTCGGATAATCGAGCCTCGGATTCAGGAGATGCAGTGTGGCTTTCGTCCTGGCCGTGGAACAGTGGACCAGCTCTATACCCTCGGCAGGATCCTGGAGGGTGCATGGGAGTTCGCCCAACCAGTCTACATGTGTTTTGTGGACTTGGAGAAAGCGTTCGACCGTGTCCCTCGTGGAGTCCTATGGGGGGTGCTCCGGGAATATGGAGTGCCGGACCCCTTGATAGGGGCTGTTCGGTCTCTGTATGACCGGTGCCAGAGTTTGGTCCGCATTGCCGGCAGTAAGTCGTATACGTTTCCGGTGAGAGTTGGACTCCGTCAGGGCTGCCCTTTGTCACCGATTCTGTTCCTAACTTTTATGGACAGAATTTCTAGGCGGAGCCAGGGCGTTGAGGGTGTCCCATTTGGCGACCTCAGAATCGGGTCTCTGCTTTTTGCAGATGATGTGGTTCTGTTAGCGTCGTCAGGCCGCGACCTTCAGCTCTCACTGGAGTGATTCGCAGCCGAGTGTGAAGCGGCTGGGATGAGAATCAGCACCTCCAAATCCGAGACTATGGTTCTCAGCCGGAAAAGGGTGGAATGCTCTCTCCGGGTCGGGAATGAGATCCTTCCCCAAGAGGAGGAGTTCAAGTATCTCGGGGTCTTGTTCACGAGTGACGGACGAATGGAGCGGGAGATTGACGGGCGGAAGAGGGAGCTGAGCCAGAAGGCGAAGCTCTCTACTTACTGGTCAATCTACGTTCCCATCCTCACCTATGGTCACGAGTTGTGGGTAGTGACCGAAAGAACAAGATCGCGAATACAAGCGGCCGAAATGGGTTTCCTCCGCAGGGTGTCTGGGCTCTCCCTTAGAGATAGGGTGAGAAGCTCAGTCATCCGGGAGGGGCTCGGAGTAGAACCGCTGCTCCTCCGCATTGAGAGGAGTCAGATGAGGTGGCTCGGGCATCTGGTTAGGATGCCCCCTGGGCGCCTCCCTGGGGAGGTGTTCCAGGCACGTCCCACTGGGAGGAGACCCCGGGGGAGACCCAGGACACGTTGGAGAGACTATGTCTCTCGGCTGGCCTGGGAACGCCTCGGGGTCCCCCCGGAAGAGCTGGAGGAAGTGGCTGGGGACAGAGACGTCTGGGTTTCTCTGCTCAAGCTGCTGCCCCCGCGACCCGACCCCCGGATAAGCGGCAGATGATGGATGGATGGATGGATATATCCTCCACCAACCAGACTTACAACCACCGACTAGGGTAGCAGAATTTCTAAGCAGCTGTACCCCAAAACTACTATCAAAAATATATAAATTATTGTCTAAGATAGATGACACAATGTCTCTTCCATCCTCAAAATGGGAGGCAGATTTATCCATCAGTTCTGGTCATAGCTTTTAACCACAAATATGTTTGAACACCTTCATAAAGACTCGAAATCCTAATTTACAGCTCATACAATACAAAATCCTTCATAGAACACACTATACAGGACAAAGGATGTTCAGGATGGGTCTAACACACTCAAACATCTGCTCACATTGCACAGATAACACACCTGATGATTATGCACACGCTTTGTGGTTTTCTGCGCCTGTCCAGAAGTTCTGGCTTGAAGTCTGTGAGGACCTATCAACATGGCTTAAGTGTAGCATCCCTGCATGCCCCACACTGTGCATACTGGGTGACTTAGACAACATCAACATGGAAATTAACTCAGCACACATGGTTGTCACAGTGTTATGTATCGCAAAGAAAACTATTCTCATGAACTGGAAAGCGAAGAACAATCTGTGTATTAACCAGTTTAGAAATTTTCTTTTAGATTATATTAGCATGGAAACAATGTCTGCCTCCTCAAAACATCAATTGGCTGAATTTCATTCTCTCTGGTCCCCTCTGATTAGTTTTATCACATAGTGGTGGTGGTGGGTTGCTGGGTGATGGTGGGTATCAGGCCCGGGCTACTGCGACTGGTGTGACCGGGTGGTTTGTTTGTTTGTTTTTTGTAGAGGTCCTCCGGGGTGGGGTTGGGTTGAGTGGGGTGGGGCGGGATGGGTACCTTCTGGGGGCACAGTAGCTCCCGGAATATGGTCGCTGCAGGCCCCGAGCCTGGTGGACATCAGGCCCTCCTGCCCATTGTTGGCTCCCAGGTAGCGGGGATGCCTATTGCAGCCAGTCCCTGGCTGCCCTCTCTGGGGGAGAGTAGCTCCCCCGGTATATATCCCCATACCCCTCTCCCTTCTGGCTCCTGTACACAGCACACACTCACACATGAAGGGTTTTGGGGGCGTGTGTGTTCGGTGGGGTGTAGTGGATGGGGCCACGTAGGTGGTCCCCTTTGGTTGCACTCTGCAGTTCCCTGCCCCTGTTTTAATTACACCTTAGACATTACTACTTATCAAACACACTCACACACACACATTAGGTCTTGGGGGGTGGTTACACTGAGTGGCATCTGGTGGGCGGGGCTCTTTGGGTATGTAGGCTGCCCAGAGTGCCGCGCTCCCAGTTCTACAAGTTTGGCTGCCCCTCAATTTTAATTGCTCACTATTAGAAAATATTGAAGAGCCAGAAGGGTGAGGGGAGGGGTCTTCTTCGCACACCCCTGCTTCCTGGTGTCTGCTCGGGGCAGGAGGGGCCAGGAGGATTAATTAATTGTTCTGCTGGTTCGGGGTCTGTGGTGGCTGGGGGGTTGCTGGCCTCCTGGTGTGCCCGCTGCACTACACCCCAGCAGAGTCGAGGGAGGTAGGATGTGTGGATGTGTGGATGTATGGGACGTGAAAGTGTGTGTGGTAATGATTGGGCCTGGATCTGGGACTTGCTGTCGCCTGGCCTGCCTGTGTTTCTCCCGATGGGGCATCAGCGTTGCCTCTCCCCACTGCTCGCGACTTCACCCACCTGTGGGCACGTCTTGACTCCCAGGGCACTTGGCCAGGGGCGCTGGGGCAGGCGCTGACCCACTTTGTGGCTGTCTGGGGCGCTTGGCCCTCCTGGGTATTGGGTGGGGCCTCGGCCGGGGGGTTTGGGGGCGCTCGGGCTCCTGGGGCCCAGGTCCAGTGCACGGCCCATGTCTGGGCGGCTGGGGCCTGGCGGGGTCGGTGGGCTGTTGCCCCTGGTTCCCGGAGTGCCTCTGCCCTATGCTTATGGGGGCTCTTTCCGGGGGCTTCCTCTGCAGTCTTCTGGGTGGATGCGTGGTTGCCCCTGCGGTGGGCTGCCTGGGTTCTGTGCTCTGTGGGGGCTGCTGGTGGCCTGGGTCTTGTGGCCCTCTCTGCCTGCTTCTGATTGCTTGGGGGGGGGGCTGTGGATTGTGGCCCTGTACGCTTAAACACTCATAACTAAGCACGGTTATCATGTAGGTCCTGTGCCATGGGTGTTGCATGTTCTCACACACACACACACACATTCATTAGTCCAGTAGCATGGTCACTAAGCAGTTGATGTATTATCATGTCGTCTCAGGTCATCTATATCCACAGCTGTGTTGTATGCGATTGCCGCTTCTTGTGCTTGTTTTTGTTTGTTTGTGTGTTTGTTTTTTCTCTGCTTGTCTGCTTTCAGGTGCTCCTGGTGGCGCTAAGGCTGGATTCCCCTCATAGGCCATGGATTGTTGTCTGTTTTGTTTTTTACAGGTGTAGCAGCTGGTTGTCTGGTTTTTGTTTCTATTTTTGTTCTGTTTCCTCTTCTTTCCTCTTCTTCTTTCCTTGTCCCCCGGTCCGGTTCAGTTCAGTTCATGTCATATATTGTAAACAGAAATAAATAAATGGGCATCAAGGGGAGCTTTACATTTATAAAACTTCCCTTGGCAAAACAAATCTGTTTGGCATCAAAGGTATTCAGACTACAATTCTTCTGACATAATGCTGAACAGGACAAGGGGGAAAAAAAGTAAAGAAGACAGTTCTGCCGAAAGCCAGGGATAGACCTGTTCTAAGTTCTATACTTTTTAAAAGGGGCGTGTTTATCAACTGTGGAATTAGAAGATTTACAAAAATGGTCAAGTGCTAGATCTTCATCTGGGATTTTAACAGTGTCATATAACTATTCAACAGATCAGTTAAAAAAAAGCCTGCTCATGGAGATGGTTCAGGATCTGGATACCAAGCGTGGACCTAATGTTTTCATTTTTGCAATTCTGATACAGGCTATTGAGCAGTGATAACTAACACCAAGTTCAGATACTGCGGATTTTCTACCTTTGATTTGTTAAGATTGAGCCAATCAGGGAACACCTTGAAGGATCTCTTTGGTTTTGTAGGATCAGTAATTACCTGAGAAAGGTTGATATTGGTACACACCTTTTTTAAATGATCAGAGGCAGAGTTCAACTTGTTTAAATTAAAATTGCCACACAGAGATTGGGTTTAGGCCACATGCACACAGAATGACATCAACAAATATTAGAAATATTAAACATTTGCACATAGATTTTTGAATATATGTAGAGGAATGATACTTTGAAATGTGCTCATTGCGGAGTTATGATCAGTTGAGTAATGAAGGTTGAACTATTCTGGGAAAGAGGTTCTATTCCCAGCATCATGATGGACACTCCTGATATAGAAGGTTTCGCTAACGCATTGGAATTGTTTTACTATTTTCATATGCATGTGCAATGAAGAATTGCTTGCTGCTGATAAATGCAAAGAAGAACAGCTTACACATAGATGCTCACATATAGGCTGCTGAATGCAATGAAGACCTGCTTATCAAGTAAAGTTCAATGTCAATGTGTAATATTCAATTAGGATTTGCAAAACAGTGAAGTTAAACAATGAATGGGTCCATAGTCGGTATGAGAAGACTACAGGAATATTTACCTGGGTGTACGTTCAAACAGAGATGAGAAAATTGCGATAAATAATTGTTTGTTTGTTTGTTAGTATGTATATGAATGTTATGTGTATAAACTGTGTTGAGTTATAGTTACTCAGTAGTGTCTCAGTGAAACAACCGACGGGGGAAGCCTTGCGGTGACAACAAAAGCAGTGTTTTACTGATCAGTCAAGTTGCTCCAGTGTACTCCATACAAACTGGTTGGCTACTGAAGGGATAGAAAATGGGGAATACTTGTTTTAAAGCAAACAAGGAATTAGATGGGAAAAATACATGTTTTAACGGGACCCAGACAATATTAAATACTCAGACAGATGGGAGAAGAAGTGTAGTTTTGTAGGAAATCACAAAATTATTACATAGAATTAGTGAAATCAATTGAAGAATGCCTTTCTGAAAAGCTGTTTACCACAGATGAGCAGCTTTGCGACCAAGCACATTGTAGATCGCTTTACTGCCAAAATGATCTAATTTAATGGATTGGTTTAAACATGCATAACAGCATTTTAAGAACAAAGAGAGAAACAAAAAGGGACAACGCTTCATGGTGGAAGGTGATGTATAAATAACTGTGTATATGATGAAGGGGGTGGCAACACCCATTCCGAAATCCCGCCATTCCGAAATCCCGCTATTCCGACATCCCACCATTCCGACATACCACCATTCCGACATACCACCATTCCGACATGCAAACGTCCCACCATTCCGACATCCCACCATTGCGACATCCCGCTATTCTGACGTTCAAATGTCCCACCATTCCGACAAGGCTTTCCGTATAAGGAAATGTGTGTTACTCAACAGGTGAGTCCCTTCTTTCTGTTCATGCAATTTATATGTTTAACATGTTTATAGACAAGCGTTATTAAAAACACAAAGTCTCGGCAACTGGAGGAGGAAAAGCAGTCCGCGGTGCTTTTCAATCACACACTCCAATGCCACTTGTTTCAACTTCCGAAAATTTAATCCAGGAAAAAAAGGCTTACAAACATGGACCAAAACGGCTCCATAACACGCACAAGAATCCAAAAGAAACGAAAGTTAACTAAAAGAAAGTAAATAAACAGTATGAAGTGGTCAAAATTGGTTTTACGCATGCCTATGTGCGTCTGGCACATGCGTCTTCGGGCTCTCCCACGTTGGTTTGTGGATGAAAGCTATATGTTCAGCTGTAATGTCAAGTAAAAACAATCTCTACATGACATTTACTCCCAGGTGTGACCAGTTAGGTCCTTAAGATATCAACAGGCTGTATAAAGCTACAACCGTTGCGGCTGTGTGTTTGTGCCAAATGCGCAAAACCCATCCGCGCTTCCCAAAATTGGAGTGAGTACTCATAAATCACGTGAATAACATGAATAAACGTTTTTACTGCATTTTGTTGTGTTTTATACGTTCTATGCTGTCATTTCTATCTTCTTCTATTGGCAAGGCAAGGCAGAGTGCTCGCAACTGTGTCCTGTGCAGTAGCCGTGATATCTGTAATTGCAATTATTACTTTTGCATATGATGACAGCGTGCAAAAGACGCATGGGCTCTGTGGAGAGCTCCGCTCCAGCTGGCTGCTGTGACAGCTCACTGACACTGTATTTCTGCTTAATCAGTTTCAGTCTCGCCAGAGTTACATTAATATCTGTATTTTTATATTTGAAATTCAGGGGATTTTGATAATAGATTATTAAAGTTTGTTTGCGAGGCTGTGGCCTCTGCATGTGCAAAGCTTGTGCGCCAAACTTTAGGGCGTATTTGCGCCGGCATATCATTAGTGCAAAATGTTTTGGGTAAAAAATAGGCTATTAAAAGGAACTGTCGGAATGGCGGTATGTTAAAAAAAAACAAAAAACATACCGCCATTCCGACCATAGGAGGAAAAAAGTGTCGGAATGGTGGGACGTTTGATAAAAAATTAAGTGTCGCCATTCCGACAATTGGAGACCCATGTCGGAATGGCGAGATGTCGGAATGGCAGCATGTAACCATGATGAAGGAGAGACCATTTGAGCAGCACAGCCATTTCGCAGCACAGGGACAGCAATCCAAGTTACAGGATCTCCCACGTGGTATCACCTGTCACATTGTGTCAAGGCATCAAAAGAAGAAAAAATCACCAAACTCAAGGACGAAAAGACAAAGACTCCGGTGAACGAAGACAGAGGACTGACAAACCAGAAATACAAAAGGATTCTCGATATCAAGATCCAGAAGAAGAGGCTAACAATGCCACGAACACTTACGATGCTGGGAATGATGCCAGCAATGAACAGAGAAGAAGATTCAGTGTCATCAATCTGCATTACGTGCCTCTAATGAGGGGGTGAATATAGAATCCTCAACGATTACAACGTCTCTGGGAACTGTGACAACAACAAGGTTTAAACCATTTTGATATATATTGTAACCTATTGTCTAAGGAATAGTGCTGAAAATGAGGTAAATCTAATCCACCACTGTCCTTGGTCTTCTGTAGGGTTTTTAAACTAATACGTGGTGGTTTGTTTTTCCACAGAAATTTGGAGATGCATGAATCTAGTGACTTAAACCAAGTAGCAGATGGTTTTATGGGGATCATTGAGAACAAATAGTTAACTTTTGGTAGTATCATCATTTTAATGGATGTAACTCTCCCCATAAGTGATATAGGTAAGGACTTCCAACGAGAGATCGTCCTCTACTGTCTTTAATAATTGCACATAATTTAGCTTTGTTAGCTCTGAGAGCCTGGAGGAAATGTTTATGCCTAAATATATAATATTTCCTGACTGTAAAGTGATCGCAGGTATATTATGGACCCTACAGTTAATGGGCAGAACTGTGGTCTTAGACCAGTTGATAGAGTAGTCAGAAAGTGCTGAGAATTTATTTAAGAGTGTGATCGTGTGACTGAGAGACGTCTGTGAGTTCTGAAGGAAAAGTAATACATCATCAGCATAAAGACTTATTTTATGCTCAATATTTTGGGATTAATTACTCACAAACGGGTAAGAAAAGGTAGTATTGCCAGACCATACATGATCAAAACAGGGAGCGGAGGTGGTTCAGCTGCAAGGTGTGAATGTCTGACTATAGTTTGTAAAAAGCGGGTAAGATAAGGTGCGAATGCCCGACAATGTATGATCAAAAGAGGGAGCAGAGGTTTTTGGCTACAAGAAGGTTTGAATGTCCGACCATAGTTTGTAAAAAGCGGGTAAGAAAAGGTTACCATACATCATCAAAAGCAGGAGTGGATGTGTTCGGCTACAAGAAGATTTGAATGTCCATCAATAATTGCTTTAAAACATGAAAGAAAATTTTCGAATATCAAACCGCACATGATCATAAGCAAGAGGAGTTGTTCAGCTGCAAGAAGGTGTGAATGTCCACCCATAATTACTGAAAAATGGGTAAGAAAAGGTGAAAATGCCCAACCATACATCATCAAAAGCAGGAGTGGATGTGTTCGGCTACAAGAAAGTTTGAATGTCCGACAATAGTTTGTAAAAAGCGGGTAAGAAAAGGTTTGAATGCCCGAACATAGACCATCAAAAGAGGGAGCGGAGGTGTTCCGCTGTAAGAAGGTGTAAATGTCCGACCATAGTTGGTAAAAAGCGGGTAAGAAAAGGTTAAAATACCCGACTGTACACAATCAGTAGCGGGAGCGGAGTTGTTTGGCTACAAGAAGGTGTGAAAGTCCGACCACGGTTTGTAAAAAGCGGGTAAGAAAAGGTTCGAATGCCCGAATATATACCATCAAAAGTGGAAGTGGATGTGTTCGGCTGCAAGAAGGTGTGAACGTCCGACCAAAGTTTGTAAAAAGCAGTTAGGAAAAGGTTCGAATATCCAACCAAACATAATCAAAAGCGGGAGCACAGCTGTTTGACTGCAAGTAGGTGTGAATGTCAGATCATAATTTGCAAAAAGCTGATGAGAAAGGGTGAGAATGCCCGGCTATACACCATCAAATGTGGGAGCGGAAGTGTTCGGCTGTGAGTAGGTGTGAATGTCCAACCATAATTGCTGAAAAATGTGTTAGAAGAGACTAGAATGCCGGACAAGACATCATCAAATGCGGGAGCGGAGTTGTTCGGCTGTGAGTAGGTGTGAATCTCCGAGCATAGTTTGTAAAAAGGGGGTAAGAATAGGTTCGAATGCCCGAACATACACTATCAAAACAGGGAGCTGAGGTGGCTCAGCTGCAAGGTGTGAATGTCTGACTATAGTTTGTAAATAAGGTGCGAATGCCCAACAATGTATAATCAAAAGAGGGAGCGGAGGTTTTCGGCTACAAGAAGGTTTGAATGTCCGACCATAGTTTGTAAAAAGCGTGTAAGAAAAGGTTCAAATGCCTGACTATACACCATCAAAAGCTGGAGAGGAGGTGTTCCGCTGTAAGACGGTGTGAATGTCCAACCATATTTGGTAAAAAGCGGGTAAGAAAAGGTTAAAATACCCGACTGTACACAATCAATAGCGGGAGCGGATGTGTTTGGCTACAAGAATGTGTGACAGTCCGCCCATGGTTTGTAAAAAACGGGTAAGAAAAGGTGCGAATGCCAAACAATGTATGATCAAAAGAGGGAGCGGAGGTTTTCGGCTACAAGAAGGTTTGAATGTCCGACCATAGTTTGTAAAAAGCGGGTAAGAAAAGGTTCGAATGCCCGAATATATACCATCAAAAGCGGGAGCAGAGCTGTTCGACTGCAAGTAGGTGTGAATATCCAGCCATAATTACTCACAAACGGGTAAGAAAAGGTAGTATTGCCAGACCATACATGATCAAAACAGGGAGCTGAGGTGTTTCAGCTGCAAGGTGTGAATGTCTGACTATAGTTTGTAAAAAGCGGGTAAGACAAGGTGCGAATGCCCGACAATGTATGATCAAAAGAGGGAGTGGAGGTCTTCGGCTGCAAGGTCTGAATGTCCAACCATAATTTCTAAAAACCGGGTAAGAAAAGGCTCGAAATTCCGACTATACACAATCAAAAGCGGGAGCGGGAGGTTTTCAGCTGTAAATCCTTCACTCAAACCAAGTGAAAACT
This sequence comes from Leuresthes tenuis, assembly GCF_036924035.1. Classification (NCBI taxonomy): domain Eukaryota; kingdom Metazoa; phylum Chordata; class Actinopteri; order Atheriniformes; family Atherinopsidae; genus Leuresthes; species Leuresthes tenuis. The sequence continues at coordinate 26,267,570 of NW_027325362.1, forward strand.
GCTTTTTCCTTCATATGTATCAATGTCTAGATCGACTTCAACAAAGAACAACATTGTACTTTGCAGTAAAGAAAGAGCAAATCAAAAGTTTTAGGAATCCGAGAATAAGCTTATTTTCATGAGTTCTGCACGATTATTGATTTTACTATAAATGAATGCCTTCACTCAAACTATGTTAAAACTCCTTTGTCCTTCATATTTATCAATGTCTAGATTGACTTCAACAAAGAACAACACTGGATTTTGCAGTAGAAGAAAGAGCAACACTGAAGGATCAGTAATCCGAGAATAAGCTTATTTTAGTACGTTCTGCATGATTTGGGATTTTATGTATAAAATGAATTCCTTCACTCAAACCAAGTTAAAACTGCTTTGTCCTTCATATTTATCAATGTCTAGATCGACTTCAACAAAGAACAACATTGTATTTTGCAGTAGAAGAAAAAGCAAGACTGAAGGATCAGGAATCCGAGAATAAGCTTCTTTTCATACGTTCTGCATGATTTGGGATTTTATGTATAAAATGAATTCCTTCACTCAAACCAAGTGAAAACTACTTTGTACTTCATATTTATCAATGTCTAGATTTACTTCAACAAAGAACAACATTGTATTTTGCAGTAGAAGAAATAGCAACACTGAAGGATCAGGAATCCGAAAACAAGCTTATTTTCATACGTTCTGCTTGATTTGGGATTTTGCTATAAAATTAATTCCTTCACTCAAACAAAGTGGAAACTGCTTTGTCCTTCATATTTATCAATGTCTAGATTTACTTCAACAAAGAACAACATTGTATTTTGCAGTAGTAGAAAGAGCAACACTTGAAGGAACAGGAATCCGAGAATAAGCTTATTTTCATACGTTCTGCATGATTTGGGATTTTATGTATAAAATGAATTCCTTTTACTCAAACTATGTTAAAACTGCTTTGTCCTTCATATTTATCAATGTCTAGATTGACTTCAACAAAGAACAACATTGTATTTTGCAGTAGAAGAAATAGCAACACTGAAGGATCAGGAATCCGAAAACACGCTTATTTTCATACGTTCTGCTTGATTTGGGATTTTGCTATAAAATTAATTCCTTCACTCAAACAAAGTGGAAACTGCTTTGTCCTTCATATTTATCAATGTCTATATCGATTTCAACAAAGAACAAGGCTGTATTTTGCAGTATAGGAAAGAGCAACACTGGGGGATCAGGTATCCGAGAATAAGCTTACTTTCATGAGTCCTGCACGATTTCGGATTTTCCTATAAAATGAATTGCTTTGCTCAAACCAAGTTAAAATTGCTTTGTCCTTCATAGTTATCCATGTCTAAAATGTATCAAGCATAAAGTTCCTCATATTACCCTGAATGAGAAAGAAGCATCCCTTTGGTTGAGCAATACGTTCCTTTTGCGGAGTTATGCATGATTTCGGATTTTGCTATAAAATTCATTCCTTCACACCTTTTTTTCCACCGCATTTTATAGATTATGGTTGGAAATTTCAACCACTCTAATCCGAAGACCTCTCCTCCCGCTTTTGTTAATATATTTGAACTTTAGTTGGACATTCACCCCTTTTTGCAGCTAAACCACCTCCGCTCCCTGTTTTGATCATGTATGGTCTGGCAATACTACATTTTCTTACCCGTTTGTGAGTAATTATGGCTGGATATTCACACCTACTTGCAGCTGAACACAATCTCTCTCTCTTTTAATTATGTTTGGATATTCGAACCTTTTCTTTACTGCTTTTTGCCAACTTTGGTCGGACGTTCACACCTTCTTGCAGCCGAACACCTCCGCTTCCGCTTTTGATGGTATATATTCGGGCATTCGAACCTTTTCTTACCAGCTTTTTACAGACGATGGTTGGACTTTCACACCTTCTTGTAGCCGAAAAACTCCGCTCCCGCTATTGATTGTGTACAGTCGGGTATTTTAACCTTTTCTTACCCGCTTTTTACCAACTATGGTCGGACATTCACACCGTCTTACAGCGGAACATCTCCGCTCCCGCTTTTGATGGTGTATAGTCAGGCATTTGAACCTTTTCTTACCCGCTTTTTACAAACTATGGTCGGACATTCAAACCTTCTTGTAGCCGAAAACCTCTGCTCCCTCTTTTGATTATACATTGTCGGGCATTCGCACCTTATCGTACCCGCTTTTTACAAACTATAGTCAGACATTCACACCTTGGTGCTGAACCACCTCAGCTCCCTGTTTTGATCATGTATGGTCTGGCAATACTACCTTTTCTTACCCGTTTGTGAGTAATTATGGCTGGACATTCACACCTACTTGCAGTCGAACAGCTGTGCTCCCGCTTTTGATTTTGTTTGGTTGGATATTCGAACCTTTTCTTAATTGCTTTTTACAAACTTTGGTCGGACGTTCACACCTTCTTGCAGCCGAACACCTCCGCTTCCGCTTTTGATGGTATATATTCGGGCATTCGAACCTTTTCTTACCAGTTTTTTACAAACCATGGTTGGACTTTCACACCTTCTTGTAGCCGAACAACTCCGCTCCCCCTATTGATTGTGTACAGTCGGGTATTTTAACCTTTTCTTACCCACTTTTTACCAACTATGGTCGGACATTCACACCTTCTTACAGCGGAACATCTCCGCTCCCGCTTTTGATGGTGTATGTTTGGGCATTCGAACCTTTTCTTACCCGCTTTTTACAAACTATGGTCGGACATTAAAACCTTCTTGTAGCCGAAAACCTCTGCTCCCTCTTTTGATAATACATTGTTGGGCATTCGCACCTTATCGTACCCGCTTTTTACAAACTATAGTTAGACATTCACACCTTGGTGCTGATCCACCTCAGCTCCCTGTTTTGATCATGTATGGTCTGGCAATACTACCTTTTCTTACCCGTTTGTGAGTAATTATGGCTGGACATTCACACCTACTTGCAGTCGAACAGCTCTGCTCCCGCTTTTGATTATGTTTGGTTGGATATTCTAACCTTTTCTTTACTGCTTTTTACAAACTTTGGTCGGACGTTCACACCTTCTTGCAGCCGAACACCTCCGCTTCCGCTTTTGATGGTATATATTCGGGCATTTGAACCTTTTCTTACCAGCTTTTTACAAACCATGGTTGGACTTTCACACCTTCTTGTAGCCGAACAACTCCGCTCCCCCTATTGATTGTGTACAGTTGGGTATTTTAACCTTTTCTTACCCACTTTTTACAAACTATGGTCGGACATTCACACCTTCTTACAGCGGAACACCTCCGCTCCCTCTTTTGATGGTGTATGTTTGGGCATTCGAACCTTTTCTTACCCGCTTTTTACAAACTATGCTCGGACATTCAAACCTTCTTGTAGCCGAACACATCCACTCCTTCTTTTGATGATGTATGCTTGGGCATTCAAACCTACTTTTCGCCCGCTTTTCATTAATTTTGGGTGGACATTCACACCTTGTCACAGCCAAACACCTCCGCTCCCTGTTTTGATCATGTATGGTTGGACATTCGCACCTTGTCTCACCCGATTTTTGCAAACTATGGTCGGCTGTTCACAGCTTCCTCTCCACCATACTTGTATGGTGGGATATTCACACCCACTTGCATCCGAAGACCTTTTGTTGATATTTAGTCGGTCATTCGCAGCTTACCCGCTTTTTACAAACTATAGTCGGATTTTCACACCTTGGTGCTGAACCACCTCAGCTCCCTGTTTTGATCATGTATGGTCTGGCAATACTACCTTTTCTTACCCGTTTGTGAGTAATTATGGCTGGACATTCACACCTACTTGCAGTCGAACAGCTCTGCTCCCGCTTTTGATTATGTTTGGTTGGATATTCGAACCTTTTGTTAACTGCTTTTTACAAACTTTGGTTGGACGTTCACACCTTCTTGCAGCCGAACACCTTCGCTTCCGCTTTTGATGGTATATAATCGGGCATTCGAACCTTTTCTTAGCAGCTTTTTACAAACCATGGTTGGACTTTCACACCTTCTTGTAGCCGAACAACTCCGCTCCCCCTATTGATTGTGTACAGTCGGGTATTTTAACCTTTTCTTACCCACTTTTTACCAACTATGGTCGGACATTCACACCTTCTTACAGCGGAACACCTCCGCTCCCTCTTTTGATGGTGTATGTTTGGGCATTCGAACCTTTTCTTACCCGCTTTTTACAAACTATGCTCGGACATTCAAACCTTCTTGTAGCCGAACACATCCACTCCTTCTTTTGATGATGTATGCTTGGGCATTCAAACCTACTTTTCGCCCGCTTTTCATTAATTTTGGGTGGACATTCACACCTTGTCACAGCCAAACACCTCCGCTCCCTGTTTTGATCATGTATGGTTGGACATTCGCACCTTGTCTCACCCGATTTTTGCAAACTATGGTCGGCTGTTCACAGCTTCCTCTCCACCATACTTGTATGGTGGGATATTCACACCCACTTGCATCCGAAGACCTTTTGTTGATATTTAGTCGGTCATTCGCAGCTTACCCGCTTTTTACAAACTATAGTCAGACATTCACACCTTGGTGCTGAACCACCTCAGCTCCCTGTTTTGATCATGTATGGTCTGGCAATACTACCTTTTCTTACCCGTTTGTGAGTAATTATGGCTGGACATTCACACCTACTTGCAGTCGAACAGCTCTGCTCCCGCTTTTGATTATGTTTGGTTGGATATTCGAACCTTTTCTTAACTGCTTTTTACAAACTTTGGTCGGACGTTCACACCTTCTTGCAGCCAAACACCTCCGCTTCAGCTTTTGATGGTATATATTCGGACATTCGAACCTTTTCTTAGCAGCTTTTTACAAACCATGGTTGGACTTTCACACCTTCTTGTAGCCGAACAACTCCGCTCCCGCTATTGATTGTGTACAGTCGGGTATTTTAACCGTTTCTTACCCGCTTTTTACCAACTATGGTCGGACATTCACACCGTCTTACAGCGGAACACCTCCGCTCCCGCTTTTGATGGTGTATTGTCAGGCATTTGAACCTTTTCTTACCCGTTTTTTACAAACTATGGTCGGACATTCAAACCTTCTTGTAGCCAAAAACCTCCGCTCCCTCTTTTGATCATACATTGTCGGGCATTCGCACCTTTTCTTACCCGTTTTTTACAAACCATGGTCAGACATTCAAACCTTCTTGTAGCCCAACACATCCACTCCTGCTTTTGATGATGTATGTTTGGGCATTCGCACCTTTTCTTACCCGTTTGTGAGTAATTATGGCTGGACATTCACACCTACTTGCAGTCGAACAGCTCTGCTCCCGCTTTTGATTATGTTTGGTTGGATATTCGAACCTTTTCTTAACTGCTTTTTACAAACTTTGGTCGGACGTTCACACCTTCTTGCAGCCAAACACCTCCGCTTCCGCTTTTGATGGTATATATTCGGACATTCGAACCTTTTCTTAGCAGCTTTTTACAAACCATGGTTGGACTTTCACACCTTCTTGTAGCCGAACAACTCCGCTCCCGCTATTGATTGTGTACAGTCGGGTATTTTAACCTTTTCTTACCCGCTTTTTACCAACTATGGTCGGACATTCACACCGTCTTACAGCGGAACACCTCCGCTCCCGCTTTTGATGGTGTATTGTCAGGCATTTGAACCTTTTCTTACCCGCTTTTTACAAACTATGGTCGGACATTCAAACCTTCTTGTAGCCAAAAACCTCCGCTTCCGCTTTTGATGGTATATATTCGGACATTCAAACCTTTTCTTAGCAGCTTTTTACAAACCATGGTTGGACTTTCACACCTTCTTGTAGCCGAACAACTCCGCTCCCGCTATTGATTGTGTACTGTCGGGTATTTTAACCTTTTCTTACCCGCTTTTTACCAACTATGGTCGGACATTCACACCGTCTTACAGCGGAACACCTCCGCTCCCGCTTTTGATGGTGTATTGTCAGGCATTCGAACCTTTTCTTACCCGCTTTTTACAAACTATGCTCGGACATTCAAACCTTCTTGTAGCCGAACACATCCACTCCTTCTTTTGATGATGTATGCTTGGGCATTCAAACCTACTTTTCGCCCGCTTTTCATTAATTTTGGGTGGACATTCACACCTTGTCACAGCCAAACACCTCCGCTCCCTGTTTTGATCATGTATGGTTGGACATTCGCACCTTGTCTCACCCGATTTTTGCAAACTATGGTCGGCTGTTCACAGCTTCCTCTCCACCATACTTGTATGGTGGGATATTCACACCCACTTGCATCCGAAGACCTTTTGTTGATATTTAGTCGGTCATTCGCAGCTTACCCGCTTTTTACAAACTATAGTCAGACATTCACACCTTGGTGCTGAACCACCTCAGCTCCCTGTTTTGATCATGTATGGTCTGGCAATACTACCTTTTCTTACCCGTTTGTGAGTAATTATGGCTGGACATTCACACCTACTTGCAGTCGAACAGCTCTGCTCCCGCTTTTGATTATGTTTGGTTGGATATTCGAACCTTTTGTTAACTGCTTTTTACAAACTTTGGTTGGACGTTCACACCTTCTTGCAGCCGAACACCTCCGCTTCCGCTTTTGATGGTATATATTCGGGCATTCGAACCTTTTCTTACCAGCTTTTTACAAACCATGGTTGGACTTTCACACCTTCTTGTAGCCGAACAACTCCGCTCCCCCTATTGATTGTGTACAGTCGGGTATTTTAACCTTTTCTTACCCACTTTTTACCAACTATGGTCGGACATTCACACCTTCTTACAGCGGAACACCTCCGCTCCCTCTTTTGATGGTGTATGTTTGGGCATTCGAACCTTTTCTTACCCGCTTTTTACTAACTATGCTCGGACATTCAAACCTTCTTGTAGCCGAACACATCCACTCCTTCTTTTGATGATGTATGCTTGGGCATTCAAACCTACTTTTCGCCCGCTTTTCATTAATTTTGGGTGGACATTCACACCTTGTCACAGCCAAACACCTCCGCTCCCTGTTTTGATCATGTATGGTTGGACATTCGCACCTTGTCTCACCCGATTTTTGCAAACTATGGTCGGCTGTTCACAGCTTCCTCTCCACCATACTTGTATGGTGGGATATTCACACCCACTTGCATCCGAAGACCTTTTGTTGATATTTAGTCGGTCATTCGCAGCTTACCCGCTTTTTACAAACTATAGTCAGACATTCACACCTTGGTGCTGAACCACCTCAGCTCCCTGTTTTGATCATGTATGGTCTGGCAATACTACCTTTTCTTACCCGTTTGTGAGTAATTATGGCTGGACATTCACACCTACTTGCAGTCGAACAGCTCTGCTCCCGCTTTTGATTATGTTTGGTTGGATATTCGAACCTTTTCTTAACTGCTTTTTACAAACTTTGGTCGGACGTTCACACCTTCTTGCAGCCAAACACCTCCGCTTCAGCTTTTGATGGTATATATTCGGACATTCGAACCTTTTCTTAGCAGCTTTTTACAAACCATGGTTGGACTTTCACACCTTCTTGTAGCCGAACAACTCCGCTCCCGCTATTGATTGTGTACAGTCGGGTATTTTAACCTTTTCTTACCCGCTTTTTACCAACTATGGTCGGACATTCACACCGTCTTACAGCGGAACACCTCCGCTCCCGCTTTTGATGGTGTATTGTCAGGCATTTGAACCTTTTCTTACCCGTTTTTTACAAACTATGGTCGGACATTCAAACCTTCTTGTAGCCAAAAACCTCCGCTCCCTCTTTTGATCATACATTGTCGGGCATTCGCACCTTTTCTTACCCGTTTTTTACAAACCATGGTCAGACTTTCAAACCTTCTTGTAGCCCAACACATCCACTCCTGCTTTTGATGATGTATGTTTGGGCATTCGCACCTTTTCTTACCCGTTTGTGAGTAATTATGGCTGGACATTCACACCTACTTGCAGTCGAACAGCTCTGCTCCCGCTTTTGATTATGTTTGGTTGGATATTCGAACCTTTTCTTAACTGCTTTTTACAAACTTTGGTCGGACGTTCACACCTTCTTGCAGCCAAACACCTCCGCTTCCGCTTTTGATGGTATATATTCGGACATTCGAACCTTTTCTTAGCAGCTTTTTACAAACCATGGTTGGACTTTCACACCTTCTTGTAGCCGAACAACTCCGCTCCCGCTATTGATTGTGTACAGTCGGGTATTTTAACCTTTTCTTACCCGCTTTTTACCAACTATGGTCGGACATTCACACCGTCTTACAGCGGAACACCTCCGCTCCCGCTTTTGATGGTGTATTGTCAGGCATTTGAACCTTTTCTTACCCGCTTTTTACAAACTATGGTCGGACATTCAAACCTTCTTGTAGCCAAAAACCTCCGCTTCCGCTTTTGATGGTATATATTCGGACATTCAAACCTTTTTTTAGCAGCTTTTTACAAACCATGGTTGGACTTTCACACCTTCTTGTAGCCGAACAACTCCGCTCCCGCTATTGATTGTGTACAGTCGGATATTTTAACCTTTTCTTACCCGCTTTTTACCAACTATGGTCGGACATTCACACCGTCTTACAGCGGAACACCTCCGCTCCCGCTTTTGATGGTGTATTGTCAGGCATTCGAACCTTTTCTTACCCGCTTTTTACAAACTATGGTCGGACATTCAAACCTTCTTGTAGCCGAACACATCCACTCCTTCTTTTGATGATGTATGCTTGGGCATTCAAACCTACTTTTCGCCCGCTTTTCATTAATTTTGGGTGGACATTCACACCTTGTCACAGCCAAACACCTCCGCTCCCTGTTTTGATCATGTATGGTTGGACATTCGCACCTTGTCTCACCCGATTTTTGCAAACTATGGTCGGCTGTTCACAGCTTCCTCTCCACCATACTTGTATGGTGGGATATTCACACCCACTTGCATCCGAAGACCTTTTGTTGATATTTAGTCGGTCATTCGCAGCTTACCCGCTTTTTACAAACTATAGTCAGACATTCACACCTTGGTGCTGAACCACCTCAGCTCCCTGTTTTGATCATGTATGGTCTGGCAATACTACCTTTTCTTACCCGTTTGTGAGTAATTATGGCTGGACATTCACACCTACTTGCAGTCGAACAGCTCTGCTCCCGCTTTTGATTATGTTTGGTTGGATATTCGAACCTTTTGTTAACCGCTTTTTACAAACTTTGGTTGGACGTTCACACCTTCTTGCAGCCGAACACCTCCGCTTCCGCTTTTGATGGTATATATTCGGGCATTCGAACCTTTTCTTAGCAGCTTTTTACAAACCATGGTTGGACTTTCACACCTTCTTGTAGCCGAACAACTCCGCTCCCCCTATTGATTGTGTACAGTCGGGTATTTTAACCTTTTCTTACCCACTTTTTTACCAACTATGGTCGGACATTCACACCTTCTTACAGCGGAACACCTCCGCTCCCTCTTTTGATGGTGTATGTTTGGGCATTCGAACCTTTTCTTACCCGCTTTTTACAAACTATGCTCGGACATTCAAACCTTCTTGTAGCCGAACACATCCACTCCTTCTTTTGATGATGTATGCTTGGGCATTCAAACCTACTTTTCGCCCGCTTTTCATTAATTTTGGGTGGACATTCACACCTTGTCACAGCCAAACACCTCCGCTCCCTGTTTTGATCATGTATGGTTGGACATTCGCACCTTGTCTCACCCGATTTTTGCAAACTATGGTCGGCTGTTCACAGCTTCCTCTCCACCATACTTGTATGGTGGGATATTCACACCCACTTGCATCCGAAGACCTTTTGTTGATATTTAGTCGGTCATTCGCAGCTTACCCGCTTTTTACAAACTATAGTCAGACATTCACACCTTGGTGCTGAACCACCTCAGCTCCCTGTTTTGATCATGTATGGTCTGGCAATACTACCTTTTCTTACCCGTTTGTGAGTAATTATGGCTGGACATTCACACCTACTTGCAGTCGAACAGCTCTGCTCCCGCTTTTGATTATGTTTGGTTGGATATTCGAACCTTTTCTTAACTGCTTTTTACAAACTTTGGTCGGACGTTCACACCTTCTTGCAGCCAAACACCTCCGCTTCAGCTTTTGATGGTATATATTCGGACATTCGAACCTTTTCTTAGCAGCTTTTTACAAACCATGGTTGGACTTTCACACCTTCTTGTAGCCGAACAACTCCGCTCCCGCTATTGATTGTGTACAGTCGGGTATTTTAACCTTTTCTTACCCGCTTTTTACCAACTATGGTCGGACATTCACACCGTCTTACAGCGGAACACCTCCGCTCCCGCTTTTGATGGTGTATTGTCAGGCATTTGAACCTTTTCTTACCCGCTTTTTACAAACTATGGTCGGACATTCAAACCTTCTTGTAGCCAAAAACCTCCGCTCCCTCTTTTGATCATACATTGTCGGGCATTCGCACCTTTTCTTACCCGTTTTTTACAAACCATGGTCGGACTTTCAAACCTTCTTGTAGCCCAACACATCCACTCCTGCTTTTGATGATGTATGTTTGGGCATTCGCACCTTTTCTTACCCGTTTGTGAGTAATTATGGCTGGACATTCACACCTACTTGCAGTCGAACAGCTCTGCTCCCGCTTTTGATTATGTTTGGTTGGATATTCGAACCTTTTCTTAACTGCTTTTTACAAACTTTGGTCGGACGTTCACACCTTCTTGCAGCCAAACACCTCCGCTTCCGCTTTTGATGGTATATATTCGGACATTCGAACCTTTTCTTAGCAGCTTTTTACAAACCATGGTTGGACTTTCACACCTTCTTGTAGCCGAACAACTCCGCTCCCGCTATTGATTGTGTACAGTCGGGTATTTCAACCTTTTCTTACCCGCTTTTTACCAACTATGGTCGGACATTCACACCTTCTTACAGCGGAACACCTCCGCTCCCTCTTTTGATGGTGTATGTTCGGGCAGTCAAACCTTTTCTTACCTGCTTTTTACAAACTATGGTCAGACATTCAACCCTTCTTGGAGCCGAACACATCCACTCCTGCTTTTGATTATGTATAGTTGGGCATTCGCACCTTTTCTTTCCCATTTTTCAGTAATTATGGGTGTACATTCACACCTTCTTGCAGCCGAACACCTCCGCTCCCTCTTTTGATCATACATTTTCGGGCATTCGCACCTTTTCTTACCCGCTTTTTACAAACCATGGTCGGACTTTCACACCTTTTAGTAGCCGAACAACTCCGCACCCGCTACTGATTGTGTACAGTCGGGTATTTTAACCTTTTCTTACCCGTTTTTTACCAACTATGGTCGGACATTCAAACCTTCTTGTAGCCAAAAACCTCCGCTCCCTCTTTTGATCATACATTGTCGGGCATTCGCACCTTTTCTTACCCGTTTTTTACAAACCATGGTCGGACTTTCAAACCTTCTTGTAGCCCAACACATCCACTCCTGCTTTTGATGATGTATGTTTGGGCATTCGCACCTTTTCTTACCCATTTTTCAGTAATTATGGGTGGACATTCACACCTTCTTACGGCTGAACACCTCCTCTCCCGCTTATGATGGTGTATAGTCGGGCTTTCAAGCCTTTTCTTACCCGGTTTTTACAAATTATAGTTGGACATTCAGACCTTCTTACAGCCGAAAACCTCCACTCCCTCTTTTGATCATATATTGTTGGGCATTAGCACCTTTTCTTACCCGCTTTTTACAAACCATAGTCGGACTTTCACATCTTTTAGTAGCCGAACAACTCCGCTCCCGCTATTGATTGTGTACAGTCGGGTATTTCAACCTTTTCTTACCCGCTTTTTACCAACTATGGTCGGACATTCACACCTTCTTACAGCGGAACACCTCCGCTCCCTCTTTTGATGGTGTATGTTCGGGCAGTCAAACCTTTTCTTACCTGCTTTTTACAAACTATGGTCAGACATTCAACCCTTCTTGGAGCCGAACACATCCACTCCTGCTTTTGATTATGTATAGTTGGGCATTCGCACCTTTTCTTTCCCATTTTTCAGTAATTATGGGTGTACATTCACACCTTCTTGCAGCCGAACACCTCCGCTCCCTCTTTTGATCATACATTTTCGGGCATTCGCACCTTTTCTTACCCGCTTTTTACAAACCATGGTCGGACTTTCACACCTTTTAGTAGCCGAACAACTCCGCACCCGCTACTGATTGTGTACAGTCGGGTATTTTAACCTTTTCTTACCCGTTTTTTACCAACTATGGTCGGACATTCACACCTTCTTACAGCGGAACACCTCCGCTCCCTCCTTTGATGGTGTATGTTCGGGCATTCGAACCTTTTCTTACCCGCTTTTTACAAACTATGGTCAGACGTTCAAACCTTCTTGTAGCCGAACATATCCACTCCTGCTTTTGATGATGTATGGTTGGGCATTCACACCTTGTCTCAGCCAAACACCTCCGCTCCCTGTTTTAATCATGTATGGTTTGACATTCGCACCTTTGCTTACCTTCTTTTTATACTGATTGCTCAAGATTAAGTTGTTCTTTCTCAAACTACAAAATTTTTTTAATTATTGAAACTTGATTTGAAGTGGATAAATAAGGAAGACAAACAGTTTTAAGTCAGGCTGATAGCAATTAATTTTATAGCAAAATCTGTATTTCGTCATTTGTCGAGAGATGCTTATTGCTGAAGAAGTTCTTTCTCATTCTACAAAGTACAACGTTGTTTATCATTGAAACTTGATTAGACATGAATAAATATGAAGGACAAAGCAGTCTTAACTTGGTTTGAGTTAAGGAATTTGTTTTATAGGAGAATCCGAATTCGTGCATAACTCGTAAAATAGAGCTTATTTTCGGATTCCTAAAGAATGAGTCTGGTTCTTTCTCATAATACAAAGTTTGTTGTTTATTGTTGAAACTTCATCAGACCGTTAGATATAGTCGGACTCACCTCGACGCACGGCTTGGGATCTGGAACCAGTACTCTTGAGAGGGGTTGGACTCTCTTCCACTCTGGAGTTGCCCGTGGTGAGAGGCGCAGAGCAGGTGTGGGCATACTTATTGCCCCCCGGCTGTGTGCCAGTACATTGGGGTTTACCCCAGTGAACGAGAGGGTAGCCTCCCTCCGCCTTGGGTGGGGGGACGAGTCCTGACTGTTGTTTGTGCCTATGCGCCAAACAGCAGTTCAGAGTACCTACCCTTTTTGGAGTCTCTGGGGGAGGCACTGGAGAATGCTCCTACCGGAGACTCCCTCATTCTGCTGGGGGACTTCAATGCTCACGTGGGCAATGACAGTGAGACCTGGAGGGGTGTGATTGGGAGTAACGGCCCCCCCCGATCTGAATCAGAGTGGTGTTATGTTGTTGGACTTCTGTGCCAGTCATAGACTGTCCATAACGAACACCATGTTCAGGCATAAGGGTGTCCATATGTGCACTTGGCACCAGGACACCCTTGGCCGCAGTTCGATGATCGACTTTGTGGTTGTATCATCGGACTTGCGGCCGTATGTCCTGGACACTCGGGTGAAGAGAGGGGCGGAGCTGTCAACTGATCACCACCTGGTGGTGAGTTGGCTCCGCTGGTGGGGGAGGATGCCGATCAGACCTGGCAGGCCCAAACGTATTGTGAGGGTCTGCTGGGAGCGTTTGTCAGAATCCCCCGTCAGAAGGAGCTTTAACTCCCACCTCTGGCAGAGCTTCAGCCATATTTGAGGTGGGGGACATTGAATGGGCCACGGCTTCGGCGGTTGCTGAGGCAAAAACTCGGGCCTGGGAGGAGTTCGGTGAGACCATGGAGAACGATTTCCGGACGGCCTCGAAAAGATTCTGGTCCACCATCCGGCGTCTCAGGGGGGGGAAGCGGCTCACAGTCAACACTGTTTACAGTGCGGACGGGGCTTTGCTGACCTCAACTAGGGATGTTGTGAGTCGGTGGGGGGAGTACTTCGAGGAACTCCTCAATCCTACCAACACGTGCTCGGAAGAGGCAGAGTCGGAGAGCTCGGAGACGGGGCCTCCCATTTCTGGGGCTGAGGTTGCCGAGGTGGTTAAAAAGTTCCTCGGTGGCAAGGCCCCGGGGGTGGATGAGGTCCGTCCTGAGTTTCTCAAGGCTCTGGATGTTGTAGGGCTGTCTTGGCTGACACGCCTCTGCAGTATCGCGTGGACATCGGGGACAGTGCCTCTGGACTGGCAGATTGGGGTGGTGGTCCCCCTCTTTAAAAAGGGGGACCGGAGGGTGTGTTCCAACTATAGGGGTATCACACTCCTCAGCCTCCCTGGTAAGGTCTATTCGGGGGTATTGGAGAGGAGGATCCGTCGGATAATCGAGCCTCGGATTCAGGAGATGCAGTGTGGCTTTCGTCCTGGCCGTGGAACAGTGGACCAGCTCTATACCCTCGGCAGGATCCTGGAGGGTGCATGGGAGTTCGCCCAACCAGTCTACATGTGTTTTGTGGACTTGGAGAAAGCGTTCGACCGTGTCCCTCGTGGAGTCCTGTGGGGGGTGCTCCGGGAATATGGAGTGCCGGACCCCTTGATAGGGGCCGTTCGGTCTCTGTATGACCGGTGCCAGAGTTTGGTCCGCATTGCCGGCAGTAAGTCGGATACGTTTCCGGTGAGAGTTGGACTCCGTCAGGGCTGCCCTTTGTCACCGATTCTGTTCCTAACTTTTATGGACAGAATTTCTAGGCGGAGCCAGGGCGTTGAGGGTGTCCCATTTGGTGACCTCAGAATCGGGTCTCTGCTTTTTGCAGATGATGTGGTTCTGTTAGCGTCGTCAGGCCGCGACCTTCAGCTCTCACTGGAGTGATTCGCAGCCGAGTGTGAAGCGGCTGGGATGAGAATCAGCACCTCCAAATCCGAGACTATGGTTCTCAGCCGGAAAAGGGTGGAATGCTCTCTCCGGGTCGGGAATGAGATCCTTCCCCAAGAGGAGAAGTTCAAGTATCTCGGGGTCTTGTTCACGAGTGACGGACGAATGGAGCGGGAGATTGACGGGCGGATCGGTGCGGCACCTGCAGTGTTGCAGGCTCTGCACCGACCCGTCGTTGTGAAGAGGGAGCTGAGCCAGAAGGCGAAGCTCTCTACTTACTGGTCAATCTACGTTCCCATCCTCACCTATGGTCACGAGTTGTGGGTAGTGACCGAAAGAACAAGATCGCGAATACAAGCGGCCGAAATGGGTTTCCTCCGCAGGGTGTCTGGGCTCTCCCTTAGAGATAGGGTGAGAAGCTCAGTCATCCGGGAGGGGCTCGGAGTAGAACCGCTGCTCCTCCGCATTGAGAGGAGTCAGATGAGGTGGCTCGGGCATCTGGTTAGGATGCCCCCTGGGCGCCTCCCTGGGGAGGTGTTCCGGGCACGTCCCACTGGGAGGAGACCCCGGGGGAGACCCAGGACACGTTGGAGAGACTATGTCTCTCGGCTGGCCTGGGAACGCCTCGGGGTCCCCCCGGAAGAGCTGGAGGAAGTGGCCGGGGACAGAGACGTCTGGGTTTCTCTGCTCAAGCTGCTGCCCCCGCGACCCGACCCCCGGATAAGCGGCAGATGATGGATGGATGGATGGATATATCCTCCACCAACCAGACTTACAACCCCCGACTAGGGTAGCAGAATTTCTAAGCAGCTGTACCCCAAAACTACTATCAAAAATATATAAATTATTGTCTAAGATA